>NW_027518692.1:48030000-49307500 GCF_043159265.1 Tasmannia lanceolata
GGAAGTGGGGAAGCCGGAAGTGCACAACGAAAGAGGGAGGACGAAGAAAGTAGTTGGGCAACTGTATGCACGAGGGTACAAAAATAAGTCTTCTGGGAATTGGGGCAAACAAACAAGCGCTGAAATCATATAACTCCTTTCAAAGATGCGGGATGGATTCCTCTGATCTTAATAGTCTATCACTGCTTTGGATGAATTGGATCGAGCCTTCGAAGCCCAGTCCAGCAAGCTTCTGATCGAGCGCTCTTGCGCCGAAGATGAGTGCTTACACCTCTGCTGAAACAACGGATTTGACAGCCCGCTCATGCCTTGTGGATAATTGGTAATTATACTCACAATGCGATGCTACTAAAAAAAAGAGATGCCCTTTGGAGACTGAATATTCTTTTAGAGTGACAGAGGTCCTTTTCCAGCAACTCTCTATTTGAAAGCCCCTACTCCCATAAAGAATGCGCAGGAGAGGACTGAGCTCGGCTCAATATGGGCACTGGTGGGTCAGCTTCAACAGGGAGCGCACAGCCATACACGAATCACTTTAAATACAAGAAGCCGAGAACCCAATCGTGTCACTAGAGCCAGGATAGGCAGGGCGCCTTCATCAGCTACGGGCACCAACTTACTCCCCAGGAAAGAAAGGGGGCGAATATAAAACTTCCCTTTGCATCTTTAGACAAGGTGGCCCGGCCCCCCTATAGTTTTGTAAAAGCATGTGCACCTACAGGCGGACACAGCATAAAAACACCACATTCTTAAGTAGGGTTTCTGTGTGATGTGGGACCCTTCTTCGTAGCTGGTATGACCTATCAAGATGCCAGGCTGTGCTTGTCCATGTCATCATTGGGACCACCTTATAACGAATCTCCCTTAATCACTGTAGCCACGTGTCATGTCTCCATATGGTTTCAAAAGCACCACGTCAAATCCTAAGTCCAACGACAATTTCAAGGTTAATATGCCAAGACTCCAACTCTCAAAGGAAACTCATAAATTCACCCCCTTTTTGATAGATACACTCCCTCTCTTTACATTATACTCTGTTATAGGCTTACCCACATGCGCTATGTATTATGCATACATTATACTCTGTTATAGGCTTACCCACATGCGCTATGTATTATGCATACAAGTAGGGGTGCACCGTAACGGTACGACATATTCTCAATATCAGATCCGATTAAAATAGATCGGACCGATCCATTTTGTTGATATACGAACATATCCGGCTCCAATTAGATCACATTTTTGTATAGACCAGTATCCAATTAAATTATCCATGTAAATTTGTGCATACCACATCATAGGTTGATCTAAACCGTCCATGTGATGGAACACAACATCAATAGGTTGTGCCCGTAAAATCATTTCCATAGGCTGATCCTAGCCCTCCAATCTATAGGGATTTCCATGATTGTTGTTCCTCTTAAGGTGCGAAGAATTCGTCAATATTTTTACAGGTGTCCTGCATTCGTAATATCAACATTTCTGTAATTTGACCCGCACATACTGAATAAGGAAAAATAGTTTTTTCGTCGTCGTTAGGGGTGCCACACCCGACTCAATTAGGGTTGGGTTGGGTCGGGCTGACCCGATTTGATATGTTACCAATTGTTGACCACCTCAACTCAAGCCGGGTTGTTTTGGATTTTGAGAACCAATAGTGAGTCACCAATAATCAGTTTTTAACTCACAATCAGTTCACAAAATCCAAACCAAATAGGGACTAACAATTAACAAAGGAAAATATTATCCGCACTACTATATTTGATGATCACACTCCTCACTTTATTCAAGTACGGTATGGTCCGTACCATAGGATTATCCAAACCGTCCATTGTGGACTGTGGAGACTATTTCAATGTTGAAAAAGAAAAACACAAATATATAGAACTTCTTCAGATGGAACCCAAATTCGGGTTTCAGGTCGGGTCGGGTTGCCCGACAGCCCAACCCGACCCAACCCGATTTCCAATTGGGGTTGATTTTTCCCAACCCAACCGAACCCTATTTGCAAAAACGTTTAACCCTACCCAACCCAAATTCAGGTTGAACCCGACCTGCGTGGGAACATCCAAGCAACAACGATGGTTTGAAATTATATATAGTGCTAATGTCCTGACTACCACATTTGATAATGGCACTACTCACCGTATTTTGATGATCGCACTCCTCACTCTATTAAAATGTACGGTATGGCCCGTACCTTGTGTCAATAGATTTCGTATGTAGATTATGATTTTACCCTGAAATAATTTCTCATATAGATAGATGTTAGATATCAGCAAAGGGGTTAATGGTAAAAGAGTAATGCTGATGTGTAAATCCTAGATAAAAAGAAAAGAAATTTCTTTTGAATGGGCCACTTCCTACATAGGTTGTGCCCCAAAAATAATTTTCATAGGTTGATCCGAACCCTCCGATCTATAGAGGGTTATAGGCATGGTTTTAAATTTTCTGTGGGGACCGAAACCGAAATTTACCGAAATTTCGATTAAATGCCATTATTTATTTTTTAAAAAAGAGTGTTACAAAATTTCAGCCGAAATTTAGGAATTTAGGTCCAAAATTTTGGTTGAAAATTCGGTCCGGAATTTCGAACCAAATTTCAAACCGAAATTTCAGATTTCGCCGAGATTTTGGTTTTCGGTGGGGTCCGAAATGGTTACCGAAACCGAAATTTTAAACCTTGGTTATAGGTTGATCTAAACCGTTCATGTGATGGAACACAACATCAATCGGTTGTGCCCGTAAAACCATTTCCATAGGTTGATTCTAGCCCTCCAATCGATATAGGCTGATCCTAGCCCTCAATCGATAGGGGTTTTCATAATTGTTGTTCCTCTTCAGGTGCCCGGAATCCATCAATATTTTGCAAGTGTCCTGCATGAGTAATATAAAGTAGTTCTTTCGTCATTGTCATATGTCTTTACCTCTTCTTGGTAGTTTTTTGCCGTAATTGTCATAGACAGGTACCCTATGTCGGTACTTTTCGTTGTAGATTACGATTTTACCCTCAAATAATTTCTCATAGAGGCAGATGTTAGATATCAGCAAAAGGGTTAATGGTAAAAGAGTAATGCTGACGTGTGGATAAAAAAAGTATGGCACAAGCGGAAATAACAGTAAATGACACAAATTCCTTTACATGTGGGATACAATTGGAATTATGGCAGTGGAACAAAAGCGGAAATAACGGCAAAGGGTGGAAGAACTTAACCCACGATTCCGCCTTTATATATAGTAGTTAGAAGATTAGATTACTATAAACTATAAATAGTATTTAAAATTTTTATTATAGAATAGTTTACATAATTGTAAAGAGTGGGATTTGTTAGGTTCCATTTCTGGTTCCACTCTTATTCTAATCTTCTCTTATTACTAGCTATTACATTTCCCAATAATTTTTTACAAAGTTTAAAATAAAATGCAGTTGTGTGTCAAAATAAGTCGATCCATAATATAAATTTTATTTAGTAAAATATCTTTCATGGAAAATTATAGTTTGTTGCTATAGAGGAAGTCTTGTAAGGAAACACAAGCAAAAATGTAAATCCTGCAAAAGAGGGTCGAAATATCATTTTCCATTTTATTTTCTTAAATTGTCAACGTATTTAGGGTCTATTTGATTCCATTTTTGGTTCCCAACTCGATTTCCATATAATTTTTCTTTCTTCATACAATTGAAAATTTGAAATTTAAACTATGGCCCTGTCTAGATTTCAGGAATTTTCTCGAAAATTTTGGAAAGGAAAACTGTTTCTAAAATTTCCAACTTTTTTGTACCCAAAAAAAGATAACTCAAACCAACTCTATTCAATTTTTATTTAGAGGGACTTTAATTTTTCCATTATATGCTTATAAATTAACCATAATTATATCATTTCCCTCTAAATTATGGAAATAAATTTTTTTCTTGCAAATTTATAGTGGATTGTAACTTAACAATCTCTCTCTCTCTCTCTCTCTCTGCTTTCTTTAAATAAATATATATGAAATGAAAGTGATAAAGGAGTTGAAAACTATACGTTCCAGAGCCAGGCTCTTCTATGGAGATGAAGTAACAGTAACCATGATTTTGTTGTGATATAGGGAGACCAATGGCTTTAGTTGGCTTTCTTTCAGTCGAACACAATCATGATGTCTCCACCTTGTATAAAACTGGAAGCTTTAAGAAAGGCAAAAAGACAAAGTATTCTCTCTTCTCCAAACAAGTGTCGTCGATCATTTTAGTTTGAGACACAATTGTAGTGTTCTTGACTCCTCAAAGCAGTGGTCTCAACTCTCAACCGTAGCACATCATACTTTTTGGCAAACACTCGTTGATCTGGACCCACCAAATCAAAGGGTCTCACTTTCACCAATGATGATGGCAATGAGAAAAACTTTTCTGATTGAAGGATTTTTTATCTACATTTATTGAGTATAACTTCATTGCCAAATGTAGATGACATAACCTAGCACTAGTCATTTGTTAGGGATCTTAGATATCTTGCAATAACCTGGCACTAGTCTTTCGTTAGGGAGTGTTACAATGATCATAAGTATCTTGACATAACCTGGCACTAGTCATTTGTTAATGAGAGGTTTAAAATATTTTTAAAATATCCATGCGTTTAAAAATTATTTTAAAATTAATTTTAAATAATTTTAAAATCATTTTCAAAGCATTTCTCCACTCCATAAAACATTTCAAAACAGATTGTTCTACTGATATTTGCACGCCCAGGTTTTGATAATGGGATGAAGTCACCTTGTTTTACATATTTTAAGCAGATTTCAAAGGCTATTACAATTCCCAAAAAGTTCTCAGCCGCCAAACAAATAAGTGTCAAACAGAGGGAGTGGACCCATTATCAAAACATGGCTATGCGGATATTGGTAGCCAATAGGTTTTTATATTTGCCTTTGGACTTGTTATATTAAATTTCTCCAGAAAAAACCATAGAAAATAGTTTGAAATTTATTCTTTGGAGAATATTCCACTATGATACCGGCATCTCCTCTTCCTACTTACGCGGGAAACAAAACGCTTAAACCCGACGGCTAAGGCCCTGTTTGTTTTGGATTTTGAGAAAGAGATGGATGGTAGGAGTTACGAGCATAGTTTTAAATTTCTACTGAAACCAACTTTGTCCAACTATTTCTGTTTACATCCCTACCAAAACACATATTGAAAGTAAAATGTATAAAGAATAAAAAACCATAAGTGTAGTAGTGTTAAACTATACCAATATGTGTTACATAATTATATTTAAATGAATGTCATGTGAAATGTGGTGTATGTATTATGTATACATATTTATATGAATTATATGTGAACTGTGGTATGTACCGACTTATAACACATACACGGCAATACATGTCACAAGAGTTTTTATGTTAAATAATTATTGCTGTTTTTCGCTTATGTGATGATTTTTTAGTATGTATTTGTGCTTGTTCTTGCACTTTTTGAAATTTCATCTTAAATGTCCACCATTTGCACGTGCTTTTAAAGATTTCTGTAAATTTACATTATTTCAACCTGAAATTGAAACATTTCTGTTTCTATGTCGATATAAATCGAAACTGAAACCAAAATTTAAAACCTTGGTATTAGAAGAAGCGCATCATATAGAAAATTTCAACGACAAGATCAAGATCAAGTAATGGAGGATAAGGTCGGCAACATTTCCCAAAAGAAGCACATAATAGGAGTTCGGATAGTTTGAGAGGAACGAGATAAAGTTGGAGTACAAGGAGGTACTGTGTGTGCATGTTCGCGCGCACGTGTGTGTTGTGGTTGAGTCGGTCTGGGTGATGGTGGTGCTGGTGTTTGGGGGGGGGGGGGGATGGGATGAACTAGAACTGTATGGCTCAAGGAGGGCAATAGAAATAATGTGTTTCTCCTTCCCAATGTCAAATGGAAGGAGAAGGTATAACTATTTATAAGTCTTGTGCCTCGCTTTGGATGGAATTCAGTTCTCTACCATTACTGAGGATGGTGCCGTGGAGATTGAGAGACACTTAAATGAGAACGAGGCACCTGTTTGAGTTGGAGAAGGACAAGGTTTCAGGAAAGCCTACATTTTTTTTCTGAAATATAACAATTTATTAATGATTACCCTGATTGCACAGAACAGGGAAAAGATGTCCCACCAATGCAATCTAAAAGTGTACACCAGAATCCGACAGTAAGGATACCCTGCCCCTATTACCGAGGAGCAATTCATTGCAGTTCAGTTACAACACACTAACACAAAGCTAGATAAAGGTCGATTGTATGGGACAGAGGTATCAAAAAATTGCCCCTCCCCAGTGAATGACCCCTCCCAATTGGATTGCTACAACTGAATTTCAACAGAATCACCAAAGGTAAACCGTGTCATGGAGGAATTGGAGGGCTAATTTGCAACTCTAACGAGGCAGAGGCAGAGGCTACAGCCTTTTTGTGGGTCTAAGGTGGTTCTCGGCTCACATATCACTTCCCTTTGTAGTAGAAGGAGACTCTTCTAACGTTATAGCATGGGCGAATTCTTGAACCTTTGCACTGAGCATTTGCTTTCTCAACGAAAGTGCTTCTCTCTACCTCTAGGGACGAGACTGATCCTGAAACAGACGTCTTTCTTTCCATGTAGGGCTATTCATTAGCTGAAGTTCTAAAGCAAGCTCCCGAAGCCAATAGCAGACAGGTGGATGAAGAAATCGGCTTACTCAGCTTCTGCATCTGACACAGGCATCTGGTTTTGTATGTACCAGTCTCCTCTAACCTTCCTTGCGTTGTCCCACCAATCATCAACAGCAAATAAATTAGACAACAAATTAAGTTGAAGTGTCATTATCACCCAACACCATCTTCCTTACAACAACCAAGCCAAGTAGAATATATCCATGAACAATGCAAGAACTGAGCGGTCTATATCAATGAAGACTGAGAGAACTGAGCAGTGCCCTCAGCACCACTACCCCTGGTTCAAAATACATTCCCGCAATAAACTTCACTACCTCCTCGAACAACCCAACTATCCCAACGCCATCTATAAGACGAGCATAATGCTCCTTAACGGTACTGACCCATAACCTGCATCATAAAGAAATATTGGACTGCTCAGTCAACAAGGTTGCCAGGATGCAACCCTACATTACTGCTAGAAAGGTGACATTTTTTTGGTAGGTAATGAGGTGTTAGGCAGATCCCAACCAGAGATTAGAAGAATAAAAAAGATTACAATCGATGGGTAGATAATCCCCGTAGCATCATTATCTAAAATACATTTAAGATCCGGGGGGGTGGACATTGGAGGGATGATAGTCCCTTTGAATTTTATCTCATAAATTTGAATTTCATTTAAAGTCTTCAGCACCTCTATGCCATTTCCATACTGGGCATTGCCACCAAATAGAGCATTCCACATCAGTATATCACTCTGATGTTTCCATGAAGAAATTAACTGAACTTTCTATGCATCCCCACTTTGGATAAATGTCGATGAGAGCGGTCCCAACAAAATTATTATTTTCCAATCTGGTTTTAAGGCTATAGAAATTAAGCAATTTTCTAGTTTCAGTAGCTGATATTTAGCAGAGGCTGTTAGTGCACTGACGGGAATGAAATGATTTAGCTTAACTACCTCCTGAAGAATTTTAATGAGCAAGTGTAGAGATTTTTCGCTATATCCTGCTATAGGTGAAGCCCATAAGATACCTTCATAGTAATAACCTTTGCAAACAAGGGCAGTGATCTTCTCCCCCAACCCCCACCAAAAAAAAAAGAGAAAAAAAAAAACAGTTTTCGTTAACTTTATGCTTTTGGAGTTAACGGTTGCTTCTCCACCGCTTCCAAAATGTTAACGAAAACTGTTAAGGGGGGGGGGGGGGGGGGTTGCGAATATCACTGCTCGCAAACAATTCAAGTACAGAATCAAAGTTTGCACAATCGGCATAGAAAGAAAGAAGAGCAGTCTGAACTGAGACATCAGCCCTGCATCCAAACTTGATTTTATCCCCATAAGGACAATGATACACACAACTGAATCTGGATTAATGCCTTTCGCATCTCAAAGTTTCTACTGAGAACCCATTAAGAACATTACCCGAAATCACTCTTGTCCATGATAATAAATCAAAATTGTGACTAATCTGTTGAAAAATTTTCATCGCATCTTCCATCAACAAACACTTAGCATTTAAGGGCAATGGAATGAATTTGAGTGCCCAGATTTAAGCACTCAGAAGCAGCGAAACACTGAGAATGCAAGCTAATGAGACACTATCAATCACCATGGCTTCATAGTAACTCCAATAAAAGAAATCCTTGGAATCTTGGAAGCAGGCGTGAATAGTGTAACCATTAATCAAAGTAGTCCAGACATTCTATTCTTGCTAGCCAAATAAACGAACAAATTCAAAACATCATCCATGGCATCACAAGTAGCATACATCCCAACAAGAGAATTCTCTACAACATCATCATCCCAAACCCAAATCTAATTACCAAACCATTGATCAAAAGCTTCCTCAAAATTTCCTTTCTGACTCATCAAAGCAATGAAAGTCGACATAAAACTCTGAAAAGAGCACTTTTATTTTGAAGAATGGAACCTATTTTATTACAAAAAAAGGGATTGCAAGTGCACTTCAGAGAGGGGGGGGTGTGTTAAAGATTGCCCCATATAAACTGAGAATTGTCATGACCACTGATCTCTCCAACTTTCTTGCCATTATGATCTTAATCTTCTTCTTCATCCATGAACCTCTTCCAGTACCAGTGTTGCTTCCACACCCGCTCGGTCATCTCTTCAATGGGTATGTTTTTAGTCTCAGGGACAAGGAAGAGTACAAAGAGGGACATTACCAAAACCCATGCAGAGAAGAAGATGAAGATTCCAAACTTGAAATGGCATAGCATGGATAGGAAGGCTTGGGCAATTACAAAAGTGAAGAGGAGGTTGACACACACAGTCACGCTTTGGCCAGCAGATCGTGTTTCGAGGGGGAACGTCTCGCTCGGTATGAGCCACCCCAATGGACCCCAAGACCATGCAAATGAACACACCATGATCACCACTAGGATCATGAACCCGTAGCTTAGGTCATTGCCAATGTCTTTCAACTCGAAGCCTAAGATTATCGCGATCACCACCTGCACCATCAATAACAGCAAGCCAATTGATATAATCACTTAAATAAGTAATCATGATTAGATCTCGGTAAATACGTCTCGTTTTATTGAAAAACTTAACGGTGGAAAATGTTACCACGTAGAAGTTTTACTTGAGAAATTGTGAAAGGACCTGAAGGACCTCTTTTGGATGCCGCCAAAATGGGTCCTTATTTTCATATATGATTATTGTAATTTGATTTTATTTGCAATGGGGGCATTAAGTCCTGTTTGGAAGCTAGTAGGTATATCATCATTTCTACTGCAATTATAATCATAGATTTCAAATAATCGTATCTAACTTTTAAACCTTCTACACATAAAATAGGGGTGGCTAGGGGCTTTCACAGAAAAGCATTTTGTGGCCGGCTGTTGCGTGAGAGAACAGCTACACAGGCTCACTTTTCAGCAGATTTTATCTTATTCATTTAATTCATTTGGGTGGCTGCTCTCTCATGCGACAGTCATATGCGAAATGCCTTTTTGCAAAAGTCCCTAGCAAAACCCATAAAAACATTTGTTAATAATTTTTAGTGGTGGCACACAAAGAGGTCCTGAACCATAATAAGTGAGCTTAATTAGCACATGGAACTCCTCTGACTTTTAGCAGGTCATGCAATGTGATTCCACATCCACATCTCATCACTCTCCCGTAGTGAATGGACGGTGATGGAGCCCTGAGTTCTAGTGGGGTTGAAATTTTCCAAGAAAACAGGACATTAATTTTCAGGGAAATTTTTTCTTGGCGTCGGAGCTAGAGAGCCTCCGAGTCATGTTTGGCAGTGACGAAAGTATTTTCCATGGAATATTAGTTTATCAAGTCATGGGAGAAGGGCAAACAGTGTGGGAGGGAGAGAATTGAAAGGCCACGAGTGAAGAGAGAATGAGAAGTGGGTGAAAAACAGGGGAAAATAAAGTTCCTGTTTTCCTTATTTTTCACTCACTTGGCACCATCTCCTTTTAGTCATGCCCTCTCAATTCTCTTCCCCTCACTCTCCCTACCACTCTTTCAACAATTGGTAGGGTAATATTCCATGCAAAAAATTCTTAGTTGCAAAACATGGCTTAATTGTTTCTAAACAGATCAAAAATAACTTAAATTGTTTTGAAACATCTTAATAAAGTTCTTAGGTTGTATGTGTTAAATGTACAATATGAACGGTGGGCTAAAAAAATGGTTAGATTTTCTCACCTGAGAGAAGAGTATCTGGACTCCTGCAACAAGCAAGAACATTCGTCGGCCCACCTTGTCGACTGAATAGATGGAGACAACAGTGGAGAGGACAGTGACTGCGCTAGTGATAACAGCAGAATACAGAGAAGCACCATTCTTGAATCCCAATGTATTGAACAAGACTGGAGCGTAAAACATTATGGCATCAATGCCCGTGAATTGCTGGAAGATCTGTACAAGTCGAAGAAAAGAATCTTCAGATGATTCATTAACAGATAAAATATCTGGTTAAAGTGCAACTTTCTACTTAGGAACATTCACGCCAAGTTACAATGCTAGACATGTTTACTACTATCTTCTGATAAGTGTACAAGTACACCACTAGATGGGATTATGATGTGGGGCAGTTACTTGGGAGTTTTTGTTAGGATCGATTGTTAATTTATAAGTTAGAATCCTAATCCTAGCAAGAGTTTGAATAAAATTAGAAGATGAGTTTTAGTAGAAAAGGGAGAAGAATCTATATATGAGACGTTCATGTATGTAAGATCATATTTTCATTGAATAACAAAAGCTATTTTGAGTTTTCCTATTTATTTCTTCGGGGATTCAAGGTTTTTCATGAAAGGAGACTGTTTTTCTTCCCCTTAATAATAAGGCACTGGCCAGGGAAGGAAGGGAAGGTGAAGAGGGGTAGGAAATGTTTCAATGAATTATCGTCAATAAAATGGAATCGAGTAGGAGGAGAATTGATAGGCCATCTCTCGCCCTAAAAGACCTGGGCTCCGCAAGGTCTGATGATGTTGAGGACAGTGATATTCACCTTCTTCCCACACGCTTCTACCGTGTCAAATTAGTAGAATTGTATTACAATATTAGACTTTGTGAACTAATAGAGAATGACCAGGCAGAAAGCCGATGTTGGGATCAATGAGATCATGAAATTATTGGGTCCCATAAGGGGAGATATAATGGAATGAAGACCGCTGATCTTGAGAACATCCTCAGAGAGACAACCTACATGGCCTCGGTCCCAAGCACATTCCGTGCGATAACAAAGCAGTACAAAAATGAACAGTTCATCTATTCTTGGCAGTTGAGTCCAAAACTGATTATTGGATTCAAAATTGCATTTAACCGCTGTTCATTTTGGATTTTGAGTCCGAAACTGATTATTTAATTTAAATTTCAGTTCAATTATTAGTTTTGGACTCAAAACTCAAAACAAACAGGGCCTTAATTTTGAGTCCAATAAACAGTTTCAAAATCAAAATCAGTCCTCAAAATTCAAAATGACCGGAGCCAAAATGAATTCTGATGGATCTAGACATGCGATCATCTGATCAAAACGTTCTCAATGACATTAGGCCGGACTTATTGTTGCCATTCAGACCAGTAAGTCCCTGGGTGTCTTCTAGGAAGGAGGTTAACAGCCTAGCATTCCTCAATATTGTAATACAATTATGATACTCTTACGTAACTAACTACAACCTATACAATTGTAAAACTGCCACATAACAAAATTTGATAAGGGTGTTTCATAAAGAATCATTAGGGTTTAGGGTTGGGGACTACCTGAAGGCACACGACGATAACCAGTTGGGGTCGGTTGCGTCGCTTTAGCAGGTTTCTGAATGGATGTTTCACTTCCTGGGCTATGAGACTTGCCTCCACTAGCTCATTGAATTCAGGATCGACATTTTTAGTGCCGCGTATCTTCACCAGCACTGCCTTTCCTTCTTCAAAGCGGCCACGCTCTATGAGACTATTGGGTGTGTCCACAACTAGGATTGACCCTAGTGTTAAGAGAAGTGCGGGGATCCCAGCAAGGCCTAGTGAGAGCCGCCAGCCCCAAGGGTGGATCCTGAAAGTAAAAGGGTAGGGTAATGAAGGTCATTATCAAGGCCAAGAACAGAAGCCAACCAACCAAACATACATCACTTCCAAAGCCAAGAAACAGAATCCAACGAAAACATAATTTTCTTTTGTAATCAACAACAATAACAATAGCAGCATACAACAAAGTTCTGTGGGTTACTTGCCTATAGATTAAATTCAAATTTAGTCGCAACCTTCCATAATGAGCTTTTCCTTTGAAGAAACATTGAATAGGTTAGAACCTAGAACCTATGTTGCATTAGTACAGGTAGAGTGCCGGAGTCAAACACAGATATCCAATGTTGGATTCGACAAACCTCAAAAAGAAGGATTAGTGGATTCTTCGAAATGGTTTAATCAATTTTCAAAATAAAAATAAAAATTAAATGACAATTTGATTATAACAAGTAATTTATTAAACATTTAATAGATAGACTAAATATAATGCTTTGATTTTGTTTGACCTCCATAGCTACTGAGTGTGCCACTAGAAATCAGTGGATTCACTTTTTTATGGATGGATGGTTGAGATTTCTCAAACCCAACACTTCACAAAATTTGTGAAGGGGCTGATTTCAGGCGAGGCCCTTAGATGTGAAACTATCTCTAATTTTTTATTTCCATTTAAGAAACTTACTATGAAGATTGGTAAAACTAAAAACATGTAGTTTTAGTATTAGTCATCAGAAAAAAAAAACCTGATAAAAGATATCTGGGAATGTTGCGAGTCACACTGTTAATCTGCGATACCAACCCTAGTCAATCTCGTTGCCTCTAACATGATCAAATGATCGCTAGTTATTGATCACTATGGAGAAAAAAGAAGGGTCAGAAAATAATTAATATTATAGAGTATCACGTTTTGGTTCAACAGTTTAGGATCAACAGAGATCATATGATCAGATTGAAGGCAATGAGTTGGTCCAGCGACTAGATAAATACAGCTGGTCTACATATTAGGTGGTGTCTGCCTAATCCCAGCTTGGCTACCCAAAAAGAGGGGGGGGGGGGGGGGGAGGGAACAATGGTTCAACTTTGGCTCTTTTATCAACGGGGTAGAATCATCAAGGGAGATGATATTTTCACCCCCTATATTACATGTACGCTCCCCTTTTAACTTGATTTGATGTGAAAAGTGGGCAACTTTATGTCAAATCACGTTTTAAGGGGAGGGTGCAAGTAATGCGAGCAGGGGTGCGTGGGGGGTTGGGTTGGGGTGGGGTGGTGAAAATATCATCACCCATCATCAATTTCTGCTAGGAAAGAAGAGTCGTGCATGACCTGGTAATAGCTCACCAGTGTGGTGCAAGTAATGCGCGCAGGGGTGCGTGGGGGGGGGGGGTGTGGGGTGGTGAAAATATCATCACCCATCATCAATTTCTGCTAGGAAAGAAGAGTCGTGCATGACCTGGTAATAGCTCACATGACCTGGTAATAGCTCACCAGTGTCTAAAAACATTCTCTCCACCCTTTTTGTGAATCAAGGAAGTACAAACAAAAATACTGGAAAGGGGTGGATATATCATTTCCCTTCTCTACTATGTAAAGAACAAAAATATCATTTCCCTGCCATTTTTACTAGTGGCAACGAAAAAGCAAGAAACAGCTTACTCTGCAGTCCCATAGTTGACCAGGTTAGCAATGAGAATTCCAATGGTGACATTAAGCTGGAAGAATATGTTTAGGCCTCCTCGGATTCTTGTGGGTGTGATCTCTGATAAAAACACCGGTGCAGCCTGCGATTCACGAGAGAGCAATGACTATAAATATGGATAAAGAAATACATCTTTTCTTGAAATTTTCGGAAGTATATGAAACTTATGAAACTTATGAGACTGTGAAGCATGAGCAAGCCTAGTCGAACCATTGTGCATGTGGCAAGTGAGGTTGGGCTACTATGGTTCACTATTGGCTTGCGTGATAAAGAAAAGAGCTAGGGACATGCAACTAAGAAAATTATGATTCTTTTACCATGTGTGGTTGGACCCAAAGTTAGTTAAAACCTATAAATTGCACTTCAATAGAATTTACCTGATTGGCAAAGCCCACTCCACAACCAAGCAAGATCCTTCCAACTATTAGCATGGCGAGATCTTGAGCTGCTGCATTTAGAATCACTCCAATGACGAAGAAAATCCCTGCGATGAGCATCGTCAACCTCCGGCCGAGCTTTCTGGTGGTGTATGAAGCAAAGAAGGTCGCTGTTAAACCCACAAGGTGCACAGATGAAGTGAACAACCGAAGCCCTTGATTATCATATTTGCAGTAATTGCTGTTAGGAACATTCTCGTACTTGACCCGATGATAAACGTCCGGGAAGAACTTTGCCAAGAAATCAGGCATGGACGTAACACCCCCTGCAACATATATATGAGAAGTAATTCAAATTAAGATGATTTATACACCAAAAGTTTTATGTATGTATAGATAGAAGGTTTTGATCAGAACCATTAGTGGTGCTAAGTAGGGCCCACCACCTTCTAGGGAGTTGTGGGCCAACCAAAGAAGTTTGTATCTTAGATAAATGGTAACCCCACCAGTCACCTTCATTAAGAAGCGAAATTATATGATGGGTGGCCCTGCAATACTGTATTTTTAAAATAAGTACGGTGTGGCTCCACTCCATAGGATGATACAAATCATCCATTTGTTGGGCCACAACGTAAATAGCTTGTGCCACTGTGGAACCCGATCCCGCGAGAGGGGTGGGGCGCGAGCCGCCACGCTCTCTCTTGGTCTCTCGTACCCACGCGATTGACGTGTGCTTATTATTATTGATTTTAATTCATCTTTTATGTGAACTTGGGATCACTAAGGCAATCCGAATTCCACACAAAAGAGACTGACAGAGTCGCCACCTAGATGTGGGATCTAGGACCCATAATTAACCAGAAATCTAGACTCGTTACCTGGTTACAAGAATGGAAGGTATGAGGAATTATCCACCACATGCACCATTCCTGCCCGATAATCGGTCTTCGATTCCAAAAGCTAACTCTTTTAAATTGGTTCTTTTATGGCTCATTCAACTCTATGTTAATGTGCGAACTAAGTGACATGCATCCTATGATCTAATTTCAATGTGAATCCTAAATGTGTATCTTGATTTACTAATTTGTCTGGATTCAATCTAAGTGAAAGTTCTCCTAGAATTCTAATTTCATGGAAAGTCCTAAGTGATTAAATTTTACAAGAAAATTAATATACAAAACCCCACAATTTGTTGTGGAGCCGACTCGCGGTTGGTATGCCATCAGACATCCAAGCTGCCTACGTACCCAAGCCTCACTGGGATCAGAGTCGACGTAGTTCGGTGCACCTAAGCTAAGCTACTTATGCCTAACTCAACTAAGACACCGACCTAGACGGGATTAACTGTTTCAACAGTTTTAAGAGAAGTTATTTAATTCAAGTTGA
The DNA here is from genome assembly GCF_043159265.1 of Tasmannia lanceolata. Classification (NCBI taxonomy): domain Eukaryota; kingdom Viridiplantae; phylum Streptophyta; class Magnoliopsida; order Canellales; family Winteraceae; genus Tasmannia; species Tasmannia lanceolata. The sequence goes on from NW_027518692.1 coordinate 48,045,606, forward strand.
GGATTTATTATCCTAGGATTTCATCTAAGATGCTATATGATTCTTATCTAAATGCAAGTTGTTCCTTAGACTAATGCAGGTTAGCCTACATCCTAATTTACTAGGCTTGTCCTAGGGAAAGAGTGGGTAACTAGTGTAACTATACCTATGGCACGGTTGCTATCCATAGCAAACGTCCGTGATGAGGCTGGACTCCTAACTCTAGGACTCCCTGTGGACCCCGATCCGAGAGGGGCGGGGGACGGGCCCCACACTGAGTCTCAGGATCATCCACGTGAATGGAGAGCTCTACCAAGGAACTCTCGAAAGAAGTGCCTCTCACAGCATGAGTGGCGATACAAAGGTGAGATACCTCTCGATTCGGGGACTAGCCCAGATTCGAGGCGTACCTTAAACAAAGAAGAGTCACCATCCAAGGAAGTGGGCCAAGGATCCCATGCTATGCTCTGTTGCAACGGATAACCAGAGATATAAAAGAAGGTTCGTGCCTGGTTACGAATTCGGAAGGTCTAAAGAGCACCTCATCCGCCCAAGTGCAAACACCTGGTCTCTAATGCCATTTACTTAATAATTTTGAAGAGTTTTGGGCGAAAGTCATATGAAATGGGAACTAATATCTCCGAGAAGACGTCTATCTAATCATGCATGTCTCGGAGATGAATAATTATACATAAAAGAAATGAAAGAAGTATCGCCTAATAATAGCTAGGTTATGAGTGTCATACCTAATTGGTGTCTGAGTTCTGGTGTGCAAACACATGCATACTACAGCTAAAGGTATAGGATCTGTACATGAAAGTAAGAAAACACAGCAAAACACACAACATAATTCAATTCTAAACATAACTGGATAAAATGAATCCTAAAACTCTAATGCGACCTGACTCGGACCAAGATGGCAGTCCATCTTAGCTGCTCTACGTATTCCGGCCTCGGGAAGAATCGGAGTCAACGTAGTTCGATGCCCTATTCTAAACTACTATGCCTAACCATCTAGAACCGCTATCCTAGACTCGATCCACTAGACTCAACTGATTTTTTAAAGCTTTTTGTACGATTGCTTAAGTTTAGGTGAATTGTAATTTTCAGGACTCTCTATATGCCCTAACTAATGCAAGTTGATTAGCCTTAAGCTAATGCAGGTGGGCCCTATATCCTATGTGTAACTAGGCTATGCGTCCTAAAGAAAACCATGGGCTGGCTATATGCTTCCTAATCTAGCCATCGGTTCAACCAGGTGTCTAACCGATCAACTTGAGGCCTCCTAACTCTAAGGACACTCACACGACATGACACACCATATCAATAAAAATCAGGACAGACTCCTAACTCTAAAACACCCCCAAACAGCTAAGACAGACTCCTAACTCTAAGGGAAGATCTTTTTGAAAAGGTTTTGAAGAATTTTTGTATTTTTGGAAGATTTGAAATGTTTTATTTTTAAAGGTTTGGCTGGACTTGGGATGTGAATCCCAAGCTGCACTACGTACCCTATGTGAAGGGATCAAGCCAACGTAGTTCGGAACAGATTTCCTAATACGCTCCTAATGACTCAAGATTTTTGAGATTTTTGGTTTTTAGATGTTTTTAACATTTTTGATGCAAGAGGACAGAATCCTATCATCATAAAGGGAGGACAGACTCCTGAATATCCCGCAAAGGTTGGACAGCATCCTATGCTTTGCGGGGGGAATGAACAGAATAACAACTCTGCAAGGGTTGGATACCATCCCATACCTTGCAGGAGCGGATAGAAAAACACATGATTTGATGAGAGGTAGGATAGAATCTTAACCCCTAATGATGATAGAATTTGATTCCTGAACAAGAGGACTGACTCTCTAGACTAAGGACGGATTCCTATGCTAGTGGACTATCAAACTAAGATAAAGCTCACAAGTAATAAGGAAAAAGAGACCTTGTGCATATTTGGTAAAGGTAAAACACCCAGCCGGGCCGGACAGCTACCTAGCCCTAGGGTGCAACAAATGTGCAACCCAATACCCATAAGGGTAGGGGTATGTTGCCAAGCCGAGTAAGGTGTTCTCCCAAAACTAAACGACGCACAAAGAGGAGGTTTAGCAAGAGAATGAGACGGGGTAAGTCTCTTAGACACAGAGGTAGGATAGAGAAAAAAAAATGCTAGCAAGACTGGGCAAGTCTCCTAAGCACAGAGATGAGATAGAGAAAAATGCTAGCAAGACTGGGCAAGTCTCCTAGGATGGGTTTGGGCTATCACCTTCATCACCCTTGCAATGAGAGGGGATTCTAGTATCTAAAGAAATTAACAGAAATCTATAAGACTGTGTTAGTCTATCAAAGAGAGAAGAAAAGGCTACCAGATAATCGTAAATTCCATTCTATTCTTATAAAAATAAATCAAGTGCTAAGCAAAGAAGAATTTTCAATGAAAAGAATACACAATCTATAGCAATCATAAAAATGATAAATAACATTAATTAGTCCAGACCAGCCGCTGGATAGCCTAATAAAGTAAAAGAAAGCAATATCAAACACTTCTATGCCCAACCACAAACACCACCCCAATATGGGGATGAAATCAGATGATGCTAAAGTAATCATCTGATATCAAATACACATGATAATATTTCTATATCCCGCCTTGAAATCAGACAGTACTCATGTCGATAATATCGAATAGAGTAGTCATCTGATCTCCTTCTTCCTATTAAACAGTTTATTTAAATAAAAAAAGAATGAGTATAATAAGCTTTGAGATAATCTCACCTGAACAATCCATTTATCTTCAGAATCTAACTCAAAACTTAGTATGAAAGAGAAGTAATAAATTCTCAATATTTTATACAAATTTTTCCAATGATAGTTCTAATCTATATAAAGTATAAATTAAAAGAGGCATTTATTTAATATATGTAAGCAACGAAGTATAACTAAATCTAAAAAAAATGATATTTGCTATTGTCAGGGTGAAATAAAGCTGTTAATATCAAAATGGAAATGGCTACCACTATTAAGGTGTGAGAGGGAAAATTCTAAGACTTACTAAAGGCTGGATAAGCCTAAAAAATGAAAAGGGGAGAGCTATTCAGACTATGTAAGTCCTCTAATAATGGGCTTGGGCTATCGCCTTCATCGCCCTTGCAATGGGGGAAAATAAAGAATGACTCAAGAAAATATCCAAAAGACTATGTTAGTCTTTACAAAAAGGAAAAGGGAAGATATAGGCTGGAAATGATGTCCATGGCAATGAAAAAGCAGCCGACCTGTTCCAATCAATATAAAACCACAAACTTAATTTCTTTTAGACTTTTACCAACATTTCAGGAGAAATGAAGGAAAACTCTAACTCTTTCTACAAATCCTAACAAGATGTCTAAGATCCAATCAAATACCGAGATAAACCAATGCAATCGGAGCGAATTAACGAGGCTAAAAAAAAAAAACAAAACTCATCGCCTGATCAGACCTTAAGCTTTTGATCTTAAAACAAAAGGCACAATGGTATATTCAAACAACAAGGACGAGAATTTCATAGCAAATCAAAAAATTCCAAAACTTATTCTAGGAATTAGGCATAAGAGAATAAATGAAGAATACCTAAAACTACTTACCTCTTCTCTTTAATGCCTTTCTCCTTCGCTAGCAATTCCATAGCTCAGATATGTTCGGCCATAAGATGAGAGTGTTATGGTGTTGATTTTAGAAGAGATAAAAGGGACTAATATTGCAGAAAACGGATCAAATTTGGTACAGATCTAGGGTTTTGACACTAGAACAGAGCTTAAACAAGATCTATAAGAGAGAAATCGTAAAAATAGCATGGGATGAGGAAAGTAGTAAATAATCATTCGTGAACGATGATTAATCTGACCAAAAAATGACTGGATCCTGGCCGGAATTGGCTAAAGAAAATCGGAATCTTGACCGGAGCTTTGCCGGAGGCTAGCCGGAGAAAATTAGAAGACAAGATTTAGGGTTTGGATCTAAGATTCTATGTAGAGAAAATAAGAAAAAAAATATAGACAGTGAAGCTTGAAGAAAGGAAATCTGACGGATTTTTGATCGGAACTCCGATGAACTGGCCGAGGAAGACGATCGGAAGCAAGAAAAGGGGAAAACCTTTCGTTTCTCTCTCTCTCTCGAAATTCCTCTGATATCTCAGATCTGAGAGATCTTATAAAGATTTGCAAGAGATCTTAAGGTACAGGAACTCACCGGAGGATGCAGAGTGTTGCCGAAATTGGATCGGATCATCGTCAGAGAAGAGGGTTCAAGAGCAAGAATGTAGAAAACAGAGGGAGAGAATGATAACGCAAAACAGAGGGATATAGATTAAAGAAACAACACTCTGTTTTTTATATATATATTTTTTATTTTCGTTTTGATGAAGGCTGAATAGAGTGGAAAAGATAAGAAAGCTGTGGAAACAGATGGGGAAAGAGTAAAAAAAACAGAGTGAGAGAGGGTGATGGAGAACCGAAAGATAGAGAGAATGAGGGATGGATAAAAACAGAGAGAGACAGATGGGTGGACACACAGAGCGAGAGTGGTAGATAGGAAACGCAAAGAGAGGTTAGGAGACAGCCGAGGCAGAGTGGTGTTCTTCCTCCAACCAACCCACGAGAGCTCTCCCTCTTTTTCTTTTTAAGTCTGCTGCCTTTCTTCTTCGCCCAAAGAACAGAGCCACCGTAACAGCCACTACCCACGGTTTTTTTTTTCTTTTGAACAATCCCCAAAGCTGCTGTTGAGGGAGATCCTGAGGACTTGAGAGGTTGCTGCCAGTGAGAGATTGGGGAAGAGGGAGAACTTGAAGACAGAGGAGACAGAAAGAGGTCGGGAGATCAAGGAGACCGAGCGCTTTCTTTGTTTCTCTTCTCCTCCCCCTTCCTTTTTTGCCTCCACAGCAGCCTCTATATTTTTACCTCCGAAAAACCAATGGGAATGTTTCTTTCTTTCACTTGATCCCCAATGGCATGTTGCCATATCATCCTATCTAAAATTACCCACTTGCTATTTTCAAGACAACCAATAAAGCAACTTTGTTTTTTGGCTTTTCTCAATGCCTAAAAACCACGAACAACACCATAGGCATGCTTTAATTTTGGCATTCTTGCTTAAGAAAACCTTCTCTCCAGTCAAGGTTGCTGTTTTGAGCATAAATTTGGGCCCACACATATTGGGCACACATCGTGCTGCAACTGTAATTGGATGTGCCGCTGTCTACTTGATCTGCAACCATGTAAATTTGATGCGCCCCAAATTCTTTCCATGTAATGATCCGAGCCATCCATTCGCTAGGCTGCAATGTGAACAGGTTGTGCTCCTCAAGAATTATTTCCATAAGATGATCTTAACCCTCAATTTGTCGATCTGCAATATAAATTAGCGATGGCATCTAAATTCCCTCCATTTAGAGGATCAAAACTGTCTATTTGAAGGGCGACAATGTAAATTAGATTGCGCCCCTTTGAACTATTCTCGAAGACTGATCTGAACCATTCACTTATGATGCTCCCTGTAAAGTGGTGGTTATCTCCTAATGATGATCTTATCTATCAAATTGGTGGGTTACAGACAGCATGAGAATCCATGAGCTCAACACTCTTATTTAAAAAAACAATGCGGGGTACACGGACTTGATCCTTTTCCAGTTAAAATGTTCAATGCGGGCCCAGCCAATGAGTCCAACCTCTCTCTTGTTTAAGTTTTTTGTAAACAACCATCCTCAACACTTATCAGGACGACGCAAAACATGACAGAAATAACCGAAAAGATCGAGAAAACAAGAGGAGCGGACACGGGAATGGAAAACACTAGAAAACCGATAGAAAAACACTAAATTCTTTGTTGATTAAGGTGGAGCAAAATAGGGGTGTCTACAGATGCCCCTCTTTGGTAGAGATGACGTAGTCATCGAATACCAAAGCAAAAGTGACAGAACCATTTTGCGTAGCTTTAATCGACAAAGGACTCTCTAGACACAATGCAACTTAATATAATGCAAGACCCTAAACAAAATCCTAGAATTGGAATGCAATAAAAAATCCCGCTGCGGTGCCGTTCACAAACGGGCAACGAGAGCATGAGATACCATTTTCGAATGGATATTCGGAGGGAAATGAGATATCACATTTATGTGATGCTCAAAGAGAATAAGAGACCATAGTTGTATGGTCTCGAAGAGAATGGAATACCATATTTATACGGATTCCAAGGAAATGAGATATCATATTTGTGTGATGCTCAAAGAGAATAAGAGACCATAGTTGTATGGACTCGAAGAGAATGAAATACCGTATTTGTACGGATTCCAAGGAAATGAGACATCATAATTGTATGATGTTCAAAGGGAATAAAAGACCATAGTTGTATGGACTTGAAGAGAATGAAATACTGTATTTATACGGATTCCAAGGAAATGAGACATCATAGTTGTATGATGTTCAAAGGGAATAAAAGACCATAGTTGTATGGACTTGAAGAGAATGAAATACCGTATTTATACGGATTCCAAGGAAATGAGACATCATAGTTGTATGATGTTCAAAGGGTATGAGAGACCATAGTTGTATTGACTCGATGAGAATGAAATACCGTATTTGTACGGATTCCCAGGAAATGAGACATCATAGTTGTATGATGTTCAAAGGGGATAAGAGACCATAGTTGTATGGACTCGAAGAGAATGAAATACCGTATTTGTACGGATTCCAAGGAAATGAGACATCATAGTTGTATGATGTTCAAAGGGTATAAGAGACCATAGTTGTATGGACTCGAAGAGAATGAAATACCGTATTTGTACGGATTCCAAGAAAATGAGACATCATAGTTGTATGATGTTCAAAGGGGATAAGAGACCATAGTTGTATGGACTCGAAGAGAATGAAATAGCGCATTTGTACGGATTCCAAGGAAATGAGACATCATGGTTGTATGATGTTCAAAGGGGATAAGAGACCATAGTTGTATGGACTCGAAGAAAATGAAATACCGTATTTCTACGGATTCTAAGGAAATGAGACATCATAGTTGTATGATGTTCAAAAGGGATAAGAGACCATAGTTGTATGGACTCGAAGAGACTGAAATACCGTATTTGTACGGATTCCACGGAAATGAGACATCATAGTTGTATGATGTTCAAAGGGGATAAGAGACCATAGTTGTATGGACTTGAAGAGAATGACATACTATATTTATACGGATTCCAAGGAAATGAGACATCATATTTGTATGACGCTCAAAGAGAACATATCATTTTCAAATGGATTCAGAGAGATATGATAATTTGAGCTTTGAGAGAAATCGAAATTTCCAATTAACGACTTTAGAAGCAAAGGATTTAATAACACCATGCAGCAAAGGACCTTCAGGGCTTAAATATGGGATGCCACTTCATTAGCAACCTGCCCCCAGTTTGAGGCATTCTAACCTTCTTCTATTCATTGACCAGAGATTATTCTTTCAAAGATCTTCGCCATTCGCGACAGTGTCACCTTTTTTCAAGTTTCTCAGAACCTGTTAATGAACCTGCCTTCAGAGTGATTGCACCGTACAACAATTCTTAAGATATAATTTGTAAAAAATTTTTTCTAAAAATAGAACCACAGACATTTGTAATAAAAGATAAAATAAGAAAGATTAGTCCAGTAATCTCGTGATGCTTCTGACTTATCAGTATTTTTTTTTGGGTTAGGCTGGCCTCTTTAAAAGAATATTTCTCCATTGATAAACATCTTCACTTATTTTTAAGACAGTGATACTTCATATATCGTTCTATCAACTTTCGGATTGCTTTGAAATTAATGCCCCTAATTTCGGGAATCATTGTTATTTTTGCCTGACCTTCTGTGATTTCAGAGATATTACATCTGGGGTGAACCCAATCTTACCACGACCAAGTCGTCCTTTTTGGATTTTCAACTTGGCGGACCGCTCGGCCTTAACTTTTGCCTGAATCGCCTTTTCAGGTTTTCGACTCAGCAGGCCACCCCCTTAACTTTTGCCTAAGTCGCCCTTTCAGGTTTTCCACTTAGCAGGGAAATGATCATAAATTTTGCCTAGATCGCCTTTTCAGGTTTTCAATCTAGCGGATCTTCAAGCTCCATTTCTTTTTTTTCTTTTTCTTTATTTTTTCATTTTCTTTTTCTTTTTACTTGAACACCAAAAGAACTTTATAGGTGCGGTAGGGCTTTTCAAAGAATGGCTTAAGGTTTTGCAAGAGTTTCGACCGAACCTGTGAACAGGTTGCCTACGTATCCCAGTGGAGGAATCAGGTCATGCGTAGTTCAGGGCGAATGCCCCTAGTTTGAAGGTATTTCAATTTTCTTTTTTTTTCGGATAGCATGGATTTTTCCTTTTTCTTTTCTTTTTTTTTTAATTTTTTTTTTACTTTCTTTTTGGAATGATCGATTTTCTTCTTTTGAAACAAACGAACTCGGTTTGACCGAGCTGCCTACGTACCCCGGTGTAGGGATCAGGTCATGCGTAGTTCAGGGCGGATGCCCCTAGTATATTGGGTTTTGAAGGAAAATTTTATTTAGGCTCGAAAGGGTTTGCAAAAGGTTATATATTTTTTAATTTTGGGTTATGAATTTGGGATTTATTCGGCCAAAAGACGGCCTTCTGGTGTTCAAGCATAGAACCTCTTGAGTTGATCAAGATTTGTTGGTTCTGGCAATATTTCTCCATTTAAATTACGGAGCTTGACGGCTTTTCCGGGTAAGATTTGGTCCACAATGTATGGTCCTGACCAATTTGGTTTGAACTTGCCCCTTGGGTCAAACACTGGTGCTCGATTATCTTTCAGAACAAGATTGCCTTCTTCTAAATCTCTGACCTTAACCTTTTTATTAAAAGCCCGGGCTATTCTGCGCTGGTAACCCTGCACATGGTAAAGCGCTTTTAACCTGTTCTCATCTAGCATGTTCAGCTCTTTATATCTGGCATCTGCCCATTCATTTTCTGGCAACTTGACCTCAGTCAATACCCGGAGCGAAGGTACACGAATCTCAACAGGTAGCACTGCTTCCATCCCATAAACAAGAGAGTAGGGGGTTGCCCCAGTTGAAGCTCTAATTGATGTTCTGTAAGCCCACAAGGCGTATGGTAACTTATTCGACCAATCCTTATAAGTTTCTGACATTTTGCTAATGATAGTCTTGACATTCTTGTTTGCAGCTTTCCCCGCTCCATTTGTCTGCGGCCGATAAGGTGAGGATTTATGATGCTTAATCTTGAACTCTTCGCAAAGAGAGATTACTTCCTTCTTGAAATGAGATCCGTTATCCGAGATAAGTTCATGGGGAATCCCATATCTGCATATGATGTTGGTGCGTATGAATTTAGCAACTGATGCGGATGTAAGCTTTGCATAAGAAGCGGCCTCAACCCACTTGGTGAAGTAGTCAATTGCAACGAGTATGTACTCGTGACCATTAGACGACTTGGGTGAAATCTTGCCAATGATGTCAATTCCCCATACCGAAAACGGCCAAGGAGAGGTAAGAGAATGCAAGTCGGTAGGTGGTACATGGATGAGATTCGCATGTATTTGACATTTATAACATTTCTTCACAAATGCATGACAATCTGCTTCCAACGTTGGCCAATAATACCCCAGACGTAGGATCTTCTTTGCCAACATCTTTCCATTCATATGAGGTCCACACACCCCTTCATGAATATCTGCAAGAATTTCTTCTGCCTGATCTTCAGTGACACATAAGAGTTGAATCCCATCGAAAGACTGTCGATACAACTCCCCTCCACAAATGACAAAATTAGCTGCCAACCTCTGCAAAGTCCTTATTTCTTTATTCGATGCCTCATTGGGATGCCCCTGGCCTGAGATGTAGTTCTTTATGTCCGTATACCATGGTTTACCATCGGGACATCTTGCAGCTATTTCTATAGCATCAACATATGCAGGAGCCCATTGCTCTTGAACCGTGATGGGCCTCATCTTCATATTGTGGGGTATGTCAATCATAGAAGCTAATGTCGCTAAGGCATCGGCGAATCTATTCTTCAACCTTGGTAAATAACTGAAAGTGATGCACTGGAATTGTTGAGCGAGAGCATCCAGGTATTCATGATACGGTTGTAGCTTTTCTTCTTTGGTTCTCCATTCTCCTTGAGTTTGGCAAATGATTAACTTCGAATCTCCATATACGTCAAGATTCTCTATGCCTAAGGCCAATGCGGCCTCAAGCCCAACGATGCATGCTTCATACTCTGCCATATTATTGGTGCAATTAAATTGTAACTTAACGGCAACGGGGACATGCTCATTTCGAGGTGACACAAGCAATGCCCCTACTCCTTGTCCTGTTTGGTTTGCTGCTCCATCAAAATAGAGGGTCCAACCAGTTTCTGGATATTCATCTTCAACCATCATGATCTCTTCATCTGGGAACATCGGCTTGAAATGCTGACTTTCTTCTCGGGGTGCTTCCGCCAATTGTTCAGCAATGGCTCGGCCCTTTACTGATTTTTAGGTTACATGGGTGATGTCAAATTCAAACAACAATAACCATCTGGCAGTCCTGCCTGTCAGGGCTGGTTTTTCAAAGAGATACTTAAGAGGATCCATTCTTGACAACAGCAGGACCTTATGCGATAAAAGGTAATGCCTGAGTCGCTGAGTAGCCCAAACCAAGGCTAAACAGGTTTTTTCTAGGACAGTATACTTCTGTTCATACTCCAACATCTTCTTGCTAAGATAATACACAGCCTTTTCATGCTTGGTTTCTGGATCTTGCTGTGCTAACATACAACCCATTGTGGTTTCTGTTACTGACAAGTAAAGCAGCAATGGATGCCCCGGTATCACTGGTGCTACTATCGGTGGTTCAGACAAACTTTGCTTTATCTTTTCAAAGGCCTGCTGACATTCCTCTGTCCATTCTTTGGAAGAGTTCTTCTTTAAGAGCTTAAAGATAGGTTCACAAGTTGATGTCAGATGAGCGATGAATCGCCTTAGGAACTGTATCCTTCCTAGGAATCCCCGAATTTCCTTCTCGGTTCTAGGCGGCGGCATCTCCTGGATAGCCTTAATCTTCTGAGGATCCACCTCTATACCCTTTGACTCACCATGAATCCTAACAACTTACCAGAGGTAACCCCGAATACACACTTGCTAGGATTCAGGCGAAGCTGGTATTTGAGTATTCTTTCAAAGAACTTCTTGAGGTTCGGGATGTGATCCCTCCTTTCCCTGGCTTTTACAATCATATCATCGACATAAACTTCGACTTCTCTATGTATCATGTCGTGGAGCAAGGCTGTAGCCGCTCTTTGGTATGTCGCACCAGCATTTTTAAGACCAAATGGCATTACCCGATAGCAATATGTCCCCCATTGTGTAATGAACGAGGTCTTAGCCATGTCCTCGGGTGCCATCTTAATTTGATTGTAGCCCGAGAAACCATCCATGAAAGATAGTAATTCATGCCCGGCCGTATTGTCTACCAGGATATCGATATGTGGTAGAGGGAAATCATCTTTTGGACTTGCCTTGTTTAAATCCCTGAAATCTACACACATTCTCACATTTCCATCTTTCTTCGGTACAGGTACTATATTTGCGAGCCATTCTGGATATTCCACTACTTGCAGAAATCCAGTATTCAACTGCTTAGTAACCTCTTCTTCTACTTTTAAGACCCACTCGGGCTTCATTCTCCTTAGCTTCTGTTTTTTAGGCTTAATTCCTGGTAGCAAAGGTAGCTTGTGCTGAACAATGTCTTCACTCAACCCAGGCATATCTTTGTAGGACCAGGCAAAAACTTCTTTATATTCCTTAAGTAGGTTTATTAATTCATCGCGCTCTTCAGAGGATAGAGTATTTCCAATTCGTATTTTCTGTATTAAATCTTCTGTTTCGATATTTATAATTTCGATTTCATCTTTAAGAGGCTGGGCTCGGCGCTCCTCCTCTTGTTTGAGCATATGCTGCAATTCAAGGGGAGTTTCGTCGATCCCTTCTTCCTCGTCTGAGGAGGGAGTGTTATCATTATTAAAGTCAGAAGCAAACACAGAGACATACTGAGAATCAGATTTCATTGAATTGAAAGAAATTACATCGTTATTATCGGACTCATCCTGAACAGGCTCAGGATTCACATAGTAAATAAACTCAGAAAATGACTCGCCTGGACTAGGTACTGACACTGACTCAATCGACTTGACTAGACTTGACTTAGCAATAAAATAAGATGGAAAAACATCAGAACTCCAGTTTGAAAGATTTTCTGTTGCAGGTGCAATCTGACTCTGAGATTCAGTAAAGGTATCATTACTCTGAATAACTGCCACCAGCACATCTTCACAATCGGTCTCTTCTTGTTCTTCAGAATAGTAATCATCATCAGGCACATTTTCTTCAAACAAAAATCCCAGCACATCTGGCTCAAGGTAGACTAACCAGTCCTCAACAGCTTTCTCAACATAATATATCGGCGGTTCTGTTTCTAGGAGAGCAAGGCCACTGAATATTTCAAAACCGGGTATCATGATCCCTGTCATTGAGTCATACCATGGTTCAGAAAACCCATAGTATGGAAAGGTCTCACCTTCTTTGATAAAATGACCATTCATCGATAAGAGATATGGAGCCATTGGGAGTACCCTTCCGGTGCGGCGGATTTCTTCCTTCAATTTCAACAATTCTTCCATGGCTTCCTCCTCCTCCTCAGTAGGTACATATCCAAGACCGAAAATTCCATGGTTTGATTTGATTGGGCGCCAGTGAGATGCCTTGCTTGGATCACCGCCCAAATTCATACCAGGGAAGTAGTTCATTTTTCTCATCAGCTTAGCCACCACAGGACTGATGGCAAACGGCAAACGACAACTCCTCCCGAGAGGCATCCTCATAAGAAATAGCAGCCACGTCGAATGCGAAACCATTCAAATTGTAGTCATCTGCTTTTGCAACTGGAAGGATGAAGGTTTCTCCTGTTATCTGCCCTATTTCTGGCTCTTCGTCACCTCTGACAGTGATCAATTTTCCATCTTTAATGAACCTCAGTTTTTGGTGAAGGGTCGAAGCAACAGCGCCCTCCTTATGCAACCAGGGACGTCCCAGAAGAATATTGAACGAGGCCTTGATATCAATAACTTGAAACTCAACCTCAAATTCTTGACCGCTTATAACGATCTTGGTGGTGAGGACTCCGACCACATTTCTGCGAGTGTTGTCATATGCGAGGATACCAAGGGTTGATTTGGCAAAATCAGTGGGACCGAAACCCAGGGTAATGGCAGTTCTCAATGGACACACATTCAAGGCGGATCCGTTATCTACCAACACAGATGGTACTTTCTTGCCTCCACAGACAAGAGTGACATGAAGAGCTCTAGCATGATTCTGACCTTGAGGAGGCAGCTCCTAATCTGAGAAACTAATGGCCCTGGTGGCCTGGGTTAGAGCAACAACTTCAGCTAGTTGCTCCGGAGATATCTCTGAGGATACCTGTGTTGTATTCAATTCTTTTAACACAGCCTCTCTGTGTTTCTTTGATGCTATCAATAATCCCCATACAGATATAACAGCCTGAGTTTTCTTCAACTTCATCATCTGGATCTTTCACATATTGCGGCTCCTCTCCTCGAGCCAATGCCCCTGGATTTTCGACTCTCAATTCAGCAGGTTTGAAAATTCTTCCGCCCCTTGTCACATGTCTGACTTCATCCAATTCAGGCTCATCATAAGTGATAATTTGAGGGACTTGTGGCTCATAGGTGATTACCAAGGGAGGTACTGACTCTCTTGGGTATGATTCATCACAAAAGATGATTTAGGGTTCAAAAGCGGGTTCTAAAGCACATATGAGGGTGAGAGGGTCGAACTCAGGATCTCCTATGGTTATGGCATTAACGGCAGCAAGAGGATTTGCATGACTAGGTAGCGGGTTTTGGGTGATATTGGGTCTTGGCTGGAATGCAATGACTTTCTCATCAATGAGTTTCTGGATTCTATATTTCAAGGCAATGCAGTTGTCAGTAAGATGACCAGGACCTCTGTGGTACTCACAGTGTAGGTCAGCTCGCCAATTTGCAGGTAGAGGATTGGGGGGAGGCCGGATGGCAGGTAGGGTTATGCGACCTGAAGCAAGACATTGCTTAAGCACCTCTGAAGATGGAATGGGAAGAGGGGTAAATTCTACCCGGGTTTGTTGCCGAGGTGCGGTCGCGGGTTGGGCATAGTCCATTACTAGGGGTTCCTGGGACTTAGAGGACTGAGCGTTGGAACGAGAAATGCTATTGACTTGGGCTGGAGGGGACTTTTTAAAATCTCTGGGGTTTGGGTTGCTACGGTTGAATACACCTTGAGCCATAGCCTCCTCTATCTGGATGCCTGCCACGATGAAGTGTTTGAAGTCTGGATAATATTGCAAAGACATGTGATATTGGAGTTGGGGGGAAATATTTTTCATGATTATTTGAACCTGCTCCTCCTCAGACGGGCGCTCCATCATCTGAGCTGCTATTCTCCTCCATCTTTTCACAAAAATCAGAAAGGATTCCCTCGAGTCTTGCTTTGTTCTCTCTAAATCCTTTCTGGTGATTTCTGTCCCATCATCATATTTGAACTGCCTGCTGAATTGCTCGCCGATATCCTTCCATGTCCTGTAACGAGTCTTGTCCAAGACCATGAACCATCTCCTAGCAACCTTGGTTAGGGAAACTGGGAATAATTGAGCCATTTGCTCAGGAGATAAGCCTTGAGGCTGACACATGATGGTGAACATTTGCAAATGTGTGATTAGACAACCCACACCATCATATTTGTCGAAATCTGGCATTTGAAAATTAGCAGGAAGGCGGATTTCGGGAAACAGTGTAAGGTCACTTGGATTAAAACCACCCTGGTCTTGAAACTGGATGTCCTGAACTTTCCTAGTAAGACTTTCTAATTTCTCCATAACAGTCTTATCAACCATGGACTGAGAAGGCCTACTGCGATCCTCGTTATACTGCTCTTTTTCCAAATCTTCTTCGGCTTTATCAGGGATAGTGATGAACACTGGCTGGGCAAGTGCTGCTGAAGTAGCTGCTTGGTGCATAGGCCCTTTATCCTTGGACAACGACGGTCCCAACTTCTCAGAAAGCTGAGCCTTGATAACTCGGTTCTCTTCTTTGAGTTCTTGAAGCTGCTGGAGAATCAAGGTAAGAGTATCGGTAATAGCAGCGGGTGGAAGACCATCTTGGTTGTCTGCCATTGGTGAGGATGAGGACGGGAAAGACGGTGATGCTGGGGTTCTTAGAGAAGGTGGCAGGGATACAGATTTCCTCTCCAATCACGAAGAGACCCGAACCCAAGGAGTAGTAGGGTTAGCTATGATGTTTACTTCCCTGAAATATTTGAAAGACATTTTAAAATCACGGAAAGAAGTAAACAATGATGCATGCATAGACTAGGATAATGAGAGAGAAATATGAACTTTATTGATCAATCATTAAAGCTTGAGTACAGGGTTCATTCTTTCAAAGATAAACGGATAAGATTAAACACGGAACTAAGCATTCTTTTTAGACTTCTTCTTTGGACGACAATCATGCTCAGCTGACTCTTTTAGAGGTTTGATGATCCTGATATCCCAAGCAGATGAAACGGCTTTGACAACCTTGGGCTTGAGATCCTCAGGCGGGTAAAAATGACGAAGGGGAGGCACAATAGATTGCTCCCTTCCATACTGACGCAGGATCCTGGCAGGAACATAAAAGGAAGTCTTTTTGAGACCAAGAAGGCGAACGTAGTTAGCTTCTCCAGTGTTGAAGACAGCTTCTTGGATTCCAGGAATTTGCCAATAAATCTGATCTTGTTGGCGAGAATTTAACCATTCAACCCAATCGTTTTTATGATCAAAGGAAACATCATGACGCCATTCACTGAAGGTGTATAACGTATGATCGAAATGCACAGGAGCTGCGATTTTTAGTTTGTGGCACAACCACACTTGGAGTAATGCAGGACATCCTGAGAAAGACCCAACGAAAGAGCGAACATAAGAGCCTGGACCTGAGCTGGCACGAAGGTGAGCCATATCATCCAATCCATTGAAGGTTTCTGCAAGTATAGTAGGAATTGGATTGGCGCCACGATCCATTTGATCAACGAGGTCCAAGAGAACAGCTGACGCCAAGCGAGACGGCTGGACAGTGAGGAACCTAGCAAAGGAGCAGAATCTCAGAGCACGACGACGGGCCTTTTGAATATCAACAGCACCAATGTGTCCAACAGGAGGGTAAATGTCAATCAGTTGTTGCATGGACACTTCTTGGCCTTTCATGAAAGAGTTCATGGATTCATCTGGATTATTCATCAAGCGAAGGAACAAAGGACGATAATCTGGAACACATGATGGCTTCACTAGAGGGCCATCCACAGGATATTCCAATAAGGCACACCATTCTTCAAAGGTGGGACATATTTCTTGGTTGCCAAAACGGAAGACATGATGATCGGGATCCCAACACTCTGATGCGGCATAGAGTAATCCCCAATCGAGCTTGATGGTTGCCACGTAGCCGAAGAGATTTTTCTCTTGTTCACTTATGGCGTAGATGTGAGATTCTCTTAATGTACCACGGATCCAATCAAGAATTGTACGAGTAGACATGGTGCCTGTAAGCCAAGAGAAGGGATATAAGAATGATCAGGATTACATAAACACGAGATTGGGATAAGTTCTTACCAGTACTAAGAAAGTATGAATACATGATCGAATCATATGATAGAAGATTAAAAATCGTACGATCAAGAGATGGGATGAGATAGCATAGGATTGCTTTCAACGGATAGATCATGAATGACTAATCCTATGAGATCTTTGAAAATGAATGGGATTTATATCCTAACCCCAAAGGGAAAGTTTTTAATCTTCGCACATTTTAACAGTGTTACCTGAAGGCATCAACCCTAATCCTAATCTATCGGAGTGGAGAGAGAATCTCGACTCATGACTTTGTTCGTGTATCTAAGGACCGATCGTGACCATTGGAAGATGGACCACGGCCTAATCTAGACACAAATGGGTAGGGTATCCTAAACTAGGCTCACACACGTGATGCACATGTGTTCGTATACTACATGCATGTGTGGGTTAATCTAGGGGTAAGGCCAAGAGTTCCCTTAGCGCGAATCCATGTTCGATATACTGTACCAGTGTCCGGCGTATCAGTACGTGAACAAGAGATCCGTTTACGCACCATAAGGTGCTAGGCTAAGGGTGGAATGCTTCTCTAACACAGAGGCACCAGGTGATGAAATCCCAGTCAACCATGCTAGATAACACTCCGGGTTCCTAAAATAGGATGTGTGTGCACGTGAGATGCAAGGGTTTAGATGCAAGTGATGTAAGTGTGTGCAATAAGTTCACGCAATCTATGATGCCTTCAGGTTTTGTTAGATTAAGTTCAAGTAAAATGTGATGAGAAAATAAAGCATACAAACTAATCTAATAAGCATAGAAATGATAGAGTTTTTATGAGCCAAATAAATTAAATTCAAATGAGTTATCTTTTGAAGTTTTAATGAAGTTAGGTGATCCCCAGCAGAGTCGCCAAACTGTGGGACCCGATCCCCCGAGAGGGGTGGGGCGCGAGCCGCCACACTCTCTCTTGGTCTCTCGTACCCACGCGATTGGCGTGTGCTTATTATTATTGATTTTAATTCATCTTTTATGTGAACTTGGGATCACTAAGGCAATCCGAATTTCACACAAAAGAGACTGACAGAGTCGCCACCTAGATGTGGGATCTAGGACCCATAATTAACCAGAAATCTAGACTCGTTACCTGGTTACAAGAATGGAAGGTATGGGGAATTATCCACCACATGCACCATTCCTGCCCGATAATCGGTCTTCGATTCCAAAAGCTAACTCTTTTAAATTGGTTCTTTTATGGCTCATTCAACTCTATGTTAATGTGCGAACTAAGTGACATGCATCCTATGATCTAATTTCAATGTGAATCCTAAATGTGTATCTTGATTTACTAATTTGTCTGGATTCAATCTAAGTGAAAGTTCTCCTAGAATTCTAATTTCATGGAAAGTCCTAAGTGATTAAATTTTACAAGAAAATTAATATACAAAACCCCACAATTTGTTATGGAGCCGACTCGCGGTTGGTATGCCATCAGACATCCAAGCTGCCTACGTACCCAAGCCTCACTGGGATCAGAGTCGACGTAGTTCGGTGCACCTAAGCTAAGCTACTTATGCCTAACTCAACTAAGACACCGACCTAGACAGGATTGACTGTTTCAACAGTTTTAAGAGAAGTTATTTAATTCAAGTTGAGGATTTTATTATCCTAGAATTTCATCCAAGATGCTATATGATTCTTATCTAAATGCAAGTTGTTCCTTAGACTAATGCAGGTTAGCCTACATCCTAATTTACTAGGCTTGTTCTAGGGAAATAGTGGGTAACTAGTGTAACTATACCTATGGCACGGTTGCTATCCATAGCAAACGTCCGTGATGAGGCTGGACTCCTAACTCTAGAACTCCCTAAAACCTAAGACTCCCTAAAACCTAGGACACGACCTGACACCAGTGTTCCTAAATTGGGCTCTAATGGTTCTTATATCGGAAACCATAATCCAATGGTTTCGAAAGATACGAGATAAATCGATTTAAGCTCTTGAAGTTAGTTAATTTCAGATTTCAAGGATTTTCGGTTTCTGGACATTTAAGGATTACCAATGGCTCTAGGGTTCACCAATTTCGGCCCAGAATAGCATCCAAGGAAGGGAATCGTGCGCTCTTTCCTTGTGCAATTTAATACTTAGGTTATAGCACATTATTGCCTGGCATATCTCAGGATTTCCGTGGACAGTAACCTCGGAGCCAACAACGTGCTATAGCTTAAATATTCAAATTGTCAAAGATCGAGTGCAATTGGAATACGATTATGGATGCACTGACCATTTTTCCAGGGAAATCTAAAGATCCTAAGATTTATGTTTCAATGGATTAAGGAATTAATATGTGACAGAGATTTAAGGTTCTTTAGAGATTTTCAGATGAATTTCAATTAATTTCAATATTTTAATGGATTTTATCAATTTTAAACCATATGAGTGATTTTACAAGTGAAACTGTTGCAAACGAATTCGGAATGAGTTGAAACTTCTACAGCAGCAAGATATGATGAGATGTAGCTTACTGGATGAGTTTTGCAGATTTTTACATTAAGCTCATATTTAATTTTGATTTAACAATTAATTGACCAGATTGCAAAAATAACATAGAAACTACTAGAAATAGAAATCTAAATTCATTGAAACTTCTACAGTAGTGAGATATAAGCAAAAATAGCATGCTGTGAGATTTTCATGAATTTTAGAAACTATTTACTATCAATTTCAGATTTTTCAATTTTCAGACCAGATTATGAATTAACACTACATCCCACATGAAACAAACTCCAAACCAATTGAAAATTTTACAGCAACAAGAAATATGGAATTTAAGACTACTGTAAAAATTTTGAGAATTTTATCTGGGATCTAATGTCAGTAAAAATTCTCCCAAAATCTGATAATTCTCAAAGAAAGCATAAAATAATATACCAAACAAATTCTAAAAATTCTCAAAAATTCATGGTAGAATGTATCAGTATCATAGTATTTTCCTACAAAATTTCATTAATTTTGGAATCTGTTTATTATATATTTTATTTTTCTTCGTCGAAAAGATATTTTTGAAGAGTTTTCTATTTTTAAAACACGATTTTCGAGAAAATTACGACTCCAGAAAACATCCTCCAGCCTTGTTCTGATATGATGAACACAAGAAAAATTTTAAATTCCAAAAAATAGATCATCCTGAGATGGCTATTTTTTCGAATTTCGTAATTTCTCGGCCATTATTTTAAATAAAATTCCACTCTTCAGTCAAATTCTAAAAAACCGTTGATCCAATGTCCGATCCGATCCGATAGTTATTTTACTCTATTTAGATAGATCATTGTATTAAATTTTGAGACGAAACAGAATTGAAACACTCATGCAGATCATGATTTTGAGCACACACATGTATTATTCAATTAAATTGAATTAAATGCTTAAAAACCATGCAAAATACATAAAAAAATGCCAAATAATCTTGAAAAAATCTGAGAATTGAGCACCTACCTGTGATCGAGATCTTCGCCGAATCCGAGAGCCGAAATATCCGAAAATCCCGCCGACGTGCGATCCGACCTCCTTTCTTTCTCTTTATTTCTTTACTTTTTTTCTTTATTTTCTCACTGCTGATGGGGAGAATATGAGTGATTGAGAGAGAGGGAGAGAGAGTGAGAGTGTGAGGGATTGACCGGGAAAGTGAATGAGAGAGGGAGTGATAGGGAGAGTGAGTAAAAAAAATAACGAAATAATCATACTCTTTGTCTCTGTTGCTTTCTGTTTTTTTTCTTTTTTTTTAAAAAGACAAAGGCCGACACTCTGTTTTTATAAGAAGGTAGAAGGAAAGGTAAAGATGGCTTGGCTGAGACAGAGAGAGGTTTAGAGGGAGTAGATGGAAACAGAAACAAAGAGGGTTCAAGAGCAAGAATGTAGAAAACAGAGGGAGAGAATGATAACGCAAAACAGAGGGATATAGATTAAAGAAACAACACTCTGTTTTTTATATATTTTTCTTTTATTTTCGTTTTGATGAAGGCTAAATAGAGTGGAAAAGATAAGAAGGCTGTGGAAACAGATGGGGAAAGAGTAAAAAAAAACAGAGTGAGAGAGGGTGATGGAGAACCGAAAGATAGAGAGAATGAGGGATGGATAAAAACAGAGAGAGACAGATGGGTGGACACACAGAGAGAGAGTGGTAGATAGGAAATGCAAAGAGAGGTTAGGAGACAGCCGAGGCAGAGTGGTGTTCTTCCTCCAACCAACCCACGAGAGCTCTCCCTCTTTTTCTTTTTAAGTCTGCTGCCTTTCTTCTTCTCCTAAAGAACAGAGCCACCGTAACAGCCACTACCCACGGTTTTTTTTTTTTTTTTCTTTTGAACAATCCCCAAAGCTGCTGTTGAGGGAGATCCTGAGGACTTGAGAGGTTGCTGCCAGTGAGAGATTGGGGAAGAGGGAGAACTTGAAGACAGAGGAGACAGAAAGAGGTCGGGAGATCGAGGAGACCGAGCGCTTTCTTTGTTTCTCTTCTCCTCCCCCTTCCTTTTTTGCCTCCACAGCAGCCTCTATATTTTTACCTCCGAAAAACCAATGGGAATGTTTCTTTCTTTCACTTGATCCCCAATGGCATGTTGCCATAGCATCCTATCTAAATTACCCACTTGCTATTTTCAAGACAACCAATAAAGCAACTTTGTTTTTTGGCTTTTCTCAATGCCTAAAAACCACGAACAACACCATAGGCATGCTTTAATTTTGGCATTCTTGCTTAAGAAAACCTTCTCTCCAGTCAAGGTTGCTGTTTTGAGCATAAATTTGGGCACACATCGTGCTGCAACTGTAATTGGATGTGCCGCTGTCTACTTGATCTGCCACCATGTAAATTTGATGCGCCCCAAATTCTTTCCATGTAATAATCCGAGCCATCCATTCGCTAGGCTGCAATGTGAACAGGTTGTGCTCCTCAAGAATTATTTCCATAAGATGATCTTAACCCTCAATTTGTCGATCTGCAATATAAATTAGCGATGGCATCTAAATTCCCTCCATTTAGAGGATCAAAACTGTCTATTTGAAGGGCGACAATGTAAATTAGATTGCGCCCCTTTGAACTATTCTCGAAGACTGATCTGAACCATTCACTTATGATGCTCCCTGTAAAGTGGTGGTTATCTCCTAATGATGATCTTATCTATCAAATTGGTGGGTTACAGACAGCATGAGAATCCATGAGCTCAACACTCTTATTTAAAAAAACAATGCGAGGTACACGGACTTGATCCTTTTCCAGTTAAAATGTTCAATGCGGGCCCAGCCGATGAGTCCAACCTCTCTCTTGTTTAAGTTTTTTGTAAACAACCCTCCTCAACACTTATCAGGACGACGCAAAACATGACAGAAATAACCGAAAAGATCAAGAAAACAAGAGGAGCGGACACGGGAATGGAAAACACTAGAAAACCGATAGAAAAACACTAAATTCTTTGTTGATTAAGGTGGAGCAAAATGGGGGTGTCTACAGCCACCAAAATCATTTCCATAGGATGATACAAACCGTCCATTTGTTGGGCCACAATGTAAATAGCTTGTGCCACCAAAATCATTTCCATAGGATGATCCTAACCCTCCATAGGTGTTGCCCCACTCCATAGGATGATACAAACCGTCCATTTGTTGGGCCACAACGTAAATAGCTTGTGCCCCCAAAATCATTTCCATAGGATGATCCTAACCCCCCACAGGATGATCAAAATCTGTTTTAGATCGGAGGGTTAGGATCATCCTATCGAAATGATTTTGGGGGCAAAAGCTATTTACGTTGTGGCCCAACGAATGGACGGTTTGGATCATCTTATGGAGTGGGCCATACCGTACTTGGTTTGTATGTCCACCCATCATATAATTACTATTGGGAATTGATATCTGCACTCAAGTGTTTTGATAAACATGCGCTCCACTTGTTTGTCATGTAGTATTTAAAGGGCTTTAAGAGGGCCCTTTAAACACTAAACAACAAACAAGTGGATCGTATTCATTTGAAAAAATATCATTGTACAAAAGGAATAAGAGAAGTGCAGCAAAAGATAAGGAGGTGATATGGCCAACATTGGAAAATCAGTTCACCCAAACTATAAAAGACGCAAAGCTACCCTATTGGGGAAAAAATGTAAGATGTAAAGTCCTTTTTTGAAATAATTCCACTCGTTACTTAATTATTTTGTGCAATTAGTGCTTTAATGAAAAAGAATAAGCCTTGGTATACAACCTGTTGGTACGAGAAGTATAACCAATTCAGCTCAACAAGTGTTACCGATAGTCTGATGGGAAAGCAGAAGTAGAGTCTAAGCAGTGTTCAAAGTTTATATTGCTGAATTGGAACATAGTCAAGTTTTTATACGGGATGACATACAAATGGTTGCTAATTCAAAATTCATGGCGTAAATTACCTCACAATCCTACAAATTAGAAATCATCTATGCTCTAAATAATAGAGGCATACATTGATTGGCCCATGAATTCGAACGTCTTTATAGTTCTAGAAGAAGCAAATAATAGATTTTTAGCAAATTTGCAACTGTCAATAGAGTAGTTTACTTTCATAAATTAAAACTTACTCAAAAGTTGGTAGTTGTGTACAAATTAGCACTTTTAAATTGTCATGTACTTGTTGCAGTCATATAGTTTTGTAAGTGGAGTTACGGATCGGAAATCTATACTCAAACCAGAAATTGGAGAAGGATGGACATTTTATAAAATCATTTTTTTTGTATAAAATAATTTTGGTCAGGAGAAAATTGTTTATTTTCCCAACAACATAACAGCATATTCTTCGATCCAATCCCTCATACAAAATAAAAATAAAAATCTGAGATAGAATCCTAGTTTCAAAACCTTGATACAAAAAAGGATTCAAAGAGAGATCTGTATAGTCATAGCAGAGGAAGGAATTGAAGAAAAATTCCAACAGAAACGAAAAAATAAAAGAAAAAAAATACAAGAACACACAGATAATTGCAGGTATGTAGATCTAAACGGCTATAAATTCAAAAAAAAAATGAGACGACTCGCTTTATATATATAATATATAACAATAATATAGTGAGTATAAGGATTTTCTCGGGTTCGAATTCATCGAAAGATCAAGAAAATCAATGAAAGCAAAGAAGAAGAAAAAAACCTAGAAATGGCGCAAAAAACTCACCGTAAATTCCATCATATCCAAACATGAGACCTCCGGTGGCTGCCATAATACAAGATATCACGACTAACGGTGTGATTTTTGCTTCGAATTCTACGCCGGAAGACGCCGGAACTGAAAATCCTCCGGCCGGCATGGTGATCGGAGATACAATGTACGTACTGATGATGCCGAAATCCGCTCTGTGCGATCTAGCGGTGACAGAGTTAACCCAGTGTGAAACTCAGACTCACACGAGAGATGTTAGTAGGCTCAGAGTTGAGGTTTTAAATAATACCACAACGTTTAGCTAGAAATCGGAATCACAGTATAATTAGCAAAAAAATAAAGGGAATCGGAACAATAGAAGACAAAATTCAGCCTCTTACGGTCGATTTTTTTTTTTTTTTTACGTTGTACATCTACATCTACAAGTCAGTGGACCACCTCAAAAGAATCTGGATATTAATAGCAAATAAGATCATAGAATTGTTTAACTCATCTACTCCCCCAATGTCCAATAAAAAAAAAAGAGGAGGAAACAAAAAAGAAAAAACAGGAAAAGAAAGAAGAAGAAAACTGCATTGATCGAGACATACAACACCCTTAAAGTTTTTATTTTTTCAGTTACACCCATAAAGTTATCAGCTAGGCTAGGGCAATGATAAATTCACCCCCACTTCTTCCTGGGAAGAAAAGGGGACGAATTTATCACTTCATAGACTGTTCAAAAAAAGAAAAGAAAAAGACCCACACTAAAACAACCAAACTCAACCTTGGCATACTTTACAACCAATACATCCCTCTATTTCCCAAAAGAGAGGCAAAATGAACATAAAAATAGAAGATAGCACATGTTCATGAACGAAATCAAGAAGAATATTGAATTTGGATGCTACTCTGTTACAGGAATCACATCTCATTTGGAAGGGGTTACAAAGAGTTTGATTTTTTGTGTTCTCAAAAACCACCTAAATGAAGAAAAAAGTGGGAAAGTAAGTAAATGAAGAAAAAAAATGGAATATTTATGTATAAAGCCCTTCAAATCCCATTTCAAACGGACATATACATGTCTTTTGAAACGAAAATCGGAGAGAGGGTGGAAATAATCTATATGTAGAATATTTATTCATGAGTTTAAACTAGGATTGAGCATTTCCAATTCTATGTTAACAATTTTAACCCAACTGAATCAACTCATTTCATTTACATCAATAGAGAATACGAAGCAACTAAATAAGACCATGTATGACTGAACAACTGCTTTGAAACATATGAATGCACAATCATGAAACAAGTTAGAGACAGACTACTCTCACGGGTTACAATGATGATGTAAAGAATTCTAAGAAAATTATATTTCATATATGAGAAAGCAAAAAGAACTATCTAACTGGTAACAAAAAAAAAAAAAAAAAACTATAGAAATCTGTACAAGTGAAGACACAAAGTAAAGAGTTACTTACCTGAATTGCTGAAACAAAATCCACTTATAATCACCACACAGCAATGTTCTTACTGAAGATCCATAGAAAATCACTTACATGAAAGCCAATTAGCAGTACTTACATGAATTAATTAGGGTTTGAATTCTTGAGAAGTAGATTTAGGTTTCAAATAGGTGAAAAACAAGGTGTGATGAAAGTAAAAGAAGAAGAAAATTGGTGATCTATATGAATCAGGGAATGATCTTATATGCAAATAAGGATGGCATCTAAACAAGTTCTAACACAAAAATACAGGTTGTTTAGTTCCCTTATACAGTAACAAAATCTGTTTGTTCTGATGCTGTACAACTCATCTACTCCCCCAATGTCCAATAAAAAGAGAGAGGAGGAAACAAAAAAGAAAAAAACAGGAAAAGAAAGACGAAAAAAACTGCACTGATCGAGACATACACCCTTAAAGTTTTTTTTTTTTTTTTTTTTTTTTTTTTTTTTTTTTTTTTTCAGTTACACCCATAAAGTTATCAGCTAGGCTGTTCAAAAAAAGAAAAGAAAAAGACCCACACTAAAACAACCAAACTCAACCTTGGCATACTTTACAACCAATACATCCCTCTATTTCCCAAAAGAGAGGCAAAATGAACATAAAAATAGAAGATAGCACATGTTCATGAACGAAATCAAGAAGAATATTGAATTTGGATGCTACTCTGTTACAGGAATCACATCTCATTTGGAAGGGGTTACAAAGAGTTTGATTTTTTGTGTTCTCAAAAACACCTAGATGAAGAAAAAAGTGGGAAAGTAAGTAAATGAAGAAAAAAAATGGAATATTTCTGTATAAAGCCCCTTCAAATCCCTCTTCTCAAACCAACCTCTTGGGATAATCAAGAATCATGGCTAAAACCCTCATGTCTCTCTCCATGTATATCCCTCTAAACCCCTTTAAAAGTAAAATTTTGCTCTCATGGGCCAGGGCAAGTAATTTTTAATGCGTGGCAAAAAAATGCATTACTTCTTGAGAAGAGATTTTATATGCTGATCCAAACCGTCCATTTGTGGCCCAACAAATGGACGGTTTAGATCATCCTATGGAGTAGGCCAAACCGTACTTTTTGGAAAAATACAGCTTTATAGAAGAGATTTTATATGATGTGTAGCCGTATGAACGTGTATCTTTTAAAAAGTACGGCTCCATCAGATGATCCAAACAGTCCTATGGAGTCAGCCGTACTATACTTGTTTGAAATTTACTTTTTTTTTTTTTTTTTTTTTTACTCATAAAAAAAAAATGTAAATTTCAAACAAGTATAGTACGGCTGACTCCATAGGATGATCCAAACCGTCCATTTCTTGGGCTATATTTGTCAAAAAAGTACGGTGCATCTTACTCCATAGGATGATCTAAGCCGTCCATTTGTTGGGCCACAAAGATATGTTTTAACACCTATTTACGCTGTGGCCCAATAAATGGATGGTTTGGATCATCATATGGAGTGGACCATACCATTTTTTTATTTTTAAATACAGATTTATACAGCCACACACCATATAAAATCTCTTCCATAAACCTGTATGTTTAGAAAAGTACAGTACGACCCACTCTATACGATGATCCAAACCGTCCATTTGTTGGGTTGTACACCAATTTATGTGTTGCCCAACAAATGGACGGTTTGGATCATCGTATAGAATCATATAGTGAGTCATACCGGTTGGAGTGAGCTGTACTTATACTTTTTGAAAAGACACCTGCTCATACGGCCACATCATATCATATAAAATCTCTCTGTGGGATGCATTTTTAAAAGGCTTCCCACCAAGAGAGAGATAAAGAGAGAGGGGTATGTGGCACAGTTTAACTTTCACTGGTTCGAAATATGTGGCAGTTATGTTTCTTGATTTTGATTTTGTTCCTTGATTTTGTTTTTTATTATGAATATGATTAAAAAAAACAGAATCATGTTTGGTAAGCGTGATAAAAAAGAATCATTTTTTTTTAAATTTTAGAACAGAATCACATTCGGCGGATAAAATTGCTTATTTGCTGCAAATTATTGAAAAAATGAAAAAAATACATGCATTATAAGAGCAATTTATGAAAAGTAGTAAAACTAACGAATTTTAATAATAAACAAGAGTAATAAACGTAGAAATACCTTTAATTAACCAATATTTAAATAAAAAACTAATTTTTTATTTTATTCAATATTATCGATAAAAGCATCAACAATCATCTAAAGTCCCGATATCCAGCGAGAGAAGGGGGAAAAACACTAAAAAGGAGAGAGAGAGAGATGAGATTGCCTCCCTCCCTAGGGTTTCCATCAACCTAGGGAGGGGGGGAGAAGAAATCGCAGAAATAATTTCAACGAAACCAGAGTCAAGAGCTCAATCACAATTTTTTTTAAATTTTAAAAAGGTTGAGTTTTTTTAATTATCTTAAAACTACTTGGACAAGAGTTGCAAGAGAAACTTCTCCTGTTGCTCTTGTTGTATGTTTCTCCTCACATAGAAGTCGTATGGTTGTTACTACAATATAGCCCGATTTCTCTACTATTTTGAATGGCACACAGTTCTTACTGAATATGAGCCATTATATAATAAATGGAACATTTTCAGATCAATGCTACGGAGGAAGCCATTATGCTAAGTCTCTCTCCAAAAACGTGCTCTCATGGTGCTCTGCTGCAAATTACGTAAGACTGCAAGATGGCTCCAGTAAATTTTTCAGCAAGTACCTTGGAACAAAACACTTGGTAAAAAGGAGGCAAGTGCAGTGGATGCCTTGATTATTTATTTTCTCTGAAAATTCACACTTTTACGGGGGACGCAGGATTCTTCCCTGGGAGCCTTCGATTCCCGCCTTTGATTCCCTCTCTGACAACCTTGAGTATGATTCTTCCCTGGAGCCTTCGATTCCCACTCTGGCAACCTTGCTTTGACCCTATTTAACTCAATTTCTAAATTCAGAATAGTTATATCCATGCAATTTTAGTTGTAAATATCAGTTAATTGATACTAGATACACCTTTTCAGTTTCTAAGTTACTGTCATATGCTTATCCATTTCATTGCTTCTTCTTCAGAACAAGGGTCTGGAGGTGTGCAACCATTGAAGAAATAGAAGCTGAAAAGTGTTTGATTGAAGAAGATGCTGTGAGTGTATTTCTGATGATTATGATAATAGTCCGACCAGGATGCTGGCTAGACAGTTTTCTATACTTTTGATGTGAATTTTTCTATTGAAATACTGGTTATAAACTTATCATAGATTGAAACTATTTCTTTCCAGTTGCAAAGCTTAACTAAAATCGTCTTCTTGTTTATAAATCCTGTTATATTCTAGAGGGAAAGAATGGAAAAAACTGTTGAAACTAGGGGTGTAAACGGATCGAATTCGGAGCGGATATGGCTATATCCGAATTCGATTACAATATACACTATCCGAATTCGGATTCGGATTCGGATTCGACGGATATTTAATATTTATTACCGAATTCGTATCCCGCTCGATATTGTTCGAATTCGGATATTATCCTTATCCGTTTATCCGGTAAATTCGAACATTTTATTGCAGCACTTTATATTTTTTCTCCTTCTTACTCGAATGAAATTTCCAAACCCTAAAACTAGACCTCTACATTCTCTTCACAAAATTAACTCTCAAACCCTAAAATATATGAGATCATCTTCTTCCTTTTAAAACAAAGGCAGAGAGAGAGAGGGAGGCGGTGGGGATGGATGATAGTGTTGGTAGTGGTCTTTGGGTTTTTCATTTTTTTTTGTATATGATGAAATGGGTTTGGGCTATTTTTGTTTTTTTTTTCCTGAAAAGAAAATTCACTCTTCTTTTAGAAACAAAATATAGTGTGTCATTACTAAAAATAAATATTAATGATATTATTAATAATAAATAAAAAGGATTTACTTCTCGGATTCGGATGTTAAACGGATCGGATATACCATTTACCAGATTCGCATCCGCTATGAGCCGGATATCTCATAAACGGATTCGGATAATATCCGCTTGAAACGGATTCGGATAATATTCACTTTAAACGGATTCGGATGCGGACGGTAATCGAATTTCCGAATATCCATTTACACCCCTAGTTGAAACAATTCGCTCAAATTTCAATGCGGTAAGGACAGGAAGAGCAAATCCATCTATGCTTGATCGAGTTGAGGTATGAAACTATATACCACCAATGAAACTTTATAGATATATATAAACTATATGGGGAAAGTGACTGTGAGCGGTCGATCATATAAGCTTATATGCGCAGCAACGCTTATTAATTAAGAACCGTCGATCTGAAACGATCCTGGCCATTCCCTGCCCTTTTCAGAAAGTAACGAAAAAAAAGTCGAATCTCCAGTCGAAAAAAAGAGTCGGAACTCATCTCTGTGTTTCTCGACAGACGCCCCAAAATCCCTTCTCCCCTTCCTTCTCGCCTGTGAAAATCCGCCAAAAAAAAGTCGATCGGCGGTCGTTCTTCTCCCTAGGTAATCTACACAAACTTATTCAATCTTTTAAAAAAAAGAGCCGATCGTCTCTCTTTCTCGATCGAAAAAACCCAAACCCCTCTTTTTCTTGTTGCCGTGAAATCCCTCATCTCCGCCGGTTTTCCTCCTCCAACGAAGAAGCAGACGCCCGCCGTTCTCCTCCCAGGTTAGTTTGTAATTTCATTTTTTGTTTTTTTCCCTTTTCTAGGGTTTTTACTCAACATTCCCTGACCTTTTCGCCTCCTCTCCTCTAACCCTCATCTCTAAAAATCAACCCAGATCTATCCACGCCGGCTCGCTCTGCAAATCAAATCCAAGTTTTAAGGTATGAATCTCTCTCTCTCTCTCTCTCTCTCTCTCTCTCTCTCTCCTTATGTTTTTGGTCGAAAAAAAGAGTGAGGGATTCTATTGATGTAAAAAAAGAAAAACAGAGTGAGGGTTTCTTTCTTATATGAAACAAGAAAATTGGTGCTATTTTTCTAGTTTTGGGTTTTTATTGATTTATATTTCCATGCTTTTTCTTCAAGCTCTATTGGCCTTTTTCCAGAATTATGAGTTTTTTTGTTTCTCTACTCTTTTTTTTGTAATCTTGGAGCTGATACTCAAACTCTCTTGTTTTGATTTCAGCACTCTCTTTCAATAAATTGATTTATGTGGGTTGGGCCAACAACCAATATGCCTGAGAGGAGTTTTTTGAATCATCTTGTAAAATCATCTCCTGCACTGATAGCTCTTTCATCATTCTTTCGTTTGTACAATTTTTCTTTCTGGCTTTGGGTATGTGAAGCAGATTCTGAATATTATTCATTTGGGAAACAATAAATTCACTTCTTTTTCTTCCTTTGACCACCCCTTTGTAGTTTAAAAGGGTAGTAAAAAATACACCAGTGGTGGCTGGCCCAGGGAAAAAAGAGGACTTGGATGTCGATGCTATGATAGAGTAATGTATCTGGATGTGGTGATTTTTTGTATTTAAAAAGATTTGGAGTTCATGGGTTTTTCTGCTGTTCCTGTTGGTTATTTGGTGATTTGGATAGACCAAGCATTTCTATAGATTTGTGCTTATTTTTATGCTTTATTATTATGTAATTGACATTGATTTGGCTTACATGTTTTTTGTTTTATTTGATTGTCTTGAAGTGAAGGGATTGAAGAAGTGTACTCGAGTTAATGGATGATAGAGACTACTGTATAGATTTTGGTTTATCAATTGATGATATTGACACTAATAGACTGATTATGGTTGGCGATATGTTAGGAAATGATGAAAGTGAGGTGGGATATATATATCTGTTGATGAGGAGGTAGACCCAAATGAGGAGGGAGACCCAAATGAGGAGGGAGGTGTAGAATTTGTTGATATTGATGATGGTGGTGAGAGGAATCTGGGAAAGAAATCCTTTTTGGATCAGATATTTGATAGTGAAAATGATGCATACGAGTTTTATAATATATATGGGTTGGCCATAGGTTTTGGAGTACGAAAATCATCAACTTATAAGTCGAAGATAACACAGAAAGTGATATTTAAGAGATTTGTTTGTGATAGAGCAGGGTTTAAAAGTAGTAAAGCTAAAAATGTGGTGGTTGATAGAGTTGTGAAGCCACGTCGGACTGTCAGGGAGGGTTGCAAAGCGAAAATGGATATCTCATTAATTGATGGGAAGTGAAAAGTTAAAGCTTTTGAAGATATACATTGTCATGAGCTTACTTCTCCACTCAAAAGACAAATGCATCATTCGCATAACAAATTTATCAAGACTCAGGTAGTTAAGAATTTGATGGACGACCTGAGTACAACTTCAATCCATCCTGCTAATATTGCGAAGGCCATTAATGTTTCATATAAAGGATCAGGTAGTTCTATAACGATAAATCAAGTGGTTGCCATTTGAGAAAACAGAGGGTGAATAATATGGGGCAAGAAGGCATTTTGGTAGCACAGAAATTCCAAGCGAAACAATCAGAGGACCCAAACTTTTTTTTCAAAATGGAGTTGGATATTAATGGTAACTTGCGATTAATGTTTTGGGCCGATTCACGAGCTAGAGATGCATATCTAACCTTTAGTGATGTCATTGCGTTTGATGTAACGTATAGGACGAACAGGTTTAGAATGCCTTTTGCACCATTTACTGGAGTAAATCACCACAGGCAGAGCACCTTATTTGGATGTGCGCTAATAGCAGACGAAACAGAAGAGACATTTGCATGGCTATTTGAGCAGTGGTTGGACTGCATGTTCGGGAGAGCTCCTGGTTGTATCATCACAGATATGGATGGGGCGATGCGAAATGCTATCAGAACCGTTTTTTCAAATACGCGTCACAGATTTTGCTCTTGGCATATCAGTAAGCATCTACTTGAGCATGTTCCATTAATGCGAGATTCCACTAGTGAATTTTCCAAGGATTATAAGAAATGGTTTTACACGAGACAAAAGGAAGACTGTGAGGTAACATGGGAAAATTTGATTCAGAAATATCATATTGAGGAAAACGGATGGTTAGCAAAAATGTGGGATGTACGGACCCACTGGGTGCCAGCATATTTCAGGGACACATTCACTGCTGGCATGACATCTAGTGCGCGCAGTGAAAGCATCAATTCTTTCTTTGATGGATATGTAAATCAGAAGACAAGCTTAAAAGAATTCGTAGAGCAATATGATAGGGCACTTATTGAACGTCGTAAAGCGGAGTCCCAAGAAGATTTCAAGTCTAAAACTACGAAGCCTGTACTTGTTTCAAGGAGCAAATTGGAAGAAGAAGCTAGTAAGTCTTATACGAAGACAATGTTTGACATATTTCAGGCAGAATTTAAGGATAGTATTGACTGTTATCATGAGAAGGTGGAAAAGAGTGGCGTCGTGGCAGTATACAAAGTTGGATTAAGTGTTGATGAGAAGTGGAAATGGTGCAAGGTTGTGTACGATGAATCTGAAGGGGTAAAGGCAACATGTGAGTGCGCGATGTTCGAGACGAAAGGAATTTTATGCAAACACATACTCCGCATTATGTCCAAGAAGCAATTGATGAGCATTCCTCAACAATATATCTTAAATAGATGGACAACTGGGGTTAGATATCGTGTGGATAGTGGAGTGTTTATGAGAGAGTTGGATAATAATGATGTATCTCCACTTCACAGATGGTGCCTAATAACAAATTTTCAAACACTTCTAGATAGGTTTAAAGATAATAACACTCTTTTCAAGAAGGTGAATGAAACCCTTGATGCTTGGTTGTTGGACTCTGAGAAGGAGATGAGAGACAAGCAAGTTGATTTGGCAAACAGTGGGAGGCAAGTAGTAACCAACTTTGTTAGCCAAGGAGTTGAGATTTCTATTCGCGACCCCCAACCTGTAAGAACCAAGGGCCGTCCAAAGGTTGCTACCCGGTTCAAATCCTCGATAGAAAACTCCCAATCCCAACCAAAGCAGATACGAAGGTGTAAGAAATGTGGAGAAATTGACCATTACATGACAACATGTGGACAAGAAAATAAAAAGAAACAGAAGGTTTGGATTTCTTATGTCAACCTCTTCAATTTCTTATTCTTACTAATTGTCTTTATCAATGTTGTAATTTTTTCATTTTTCTTGCTTCGAAATAGATGACTTTAAGGGATGAGCAAGAGGATGACGAACATGAAGAGTCAATGCACGCGGATATTGCTTCATGATTTTGCAGATTCGCGTAGGTATGTGGTAGCTTGTTTCGATAATAGAATAATTGTTTATTGCTTCAATAGCCTATGTATAATAGAATAATTCTGTTGCTTTCTTTCTCTGAAAACATTTCTGCACTGATAGTTTAGTACTTAGCTTTATGCATTTCCATTTACTAGTGACCTTTTTCTCACTATTTTTCTTTCTTTTCAGGTTTTGAACTGAAAATGTGACGAAGGTTTGTATTGCCATGTTTCATTGAAGAAAATTTGTCCCAACAGGATTAACTGTAATTTTTGAAGTTTTGACTATAATGAGCAAACTTTAAGTTTTGAATTGTCTCAATATTTACCTCTGAATTTTCATCAATAGTCGTTTCGAATGCCATTCTCGTCTCTGTAACTATAATCAGTTAATGCATAAAATTACCTGTATAATGCATACTCGTGAAGTCTTTAAATCATACAGTCTCAGCTGAACAATATATGCAATTTTTGGTTGTTAATTGGTAAGTTTCACCAATGGAACAGGTCAGTCTCTTTTTTCTGAAATGTAACAGAATTCGTTGATAAGAACCAGAATGTACATGACAGCAGGTCAGTCTTGTTGCTGAAAAACTTTTGTTGGTATCTCGCCGTGAGAACTCTGCTACGACCATTTTGCTGTGGAGCCACTAGTTTTGGCCAACATATCAGTGGAAATTTCTTTGCTGGACTTGTCTTGTTTAAGTAGAAAACTGAGCTATAATGATTAAATAACTAAGGAGAGATGATATCTACACTCCCTTCTTTTAAAAACTGACACTCCAACACGGAGGAAAAGGTGCCAACACGGAGGAAAAGATGCCAAACTAAGTTGGGTTTCACTTGTAAACTTGATAAAGTTAACTAACTCAGGCTAACTTTTGAGTTGAGTTGGGTCTTGAGTTTTTGAACCATGTTTAGTTATACTTCTCTACTTAGACATTAAGCGCATGTTTGGCAACCATGAAAAAACATTCCATGGAATATTATTGGAGCTAGTTTTGAGATATAGGCTGAGAGGGAGAGACTTGAGAGGGTGGGAGTGAGGGGGGCATGAAAAGCCTAGAAAAATAGAAGGAAAAAAAAACCTTTCACAGTTGGGTCTACAAATATTGCACGGAGTAATTTTTCATGGTTGCCAATGCTGTTAAAATTCACAAACAGCAAGTATTTGATAATATGAGGAGTACCCTATTGTGTTCTATACTAGTCAATAGTTTTCTTTCAATGCCCATTGAGCCAAGGGAGATGGAGCAGCAAGTATTTGATAAAATGCTCAAGCTGCAGCCCAACTTGCAATAAAAAAATTTAATTCCAACTACTTGTCACTGTCATTGTTTGTAACTGTCACAGCTATTGCATACACAAAATAAAGTAGATATGCACTTAATTTGCTGAGTGATTGAATTAAATGGATAATTTGGAATAGAATTCTCATTTATTGGAAGAAATCATGCACAGTTAACACATGGCTTTTAAAATAGATTTCAACTTTAGTGTCTTGAATACTTGGACACAGGTTGATGGCATGGGTTAAACATCAAGGGTTTGTACCTCCACCATATAGTTGTGAGGCCTTACACCATATAAAAACTCTGATATGATTTCTAAAGCAAACTTCAGATCTCTTTTACAAGAATTTGCACTCCATCCGAAACCAAACTTCATTGCATGTTACCCAGATAGTTTACAAGTATTGGCACTCTAGAGTCTAGACCAAAGTTCACTAGAAATATGAGCAAAGAGCTTATGGGAAATGCCTCACGTGAGATAAAAAAAAATGAGAATCAACCATCGTAATCCTTCAAAAGATTCATGTCCTGGTGGGTCATGTTGAACTAAATCCGCTTCCCTTTTTCTTCTTTTTTTGTTGAATGATTTCTTCTTTTTTTGTTTTTCTAATATTAAAATAACGATCACATGGAATTTGCCAAAGCATCCTACATTCAGAAAAGGGCATCTAAACAACAGTACCCTAGATCACTTAGTAACGGATAGACACAAAAAGAAACAAGATAAACAACCCCACACCTCCAACTAAACAACACTGCCCTAGATCATTAAGTAACAGAGACACAAAAAGGATCAAGATAAACAACCCAACAACTGCAACTTTAATCCATTGTAGTTGGTTCTCAAAAACTTGGAAGCGTTTGCCTCCATGCACCTTCAATTCATTTGCATGCACCTTCAATCTGTCGAAGCGTTTGCTTGATTGCACCTTCAATTCGTATAATAAATTTACCAATGTGCCCATGTTATTCTTCAATTCGGTTATTTCATTCTTCAATTCGGCTATATCATCCCTATTCGAACCAACTTCATTGTCATCCATATCTTCTTTGCACCAACGGAAATAATTGCACTTCTTTGTACTTCCTTTCTGCGTGTTGTATAAGAGTTAGGAATTTGAAACTTCACATACTAGTAAAAATTAGAATTATTCACTGCTTACTTACACAGAAGAAGGCACAAGCGTAAAACAGGCGGCCTCTATTGCCATTCTCATCCGTTTGCGTTTTTTGGATAGAATCTTTCTTCTCACATTTACAATTTCTTGTAGCAATTCGGATACCATGTCTGCTAGAACTACTATTGCGAGAGGATGCCATTAATTGAGTCTCTCTGAATCTGCATAAAACCAATGGAAATATAACACGAACTACAAATAACATCAAATACAAATAACATCAAATACAATCCCTTGCATTTGGATTTTGGGTGAGGAAGAAAGGTTTTATTTGTTGAGTAATTAATGGGCCTTCTTAACTGACAAACCCCTATCAGGAGTGTGCTATCATCATTTTGATTATTAGTAGTCCAACACTTGATTACAGTGAGTATAGAGGTTCAAACAGTTTTTCCTCCACCCCTGCCAATTGAGAATCAGAAATGTTTCCAAGTTTTCCACCTAAATTATTGCCCACCCTCTCTAAAGTCTCTCTAAATTAATGCAGAATATCACTTAAGGAAAAAATTGCCAGTGGGGACACCAAAATACGTGAATTGCCAATAGGGGACACAATTTTGAAAAATTGTTAAATTGGGTTGATAACCCCCTTTTGAGAGTTTGATAACCCCATTTAGGGTGTGTTTGGATCGCCGAAATCAAGAATCAGTATTGGTATCACATTCCAATCCAATTCCAATTCCCCCTGTAAACTTTACAGATAATGATTCCAATTCTTATGTTTGTGTAAGTGCTGGAATTTATCTAGGGAATCAATCGTGAGCCCTTTGGAACCCTTCCAAGTTGCCTGTGAGCCACTTATTTTTCCATGTTCAGCCAAGCGATTAAGGAAGTGATATATCCGTCCTCTTTTTTCCCTGGGCCAGCCGCCACTGGTGTATTTTTTACTACCCTTTTACACTACAAAGGGGTGGTCAAAGGAAGAAAAAGAAGCGAATTTATTGTTTCCCAAATGAATAATATTCAGAATCTGCTTCACATACCCAAAGCCAGAAAGAAAAATTGAACAAACGAAAGAATGATGAAAGAGCTGTAAGTGCAGGAGATGATTTTACAAGATGATTCAAAAAACTCCTCTCAGGCATATTGGTTGTTGGCCCAACCCACATAAATCAATTTATTGAAAGAGAGTGCTGAAATCAAAACAAGAGAGTTTGAGTATTAGCTCCAAGATTATAAAAAAAAGAGTAGAGAAACAAAAAAAAACTCATAATTCTGGAAAAAGGCCAATAGAGCTTGAAGAAAAAGCATGGAAATATAAATCAATAAAAACCCAAAACTAGAAAAATAGCACCAATTTTCTTGTTTCATATAAGAAAGAAACCCTCACTCTGTTTTTCTTTTTTTACATCAATAGAAACCCTCACTCTTTTTTTCGACCAAAAAACTGGGTTTCGACCAAAAACATATGGAGAGAGAGAGAGAGAGAGAGAGAGAGAGAGAGAGAGAGAGAGAGATTCATAGCTTAAAACTTGGATTTGATTTGCAGAGCGAGCCGGCGTGGATAGATCTGGGTTGATTTTTAGAGATGAGGGTTAGAGGAGAGGAGACGAAAAGGTCAGGGAATGTTGAGTAAAAACCCTAGAAAAGGGAAAAAAACAAAAAATGAAATTACAAACTAACCTGGGAGGAGAACGGCGGGCGTCTGCTTCTTCGTTGGAGGAGGAAAATTGGCGGAGATGAGGGATTTCACAGCAACAAGGAAAAGAGGGGTTTGGGTTTTTTCGAGCGAGAAAGAGAGACGGTCGGCTCTTTTTTTTTAAAGATTGAATAAGTTTGTGTAGATTACCTGGGGAGAAGAACGACCGCCGATCGACTTTTTTTTGGCGGATTTTCACAGGCGAGAAGGAAGGGGAGAAGGGATTTTGGGGCGTCTGTCGAGAAACACAGAGATGAGTTCCGACTCTTTTTTTCGAACGGAGATTCGACTTTTTTTTCGTTACTTTCTGAAAAGGGCAGGGAATGGCCAGGATCGTTTCAGATCGACGGTTCTTAATCAACAAGCGCTGCTGTGCATATAAGCTTATATGAGCGACCGCTCACAGTCACTTTCCCCAAACTATATACCACCGTATATATATATATATATATATATATATATATATATATATATATATATATATCTTTTGGGCTAGAACGCAGGCGGGGAGACGCTGAATATACCCAAATGTACACAGAATATGCCCAAACACCAGTTGGCATCTACTATACGCTTTGGGGCTGATCTTGAGAGGTGAGGAATTTGATGGAGCAGAAGCTCTTCTCAATCGTTGCTGTAAGTACCATTGGAAGATCAGAGCATATCGCACATCAATAGTTTTGGGTCTAATTGATGAAGTCTCTTATTGTGATTTAGTAGACCAATCTTACAAGCATGTATATTTAATCTGACATGTTTGGTATGTGCATTCATCTTTCTCAGTTTTGAATGTCAAAAAATTGATTCTTTGTATCTCTTTTTTAGCTGTTACTATGTCTTTTATTAGCCGCGCAGCTGAAATATTTTTAGGTCAGTGCTAAATCAATCCCCTAATATCTTTATCCCGAAGTCTCTTTCTTCCGTTATCATTTTTTGACTTTATTTATTCTCTGATGTCTGAATGAATTACTTCTTTATTCATGCCTTTAAAGCTGCAGCTAATTGACATTTTTAATAATGTGAACATTACATTGTCATTCTGTTTATGAATATTGCAAGTAAATTATATTTTCCTTGATTTGTTTGAAGATATGCTCTTTGGAAAAAATTTCTTGGAATTTTTGTTTCTTTCCATGATTTAGAGAGAAATGGTATGCTTTTGGTTAATTTAGAGGGAAATTATCATCAGTAAAAATTGAATACGATTGGTTCAGGTTATTTAGAAATGTTTTTCCTTTTCAAACTTTTAAAAAAAATTCTTTCCGTGATCGAGAAAAAATTTATATCTCTTATCATCTTCAAAAGAAAACCTAAATGATTCCAATCCAACTTTCTTTTTCAATCTAAGTTTTCTACTCCAATCTTCATATTTTTTGTGATATTGATCATTATATCTCTATCATCCTCAAAAGAAAGGGAATCGACTATTATGATTTTTTTTTTCAAATGGGATTCAATTTTTCAATCGGACTTTCAATTTTTAGAAACGCCACTTTTAAAAACAATAATCCATGGAACATAGAATTGGTGTTTCTCATCTTGCAATTTCTTTGAAAATTTTCTTTTCTTCAAATATAAGTACAAAAACTGCTCATTCATTGTTTTGTATATATTTTATATACACTTTGATTTAGAGTTTGATTTTATCCTTATTTTTTCAAACTCTTCCACCACTTTTTTACTATTACATTCCCCATTTCCTCCAAATTCCCAAATTTACTCTTTTTGTTTTTTTTAAATAACAATTGGATCTTTATTTTGTGTTAGCTTCAAACTTTGATATTTTTTTATTGTGTTTTCTATATCTCCATGATATTTTTTTTATTGTGTTTTCTATATCTCCATGATATTTTTTTTGTTGTGTTTTCTATATCTCCATGTTTTCTATATCTACTACAATATAGGAAGAAGAAAAAGGGAATTTATTTTTAAAATTCCCACAATCCCACAATCCCACTGACCCATCTCTCTCTCTCTCTCTCTCTCTCTCTCTCTCTCTCTCTCGCGGGCGCTAGGGCCATCGCCGTTGGAATCCAAGCGGTAAGCCGTATTTTGTGTTTTATCTGTTCCCACATATAGTTTTCCTTGTCTTTGATGCAGATTGTAAACCCTAATTTGTTTTTCATGATCGTTTGCTGGTTATTCCCTTAAAAGCAGGAGCTTTCCATCATTTGAAGGGTTGGATTCAGTATATTCTTCTGCTCATCATTTTTTCTTCTCCCTCTATTTTTCCCTTTCTTTTTCTTTTGTTTTTTGTTTTTTTGCTATGTTGGATGTTCTGAAATTCCAAAGGATGGCATAGATTTCTGTTTGATATTTATGTAAATGTCTACAAAATGTTTTCTTCTTCCAGTTTCTCTAAGTCCTGGATACATTCAAGTTTTATTCTTCTCATAGAATCTTTATAGTCTTCAGTTATTCTAATTTTTATTTCAACCTTTTCACACAGAAATCCATGGCAACCATCCAAGCCATTGGCTCTTCCCTTACAAGCAGGAGCTTCCCATCATTTGAAGGGTTCCATCCATCCATGGTTAGGGTTTCTTCCGTTCGTTTCATTCACCATCATCTCCTTTCATTTTTGGCAGAGTTTTTTTAGGCCGAGTGTCAATTTTCACAAACTAAGAATTAATGCGACATTCCAGTAATCATCTACTACAATTTAATCATTCGTAGAAATGGCCAGAAGTCTTAGCATAACAAGGCATAATCAATTTACTTCAAACTTTTAGAAGCCTAATGTGTTCCTATTGAAGATACTTATGCCCTTCTTTCACAGTCCTATTGAAGTCAAGATTGCTAGAGAAGACAGAGGCTTTCCTCTCTGAGATGTGAAAATGCAGGGTATGTAATTTTATTATAAGATTTTTAGATTGATACGAATCAAAAAATATTTAATATTGGTTTGCAACGCTCATTTATCCCAAAACAGAGTTGTTTTAGATGGAAATACTTGATCATTTTCCTTTTCGTTAGAGATTGGACTCTTTCTTTAGTTTCAGAACATTTGTAACCTCATCATATTAATTTCTCTAAAATGTGCATTTATTTTGTCACTTACGACTTTACTAACAGCAACAAATATCCTAGAATACCCTCTTACTAGGAATAACATGATCTTATATGGAATAGCATGTGCTTCATTTGTATCTTCCCATGAATTTTTGTATCAGGTTTCTCTCACTTATTTGGTTTTCCTGCATAATTTATCTTTACATATGTTGTGCCTGATCTTATTTTCTGAATTAGTTTTCTCATCATTCTTCATTATGTTGTTCGTGTCTGCACGTACGTACATGGGTGCATGAGCGTATACATCTGCGTTTGGATGTGCACAATCATCTCAGTTTCATTGAAATTTTGACAAACTTTTGGATAAATATGAAAACTACGGTGTTGTGAAAATCGGTGCTCAATTCAGACATTACCAGTCAACTTATAGAGTTTCAAACCACTGTTATAACCAGCAATTCTGTTATTTCTGAAATTGCAATTTAAGATTTGCAGTTTCTTTGCCAAAATTTACAATCTTTTGGAGAAACCTGAAAAGAATTGTGTTGTGAAATTTGGTTCTCAATTCGGACATATTCCGAGTCAACTTAGTGAGGATTGCAGGAATTTTTTAAGACAATTTGGAAAGCAAAAATATTTCTAAAGACACCTTGACTTAATCCTATTCAATTTTTATTTAGTGGGGCCTTCAATTTATAATGATATCTCTCTAAATTAACCATAATCATATCATTTCCCTAAGATAAAATTTTCTATTAGAAACGTTTTTCTTTCAATCCAAACAGGGGCTTAAGGTAAAGTCCTTTATCAAGTTGATTGTTTTAGCTAAATCATTCAAAAATAAGAATAAAATAAAATAGGTTGACAACATGGGATATTATTGTTTTGAATTTTGAGTGGTTATTGTGAATGTTCTTTCCAATAATTACTAGGGTCAAGCCATGTTTAGATTTGATCATGTGTAGCAACAAAATAGCTTGCTTTTTTTTCCCCTTCTCACAGGCACTCAATTTTTTTATTTTTACTCTCCACTGAATCTCAAACCAGTTCTTGCAGACAAAGTGAAATACCATAAATTTTCCTATTGATGTCACATAGCAATGCAAATATGTTGGTTGTGCACTACAAATATTTTGTACGATGTTTTGAAATACAAAATATTTAATTAATGCTGCATTCATATGACAATCAAAGTAGAATGATTATACAGTTTGCAAGATCCAAGCATCCAAGAAAAGATGATGAAAATTTTGCACTTGCTGTAACCGCTAAGTGCAAGATTATATGTGGGTTGTTATCCAATGGGTGGTTAAAGCTCTTTCATTTGGTTGGGTTTCTTTTTCTATTTCAGTAGTTTGGGCTTTGGACTGTGATTATTTGGTAATGATTTGAAGTATGGCTGTGACAAAGCATGCCAATTTGAACATGAGGTAGCACCTCAAGATCCAAAATATGGTAAGACTGGTCCTTTTCTCATGCTAATCGTTTCGATTAATTTGATTTCTACTAGATTTTTGTCTCTTCAAAGTTCTGCAATCTCAATTTCTCTTTGTTCTCATGCCAGGAATTCTTATGGATAAACAATAGATACAGAGAAATCAAGCGATCTGAGATCATAAAGCTATTGGGCTGCTGCTTCTTTGGTTGAAGGTCGACGTTTCTGCACTTATAAAGCTTCTTAGAGATCATCACCTTCTTCAATCAAACTAGATTTTTCTTCACTAATTATTTATAAACTACGGGGCTTCTGTAGGGAATGAGAATTTAGGGTTTGCTTTGTTTTTTCCATAATGTTTTTGGTTTCCTTTTTTGAATGTTGATGAATTCAGGGGTTTTGGGTGTCTTGAAATGAAAGTTTCAGGTGGCATTTGTGTGCTCTAGATTTTTCTTTGCTGATTTCCTTTATTCATTTTACCATCAATCTTAGATCTTATTTCTTCTTTGCTAGGCTCCCACAAATCTCTGCAATGGCAGGGCTCCTGCTCTCTAGACCATTTCCAGTCTGAGCAGAGTTCAATTTTTTTTATTTTTTTTTGCACGAATTTTTTCTTCCACTCTTTATTTACAAATGATGACTACAGGACGCCCGTGCGATGCACGGGGTTTTTTTACTACTGTATATATATATATATATATATATATATATATATATATATATATATATATAGGAAAAGGATTGTGAGCTTGAGCGTTGGATCCTTATGGTGCGCTTGAGCTCTCAAACCCATGTGGCCCACATTGTTAGGATGATCCAAAGCATTCATTTGAAAGGCCCTTACATAGATAGGGTGTGTACAAAAAATCAGCTCTACAGGATCATCCTAACCCATCCATTTGTGGAGGTCAAAATGGACAGACCACAAATCTGCCCATTTTTGCCCTCCACTTTTGGAGGGGTTAGGATGATTCAATGGAGCTGATTTTTCGTACACACCCTATCTATGATAGAGCCTTGCAAATGAATGGTTTGGATCCTCACAGAAATTGTGGGACCCATGTGATTGGTTCACTCAAGCGCACCATTTGATTACAGCCCTCAAGCGCACCAACACATTCCTCATATATATATAGTTTGACCAGTCGGACTATATAATGTTATATCAAACATTATATATATGCGTTACTTGGTTGTACATAATCTCTTAAATTATTTATTCTTAATTTTATAGGATTAAGATTATTGCATATAAATTAAGAGTATTTTAGTAATTTAAGTTATCAGATAGTATAATATTAAGCATAATGATATTAAGTGTATTTTATAGTTGTTTAAAATAATAAGCATAATACCAAGCATAATGATATTAGGAGTATAATAGTAAGCATAATGATATTATAGAAGAATGCACAGGACCAAGAGAGTCGAGGCAACAAAGAGTACTAGGGAAGATAGAAAAACATAAAGAAAACACCAACACAAAGAACCTCTCGATTCTATTGCTATTGTAGATTTTTTCTCTCTTCTTTGTACTCTTTGATCCCATGACCACCTTGGTTAAGGGGGAGGAAATCAATTATCTCTAAAGCCACACCGGACACTCCCTCCCTAGCTAACCGAGATCTCATCAATGAACTCTAGAAATTCCCTGTGTGTCAGTTGTAATAGGATAAACCAGTTATTTCAATAAACGAGTTTTGAAAATAAAATAAAATTTTCAAGTTGGTCTTCTCCTACCCCCTCACGGAGCCAGAGGGGGGGCAATTGCCCCTCAAAAACA
Organism: Tasmannia lanceolata; assembly: GCF_043159265.1. Classification (NCBI taxonomy): domain Eukaryota; kingdom Viridiplantae; phylum Streptophyta; class Magnoliopsida; order Canellales; family Winteraceae; genus Tasmannia; species Tasmannia lanceolata. The sequence continues at coordinate 48,089,393 of NW_027518692.1, forward strand.
ACCGGAAAATTTTCATATTAATAGATTCAATCTTGAGTTTTCCAAAAGTCTAGTTTAACCAGTTGTCTCCCAAACGTCTAGTTTAACAGTTGCCTCTCTCTCTCTCTCTCTCTCTCTCCCAAAAGTCTAGCTTAACAGTTGCCTCTCTCTCTCTCTCTCTCTCTCTCTCTCTCTCTCTCTCACAGCTTATATATTTTCTCCCCAAGAAAAAGCCTCCTCTTTTCCTTCAAAAAGGTCCCTAAAAGCATTTTATTGTGGGAAATGTTGTCAGCACTGCTCTGTTTTGATGAGGGCACTCTTAACTTTATTAAAAGTACGGTATGGCCCGCACCATCGGATGATCTGAACCGTCCATTAGATGGGCCACAGCCTCAATAGGTTGTGTCCCAAAAATTAATTCCATAGGTTGATCCTAACCCTCCGGTCTATCGAGGGTTAGAAGTGGGGCGACTTTCTCGATGATCCAAACCATGTATTTGGTAGGGCCTTGCTATGAATGGACCATAGTACAAAAGCTGGACCATTCAAACCCTACAGTTTGTACACAATGTAGAGGCTTTTTCTCACTTCTCATTCATACACCATGAACAGTTTGGATCATCCATGTGGTGTGGGCCAACTTCATAGGATGATCCAAACTGATCATTTGTAGGGCCACAAATTAAATAGGTTGCACCCAATACATCATCTCTAGAGGATGATCCTAACCCTCCTATCTATAGAGGCTTCTACAATGGGCTCCACCTATAAGAACACAAGGTATCAATAGTCAGGCCCACTAAATCAAAATATGATGTATAAATTATGGGCTCCACATTATACATGGGTTAGGGGGAGATGGTGGGTCCACCTAGCAAAATATAGAATATAAAATGGCAGGGCCCAACATCCTATAGGAACCATTCTTTGCCCCCCTGGGAGCAAATTCCTGGCTCTGTCCGGCTCTCACCTCGTGACTCCGCAATCGGCAATCCAACACGCAGTTTCGATCTAGATTTAGGATCTTTGCGATCATTTCTTGCTGACTTTTTATAATTCCATTTCTATATATCTATGAAGCAATGTTTTGACATAAATATTTTTGTAATGTTTTAGATAGCGTGTTCTGTAGCATACTTCTTGTATTTTCCCATTATATATTGTATAGATAAAGCATGGCACGTGCTAACTAACTAGACTCAAAAAATACTATTTACCAACCTAATATGTACTTCTTTATTATTATATTATTTGCCCTACATAATCCAAAAAAATGGATCACACATGGACTTCTATATATAAAAATAAATCTCCAAGTCAATACATGGATCTCTCTTATCTGAATTATATGGGATGAGCTACCATCCCCTTTTTGCCTTCTTCTTGGCCTGTTGCATGTGAGAGTAGCCACACTCTCTTATTTGAATTATATGAGATGTGCTACCATCCATCGCAAAAGCCATTCAACGGATGGCCTGTTGAATGTGAGAGCAGCCACACATGCTTACTTTTCAGCAGATTTTGTATTCATTAATGAGGTGGCTGCTCTCACATGCAACGGGCCATTCGCGAAATTCCTTCGGCAATGGAAGCTAGCAAATCCCGATTGTCCTAATTTGTAATTTTCCATGGTTGTTGTCACAATTGAAAGGCATCACCCAAATCCCAAACCAATGGTGGGAGAAAATGAGATCGAATCTCTCTATCTTTCTCCTATCTGTTTAATGAGATTTTTTTCTTCTTTTTGAATGGTGTTTAATGAGATTTTATATATTACCATCATTCGTAATTTTGTATAATTATTTCCATATTCTTTTTGGTTTCCTTTTTAGAATGTTGATGAAGTCAGGGGTTTTGGGTGTCTTGAAATGAAGGTTTAATGAGGCATTTGTGTGTTCTAGATTTTTCTTTCCTGAATCCTTTTATTCATTTTGCCATCAATCTTAGATCTTATTTCTTCGTTCCCAGGCTCCCACAAATTTCAGCAATGGCAGCGCTCTTTCTCTTCACTGGCATATGCTCTAACCACATTACATCAAACCTGGTTATCTCACCATTGGGCAGAAATTAGTTTACTTATGGTTGGCATTTCCCTGATCATGATGTTTTGCTTTTCGACTCTTTTATCTTTGTAATGGTTCATCTCCCTACTGAGTTCATCTCCTCCACATGCTTGGTTCTTGATTGTGGTTTTGGGAATTTTGATTGTTCACAATGAATTGCCTTCCATCGTATCACTTTTACGTGTTTAGGCGCCCACTCATCGCACGATTTCTCCACTCCCTACATAGATTCCTGAAGAAGTATGCATGTATGCCACTTCCTAACTTATTATTTTCTAACATTTAGAGCTATTTTTTGGTCTATCATGCTTTCATGTATGGCTGTTTCCTTCACTTCATTTGATGCTCTTAAAGCAAAATTTCCACCAGGTTTGGACCATGTTGCAAGCTCAAGATGAACAAAGCATATGTTTATGATGAAACAAGGAAGCACTAAAGAAAGATCTATGTTATCTTCTTCTGCATCTTCTTTTCTTCCGTCATTTAGCAAGTTTGGGTTTAGATTGTTCCTTGGGGTTGCGACGAGGGTGACTGAAGAATTTTACAAAATAGTGGCATGGTGCAACAAGTTTTGTTGGACTTTTGAAGTGGAATTTGGCCATAGTTGAGGGGGTGTATCTGTATTTTTCCCTAAAATTAAATATTGACTACAGAGATAAATAGGGCTCCAATATGACTAGGACTATGACAAACTCAATAGCTAGAGTTCAAATTATTATATGCTTAAATGTTTGCATTTGATAAGTTTGGACACATAGTCCTACAAAGGAGTTGATTCAAGTGAATCTAGCAATTGTTTCCACCAGGTCCCCCAAAAAGTATAGCATAATCCTCACCCGGCACTGCTGCCTGAACCTCACATAAATAGCATTCGGAGGTATGAATATTAGCACGAGGAGAATACTTACTGATGGGATGCTCTATGGCATTTTCATCGATCCAAGACATGCCTCCAAGGTAACTTGCAAATCGGTATCCTCTTTCATAAGCTGGTTGATGGCCACTCCCCATCTCAGGCCAAGGTTGAACACCGGCACTATATACAACCCCTCCCCATTGAGCAATATCAGCATGGTCAGCAAATGTAGAATTAAAGATGGCCTTTGGCCAATAGCCCACGTACTTCGAATTCTGGTCTTCGCCAAATAATAACCACCAATCTTTACTATCTGGATCCTAAGATAAAATGGAAAATCAAAGAGTAAAATGGTAAAATAAAAGGATTAGTCAGAAGGAATATTTCACAAGGTGCAACTCATTTCAACTATATTATTATGCAAAATCTCTTTTAGCTATTGCTTTTCCACCAGCCGACTGTAAGATTTAATAAATAAGGGATTTGAAAAATCTACTGGGAGATCTTTGAACAAGAGACACCTTATCCTTCTCCCAGTAATATTTTTTCTTTAGCAAAATATGGCTTACATGATGTACCATATATCTAATCTAATCTAATACTATATAGTAGAAGAGAAAATAAGAGAATTTTTTGTGGAATTACACATCACTTTTTTTGACTTTTTTTAACAAAGGCACCCATTCAACACACATATTTTCAATCCTACCCCCTCCTTTATGCTTTTTAACAAAGGCGCCCACTAAAGCCACGGAATTTCAATCCTACCCCCCTCATTTATGCTTTTTTAATAAAAAAAATCTATGGGGTGATCTTAACCATCTGATTTAAGAGGAACAACATATTATGGAAACCTCTATAAGATTGGAAGGCTAGGATCAGCCTATGGAAATGATTTTTTGGGCACAACCTATTTATGTTGTGTTCCATCACATGGATGGTTTGGATCAACTTGTGATGTGGTGCGTACAGTTCATTGTCTGTACGCACCACTTGTGACGGTTTGCATCGCACGGGGTTTTTTAGTAGTATATATATATATATATATATATATATATATATATATATATATAGAGAGAGAGAGAGAGAGAGAGAGAGAGAGAGAGAGAGAGAGGAAAGTGAAGCTACACCGCCGGTGTAGCTAACTTAGCTACACCGCAGGCTTAAAATACAATGGGCCCACATTGTTTTGGTGATCCAAAGAATTCATTTGATTGGCCCTCACATAGATAGGGTGTCCACCAAAAATCAGCTCCATAGGATCATCCCAACCCTACGATTTGTGGAGGCAAAAATGAACGTGTAAAAACCTTCACAAATTTGTCCATTTTTGCCTCCACAGTTTGAAGGGTTGGGATGATCCTATGGAGCTGATTTTTGGTGGACACCTTATCTATGTGAGGGCCAATCAAATGAATTCTTTTGATCACCAAAACAATGTGGGCCTCCAGTTTCGACATCGATACGAGCTGTCTAAATGAGGTAAACACAATATTCAATGAAAAAACAGAATGTCACACTTGACATGATACAAAAACATGTCCACACAACCACATTAAGTCTAACACTCCCAGCAATACAAGTAAAAGTGTCCAAAGGAGTGCCAACACTTATTGACATGAGTCGGCAATAAATTCAAAGTGTCAGCCAAATCATAGGAAAAAGATAAATCAAAGAAATACTCACTATCACTAATGATGAGAATGAAACAATCCGATAATCGCCTCTAACATGCTAAGATCCTATCAACATTTTTATTGATATCATTTTGTGCAGAGAGAGAGAGAGAGAGAGAGAGAGAGAGAGAGAGAGAGAGAGAGAGAGAGAGAGAGAGAGAGAGAGAGAGAGAGAGAGAGAGAGAGAGAGAGAGAGAGAGAGATTTAATAGCAATATAATTTCTATTATGAGATATTTAATAGCTAACTCATTCATTCATGATGGTCACAACATAAATAGGTTGTGCCCCATATATCACATCCACAGAATCCTAACCCTCCAATCTACTGAGGTATCTATATTGAGTTGCCCTTCTGCAAGGGTTAGGCTTATCCTAGAGATGATTTACTTGGTGGCCCAAAAATAAACGGTTTGGATTATGGTGTAAGGCCGTGGAGCCCAAAATACTCCTGAGGCACACATTGCTTCATTATGGTTTGGATTTGTTCAATGATTCAGGACAGAAAACTTGAATCTAGCGCTAGTGCATACAGTGTAAAAAAGACATAAAGGCCTATACATAAAAAGGAGTAAAGGCCTAATTTGTTACTTCATTTGTACTTTCCACTCCGTATTATCCATGGGTTTGAATCCATATGTAAATTTATAGGTTAGAAAAGCAAAATGCAGAAATAGAGAGTAGTTGTAGTGATTAGTGAGAAGAAAAAGGAAAATTAAGAAAAAAAAAGTTACTAACCTTAAACCTAAGAAAAATTTACACTGTGCTTGCCGTGTGATGTTCTTTTGGAAAAAAAGAGAGGAAGTAGAGGAGCATTATAGGAAAGAACTCAAAGAAGGGTTTTATGCTATATCTAATACTAAGTAGAGAGAGTTTCCACCGTTTTCTAAATGAGAGATTTTAGGGATTGATAAACTAAGTACATGTTGGGAAGAGTTGCACGATAAGGTACGGCTACAATAAAATCCTGGCTAATCCTCCCTCAGATGAATTAGTTTTGGTTTTGTGTTGAATGCCACATCAGATTGAATGTTGGATAGCTTTTTGTGATGGATACCTTTTCTCGAAAATAAAATGGTTGCTTTTCAATTGAAGGTAAAGGGATTTGGAATTACCCTGAACGCAGTGAGTATAACGTAATATTGGGTTCCATTGTAGACCGAAGTTGGGGTCAAACGGGTGCCTAAGGGCAAGTCTCTGGAAACTTGTACAAAACCGGGGCAGAGAACATCAATGCAGCCCGTTGTTCTATAATCATCATTCTGTATGTATGCAGAATAAACTAAGGAAAAATTAGTAGAGCATCTTAATGAGAATTTTTAATGAATTTAAATGACAGAAAGAATAAGTTATTGTTGAAGCATACCGTCCATGATACAGAGAGGTGCGGGTCAATGCCATCATGATATAAGGCATTACTTACCTGGAGAATTGAAAAACTTCAAAATTAGAATACGAGAATATGAGATATGGTAGTGCATTTTTACTATGATTGATCATTTCCTAACGTTCCATTTCTTTGAACATAAAATATGTGTAAAAGAAATTTTGTGGGAGTAAAGTTTGTTTTATGCCCATTTTATGTCAAAAGAAAAAGGTCCTAAGGGAATGACCAAACATATAAAGGACCATGAGCATGTTGTATATCAGTGAATTTATTTGATAAAATTTCTACAATTATAATAAGATCACATCTTTTCTAATTTTTGAATTATGACATTTTGTTAATTCTTTGGCATTAGTTACATTCAATAGATAATTCAATCTTTTCTATAGTATGTATCCAACAATTTAAAAACTTACCATCCATCCAGCTTGTATAGCGTGTGTTTGGCCAGCTGGTAACGAATCACGAAGTACAATAAAAGAACCACTAAATTGGTTTCCTGTAATTTTTGGCTGCCATACATTGAGAACTGCCCTGGATCCATAAATATTGCCGCCACCTTTGAATGTAGATTGCAATGCAAACTGAGAAATAAACAAATTTTTGTTAGTCAGCTATGTGGCAGCAATAAACAAGCACAGAATACAACAAACTAATTAAATCATATTTTGATAAGAAAATAAAGATACATTTTTAAGATGTCCCAATCATTCAGTTACTATTTCCATGTGCATGAAAGTAGGGGTATATTTTTTAATTAATTACAAATACCTTTTCATGACATGTGTTATTAATTTGGTGTTGAACACTTGGTGTGAAAGGTATGGTTTGTTAGATATGTCATTGAAAATTGGAATCTCTATCTACTATCTATCAATAATATAAAGCTTTCGGTTGAACAAATAGTAACAAGACATAGTTATTCATCTTTACATAGAAATTCAACTCAAAATCTTAGAAAAGTGCCTAAACTTGAGAGAAAACATGTTGAGTTATCAAATGATTCCATTGGTTTTTCTAATTACATTCTACAAGAATGTACATAATGTATAAAATTTGCAGATTTTGATGTAAAAAACTACTTGATTTTTATTTAAGTATTGAGCGAGTAGGTCAGGTAGACTTGACACACCTCATTTTTCAAGTCCAAGTTTCCAATTATTTTAATTCTTTTGAATATAACTACTCTTTCCTCCCATCATAAATTTAAATTTGGAGTAAAATTGGATAATAATAAATATGACTTACGTTAAAATTGCCTTCACCATTTGAAGAGGACAGAGCATTTGAAGGATATCCTTTCCCAAAATTTCGGGAAGATTTAGCCCTTATTAGGTCTTCCTTTTTAATTCTCCGAACAGGAACTGTTCCAAGTGGGCACCCTCCATTCTTGAATCCTATCTTTAATGACACATCTAATGAAGAAGCTTTTTCATCTTGAATAAATTTTGGAAGAGATCCTGGAGCCATCTGCATAGGCATTTTCCATAATATCACAAAATTAATACATCACAGAGAAAAGAACATATCACTTCAAATATTAATAACAGAAGGAGAAATAAAAAAAACCTGGATCTTATGATTCATCAATAAGGGATGATCAAACGCAGGTTGTTTGTTGATATCAACACAACCAAATATTTGTCCATATCTCGTCTGCAAAAAATGTACAAGAAAAAATTAAACGCCAATAATATTTGTATCAATATATATATATAGTAAATATTTCTTGTGCTCGAGCTCAGATAGCTTATTTGCGCTCGAGTGCATGAAACAAGGGTGGGCCAACATTTTTTGGGTGATCCTAAGCATTCATTTGAAAGGCCCCATCATAGACGGGGTGTGTACCAAAACTCAGCTCCATTGGATCATGTTAGGGTATCCATTTGTTAGTGAGAAAATGGACAGATACTGTTTGTCAACAAATCTTCCATTTTTTCACCCCCACAAATGGAAGGGTTAGGTTGATCCAATGGAGCTGATTTTTGGTACACACCCCATCTATGATGGGGCTTTCAAATGAATGCTTAGGACCACCCAAAAAATGTGGGCCCACCTGTAGACACCCCATTTGACCGAACCCTAATTAACTTGATTTAATAAAAAATCCTATCAAATCATTGATTTAGGGTCCTAAATTCCACTCTAGGGTAGGCTAGGGTCCCCTGTAGGTCCCCACAAAATTTCAGAAAAATTTGATGAGAGATGCCCTATAAGGTGAGCCGAGTTAGAGTAGTAGTGCAGTAGGGGGTGCATTAGCCACTTATTCTATTAACTAGGACAGAAGAGGGGTGAAACATCCAGTTGGGGTGTGCCAGTATCAAATCCGTAAGTGGCCCAAGAAATAGCTCTAAATTTACCCTATCCTATTTACTTGTACCACCTGAATCAACAAAAGTAAAGCCAAAACATGGAAAAGGGGTTGTCCCATGGAAACTTAAAAGGGGTGAAGAATTAACCCAAATGCCTATAAATAAGACATTAGAGATCATTTTTTATAATTTTTCATTCTCGTTCCTGTTTTTTAGAGAGAGAAACTCTTGGGTTTTAGAAAGAGAAATTAGATCTCATCCAAACCCTAACCCTTTTTGCATCTTCTCCGGCGAGATTTCGGCAAGATCTTCGGCCATCCTTCTCTCTTCTTTGCTTCATTTCTTGAGATCTTTCTTCTATGATCACTGGTTTCTAGTTTTTCTTAAAAAAGCTTTGATCCAAATCACTTCAGTTTTATGTTCAAAACCCTAGTGCGATTTTCATCTTCTCTGGTGAAGTTCTGGCCTCCTTCTCCGGTGAATCCACTAGAGAATCAAGACAACAAGAGCTTGTGCTAGCATATTTCTAGATCACAGGTGAGTTTTATATCTTCTTTATTATATAAAGATTATGTTTGAAAATATATGCAAAATTTTTCTTATCTTTTATAATGTATCTTTATAATTTGACCTGAATCTTGTTTGAGAAATTTGATTTTTTTTAGTCTAGTTAGCTTTGTAAAATCGATCCAGATCATGTTTGTGATTAGTTGTATATTCTATCTGATTATCATTGACTTGTTTAGCTGTAGCTTCACATGCTTAGCTATAGCTTAGTTATTGTCCTTTATTACCTGTTCGTCACATGTTTAGTTGTAGCTTTTTACCCTTGCTGTTTAGTTCTAGATATGCATGTGTTTGTTTACTGTTTTACTAGATGTGTTGAGTTAGGATTAGATTGTCATGTTTAGAGATTGATAACAGGATTATATGTTATTAGATAAGCACTAGTCTTCTACGCCTCTTTGAGAGTCGATGAATTCTAGTGTTCATTTTGATGACAGATGATACTGGTACTAACTCTTTTTAGGTATGGATGTTAGATATGATGTCTGAAGACAAGTAGCAGGGTTATTTAGTATTGGATTAATATTAGTTTCCTTCGCCTCTTTGAGAGACGATGAATTCTAATGTCCTTTCCAATGTCAGATGACACTGATATTGACTCTCCTTAGGACTTTGATGTTTATTTTTCTTTTGCTCATCCCCGGATTATGCATGCTTACGTACACGTTTTCTCAGGAATATCTATTCCCACTTCACATGATTTTTGCCCAAAATTCTTTGGAGTTAATAAAAATGGCATAAGAGACCAAGTACTTGCACTCGGGCAAGTTGGGTGCCTAAAAACTTCCCAACTTGTAATCAGGTACGGATCTTTGTATCTCTGGTTATCCGTTTCAACAGAGTATTTCACGGGGTTCAGGGCTTATTTCCTTGGATGACGACTCTTCTTTGTTTTAGGTACGTCTTGGTTCCAGGCTAGTCTTCGAATCAAGAGGTATCTCATCTGTATCGCTACCCATGCTGTGAGTGACACCATTTCGAGAGTTCCTTAGTAGAGCACTTCTTCACATGTGGAGATCTTAGAGGTCTGCAGGGGGGCTCGTTCCCCTCGCCTTCCTCGGAATCGGGGTCCACACCACCATGTTTCCTACACTCGAGTGCAGGAACTATTTCCTAATATATATATATATATATATATATATATATATATATATATATATATATCTAATACTATATAGTAGAAGAGAAAATAAGAGAATTTTTTTTTGACTTTTTTTAACAAAGGTACCCATTCAACACACATATTTTCAATCATACACCCTCCTTTATGCTTTTTAACAAAGGCACCCATTAAAGCCACAGAATTTCAATCCTACCCCCTCCTTTATGCTTTTTTAATAAAAAATCTATGGGGTGATCTTAACCATCCGATTTAAGAGGAACAACATATTATGGAAACCTCTATAAGATTGGAAGGCTAGGATTAGCCTATGGGAATGATTTTTGGGGCACAACCTATTTATGTTGTGTTCCATCACATGGACGGTTTGGATCAACTTGTGATGTGGTCCGTACAGTTCTTTGTCGACCCGTGCATCGCACGGGATTTTTACTAGCATATATATATATATATATATATATATATATATATATATATATATATATACACACACACACACACACACGCGCACTAGTAAAGCACCCTGCGTGATGCGCGGGCGAGAAAAAAAACTTAATGGTTATAAAAGGATGCCTTACTATTGTTCCTTAAAAAAAAAAAAAGACAAATGCGTTGATTATAATTATTTCAATGAGGAAGAATATGATGGAAGGAAGTTTTTATGATGGAAGGAAGTTTTTATCCAGAGAGGTTAAAAGGGGGCAAGCGCATGATTATAGCAATAACAAAGCCTCTAAAATGGTAACCCAAAGCAATAAAATGACAAGAGATGGGAAGGAAAATGTGACTGAACTACTGAAAGCAAAAATAGATTGATTCCCCAATTAGCACTTTGAATCCAATAGTAATAATTAAATGCATGCCCACAAATAACGTATTTCAAAGAACCACAAGAATTCTCAAATACCCATGTAAAACACTCTGTACCATCAAGAAATGAAGTTTTTTTTTTCCTACTCTACAGTTTTAAAGTTCTAATGGCCAAAAGCAAAAACCCTGTAAAGAAATTTTAGTTTGAATAAACCCATAGTATTACCTATCTTGTTTCTATATTATACCGCATCCATTAGGTCCGTTTTCAACTTGAATTGATCATAGAGGGACATTCCAAGTATAAAAACAAACCCTTGCTTGATATGATCACGGAGAACAACCCATTTGAGAATTGTAACAACCTCAAACAACCAATTAGCAAATCTCTCTCTCTCTCTCTCTCTCTCTCTCTCTCTCTCTATATATATATATATATATATATATATATATATATAGGAAATGCAGAATATAGCCCAAAAGGAAGGGGAGGCTGCCACATGTACCTACACAGTGAAACGCCCCTTCCTCGTTATAATAGAAGATATATTATATATGTAACGAGAGGAGTGCCATTATCAAAACAATTTGTAGACACCCCATTTTGACAGGGCCCTAAACCCACGTATTCGAATGAAATCCCGAGGTTGAACAAAGTCTCGAAGTGCGAAACCAACCCGAAAAAAACATGGAAAATACTATCGTTGCCAGGCCCTTTGATCGATGTTCATAACCCGAGACCCCCCCCCCCTTTAATTTGAAGCCCTGATCCCCACTCTCATGTCCCTGGAATTGGTAATTACCAATGTAACCTTCACCTCTGATATCGGCCCCCTTTTTTATTTGAACCCTGAATTGTTGGTATTGATATCTGACGCTCAGGTCTATAGATCGGGTCGAGTCAGGCCAAGGTCAGGCGGAAAATGAATGGAATTAATCCGAACCTAACCCGATTGCAAGTTGAAAATCTCAACCCGAATTTCATGAATCAACCCAAGTCGCATCCCAACCCGTGTCTCGAGCTCGAGCTGGGCGTAGTTTAAAGAAATATGAAAAGGGAGGGTGAATTAGCAGGGCATGGGTGTGCCAATACTAGCTTACCATAGGCAAATCAAAGAAGAAGAAATTTATTCCGCCCCCTTTTCCTACCCGAGCCACCCCCTGTAAAGATAAGAGTAGTTAAAATACACTAGATGGGGCTGTCCAGAGCAAAAAGGGGGGGGGGTCGGGTATATCATTCTTCTCTAATAAAAAAATCAAAATAGAGGTGTTGGGCAAGAAGGAAATAAACCCATCTTTAAGGGTATTCTTGGATGTTCTCATTGCTTCCTCTATAAGCAATGAACAAGGACCCTAAGATCAAAAGAAGGACAAGTGTAGGGCCATGATGGAAAGCACATGTTTAGGGTTTCTGATTTTAGCACAAGGAGAAGTGATCTAGGCCATCAAAGGAGATCGATGGTGAAGATTAGAACTAGGTCCCTAACCCTAGTTATAAAAAACAAAAAAAAAGAAGAAGAGAGGGAGTTTATTTTCGTTTGAGAAAAAAATAAAGAGAGAGAGAGAGAGAAGCAGAGAAGAGGGAAACCCACAGCCACCACCTTCTTCCACCTCCGGCCACTCCTCCGGCCAAGCCTCCTCCACAGCCGCAACCTCCACCTCTGCAAATCCGAGTCACCATCAAAACCCACTTCGAAAAACCAAAACCCACAGCCACCACCTTCTTCCACCTCTGGCCACTCCTCCGGCCGAGCCTCCTCCACAGTCGCAACCTCCACCTCTGCAAATCCGAGCCACCATCAAAACCCACTTCGAAAAAAAAACCAAAACCCACCACCGTCAGCCACCACTTCCACCTTCTCCACCATCAAACCCATTTTCAACCTCCACCACCATCAGACCCCCTTCTCAGCCACTATCCCCATCTCCTACACTATCAAAACCCCATTAAAAACCCATCTTTGCAACCTAGCCACCCCACCTCCGGCCAGCCGCCCACCATCTCCGACCATCTTCCGACCAGACAACCATCATCTCTGCCCAAACCCATTTCGGTTTTTTTTTCTTTCTTCTCATCACCATCACCACCATTTCCCCCCATTTCCATCTCTTCAGTTAACAAAGAGAAGAGAGGAGAAAACAGAGAGCTAAGAAAAAAAGGAAGAAAAAAAGAAGAAGAAGAAGAGGACTTCCGGTTATCTTCCACGGCAAGCCCCACCGGAATCCTCCTCCACCATTTTTTCCATCCCCAACCCCATTTCTTCTCCACCCATTTCCACCATCTGCACCTCTCAAAACCCATTTCGATTATCATCCCCTTCCTCCAACTCCGGCAATCCCACTGCCATGAAATCCGGCGAATCCGAGGCTATCACCACCACCAATCCCCTGTAATCCTTATCCCTACATCCCAAACCCTCCTCCCTCTTCAGTTTCACCCCAACCACCTACCTCCACCATTTTTTTTCTCTCTTTTCACTCAAACCCATATCTGTAAAACCCTCCATTTTCTCCAGTCATAATCCTTCTCCGTCCAGCTTCATTCCCAAATCCAACCAAGATTTGTTTAAGTCCAAACCCATTTTTTTTATATTTTCCTCATAAAACCCATTTCGGCCTTCAGCTTCGAATCCCTTTTCCAAGCCACCACCTCAGCTTCTTCTCTGGTTTTGGGATCTTTATTCTAAAAATAAAAGAATAAAAATAAAAAAAAGAAGAAAGCAAATAATAATAATAAGTGGAGAAAATACAGAGGGAGAGAGAAAGAGCATAGGAAGGGAGGGAGTCGCAGAGGAGGGTGGCGTGGGGTTCACTGTTGGATCGGCTATCTTGCGTGGCGTTGGCGAAGAATTTTGTCGGAATCAATCTCAAGTCTACTTCAGACGGCAATACAGGTAATGTCCATCTTCTTCCTTGGTCTATATTTGGAATGCAAATATAAGCGGTTTGATGAAATCAGTGTCTGCAATCTCTTTGGGAATACTAGTAGTTTGGTCTCTCTCTACTACTCATGTTCTTACAGAATCTTTGCAATTTAGAGGGTCAGATCATACCACTGATCCAGTCTATAATTCTCCCTGCTAGTAGTTGAGGGTGCCTATTCTCCAATCCCTTTACAATTTTCGTAGTAGCTTGTCTTTCTCATTCAAATTGGCTGAGAATTTTGGTGACTTCTAATGTAATAATAAGGGGCATGAAGGATTTAGTGTGGCTGTCGAGACATGTCAGTGCCCATATCAATGCCTTTAAGCTTGTGATATTAACACTAACAAGTTTCAGTAGCGTCACAAAATTGTTTTGTCATTCTTACTTAAATTGGTTCATTAGAGCCCCTATATTTGGAAGTATGGAGGTAATCCCTCATGGCTGTGCTAATGGATGAAATACAAAATGAGGTAGTACGACTGTAAGACTGTGGTTGCAGGGATATTATCCCCATGGAGCGGCAACAAGGGACTGATTTTTCCCCTATGTTTTGACATTGGACCTACTATATGGCTTCTCATTCGTGCAATTAATTTACTGAAGTATATTAGCCCCTATTTTAAAATATTAACAGTTCTACGCTTTAACAATTCACAAAATTATTCTGCCTCCTTACTTCCTAGTACAATGCTTTAATAATTTGCAAGCTTATATTGTTCTTTTGGCCGCCTGAGACATGAGAGGTTAAATTGTATTGGGTCATGAATAGCATCGCAGCGAAAGCTTGCTTTCTCCTGTGGACCATATGTTGAAATGCTATCAAAGCTTCTTTGCATGTCTCGATTCACATATGCGTACCCCCTTCCCTTCCTGCCTTAGAGTTTTCGCAGGTTAAGGGATTTCTTCCTTTTCAGAGTCAGTCTTCAGCATAGGAGTCAGTCCTTCAGTCTTTCAGGAGTCTGTCCCATCATCATAGGGGTTAGGATTCTGTCCATCCTCTTATCAAATCATGTGATTTTTATCCGCTCTTGCAAGGTATAGGATGCTGTCCAACCCTTGCAGAGTCGTGATTCTGTTCAATTTCCCCGCAAAGCATAGGATGCTGTCCAACCTTTGCGGGATATCATGAGCCTATCCTACCCTTATGATGATAGGATCCTGTCCTCTTGTGTCAAAAATTCAAAAACACTTTAAAAACATCTAAAAACCAAAAATCTTAAAAATCAAGAGTCATTAGGAGTAGTTAGGAAATTCTGTCCGAACTACGGATGGCTTGATCCCTAACTGAGGGGTACGTAGGCAGCTCAGGCGTGCAGCTGGCATCCTGAGTCCAGTCACCATTTTTTACATCACCATTTTTACAAATACTTCTCACTATTTCGTTCGAACTACGGATGGCTTGATCCCTACCTGAGGGGTACGTAGGCAGCTCGGGCTTGCAGCTGGCATCCCGAGTTCAGTCACAAATTCAAAAATTTCCATAGCTTCAAAACCTTTCAAACCTTCCAAAAATACAAAAATTCTTCAAAATAACCTTGCAATTCATTTTCAAAAGATCCTCCCATAGAGTTAAGAGTCTGTCCTGATTTTGTGGATTCGCTGTGTCTTGTCGTGTGAGTTTCCCTAGAGTTAGGAGGCCCCAAGTCGTGATCGGTTAGACACTTAGTCGATCTGATGGCTAGACTAGAATATGCTTAGATAGCCCATGGTTTTCCTTAGGACGCACAACCTAGTTACACATAGGATGTAGGATCCGCTTGCATTAGTTAGGGCATATAGGGAGTCTTAAAAATTACCATTCACTTGAACTTAAATAATGACGCGAGAAGCTTTAAAAACTAGTCAGGTCTAGTTGATCAAGTCTAGGATAGCGGTCCTAGAAGGTTAGGCATTATAGTTTAGCATAGGTCGCCGAACTACGTTGACTCTTATTCGTAGTGCAGCCAGGATGGATGGCCATCCTGGTCCGAGTCAAGTATCGCATTAGATTCAAGTCTTTGTCATATTGTATGTTTTGCTGTGTTTTCTTACTTTCCTGTACAGACCTTATACCTTTAGTTGTAATGTGCATGTGTTTGCCCATCGGAACTTAGACACCAATTAGGCATGACACTCATAACCTAGCTATTCTTAGGTGGCATGTCTTTCATTTTCTTTTGTGTGTGCTTCTTATTCATCTCCGAGACATGCATGATTAGCTAGACGTGATCTCGGGGATATTCGTTCCTATTTCGCATGATTTTCACCCAAAACTCTTCAAAGTTAATAATAAATGGCATAAGAGACCAGGTGCTTGCACTTCGGCGAATTGGGGGCGCCTAACCCCTTCCCCATTCGTCATCAGGCACGAACCTTTTATATCTCTGGTTATCTGTTGCGACAGACCACAGCATGGGATCCAGGGCCTACTTCCCTGGATGGCGACTCTTTCTTTGTTTAAGGTGCGTCTCGAATCCGGGCCAGTCCCCGAATCGAGAGGTATCTCACTTTACATCGCCGCTCATGCTGTGAGGGGCACTCTTTCGAGAGTTCCTTGGCGGAGCTCTCCTTCACGTGGATGATCCTGGGGACCCGTCCCCCCTCCTCTCTCGGATCGGGGTCCACACAATTAAAAACCTCAAGCAACAAATTAACAACTCTATATAAAGAGAGGAGTGTCATTATTAATACAATTGACCCCATATCATCTCCCATATGTCATCTCTTTATATAGAGTTGCTAGTAGGTCTCAATAAACAACATGCCAAGGACAGTGATAAATTCACCCTCTTCTATTACAATATTCACCCCCTATTTTTAAAAATGGAGTATACGCACAGACCACATCATAAGATGATCCAAAACGTCCATTTGATGGGCCACAATGTAAATAGGTTGTGTCCCAATAATCATCTTCATATGATGATCCAAGCTGTCTGATCTATAGAGGTTTCGTTATATGGAGTTTCTTTACAGATCAGAGTACTAGGATCATCCTATGGAAATCATTTTTCGGGCACAACCCATTTACATTGTGGCCATCAAATGGACGGTTTGGATCATCCTATGGTGTAGACTGTATAGTGTATTTACATTGTCGACATCAAATGGAGGGTTTGGATCATCCTATGTATAGTCCATTTAAAAAAAAAGAGGTGAATATTGTAGTAGAAGGGGGTGAAGGCCAATGACATTTATATGAAGTGGCCCCACAGAGCATCGAGAGAGAGGGCGGGGGGAACATTTGAGGGTTCCCAGAACAGCCGCAAGTGTTGACTTCCTATTCTCAATTCATATCAAACATTTGGGATTTGCTAGTGTCCAATGCAGAAGGCATTTCGAGGATGGTCTGTTGCATCTCGAAGCAGCCACCTCGTGAATAAAGACAATATCTACAACAGAACATCGGTGAAGAGCCTCCTGCGATGAACGTTAGCAAATTCCTAAACATTTAATTCTTCCACTGACGGAGAGAGAGGGGAGGAGAAAAATTACGGAGATAGGCACTAAAGCAGAAGAAGTACGGGAATAATCCCGAACACAGGTGCCTTTATAGAAGGAGAAAGGAGAGACAAACATTTTTATTTCGTCTTTTAGGGGGATAGGGGGATCATTTTCGACAGAAAGTAACGGCAGTCACGATATTTTTGGCCGAAAATCCTCCTCGTGAACTTAATAGAATTTTCAAAAAACTAAAAAAAAATCTCTCACTTTTCATATCTGCTTAATAATAATTATATATATATATATATATATATATATATATATATATATATATATATATATATATATATATATATATATATATATATATATATATATATACGTGTGTGTGTGTGTAATTTTCAAATGAAAAGAAATAGTGATACCTTAATTGTCTTAACTGCTGGTTTATTGATAATCTTCAGTTGTCTCTCAAGCTCCAAATCTTCTTCTTTGGACAAACTTATGCTCCCTCTTCCTTCAGCAACATTTTCAATGGTACCAAGAGAAAGTAGTAGAAAAAGTAGCAAAAACATTTCCTTTAAACTCATAGTCCAACTATTAAGAAACTCCTCTATCAAAGCCATGGAACAAACTTCCTTCTTTCTTTCCCCAAACGCCCTTCGGCAATGTGAGATGTTGTATTTATAATCACAAGAGATAAGGATATGTTTGCAAATCAATGTATGTTTGAAAAAAAGAAAACTGTAAAAAAGGCAAATAGATATATATAAGGTAAGATCATTACTTGTGATCCAGCTTTATGAGACCGCCTTTGAAGAGACACCCTTGTAAGAAATCTTTTACGTATCCACATGGATTCCATATATTTGATACTTTCCATATATTTGATGCTGTGAAGGTTTAAGGATAAGTATTATTTAAAATAAATCTTAGGAGAGATTAGCAGTTATTCTATTATATTTGAAGCTATGAAGATTTAAGGATAAGCATTATTTAAAATAAATCTTAGGAAAGATTCGCAGTTATTCTCACTTAATTGGAGAAAATAAAAGGAAAGAAAGAGAAATCTTAAAATTAAAAATTAAAAAGGAAAAGAGACTTAATTCCTTGTATTTGGTGCTGAGAAGGTATTAGTGTAAGGGTAATTTAAAGAAATAAATCTTAAGGAGAGATTCGTGACTGGAAAGGGAAGAAACTGTTGAAAACGTGTGTTATCACTAGGATGGCTCACAATTTGATAAATGTTCGTGCAAGGAAATGTATTACAAGATCTGTCTAAAATCATGCCAATTGGACAATCATAAGAAAAAACATATTGAAATTTTGTTCTTTTAATATACTCAACGATAATGGATCAAATTTGGGCACATTGGATGGATCTCCAAAGGCCCGAAAATTAGGTTTCTCAATAGACCTAGACAGTCCGATGGATCTAGAGGATGAGAACATTAACGGATGGGCCTCTAGCTCAATGGTTGAGGCTTTGTTTGTCAACCTTGAGGTCTCAGATTCGATCCCAGATTACCGATCAACAAAATTTAATGGATGGGATTTGGGCACATTGGCTGGATCAAATCATGTCCATTAGATCCATATCATAAGGTCCAAATTTTTTTCAATCATGACCTAAACATAGCCACAAAACCCAATGGAACGTGCTTCAAATGTAGAGTAAAATACCCTTCATAATTTTCCTGTTTATTGATGGGGTAATTTTGTAAGATTTTATAACCTACTCGAAATAACAATCGATTTTTTTTTCATTCTAATGAAGACTCCTCTTTCTCTCTCTAGTTTCGTCACTCTTCTCACCCTTAACCCTAAGCCAAAACTGTCACTCTTCTCACACTTAACCCTAAATCCAAACTATGTACAATGTAAGTAGGACCTAGGACAATCCAATGGATGGTCCAATTTGAAATGGATCATGATCCAGACTTTGGGGGTAGTCTAAAAAGCACTTCGAAAAGAATATGGCCCTTAAGAGATCTGAACGGATCGTGACCAAGCCATAGGTGGGTCCAATTCAAAGTGGATCAATTGACACCCTTACTAAAAATCAGACCAGTAATACAATCCTAAAAACCCAATAATTTGTATTTTTTTTTGTCAGTGATGTATGGTTAAAAACTAGATATTATTTCTCCATTCCAACTTAAAGGACTGAGTTTAAAAAACATGCATGTTTTTAGGGAGATTAATCTCAGTCAGCCGCCCCCCACCCCCCCCCCCCCCCCCCCCCCCCAGTCAGCCGCCCCGCCCCGCCCCCGATCCCATTTTTGGGTGGTTTCCATCCAGATCCTAAATATAATTCAAAGAGTTGGACGGTCATGACTAACTAAATAATTCGGTAATGGGCCCACTTACGTTGTGTCACAGACGAAATCCTTGGGGCTTTATAGGTTGTGAAACGAGAGAGAGAGAGAGAGAGAGAGAGAGAGAGAGAGAGAGAGAGAGAGAGGTGGCAAATAATCTAGGAAATTATTTCCAAACACAATGGAAAACCCTAAAAAAGAATTAAGAATTGAGTAAAAAAAATACATAAGGCCACGTTTGGATAGCCACAAGATTTAGATTTGGATTTAGTTGACATTTTGAACTGGATGAGATCTTAAAAATTTCCAAATCAGTGACAACAGTGTAAAAAATTCTGATTTTCAAATCTTTTCTGCGAGGAAATCAATATTTGTGGCAACTTCCTTCACCGTCGCTGCTCCTCGACGTTGATCCGGCAGCAGCGAGACATCCCTTCCTCCCTTAAAACATGTTCATGAAGACGATGGATGTATTTTGTATCCAAAACTCAAATCCAAATCAAAATACAAATGCATGAGGTATCCAAACGGGCCCTAAAAGTACCCAAAACCTTATGGGTCTTTGGTATGGGGATAAAAATCCTGGAATGAAACTCACTTCCAGATTCCCCACTCATCAACTGTTTGGTTGTGGCACAACATGGGAATCCGGATTCAATTCAGCCCCATTTTCCCACCTCTCCACAGTTTTTAAGAAACTCACTTCCGTCATTTGGGGTGAGCACAAGTCAGGGATTAATTTAACTTACAAATTCTTATGCTGATTATAAACAGCCCTATTAGAGTAACTGCATTTCTATATTGAGTAAGCAAATTAAAGCAAACCACTTAACTGATGTAGTTAAATTGTATTTCATATATAACTGACAACATTAGTATAGGCATATAAATCAAATTAAAGCACACCACTAAGCTAATGTACTCAAATTGTATTTCATATAGAAGTTACAACATTAGTATAGGCATATCACTTTACATATTGTCAGTAATACAAAGCTGAGAAACCCAAATGGTGCCCCTCCTCTAGCAAACCACATAATGAAGGAATGACCTGAAGGATGCTACCCTATCATACCATGCACTAAAAGTTGCATACGACAGACATATTCTGTCCCACATAACAGAGCAAGCTGCATTACAGGTAAGATAGTTCCCATTCACAATAAAGGATGGCTCTCAAGACTTACAAACAAGTACTGTTAAAGGTCACTCAACAATGTTACAAAGGCCAATAACTGAAAATCACTTGTGAAGTGTAAGAGAGGTTTAAATTTCGGTTTAGGTCGCCAGGGAAATAGAAACATTCTGTTTCTGTTGGAAAATTTGGTAGAAACGTATAGAAACATATGCAAGTGATAGAATTTTAAGATGAAACTTTAAGAAATATTAGTATAAACACAAATATACACTTAAAAGCAATCAAATAAGCAAGACAGCCATCCATAATGGTTAATAATATCGAACATCTAGAGACTATCCGTCAAAATTCAACTTAAGGACTCTTGGGAGAAACTCAATTCTTAGGATTCCCGACGTTGATCAAGGTAGAACTACCATCTTTCACTTTCTACTCAAATTGTCCACCTTAACACCATGGAATCTGTGTAAACTAATAGGCCCCAATAGGTCATAAAATTTATAACCACAAACAATGATGCCTGGAGTCCACGAAGATCCTATGATGACCAAGAATATTACCAGCAAAGAAAACCCATTGATAATTTCGAAAAAATATATATATATTCACATGAAAATAGCACATCATAAAACCCCATACTGAATCATGAAAAAACACAGAAAACTTCTTCTTAAAATCAAACATACATGAATTAAAAAAAAAAAAAAAAAAAGGCTAGCTTGAAGCTATCTATAATTACACCCTTAAAATCAAACTAAATGCATTAAACAAAACCCTAGATTGAGTAGAAATAACATTAAGAAGGGAGTGAACAGAAATAAAAAAAAGGGTAGTGATAGAAGGGGTGGAGGAGCCACCGTTAACTCCAAAAGCAATAAAAGTTAACGATTTCTGTTAAAGGGGAGGAAAATATCATTGCCCTAAAAAAATGCATATCTTTCTTCAACTTCTTCTTCTTCTTTTCTAATGGGGTTTTTTTTGCAAGAAATAGGGATTGATTTATAGAGGGTTTCAATTTAGAAGGGCGAAAAGATGGGTTTTCACTGAGGAATTTTAGCTGATACGTTTTAAGAAAGCGCGGGGTATGGAATTAGTGCGCGCGCTTTCCATCCCCGTTTGTTATAGTTACCGACGCGCACTGAACGTCGCTTAATATAAACAAAGATTATCCAATTAATCACCGACGTTTTATTTAGAACGTAGGTAAATACTTACTTTTAGACTTTTAGTGACGTTAATAAAACGTCTGTAAATAAATACGCCCTAATTTTTGGGCGGGATTAGTTACTTGCGTGGGACAATTGCTTACTTTACGACCGTGGGTGTAAATAGAAAATTAGGGACGTTAGTACTAGAACGTCGGAAATGATCATATTTGAGAACATAACCTTCAAGGAATCAAGGGGGGAATAAAAAAAATCTATAATGCCGCTCTAGACACTCTTTCGCGAGCTAGACTGTGGACCCCGATCCTGAGAGAGAGGTGGGGGACGAGCCCCCAGCGGCCTCTCTAGGATCATCCACGTGTGAAGGAGAGCTCTACTAAGGAACTCTCGAAACGGATGCCACCCTCATAGCACAACACGAGTGGCGATATAAAAGAGATACCTCTCGATTCGAGAACATGTCCGGATTCGAAACTTACTTAAACAAACTCAGAGTCGCCATCCATGGTATACAGCCATGGATCCTTAAACAAATATGCTCTGTATACCATGGATAACCAGAAATATATATGGGTCAGTGCCTGATTACGAATGGAGAATGTCTGAAGAGCACCCCCAATTCGTCCTAGTGCAAGCACTTGGTCTCTTATGCCATTTATTATTAACCTTGAAGAGTTTTGGACGAAAATCATGTAAAATGGGAACAAATATCCCCGAGTGGACGTCTACCTAATCATGCATGATTCGGGGATTAAATAATAAACACATACAAAATAAAATAAAAGATGCGTCATCTAAACACAGCTACGTTATGAGTGACATGCCTAATTGGTGTCTAAGTTCTGATGGACAAACACATGCATGCTACAGCTAAAGGTATAGGATCTGTACATGAAAGTAAGAAAACACAACAAAACACACAACACAAATCAATTCTATACATGACTGGACAAGACAAATCCTAAAAACTCTAATGCAGGACTTGACTCGGACCAGAATGGCCATCCACCCTGGCTGCGCTACGTATCCCGGCCTCGGGAAGAATCGGAGTCTAACGTAGTTCGATGACCTATTCTAAACTACGATGCCTAACCATCTAGAACCGCTATTCTAGACTCGATCCACTAGACTCGACTGATTTTTAAAGCTTTTTGTACGATTGTTTATATTCAAGTGAATTATAATTTTTAGGACTTTCTATATTCCTTAACTAATGCAAGTTGATTAGCCTTAAGCTAATGCAGGTGGGCCCTACATCCTATGTATAACGAGGTTGTGCATCCTAAAAAAAACCACGGGCTAACTAGATGCTTCCTAGTCTAGCCATCGGTTCGACTAAATGTCTAACCGACCAACTCGAGGCCTCCTAACTCTAGGGACACCCACACGACATGACACACCATATCAATACAAATCAAGACAGCCCCCTAACTCTAAAACACCCCAAATATCTAGGACAGACTCCTAACTCTAGGGGAAGATCTTTTGAAAAGGTTTTGAAGAATTTTTGTATTTTTAGGAAGGTTTGAAATGTTTATTTTTAAAGGTTTGGCTGGACTTGGGATAAAGATCCCAAGCTGCACTACGTACCTCGTGAAAGATGATCAAGCCAACGTAGTTCGGAAACGAACTCTCCTAATTACCACTAAAAAAAAAGCTTAACACTCCAAATGATTTAAAAGCTTTTGATATTTTTTAAAGTTTTCATATTTTTTGAATTTTAAGATATTTCAAATGTTTTTGAATTTTAAAATATTCAATTGCTTTTGGGTTTCAAATTTTTAATGTTTTTGTGATTTTAAATGATTTCAATGCTCTTGTGATTTTAAGATTTCAATGGTTTATGGATTTTAAAATTTTAAATGTTTTCACCCTTTTGGTCAAAGGCCAAACGGAACACACAATGCAACACCCTAAGGTAAAACCCTTAAGGTAAATGAGAAACCCCAAACCAACAAACTAGTATCTCAAAACAAGATGTAACAATCTACAAACAAGTAAACAAACGTCTCAAGAACAATGAAAATGATCTAAGATCCCAAATAAGCAAAGCTCTAATAAGACTGAGTTAGTCTCTAACCAAGATGAATGATAACAACTCTAAACGATAAACTTCTAACTAAAACACTAAAGGAAGGGGTGCAAATGAGTCAGGGACTCTCTAATAGCACTACCAAAAGAGAAGGCAAATAAGTCAAAGACTCGCTATTAACACTACCGAAATAGGGGCAAAAACGACTCAAAGACTCGCTAGAAAATGGGGCCACTCTAACATGTGGCTAGGTAAGCCTCCTAAAGGGAAAACTCTCTAAATGAGACAAGGCTTGTCTCCAAATAGGAGCTCTGTAAATGAGGCAAGGCATGCCTCCTAAGGGTAAACTCTCTGCCAAACTAAAATAGACTCCCTAAGGGGTAGGCTCTAAACAACAAGGCTTGTCTCCAAGGGAGAAACACCTTAATGAGACTAAACATGTCTCGTAGAAGGGGACTCATGGAACTTGGAAGGTCTAGACATGATTTGAAAGTGATCCTAGAAGTTTAGATGTCTAGGTTGACATATAGCACGGATTCTACTCATTTAGGAAAAAAAAAACATTGAAAGCACTCTGCACAACATGCAATTTTCGCAAATAAGGCTCTAAAATATAAAGTAAATCATGAAAATTGATCAATATATGATTTGTGACTTGCTAGCATGCTCATCATATCCCAATACAAGCATTAAAATCAATATAGGCTCAAAACAATCTAAAAAAAAGAAAAGGTGAAATTTCCACCCAACATGTAATTTTTACCAAAAACGGTCAAAAATGCCAAACAAATCATGGGAATGATTCAATATATGATTTGTGACTTGCTAGCATGCTCATCAAAACCATCAAAAACTCTACTAATCAAAATTTTAGATCTCAGCATGAATGACATTCTCTCAGTTGACCAGTTCGTTTGGATCTGGCCAGAAGTGACCGAAAAATAGCCTATTCCGATCCATCGCCATTAAAAGACATATTAGTATTTTAAATGAAAGTTCGGGCTCAGTTTTAACACTTAAAACATCGCTTCTGGAAAAATTCACTCAAGGACAAAGTATTAGAAAATCTTGTGAAGAACATTTTTTCTTTGTATAGCTTCGGACGAAACAGACCTGGAATAGCCTAAAAATGGCCAACAAGCTGCTGTTGCAGAAATGACAGTTTTTTCAGAAAAACTGAAGCTTGCAAGTCGTTTTTGACATATTAAAAAGCATTTATGGAAAAATTTGCTCAATAAGACAGTTTTAGGAGATATTATAATGAACACTTTTCCAGTTGACAGTTTCGAACAATTCTGATCAGAAGCAGCCCAAAAGTCATTCGACACGATAATTTCTAAAAAAAACTAGGACAAAAACAGCAGTTGTTGATCCTCAGAATCCCTCAGGACAAAGGAGCATCTGCTGCCAGAGAAATGAGATTTTTCGCCGGAGAAGAAGGCTTCTATCGCCGAAAAATCTCGTCGTTTCACACAAAATGCATCGGAGTAAAACCTAGAAATGAAAGAGTGTAAAACCTGCAAGTAAAAGAGTAAAATGGTAAAACCAAGAAGAGAAGAGAAAGATTAAAGTAAGTTGAGGGGTATTTTTGTCCCTAGCAACATTTCTTTTAATAAAGTAGCATTTGTTAGTGTTTTTTCAAAACTCAACATTTTCTCGTCATTTTTTCAACTCTCTAGCATGCAACAGTAACTGATCTTAAGTTAAAGGGATAATTACATTTACACCCACTCTAGTTTCTGACACATCCACTTCCACCCCTATAGTTTAAAACGTGACAAATACACCCTTGTAGTTTCAATTTGTTTAAGGTAGCCCCCCTCAGCTGAAGGTTCGTCCATAGATTGAAGGGTTAGGATGATCCGATGGAGCTGATTTTTTGGGCACACCCTATCTATGTCAGGACCCATCAAATGAACGCTTTGGATCATCCAAACAATGTGGGCCCACATTATTTGGATGATTTTTTGGTAGTGTTTGGATTCGGGTAGGGGCCCACATTATTTAGATGATCCAAAGCGTTCATTTGATGGGCCCTGACATAGATATAGTGTGCCCAAAAAATCAGCTCCATCGGATATCCTAACCCTTCAATCTATGGACGAACCTTCAGCTGAGGGGGCAAACCTTAAACAAATTGAAACTACAGGGGTGTATTTGTCACGTTTTAAACTATAGGGGTAGAAGTGGATGTGTCAGAAACTAGAGGGGGTGTAAATGTAATTATCCCAAAGTTAAAAGTGAAAACCCACGCACCCACTGTTACTGTATGTGAGTGTAATTTCTGCTTCTATGAGTTGAGTTGATTCAAGTGTTTGATTCAACATTGTTTGATTGTAATTACAACATTGTTTGATTCAAGTGTGATGTGAGTGTAATTACATCATTGTTTGATTCAAGTGTAATGTGAGTGTAATTTCTGCTTCTATGAGTTGAGTTGCCTTGCCAAACAAGAATTTTCCTTCAAAATTTGCGTCAACGTGAAAAAATCCGACCCGACCCGAGATTTATCATGGGTAGGGCTGGGTTTGGGAATCGTGGGTTTTCCGAAAAAAAACCCGACCCGACCCGACCCGACCCGACCCGACCCGAGATATTTCTCGGGTAGGGTTGGGTTCTCCAAAACCCGACCCGCCCGACCCGAGTTGCAGCCCTACTCAGCATGCTTACATCTACAAAGAAGTGTTTAATTATTTCGGTTTATGCTTGCAAAAACTCTCCTATTCTCTTGGCAAAAAAAAAAAGGAAAAAAAACTTACAAAACCTCACCCCGTAGCTGAAAAACATGGCTTATATGTTATATCTGCATCAAAAAATAACTGAAATACCTGATACCTTTAAGTGCAAAACTGAAAATTAAATTTTTCTTCAGAAAATCCCGACAGAGACAGGGTGTTGTTTCACTTCCAAAATACAAGAAGACAGCATGTACAACAGTGAGCAAAAATATAGGTGAGTTTTATACATTTTAATGATCAAAATAGTTGGTCTAGGATAGATCATGAAAAAAAAAACCCTTATTAGATTATCTTAAACCTTTGATCTGATTGATGAACTTTGTGTTATGTCATTTTAATTTTCTAATCATCCACCCATAGGGCACAAATCCAAGGGTTAGGATCGTATCATTTTTCTCGCTAGAGTCGCACGTGCTACGGACTCTCTCTCTAACTCTTCTTATTACACGTGACTTTATTCTTGTAACCCCTTTCCCCCGCTGCTCTCGAGCTCAAGTAAACCCTAGCTTCTGCTCGTCAGGTAGTGCTAGGGTTTATCTCGGACCTGGGTACTGATACTGACCTAGGGTTTCACCATGCAATCTGAAGAAGCCACGGCCTCCATGGAAATTGAAAGGGTTTCTTCAGAACCTAAAACTGGATCTTGGTTTCCACCTTTAAAGCCTAAATTCGAGCCTCTTAAAGCTCACGAAACCTCCAACGGCCGAGTTCAGTTTCGCAAGGTCTCTGTTCCTACGCATCGGTTTACTCCTCTCAGGAAAGCTTGGATGGAAATCTACACTCCGATATACGAGCAGATGAAGATCGACATACGTATGAATCTCAAGGTAATGAAGATATTTCACCTCTCTTTTCTCGATTTTTCATTGAGTTTTTTTTATTTGAGTAATACGTTTTGGGCTTTCGGATTTTGGAATTACTTGTTTTTTAGAAGGATGGGAATCCGTGTTTGTATTGGAAATTGGGTATTATGGTTGAAGACATGGGTGTTAGATTTTGTCTTTTGTCTATTGAAAAATTAGGGTTTGGGATTTGGTGGCTAGAGTTTGTATCTGGATTTTGGGGACTTGGTTTTGAATGTACAGTTAGGTTCCCACCTGAAGTGTTGGTTTTTTTTTTTTTTTTTGTAAGGAGAAGTTTACTAGTTTTTGAGTTTAGAGAATTGGTTTATGGTTTAGTAGGGTTTTATTTGGGAATTCAAAGTTTGTATTTAGATATATGGAATTAGGGCTGTTGTTTGGAAACCTGACAATTAGGATTTGGCAATTTGAGCTTTGGATTTTCTTTTGTTTATGATTTCAGCTGAAATTGCATCAATTTGCTTACTTCGTTAATATTTTGAGTCTGGTCAGTGTAGACTTATATTTTTCTCTTCTTTGCTGTGATTATGTATTTTTTGTTGGAAAAAATTGAGGGTACTGTTGTTGATAGAAAACAGAAACTTGTTACTTCAAGGCGTGATATTACTTTCCTTAAGACAAGATTCGCCCCCACTAGTAGTGTGCAAAGGGGATCCGCGAATTGCCTCCAAGATACAATGAAGCCTAGTAGGGAAGCCCTACTAATGTTGATAACGCATAGCACTAGCGGAATCAAACCCGAAATGCCCTTCCGAAATTTCAAGCCTTAGAGAAATTTCTAGATACTGTTTCTGCAGAAAAACAGTATCTAGAACAGTAAACAAAAGAAAAACAGTATGTAGAAATACTTGGGGATTTTGTAGGAGTGTAGAAGAGAGTGTAAAGTCTGTCAGAATTGCCAATTCGTTTTTCTGTTATGAAATGACTGAATTCTGCACATTTTGTAGACCACCTGGTGTCTTTTTAGTGTGAAAAACACCTCTACAGGGCACCTTTTCAGAATGTTTGAAATCTGACCGTTAGATCGCACCCATTGATATTGAACGGTCCTGATCGATCGTAGAGGTGACTGTTGGTTTGAGTAAAACCTCTCTCCAACTCAGTCATCGTTAGATCAACCATCTATGGTGTGGATCGCACCCCCTTGGCACTTGACCGTTGTGGGAAGGGACACAACCCATTTGATCACACTCTTTGTCGTTGGAGTTATGGGCCCGTTGGGCCGACCATTAGGTCCGAACCGATCCATTCGGCTTGATGGGCCTACGAACCATTTGACCCACCCATCCGACCGGTCCACCTTCATCTTGATCCAACGGTGCAGATCAAATCTGAAAAAATTAAAGGCTCCAATCGCTCCTCGCGACGTTGCGTACGAAGTGCAAAGTGCGCCTAAAAAAGCGCTAATAAAGCGCCACTATGCGCCCCATTGCCCACGCCGCGCGTGCGCCTGCGCATGTGCAAACGGTGCGTTGCACCGTCCCGCAGGTCCAACCATGGGTTCAACCCATTGTGCAATCAACAAGTATTAGAGAAGTGTAGTGCTTTATAAACCCTTCTCTTTCCTTTCTCTCATCCGGTACGGGACTATCTTTTCAACTACACTTCTACATCCTATTGTAAAAGCAAATCTTTCCAAGAAAACATTTTCTTTTTTCCAAACGCTTTTGATAAAACATTTTCCAAAACACTAAAACATGCAAAATACATGATTTTGAAAATCCAAAATCACTAACAATCCCCCACCATTTTCAAAATTAAAGAAAATTTTCTCATCAGGCTTGGAAATCTTAAGCATAAATGAAGGTATCTCTCGATGGAAGCAGAGTTTATAGCTCTGGCAGCATGCTGTAAAGAGACGGAATGGCTTCGGAATTTATTATTGGAAATTCTGTTATGGTCTAAACCAATGCCATCGATTTATGTCCATTGTGATAGTCAGGCCACACTATCAAGGGCATATAATCATGTTTATAATGGTAAGTCCAGACATATAGGACTTAGACATAGTACTATAAGAGAGTTACTTACTAATGGAGTAGTAACTATTGATTTTGTGAGATCGAGCCAAAACTTGGCTGATCCATTCACTAAAGCTCTTGCAAGAGATCTGGTGTGTAAAACATCATTAGGGATGGGGTTAAAGCCATTAACCAATAGTCACCAATGATGGAACCTCAACTCAACACTTGAATAAACATCAAGTCTTGAGTTCAATGAGTCTAAGTACATCATATGGAGTGATTGCAAGCACTATAATCTGTATTATTTGCCATCCCAAGGTAAAGTGCTTGGTACCTGTAATGTTTAAAAGGAGAAGACTGAGTCTTTAAACTCTTAATAGGCTTATAACATAGTGTTGGAGTGTTTTAGTTACAGGGGCACTCTTGATAAGCCTACCTATGTGAGTGTGGGAGTGGTGCCGCTTCCTATGAGACCTGGCTTGTCTCTAGAGCGCTCATGAAACCAAGATATAGACACAAGGCCAGTACATGTGTCGGTTTTAGAAATTGCCCAAAGAGGTGAAATCTTGTGTGTGTGACGTATCCGGTTAACCAAATAGAATAGCTAGTTCAAAGATACGTCTACTATGCAATTCTGGTTAACTTTGATGTGTCCTCACTAAGCAAATGTTCGAATCGAGAGATTCATTTATCTATGCATAAGATTTCCAAGCCTGATGAGAAAATT
Organism: Tasmannia lanceolata; assembly: GCF_043159265.1. Classification (NCBI taxonomy): domain Eukaryota; kingdom Viridiplantae; phylum Streptophyta; class Magnoliopsida; order Canellales; family Winteraceae; genus Tasmannia; species Tasmannia lanceolata. Next base: position 48,119,453 of record NW_027518692.1, read on the forward strand.
TTCTTTAATTTTGAAAATGGTGGGGGATTGTTAGTGATTTTGGATTTTCAAAATCATGTATTTTGCAAGTTTTAGTGTTTTGGAAAATGTTTTATCAAAAGCGTTTGGGAAAAAGAAAATATTTTCTTGGAAAGATTTGCTTTTACAAAAGGATGTAGAAGTGTAGTTGAAAAGATAGTCCCGTACCGGTGAAAGAAAGGAAAGAGAAGGGCTTATAAAGCACTACACTTCTTTAATACTTGTTGATTGCACATTGGGTTGAACCCATGGTTGGACCCGCGGGACGGTGCAACGCAGTTGCACCGTTCGCACTCGCGCGCGCGACGTGGGCAATGGGCTATAGGGCGCATAGTGGCGCTTTATTGGCCCTTTTTTAGGTGCACTTTGCACTTCGCACGTACGCAACGTCGCGAGGAGCGATTGGAGCCTTTAATTTTTCCAGATTTGATCTGCACCGTTGGATTAAGATGAAGGTGGACCGGTCGGATGGGTGGGTCAAATGGTTCGTAGGCCCATCAAGCCGAATGGTTCGGTTAGGTTGGGCTTCGGTTCGGGCCTAATGGTCGGCCCAACGGGCTCATAACTTCAACGGTCGAAGAGTGTAATCAAATGGGTTGTGTCCCTTCCCCCAACGGTCAAGTGTCAAGGGGGTGCGATCCACACCATAGATGGTTGATCTAACGATGACTGGGTTGGAGAGAGGTTTTACTCACACCAACAGTCACCTCTACGATCGATCAGGACCGTTCAATATCAATGGGTGCGATCTGACGGTCAGATTTCAAACATTCTGGAAAGGTGCCCTGTAGAGGTGTTTTTCACACTGAAAAGACACCAGGTGGTCTAGAAAATGTGCAGAATTCAGTCATTTCATATAGAAAAAACCAATTGGCAATTCTGACAGACTTTACACTCTCTTCTACACTCCTACAAAATCCCCAAGTATTTCTACATACTGCTTTTCTTTTGTTTACTGTTCTAGATACTGTTTTTCTGCAGATACTGTTTTTCTGCAGAAACAGTATCTAGAAATTTCTCTAAGGCTTGAAATTTCGGAAGGGCATTTCGGGTTTGATTCCGCTAGTGCTACGCGTCATCAAACATTAGTAGGGCTTCCCTACTAGGCTTCATTGTATCTTGGAGGCAATTTGCGGATCCCCTTTGCACACTACTAAGGGGGGCGAATCTTGTCTTAAGGAAAGTGATATCACGCCTTGAAGCAACAAGTTTCTGTTTTCTATCAACAACAGTACCCTCAATTTTTTTCCAACATTTTCATGGGTGTGTTGGTTGTTATACCCAGAATCAGTATCTGCAGAATTAGTTTCGTTATAACCTTTGAACTTGTTTTCACTTTCAAGTGATACCATAATTTCTTTGCGATTTCAGTTAAATTTGGAATTTTGCTCTTTTAAACTTCACCACGTTTTTTTTCCCCTGAAATGTAAATTGTAATTTTTAGGCTCGGAAGGTAGAATTGAAGACAAGGTCAGACACCCCTGATGTCAGTAACCTCCAGAAATGTGCCGATTTTGTCCATGCCTTCATGTTTGGGTTCGATATTATAGATGCCATTGCTCTTCTGCGTTTGGATGATCTCTATGTGGATTCTTTTGAGATCAAGGATGTGAAGACACTGCGAGGAGAGCACCTTTCTCGTGCAATTGGTCGGCTATCTGGTAAAGGTGGTAAGACAAAGTTTGCTATTGAGAACTCTACGAAGACAAGAATTGTGATAGCAGATACCAAGATCCACATACTAGGATCTTTCTTGAACATCAAGGTTGCTAGAGATTCTCTTTGTAGTCTTATTTTAGGATCACCAGCGGGTAAAGTCTATTCCAAACTTAGAGCAGTTACTTCTAGATTGGCAGAAAGGTTTTGATCATGCAATTCTTCTTTTTATTCATGATTTTGATGTTGCTTGCGGAATCAAGTTATTTGTTTTAGTACAATTTATCAGGCTACTATGTAATCATCTGGCATTGGATGTTCATTTTCCATTGATGGGCATTCCCCACAGAGGATTTTATATATTTCAGAACTCTTGGTTCATGATATCAATACTTGTTTTATGTTTGCATCTGAGTACTAAATGTTTGAATCATTGTTGTCAAAAGCAAAGTGAAGTAAGAGCTTATAGGGGTTAATTGTTGTAGCTGGTAATATGAAGTGATTTGTTTCAGTTTGTAGGGATTTCAGGTTTGAGTCCCCACCTTGGTATATACCAAGAACTTTATTGAGATATGCAGATGGCTAATGCGGTGGGAAGCTAATAATGTACGGCCTTAGATGATACTGGAATTAGTTGGTTGCAGCAAAATGTTGCTTCTTTTGAAAGGCACTTTGTCACAACGGATGTTTGCAGAAATGCCCATGCACAACTTGAACTCCCAATTTATATGCTATCTCTTGGCATTCCTTAGTGTTTAGGGTAGACCTGGCAAACGGGTGGGCCGGGCCGGGTCAACCCGCAGGTGATGCGGGTGCGGGTCATACGGGTCGGGTTATCAAATGACCCGCATTTTTGCGGGTCAAAATTCTCGTGACCCGCGCACCCGCGGGCACCCGCAAATATGCCGCAAATATGGGATTGTAATCACTATTTTGATTTGACAGCATATAATTTTGACAGCATATAATTTTCCTGTAATTGTCGTAACATTCTAGTTATTTGTATTTTTTTGGTAATTTTACAATCTATCACCATTTCTACGTAATTTTTCATTTAACACTTTATAGTTTCGCTATTTTACTTTTTTCTGGTGTAATGATTACTTTTTTTTACCTTTTTACATTTGCTACAAACATTTTCGTATATGTGCACCCACAATGCCCACTTGCCGAGAAATTACCAAAAGAGAAGCTTGATAGCAAATTATAATAAAATAAAAATCACATTGAAATGTTAACAACACTACTGGGTACTCTCACTTTATTAAAAGTATGGTATGGCCCACACCATAGGATGATCCAAACCGTCCATTAGATGGGCCATAGCCTAAATAGGTTATGCTCCAAAAATCATTTCCATAGGATGATCCTATCCCTCCAATCTTGATGTTAGAGGGTTGATCCTAACCCTCTATAGATCGGAGGGTTAGAATCAACCTATGGAAATAATTTTGGAGCATAACCTATTTAGGGTACGGCCCATCTAATGGAGGGTTTGGATAATCCTAGGGTGCCGGACGTACCGTACTTTTTATAAAGTGAGGAGTTCCCTCATAAAAAAACAAACAGCGTGAGTGACGATAACATTCTCACAAAAATTTAAACATACTGTAAAAATGCGGGTGCCCGCGGGTTGACCCGACCCGACCCGTGTTTTTGCGGGTTGGGTCACCCGCGGGTTGATTTTTCACGGGTCACGAAAACTTAGACCCGTGCCCGCAAATTTGCGGGTGGGCCGGGTCAACCAGCGGGCACGGGTCACTTTTGCCAGGTCTAGTTTAGGGTATAGTTTTTAGGTTTTACCATCACGTGTTTTAGGATATAGGGTTTGGGTTTTGGTGTCCGGAGTTTGGGGTTTAACTTGTATGTTTGAGGTTTAAGGGTTAGGGTTTGGGGTATGGCGTTTAGTATTTAAGGTTAGGGCTCAGAGATTAGGGGATTAAGGTTTATGGCTTAGGGTTTAGGCCTTTAGGGTATTCCATTCCTTGAAAGCCAGTGCATAGACACAAGAGGCAGCGAAACAGTCTCTAGTAAAGCTTATATAAGCAGTGACTACATATCTAGTTTACATATCTAGAGGCATGCTCTAGCAACTTAACACAGGGTACGACCTGGCGGCTAACTCAAAAAGTCCCCTGATGTATGCAGGATCAGCTAAAGTGGCTAACTCGTCGGATTGGAGGAATAATCACCATGTATCTAACAAAAGTAAATGGAGTGACGAGAAGGATAGTTCACTTCTAATAAGAGTTCGGCTATAGGAACATTCGGAGACAACTAGTACCTGTGAGAACCTTCATAAATTGATGTTGAGAGAATCACACCACTTTTTGTTTAATACGATTACATGAAAGCTTCAAACGAAATGAGTCTCAAATTTTTCAGAAATTAAGTTAGCTATGTTAAAGGAAATTATCTAAGAACTATTGTTCTCCTACATGATTTAAAGATATACAACTTTAAAACTACAGTTGTAGCAAACTGAGGTTCACAGTTGAGTCAAATGAGAGGTGAAAAGATCATTTATAATTCCCCCCCAGGACATTGGGACACATTTTGGGATAACTGTGTTTCGCTTTCATAGAAATTAAGTTGGGAACCAGTAAAAAAAAAAAAAGAGAGTTAGGCATAGGACGGAAATTTCTGAATCCATACTGGAAAAAAAAATGCAATGCACAGAAACAAATAAGAATGTTAGCCCCAAACTGCAATCCCTTCATCTTATGCTTAATGTCACAAGAAAGTTTGCAGGAGTACTCTGAAAAACCACTAACCATTTATTTGAATATTTGGCACTTCTTTATGGCCAGGAAATATTGTTTTCACTGCAAATCAAGAGTTTATGTATAAAAGTCAAGTCGTCCAATATTTTGCAGGACTTGAGGAGGAATTTCATCTTTCAGAGAAGCTTGACAAATGTATTCTACATACATCTTTAGTTAGGCCATGTTTGGATACCCACAAGATTTGGATTAGGATTTCTCACATTTGCTGTTGAGATTCGGAACTAGATCGGATCCTTCGATTTCCAAATCAGATACAACAGTGAAAACAAATCTGATTTTCAAATCTTTTCTGCGAGACATTATTTGGAAATCTATATTTGTGGCAATTACATTCACCCTCACTGCCCGTCGACCTTGCTGCAGCAACGACAAGACGTCCCTCCCTCTCTCGTACAACATGAGCATGTGGATGATTGATGTATTTTATACCCAAATACAAAAACATGAGGAATCCAAACGTGGCCTAACAGTATTTCTGATGTTATTGCCAAGGCAGCTGCACAGTCTCAAACCATGAGTTGATGGTTTCATGTTCCTCTCTCCGGAAATCTCAACTATGTTATTGTTATAAAAAACAAAGCGAATCACATGTAAACAGTTGAAACATACACAAGTACAAGCTAGTTTTCAATGTGCCAAAAAAAAAACCCCATAACCAGCTACTCTCCTTAGCTGGTGAATTGGGCCGAGTGATCTGCCACTTCTAACGTATTTCCATAGAAAATAAACTGATTTTGGAGGCCGGTCTTATCCATGTTTAAAGGAACTATGATGTGACAAAAAACTTAGGCACATGCTTAGGAACGGGAACATTGAGGACAGATTTATCGTCTCTGAGAGAATCCGGTAGCTCTCTGAGCCACACAAATTGATATATATATATATATATATATATATATATATATATATATATATATATATATATATATATAGAGAGAGAGAGAGAGAGAGAGAGAGAGAGAGAGAGAGAGAGCTTCATCGTCTGACTCTCGGGCTGACTCTCGAGGGTGTTACTCCCAAGCTGAGGGAGAGAGAAGGAACCACAAATCTCACCCTTGAAATCAAAATTTGCTCTAGCCTAAGCACCGACTCATTCATGGCTAAACAGCAACGACGTATGCTGCTGCTTCTTCCCTTTTTAGTGGGAAAGCTGGGGTTTTGCGGGGACCCCTACCGATTTATTTCAAAATAGAGATGATACAAGGAAAGCACAGAGCATACCCTAACTTGGGAAATGCAAGGAAGGGATGAACCAAAGCTCAACACACATATGAGTGAGCAGACACTAAGCCTAAGAGATCAAGATGCTCAGTACTTCTGAATTACATAATCGGCTAATTTGGATGGGATATGTTTTGGCCAACTTTTCTGACGAACTTCTTGCCAAGTTTCATTTGGTTCAACTTTTGGGATCACTTGGGCGGCCTCTTTATCCTTCTTCTCAATGGAAAATTTTTCCTTTTTAGGATTTGAAGTTATCCCCTGTTGGCAGGACGTGCTTTCGTCGTGAGTAGCTCTTGCTAACTCTTCCTCGACTCCTCGTAGAAGCACCATTTTGGTATGGATTGTGAGACCCTCAAAGTGGCATTCTGAGATCATTGATTTGAGCTTCTTCAAAGCATCAGTCATGAAGGTGGCATCATCTAATTTTTGATATAGGAACTGGTTAAAGGAGAAGTCATCTAAGTACAATAGATCTAAAGGGATCTCCCTTGGAATTTGAGCCTTTTGATGGGCCTTTGATGAGCATCACTTTCTTCTGTGGGCGAGGGGTGACCCGAGGGTTGGATTTCTTCATTCTGTTTTTCATCAGATCTTTCTTTTGTTTCATGAGGCTCATCCTCTCTTTCTTCATTATTTCTCTCGTCATTGTCCTCTTCATCCTCTACAGATTGGAGAATAGAGAATGGGTTATGGTGCCATTTCAGAGAGAGAGAGAGAGAGAGAGAGAGAGAGAGAGAGAGAGAGAGAGAGAGAGAGAGAGAATGGGTTGATGGTAGTAAAAGGCTTCGTGGAAGTGGATTCAATCTGGGATGCTTTCGCGGGGGCTTTTGGGGATACCTGAGCAGGTTCTTCCATGTTTTGGTCCAGATCTTTGGTGTGGGATTCCTTTTGAATTGGTTTCCAAATTTTCTTTCCTTGTGTTTCTTTCTCCTTGTTGGATTGTTGGGGGCAAGTTTTTTGGGTATGAGAAGGTTTGGCAAATGCTACAGGACATTGGTTTCCAATCATATTCTACAGGCTGGTGAGTAATATCAAAAGAGGTTCAGATGGGAATTGAAACAGGCAAAGGAGATCCAGCTTCAACCTCAACACACATACGGGCGTAGTTTAATCTTGTGGCCTCCGCCGTTTGGCTGTCCATATAAAGGGGGGGTTCCGATTCCACTTGCTATTTTCCTAAGAATCCTCTGTGTCTAGAATTTAAGATGAAGCCCGGGTAATCTTATCCAGACTGGGATGGATTTTAAATTTGGTTTTTCAAGAGACATCTCTTTTGACCATTTCCGGAGAATAAGCAACCTACCTCCATAGGAATGAGCTGGGGCTTCTAGGACCTGGGCACAATCATCAGGATTTGTGAATTTGAAAAGGAAGAATCCATTGTTCATGGCGTAAAGATTCAGATCTCCTTTTAATCTCCATTTCGAGCTAGATGATCCCTCAGGGCTAAGTAGTAGGGCCTTCTTCCAAGAAAAAAGCCAACTAGACAGTTGTCCCACTTCATTTCTGCTTCACTGACTTCCTCATCTTCTACTTCAATGCAGATCGATCCCTTCTCGTCTTTACCTGGTTGTACGACATCAAGGTTCAGGGGAACGGAGGACGAGGGTTGTGAGAAGAGAGAGGTCCAAGAGCGTTTGCTGGGGTTTAGAGAGGAGCGGGCACTTGAATTTTGAATTTTAGATTCCCTCTCGGGAGTATTTGCTTTTATGACAGTTGAGCCAATTACTTTCCCCAGAAGCGACAAAGGTGAAGGGGGTGCTACTTTGGAAAACCGGCGGGTGAGACTTTAGGGGCGGGAAAGCCGAAATTTGGAATTGAGGTTTGGGCGGGCTGAGGGAGAAGTACTCTCCAATAGTCACAGGATCTGCTCTGTCTCCATTGAGGTTAGGGAGAATGGGATTTTGCTTTCTTACCAGACAGGAGTGAATCGGAGTTGGGTCTAGGGATTGAGGATGGCTTTTTATCAAATATTTTATGGTTTCTGGTTCCAGCTTTGGTATGGGTTTCAGAGGCCTCGGCAGGAGCTGGAAGAAACTTTTCAAGGGCCCGCTCTGTTTGGTTGCCGGGTTTTTTTTGTTCCTGGGAGTTATGTGGGAGAAAAAAAATACCCTGAGAGATAGGTGGGGAAAAAAGTCCTAGAAGTATCCTGGTAAAATACAAATCCCATGTTTGGTTGACCGGATTATGGTGGGAAAAAAAAAACCTTTGTTTGGTTGCTTAAACTGTTGGGTAGAAAAAAATTCTTCTCAAGCTTATTTTTGGTTCCTGAGTTTATTTTTGTTCCTGGGGTTATTTTGGGATGGGATGTAAAGGCAATCATTACAAAAGTGGGATTAAAAAATTCACCACACAAGCAATCATTACAAGAGTGGGATTAAAAAAAACCTAGTGCTAAAAGGCAACCAAATATGGGATGTGACCAGAATTTAACTAACTCTTCCTGGGACAAAATTTTAACTGGCAACCAAACGGAGCCGCCCGGCTACCGTGGGTTTTTGAACTGGGTTGCAGCAAATTTGGATGTTGAAGAGGAGGAGGAGGAGACGGGAACCCATATTCTTCTTCGAGTTCTCGAATGGCTGGAGGAATGATTTCATGGGTAGGAGGAGATTTCCCTTGATCGGGTGGTCTCTCCATGAAAGGGCTGGGTTCGTTTTTTATGCTGCTTCTTTCAAATGACCATAAAATTGTTGTTAACAATAATAGATGCTGAAAGTGGCACAACATAACACAATTCAGTAGAAAACAATCAAACACATCAAAATTCTCTACATTCTCTACATGGTTAAAACTGTAAAACATCACAAACTCATCACAACCCTCCCAAAGTTCCTCACATTCATACATCTCAAACAACACCCATACATTTCGAACCCAATTTAGAAACCTCATTTCCCATTGAGCCTCTCTATCACAGTAAGAATCCCTTGAAGACTAAGCTTCCCATCCCCATTAGCCACCATCCCCACAAACAACTGCTTCCACAAAGCTGCCCCAGGCAATACCACCCCCACTTCTTCCCCATCCACCCCCATCCCTAAATCCTTCACCATATACTCAACAAACGCCCCTCCCTCAAAATCCCTCCCAACCATCCTTTCCCCAAACAACTCCATCACCTTCGACCCCGCGGCCCCGCCCGATACCGCCTCCACAAACCTCCTCGCATCAAGCCCCACACTCTTCGCAAACATTAACCCCTCCCCCAATCCTACCAAATTCGCCCCCACCATAATCTGATTGCCAATCTTACAACTCTGCCCACACCCCGCCCCACCCAAATAAGTCACCTTCCCCATAATCTCAAACAAAGGCCTCAACCACTCCACGACGCCGCAATCCCCTCCGGCGAATATCGCCAATTTCCCATCCCTCGCTCCGGCGTCTCCGCCGGAGACCGGCGCGTCCACCGCCCAACACCCTTTCGCACGTGCCAATTTGGCAATCTCACGTGCTAGGGCAGGGTCGCTGCTCGTGGAATCGACGGTCACCGATCCTTCTTGTAGGCCCGATAGGACACCATCCGGGCCGAGTAGGACGGCTCGGACGTCCGATGGGTGGCCTACCATCGTGAACACGACGTCGCTGGTTCGAGCCACATCGGCTGGGGATGAGGCGAGCCGGGCTCCACGCTGTTGGAATTGGAGGGCTTTGGATGGGGTCCGAGCACATATGGTGAGGGCGTAGCCAGCGGATTGGATTCGGGCTGCCATGGCGGATCCCATGACTCCGATTCCGATCCAGCCCACCCGGGTCCGGTTAGGGTTGATGGGTTTTGGGTAGGGAGTCGTTTCCATGGCCCGGAAAATTAGGGTTTCGATTTTGGATGGTCTAGGTTACGAATCTGGTGAAAAATACAAGGTGTTTGCAGGGGAGGATATGATGGGTATAAAAAGAATGTTGTTTGTATGACACTGCAATATCTAAAAAAAATAGAATAAAAGGATAGTGATATTGGCACTACCTTGTATTAATAATTACTTACACTAACAGAGCTTGTCTTTTATTATTTAAACAGCTGCCAAAGGTTATTACAAGCCAATTAAAACAAAAAAGACAAGCTGAGTTTGTGCAATTGTTAAAATATAGTAGTGCCAATATCAATAGCCAAAATAAATTGTTAAACTAAGTGAAGAAAAAGAAATGGAGGTGGGAGGGAATTAGAAATGGCCACCACAACAAAGAAAGAAGAAACAGAGGGCGGATACAAGGATGATGACTTCTAAAACAGAGAGGATTTTGAAGAGGATATCATCGAGAATGGAGAGCTGAAATTCCACATGTTTCCATCGAAACGCAGAAACTCCGAATCGCCATGGCCAAGCCCATGATTCCTTGCTCCTCTTCTTAAACCAACGAATTCCCATAGCAACAAGAGAGAGAACGAGAGAGAGAGAGATATCTTGTTTTGTTTTTCAGTGGGTTGGAGTGGTGATTTTATAAAGAACAGAAATGGTGTCTCTTGGGTTTCTTCACCAAGAAGGTTTTTGCTGGCAAGGGGGAGGATTTGGCTCTTTATTTGATGTGGGTACGGGATTATTTTTAGTGAATTTTTAAGCGGATGGAGGGATTTGGAAATTTCAAAGGTAAAAGGACCCGTGTAAGAAAATAATACGGTATTTTGGATGCCACCAATATCAACTGATCCCAACCATTCGATTTAAAAAATTGTCCAATTGCCCTTTTGATTAGTTAATTTATTTACATACCAAATCCATCTCTAAAATAATGAAAAACAATTCAGTAGTGTAATACATACCACTAAAAATTATGAGAAATGATTTCAGCGCCACTCTGTTTTGATAAACATGCGCTCCACTTGTTTGTGGTGTAGTATTTAAAGGGATGTCAGAGGATATTACGGTTCTCAAAATGATCTTAAAGACCTTTAAATGCTACACGACAAACAAGTGGAGCGCATGTTTATCAAAACATTGTGGCGTTGAAATCATTTCTTGCATATATTCTCGTGCAAATTTCTTAATTTCTTCTATTTTTTACGCGAAAAAGGTTTACAGTCCACCTGTATTTATCTTAGTTAACGGCTTTCAAAGTCGTCTTAGGGCCACTTTGGGTACCTCTAACAATTATTTGCATATCTTGGTTTTGAGAGGTTGTTTCACACTTTCACCTCGGTCATGACTAAGTGCATTGCCAAAATTGGCCTTTCACTTTTTTGTGAAGGGAGGGTTGAGGTTTTTTTAATCTCAGCCCTTCACAAGAAAGTGAACATTGATTTATGGGCGAGGCAAAACAAACTTTGGTTTTGAAGTTGAATATGATTATTTGTAGTTAATGGTTATAATATTCTTAAAAATGATTTGGAAAATGGATTTAAAAATGTCTTAACCCCCCTTTACAAATAAGAATAAATTAAAATAATGTTATAAGATTTTGGTGTAATGTATTAATTATTTGCAAATGAGATCAGCTTAAAATAATCATATTTGCAAACAATGACCGTTTTGGTAGTATCTAAAGAAGCCACAAGACTCAAAAGGCCCATCAACGGTCACATTGTCCAAAAACAAATGCTGGTGATTTTGTGAAGAAATCAATGCCAACGGCTACATAACCTATTTGGGTGAAGTCTACAGTCTAAAGAAATCTTTTCCCTCAGACAATATCGATGGTTCCTTCTGGAACTTCATTTTTTAGATAATAATTCACTTTTGCTAATATTCCTTAACTTTCCTCCCTGGCTATTTCTTTATCAAAAATATAGTGGGTCCGACTTGTTCGAAGATCCAAACCATTCAGTTGTTGGGGGTGGCCTAGGGAAGAAAGGCAAGTGAATATAATATTCAACAGGGGTGGCCCAGGAAAGAAAGGGGGCGAATATAAAACTTCCCTTTGCATCTTTAGACAAGGTGGCCCGGCCCCCCTATAGTTTTGTAAAAGCATGTGCACCTACAGGCGGACACAGCATAAAAACACCACATTCTTAAGTAGGGTTTCTGTGTGATGTGGGACCCTTCTTCGTAGCTGGTATGACCTATCAAGATGCCAGGCTGTGCTTGTCCATGTCATCATTGGGACCACCTTATAACGAATCTCCCTTAATCACTGTAGCCACGTGTCATGTCTCCATATGGTTTCAAAAGCACCACGTCAAATCCTAAGTCCAACGACAATTTCAAGGTTAATATGCCAAGACTCCAACTCTCAAAGGAAACTCATACATTCACCCCCTTTTTGATAGATACACTCCCTCTCTTTACATTATACTCTGTTATAGGCTTACCCACATGCGCTATGTATTATGCATACATTATACTCTGTTATAGGCTTACCCACATGCGCTATGTATTATGCATACAAGTAGGGGTGCACCGTAACGGTACGACATATTCTCAATATCAGATCCGATTAAAATAGATCGGACCGATCCATTTTGTTGATATACGAACATATCCGACTCCAATTAGATCACAGTTTTGTATAGACCAATATCCAATTAAATTATCCATGTAAATTTGTGCATACCACATCATAGGTTGATCTAAACCGTCCATGTGATGGAACACAACATCAATAGGTTGTGCCCGTAAAATCATTTCCATAGGCTGATCCTAGCCCTCCAATCTATAGAGATTTCCATGATTGTTGTTCCTCTTAAGGTGCGAAGAATTCGTCAATATTTTTACAGGTGTCCTGCATTCGTAATATCAACATTTCTGTAATTTGACCCGCACATACTAAATAAGGAAAAATAGTTTTTTCGTCGTCGTTAAGGGTGCCACACCCGACTCAATTAGGGTTGGGTTGGGTCGGGCTGACCCGATTTGATATGTTACCAATTGTTGACCACCTCAACTCAAGCCGGGTTGTTTTGGATTTTGAGAACCAATAGTGAGTCACCAATAATCAGTTTTTAACTCACAATCAGTTCACAAAATCCAAACCAAATAGGGACTAACAATTAACAAAGGAAAATATTATCCGCACTACTATATTTGATGATCACACTCCTCACTTTATTCAAGTACGGTATGGTCCGCACCATAGGATTATCCAAACCGTCCATTGTGGACTGTGGAGACTATTTCAATGTTGAAAAAGAAAAACACAAATATATAGAACTTCTTCAGATGGAACCCAAATTCGGGTTTCAGGTCGGGTCGGGTTGCCCGACAGCCCAACCCGACCCAACCCGATTTCCAATTGGGGTTGATTTTTCCCAACCCAACCGAACCCGATTTGCAAAAACGTTTAACCCTACCCAACCCAAATTCAGGTTGAACCCGACCTGCGTGGGAACATCCAAGCAACAACTATGGTTTGAAATTATATATAGTGCTAATGTCCTAACTACCACATATGATAATGGCACTACTCACCGTATTTTGATGATCGCACTCCTCACTCTATTAAAATGTACGGTATGGCCCGTACCTTGTGTCAATAGATTTCGTATGTAGATTATGATTTTACCCTGAAATAATTTCTCATATAGATAGATGTTAGATATCAGCAAAGGGGTTAATGGTAAAAGAGTAATGCTGATGTGTAAATCCTAGATAAAAAGAAAAGAAATTTCTTTTGAATGGGCCACTTCCTACATAGGTTGTGCCCCAAAAATAATTTTCATAGGTTGACCCGAACCCTCCGATCTATAGAGGGTTATAGGCATGGTTTTAAATTTCGGTGGGGACCGAAACCGAAATTTACCGAAATTTCGATTAAATGCCATTATTTATTTTTTTAAAAAGAGTGTTACAAAATTTCAGCCGAAATTTAGGAATTTAGGTCCAAAATTTTGGTCGAAAATTCGGTCCGGAATTTGGAACCAAATTTCAAACCGAAATTTCAGATTTCGCCGAGATTTTGGTTTTCGGTGGGGTCCGAAATGGTTACCGAAACCGAAATTTTAAACCTTGGTTATAGGTTGATCTAAACCGTTCATGTGATGGAACACAACATCAATCGGTTGTGCCCGTAAAACCATTTCCATAGGTTGATTCTAGCCCTCCAATCGATATAGGCTGATCCTAGCCCTCAATCGATAGGGGTTTTCATAATTGTTGTTCCTCTTCAGGTGCCCGGAATCCATCAATATTTTGCAAGTGTCCTGCATGAGTAATATAAAGTAGTTCTTTCGTCATTGTCATATGTCTTTACCTCTTCTTGATAGTTTTTTGCCGTAATTGTCATAGACATGTACCCTATGTCGGCACTTTTTGTTGTAGATTACGATTTTACCCTCAAATAATTTCTCATAGAGGCAGATGTTAGATATCAGCAAAGGGGTTAATGGTAAAAGAGTAATGCTGACGTGTGGATAAAAAAAGTGTGGCACAAGCGGAAATAACAGTAAATGACACAAATTCCTTTACATGTGGGATACAATTGGAATTATGGCAGTGGAACAAAAGCGGAAATAACTGCCAAGAGAGCCTCGTTTTGCTTTTATGACCGAGAGTGAGGTAGATCATCTGGAAGATGGATACAGATGGAGAAAATATGGCCAAAAAGCAGTCAAGAACAGCCCTTATCCAAGGTATGTTTGTTGAATTTTCAATTAAAAGAAACTGTGTTGACTCTCTGCTGTAACTCCTTGCTATTTATAGAAAGTCTTGTCTTTCTCTATATAATAAAATATACTCTTGGATTGAGCCTCTAGCTCAATGGTAAAGGCTTTGGCTTTAGACCTTGAGGTCGGAGGTTCGATTCCAGCTTACCCACCAGAAAAAGAAGAAGAAAATATAGTCTTCATTTTACCCACCAGAAAAAGAAAAAGAAGAAGAAGATGAAGAAGAAAATATAGTCTTCATTTTAAGACACTGTTGCTTGTAGGGGTGGACATGGTTCCGGTTCGAACCGAGGAACCGAACCGAACCGGCACATATGGTTTGGTTCGGTTCCATATTTATATGGTTCAGTTCCGGTTCTGATATCCTGGAACCGATGGAAATTCGGTTCGGTTCTGGGTTTTGGATCCCGGAACCGAGAACCGACCCTCACCTTAAAACCCAATGCCTCATCGCTTGATAAAATTACCACACGCCCTTTTAATTCATCCCTTTTTAACGTGTTGCTTTGCCTTTAAAATTTTAATTCATTCCCCAAATTTGTGCTTGATTATTCCAATTTGTGCATGTTTGTAGGTCATATATAATTTTTGCATTGCTCAAATTTGTGCAAATTTGTGCCTGATTATTCCAAATTCGTGCATGTTAGTCTTTGTAGTTCATATATAAACAGGACCGAACCGATTATAAATACGATTAGGCAAAATATCTACATTTGGTGAAGGTTGGGTAAACCCAGAACCGAACCGAACCGAACCGATTATATATGGTTCTGGTTCGGTTCGGTTCCAAACATATATGGTTCGGTTCTGGTTCCAATTTCAGGGAACCGATTATATATGGTTCGGTTCTGGGTATACCCCAAAACCGAATCGAACCGAACCATGTCCACCCCTACAATGTTAATCCAATCTATTATTACTTCGGAAGCCATTAACTATATCATTTCTAAAAGTAATATAATTATTATTAGCAAATAATCATGTTTAACTTCAAAACCAAATATAATTATATGCAAAATGAAAATACTTTAGGTATCCAAAGAGGCCTTACATCTCTTTTAGTTACAGCTTCATCACTAAGAAGTAAGATTGACTCAATTAAGGGCAATTAAGGGCCTCTTTGGATACCCAAAAATTAAGTGATTACTTGCAACCAAGATTATTTTAAGTTAATCTTATTTGCAATTGGGACATTAAGATCATTTTGCATGAGATAGACAATAAATTATTATATTATTACTTGCATGTAGGATTATATACAAATAAGAATATAAGATCATAAGCATACAATTTTTTAGGGGTATCCAGAGGCCTTAAGCGATGTTTACATGGATTCTTATGAATGGACAATATACCCATGTTGGATTCCAGTACTTCAGGATTCTATGCGACACTTCTAGATTTCTTTTTTCTGTTTTTTTTTTTTTTTTCCGAATACTAGCTACTATCACAACTTTATAACTACCACATGTTTTGAGTTTTACATGTGGGATACAATTGGAATTATGGCAGTGGAACAAAAGCGGAAATAACGGCAAAGGGTGGAAGAACTTAACCCACGATTCCGCCTTTATATATAGTAGTTAGAAGATTAGATTACTATAAACTATAAATAGTATTTAAAATTTTTATTATAGAATAGTTTACATAATTGTAAAGAGTGGGATTTGTTAGGTTCCATTTCTGGTTCCACTCTTATTCTAATCTTCTCTTATTACTAGCTATTACATTTCCCAATAATTTTTTACAAAGTATAAAATAAAATGCAGTTGTGTGTCAAAATAAGTCGATCCATAATATAAATTTTATTTAGCAAAATATCTTTCATGGAAAATTATAATTTGTTGCTATAGAGGAAGTCTTGTAAGGAAACACAAGCAAAAATGTAAATCCTGCAAAAGAGGGTCGAAATATCATTTTCCATTTTATTTTCTTAAATTGTCAACGTATTTAGGGTCTATTTGATTCCATTTTTGGTTCCCAACTCGATTTCCATATAATTATTCTTTCTTCATACAATTGAAAATTTGAAATTTAAACTATGGCCCTGTCTAGATTTCAGGAATTTTCTCGAAAATTTTGGAAAGGAAAACTGTTTCTAAAATTTCCAACTTTTTTGCACCCAAAAAAAGATAACTCAAACCAACTCTATTCAATTTTTATTTAGAGGGACTTTAATTTTACCATTATATGCTTATAAATTAACCATAATTATATCATTTCCCTCTAAATTATGGAAATAAATTTTTTTCTTGCAAATTCAAACGCCCCCCGTTTGGTTTGTCCAAAATTTATAGTGGATTGTAACTTAACAATCTCTCTCTCTCTCTCTCTGCTTTCTTTAAATAAATATATATGAAATGAAAGTGATAAAGGAGTTGAAAACTATACGTTCCAGAGCCAGGCTCTTCTATGGAGATGAAGTAACAGTAACCATGATTTTGTTGTGATTTAGGGAGACCAATGGCTTTAGTTGGCTTTCTTTCAGTCGAACACAATCATGATGTCTCCACCTTGTATAAAACTGGAAGCTTTAAGAAAGGCAAAAAGATAAAGTATTCTCTCTTCTCCAAACAAGTGTCGTCGATCATTTTAGTTTGAGACACAATTGTAGTGTTCTTGACTCCTCAAAGCAGTGGTCTCAACTCTCAACCGTAGCACATCATACTTTTTGGCAAACACTCGTTGATCTGGACCCACCAAATCAAAGGGTCCCACTCTCACCAATGATGATGGCAGTGAGAAAAAACTTCACTGATTGAAGGATTTTATCTACATTTATTGGGTACAACTTCATTGCCAAATGTATATGACATCACCTAGCACTAGTCATTTGTTAGGGAGTGTTTCAATGATCATAGATATCTTGACATAACCTGGCACTAGTCATTTGTTAGTGTCAAACAGAGGGAGTGGACCCATTATCAAAACATGGCTATGCGGATATTGGTAGCCAATAGGTTTTTATATTTGCCTTTGGACTTGTTATTTTAAATTTCTCCAGATAAAACCATAGAAAATAGCTTGAGACTTATTCTTGAGAGAATATTCCACTACGATACCGGCATCTCCTCTTCCTACTTACGCGAGAAACAAGTCACCTAAACCCAACGGCTAAGGCCATATCTGTTTTGGAGTTTGGGAAGGAGATGGATGGTTGGAGTTACGAGCATAGTTTTAAATTTCTACCGAAACCAACACAAAGTGATCAAAATCTTTATGTTTTCATCCCCACCGAAACACATACTGAAAGTGTAAAATGTATAGAGAAGCGAAAACCATAAGTGTAGTATTGTTATACTATACCAATATGTGTTACATAATTATATTTAAATGAATGCCATGTGAAAGGTGGTGTGTATTCTGTATACATATTTATATGAATTATATGTGATCTGTGGTGTGTACCAACTTATAGCACATGCACGGCAATACATGTCATGGCTGTTTTTTCGCTTATGATGATTTTTTTAGTATGTAATTGTGCTTGTTTTAGCACTTTCTGAAGTTTCATCTTAAATGTCCATCATTTGCACATGCTTTCATACATTTATGTAAATTTACATGATTTTAACCTGAAATTGAAACATTTCCGTTTCTATGTCGATAGAAATCGAAACTGAAACCAAAATTTAAAACCTTGGTATTAGAAGAAGCAGGTCATGTAGAAAGTTCAAGGACAAGATCAAATAATGGAGGATCAGGTCGGCAACATTTTCCAAAAGAAGCACATAATAGGAGTTTGGATAGTTTGAGAGGAATGAGATAAAGTTGGAGTACAAGGAGGTACTCAAATGGGAGGTATTGTGTGTGCGTGTTCGCACGCACGTGTGTGTGTGGTGGGTGAGTGGGAGTGGGAGTGGGATGGGGGTGGGGGAGGGATGATGGGATGATCTAGAACCGTATGGCTCAAAGAGGGCAATAGAAATAATGTGTTTCTCCTTCCCAATGTCAATGGAAGGAGAAGGTATAATTATTTATAAGTCTTGTGCCTTACTTTGGATGGAATTCAGTTCTCTACCATTACTGAGGATGGTGCCATAGAGATTGAGAGACCCTTAAATGAGAACGAGGCACTGTTTGAGTTGGAGAAGGACAAGGCTTCAGGAAAGCCTACATTTTTTCTGAAAGATAACATTTTTATTAATGATTACCCTGATTACATAGAACAGGGAAAAGACGTCCCACCAATGCAATCTAAAACTGTACACCAGAATCCAACAGTAAGGATACCCTGCCCCCATTACCCAGGAGCGATTCATTGCATTTCAGTTACAACACACTTACACAAAGCTAGATAAAGGTCGATTCACTCGATTGTATGGGAATAAAAAAATTGCCCCTCCCCAGTGAATGACCAATCCCAATTGGATTGCTAAAACTGAATTTCAACAGAAGTACCAAGGTAAACCAGGTCATGCCGGAGTTGGACGGCTAATTTGCGACTCTAATGAGGCAGAGGGACGAGCCCTTTTGTGGGGTCTAAGGTAGTTCTCGGCTCACATATCACTTCCCTTTGTAGTAGAGGGAGACTCCTCTAACATTATAGCCTGGGCAAATTCTTAAACCTTTGCACTGACCGTTTGCTTTCTCAACGAAAGTGCTTCTGCCTTCTCTCTACCTCTAGGGATGAGACAGATCCTGAAACAGACGTCTTTCTTTCCATGTAGGGTTATTCATCCGCCCAAGTTGCAAGGTAAGCTCCCGAAGCCAACAACAAACGGGTGGATGAAGAAATCGGCTTACTCGGCTTCTGCATCCGACACAGGCATCTGGTATTGTATGTACCAGTCTCCTCCTCTAACCTTCCTTGCGTTGTCCCACCAATCATCAACAGCAAATAAATTAGACAACACATTAAGTTGAAGTGTCATTATCACCCAACACCATCTTCCTTACAACAACCACGCCTAGTAGAATATATCCATGAACAATGAAAGAACTGAGCGGTCTATATCAATGATGACTGTGAGAACTGAGCAGTGCCCTCAGCACCACTACCCCTTGTTCAAAACCCATTCCCTCAACAAACTTCACTACCTCCTTAAACAACCCAGCTCTCCCAAGACCATCTATTAGATGAGCATAATGCTCCTTAACGGTACTGATCCCATAACCTGCATCATAAAGAAATATTGGACTGCTCTGTCAACAAGGTTGCCAGGCTGCAACCCTACATTACTGCTAAAAAGGCAAACTTTTTTTGGTAGGTAATGAGGGGTTAGACAGACCCCAACCAGAGATTTGAAGAATAAAAAAGATTACAATTGATTGTAGATAATCCCCCGCAGCATCATTATCTAAAATACATTTAAGATCAGGGGAGATGGACATTTGGAAGGATGATAGTCCCTTTGAGTTTCATCGCATAAATTCGAATTTCATTTGAAGTCTTCAAGACCTCTATGCCATTTCCATACTGGGCATTGCCTCCAAATAGAGCATGCCACATCAGTATATCACTCTTTGATGTTTCCGTGAAGAAATTAACTGAAATTTCTATGCATCCGCACTTTGGATACATGTCGATGAGAGTGGTCCCAACAAAATTAATATTTTCCAATCTGGTTTTAAGGCTATAGAGATTAAGCAATTTTCTAGTTTCAGTAGCTGATATTTAGCAGAGGCTGTTAGTGCACTGACAAGAATGAAATGATTTAGCTTAACTCCCTCCTGAAGCATTTTAATGAGCAATTGTAGAGCTTTTTCGCTGTATCCTGCTATAGGTGAAGTCTATAAGATACCTTAACCTTTCCAAACAATTCAAGTGCAGAATCAAAGTTTACACAACCGGCATAGAAAGAAAGGAGAGCAGTCTGAACTGAGACATCAGCCCTGCATCCAAACTTGATTTTATCCCCATAAGGACAATGATACACACAACTGAATCTGGATTAATGCCTTTTGCATTTTGTAGAAATTTCTCAAAGTTTCTACTGAGAACCCATTAAGAACATTACCCGAATTCACTCTTGTCGATGATAATAAATCAAAATTATGACTTATCTGTTGAAAATTGATCATCGTATCCTCCATCTACAAACACTTGAATTTAAGGGCAACGGAATGAATTTGAGTGCCCAGATTTAAGCACTCAGAAGCAGTGAAACACTGAGAACCCATGGCTTCATATCCAATAAAAGATTTCTCAAAGTTTCTACTGAGAACCCATTAAGAACGTTACCGAATGCAAGCTAATAAGACACTATCAATCACCATGGCTTCATAGTAAATCCAATAAAAGATATCCTTGGAATCTTGGAAGCAGGCATGATAGTGTAACCGTTAATCAAAGTAGTCCAGAGATTCTATTCTTGCTAGCCAAATAAACGAACAAATCCAAAGCATCATCCGTGGCATCACAAACAGCATGCATCCCAACCAGAGAATTCTCTACAACAACATCATCCCAAACGCAAACCTGGGTTGCTCGACATTAAGTTTGATGATGTTTCTAGGGGGCGGTTTCCACCTTACTAACACTTCAGAGTTGGGACAATGCCTCCTAAAATTGTACCTGAAAAAAGGATGACGTTGAAGAGTCGAGCCTCTATGTTAAGAGAGAACGCACTTCAGACAAAGACATTATCACGAAGACCGAAGACCCACCCTGATTAAAATGCAATGAAAATGTAGACCTTTACTAATAATTCAAAAACTAGTCCAACCTTAAGGATACTAGTGAAACTAAACTTATTGGGAACAACACCACAAGACAACATATTTCCGAAGCAACTAAAAGCATCCAATCCAAACCTACATAGGAAATGGCCACTAATCATCGTATTCCAAGAGACAACATCTGGTTGGGATATTTCATCGAAAACCTGGGTGGCGTCCCACATGATTCTGCATCTGGATAACAATTTCTGCTAACCAAAAATTTGAGACAACCCATGAATGTTTCCATTTTTTAAACTGGAATCGGTGTAAAATCTGAACTTTTTTTAGAGAACCTATGAATTCAATAACTTGATTGTTATTAGCCTTCCTATGGTTAAATCTTCATGGTATCTGATACGATCGGGATTGATTGAGTGGATATTTTTAGATAGTTTCTATTAGTTAGTATTTGCTAATTATCTTATATTTACCGATTCAGTAGGAATCTTTGCTCTTATTGGCTATTAGCTTATTTAGCTTTATTAGGATTTTTTTTAGTAGGAAAGTGCTGTAGAAGATATCTTTTATTAAGAATGTAATTGCCATTTTTCAAGACAATGAATTAAAAATAATCTTCTTCTTCCCCTATACTTCTGTTGTTCCTGAGGTTATCTCCCCGGACGTAAGATTGATTAAGTCTCTCTTCCAAGCGTCATATTAGTATCGTTATGGCATTTCTTGTTGTCAATGTTAGCCTTCTAATCATATTATACTCTAAACAAGAGAATAAGAACCAGTTAACTATAAATAAAGAAATTACCATTAAAAAAAAACCATAAATAAAGAAAATGTGAGTACGGATCAGACTGTTTGCCCAATGGGTTCTCTCATAGATGCATGGAGACCTAAAAAATCAATCTGATTTGATGATCCAAATCATTGATGAAAAATCAGGTAAAATGAATGACAAATAGGGCATGTCATGTGCAATGCAAGACAAGTGGAAGGAGCATATACAATATCACTTCAAGGGCCCGAAGATTTCTTCAATTTCCAGACATTTGCATCTTTGATAAAGTAGCAAAAAGCAAGACTAAATTGGGTGAAGATATGTTAGATGGTGTATCTAAATTGATATAATCATGCAAATAAACTAGAATACAAAGGATTAAGAACTTATCTCGAAAGTGGTCCCTCTCAGAGACCAACCCCCTCATTTATAACAAAGGACCTTTTAGAGTTCTACCATAGTGAACTCTAATTGGCTCCATCTATTTAACCAACTACCACTCCTGATGTAGTTGATCTTGGGCAACACTAGTCATCCATTTTTTCTAAGGATGAGATACACCAATTACTCTTAATTCGTTACCGATCACTTTATGCAATGGGTAACTCAATAATTTTACATTTAATCTCATTCATCAATCTAGACCATTCATCTAAGATTAATGAATTCCCAAATAAGATCTTACGTTAGACCCTATATGAAGTTATTTACGATTAGCAAAAGACGCAGTAATTTGAATTGACTGATTCCTTTTAGTAGTTCTAATATTCTTCCTCACTTGCAAGTTCTAATGCTAGCCTAATAAGAGAAGAATATGACTGGATGCGTGTTTCAACATACACGCAAAAGCGATATTGATAATTATGATCTCACATATTGACAATTCTTCAATATCTTGTTCATTTGCAACAAAATCTTTGTGTGGGTGAAAGAGAAAATGGGCGGTTAAAATCTAATAGTAGCAATGGCTCACAAACTCAGATTAATAGGATTGCTCAATGGGAAATGATAAATGCGCCCCTTTTAATCACTTGGGACACCCAGCTGCATTATACATGGTAATCAGGTCAGGTCACTTCATTTCTTCAAATGTGAGGTACATCAGCCCTTTTGCAGTCATAGAAACACTGTAGTTGGGTGTCCCAAGTAATGAAAAGGAGCACATTTATCATTTTCCTTGCTCGATTGGTGCATATTTCGAACTGTACCCAAGGCCACATGCATGTGGAGATTGGTTACTGATTTTCTGTATGGGTCCTAATCAATGTAGCAAAGCTCCAAGAGATGTGAAAGTTCAAAAGCCCCAAGAGAAATCCCAAATATCTTTTTTCATATAAGAAGGTGGGCCAAAATCACTTGTGATATCTTAGTACCTTCACCTTAATTTGCACATTCATTGGGTTTCGAAGGCTGACTAAGATAGGGTGGGACAAGATGCATGGGGATCAGCGGATGGAACTCCTACTGCTAAAAAGGGCTTGAAACCCATATCAAAATCAATTCAATAGCGGTGGCAGTGGTAGTGTTTTCCTTTTTATGAAATGTTAAAGGCCCACAGTCCGTATGTAATTCACAACTTCTTAACCACACCCACCAATAAAAGGTGACAAAGACAGCCTCCTAATTCTCCATTCCAGTTTGCATTGTTCAAATGTTGAATTCAACTCTTCTAAAAAGATCTCTCTCTCTCTCTCTCTCTCTCTCTCTCTCTCTCTCTCTCTCTCTCATATATATATATCGCATAGCATTAGGGGTGTAAACAGGCCGAGCTGAGCCTCGGCTCGGTCAGGCTCGGCCAAGCTCGCGAGCCTTATTGAGCTCGGGTTATATTAAGTTCACACCCCTCATCTTCCCTGGACAACCCTATCTAGTGTAATTTGACTACTCTTTTTACACTACGGGGGTGGTCCAAGTAACAAATGGGGTTCCAAAAAAGAAGTGACATATTTTGCCTCCCCCTTTCACTCCCTGGACAACCCTTTTAGTGTATATATATATATATATATATATATATTTAAATATATTAAATTCTTAACGAGCCGAGCCGAGCCGAGCTGGCTCGAGTGAGCTTCCAAGCCCAAGCCAAAATTGACACCCTTACATAGCGTCTATCGCGGATGGTCTGCTGCATGTCAGACCAGCCACACAGGCACACTTTACAGCAGCTTTTGTCTTCATTCATGAGATGGCTCCTCTGACATGCAACAGACCATCTGCGATGGACGCTAGCATATATATATATATATATATATATATATATATATATATATATATATATATATATATATATATATATCTATATCTGTGTGTGCGCGCGCGCGCACACGGCAATCTCTCTTGTTTTGATAGATACATCATTTGTTTTATAGTGAACCACCCATCTTTTTTTGTCAAATGACAACTCAAAATGGAGATAGTAATTAAACACGATTATTCTTTAGTCATGAAAGCTACATGGAATACCATGCCATACGTATTTATACTGTGTCTGCACATACATGCAATGGGACCCATATTATGGAATGATCTGATCTGTTCATTTGTTCGGCCCCAAGTAAAGTAAGTTTATACCCCGAAAATAAACTTCATTGAGTGATCCCAACCCTCCGATCTGTAGAGATTTAACATGTACTAGGTTACTTTTTCCTTGGTAGCAATCATTGGAAACTCACCAAACAAATCGAGTGTGAACTCACAAAAGAGTGGGTAAACGTTTCTATATACTTTATGTATGTAAGGCTTTATTTATGTTAAGATCCTTCACCTAATATAGCTCTGCCCAATACCTTCAACTAGAAGATAAAGTCAAAAAAATCATTGGGAATGACACCACTGGCAATGTGTAAGATGGGATCCTTTTAACAATCTTTCCATCTGTCAAGAACTTATTGGATTGTAGATGGCTTATTTCTCAATTATTTTTCCTATTTTTAAGAGGTTATGGGAAGCACACGTCATTTGTTGTCATTGGTGTATATAAAAAGTTCATTCGAGAAGACGACAATGTATAAGCTAGGGTTAGGGTTTTTTATAAAAAAAACTCTTTAAATAGACATTTGATTTGAGTGACAAAACAGGCAAACTCTCTCTCTCTCTCATATTTGGTCATAGAAATCAAACCACGTCCCTTTGAAATCTGCCGTGATATATGGTCTTGACTGAACTTGGTGATGTTACATGGATAAAATTAAGTGGCTTGGGATTGAGTCAACTCGTACAATATAAAACATTATATGATCCATCAGTTTCGTTATCCATGACATATTTTCTCTTGCTTCTCTTTCTTTCCTTTTCTTTATTTTGTGTCATGGAAACATCAAACATAAAACAAGAAGTTAGCAGTAAATAAACAAATGAAGAAGAGATAGTGTTTGATTTGATGCAGGGTTTAAGTGGTTAGGACAAGTCTAAATACTTTTAGCCCGTGGAAAACCAAACCAGCCGCCATCATTTCACATTTGAACTCATAATCTATAAAGCTCTCCCTCTCTAGGTGGAGCATATAAAGCTTGCTTGAACTCATAATCTCGTAGTTGCAACCCAAAGCACCTTCTATTTGAGGACAAGCTCAAGCCCAAATGGTTAAATAAAGCACAGGGTTTGACCCACATGGGATGAGGATACATTCGTGTGCGCGCGTGTGTGTGGATTTGGCAACATAAAAAAGAATGATGAATACTGCAAAAGAAAATACAGGGTTAACGAGCCGAATTGGTGTTGGGACCATTCGGGGTAGACCCACGCTTATATGGCTAGGGGTGGAACTTGGGTCGGGTCGGGTTGAGTTTTTTCTAAAAAAATAATTGGAATCAACCAGAACCAGACCCAAATTTTATGGTCAAAGTTCATCCCGAATTCCCAAAAATCATTCCGAGTTGCACCCCTACGGCCTCTTCTTCACATGCGCACACTGGTGTATGTGAGTAGTACTAATGTTTGTCATGTTGACCCAAAACTCGTCCGAGTTGACTCATCAAACCAGCTAAACAAGTCCGACTCTCTAATTTCTTGTGAAGCATTAAAGTGAAAATCCACTACAAGATTCGAACAAAGAATTCCTTATTTAGTGTAAAAAGAAGCCTAACAATTATGAGGTTGCATATTTCATGTTTAAAATATATGTATAAGTGGAGGAAAAATGTTGGAATCTGGTTCCCACACCAAGAGGTGGTGTTATGTTTTCGGTCCGGAACACAATAATTACTAAATTTTTTAATTAAATTTTTATTTTTATTTTTCCATTCTCATTTCAGGGGAATTGTAATAGATGCCGATTTTGATTCCTGATTCCGGCAATCCAAATGCGCGCAGCTTAAAATGTCCCCGACCTTTATCAAGTCGGCATTTACTGGTGCGGTTTGACTCGACTCAACCTACTATCCCTACTATCGCAAGTCGAGTCGAGTTTTTTACGTTTTTTTTAACTATGAATGAATACATATTAATCCAATTCTTCATCATTCATAAAAAAAATACCATGAAAATGAATACATGTCCACCTTCATTAGGCATTTTTTGGGCTTTTGTTGAATGATCCACATGTGTCTACATGTGTCTATGTCAGTAAGATTCCTCCGCATGCATAAACCTCTTCCATAGATAGAGCCGTAAGAAAGGCCAAAACATCATACTTTCCATTAGATGCTCCAAGATGGTCAACAATCTCATGCTATTTTTATACTCTCCCCCACCAAAAGTCTTACCACTTAAGCAATCGATCTTGTTAACAGCACAAGAGATTCGACACCGTCATCCCTTCAAAACATTTATTATTATTCATATGATCTTCTATTCTCTAAATCTATTTAAGTATATCACCCATTATACTCAACCGTGTATTAATACTCTTTTGATCTTCTAGACCCTTGTTTTGTTTTCCTTAACCCCATTCTATTTTATATTTTGAGTATTCTAATCGAGAAAACGGGTGATCTACTAACCTAATTGGCAAAAACTAATCCCATTAACTCTCCTTGGTTTGTTTAACAAATAATTAAGAATACCATGAAGTGTTGATGTTGATGTACGTGGGACCCGTGTGTTAAGATAAGATTGATGGGAATCATGCAACAGTGAGTATGAAAGCTGTTATAGAGAGGAAGTCAGGGTGGTGGTCTTATCGGCTGACAAGGATGTGATCATAGCTAATTTGGAATTGCCATTTCACATTCGATCATTCCTGAGTAGATTTTTTTTTTTGAATGGTAAAAAGAATTTATTAAGAAAGGGAAAAATATATAAGTACAACCGATCCACGAGAAGGTCACGACAAAAGACACAGGTGACAAAAAAGAAGAAAGACAAATAATAAAGCCACACATACTCGAAGGGGAAGGAAAAAAACCCTTGAACGGCCAAGCTTATCCACCTCGCTAACATAATCACAGGAAATGGAGCAATTGCCCACACGATCATGAATCTAATCCATAAAGTCAGCTAATCCCAAGGATGGAAATAACTAACATTAAACCATGGTTTTAAATTTCGGTTTCGGGGTTAATTTCAGACCTAGCCAAAATCGAAATTTCAGGCCAAAATTCGGTAAATACACACGAAATGTCAATTTTTTGAGCCGAAATTATGGCTGAAATGTGGGAAAGGAATAAAAAAATATTTTTTTTTTTCAAATTTCGCCTACAAAATTTCAACTGAAATTTAGTACGTTTCGCCAATTTCAGTTTCGAAACGTTTCGGTTTCGATCTTGACCGAAATCTGAAATTTCGGGATTTAAAACCTTGCATTCAACCACCTAATAACATTAATGAAATCACCTTCCACCACTAAATCTGAAGAGGTATTCTCATCCACTAGCCTGATATCTTGAAGGACCACCCTAAGCTCCGCTTCATTCGAGTCGGCTCTCCCTATTGGACCAGAGAAAGACCACTTTACAAATCCGGCCTCCAACACTAGCGAGGCCCGGGTTAACAAGACTCGAGCCATCCAAATTCAACTTAAACATTCTTGAATCAAGAGGACACCACCTAGGTTTATGAGGATCCCTATTCCTCAGTAGAAGTTGCTTTTAAAAATAACTAATTCAAAGCATGGTTTCAAAATTCAGTTTCGGAATGTGTTTTGGTCCTCACAGAAAACAAAATTTCTGCCGAAATCCAACGAAACGTTTAAATCAATATTTTATTCCATACTAATGTCGGCCGAAATTTCAGAAAAATATTAAATAATTAAAAACTCTTTTTACCATGCTGCCGCTATACCCAAAGGAAAGACCGCTGGTATAGCGAAAAAAAAAAAAAATTAAGAGAGATATTTGGTTGAATATCCGAAAAATTTCTGGCGAAATTTCAGAAAAAAATGAAATTTCTACTGAAATTTTGAAAATTTTGAAATGTCGAAATTTCGGCCAAAAAAATATACCGTTTCGGGTATGTGTGATTTCGATTTCTGTTTTGAGAGTCGAAATTTAAAACCATGATTCAAAGTCATTAGGAATTAGGTTAGAACTAGGAGCGGAGCTACATGTACTATAAGGGGGGCAGCTGCCCAACTTGAGTTGGGCCAAACTCCTTAATAGGCCCAACTCAATTGGGCCCAGCCCCCTTCAAAATTTGAAGCCTGCCCCCCTTATGTATAACCTGCCCCCTTATGTATAAATCCGGCTCCGCCACTGGTTAGAACATGGCATTGAGCTCCCATTTGTGTTGCCTTATATTTAGTAGGAGATGCACGAAAACCAAATCATAATGACGTGTGCAATCCATCAGCAAGATGTAGACGTGGCAAAACGCCACTATCCCACGTGCCAAGGTACCTCAATCTACACTCAAGCCTCTGAAACATTGACTACCAAAACGCTTGACCGGCTATTGCCGGTAGCTGCTGCTGACTCATTACCTTCCGGCCTTTTGCAACTACAAGTCTACAAAGATTATTCAAAAGGCTCAGAAACAGGTTTCAAAGTCCTCTCGTCCCTCCCTTCCCAACAATAGGAATAAACCCTAACTTCCATTTCTCTTCTTCATTTTCCCTGCAACATCCATGTCTGAAAAAGAAGAACCTTGTAATCAGAACCCTTATCATGAAAATCCCAACATGGGTGTCTCCAGTTTCAGTTTCCCTTTCTCAAACAACCCCTCATTCCATAACCCATCACCATCTTATAGAGGGTTGGATCCATTTTACATGAGCTTCACCAAGTGTTTAAATGGCTCAATGGATTATAGCGAGATGGCGAGAGCGTTTGACATGTCGTGTTCTTCGTCGGAAGTAATAAATTCTGGTGACGGCGGCAATCCGGTGACGCCAAATTCCTCGGTCTCTTCGTCTTCCGCAGAAGGAGAAGAGGACTCAAGGGGGAGCAAAAAAGATCAGCTGTCTAAAGGGTCTGAAGATGGGGTGGAGAAGTCTAAGAAACTGTAGGTTTGGTTCTTTGGGTTGAATTCTATCAACAAATTAATTTTTATTGTGAGATTAAAGCCTTTGTTCTCCTAATTCTTATTTTGGTTGAAGGAAATATTAAGTCAGTCTTTTTGTCTTCATTTCTTTCTAGAGCTTTAGTGAAGTGCAAAAGATTCTTATTTAGAGTATGTAAATGGAGAAAATCAGTATAAAAAAAAAAGATAAAAACTTTCCCTGATTTTTTTATCATCTATAATTGCATCGATCAACAATAATTCGTTACCCATAAAAAAAAAATAATAATAATTCGTCTCTTTTTATCAATTTGATGGATTTGTGGATCTAGGAATTCATTTCGAACAATTGAACCTTCTCAAACTGTTTCTTTAAGAACCAAAAAGGTTTGTGACAGAATAACAAATGCCTATATTCCCCATTAAGAAAGCATGATTGTAAATTTTTCTTCATTTGTTTATGTAAAATTCAGTCAATATTTGTCGTCTCCATTCCTTTCTGGCATGCTTTCATGATGTTGGTGACTGTGATAATCTTGTTTGGTGCAATTTAAGAAAATCTAAGTTGCATCCTCCCTGAAATTAACTATTAGAATTGCACCAAATAAAGAAATTTCAAGAGATCTTAGCTCTTCTAAGCTTGTTATATGTGGGTTTTGCTAATAGGGATCTTTTATGTTTGAAAACATTTAGGAACAAACGTAGGAAGAAGGGGGAGAAACTGCCAAGAGAGCCTCGTTTCGCTTTTATGACCGAGAGTGAGGTAGATCATCTGGAAGATGGATACAGATGGAGAAAATATGGCCAAAAAGCAGTCAAGAACAGCCCTTATCCAAGGTTTGTTTGTTGAATTTTCAATTAAAAGAAACTGTGTTGACTCTCTGCTCTAACTCCTTGCTATTTATAGAAAGTCTTGTCTTTCTCTATATAATAAAATATACTCTTGGATTGAGCCTCTAGCTCAATGGTAAAGGCTTTGGCTTTCAACCTTGAGGTCGGAGGTTCGATTCCAGCTTACCCACCAGAAAAAGAAGAAGAAGAAGAAGAAGAAAATATAGTCTTCATTTTAAGACACTGTTGCTTGTAGGGGTGGACATGGTTCCGGTTCGAACCGAGGAACCGAACCGAACCGGCACATATGGTTCTGTTCGGTTCCATATTTATATGGTTCGGTTCCGATTCTGATATCCTGGAACCGATGGAAATTCAGTTCGGTTCTGGGTTTTGGATCCCGGAACCGAGAACTGACCCTCACCTTAAAACCCAATGTCTCATCGCTAGATAAAATCACCCCACGCCCTTTTAATTCATCCCTCTTTACATGTTGCTTTACCTTTAAAATTTTAATTCACCCCCCAAATTTGTGCTTGATTATTCCAATTTGTGCGTGTGTGTGTAGGTCATATATAATTTTTGCATTGCTCAAATTTGTGCAAATTTGTGCCTGATTATTCCAAATTCGTGCATGTTAGTCTTTGTAGTTCATATATAAACAGGACCGAACCGATTATAAATACGATTAGGCAAAATATCTACATTTGGTGAAGGTTGGGTAAACCCAGAACCGAACCGAACTGAACCGAACCGAACCGATTATATATGGTTCTGGTTTGGTTCGGTTCGAAACATATATGGTTCGGTTCTGGTTCCAATTTCAGGGAACTGATTATATATGGCTCGGTTCTGGGTATACCCCAAAACCGAACCGAACCGAACCATGTCCACCCCTAGTTGCTTGTATGTTCTTGATTATAGGCTAAATGTTAATCCAATCTATTATTACTTCGGAAGCCATTAACTATATCATTTCTAAAAGTAATATAATTATTATTAGCAAATAATCATGTTTAACTTCAAAACCAAATATAATTATATGCAAAATGAAAATACTTTAGGTATCCAAAGAGGCCTTACATCTCTTTTAGTTACAGCTTCATCAGTAAGAAGTAAGATTGACTCAATTAAGGGCAATTAAGGGCCTCTTTGGATACCCAAAAATTAAGTGATTACTTGCAACCAAGATTATTTTAAGTTAATCTTATTTGCAATTGGGACATTAAGATCATTTTGCATGAGATAGACAATAAATTATTATATTATTACTTGCATGTAGGATTATATACAAATAAGAATATAAGATCATAAGCATACAATTTTTTAGGGGTATCCAGAGGCCTTAAGCGATGTTTACATGGATTCTTATGAATGGACAATATACCCATGTTGGATTCCAGTACTTCAGGATTCTGTGCGACACTTCTAGATTTCTTTTTTCTGTTTTTTTTTTTTCTGAATACTAGCTACTATCACAACTTTATAATTACCACATGTTTTGAGTTTTATCCATCCCAATAGTAAGTTGTTTATATAAAAATAAACTGTTATCTTTACTTGTTCGATTGAAAATTTTCAATATATTACTTATTAAAACCTTAAAGATTTTAGAAAATCAGTGAATCTTTCTTTCTTTTTTTTTCTTTCTTTTTTTGAGATTTGTCGAATCAGACAATGAATAGCTGTGTCGGATTCCAACCATGTACCCATATTGATGCAATATAGGCCTTAAGCCTTAGAGGTAATAATGACTAATTATCGATTGCTTCTCACAGTATATCTTCTTCCCAAAAATTGGTCTGAAATTTGCCAAGCAAAGACAATTTTCATGACAATTTAATTGCCATTGCAGAAGCTATTACCGGTGCACCAGCCAGAATT
Source organism: Tasmannia lanceolata (assembly GCF_043159265.1). NCBI lineage: Eukaryota > Viridiplantae > Streptophyta > Magnoliopsida > Canellales > Winteraceae > Tasmannia > Tasmannia lanceolata. The sequence continues at coordinate 48,151,155 of NW_027518692.1, forward strand.
GTTCGGTGAAGAAACTTGTGGAGAGATCATTTCAAGATCCAAAGATCGTGATTACCACATACGAAGGCCAACATACCCATCATTGCCCAGCGACACTTAGAGGGAACGGTGCAGGGATTTTGGTTCCATCAACGGTAATAGCACCTCGGGCGATGCCCAATTTCCACCAAGAACTAAAGATGCAGATGCCTCAAACAAATATCCAAAGTGATACAACCTCCATGTATAGGCAAAACCTAACTTCTCATCAACAATTCCAACTTTCTGACTATGGCCTTTTACAAGACATCATTCCCTCTTTAGTCCACAGACAACCATGACACTGCTCTCACTATCTCTCTCATTGTACATGTATTTAATTTTGTATACATGAACCAATACTAGTATGGTATATCTAGACCATTAATTTCATCTTTCTGATCACTTATTTAAGTGTCAACTTTCTTCTTTCTCTTGCAAAATCCATGTCAATTACTTAGAGAAAAAGCCAAGGGCAGTGGTACCATGAAAGAGAAAGGCTATCTGGTAGAGCCTTCTAATTTGGGAGATGGGCATTTATGATGAAGCAGATGGTTTGATAGAGGTGCTATGGATGGAGGAGTGCATGCTTTTGCTACAAGTAGAATTAATGTTTTGTTGTTTGATGGAAATGGTGGTGCTGCCGGATAGAGATGGAGATATCATGACTGGCTAGGTTTTTGTTTAACTAGCAACTTGTTATGAGGGGTGCATTTGGTAGGCTCAAAATGCATGGGTGAGGCCACCATCTCTATCCAAACAAATGCATATGGTAGGGCCCACCATTTCTTTGCTTTTATATACGGAGAGAGGGAGAGGGAGAGAGAGAGGGAGAGAGAGAGAGCGAGAGGCTGTTAATATCCAGCAAAATATGGGTAGGTGTGGATCTTCCTTGATGAGGCTGTTAATATCCAGCAAAATATGGGTAGGTGTGGATCTTCCTTGATTCCAGAGAAAGAAACAAAATGAATTCTAATGAAAAACTTTGGATGACGCGTGATGAGGAAAGGACTTAAGTCGTTCTCTTTATTTAAAGTCAATTTTTACTCACGTACGTAAAGATAGAGGCTATGGTGTGCAGTAGATCTTGTTACCCTCAGCACCTCTACAACACAACCCATCACCTCCTTGAACTTGCTCCTTTGTTCTCTTATATTCACAACACAATAGAGGGTCAGGGTGCTTTATGAGCACAAAACATCTTTCCTGCTTTCCCATGGATTTGCTAGGCAATTCTGTGGAAATCCATTTCGCGGCTGACTTTTGCATGCGGAAGCAGCCACCTTTGATGAATTAAATGAATAAGACAATATCTGCTGAGAAGCAAGCCTGTGTGGCTATTCTTTTATGCAAAAGTCAGCCTCGAAATGGCTTTCCGCGAAATTGCCTAGCAACTCCCGTAAAACTATTTATTTTGACCGGGATGACAAAATAGTATATAATAGGGATGTTTGAAAAGAGACAACCGGGAAATGATAAATTCGCCCCTCTTCTTTAGATGGGACCTCCAACTCCGCCGTTGAGTCCTTCCCACGTGAAGTAAATCAGCCCTTCACCAGACGTCTATAGTTGGCTTTCCCAAGTTAAAAAAAAAGGGAGTGGATGTATCACTTCCCTTTTTTTATAGTAACATTGGATTTGCTAGGGACATTGGCTGAAACGCATTTCGCGGCTGCCTGTTGCATGAGAGCATCCCACCTCACATGTAGGGCTGCAACTCGGGTCGGGCGGGTCGGGTTTTGGAGAACCCAACCCTACCCGAGAAATATCTCGGGTCGGGTCAGGTTTTTTTCCGGAAAACCCACGATTCCCAAACCCGGCCCTACCCATGATAAATCTCGGGTCGGGTTTTTTCACGTTGACGCAATTTTTTAAGGAAAATTCTTGTTTGGCAAGGCAACTCAACTCATAGAAGCAGAAATTACACTCACATTACACTTGAATCAAACAATGATGTAATTACACTCACATTACACTTGAATCAAACAATGCCGTAATCAAACAATGTTGTAATTACAATCAAACAATGTTGAATCAAACGCTGGAATCAACTCAACTCATAGAAGCAGAAATTACACTCACATACAATAACAGTGGGTGCGTGGGTTTTCACTTTTAACTTTTAACTAACAATAGAAAAAAATGTACATACTATAACTTATGTAACTCGGGTCGGGTCGGGTCGGGTCGGGCCACTTCAAACCCGGCTCGACCCGAGATTCATGCGGGCTTTTGAATGCTCAACCCGGCTCGACCCGAGATTCATGCGGGCTTTTGAATGCTCAACCCGGCTCGACCCGAGATTCATGCGGGCTTTTGAATGCTCAACCCGAAACCCATGAAACCTGAACCCAACCCAGGTTATTTTCGGGTCGGGTCGATGCGGGTCGGGTAAAACCCGGCTCGAGTTGCAGCCCTACTCACATGGATACAAAAATTGATCGATTCTATGGGATCCTTCCTTTATTCAAACAGAAATCAATCAGATTGATTCCTAAAATGCCTTTCTGGATATTTCTCAATGTCCCAGCAATTCATGGAGCATGAGAAGCGGATGAATAATCATCTGTTTCTAGAAAAAGCCATCTCTTTCTCAACAATGCCTTTGTCATTTGATCCAATAGTGCTCCATTAGATAGGAACATATTCAATACATAATGATAACTCTTGAATGGTGGCCAAACAACTCGTTTAGGAGAGTATCTATGATGCGAGGCAATCGAACGAGTCTTTCGGAGCTCTAGTTCCAAAGATGCAAAAGTGATTATTTTGAGAATAGGCACAACTCAAAATGAAAAATGAGCATGAAATTTGTTTTTTCACCGAAAGAAACGGAGCCCTAGTCGTGTTGTGCCTATTTTTCTTCATATTTCCTCTTGTGCATAATTTCTATGTGATAAGCAGTATGTAGTTACTACAGCAGGATTACAAGGGACTGCCCTTGTTCTTCATTGGATAGAGTCATGTTTTGACAAATTCGTGGTGGTAGCCATCGAGTCAATATTTGGAAACATCCATAGTTGCACCCTCATCATTCTATCCAATTCTCTTCCCCATTAAACCCAATCAACTCACTGAATATTGTGCTCTATTTCATGGTCTCTTCCCCATTAAAACCAATCAACTCGTCGAGTATTATGCTCTATTTCATGGCCAACTATGGAGTCTGCCTCTCTTTTATTGTAAAAATAAGAAAAATGATACGGAGACTAAGAGTACGACCGATGGGAGGGCCTAACAATGAGAATGTGCCATGTGTGAAAAAAAGTTCTACTTTTTATTGATTTTCTTAAACCAGAGCGCTGGATCACATCACTTACGATGTAATGTTGGTTCGGTCCCGTGATTGATCGTACTCTGTCTCCCTAGCATTACTGTTGCAAATAACATAGCGTGATCTCCATAATCTTATGGATGTTCCATTCTGTAATCTATGTTGGTTAATTGGAGCAGCATCTTGAACATGACCTCCAAGATTGAGAACCCAGTTTAAAGATTGGAGATGCTCCCAATTGAGGTTTCTGGCTTCAGATGCGTCTGTGTCATCTAGGTGAACTCATGGGAGTCCATAGAATTCCTGTTGAAGGGTCTAGTACCAACATGCTAGTTTTGTTTAGTAAGTGGGCTGAAGGGGAGGATAAGGGGATCATGTACTGGTTTTCTAGTAAGTTGGTGGTGAGGACATTGTAGTCATAGCAGTAGCTGTCTGCATCCAAATGGGCTATGTTGCTGTAGTATGAACATTGTAGTAATAGCAGTAGTTGCTGTCCCATAAAGTGTGCATCCAGAAGGGCTATGTTTCGACCAATTTTAGTTTGAGAGGCCATGGTCTTTCGTTTAGATTGGGTCTTTCGTGTGGGTCCTTCTACTCTGCTATTTAAATTGTTGGGAGGAGTGGTTGGGAGGAGTGGTTATAATAGTAGTGTTGAAATCTTGGGGGCTTTTTTTTTAGTAAAGTTGTTTTTGTTTAGTAACGGTGTTAATAGGATAAGTTGGGGGGTTCGTTTGTAAAAGAAGGATTGATGGTAGAGCATGGTACTAAGAAGCTCTCTTGAGGCAGTTTAGGCATATATCGCACTACTGGCATGATGAAGGAAGACATGTCCCAATTATTTTATTTTGGTCCAGGGTATGCTATAGCCAGCTTCTCTGATACATTGTAATACATGATGGGACTCCTGGTCCCCAATGTAACCTTAGTATCAATGAAAATATGTCTACTTTCAAAAAAAAAGTCGGTGGGGAGGACAAGGGGATCATGTACTCATTTTCTACATACTTTCTTCCATAAGGCTGTGCAAAGCACTGAGCGTAGCAAACACTAGCTGGCATGGTTAGAGCACTTTGAACTTTGTACTATACTCAGAAGGGCATGAGAGCGCCCCAAACCCACCCACCCCTAAACGCCCTTGTAATGTTCTTCTCACCTAAGTTTTAAGTTCGCTGTCCTAACCTTGAAGCTTCAAGTCCTAACAGGGTTTGTCTAGTTAAATTGTTTTGCCAATGTAACAGTATACCACCTATTGTTAAAAAGCACGGTACAGTTCTGTGTGCTGTCTGTGGTACTAGGAGCTGCTATAACGATCCTTATATGGGGAACAATTTACCAGCACCGGTGCTACAGCCAACCCAACCCGAGGAACCCTTTTTTCCAATCCGAACCCGACCCGATTTCCAACCCGACTGGTTCAACCCGATCCGAGGAACCCTTTTCCGACCCGAACCCGACCCAAGTTCGACCCAACCCAAACCGAATTTTTAAGCTTAGAAAAAAAAATCATAAAAAATGTCAGGTTGAACTCAGGTCGGATTGCCCGAACCTAACCTGAACTCAACCCGACTTTTTCCCGGGTGGAACCCGACCCGAGTTGCACCCCTAAATTGTCTAGCAGTAATACCCTCCCCTAAATTGTCCAGCTAACTCTCTGATGTCCAATCTAATTTTGAGCTATGAACAGAACCGTGTGCCACAAAGTCAAAAAGTCTCCCATGCAATTAAAACCATCACAAGGCACCGACCGAGACCAGATGAGCTTTTATAAATTCGAAAACAAAGGAGGTAGCACCGCCCCCATTTGAAAGAGAAGTGCTAAATATCAAAACAAGGGTGAGATTCTCAATGTCTCTAACCATCCAACATTTGAGACAGTGAATTAGTGTATATAAAGATAAAGAATTAAAAAGAAGCCCACAAATTAGGACTACATTAACAAAAAAAAGTAAACGATGCCCCATTGATTCATGCACCCACTCCACCAAAAGAAAGATGAGAATAATGATTCATATGGCCACAAAAGTCTCTCTTTGCATCCCACACAAAAAAATAAAGAAAAGAAAAGACAGAGACAAGAAACAGAGGTCTAAGATTCCAAAAGCCAGAAAGAAGTGGTGAGGCGCATTTAAAATTATTATGGCATTAGAAATAGCTAGTGGTAAGTCCGACACAGAGATTTTGACAGGATATCAAGCTCACGTACACATAAACCCCCATCCAGAATAAAGAAAAGAAAAGGGTCTAAAAGTCCATAAACCCCACCACACAATATCCAATAACCAGCAACAACAGCCACTACAAAAGCAAAAAACAAACAAACCCAACTCCCCCGTCTTCCCCCGCATGCATTTTTTCCATCTTTTCTATGCCAAAAGCCCCTCCCCCACTCCATCACCCTCCCACTTCACCTTCAACCAAAAGCTTCCATGCTTTAAAAGCTAAAGACAGAGAGAAGGATACAACATATATCATAATAATAATACTAAAAGTAGCATACCTAATATTAGAGGGAGATTAATCTCGATTACCGTGAAAGTGGTCTGTTAATTCTTCTTGAAATTCTTTATCCCAAGTTTCTTCACTTCCACCTTGAGAGATTTCAGGTATCTAACGGCCTCATCGAGTACAGTGGCAGTATCCATCTGATCACCACTGGGCAGGATTCCCCTCAAGGTCTTCATCATCTTCTTAATCTTTTGTCTCTTCCTTTCACTGTTGCCGCTATTTCTACTGCTGCTGCTGCATGAGAATGACTTCTGAATAGAAGACAGCTTTGTCTTACATATTTTGGAACCATCTGTTGAGCCAGAATCCGGAGAACGGTTCACATAGTTGCCCATGGTCCGGCCAGTGCTGACCTCTTCATCATCATCATCTTCTTCATCTTCCAAGCTCAGTAATGCATCAATGTCTTCGGAGTCTTCTTTAAGGGAGGAAGATTTATCCTCATTTTTGTTTCTGTCATTTTCTTGGGCATAACTGGTGTGAATATCAAAGTTAGGGCAATTGAACTTGTTGGCTGGTGGGGGATAGAACATGATCCGGCACTTGTTATCAGTCTGGTCAAAGATGATAAAGTTCTTGGGACAGTTTGGAGACTTTGGGTTCATTCCATGAACGGGGGACCCAGAGTGCTTTGCACCCATTACTGTTGCATTCAACAAAGGCGCAGCAGGAACGTTATACGTACAACCACCTACTTCATATGAAATAGGTGGCGCTGCCTTTCTGGGGTAAAATTTCGGGTCACTCTGCATGTCCTACTCAGATTTATACAATGTGGTACTGATGGGTGTTATGCTGCAGATTGGGTAGGCACTAGTTCCAATTTTGTAATCTACTTCCAGAGAGGGATGGGGATTTGTACTTTAAGGTATTAGGGAAACTAAGACTATGTGATTGCCATAAGGACACGAGAGCTTTCTATGACAGTTTCGCAGCCATTATAATTATTTCATATGTTGAACTGTCTTGTGAATGAACGAAGGAAGCAAAGGCAACCGGTGTCTGGTTATAGAGCTTTTCTAGTAGTTAAGCTACGTAACAGGCTTGAGCAACTGACGGAAGTACTCGGCCTGTCATATCAAGAAAAAGGAGATTCAACTACAATGCAATAAACATTTTTGGGAAGTAATTAACCTTACTGGCAATTATGAAGAAGGTTCAATTGAATCAAGTAATCGTGGAGAAAAAAACAACTGATCAAAAACGATTGCAAATTCACAGTATCTTGTAAATAACAGCATCCTAATCACAGTATCTTGTAAATAACAGCATTCTAAACATGCATTGCAAATCAAAAGTTCAATTCAGCATCTATCTTTTAGAAGGCATAATCACAAAATGAAATGAACCCAATCATTTTTTTCTTTTCTCTCTACAAAAATAAGATAAACTTCAATTGAAGGATAGTAGGATACCCAAAATCCAAAACTATGATGGCCCTAGTATATGCAACATAGACACTGCAAATGTGTCATTGTCTCAATCGCCATACAAAATACCATGAGAAACCCAGTATATCAACATGTACACAAGATCATATCCACATATGAGTAAAAATTGATCAAACATTCAAATGTTTAAGCATTCAGCCTAGTCCCTGGTAAGATTTAAAGGTTCATATCCTCAAATTGATAAAAAACATATCCGTCTGAAATGAAATTATCTAAAGCCCATAGGTAGTACATTAGCATCACCAAAAAATAAAGGCAAATACAAATTAAGGAATGGTCGTGGTAAAATAACTATATAAATTTATAAACTAATAAAAAATATAAATATTGATCATTTTGACATGTGTCATCCTTGCCACTACAGCAGGAATATGATCAGTAGGTTATGCATGTTACTCATCCAATTAGAAATAAATTAGTTTTTGAATTGCTAAGGCCCTGTTTGTTTCGGATTCTGAGAATTGATTTTGAGTCCAAACCTGATTATTGGACCCAAAATTGCGAACAGGGCCTAAGAGTTCTCCTCATTGATACTATAGCAAAATCCAATTTAAGCTTAAAAGCAATCAAGAACTTACACCGATAGGTAAAATAATGAAAAGTTGAACTATTTGTTTCTCATATATCTCCGTCAAAAAAATGGTAGCAAAAAATAGTAGCAAGGCTTTTCACACATATAAAAGGATTACAGCTTTCATGAAATTCAATATTATTTACAAATAAGATGGCAGAAATAAACAGAACGAATAGAAACCATGATTAACAGATTAACAGATTAACAAGTCTGTGTGCAGATATTATAAGGAAATACAAAGCAGAAATAGAGCAAACTAACCTGACAAACTTTCATCAATTGGTAATATGCGATGACTCTGACATTCATTGTAATTTCCCCAACACCTTCAACAGTTCTGTGTCTCTTCAGATTAACAGCAATGTACATCGTCACTCCTTCAAAACCAGAGTATAACACAAAGAAGAAAAAAGCCCCTCGATAGTTCAAATGTATTTCACCTGTATCAGAAACCCCAAAAAGATCATTTACATCAAACAAAAAAAAAACTTGAAACTGATAAACAGCCGAACGATTGAGACCCTGTTCCCTTACGATTATGGATTATGACAACCGATTGTGATTGCCAAACGGATTATTGGAATCAAATTTAAACGTAATTTTGAGTCCAATAATTGCCTTGTAATCGGTTGCCATGATCTTAAACGAAGAGGGCATAAGAAAATAAGCAGATTGACTGGGTATTCAATCCTGCTGGTTTTAAGTCCAAATAGAGCTACGAAAATAATGTTTCAGAAACATAAGATTGAAATGAAATATAGGACGCTAAAACTTCAAGAGAAAGATCTTACCAGAAGAGCTCAAACCTTACAGTATGACACGAAAAAACACCACCAAGCAGACACACTTCCTGTTGTAATTAACAAAAGAAGACGTCCAAGGCATGCTGATTAACTTTTTTTTGTCCTTCAAAGCTACATCAAAGAACCCAAGAAACGCACAAATAAAACCTCTGATGCAGTAAGAGAAATCCCCAGACAGAGGAATCTGTACTTAGCTAACAGATTAAGTAAATTTACACAAACAATCAACAAACCAAAACTTAAAGAGACTTTAAAGAAAATATTAGTGAAAAATCAATCAAATTTACATAGATGGACCTTCAAGAGAAGTGCAAATAGCCTCTAAACTAGGAAAAAACCCTAACAGAGAAGAAAAATCAATCGATCAGTTAGAAAATGTAGATTACAACCAACTCCAAATCCAAAATAAACTTTAGAAGAAAATATTAGTCGAAAATCAATCAAATTTACATAGACTGACCTTCAAAAGAAGTGTAAATAGCCACCAAACTAAGATGAAAACCCTAAGAGAGAAGAAAAATCAATCGATCGTAAGAAAATGTAGATTAGGTGCACAAAATGTCTTCGAATTCAAAGAAAACACTACAATCGGAAGGAAATTCTAAAAAACTATTATATGATGTAAAAGGAACCATATCTACATCCAAAAAACGTCAAAACAAGGACAACCACGAAAGAACTTAAAGAAAACCCTCACAAACAGATGAAAAACATCGAGATCTGTAAAATAAATGCAAGACGAATTAGATCTCACAGAAAATACCTAAAAAAAGCTCAAATCTATAGAAAATCCAAAGGAAATACTCAAATCGCAAGGAACTCGACTTTAACTAAATAAATACAGAATAAAAAATCCAAACAGAAGCCAAAATAAGAAAAGATGGTTAGATCTAGGGCAAACCTACAAAAAACCCTAAAGCCTTAAGAAATTCTTTAAGAATCAGTGAACTACAAGTAACAGAGCCAAACCTAGGGTTTCTGAGAAGATATTAACGAAACAAAGCGAGATACGAGATCAGATCAAAAGAAAAATGTGGGTTTTTTTCAGATAGAGAGAGAGAGAGAGAGAGAGAGAGAGAGAGTTATGAAGAAGAAAGACTAAGAAGCAAGGTAGAGATAGAAAATAAGAGAGCTTTTTGCAAAAAGAAAAACCAGTGGATTTAACTAGAGGGTTAAGTCTGATGTTAACCATGGTTTAATGTGTCTTAACCATGGTCTCGATGGGCGTGCCCTCTCCACCGGCAGAGTAATAACCGGAAGGAATTTAGGCCGTTGGATTGGAAGCCTCGGTAATGGTTTCCGTTGATCGCGGATTCGGTGTCAGCCGTCGGATCACGGCGCGCGTGATGAAGTGGGTTGTGGGGCCCACAAGGTTGTCATTTTTTACGCGTGTCGGCAAGAGCCTCGTTGGCGTGGGTTACTTATGTCTGGGAGCAAATATGAATGTAATTTGACTCGTGCTTTTGCTCTTATTACCCAAACTCTCCTCGGCAGAAGAGAGAAAACGGTGAGGTGGGGATTTTATTTTAGAAACCTCGAGATCTTCTTAGCCTTTTCACTCTGTACTTTCCTTTCATGGCTTAAACAGAGCTCATATTTCTACTAACATTATATGTCGATATTTACACCTTTCTCTTTATTTCAAACCATATAAACTTCCTTACCCTTAATTTTTTTAAGTGGACTTCTTTTCTTTTCTTTTTTTATTTATTTTAGGTGACGCAGGATGTCGTCCCCACCTCCTTTGGGACTAAGACTATTCCCTACGGATGCACGCAGTGGCCCACAAATCACGTACATCAGGACAAGTCCGGGGGATTCGAACACTCGTCACCGAGGAACAAACCTGTGACTTTATGCTGAAGAGCCAACACCCGTTTGGGATTTGTAAAGTGGGCATAGGCCAATGTTGTCCGATGATTGTCTGTCTTAATTAAAACAATATATAACAGCTAAAAAATCGCTTAATTTGCATGGGTTTTATGTGTAGGGACCACCATGTAGCAAATGACACAGTCTCCACACCAATTCAGTGCAAGGTTTGAGGGTCCCGATATATCGGCCTTATCGAACGCCCTCCAATATGGGTATATCGGCCAATTTCTAGGAAATATTTTGAAATATTCCCAATATATTTGCATAACAGATGGGTGCAGATATTGATATGTGCTGCCATATTTAAAATCATGCACATTTTTGTTTTTGGTTTTTTTTTTTATGACATAGGGTATCCCCAACCCATTTTAGGGCGGGACTAATCCCTATGGATGCTCGCAATCACCCGTAAACCACACGCTAAACCCTATGGGTGCTCGCGATCACCCGCACAGGCATCGGGTTTACAGCAGGGGGATTCAAAATCATGTCGTTCGGGTGAAAGAGAATGAAGCATTGAACTCCCATATTGCCAGAAATAGGTTGCAAAGTGAAACTCTTTTTCAAAAAATAAAAGGGCTAGCCAGAGAGTATAAAGCCAAGTATAGTGACTGCAGTGCAACATCTCCAGCACAGCTGATAGCGAGTTTTCAGTGAGGTGAATCTAAACAAGAGATTGCATGCATGTGCAAACTTCAAACATTAATATGAGGCTCACTAAAAGTAGAGAAACATTTGTGGACCTTTTGGAACGTTTCCCTCATTTTAAAACTGTATTCACTGAGATGCTACTTCACTTGCCTTTTGACCTTTTCCATAGAACAACCAAACGGACCCTTTTAAGGCTTTACATCTCATACTCGTTGTCAGTCAATTGACTTGATAAATCCTATTCACTCTAGTTTAACAATACAATGTGCTTGGCATTATCTAATTTTTTACATGACAAATTATTATTTTTTGTTTGGGTTGTTTTAGTGTCCAATATATAACTAATATTAAACATTGATAACAGACTGGGCATTTGGTCTAGTGGTATGATTCTCGCTTAGGGTGCGAGAGGTCCCGAGTTCAATTCTCGGAATGCCCCATTTCTTTATTTTTGGTGTTAGACCAATCCAAGCAATGTCAATAAGCGTGGAGTGCCATTGTCAAAAGTAAAAGGGGTGTTGATATTATGTCCCTTTCAGTTTTCTGTATTATTTTAGAGAAGTGCCACACGGCAGAGAACCCACTTACTTACCAGGACAATAAAAATCAAACGAGGTTTGTGGAGGAGGTGTTAGGATCATCTGATGGCCCCCATACATGGGGCCATTAGAAAAATATTTTTAGAATTTTCATGTGCCCAGTGAGAAATACAGCCCCTGTCTTAACTATGGCCACCTTTCTTTCAGTGTTTTGTGATATTTTTTGAGAGGGGTTAGATATGCTATGGTTTCAAATTTTGGTTTCGGAAGGCGTTCAGGTCCTCACCGAAATTTTCGAAATTTGAGCCGAAAACCACAGAAATCAAATTTATGGCTATATTTTTTCCTGTATAAAATTTCTGCTAATATTAAATAATTATCAAATGAAATCCCTTAAATTTCGGACGGAATTTCAGGATAAATAAAATTTCGGCCGAAATAAATGACCGTTTCAGGAAGTAACGATCTCGGTTTCGGTGTCGACTGGAACCCCAAATTTTGGATTTCGGTCGAAATTTAAAACCATGGATATGCTGGGGTTTGATGGTCCCCTACCAATGTATTTACACGAAACAAATATATAGCGTTTACAACCAAATCTAATCACTCACTATCTCTTCTTTTTTTTTTAATGGCGAGATTAGATTCATTGAAAAAACGGAGACCGAGGAGGGCCCGAAGATTGCATAGATAAATAGGAAAAAGAACTAAAGATAAATAATAGCAAAAGCAATAGCATCTAGGGAGGAAGAAAGTCATAGAGCTCCACTCTCTCCCTAAATACACCCTCTCTAGCAGGCTTGTCATCTTCTCTGTTTGTTGATCGACGTATGTGAATAAATGAGATCGAGGAGGATCCAATCCTATTCTGTATATCATAAAAAAAAAGTGGCAAACCTCCAACGAATAGAGTTTGAGTCTTTTAGCCACCTAATGACACTGAAAGAGTCCCCTTCTACCACCATTCTATTTAAGTCTTCATTTGGAAGATACTTACATTGGCTCGGACTTCTGTCTCATTAGAGTCTGCCACGGTGCCACCCCTATTGGGCCACTGAATGCCCAAATCACCTTCCCATTCTCATTCCTTAGCAAGCCGCCAATGCCCGAGGGCCCCATATTCCCCGAGCTTGAGCCATCAAAATTCAATTTGAGGATCCCTATTTTATCTATGTAAACAATCTCAAACACGAGAGGAGGGGACAAGCAAAGGGGGATGATATCCCCTTCAGGAGGACATTCAACTTTTGACAAGTAATACGCGACGAGTCTGCTTCTCTCCAAGTGTGCAATAACCTCCACGAATCGAATGGTTTCAGGGCATTGATAACCGCCACTAGAAATCTAGTTATCAGAGAACTACTCAAAGCAAACAATGACAGATAGCCTCTAGCAAGCCACGGAATTAGCCCAAACAAGCATATGCAACAAATAAAAAGTGTAGTGAAATAAAGAAAGAAAACAAGAGAGCAAGAGACAAAAGAGATTTACGTGGTTCAGCACTTGGCCTATTCCACAGGCAATCCGGCAAGTTGAAATTTACTATGAACAATGGAAAATTACAAACAATGGTGAAAACCCTTTCCTCTGCAACAATAGTGAAAATCCCACCAACACCCTCTGCTTGAAACTCAAGCAAAAACCCAATACCTTCTTCCCAATGTCTTTACGACCTAAAAACTCCATAAAAGAAGCCCAATAACTTTAGATCAAAGCCCTTGCAAGAGAAGAAGAAGAAGAAATTCTTGGAGAGAGAAAATCCCTTTTTCTTGTGGAGAAAAGCTATTGACGTCTTTTTTTTAGAATTAATACCCCAACTACAGATAAAACCCTCTTTAGTGGGCTTATAAAAACACATTCCAAGAATTGCCCGTGTGTAAAGGATAAGACATCTCCACTCTTCTCCTCCCTCACCCCTTCGTCATTGTAACCAGCAACTCCTCAGAAGATCGCTTTACTCCCTTGTAATTCTTTCTATTCTATTTAATTTCGGGTAAGGATCCTACCAAACCCCAACCCCAGCTTACTTACGGGAAAAAAAAAAAGTACGAACATAGGAAAAATATGTGGTCTTCAAAGTTATAAAACCACCAAAGTGGGTGGCCCTAGTAAATTAAAGGGCTAATTTATCATTTCTTTTTTTGTAATCCTACATTAAAAAATGGTTTTGAAGTTTAGTATGATTATTACCAAATAATTGTTATAAGGGATTTGGCAGATGGCCTGTTGCATGTGAGAGCAGCCACCTCGTGAATGAAGAAAAATCTGCTGAAAGTGGCTGCTCTCACATGCAACAGGTAGCAAATCCCTTGTTATAATAATCGATAAGATTTGCTAGGCAATTTTGCGGGAATTAAATGAATAAGATAAAATCAAAGTGAGTGAGCCTGTTCTCTATTGCAAAAGTCAGCCGCGAAATGGCTTTCCACAAAATTGCCTAACAAATTCCAAGAATATATTAACAAATGAGATAAATTCCAATTTGCAAACTCATTTTGACTTAAAAGAGAAAGAGGAATGCTAAACTGAAGGGTGCACTTGTAAAAATATGGTGGAAGGGCACCATCATTGGTAGCACTTCGCCGAAGTACATTTATAAACTGCCTCAGAGAATATTAAAAGCACTTTGGGGAGGTGCAACCAATGGGGGCACCCTTTCACCAGATTTTTGCAAGGGCGTCCCTAAGTTTAGCATTCCTTAAAGAGAAATTATATGGTGCCCAACCGTGCTGGTGTCACGTGAAAACAACTGCCCTTGATATTTGATCGGTTAGAATATGGGAGATATCATAGGATGCCATCATAGGATTGTGTCAAGATCTTACCGTTGGTTTGAGTGTAGATCTCACCGTTGGATCATCTTTAATGTAGATTAAGCAAGTTGGATAAATGAGGTAAGCTGGGTAGAGTAGGATGGTAGATTGAATTAGCAATTAGGCTAGAATAGTAGAATAGGATAATTCTATCTATATCTTTTTCCAAAGTTACCTTTATTAATTAATAAAGGCAACTTGCTAATATAATAAGAGGGATTTGCTAGCGACCATTGCAGAAGGCATTTCGTGGATGGGCAGTTGCATGTGAGAGCAGCCACCTCATATGAATTAAATGAGTGTCAAAGAAAATGGGAGATTTTCAGTCAAAATATGTTTTAAGTTGTTGTGTTTTGGTGGTGTTATGGATTTCGAGATTAGTGTATTCAATCTGGTGGAGACGGAAGAAGGTTGAGAGGTATTTGAAGGAGCAAGGGATCGTGGGCCCACCCTACAGATTGTTGTACGTCAATCTCAAGGAGAATCTGACGGCCATGAAGCAAGCACGATTAAAACCCATGGATCTTTCTCACCAGATTGTTCCACGTGTCGCTCCCTTCCTTCCTACATGAAACGATGAAGAACTACGGTATTCTAGCCACATTTCAGAGATGGGTGTCTCACACTTGAATTATTTACTCTCTCAATTTTCATGTTTCTGATTTTCTTTTGGAAACTGTTATTCCAACCCTTTTGTATTGATTGATATACCCTTCCCCCCTTAATTACTCTGTATTTTTAAACTTGAAACTTTGGGCCTTACGTTACCTTCTCTATCTGATGTGGGTGGTTAAGAGGGAGAAGAAGAAATAGAACGGAAGAACACAGCCACAAGAAGAAGAATGTAACAGGAGCAATGCCCACGCAAATTAATATATCAATCATCTAAGTTTTTGCCCAAATCCCCAACTCCAACTCGTACAACTTATTTTATAGGATTCTTCCATACAAATCTCCCTGTAGCATTAACTACTTCAATTTTCAATAACACAAGTTATTAAACTTAAAAGAATACAACTTACGAGACTTAATGAAATACAACTTACTAGGAACTAGTTAATGAAGCCCAACTTACTAGACCTGTTAATGAAATATAACTTACTAGCACTAGTAAACGAGGTAATTGTAGAACAGTTTTCCAAGCATTCCTTACAAACCAACCTTGGGTACTCCACCCAAGCCATCTAGGCATGACATGGCTGCCAAGTTGGCATTGGATAACTCTCTCTCTCTCTCACGAAACGGTGATGTATAATCACATTCTTTTTTGTATTTCTGTTGTTTTTTATTTCGTTCTAGGAGTGGGTCCCACTTGGCCCTTTTAAGTGGGATCTGTTTTCTCTCAATATACACAGTTTGTATATGACAGAGAGGGCGAGCCTTGGCGCAAAGGTAAGGTTGCTCAATTGTGACCTGGTGTTCACGGGTTCTACTCGCGGAAACAACCTCTCTTCAAAGTAGGGATAAGGCTGCGCACATCTAGCCCTCGCCAGACCCCGCAATGACAGGAGCCTCGTGCACTAGGCCGCACTTTTATGTGAAAGAGAGGGTTTTGAAGAAGGAAAAAATGTAGAGAAGGGATGAGGAAGCTAGGGAAAGAAAAGAGCGGTTTTCTCTTGGGCTCTAGGATGACTTTTGTGGTGAAGCAAAAGTAAGGTTTTTCTTCTTCTACTCAAGGTGTCATCTTCTTCTTTCATATTTTTTCTCCATTAGTTTTTTTTTTGCAAGCCAAACATTGTATTGGAGGGTTTTCCAAAGCTCATACTCAGTGTAGAGATTTGAGGCTTGCTTTGTGGTTGCATAGCAGGTTGGAAGGAGGATTCTATCGGTGGCTTTTACCAGTGTGAAGTGAAATCGTACTATTGATTATAAATAGTGGATTGTTTGTTGTCTTGTCCGTGGAGTAGCCCATTGTGGCGAACCACGTATATTATTGTCTTCTCCTGGTTGTTTGTTTTTCTTGCCTTTGGTGGTGGTGGTTTGTTGGTAAATATTTTCTCCATCTTGGTTGTGTAAGATATTGGATTTTTCATGTGTTTGCCACTGGTAGATTGGTCAGTGTTGTTGTTGGTGAATTTTGGTCGTTACAATTGGTATCAGAGCTGGGGCGTGGCAACCCCGGTGTACAATCAAGAATGGTGAAAATCCCCGGGGTAAGATCTCAATAACCCCGGTGTATCGTCGAGGACAGTAAAATTACCTCGGAGAAGATCTTGTAGTCCTCACGTTGTCGCCGCATGGAGGGGAGAGATTATCCACTTTGCTTCCGCATGGAGGGGGAGATTGCTGGGGTTCCATGCAAAAGCAAAGATCCCAATTAACTCTCTAAGATCCCAATTAACACTCTCTCTCTCTCTCTCTCTCTCTCTCTCTCTCTCTCTCTCTCTCTCTCTCTCGCCATGAGCTGTTACAATTCCAGTGTGCTGTAGCCTGTTGCAAACTAGAGAAACCAATTATAAGTTTTACCTTTTTATGTATTTTGGTATTTTTTCAGTCTTTTAAGTTTCTTGAGGATTTCTATATGGATAACCACTTTTTCATGACAAGTTTACCCTGACTTCTGATAAAGTGAAATATATATGCCTCTACTTTGCACACAAAGCAACATTAGGGAGGCTGGTTCTTTTCATATTGTTTTACTTTTCTTTTTCAAGGATTTCTTTCATCTGTAGATTTAAGTGAAACTTTTGTTTGGCTTCATTTTACTCTGCAGATTTTAAGTGAAACTTTTGTTGGGTTTCCATGTTTCTAATTTTTTGCTGTTTTTAGGGGCGCGCAATCTAATAGTTTTACAGTTGCACTTTGTGTAAACTTGCACTACGTTTAGATTGTAGACACAAAATGCGGGTGCAATCTAATTGGATTGTGGGTTCAATTTGTATGTAAACTTATTAGAATTTTATACAAAATTTGCACACAAATCCTACTAGGATGTATTGAAGCTTGGAAACTTGGTTTCTTTTGTAATAGCCTATTCTGTTCAGACGAGAGATTTTGAAATGGTATTTTGCTTTTGAAAACCTGTCCCAATGATAATGCATGTTTTGAAATGATAATGTGTATTACCACTTATTCTGTTCTACTTGAAATGGTTTCTAATATGTGATCTTGGGACATTCTGTACTGCATATTGTTAGAAATGGAGCTACGGTAAGAGAAGAGAGGAAGAAGAAGAGTAGTGAAGGATGGAGAGTCTCCACTAGGGAGCTCCTCATGTAAATGATGTATATATAGGCCCCGTGAAACTATCAGTTTACTCCAAAAGCTTAAGTTGTTGGAGATGGCGTTATTTAATCTTTTATTCTTTAACACTCCCCCTCACGTGTGGCCCCTCTTTCTAGGGTTGTCCTACACGTGGCACATGTGGCCCCTCTTTTGGATTTGCCCATTGCATGTGGATTTTTTGCTATCCAGGAGGTTTGAACCCAGGCATTTGCTCTGATACCATGTGAAACTACCAGTTTACTCCAAAAACTTAAGCTGTTGGAGATGGCGTTATTTAATCTTTTATACTTTAACAGGCCCAAATAGGGCATCCAATGTACAATGACTACAATACCCTCTATCCTACAGATAATGACTAAACTACCCTTATACATGGTATTCAACACATATTATTTAAGCAGGGATCCAAAGAGAAAATTTGTTTTGATTGTGATGTGCTTTCTTAGTTTACATAGCTGTTGCAATACAAGTCTTGTCTTTTACTTTAATGAGTTTTTCATCAGTCCTTGTAACTACTAAAGCTTAAACTGTAAAACACAGGTAAAATGTCAGTTACTTGCGTGGGAACGACTCCCATGGTAGACATCATGGATCCAGTACTGATAAAGGAAGTTCTGTCGAACTTTGATGACTTTGTGAAACCAAAACCAAACCCACTAACAAAGTTGCTGGCGGTGGGACTCGTCGACCACAACGGTGAGAAATGGTCCAGACACAGAAGGATCATCAACCCGGCCTTCCATCTAGAGAAGTTGAAGGTTGTTTAACATTTGTCACAGTAAATTCTTGAGCTTTGATTTAGAACATATACAAAAAAAGACCTGTTTTCATTCATGAAGTGCAATTGATATGGTTTTTTTTTTTTTTCGTATTTGTATTTGTTACAGAGGATGCTACCGGCATTTTCTACTTGTTGTAGTGAATTGGACGTGTGGCCTGAATTCCAGAATTTTACCAGAGATGTTATCTCTCGGACGGCATTTGGTGGCAGCTACAAGGAAGGGAGGCGGATATTCCAACTCCAAACAGAACAGGCCGAGCTTGTTTTCCAGGCCTATCAGTCTTTTTACATACCAGGTTTCAGGTTTGTTTTTCTTTGTAATTGCTGTCTCTTGATGCTGTTCATTAACAATAAGAAAATCATATCATTGGGTTTTAGTACTAATTTAATACCCCCATTCATAGCACATTTAAAAGCCTACAGATCATCCAGAAACATATATTTATTAAGTGCTTTTCACTAGTCCCTTGTATGTGATACCCTGCATAGTGGACATCACTACAAGAATCCTCCTATTACTGCCCTGCATAGTGAACATCACTACAAAAATCTTCCTATTACTGCCCTGCATAGTGGACATCACTACAAGAATCTTCTTATTACTGCAAAAGTAAATTTGTCAATTACTTGCCTTAGTTTTAGTTTTAGAAGTTTTTCATTGTCATCTCCAATATTTATATGATTGATTGGATCTCATCCTCCCTTTCACCCAATATGTGTCCTAATTACCTCTACTATTCCTTGATCTGTTGCAATTTATTTACTGGTTGACTAAGTTAATGGTCTGAGTCTGGTCCTAAAGCTATTAGGTTCCACCATATCAGGATTCTGCCAACCAAAACAGAATTTTACACTTATGGTTACTATCAGTGAGGGCCCATCAAATGAATGGTTTGCATGAGGGCCCATTTTATTCTATGGAGCTGATTTTTTGGGCACACCCTATGTATGTGAGGGCCTATCAAATGATTTGGTTTGCATCACCCTAACAATGTGGGTCCCCACTGTATTTTAAGCCGACGGAGTAGATAAGTTATCTACTCGATCGAGTAGATACACTTCTCTCACATATATATATAAACTATTCCTAGCTAAGCATATATTTATTAGTGGTAGCTTTATAACGATCTGTGTTTGACTGTTTTCTGATTGATTAAGTTGCTAAATTTGAAATCCCTTGCTAGTAATTTTGGTTAGTGGAGGAGCTTTGACATTCATGATTTAATCTCCAAAATGATCTTGTATCTTGAGATTTTCTCTGTATAAGGTGGATGGTATTAGTTCTAGCTGTATCATAAATTGTTAAAAAATATTTGTCATAAATTGTTAAAATGATGCTGATTTTTAGCAGAACTACAAATACTAATCCTATGATCATTATAGTCGTTAGTATTATAGGGTAACGTTGACAGAAGCAGCAATAGTGGTAGTGAGTCTAGTGACTAGTGATAGGTGTATTGTAGTGAAGGCAAAAGTAGTCCTATGGTACTTAAGGTAGATGAAACAAGATGCATTTGGGACCATTGACTTCTAGGCTACTCTAAGAGTAACTCTTATATTTCCATAAAAATGGCAAACTAAACAGAAGAAAAAGTGAATACAGAAACGCATCTGATAAGTTTCATTAACTGCAATTTCTGTTGATTCACCAACATTTTATATTTATACAGGTTTCTCCCCACAAAGAACAACATTAGGAGAAAGGAAATTGTCAGAGAAGTGAGGGATCTATTGACGGGTATGATTAAGAAAAGAGAAAAGGCTATGAAAATAGGGCAATGCCAATACTGATGACCTACTGGGATTGCTAATGGAATCCAATTAAGACTCTCAGGAACATGGGAAGTTCATGAGAAGTGGAATGACTATTGAAGATGTGATTGAGGAGTGCAAGTTATTCTACTTTGCTGGTCAAGAGGCGACCTCCATTTTGTTATCTTGGACAGTGGTTGTGTTGAGTATGCATCCAACCTGGCAACAACATGCAAGAGAAGAGGTTTTGCAAGTCTTTGGGAAAAATAAACCAGACATTGATGGCTTAAACCACCTAAAGATTGTGAGTATTTGCTTGGTACATTCTTTTCAGTAGGTTATGACACTGGTACAGTGGCCAAATAGCCAATTACTAACACTGATAATGTAAGAACCTAGATATTAATCATCATTTATCATGTGTTAATCATGATTATCTATATTGATTTGGACAGACTTTTGTATGTAACGACAAATGTTTTAAGTTGGCCTATTTTGATTTTTCAATTTTCAAGCTTGATTACCAATTCTGCTTTTAAGGATTTTCAAAAATTCGGGTTGTTACATATAACTGCAAGTCCTAGTCTCGTTAATTAAATCTAATCCTGTGGACTAAAAGCAGAGAGTCTTTGTTTTCATTAACCAAATTCTGTTTAAGGGAATCTACTTTTTTCTGGTGGATGCTCCTACTGTTTTAGCATTCAATGTCAATGAATCTTAACACTTGAGGTAGACATGGTGTCTGAAATTCCTGAAATTTCTATTTCAGGTAACAATGATTCTATATGAGGTTCTCCGATTATACCCGCCCTTTATCTTACTTATTCGGTCCATTTACAAAAGAATGAGACTAGGAGGAATTGAATTCCCACCCGGAGCACAAGTTTCTCTGCCAACGGTCCTTGTTCATCATGATCCTGAAATATGGGGCAACGATGCAGATGAGTTCAAACCAGAGAGATTCTCAGGAGGGATTGCAAAGGCGTCGAATAAACAAGTTGCCTTCTTCCCCTTTGGTTGGGGCCAGCGTACATGTATTGGGCAGGGCTTTGCCTTGATAGAAGTTAAGCTTCCTTTGGCTATGATTCTAAAACAATTCTCATTTGAGCTCTCACCCACTTATGCTCATGCACCTTCACATATTATAACTCTTCAACCCCAACATGGTGTTCAGATTATCTTGCATAAACTCTGAGATCTTCCTCTCCATAGCCATTCTCGATCATTGCTTCTTATCATGACATCACCAAATTCTACAGTGTTATAGTCAGTGCATCGAATACAATATGCTTGCAAGCATGTGCAGACGTTGTAAAGCAGATTGATTTCATATTATCTTTCGGATGAGTAGAACTTAAAGTGTGGTTGTGATGTGTATAAGTTTCCATTTTGCATACTATTTCATTATTTTATTTTTAGTATTGCATGGGTGGGTTAGAAATTTTTGAGTTGTTATGTTTTTATGCTATGAAAAATGACTTTTGATTGAGACTTCACGTCTGGTCAAAGTGGATGCTAACAGCATATTGTACTAGTTGAAATGAGTTGGTCAAGAGATGGGAGATGTTGATTAATTCCCAAGAGTCATATGAATTGGATGTGTGTCCAGAACTCTAGAATATTACTAGCAATGTCATCTCCCGAACAACATTTAGAACCAGCTACAGAGAGGGAAACAGACACTCCAAATCCTGTCAGAACAAGCAGAACTAACCAGCAAAGGAGTTCAAACTGTATACATCCCTGGTTACAGGTGCTTTCTCTTCTTTTCTTGGAAATGCATCAACTAGCATTCTTCCTCTTAGGTCGAGGCCAAGGATCTGCATCGGCCAAAACTCTGCACTGATAGAAGCAAAGATGGCATTGGCCATGATTCTGCAACATTTCTCATTTGAGCTTTCACTTTCGTATGCTCATGCTTCGAGAACCGTTATTACTCCAACCACGATAGGAAAAGAGATCTTGTAGACAAGATTCGAACCCCTACCTCCAGCTTTGTGATTTGAACTGCATCAACGTGGGATTTTGGGAGGGGCCTTCACTGGTCCACTGGAGTGAGGAGCTTGCTTTTGGTTGATTGGTGTAGGACACTTTGTTATTTTTCTTTTCGAGTGATGTCTAAGAAGGGTCTTCGCCCCCTTCATACACTGGAGCTCATGTTATCTTGCAGTAAGTCTGAGTACGCCACGTCATGAATAATCTTATGATGATTTACTTTTCAAAAAAAAATTCTGATGATAATGGTTCGACCGATCTCACATTCTATTCATAAAAATGCGAAAAAGTCAATTATGTTGACTAAATATGTGATCACCTTCCCCCCTTCAAGCTTCTAAACAATGCCATGTTACTCATCATACCATTGCGATCCATCACTTGCCAAAGCAATGGGGAACAATTCCACCAACTAATCCAAATTCTTCTTCAGATGTATGGATGAGTCCTTTGGTTGCTACTTCAGAGTGGCATTCGACTTCTGTTCATGTGTGAATTCGAATTCAATGAAACATGGATGACACTAGTACTACAAAAACCGGAAAAATAAAAATATATATATATATATATATATATATAACTTATTCATGACCATAAACACACTTCAACCTCGAATTGGCTTCGAGAAATGTACAAAATCCATAGGAAAAATCTGCATTGTGAGGATCATTATAATCTCCAGCATGTATCCCTTGAACATCGATTGGAGTCATTCATCTAATGAACCTTGCGATGGAGTAAAGTCCACCTGATTGGAAGATCCTGAGCGGTTGATCAACCAGATGGCTAATTATAAGATTGGTGCAATTTTTGCACCTACAATAGTGCCCACCAAAAATGATTTTAATCATAGAATTCAACTTTTGTACATGCTCTGCTTTACTATGTACACGCGGGGAATGAGTTATTTAGACACCAAACATTTAATTGAAGCGGATTGTGTGTGGCACATTCTCTTAGGTACCTAACCAAAACGCCAAAAGCCTGATTAAAAGTGTTGGGCTAGCCCCTTAAACCCATGGCTTTAAATTTCGGTTTCAATGCTGAAACCGAAATTTCAGCCGAAATCCGGTAAAACAAAAAAATTTATTATTTTATTATTTATGAAATTTTGGCCGAAATTTCCCGAAATTTCTTAATAATTCTATATTTAAAAGAAAAAATTAATTTCTCAAAATTTCGGCCGAAATTTGTTGAGTCTGAAATTTCCGATTTTGAAAATTTTCAGTTTCGCGCCCAACCAAAATTTAGAACCATGCTTAATTTGTGCATATGCTATCCTCGGCGGCCCACACGGTAGTGGGTAGTGGCTTTCAATCTGATCTTTTGACTAAATGTCAAGTACCTAACCAGTAACCAATAAGCCAAAAGCTTCGTAATTGATGGAACAAGTTAGGCTAGCCCCTTTAAACCTGTGCCACAAAGAGTGGGTCCCATAAAGTCCCATACCTAACCTAGGGAAGCCTCCAATTAGGACGCTAACAAGTTAGGCTATTCCCTTTAAACCTGTGCCACAAAGGGTGGATCCCATCAAGTCCCTTACCAAACCTAGGTAAGCCTCCAATTAGGACCCTAACACATTCTTGGGGTGCCCGGGTGGGATGTACTTCAAAATGTCTGGCTCTAGAATTCCCCTGCTATTTATATAAAATCGGGAAATTACCAATCGTGCCTAAACTCTCCTATCTCTGCTTTGGTGTCTCTTCATGGGTGACATCTGAAAAGCAATCCGTCCATTGAAGGAAATGCGACCACCCTCTCTACATTCAGCTTTTTTCTCCTCTCTCAAGCAGGTATTCTCAACCCTCCAAACCACAAAATCTTATTTCTTATGTCTTTTTACTTCAATCATGACAATATCAATAACCAATCCAAACCCATGTCTTTAAACAGGTAGAGAAGAGATTGGCATCAGAAAACAACAACAAACCCAATAAAAATCCACCTCAAAATCTTTCTTCCTCATCAATACCAACTACAAAAGTAACAACAACATCTGAAACAGATGGTCTCACTTCTCCCATTTATCTCAATTACCATCAATCCAACAGTCCAAACATTCAAGACAGTGACCCACCTCAGGAATTCCTCTCAGATTCAATTGAATCCCCACCGTCCGATGACAACGACGGGGACGATATCGAGCGGTTGATGGATCTGTTAGGATACGTGTCAGATTGTGGAGAAGGAAGGCGTGATTTGAAGGGTAACTCTTGCTTATGCAATGGTGAGTTTTATTCCAATGTTGTAGGAATGAAGGGGCCCAAATGTGAGAAGGAAATGGAGAGGTTAGAGAAGTGGATTAGGTTCTACTCAAATGATAGTGGGGAGAGGAGAGAACCTTTGAGATTGGCTCACTTGCTTTTGGCTAAAGCTGTTTACTTGGATGGTGATGATTGTAGTTTTGGAGGGATGGAGTTTCCTTCAACTGTGGAAGAGTTCCTCAAGAATGATCCTCCTCTACCTAATTAGGATCTGGAAAATGTTAAGAGTTTTGAAGTTTGAACCCAACCCTGATAAAATGTTTTCTGTGAACTTTAATCAAACACTTTGAGTGCAAGTTTGATGGTGATAAAAGTTGTTCCTTCCTTTGGAATCTGATATTTGCGCCCATTTATTTATTTATTTATTTTGAAAATTGACTTTTATATTCATACCATGGAATATACACGGGGACCAATAGTCCCACCAGATTTACATAGTATGGTTGTCGAAGAGCATACTCCAGGACCAAAAGAAAAGTAAAAAAACGTAAAGATCTATGACTCCGACCATCATCTAAAACTTCCTCCTACATCAACCATTCACCGCAACCTCTACAATACCTTCCAGACAATCCAACCAAAAAAGTTATTTGCAACCTCGTAGAATAGTGTTAAAGTAGTGTTTGGTTGTCAACCTCGTAGAGTAGTGGTAGGGAATATAGAATTTATATGATGAATGGGTGTACAATCTTGTACCCATCATCCCACCCTTGATATTTGATCCAACAACACCACACTTTTTAAGATGTTTCCCTTGGACCAAATATGAAGGGTAAATCTACAAATACAAGTTTGTACGCCCATTCATTATACAATTTATCTAGAGAGAGAGAAGGCATCATTCCCAAGAAATTCAATGGTTTTTTGCTTGCATTTTGTTGGGAAGAGACAAGGATGACATATCGCTATAGGAGTTGACAACGAGGAGACATGCTCAACAAGACCGATATTTTTTATCCCACATACACGTGTCCTTTATGCCCTCTTGTAGGATGCCAAAAGTTACCCCTTACCATTGATAATAAAATTCCGGTCAGGTAGTCCCAAAGAACTCGGGAATAAACCAAGAAAAGTGTTGAGAGGACACCGGAGGAGGACAAAGCCATAACCGCGGCAAGCCCTGGGTTCCCATCCTGCATGTGGGTAACCCTGAG
Source organism: Tasmannia lanceolata (assembly GCF_043159265.1). Classification (NCBI taxonomy): domain Eukaryota; kingdom Viridiplantae; phylum Streptophyta; class Magnoliopsida; order Canellales; family Winteraceae; genus Tasmannia; species Tasmannia lanceolata. The sequence continues at coordinate 48,176,829 of NW_027518692.1, forward strand.
TCACTTTTACTATCAATGCTAAAAAGTAGAGTGCAACTTGGGTCTCGTTGGGTTGAGTGTTTGCTAAAAAATGAATTGGAATCAACATCATTTTAAGTTAAAATCTAATAACCCAAACCCCCAAAAATCAGCTCTAGTTTCACCCCTACTAAAGAGGCAATTTCTAATTTAAAATTTCAATATGTCTCGACACTTCGAATGAAAGTCATTGGCTCTAATGTAGAGCCAGGGGCTTCTAAAAGGTTCCGTACCCGCCCCTTCCAGGACAGTTCCGTAGGACTGTACTTTCAAAACTATCCTAATTATAGAAATGATTCTAGTATGTGCCAAACTATTGCATATGGGACTAGGCACCATATCTGAACGGGCCGCCACTCTAACTTCACAATACTCTCTCGGTAGACCTTTGAAAAACCTATACTAGACTGAAACTTTTGCTGATTTTCGCCGGAGATGATAAGAGAAGAGACATTGTATCATCGTGTGGTCCAATTACTCTTCATTACTACTGCCTAGAATTCACCAACTTGCCAAACTTAGATTTATCTGTTTTTAGGCGATTGCACGTGTTGATTTTCTTGCACACCAAAGTCCAAATTTTTTTTATTTTTTTATTTTTTTATTTTTTGCTAGGTAATTTAGGGTTAGGCAGACCCCCACCAGACTTCATTGAAATGAAAAAGAGAGAACAAAAGATGATCACAACCGTGCGTAATGCAACCGAGAATAGTCCTCAGAAATAAATTCACTTCAAACAAGGAGGCATTTTATGCCCCTCTAGAAGACATCCCATATGTAATTTAGCTTTCCTTGACGGGACCCTACAAAAAGCAACAATAGGAAATTTAATACCCATAAGACCTAGCCCATACATATATGACACGAGAGAACAGACCGTTAATTTTGAAAGTGAGTGCGACCCAATGAAGCGTTTCTCGGCCTCCTTAACTAGAACAAAACTAAAGAGACCGTTAGATTCAAACCACCCACTTCTCTGCTTAGTAGATTCTTGCAAATCCATGGATCAAATCAAACAAACCCACGCTCAGATGATCACCACTGGCATTATTCTACACCCCTTTGCAGCAAGCAGACTGTTAAAACACCTTACCATCTCACCCCTTCCTTACCCCCTCTCTTATGCCCACCTAGTGTTTGATCAAATTCCTTCACCTAATCTCTTCATTTATAACACAATCATCAAAGCCCATGCACCCACAACCCATTCTTCTCACAATTCCCTACTAGTACTTCGCTCTTTGCTCCGTAATTCAAGTCCTCTTCCTAATCAGTACACTTTCGTTTTTGTACTCCATGCCTGTTGTTATGGATTAGGAGTCTTGGAAGGGGAACAAGTGCGTGTTCATGCGATCAAACTTGGGTTCGAGACGAATGTCTTTGTTACCAATGTATTGATTCGAATGTATGCGAACCGGGGTTCAGTCGAAGAAGCAAGGAGGGTGTTTGATTGGAGTACAGAACGGGATTTGTTTACCTGGAATTTGATGATTAGTGGGTATGTGGGGTCTAGTGATTTGGTTCGAGCAAGGGAAATATTCGATCGAATGCCCGAACGAGATGTTGTCTCTTGGAGCACCATGATTGGAGGCTGTGTGCAGGTACTTACATTTAGCTAATCATCTTGTGTCTTTCAGTGGTTTGTTATTTACTTTTTCCAAATGTTTAACATACACCTGAGCTTTTGTGAAACAATCAATTACTCCAAAAGCTTAAGCTGTTAGAGTTGGTGTTATTTAATTCATGGGTCAAGGGCTCTTGTTAAGGTACATTGGAAGTGATATTTTGCACATGTTTTGATAATTAAGTCTCAGACTATGTGTATTTTTATCAAAGCTTGTGTAAAATGATTGTAAAATATCATTTCCAATGCACATTAACAAGTGCCCTAACCCTTTAATCATTTATACTTCAACACTCCCCTCACGTGTGACACCTCTTTTTCCGTGTTTTCCGTACATGTGGATTTTTAATACCAAGGAGTTGTTGGGTTTTGAGCAAAACCCATGACCTACCATGAAGCAAGTGCTTTGATACCATGTGAAACAACCAATTACTCCAAATGCTTAAGCTAAGTTGGTGTTATTTAATCATTTATACTTCAACAGCTTTTTCTCGGGTTAAGCCATTTATGTCCTTTATCAACCAAAACTCCTTTTTCAAAAGGGTCCCCCCTTTTTTAAGTGGTTCAAAAGGGTCCCTTCTCAAATGAATCGGAAACAAATCTCCGATTTTCCAAATTGACTGAAGTTCCCAATGGGATGTTGAAACCAATGAACTGAAGACGTTTTTAGGCAAACCACCCTTTTATAATTTTAGTTTTACTCTTGCATTTGAGTAATTTGACCTTGAACTTATTTTTCTATAGTAACAGTGCTCATGTGACTCATTTAATAATGTATAATTTGAAATTTTGCTAGTTATGTTTAGGTGGGTTTGTTCACAGAAGCCATGGAGCTGTTTCGTGAGATGCTTCTTACAGGCATAGCCCCAAACGAGTTTACGCTGGCAACTTCGCTTGCAGCTTGTGCTAATCTAGTGGCTTTGGATCAAGGTAGATGGATTCATGTTTACATAAATAAGGCCAGGTTCAAGATGAATGAAAGATTGCTTGCTAGTCTCATAGACATGTACGCTAAGTGCGGGGAGATCGACTTTGCGTCCAAAGTTTTCTTTAATGAACATAGTCCAAAGCGAACGGTTTGGCCTTGGAATGCCATGATTGGCGGGTTTGCTATGCATGGGAAGTCTAAGCAAGCAATCGATATTTTCGAACAGATGAAGGTCACAGAAATAGCTCCTGACAAGGTCACATTACTCGCTTTACTTAATGCTTGTAGCCATGGAAGATTAGTAGACATTGGGCGACAATATTTCAAATCGATGAGTAGTATTCATGGCATTGAGCCTGGAATTGAGCATTACGGGTGCATGGTGGATATTCTCGGACGCGCCGGTCTTTTAAAGGAGGCTGAAGAAATCATATTAACTATGCCTATGGCTCCAGATACAATCATTTGGGGGGCTTTGTTAGGCGCCTGTCGAATCCATGAGGATATGGAGATGGGAGAGAGAATTGGAAAACTCATTAGAGAACGTGAACCTAATCATATGGGTTGTAATGTTCTACTTGCTAACATGTATTCTGAATCTGGGAGATGGAACGATGCGAAAGATTTAAGAGATAAGATTGAAATTAGTGGTAAGAAGAAGACTCCAGGGTGTAGCTCCATCGAACTGAATGGGACCTTCCATCAATTCCTCATGGGAGACCGATCACACCCTCAAACTAAGCAGATTTACTTGTTTTTGGATGAAATGGCTATTAAATTAAGGATTGCTGGTTATGCCCCAGAAATCGGAGAAGTGTTGCTTGATCTTAACAAGGAAGATAGAGAAACTGCTCTATCAAGACACAGTGAGAAATTGGCCATTGCTTTTGGATTGATCAACACAGCGCCTGGGACCACAATTCGTATTGTAAAGAATCTGCGTGTCTGTAGGGATTGCCATCTGGCGACGAAGTTAATTTCCAAGGTTTATGATCGCGAAATCATTGTTAGGGATCGGATTAGATTTCACCATTTCAAGGCCGGATCGTGTTCTTGTAAAGATTATTGGTAAACATGGAGGTAACATTATCTCATCTTTGATTGATTGTGAGATCACTATAGATTTTATCACTCGTTCGATTGGAGACAGCATTAAAAGTTAGACTTCTTGAATAAATTGGCGCTGTATCTGTCATTTTAGTCCTTCATCCTAACTGCCTGGGCATGAGGCTGAGCATAGCAGGCATGCAGATTTTGTGTTACATTGCCATGTAAAGTATAATACTCATATTGGAGAATGAGTCAAATGTAGAATGTTGTATCTGTTAACAGAGAATGTCATTTCTCACTTTTGATCTAATGGAAATTTGATAATTATTTTAGGAAGTGCATAAAACTGTGTACAAGAATAGTCCAGAGGAACGACGGAGATGCACATGTACCACATTCTTTGATCAGAGAGATATTGTTCTATAAATGGCAAAGTTCCCTTACAAGAGGACTGTAACTTTATTCATAAAAATGAATTTAACCTCACATAGCCAACTCAACACCATACAAAATTTTTGACAGGTTGATCATAATAACAAGGCATGAGAGCATCTGCAGAATCTTGTACTTCTGGGAAGAGTACTCCCACCCTCCATAGATAATGGGCAGGATAACTCTCTTTCACTTGTGGGGAACAGGCAAAGGAGATGCAGTCTCACATCTTTGACCATACCTGAAATGCTTCATTCTAATGCAGAAATGAAAACATCCCAATGAATCAGTACACAATCCTGCATTCAATCTAAAATACAATGTGCTATATATTGATCTTCAATACGTAAATGGCCCTGAATGAGGTCTACCATCTTTTGATCTCAACTGTGCATATTCATCTGAACAACATATCTCCATCTAGATAAAGTAGCTAGCCATGTTGATCCAATATCGTATTTTTTTATGTTGAAATTGTTTCTGAATTAGAATTTATCATATAATTGAGGTTGATGCGGCTTTGATATCATCTTCTAAATGCATGCATGTAATGTTGGAGTGATGAGAAGATTTACACCCACTATGTAATGGAGAGGAAAATTTAACCCTTCTCAAAAGACTTTCAATAATGAGAAACACTCTATAAGAATCACCTATCTTCCTAATATAGAGAGATAGGTAAATTGATATATGTTGGTGTCGAAATCTGCTCCGGTGGACAGTGCTTTGGTAGAGCTTCGATATGTGATCGTCCTGTGCTCGAAGAACACGTGTTAGGGTTCCCAGAGTTTGCTCCGGGACACATGCAAGAAATCTAAGCAATAGAGAAGCAGAATAGCTATGCTTGTGAATTATGAATCATGCGTACCTTCGAGCGTAGAGGTCCTTTTATAGAGAAGTCCAAGGCAATTTAGAACACTTGCCTTTGTGGGAGTCTTTTCTTATTGGTCGACTTCCCTATGGAATCGGTTTCCATATTTATCTTGGAGACTATCGAGTTTCCTCGTGGGAACTGGGTTCTTTCTTTATTGCATGTCTTTTAGGAAAGTTGTCATGCTAGGTCTGAACTTTTCTCTAGGGCGCTTTCCATTTTAATCGGGGTTGCTAACTGTGGAGATGGACAGTCTTACTTGCCTTTCTATAAGGCAAGTTCGGTTGCCTAATTGGGCTAGGTGCCACGTGTCTAGTATTTAGTGGAAGGGAGGATTTTACCCCTAACAATATATAGAGAAACTAACTCCGTGTGCTTATAACATGCACATAAGGAACATCAATTCATTAATATAGAAAATGATCAAAATTAAAAAAGGAGTGAGAGAGATACTCATACTCATGCTCATGCTCAGGTGCCTTCTTTTCATACGGAGGACATCTTCCTCTCAATGTGTGTATCATCGAGGGCTCGATCTCTTCAATCTCTCTCTTTTTTAACCACTTGGTTGGTCCTTTCATTTGTTCTTAGTGTACTTACTAAAAGTAGTAAGTTTACCTACTTGTTAAAAATAACAAGTTTGCAAACTAACTCAAACTACAAAGAGGTAGATCCCAGAAGAAAAGGGGATGTGTATATCATTTTCCTTTCTAAATTATTTCGAAGAGGAAAATGTGAAAAGTCAAGTGTGGGGCCCTATTTTTGCTAAGAACCTTAATCATAAGGCTGGCCTATTGCTGTTGAGAACCCCTTGATCATTTCCTTGATCAAATGATCTAGTCCCCAGATTCATCAAGCTTCGATCAAGCTTGATTTAGGGTTCTGCCAAGAAAAGTTAAACCGGTGATTTTTGTAGGCCTTTATCTATCTTCCTTCAGGGTTGGAACAAGACCATGTGGGTCACCTCATGATGTTTACCAGATTCAACGGCCTTGATCTCACATACATGCACTCTTTTCCCCTTTGCACACCCATAAATTGCATTTTATTATATGCATGTCCCCATTGAATTTCCGTACGGGTCACTTGAGGTTGGGGCGGGGGGAGGAGAGAGGAAAGGAGGGGAGAGGATCTATGTGAAATTGGATGTTGATGATATTTCTTTAAAAATAAAAATATGGTGTACCTTAATTTCTCTGAAAACAAAAATAGATGATTTAAGAATAATCTTTTTGATGCGGCAAGATGAAGCAATGACCAGGACACTCTCTTTAAGGGGAATTTGCGTCTCTACAGATCGAAGAACTCTAGTGGAATAGATCCGTATGCAATCACCCTCAAGATACAACATCCTAAGGCATCGTCGATCTCTATACGATCTGTACAATCAAAGAGATTTGAACCCCCGACTAGAACACTCTGTTTGCCCAAGCAAAAATATAAAGGTCGAGAAAAACTGAAGAAGACAATGAGAACAAAGAGCGTTTGAAACAGAACGGTGGAGCGTTAAACAGAGAGCATTTTTCTAATAAATGTCGTTTGATCCATAAAGACATCCTCCGGGTTCAATAACAAAGCCTTGACCATTGAGCTAGAGGCTATTTTAAGCCAGTGCATGTGTCATCGGTCTTTCCGTCAAAAGCCAGTGCAACATATCTTGTTGCCAACCCTATACTTCATGCCGGTACCAAGCACATTGAAGTTGACTATTGTTAGACATTGATATGGCCTTTTAGTCAATTTTACTTGGATATGGTGAATGCTAGCTATTTTAAGCATTATAATAATTGTGATTATTTTTGCTTAATATGCAGAAGCTTGTTTTTGCTTATTATTGCATTATTGTGGAGATGCACGTTAAGTAACTAGATGGATTTAATTAATTGTTGAGATTGATTAATGATCGTCAACAAGTATGGTCTGCTACTCACACGGCATAGATCGGCCCCGACATCTGGGATGTGCGAGATGAGGCTGATTACGAGGAGGTGATACACTGCCCAACATCTAGGATGTGTGGGATGAGGCCGGTCACGAGGTGATTGGCCGCCTCTACATCTGGGATGTGCGAGGAGGTAATTGGCTGCCTTAATTCCACATGAGATCAGGATGATTAACCTGTTTAAGAGTCAGGATGAGGTATTCCCGAGATGAGTCAGATGAGCGTTATAGTCGCTGAGGACTGATCCTGCATGGTGTAACCGTATGACGATATATCTAGTTCGGGATAGCTGTGTGCTTTCCAGATTTACACCATAGCGTGTGCACTGGGTGCAACACGTGCTTGAGACCACTATCTACAGGTGCAGGATTATCCCTTTTACCTAGCACCATGTGTGAGGAGCTGGTTCCGTAGGTAACCCTTGTGCCTTTAGGACCCTTCACTTTGCTATGAAGTTGAGGCCTGATGCTCGCTACTTTGGCATGCTAACCTGCGGTTGTGATCGATTCGACCTACTGGCGCATTGCTGGAAAAGCAATTAGACTGATAGGGAACAGCATTGAGGTTGGGGAAGATCCCGTGAGATTTACACTATAGCTGGGCTATGGCGTGCACTTGTTTCTCTTTATCGGTCGCGTCATTTTTATCGAGTTTTATCGGTCATATTGCATATTGTTTTCTAACTATATTTATATAATTAGATATGCTTATTTTGGAAAATGATTTTGCAAAGTATTGGTTTACTCGACAAATGAACAAGTGCATACCGAGGTAGATGGGGGCTCTTTGGGATTAGAGCAGTTCATCTCGGTGTATATCATGGGGGTCTAGGGTAGGCTGGATGGGATTGGGATGTTGCCGTGCTGGTCAGATGGAGATTTGGTACAGTGATCTCATTGAGGAGATGATTGGTCCATGAGGTCTCACCTGTTAGGTTTCAGTATTTGAGATCAGGTGTGGATGGTTAAGATTGCTATAGGATTAGTTTTGTGCCGTTGATCTAGCTGCCTTTTGAGTTAGGCAGGATGGTAATTATCATTATGCATTTGGGGTATTTTGGTATTTTAGATCACTAATGGCACGACTGTAATAAAGTCGAAGAATGAAGGTTTTTTGTTTGCTCTTGAGAGTGCATAGATTTTGGGGGTAATTTGGGAATTACCAAGTTGCCTTTCTCAATTTAAGTGAGCTTATGGCTCATTCTCTACACACGTAATATTTTCTCCTCCCTCTAGCATCTTTCCATCCACCCTTGATCTCATTCGCCCATCTTCATCGGACTGAGATCTAACGGATGTACAGTTACAAGCACCCTAGTGGTGTACGTAGAAACCCCCTCACGATTCGCAATCGTCTTCCATCTCATCATCATTCGTGGTTTCTTCGCGGCTATCTACGTGATTACGTGCCCGGTTCGATGATCCTGGAGAGAAAATTTTTGAAGTTCGCTTCTGCATCAACGAACAACTATCACTTCGTTCATAAAAGTACTACTTTAATTGCTTAAAGCAACACACCATCTAATCTCTTTGTTCAGAAATATCAGTTCCAAAATAACAAGCATGCCCTTTTCTCTAGCAAGGTGGAGATTGAAACATGAGTCTTCTTCTTCTTTATTTTTTCAAATAATGCTTACTAAATTAATGGTGCGGAGAAACAGGAGAGGGAACTCTGATTGTGTTTATGAACCAAAAACTAACTCCACAGCTGTCTATGATTTATTATTAAAATAGAAAGAAAGATACAAAATGAGATTTGGATGGGTTGCTGAATATTTCCAATTAATTTCTCTAACCAACATGTGTTAATGTCTACATAGCTGTCTATTATTATTAAAAATAGAAACATAAGAATCGAAGGAAATGGGTTAATGTCTTTCACGTGAAAACTGCTTTGGCTTTAAAGATCTGTCACACTTTCTTTCTTTCTTTTGTTTCCTTCAATGTATCAGAGGTCATAAACTGCACACTGATTAGATGATACTCGGTGGACTTTTGCCTCTTAAATGAGAAAATTGAAGATACCATGTTTTAGAAAAAGTCCTCTAAACAAATCCTTACGAATCTCTGTGATTTTCTGTGCTAATTTATTCAAAAAGCTGTTCCACAATTAGTACTTTTTGCACATGGATGCGATTATCAAAACTATTTATCTTGTGGGTAAATGTGGTCGGTTGCTGACCCTACCAACTTTTACAAGTTGAATTAGCACTTTTAGCTATTGAATACCTTATCTGAATGCTAAATTGAAAGGAGTCCTTGCAAAAATCCAGCCACAAGACCAACCCATTTGATCCACTCCACCCAAAAACATTTAACATTGCTTTAATTTTGTATTTTCAGTACCTGTCTAAATCCAATTGGGCGCCCTTGCCGCTAGGTTTTTGCAAGGGTGCGATGTCAAACATGGGTGTTATACTATGAATGCTAAACTGAAGGCCGCCCTTGCAAAAAGTCAGCCACAGGGGCGTACCATTCGATCCATGCCGCTTAACTCCATTCATCATTTCTTTAATTTTTCATTTTTTTAGTTCATTAAGACAGCTTTTTAAGTCTATTCAAAGCGAAGCTAAGTTGATTTTTGAAGGCATTGATCTTGATGATGAGATATTCATTCCAGCGCAGAAAGAGGACCACATGGATTAGTTCATGTTCCTCACTAGATTAATATACTAAATACCAAAACCAAACTTGAATAGTCCAAGTCAAATGTGGTCCCATCATACTTTCTTTTCATGCATTGTATCTGTGCATCACATGTATCATTTTTCTTATGGTTAGGGTCGGGCCAATATCCAACAACTTCAATTAGGCTCGGTTTAAGTGGGAAAATGGGTGTAAAATTTGTTTTAACCCCATTTTACGTTGAAAGCAACCGAAATTAAGTGCAAGTTTGACAACAGTGAAAAATATTCCCATGAATATTAGTGGGTTTAGTTAGGAAAGAGCGGCAGCGAGGGGAGCATGAAAGGGTTAAAAAAAAACCGGAAAAAAAAAATGCCCAATTTGAAGTATGGTATTTCTTTTCTGTGATTTTTCATGCCCACTCCATGCTCTATCAACTCGTGCCCTTTCAAGTCCCTCCCCTTCCCTCCTTTTTCATCTTTTATTTCACAATTGGGCCGACTAATATTCCATGAATAATTCTTCATGGTTACCAAGTGTGTCCTAAGCAAGGTTTAAAATTTTGGTTTCGGCCTGAAATTTCGAAATTTTGGTCGAAAGCTGGTACAAAAATAGAAACTAATATTTTATTCAATATTAAATTTCGGTTGAAATTTCGACCTTCTTTCGGTTTTTAGTGGTTTCGGTGTCGGTCGATTTTGGTCCAAAATTTCGGATTTCGGTTGAAATTTAAAACCATGGTCCTAAGTAACAAATCTCACACATTTCTTCGCTAATAAAGCTCTTCCATACCTTGTCTGGTAAATTTGGTCATCCGAATAAAATTGAAAGAAAGATCAAACTTTACTTCAAGTACAACACATGCTAAACATTGTGAAGTGTACAAACCATTATGCTAAAACTATGTAGTTGCACCAAACCAATCCAAGGCATTTTACTAAACCCTAAACACATGGACCCTAAATTTACTTTTCTTGTTTAAGATCCTTTTGATGGATCCAACTTTTTCTTTTTGATATATACAATATACCCAAATTTATCATATTTGCAACAAACATTCTGGTCACCTTGAGCAATTGATTTTAATTGGGATTTAGGTTTATTTCTTGAAGAGTGAATCGATAAAACGTCGATCTACTTCTGACTAACCCTTGTCCAGAGATCTTTCAACTCAGATTAAAGATGTAATCTTATATATTTCATTAGAAAGTAGCACCCACGAACGGAGTCCAGGTTAAGAGAACCGCCCTCGGTTAATCATCTACTTAGACAGCAGTTTACTGATTTAATATATATATATATATTCCCCCTATTCTCCCCTCGGCCATGCCCTTGTAGAGTTGTAGTGTAAAAAGAGCCGTCATAGATGCTTTAGAAGGGGTGGCTTGGGTAATAAAAGGGGGCAAATATATCACTTCACTATTTTATAATGGAATGCAAAAAGGAGACAATGGTGAAACACAAGGACTTCTCAGGAGGTCACCCATCCTAGTATTACCCCGTCAGAGCACAGTGAGACATTATCCATGTCCCAAATAATTACTTGTTTCATTCTTTGTAGACAAAGCTAATCTTCAACTTATGTTCCATTTGAAAATCTTCAACTCATGCTTCCCAACTCTCAAAATTCCTTTAAACTTGATCTTAAACTTATGGTTTTCCTATGCTCAAGCATTCAAACTCCTTTGAACTGTCCCACTTGAGACTAATTACTAGTGTTGAGAACTAGCTATTTCACCAGATGAAAGCCACAAAAATCCCTACCGTCATACCTAATTTTTGTTGTCCTCAAATGAATATCCAAACATTGGATAGTCTAATCATCTAATCATTTACTTTATATCATCTATGGATGACTTCTCGAGAAAGTTCGACCCATGTGGGCAACAAGACAAAAACCACCCTCGAAATAACAAAGTTACGAAAATACCCCTTACAAACCTCCCGTCTCTGCAAAAATTTAAATTTGGAAAACACTTTGAAAAAGAAAATTAAATTAAAAATCGTTAAGCAAGAATAAAAAGAAATCCAATGGTGAAAATGGTAATGACACCCACTTTTTGGATACGTGCCACCCACCCTATGCGTCATGTATTCATGTAAGCTAAGCCACCAATTAATTAGACCATTAATCGAAAAATTATATATAAGCATAATTAATGAACAAATAAAATAATAAATGAAATTCTGCGAAATACCCTCTCCCGAATGCAAGTTAGCAACCAAACGAACTTACGTAGATTTAAAAAAAAACAGGGTACTGATATTAGCACTACCATATTTTAATGATTGCACAAACTCAGGTAGTCTTTTCCTTTTTAATTGGCTAATGGGAGCTTTTGGGGAATGGTAATAGCTTCTGACAGCTGGTTAAATAATAAAAGGCAAGGTAAGTTTGCCTTATTATCAAAACATGGTAGTGCAAATATCAATAGACAAAAAAAAAAGAGAAAAAAAAATATACAAATGAAAATTTTACAATAAAAACGCATAATTAACAAATTCCCCCTAAAAAAAAAAAGAAAAAGAAAAATCAGCTTTCCGGAACCGGAACCGGAGCCGTGAGAGCAGCAGCCGAAAGGCGTTCGGCTAACGTGCGCATAGCCTTCACCTGCAGTTCAAGTGCTGCCATGTAATCCGCAGCTTCTTCTAGAAGAGTCGACGTGGATAGTTTCCTACACCCAGGAACCAATCGCCCAAGGACACGTAAGCGGGCCCGCACCTTCTCCCCAGTCGGCTCCGGAGCCGGAGCCAATTTTCCATGCCGCCGCCGAGTGGAGCTCCTCCTAATCTTACCCCCAGCTTTCAACCATAATTTACGCCTTTGCCACCGTCGAGAAAGTATCGCTCTACTCCACCGGGTTTGACCTTTGGCAGTTAAAGCGAGGGCAGAATCGGCAGCGTATTTTATCACTCGAGAAGGAGCGATTTTCAACGGCTGAGATGAGTTCTTCGTGGATTGTAGCCCTTCCAGCAATCTCTGACCGTAGATCCTCTCCTGCGTGGGGGTTCTCCATTTAGTTTCGGGTTTTTTGAAGGCGGGTTTTTTTTGGGCCCGGTCTAGAATAACGGTGTCTATCCCGTCGACGGACATCGTCGAAACGGGGTCCGTTTTCCGTTTGGGGGGGAGAGAAAGAGAGAAAGAGAAATGGGAATGTCTAAATCCATCAAAACACTTATGGTCGGGTATTTATAAAGGAAAAAGTGATAAAGACACCCCTTTTTTTTACTTCCGTGCTCACATGATTCTGCATTATACAGGCCTATACATGGGCTAGCCACTAATGCGCCAGTGTGCATCTGGGTCCCACTCTCTTTCGTCTCCTTCTCTTTTCTATTTATTATTTGAGCCTCTCATTATTTTGGGGGGTTTTTTTGCAAAAGAATTCCTCTACTTTTGCTTTATTTCTCTATTCGCAAAAGCAGCTTCTAGTTTGAAAATTTACAAATAGGAGATCTTTGAGTGTTGTACGGCCTGCACTATAGGATGATCCAAACCGTCCATTTTGATCTGGCAAAACGTAAATAGGTTGTGCCCCAATAATCATTTCCGTAGGATGATCCCAACCCTTCGATCGAAGCTTTCCATAATTTGGAGTTTCTCTTTAGATCGGAGGGCTAGGATCATCCTATGAAAATGATTTTTTGGGCCGAACTAGATGCGTTGTGGCCCATCAAATGCATGGTTTGGATCATCCTATGAAATGACCAAAATAATGTTATATGAGAAACGATAAAAATTACCTCTAGTGAAGACTTTAGTTTAATTTGGGAAATGATTAAAGTATCACCTTTTCAGTCCGATTTTGGGGCCCACCCCATCAAAACATTAGTTAAAATTTTGGGCCCCACCATATGTGTGAGTTTAGGTACTTGTGAGGGCCAAATCATATCAAAACCTGAAGGTGTAAATGATGGGGTCCACCCATGCTAATGGATAAAATAAATCTACCATGGGTTCTTAGATGGCAAGACCGGATTTGCAAAATTCACCCTCCATTTGTAAATTGACAGACTAGAAGACTACTTTCGCAAATAAAGCAAAGTAGGAGACCTTGTTTTGCAAAAAAACCCTTATTAGTTTTCTTTCTTTCTTTCTTATCTCCCTTTTTCTGCCTGTTTTGTTTTGTTTTGTTTTGTTTTTTTGTCAGGACGGACGGTGGGTTGGGTAGGTGGCGAATGTCTGTATTTGGACTGAGACACACGAAATCAAGTTGTCTTTGTTTTTGTCTCCTTTTTCCTATTTTCTAAGCCCATGTGTTAAACCAAGTAAAGAAAGACATTGGTTTTATTTAACATCTCTTTTAATCTTCTCCTCTCCACTCACCCTCTTGATTATCCGAACATGATCTACAATTGACAGTGAAAATAGTAAACAAAATGATCACAAAGACACCAGTGTTTTATGTTGTTCCACAAGATTGCCAACACCAACATGAGAAAAATTAATTATTTTCTACTATGAGCAACAAGCACAAGGGATTATGAAAAGATAATGGATGGGGCAATTCCTTACTCCAATCCTTACATGATTAATGCTAACAACCCGAAATATAAAACTCAAGAGGACCTAAGTTTAGAGAGGGACTTTCTACACATGCAGGAACTCTCATTTCCTCAGCATCATCTACAGATTAAAAACTCTCTATAGCAAAGAGACCTTGTAACCTCTCTCTATAGCAACTATATGCTCCACCTACAGCTGAGTACCTGCAATCTCTGAAATCTATCTAGCCTTACGACACTAGATTCCTTCGCATCTTTGAGATATATAACACACCACCCAAAGTGTGCCATACTCCATTGAACATTCTAATCTTCACATTCCCAAATCTCGTTATATCACAAGCTGACACATCACCCTAGGACACAACCTATGTCCTTTTTTCATAAAATGAACTAAATTATTCTCATTTAGAGGATATATGATGAGAACAACTAGAATCTAGATTCTAATAATCTTGGGAAGTGAATTTATATGCGGAGACAATGAAGATATCTTCAACCTTCTCGATCACTTTGGTTTAACTACTGCAACCGCCATATTACCGTTATCATTTGTCCGACTTGTCAGCTCGCTTTTGTTTTAACTACTGCCACCGCCATATTACCACTATCATTTGTCCGACTTGTCAGCTCACTTTGGACAATCTCAACTGAAATAAATGTAACCCTCAGCAAGACAACATTTGCCTTTCCTATCCCACATGTCATTTTCTATCCTCTTTTAGATGAAATTTTCGATTCTAGCCCACTACAAACAACCAATCCAAGCTATTCACCATCTTCACGATTAGACATTTTCAATTCTCAATACAGTCATGATGAATTCATTTCCTTGAATAAAAAAGATTTTAAGGCCACGTTTGGCAACCATGAATTGTTTTTTCCATGGAAAATTAGTGTATAATGTGGTGAGAGAGGAATAAGGAGGGTGGCGAGGAGAGACTTGAGAGGTAATGAGTGAGTAGAGAGTTAGAAAAGGCTAAAAAATAGGGTAAAATTAATAAACCATATTTTAATTAGAGTTTATTTTCCATCCTTTCCATTTACTTTTTTTTATTTTCCATCCTTTCCTCACCTTCTCCTGGCGTACCGTTTGAAATAGCGTTTGAAACGCCGTTTTGCAAAACGGCGTTTTGGTTCAAAACAGCGTTTTGCCAAACGGCGTTTTCATGTTTGATTTGCCAGATCAAAACGGCATTTAAACGGCAAACGGAGGTACTGCGTGTTTGGTTGCAAATGACCCAAAACGGAGTTTTAGTGGTAAAATGATCAAAAATGGCATTGTTTTAGGGAAGTTGCAAAGAGAGAGACGGGGGTGGTTAGGGGAAAAAATGGTGTAAAATTAGGTTTCGGTGAGGGCAAATACGTAAAAACCCACAGCCCAAAAACTCCGTTCAAAACGGCGTTTTGCAAACGGACCTTCCCCCTTCCATTTGCAAAACACCGTTTTGAGGGTTCAAAACGATGTTTCAAACGGCGTTTCAAAAGGTGGCTGCGCACCCAAACACTCCCAAACGGCCGTTTGGCCCCAAAACGGTGTTTCAAACGCCAAACGGTGTTTTAAACGGTACGCCAAACACGCACTAAGGCCCTCTTAGATCTTCCCCTCTCCCGCCCTCCCTCACTATTGAGTAAATTAATATTCCATGGAAAAAATTCATGATTGACAAACATGTGCTTAAGGTATGATGGTGACCGACAAATTAACATTTTAGGTTATTAAAAAAAAAAGGCAACTCATATCAGCACGACCCTGTTTTGATAATGAGCCAAATTTATGTTGTTTTAATTTGTTTAACAACCAGTCAAAGGCTAGTATAATTCTAAAAAAAAATATATGCTCTCAGCAGCCAATTAAAAATGTGTAAAACAAGATGAGTTCGCCCCGGTATCAAAACATGATTGTGCAAATATCGGTAGTATAAAAAATAGTTCACTTTTGATTTAACCAACTACTGGACACTGTATAATTTCCTCGAATGAGAGAGGCACCAAAGTATAAAAATGGAGGGTGTAAATATCATTTTCCATTAATGTGATATCTTTAATTTGAATCGTTTAATTGTAACATTAATGTCACAAGTATTGGTGGTACATGGGCATGGTTGTTGCACCAAGAGCACATCAATTCTTATTGATTAATAAGTTATGACAATGAAAAGACGTGATATTAAATTATTAATCCTAATGCTCGGAAGCCTAATTGTCATTAGGCCATCAGAGTTTATCTCTTGCACTATTTAATTTATTGTTTATTTCTCTAAGTGCTTGATTAGGTCTTTTGATAGCTACTCTTTAAAGAACCATGTCAATCGCTGAGAAAGCAAATGCCATTTTTATTTCTTTTTCTTCTAGACGGTGGTTTGATGACAGATGCCTTCTTAATTTAGAAACCATCATTTGGCCTAATAACTAAAATTATAACTTATAATTGAAGTCTAAAATAAATGGAATTGATATCTGCACTCCCTTCTGGAAAATAGACACTCTTCTATTTATCTTACACCTTTCCAATTAGCTATTAACCGGCTGTTCCAATTCGCAACATCTGTGTATGGATTGCCGGGATCAAGAATTTGAATTTCAGATTACCCTTTAAGCGGAATAAAATTTTTAATTAAAAAAGTGAATAAAAATTTCAATCTGAAAGGAATGGGATCAAAATATCACATCTTGGAGCGCAAAGCAGATTCCGGATTTTTTTTTTCCTCTTTAACTCCCCCCTGATTCTGTTCTTTTTTTCTTTTTTTTCGGAACCAAATGACGGAATCAGTCGGAATCAAAATGGGCTGCCGATTCAAGTGCCTGATTCTAGCAATCTAAGCGCATCCAAAAGGTTATCAATGGTAAGCTAGAAATGTCTAAAATAAAAAGGAGGACTAACACTTAAGACAAGAATAATGCTAGAGAGACCGAGAGTAAAACCAAGCAGGGGACTAAACAAATGGGTTCTCACCGCAACATCGCAAGTGACGTAAGCCAGCCCTTAGGTTTAGGAAAATCAACAAAAAGTAGATTTTTTTTTTTTTAATTATTATTTTTGGCACAACGGCACGTTCTCTTTGTTGGGCTCTCCCAAAACAAGGGGATGTAAATATCCGAGTCGCTGGAAAATTGGGGTTGCCATTTTGACCAAGTCGCTGCTTCCTAGGTTATTTAAAACCTTATAAATGTAAATTTGTCTATACATATAAGCACATGGACTTTTGCACCATTTTGACCAAGCCAAAACCTATTCATGTTGACCTCCATGAAGAAAGGTCTCAGTACCTAACTTGTGTCACCAGTAGAAATAGCAAAATGCCCATTTGCTTTCCTTCAGTTTTTTTTTTTTACCTTGACCGCACCAGTAATGAAAGAGAGGTTTCTTTGCCTTTTACAAGGAATGAATGTTGCACCAGTAGAAAACTAATGCCATTTGCCGTAAGCTTTTACCTGAGCGCATGCTTCAGTCTAGTCTAGTACAATAAACAAGAGACTTTTGGTTTATTTCCTCTTCCTTTTTAGGGCATTTCAATGGCTTGCACAACTTAAATTTCTCTCTTTTCCCCATTTATCTCCAAATTGATGATGTCTGTACTCTGTGTAAGCTTCAAATTTACAGCTGCAAAACTACTTTCTAGTTCTTCCAAAAATCTCAATAAAAAACACCAACTGACCCTTGACCACGCTTCCTTACCTAACTAGCCCTCATCCATTTGAAAACCCCTTTGATTCAACAGTATAAATTTGATAATCCAGAATTACCTCTCGTGACCCGTTACATATTTTATTATTTTTCTTTCGATCGAAGATCAACGGACCACGAGAAGCGAGACCCCAATTTCATCCCACCACCAATAAAATGCCAAAGTGGGACCCAATTCCATCACCATCATTGAATCTAGATCAGATGGAATGAGGCTTACCCATAGAGTTTCCGTGATTTTGACACTTGGCATTCCAAGGTCTTGATCTTTGGTAGTAGACAATATATGTTTTGCAGGGGCCCACCAGATCAAAATCCCTAATCACCACACATCACATCCAACATGCACGATGATTCGTACAAGGATTGTCGTGATATGCACGATCATCAGTTACATTTGATGACGTGGATCCAATCAAGAGCTCTTTTTTGACTCTTTATGCAAGGGCTCCCTTGTATCTATCATTCCTCTTAACTCATTAACATGCGTTTGTTGGGGTAAAAAAAAATCATCATTTTGGGGTTAAGTGGAAGGCACACCACAAGAAGGATTAACAAGTAAAATGGCATCATTATTTGTTGCTTGAGTGCATTAAATCGCAACAATTTATTTCTAATCTTAGAAAAAACTTCTCATCAGATGATTTAAGCTCGTTGATCAAGCATGATGCAAAAGATGTCCTTTAAAATATATTTAAGCCATTGATTTTTGCACGCTTCAATCTTGTCAATGAGATCTCTGTTTGGCATCAGAATTGGACTCACTGGGTCACCCTCTGTTGGCCCATAAGATCAATGGTCCCGATCACCAAGGGCATATGCCATGTGTGCACCATGATCATTTTTATGCACCAAATCAATGGTCCTGATCTCATCAAGTGGTTCGGCGGAATATATGACTTATGCTCCTTTAGGTTCTTTAAATTATGTGGGTGGCGTAGCTACAGAGATCAATGCAGTCAATTATGTATCGCCTAGAAGTTGGTTAGCTGCCTCGCATTTTGTTCTAGGATTCTTCCTATTCGTGGGTCATTTGTGGCATGCGGGAAGGACCCGTGCAGCTGCAGCAGGATTTGAAAAAGGAATCGATCGTGATTTTGAACCAGTTCTTTCTATGACCCCTCTTAACTGATAGATGCATGAAGTAGGAATCAAATTGATTCTATTAGACATATTAGGTAGGATCAGGTCATACTTAAAAAATATTCCCTTTTCCTTTCTTTTTTTCTTTTTCAACTCATTTATCTTTATTTATCTATTTTCCTTTTGTTGATTTTTTTTCTGGTTCGGCTGAGTATTCGTTCCATAAGGGCTTATTCGATTCAATCGTATCACGTAATCCTTTAAAGGGTGTTCTGAGTGAATTATTTCAGCTACATGGTTTCTTTCCTTTGAATCAAAATTAAAGTAATGAAAAACCTATAATAGAATAAAATAAATCGAATCGAAGTGTTGTATATTTCTATATCTCCAGAGAACCTTCATTTTTTACTTGACTATGAATTCCTATTAGATCAGATTCTAACGAATTTTTTGGGAACTCATAATAAACCTCTTATTCTCCTTATTAAAAGAAAAGATAAGGATGGGGGAACAAGAATAATAAAGCGGATTATCATACGTATATTTCGTGTAGAAAGATGAATAGGTACATTTATTTTGTTCTACATTCCTTGAACTTATTATATACTTATAATAGATAGACTTATCATAAGATATCTTTTATAACAGGTATAAATATTAAATCGAGGCACCTATTCTATGACAGATCTCAACTTACCCTCTATTTTTGTGCCTTTAGTGGGCCTAGTATTTCCTGCAATTGCAATGGCGTCTTTATCTCTTCATATTAAAAAAAACAAGACTGTTTAGTTTTGCATGATCACGGACAAAGAGGGCATCTTAATCTTATCCACCAACCATCAGGGCTGTTAGTCAAGTGGCCCCATCCACTTGAATTCATGTTTTAATGCTGCCTAATTGAATTCTACAACATGTGAAAAACAAGAAAAGCAAGTCATGAATCCATTGTGTAAAGATTAAATGAAAGAAACCCCGTGCAACTCTGTTTGGTTGCCTATTTTTAAGGAGATTGAGGGGAGAACATCTTCTTGAGATCTTCTTGAGATTGTTAGGTTGAGATCTCCCAACGAATTGCCGGCATCCAAACAGAGCAGGAAAGCAAAATAAGTTATAGATGACTTATATGAGAATGAATTTTTTTTTTTCCAAAATCCATATATGAGTGTGACACCAATGTCTCTATCCTATTGTCTTTTCCCAATTAACTTCGACCTTCACCTGTAATGGGAAGCAAGAAAGCAAGCTCACTGGCCCATGTTTTATCAGGGGAAGGTGGTTTCAAATGTTGTGTGTAACGCCCATGGTTTGTTTTGCGTCCTCTAAAAGTGGCTACATAAAATATGAAAGCAAAAATGCCCTTAGTAGCAAAAGCACAAGTCATTTGAACTTGGTCTATGTTTCTATCTTATTTTCTTGTACCATGCACATTTTTGCTTAGCTTCCATGTTTGGCAACTATGAATTCTTTTTCCTTTTCTCCTGAAATTTGTTTCCTTGGGAAAAATACACTTAGACCCCCTGTGGTTTCTGACACATTCAACTTAACCCCTAATGTTTAAAAAGTTACAAGTAGACCCATGTGGTTTCAATTTGTATAAGGTAGGCCCCCTCTTTTGAAACACTATCAATGCTAATGAAGATCCCATACACCCCTGCAAACCCCATACCCGAATCCAAACACTACCAAAAACAGTGGGCCCACATTGTTTGGATGATCCAAAGCGTTCATTTGATGGGCCCTGACATAGAAAGGGTGTGCCCAAAAAATCAGCTCCATAAGATCATCCTAACCCTTCAATTTGTGTAAGGGGGTCTACCTTACACAAATTGAAACCACAAGAGGTCTACTTGTAACTTTTTAAACATTAGGGATTAAGTTGAACGTGTCAGAAACCACATGGGGTCCAAGTGTATTTTTCCCAATAATTTAACTTGTACCTCTTTTGGATATAGAAAAATATTTCAGCTAAAACTTTTCCAGCAATAAACCCAAAAAAGACTAAATTTATTTATTTTTAGAGGCTTAGTGGATATACATAAGATGCATTATTTCTGCAGAGACCAACCCTGATGATTCATGGGAGGAAACATGTTGCCAGCACCGGAATGTTTGGGACTTAGCAGCAGCCAAAGATGGGCAACTCCATTACTTTCTGTGTGTATGTGTCGGATGTGCCATTCTTCAAGTGCCTCCAATAGATTCCAGTGATTGTCTTTTAGGACCTGCTTGGATTCTAGGAATTTTTGGAGAGGAAAAATATTTCTAAAAATTTTTACTTCTTTTATGCGGAAAAAGAAAACTTGAACCAACCCTGTTCAATTTTTATTTAGAGTGACCTTCAATTTATGATGATATATTTCAATTGCATGTCTCAATCTCGCGAATGACATCACCATTGAACGTAGGTCCTGGCCCACTGGGTCCACATATGCTGGCCTATCAGATCTACGGTCTTGATCAACAAGCATATATGTGTTACGGACCGATCTTCTTAGAGTGAAGATCAGCCTCTTGATCCACTTCGAGGTAAGGATCAATCCTCCTTTGTGCAAAAAGACACAATTTCTAATAAGATTTCTTCATTCCCCCTTTCTATTACAGTAGCATGTGCTTATGTAAAGCACTTACAGATAAAAATAGAAAATGATAAACATAGAAAGATCTTACGATAAGAATTGAAATAGCCAAATAAAAATTATCCTAATCTAAGTAGGTATCCTAATCTAACATAACTAGATCTGGCATGTGCTCATATAAAGCACTCCAAGATAAACATAAAGAGATCTAGAAAAATCTTATCATAAATATAAAAATTACAAAATAAATATTATACTAATCTAAATTAGTATCATAATCTATCAAGCTACTAAATATATCAAATCAAGTAAGATCTGATCTTATTCTTTAAAATAAGAAAGTAATTTTTTCCATTCCAAATGGAACCCATCTAGGCATGTATCAATATGCTACGCATGCAATGGGTCATGATCGTTTCCGTTTCATCAAGATGAGATCATCTTGCTAGTTGAACTCATTATCAAATCAATCTTCACCAAATTTTGTCAAGAGATAAAACCCATCTCTACCGTGGAATCCCCATCAATATCTAAATCAAGACTATCATAAAAACACAAAATTCTATATTATCATGTCCATTGATTCGAGTTTTATATTTTTCATTTCTTTATATATGCTTGAATCTCTCTGATAAAATCTTGGCTTCTAAGTTAGATTTTTCTTAATCAAACAATACCGTGCCAATTTAAGCATTTTTATTTATTTTAGTGGCTTGTCATTTTCTAATTAGTCTCTGATATGTCACAATAATTTTATTTTATTTTATTTTAATGGTGTATGTCAGAAAAGTTAAATACCTAAATGATTAATTTATCTTAAGGCTATCTAATATGCCTGTCGAAAAGAGGAACAACATTCATATCAAACATTGTTAGATCAAAAAACAAACAGAATGCCAAATGAATGGATGCATGTAAAATCAACCATACTAAATAAAATTATACAGAAAGCTCCACAACATGGCCATATGAAGCCAATCAAAGAAAGACCACCAAAGTCTTAGAAGAGTACAAAAGGCTCAAGACAAAGAGCCCATGTGCAGATAGAAATATTTTATGATTTTGGGATTAGAGTCTAGGGAAGGAGGAATGTTTATTATAGTCATGCTCCTCATTTGGTAACAGCCTCTCTGCGTCTTTAGCTTATGTAGCCTTGCAGGTTTCACGGCATGAAACTTGTTTATACAGTACACAATGCCACTTTAAGAAAAGACAGAAATAAAGAGTTGGAAATATTACTTAGCTTTTGTATATAATATATAAACGTGGCCCCATGTTTATTTTGAGAATATCAAAGACGTCCAGGGGTGATGCCACCACCATTTGTTGGTGACATGCTGTTTATTATCCTCTTGATGCCCCCACCAAAACATGCTTCTTGAAAATGACCATGAAACTCTTTCTTCTTTTTTTTATGGAACTTCAAATTATAAGCAAAAACGTAAGGAAAATGATGCCTGCTTTCCTATTATGAACACCTTGCCTGTATCTAGAACCCATTTTAAAGGGCTCATCCCTGGAAAATCTTGATTGGTTCAGGAGCTTGGTGTTTGAGGGGTTTTTTTTGGCTCTCTTCTTGTTGTTGGCTCCTCTCTGGGTTAGGCTTTCTTTGCTTGTTTTGGTGCTATGTTTCTCTGTTTTGTTGCTCTCTTTTGTTTTTTGTTGGCTTCTTTGTTTCCCCTCTCTATGAAGTTGTGGGTTGTTCTTTCTGCTTATGTTTTTGTAGCCCCTGTGGCATTTTATTGGTTTGTACTCTTCTTCATTATCAATATATCTGGTAGGAGTCACGCCTAACCCCAGCTTACCTATCCAAAAAAAAAAAAAGGACTCCTCTCTTTATCATAAAGTTTTTAAGAAAAGATGTTAAAAGGGTGTCAAATTTAGTAAAAGTGACTGTCGGGATCAAAATATGGGAGTGCAGATACCATTTCCAATACAATCACATAACATAAACATCATCGTGTCTTTTTAAACAAGTTTAGCTATGGCTCTAGGGTAAAAGAAACTTATTATATGATCGTAGTCAAGAGAAACAGAGCACAAGTAACCTTCACATTGCATTAAAATCCTTCTCACTCTCACCATAAGTTGGAGAGAAGACTTTCTAGAGATGTATTAACGGTGGGGCTAACATTTGCTACTTTGATATGCATATGTTTTTAGTCCGTCCAAATGTGTTTGGAATTCAAATACATGATCATATCTATGGGTAAAATCAACTCATATGGTTATTTGTACGTAGATTTGTACCATAAATAGTCTATAAAAATGCTGCTTGATTAGCAAAAGAATTAAGGTAGAAAATTCAGTTAGATATGATTTTTTTTTTTTTTTGTGCAAGCTTGGATATTAATAGGTGTATACTATATAAAAACACCCATATGCAGAAATACTGTATGAGCCTATTTAATTGAACCTAATGCTGATTCAATAGTTTCATTTTGGCTCCGTCTAGGTTGCAATCCTAGAATTTTTGGCAGCTTCGATTCAATTTTCCATAGGGGGCTACTGGTCAAAAAGCATCTTCTGCGGCTCAAGTGGTGACTACTTTCTAAGAACGCCAATGACTACTTTGCAAGAACGAGGGACGACGGAATACACTATTCAAATCCAAAGAAATCTTCTTGTTTTATACACGCGCGGTCGAACCAGCATTAGATAAAAAGGGGAGCATGCCCCCCATTTGTTTTTTTTAGTAAATGGTTCAAATCATTTTATCGATGGAGTGGGCTACTTAGTATATCGGACACATGATTTAAATGTAAAACTTTGTCCTCAAAAAAAGGAAATATTGAATGAATAGATCGTATATGAGACTGCTATTTCTTTTTTCTTCTAGGGAAGATATTAATCGTAATGAGAACAGAATTTCCTCAATTACAGCAAAAACCTCAACATCATTTGAGAATCAAAATATCTGTTGCTCCCAAGCTAAGGGTGTGTTTGGCTTGCTGGAATCAGACACTATAATCTCTAGAAAGTCTTCTCTCCAACTAAAGAGGAAGGGTGTTTGGATTTCTAGGAAGTTTTCTCTAGAAAAATGGAATGGAAAAACTTGTCAGAGGAATTGTAATAGGATACCGATTCTGATTCTAATTCTTAATTCCGACATTTCAAATTAAAAAATAACCTGAGCATCATATACTTCCTCTTTAGTTAATTTAACATCAAAACCAGTTTAACAAATCCAATCTTTTTGTTACCAACAACCATAGCTTCCCTCGGCATCCTTAATAAAATCAGGATCTTTAAACAGTTCTTTTCATATTCATATGCAATGAAACTTGTTAAAAGAGAAAAACATTCATAAAAAAGAGAAACAGAAAGAACAAAATCATAAGCAGTAAACATGACTATTTTATTCTGAGTTTGCAGAGTTCTCTTCCTCTCTTTTTCTTTGTGCAATTTTTCACGTAGTTCCCATTGCTGTGATAGTTGTTGCAACTCACAATATTAACAGAATGGGACATTGAATTTCATTTTCAGAACTACTAATGTAACACTTACACTTTTTATTTCGCTAATCAACCCTCTGTTTCAATGGTGAAGTGGCAAAACTATTTGGGACTCCTAATCTGTGGTCTTCCTAACACAGAAAAAAGGGGTTATTTTCAGCTGAAATCAGGGTGGTGAGATATTTCCCTCAGGAGGGCCGATTCCATAGTATATGCAATTGTTAAAACCAATCAGACCTACCATTTCAGACGTATCCCATTGATGGAAGCGGGCGAACCACTGTGGACTGCTAACTTTCCCTGTTTCTTGGACAAGGGTATTTAGCAGTGTTTAAAAACGTGGAAGTGGCGCGGAACGCGGCCGAAGAAAATCATGGTCGACTCGGTACGACTCGGTCAAGTACTCAGTTGATGCAGCTGAGTACACGGTTGACGCTGTCATAATTCAGGAGAGTCATATGAGCTTTTATTGACTCTGTAGTGCAATACGCGGGATGAGGATGCGGCGCAACGCGGAATGTGGCAAGGTCAAAGGGAGTCGGCTCGGGGGGAGTAGATGCGGACGCGGGGGAGTTTTAAAACTATGATATTTAATAAACCTTATTGAGTAGCTCGAGATCTCGCTCAAACTCTCAACAACTCAACAAAGCCTTTGTCCCAAACTAGTTGGGGTCTCGCTCAAAGAATTAGGGATAAGTAAATTGTTTTCATCTCCTACCATTCAACTAGTTATAAAAAAGTTTCTTGACTTTTCTTTCTTAACATTCCAAAAGCTGCCATTCAAAAAAAAAAAAAAAAACATTCCAAAAGCTGCTATATTACAAGCAATTCCAAAACAGTAGTCTTGATCAATTCTCATTTCTATCAAAATCCGCACAAGTTCACATACTACACTCAACTGAAAGAAAGCAAAAGCGAAAGAGGCTCGAAAAAGAGCTACAGAAACTCACTCATCATGTGTCACAACCACTCCCATCAGTCCAAGCCTCTGGGGAGTCCAACTTTGAGAGGCGACACCCATCATGCTGAAAGGTGTCCATGTCTAGATTAGGAGCTTCTCGATGGCGTCCTACGTTCACAAGCAAGAATTCAGGACAGAATTAAATGGATAAAGATAGCAATTGAGAACAAAAATGAAACATACATTACAGATATGAAAATAAGAGGAATAGTAGGTACCTTGAGGTGCTGTATCTGGGATTTCAACTGGCTGCCCTCATTGCTTGTTACAGAACAAGCAATCACAGGCCTTGTGACTCCACAAGCTCGACCGAGAGCTTGCTTGGAAGGAACAAAGACATATGGGACGTTCTGCCACAAACAAACATTAGTCACTTTGTTCTGGCTGTTTTTTATTGTTGATCCCTCAAGAGCTATACAGATAAAATTACAGCTAAAATACATTCACAAAATATATATTTGTGATGCAAATCGTTGGGCTGAAAATCATTTTTAAAAAAACGTTGGGCTGAAACCTTCTTGGGAATTGTAATTTTCTTGCATTTCAGTTATTTAAATTTTTTTTGGCATCTATTTGGGTTGGGGCATGTTTTAGGGGCTTCTTTTAATTCGCTGAGGGTTGAAAGATTGGAAGAAGTAGACTTCGAAGCTTTGAGTGTCGGGCCATTCCAATCACCTTTGTTGAAGGATCTCAATGTCTGAAATTTGCATCGATGACGCCTCCTTGGTCTGGTGCTTCATCCAATGCCTCTTACGCAAAATCCTTACACATGAAGACCTACATTTTTTTTGTCGTTTACCAGCCCAACAACATTGGAGGATACTTCTTCCTTGTTCTTCGGGTTTAAAGAGTATTCTTGGATTTTACGGTTAATTTTCAACTTCAAAATTCTGTTGTGTTTTTTCTTCAGCATTCTTGCTGTCTTGTCAATGGTTTACATCGAGTGGTATCAAAGCGAGTTTGTTCCTTGTGGTTGCTCCAAAGTCTTAATTTTTGTCTTGGGATTATGCACAAGCATTGTATCAAAGGTAAAAATTTGCAGCAATGTAAGAAAAGTGTGAATAAATACACTCAAAAATTCAATCGTCTTACTCTAGGAAGCACGGGTACTCTCCCAGGGTTCCCGCACCCGCACCCGACACGTATGGGGTGCGGGTACGTCCGGGTACGCCCCAGGTACGTACCCCATTGTTTTAAAAATAAAATAAAAACTAGTTTTGCGTGTCCGGTGCGCACCACGCGTACCCGACACGTCCTGCTTCTTCTCTTTCCTCTCCTGCACTTCTCTCTACTTTCATTTAAGTAAATGTCTTTACTATTTTATTGTCCATTTACTTAAGATTTACATGTAAATAACGGAATACCCCCCTTTTGGATTTATTAAAAATAGTTTCAACACCCAAATCTAAAAGGAAAAAAAGTCAACTCTCCAGTTCTAGTACAAAATTCAAAGAAAAAGGGTCGGGTCAAAATTTTAACTTTCTTAACTTCCAAACGGTGGGGTATTTTTCAAATTTTAAAAATTCATAAAATCTATTTTGTCCAAACATTATTAAATCCCAAAAGTCCGGTAAAAAAAATCTCATAATTTGGTCTCTAAAAATTATTCATCTTGTCAGGCATTGGTCAACACACTGGTGACAGACTTTTTTTTCTAATGAATGATGTATTGATGCCTCATGTTATGAAATATGGAACTTAATCACTTATGAAATGAAGAGTAATATTAGAATTCTCCATTTTGGTGATGTTATTGTTATTTGATTGCTCTACAAATTTTTTTTTTAAATTTTTATAAATATATAATAAAATATTAAAATATATTATTATATTCGGCGTACCCGAACGTACCCGCACCCGGTTTTTTTGGCAAATCCTGTACCCACGTACCCGTGTCGTGTCGTACCCGCACCCCGTACCCGTGCTTCATAGGTCTTACTTTAAGGAGCAACCTAGCTGAGAGTGAATCCTAAAGAGTTAGTCGATATGTAAATGGTCTTCAGTTAACCATACAAGATCAAATGGGACTGCATCACCTCTATAAACAAAGTGACGCATACCAGCTTGCCCTAAGAGTTGAAGCCCAACTCACCCGAGGTGCTCCTATGAAGCATGGGAATGATCGCAACGACTAATTGTGGATGGACAGCAGCCCCCACAAGTTGTAACAACCAACCTAATCTTTTTAATGGAAGGGAGGTAAAGGAAAATGGATTAACCAAATTCTAGAAATGTTCGGAATTGGGCATTGGCTGTATACCATTAAAAAAACGGACATCGATCGAATGAATGCCCAAGAAGAGGGACTGAAGTTCAAGTCAAACTAAGACAGGACCAAGAAGATGGACATCAAGAAAATTTTGCAAGCATGGAATAAACTCGAGAAGTTTGAGCCAACTTATATTGAAGAGGAAGGGATCGAAGTTGACAGTTGGCAAAGTGATTGTCATCCGAAGGTCTATGCTTGCACCGCCTATCAAAATACCGATGATTGTCTATGCAAAAATATCTTTCAAACCAGCTGCATAGCAGAGGAAAACTTTCCAATTTAGTCATTGATAGTGAGCTTAGTAAAAATTTGGTTGCTCAAGAGATGGTGGATAAGTTGAGGCTTAAAATGGTGTAACAACCACAACCTTGCCACATTCTTTGGTTCAACAAAGGGAACGAGGTAGTTGTCTCTTCAAAATGCATTGTTAAGTTTTTAATCGGGAATTCTTTTGAAGAATCAGTGTGGGGCAACATAGTTTCCATGGATAATGCCACATCTAGTTGGGTCATCCTTGGCAATATGATGGGAAAACGTCCCATCATGGTGAAAAGAATGCCTAATCATTCTTGTTGAATAATAAGAAAATTGTCTTAAAGACGATGAAGGATGATGTCGTGGGAAAGAACGGGGACTGGGAGCTCATCCATCTTACTTAATCAGCGTAATTTCATGGAAGAAATTAAAGGGGAGTTGAATAATCTATGTGCTGGTCCATAAAGAAGAGATCACACCACCACCAATAGTGGAGGGTGCGAAACAGTTGTTAGAAGAGTTTGGGGGCATTCTACCTGAAGAGATGCCCGATGGATTAACCTACAGCGTGAGAAATTAACACCCTATTGACTTGATACCAGAAGCTATCCTACCAAATCTATCCCACTAGCGAATGAGTCCCAAGTAACACAAGGAAATGCATAGACAAGTTTTTCACCACCTAAAATGGGGCCTTATTCTAGTCTCTAATTCCATGTGTTGTACCCACTTTGCTCACACCGAAGGACGATCATGGAGGATGTGTGTAGACAGCAGAGATATAAATGTGATAATAGTGAAATACAGGTTTCTGATACCGAGGTTCAGGGACATGCTTGACATGTTATCTGGTTCTCATGTCTTCTAAAAAATAAACTAAAGGAGTGGATACTCCCAAATAAGGATTCAGACAGGTAGCAAGTGGAATGTGACATTCAAGCCCAAAGAAGGTCACAAATGGTTGGAGTTGTCCTAATCCAAGAGGGGCAGCCAATTGCCTATTTCACCGGGAAACTAAATGGGGCACAACAAAATTACTCTACTTACAATTTTGAATTATATGATATAGCCTGTGCTCTAAAGTTTTGGAGACATTATTGGATCCAAAGGGGAGTTCTTCTTACATTTAGACCTGGAATGCCTACGGTTCATTAATTCCCAAAAGAAATCAAGAGACATACAAAATGGGTGACTTTCTATGAAGAATATACTTCCGTGCTATGACATAAGGTTTGCTAGGAAAACAGAGTGGATTATGCTCTAAGAGTAAGGTTCTATTTCTTGAAGATCATATTGGCTTGGTGGTGATTAAAGAACAATACAAGAATGACCTTCATTTCCAAGCTATACCTGAGGAGTATCAGGCTAAAGTAATGCAGGGAAAATCTGTGGAAGCATAGAGTGTAAAGGCTGCAAGGTCGATATATGTGACGGTGGAGAAGATGTGAAATTTAAGAGCGAATGCTTGCCCCTGTAGATCGAGTACGCATTGGCTGACCCCTTTCAAATACTACCAATCTCTAAATTCAAGTGACCTCTCTAAAACCCTGGGTGTGAACATTCCATTACAGAGTGAAACTCAGAGTTGGCATTGAACCATGATCCATAGAATAAACACAATTTTGTTCGTTTGAGTGCCATTCAAAGCTAAGCGTGTGAATTAATTTCTAAACTCAAAACCAAGAGCTAGCTTGGAATATGAACCATCTGTCCTGAGAGTACACCAAAACGGTAGCAAAAATCTGTGGCATGGATGGGGTCATTCAGGACTGGATGAAACACTGAAACTGCTATTTCCATTTCCCTTACTTGGCATGCAACCTACTGTGAGATATCTATAGGGCAATTTGTGGGGAACTTAGGTTCCGGGCCATGCACCAACAGCCAACAAACAGACAGTCAGCCGGCCACCTACTTTTGGTTCTTGCAGGAAATTCAACAAACATAGGTAGGTGGGATATTCCAACTAAAATTCACACTAAACAAGAGCTCCTGAAAGCTCTGAAAATTCAATACAAGGACAGTAAAATCCCATGAACTCAGCTACTTTACCCAGCAATAGTTGGTCCGGAACTTGCGGCAAAAAAAATTCACAATTACCACAATGATCAGCCACACAGTCACATACCCTACCAAGTGGGGAGAATTCAATCGAGAATTCGAGATGGCTGCAATGCATGGGAGACAGCACAACCACAAAAAAATCTAGTTTGCTGTGGAAACGTTCAGTTCTGTAAACTCCACACAAAAATTCCTAAAATTGAATAAATGACACCATGCATTTATCTGAATTGTAATCAAATTGGTAGGGCTTTTAGATTCGATCCGTCCCTTCAATCTCCTCTCAATTTAAAGGATTAAAAATATCACAACAGAGGCTGAAACAGTAAGGCACTTACAAAAAGAGGCGTGCGTGAAATTCAGGCAAAATTTCCATAAAAGATGATCAGTTCCAATTTTCCTGCAAAGAGGTCCAAAGGTGTTGAAACCTCGGGAATGTATGAACGGCCTTGGTGAGGAGAATCCAAACCATTAATTCAATCGATGAAACCCTTGCCATTTAAAAGGTAATTAGATGGAGAAGATGGCAAAAGCTTCAAATCAATGCCTCCAGATCCCTCTTCCCAATGGAAAATACCAAACAAGATTTGTCTTCTTGCAAAACTTAGTAGGAGAGAAGTATCTTTGGCCCATTTTGTAATGGAATGTGCATAGGCATGTTGATAGGTGTCACACATGCTAGGTTTCAAAAGGACATCAGAAAAATATAGGCTTATACACTCCTCTCATAGTCCCTACATGGCCCTGGGTTAAGTTGGCATGGATTTTGCCTTCGGTTTAAAAAGGACAACAAGAAGAATGGATTTCATATTCGTTGTTGTAGATCGCTTTTTGCGAAAATAGCACACTTCCAAAATGGCACCCACATGGCAAATCTATTCTTCCAAAAGTAGTGAGGCTTCATGACATTCCAAAACTATTGCATCTGATAGGGATTCAAAGTTCCTTAGTCATTTTGGACAACTTTGTGGAAGTTATTGGCAACCAAATTATTGTATAACTATGGTTACCAGAGTGGAAAGCAAGTGCATGAAACAATGCGGAAGGGGAAAGCGAGGGGTATAGAAAAGATAAAATGTAGGGAGCAAAAAGAGAAAAACTCTAAAAAAAAAAAGCTAAGGTGGAGCATATGGAAAGCATCATTGAAAGTCAACATGAAGCACGTAATAAGTCTCATTAGAAGCGAACAAGAAGTGTATAGAAAGAGTAGAGTTATATTAGGTTAGGGAGGACGGGTTAATGTATGCAAGGATTACAAGTGGGACTTTGCAACTACTTAGAATAACAAGTTTTAGGAATTTATAGTTTCACACTTAAACTGTCGATATAACTTTAAGTTTTGGAAAAAGATCCTGATAAGTTTCATTACGAGTTTTTATGTTTTAAATACACTCTTTTTTTAAATGCTCTCCTTCAGCATTATCAAAATGAGATTGCTTTGGCAGCATTCTAACCACATTCATTTTTTAAAACATTCGAAAATACACTTTTAGAAAAATAATCACCTAAATAGGAACTGTACTCATAATTAGAAGAAAACACGAAGAAAGCGTGTGGGAAGCACACTCCCACTAAATTTGGGAAGCAAGAAGAAGTTAGCTTCCAAAGGGACTTTCAAGGGAAGCGCACTTCCACTAAATTTGGGAAACAAGAAGAACTTAACTTCCAAAGAGAGTTTCCAGATCCAAATAGGAGGTTTCCGGTAACTATGTGCACAACAACGACTATCACCCCAAATGGATGGCCAGGTCGCACGTCGAAGTTTGGGAAATTTCTGGGTTGTCTTGCAAAGGATCGTGTTAGACAATGGGATTTGACCTTAGGACAAGCTGGATTTGCTTATAACCATTCCGAGAAAAGAGGTCTACAAGAAAGTGCCCATTCGAAATCGTGTTCAACAGGTTCCAAATCAGGTTGTCAATCTTGTAAATGTATCAGTTTATCCACATTCTAGTGATGATGACAATGCATAAGCTGGAAATCTAAAGGAAATCCAAGAACAGGTTCATCAAAGGTTGAAAGAAATGAACCAAGGAT
Organism: Tasmannia lanceolata; assembly: GCF_043159265.1. Classification (NCBI taxonomy): domain Eukaryota; kingdom Viridiplantae; phylum Streptophyta; class Magnoliopsida; order Canellales; family Winteraceae; genus Tasmannia; species Tasmannia lanceolata. Next base: position 48,209,209 of record NW_027518692.1, read on the forward strand.
TATTATGTTGTGTTTTTTCAACTTCAAAATTATGTTGTGTTTTTTCTTCAAAATTAATTGTTTTCTTGTCATTGATTTACATTAATTTATCAGACTGGTCATATACTGAAGAAAATTCAAGACATTCGATTAATGTAATAATCATGGTTTCTAGAGGAAATGATTATACTTGTATTTTGCACTGGAAATTTTATTCCTATTTCCGTGATTTTTTTTATATCACTTCTCTTTCTCTCTAGTGCAGAGTTTCTGTGCAGCATAAACTGCCATACCGAACTGAAACACAACAACACCATGGAAAGAATATCAAGATATCGTGGAATAATGCCTGGACTCATCACAAACATATCCAATATTGTACTTAATCACACATCCAAATCATCAAACACCTCATGCGACCTAAACAACCCCGATTCTACAAACAAACAACACACTCCGTACTAGGGGGTGAAAGAAAAAATACTGAAATTCCTCCAACTCTGAATTGCATATACGCACGAAAAATTAGCAATTCCTACTGATGTAAAAAACAACAATCAACATTAAAAATTATACACTTTAATATGGATGATTTTAATGATCTCAATTCCACTCATCAAGAAAAGAAAACCCAAAATCTTAAACTCAAAAGAACTCATGGACCTAAAAAACTCAATACTTAAACCCTACATTCAAACGCATACAGAAGAAATATGAAGAAATCAAAAAACTGAAGAATGGATTACCTTATCTTCTGCTAGGAGGGGCAGGTGAAGAAGGATTTCAAGTGGCTCAGCATCAGCTGCCATCACTACAAACTCCGAAATTCCCCTATTCAGAGTCTTGGTAGCTGAAAACCAAACACGAATAAGAAAACCCAGAAATCAAAACCCCATAAATTACACTAAAAACAAATAAACAAGCCCAAGATTAAAAGTGATTTAACCTTCATTAGCACCCTTCTTAAGTTGTTTATAGTTGGCAGCTTGTTGAATAAGATCTAGAATTGTTATAGTAAGCTGAGCATCAGCCAGAGGGTATGCTTTGGGATTAACAGATTCAGTACCCTAAAATAATAAATACAGAAACAAAAATAAACATCAAATGAAAGAACACTTAGCCAAAACAAAACAGTTCAACGTTTATATAATTTCTCATATATATGAATAATCCGAGAGAGAGAGAGAGAGAGAGAGAGAGAGAGAGAGAGAGAGAGTACCATCTTTGTTTCTCTTATTTGTTGCTGTTGAAAGAGAGCAGGATTTGCAGAAGGGTTGAGAGGATAAAAGCGCGCCCTAAAACTTCCTAGGTTTTATTAGTCCCCGTAGCCGTACTAACATGTTTTGACAGGGAAATGATACGAGCACCAACCATGTGTTTGATATTTGCACTAAACCATCTTGTCTTTTATCATTTAGAGAATTGTGAATGTCTATTACAGTTCTAAAAAAAGCTTTCACAAGCCGATTTAAAAAGAAAAGGCAGGCTAGGTTTGTGCCATTATTACACTTTTCTGATTGGTTAAACAAAATGGGTAGCGCCATTATCATAATGCGGATATCAATCCCCTTTACTAAACGTCTAAACCTTCGTGCTGTGGAGTAGGACAATCTGGACCATCTGTTATGGTGGGCCCCTATCAACTTATCCTAACCATTCGATTAGTAGGTTTCTTGTTGGTTAACCGTGGGACGTTGTCCATTTTGGGGCTGGCCTTGGCCCACATAAATAACTTCCTAACATTTGGAGAGAATGGGCATGGTTGAACAGGGCCATTTATTAAGGTCCTTTTTGTTTTGGATTTTGAAAATTAAATGTGAGCCTAAAGTTGATTATTGTAGTGGCCAAAACCCAATAACACCGGTTAATCTTTCCACCAGCAAATACACGAAAATACCCAAGATCTTGCACGATAAAGATGGAGAAAAATATACACTAACAGACCACAACCACCAAAGGAAAGCAAAACAAAAGCAACCACAAGAACACAAGAATACACATGATTCGCCACAACAGGCTACTCCACGGACAAGGCGACACTCAATCTTTTATATAGAACTAAAATAGTACAATGTTACCCCCACCAGTAAAATCCAACCTATAAAAAGCCCTTCTCTCAAATCTTCTATGCAACCACGAAGCAACCCTCAAATCTCTACACCGAGTATGACGAAAAATTCTCCAATACAATGCTTCGTAATGAAGAATAATGGGAGCAAAAGAATGGACCTTTAATGATAAACAAGAAGATGAGGAAAAATCCTTTTACTTCACCAGAAAAAGCCTTCTAAGAGCCCAAGAGAAAACCCTCTTCTCGCCCTAAATTGCTCCTCAACCTTTGAGTATAAGAACCTTGCTTTTGATTCATCACAAAAGCTCTCATAGAGCCCCAAGAGATAACCTCTCTTCTTGCCCTAGATTTCTTCTCAATTACCTTGCTTTTGCTTCACCACAAAAGCCTTCTTAGGGCCCCCAAGAGGAAACCCATATTTTCTTAGCTTTCTCCTATCTTCCCTGCATTTTCCCCTTTTTCTTTGAATCCTCTCTTTTATATACAAACCATATATATAGAGAGAAAAAAACACGTCACACTTAAAATTGCTCCAGTGACATTGCCTCACTGACATTGCCTCACTGGCTCAACAATTATTAGACTCAAATTTAAGTTAAATCCAAGTCCAATAATCAATTTTCTACTCACAGAATTGATGCCTGGCTATGTAGACTCTAAGTCTGCTGCACGGTTGCGCAAGGCAAAAGGTAATTTAACTTTTCATTTTGTGACTTATTTATATTCTTAAACTATTAATATTAAGATATTAATTCAATTGTTGAAAACGTGAAGACAGAGGCGGGAAGATGAAAGTTTTCCCGATCAGACGGAATATGTGGATAGCAATATAGCATCCATTGTAACTTGCGACGGTAGTAAAAAAACCCATCGCCAGTACAAGTATTTTACTAATTGGCAATGGTTTTTACCGTAGCCAAATAAATTGCAACGTCCCAAACCCATCTCAAAAAATATGTTTATCAATATTTGTGGCACATGTGGTCCCACTTTGGGCTGACTATGACATGTGGATTTTTGTTATTCGGGAGGCTTGAACTCAAGACCATAAGTACAACAGCCCCCCTTTAGTCATTGATACACTAACAGGGGAGTGTTCCTGGTGATCAAAAGGGGCTGATATATCACTTCCCTATAATAACCATCGTAACTTTAGAAACAAATTGCGACGACCCACAATCGTCTCAACAAATTCAATTAGTAGCGAGGGATTACCATTTGGCGACAGACAAGTAGCATCGCCAGTAAAGCGGACATTATTTTTTTACCACAAGAATTAGGACGGTTATATAATCATCACTATGTCCATCACCTAAACTCTTTCGCGGCAAAATTTCATCATTGCCAAAACACATAGAGCAACGGTTTTGGCATAAGGCAACGGAAATGGGTCTTTGCCGGTGAAGGCTTTTCTTGCAGTGCCTCTTCCCTCCACTCACCCTAAGAACTAATCACGGACAATGTAAGTAGGATCTAGGACACTCAGATGAACAGTCCGATTCAAAATGGATCCTGACCCAGCTAAAAAAAAGTAGGATCCAAACTATCCTGACCCGGCTCAAAGTATAGGATCCGAACTGTCCACCGAATAGGATCTGACCGATGAGAGATTCAAACAGATCATGAACAAGACATAAGTGGACCAGGATCCATTGACACCCTTAAAAGCACGAATGTTTTTTGTATTCACACACCTAACCCAAGATTTTGACTAGGGGGACACTTCATATCTCATCATTTAGTGTTTTATTTTTTGTTGGCGACTTTTAGCTTAGTACACATGCATGAGTATCTCCATTGCCTGCAGGGACGGAGCCAAGGGGGGTCGGGGGGCAATTGCCCCTCCTGAAAAATGGGAAATTTTTTAAAAGCCTTTTTTGGTAAATCCCAGGATTCTTATCGGTGAAGTGAGTTTTATTCAGCATTTTTTTCGTAAGTACCTATATTATAGCAATTTTTTCTTAACCCTCTCTCTCTCTCTCTTAACAACAAAATATCTTAGAAATTTGAGGGCTAAAAGCGGAAATAATTGAGATTTTATATTGTGTGTGACAGTATGTGTTTTTCAAAAAGGATTGTATCCAATTTCGTGGGATGATCCAAATCGTTCATTTGTTTGGCCACAATGTAAATAGCTTGTGCCCCATAAATCATTTTCATAGGATGATCCTAACCCTCCGATCTAAAAGGGACAACCTCTACAGATCAGAGGGTAAGGATCATCATATGGAAATGGGTTTTGGGGCACAACCTATCTATGGTTGGGCCTAACAAATTTACGGTTTTGGATCATTCCATGAAGTGGGTTGTACAGTCCTTTTCGTTAAATGGTGGACCATACATCCCAACACAAAACTCATAACTGAGATAGGTAATTAATGAAATTTTATATGTTGTCTGCAAGTGAAGTCCAACGTTTTTCAAAAAACTATTGTGTGGCACTGTGGCCCACTTCATAGGATGATTCAAATAGTTTATTTGTTAGGCCACAATGTAATAGGCTGCACTCCTTGAATCTTCTCCATAGGATGATACTAAAGCTCTGATCAACAATGTGATTGCTTCATAGGATCATCTTATGGAGATTATTTATGCGTTGCAGCCCATGTATGTTGTGGCCCAACAATTGAATGGTTTGGATCATCCTACGAAGTGGACTCGGTACTTTTTTGAAAAATATTGGACTACATGTGTGGGTAACATATAAAATTTGGAGAATTATTTGGATTTCATAGCAGAAAGAGATCTTTTTTTTCTTAGGCTATTCTATGCATGCGTGTAAATTAGTAGGCTCTGTCCATCATAACATGAGGTGTAAATATTGGGCCCTAATATATCAAAATATGAGGTTTAAATTTTGGGCTCCACCTTATGCATGGGATAGGAGGAGATGGTGGGCCCACCTATAAAAATTTGAAGTCTAAAATGGTGGGCTCCAACATGCTATAACCCCATTCTTTGCGCCCCCCCCCCCCCCCCCCCCCCCCGGAGATCAAATTCTTGGCTCCGTCCCTGATTGCCTGTTTCCCAAAGCCTGTTTGGTCCTACTAAACTATTCAAGAAACCTACATTTCTGGGATGCAAGTAATGTATGGAATTCAGCCACATCTTCGCAGGGTTCGATATGTTATTCTTCTCCACTGAATGGACAAGTTTCTCTTCTCGATGGTTCTCCTTGCTCCCTAAAAGAAATGGTCATACAAAAGTGGGAGAGGGTCTCACTCCTTCATAATGACTACGGCTTAAAAGTTCAAGAAAGTGTTCCCCTACTTTAGAGAAACAGAGCCCACTAGGCTGCCCATAAATCTGGTTTTAATGATCGTCCATAGAGAACAATTATTGATTAGTCAGTTACATTTTCAATCTCTATTGTCACTTCTGTGTTTTTTATTCTATTTGACAATAATTAGGCCCTGATCGTTTAAGATTATGATAACCGATTGTGAGTAATTTTCGATTGTGAGTGCCAAACCGATTATTGGACTCAAAATTACTCACAATCGGTTATCATAATCTTGAATGAACAGGGCCTTAGGAAGATTGTGTCCAAAATCATTATTTGACTCAAATTTAGGTTTAATTTTGAGTCCAATAAATCAGCTTTGGACTCAAAATCGGTTCTCAAAATCCAAAACGAACAAGTCCTTAGGGCCTGTTTGTTTGAGATTATGACAACCGATTGTGGAGTCCCCAACCAATTATTAGACTGCAATTTTTGATCCAATAATCGGCTGGGGACTTCACGATCGGTTGTCATAATCTAAAACAAACAAGTTTTTAGCAGCATGGGCCATTACAAAGGCATTACACACCAACCTGTGGGTTTCGTTGGATGTAACAGTGACTTGGGGTCTGATATCTTGACAAGTGAGTGGCATAAATAGAGGGCCCCAGTTCACTTAAGCCCCGTTCATCTTAGATCGTGACAAGTGATTGTGGGTCCAGGGTAATAATCAGTTTGGGGCCCACAATCGGTTGCTGCAATCTAAAACGAACAAAGCATTAGCCACAAGTGGCTTATAAGAATTGCTTTGAGTGCCGTTTCAAACGGGTCCTCGAGTTCCCTTGATGCTGCCAACGGAACCCTCCTCTGTGGCAACACGTGCGCAAAAAGACAGGGGAAACTAAAGCAGAAAAGCCCCGTGAAAATGATGGAATCGGCGGTCATTTTCAATTTCGTCTTATTTGGAGCCACGTGTCGTTTTGAGGGCTTTGTAAATTAGGTAGCTCTTCTCGTGAGTCGTGACGCAACCCATTTGACCATTTCCTGTTTTCTTTTATGTTTGCTGAGGTGGCACCCATGACCCATCCCATCCTCATCATCAATAGAAGACCTGCCAACGTGGGTCCAAAATGACCAATTCTTTTATCGTGGATTCCTAGTCGATTATACACTGATTTTAAATGTGTGTATATCTTAGAAAAGGATAAGGTGAGAGCAAGGTTTAAAATTTCAGTTTCGGTACCGGTTTCGGACCCTGAAAATTTGAAATTCAATATTAAATTTCGGTGAAATATTAAATTAATATTAAAAAACAGATTTTTTGGGTCAAATTTCGGAAAAACCGAAATTTCAGCCGAAATAAATGACCGTTTCAGTTTTGGGTGATTTCGGTGCCGGTCGGATTTCGGTCGAAATTTAAAACCATGGGTGAGAGTGTGAGACACACATGGGAATATAAATGGTATATATGCTTGTTATGTACTACTATGGAAAAAAGTCTACTAAAGGATTGAAAATCCATTTTCTAGGGAAAATCTTTTCCAATAAAATTGTCCGTAACTCAAACAGGCAAACACCCCTTTAGAAACCTACATCCATCAGTCCTTTTCTTAAATTAAAAGATGATGATATGAACAGGTATAAAGGTCAAATATTTTGCATATCACATAGATGAGTCTAATTTCTTAAAAACCCATGTCACCATTACGAGTCTAAGCGTCCAGCCGAAGAAAAGTATTAAAAAACTTACTTTTCTAAAGGATTTTATTTTATAATCTTTATCCTTATCTTTAGCTTTTTATCAGTAAGAAGCTATAGACTTTTAATCAGTAAAGATTTTAGGATAACTAGAGTGTTATTTTTTTATAGGAATTTAACTAAGCTAGCAGTTGTTTGTAGTTGGGAGTCTAGATGGGTGATTTTAAAAAAGAGACAACTTTTGCTTGTGGCAAACAAGTTAAAATTTCTTCTCCTTGGTGTCATGGTGCATTAAAATTTCTTCTCCTTGGTGTTACGGTGCGAAAAGAAAATCTTCTACAACAAGTATTTTTAGGGAAATGATTTATGCGCTCCATCGTCTTGATAACCATGCGCTCAATTACCATTCAAGAGTACTAAAATGGTAAATGAGCAAAAGAAGAAGAAGAAGAAATAGCAAAAGCCAAAACCCAGATAAAAATAGGAAAATGATTTCAGCGCTCCACTTGTTTGTCGTGTGGTATTTAAAGGGCTTTAAGAGCTTTTTGAGAAGCGTAATATTCTTCCGAAAGCCCTTTAAATACCACACGACAAACAAGTAGAGCGCATGTTTATCAAAACATTGGAGCACTGAAATCATTTTCCTATTTTTATCTTGGTTTTGGCTTTGCTATTTCTTCTTCTTCTTCTTTCACTCAATTACCATTTTAGTACTCTTGAATCTTGATGTGTCCACCAAATCGACCAGCCGTTAGCATGTCACTCTCTGACCTTTTCTAACTGTTAGTCTTTTGCCTAGAAATATAATACTAAGCTCATGGGAGCCGTTCAAATTTCAAAATAATTGGGGTGCGGATATCAAAAGTAGAGGGAGGTTTTGCTTACTTTTTCTACCATTTCGGATAATAAAAAATGCATAGTTGCGTAATAATCACCTGAGTTGGTCGGTGAGGCTTGCCTTAAATGGTATGGTACGCACGTGAAGTGAACCCATACGAAAGAAAAGGTATACCCTCTTATTTTAATAATGACACTCCTTTCTTTCATTAATTAGTTGTTCGAGGTTGCTCCAATCAGCAAATCCTATAAACAACAGATTAGATAGGTGTAAAATAAATAGAGGAGTAATATCCTTTCCCATTTATGAAAAAAAGGTATTTGCAATTTTCAAATTTAAAATTTAAATATATCTATGAGTTTACACCTCCTTTCAGGCGTTTCCCCGCCCCTTTTTGTTTGTCTGTTCCTAAAAATGAATCATTTACCTTTTGGTACTGGTGATTGGATAAGAGTAAAGTTTTTTTTTTGATAGGTATAGATAAGAGTAAAGTTAATGAGACTGACAAGGTTAATGGAATTTATTTTTTCACCCCACCTGTAGGATAATGCACCCACCTTTCGACATGTGGGCGGACTTTAACGCTTTTTGGGTCAATTCACGTTAAAAGGGGGGTGCATTATCCTAAGGTTAATTTCCTAAGTTATTCTACTCTTGAATACGAACTTTATCTCAGTAAATTCATTTGCTTGAAGCTATTTATAACAATTTAGGTGACAAATAATTGCCTTGGAAGGCATTTTACAGCTAGTTAGATATGACCGAGGTGCAATAGCATCTTTGATTATTTTGGACCATAAGATCAATATGAACCAGTGAACCACACTTAATGGACCTTCCAGATTGAACAAAAGTGGATTCTCCCAACTTTCACTACAATCATTCAGAGAATTTATATGATGGGTGGCCGTGAAAACATATGAAGTCTAAAAAAGTAGGTACGATCCACTTTTTTTTTATGATCCAAACCGTTCATCTGTTTGGGCACAACATAAATAGGTTGTGCCCCAAAAATCATTTCCATAGGATGATCCTAACCCTCCGATCTGAACTGATCTGAATATGGAGATTTCCAAAAATCATTTATGGAATCTTCTATAGATCGGAGGGTTAAGATCATCATATGGAAATGATTTTTTGGGCACAACCTATTTACATTGTGCCCAAGTAGATGAACGGTTTGGATCATAAAAAAAAAGTGGGCCGTACCTACTTTTTTTAGACTTCACGTGTTTTCACGGCCACCCATCATATAAATTCTCCAATCATTTATACCTCAATTGGATCATTCATCTCTTTTATAAAATGAAAAATGCTAATCATCCAAAAATAGCATGACCATTCATTTTAAGGGCATTTTCGACATTTAAAAAATCCACGTAAGCTTTATCCGTTTGGCCGCAAGAAATGATTTTTTAATTTGCTGATGCTCTTTCCAAGTCGCAGTTGTCGGTAATTAATCGGACACGAAACCGACCTCAACGGCTATAAAACCGCACACGCGTAAAGAAACTTCCCCACACTATTCTCATATTACCAAAATACCCTCAAAACATAATCTAATTACAATATAAGCCACTGCCGTATACGGAATATTCCTCCGTATATATGGATAGCTGGCGTAGAACTACAAAAAGCTCTAGATTCATGGCAACAAATCTCAAATTTTCTCTGACCTTTACCTTTCTTTCTCTGAGAAAATCCTCTGAAATCTAGGGTTTTGAATCTCTCTCTCTCGCTGATCTTCCTTATCAATCAGACCTCTCTCTCCTTCTTGTCGCCATTAAATAGGCAAAAGATCGATCGTTTTGGTGAGTAGATCTCCTTGCGCGAGCGATTTATGCCGTTGAATCGTCGGATCTCTTTCTAGCCGATGCTGGAATTGAATCGGCGACGGATTCTCTCTCTATGATCGTTGTTGAACTGGTTTTTGTGGTTTTGGGAATTCGGAAGGAGGAGGAAGAGGAGTGCATGAGGGATCTGGTTCGATTTCTATGTTTTGTGAAGAAATCTAAGAGAATAAGGAGAGATTGTGGACTTGTAATCCGGAGCAGGGGTAGATGGGGGAAATGTGGCTGATTTCCGTTGCAATCTAGACCCGTTACAGCTTTTCTGCGATTTTGCTTTTGATCGGAGTGAAAAGAAGAAGGAGTTTGAACAATTACAGTTTTTGAGATTCTCGAAGAAATGCAGCAGCAAGATCAGAGGAAGAAGGTTAAGATTTATTGATCTTTCACCTTCTGTTTCTTTTTTTTGTTGGTTTAGAGGATAAGATCTGTGTTTCAAGTGTTAGGATTTTGTATTATTGTGCTTTTTAACTTTTTAGTATTGGATTTATGACGATCAGAGCTGTCCGATTGGATCTCTTTGTCAATTAAGAGTGATCTGATGGTTCTAATAGTCTGGTTAAGGTTTGTGGATCTTTCACTATCTGTTTATTTATTTATTTTTCTCTTGTTTCTTTTTTTGTTGATTAAGAGGATAAGATCCGTGTTTCAAGAGTTATGATTTTGTATTATTGTGGTCTTTTACATTTTAGTATGGGATTTATGACGATCGGAGCTGTCCGATTAGATCTCTTTGTCAATTAAGAGCGATCTAACGGTTCTAATAGTCTGATTAATTTTTAGTATATACTGGATCCTACTACCTAAATCTTCATCGAAATACTGTAGTTAGTTTCCTTTCTTCTCTCTCTTTCTTTGGAAAACTTATCTTTTTAATGATTCGTTTTCTCCTTTCTTATCCCTTAATTTTATGGCCCTCCGAATTGTTGGAAGGATTCCTTTTTGAAAATATTGGATAATGCTTTGCTCTAGAACCTTTTGTTTATTTAACTTTGGAAATCTCGTTCTTGCAACAGATAAATAATTATACAGCTATTTGAACACCATTGAAAATCTCGTTGTTGCAACAGATAAATAATTATACAGCTATTTGAACACCATTGATTCCATGTCTGCGGCTTCACCAACACACATTATTTCATCAGTCATATTGTTGTAGTACCCGATTTTATTTCCAAAGTGGTAATTTTTTGCAACCATTTGTTTTGATCCCGTTATAAGATTTTTTGTCCAAAAGGCAGTTGCCTTAAGCTTCCTTCCATGTTTCTGCATCTAGTAGTAATTAGAATTATCTTATTGTAAACTTTTGAATTATGGCAGAGCTGTACCTATTTTGCGAAAAAAGCTTTTGTTTTGGTTGTTGTTTTGGTGAGATGTGTTGTATATGGATGAATAAGTATTTTTGTTCTTTGGAAATTTCCCACCGGTTTGAATGTAACAGTTGGTTGTTTGTTCAAACTGTCATGACAACGAGTGGAAGGATCACTTTCTATTGGTTGTTTGGCATTGCCCTATTAAAAAGGATCACTTTCCTACAATTACTGTTGCTGGAAATTTTCCATTTGCCTTAAAGATATATTTGAAGTTGTATTTTCTTTAATTAATTGTTCATCAGTACCTCTTTTTATCAGAAAAGAAAATTACTTGCTAATGTTTTGGAGCTGAGGGGCTACATCTTTTTTCACGTGATTTGGAGTTGGTTGATGATGCAGTCAAATGATTAAATAAATGTTTTCATTAATAAGATTATAATAGAAGTTAGCCTATGTTTGTACCATTAAAAAAAAAAGTTAGCCTATGTTTGTCTATGGTTTCATCACCAAGATAAGTCCATAGCCTATGTATGTACCAGTAAAAAAAAAGTTAGCCTATGTTTGTCTATGGTTTCATCACCAAAATAAGTCCATTTCCATGCTTTCCTTCTAGAGTATTTTCTTGAATTGGTCCTCGGTTCTTCCTTTTTGCTCTATTTGATTATTTGTGATGTCATTATATCACTTTGAAGTGTCTTATATCTACAGGTCAGAGAAAGAACCATATAAAATCATTTAGTTCTTTGCCATTAAAAATAAAATAAAAAATCATTTAGTTCTTCTGGTTACTTGCATAAAAAATAGCTGTATAAATGCGCCTATGTTATCTTCATGAAATAAACTTTTTATCTTTTTATTTATTTTATTGTTTTTGCCACCATTATTTAGTTCTTTGCCATTAAAATAAAAATAAAAAATCATTTAGTTCTTCTGGTTACTTGCATAAAAAATAGCTGTATAAATGCGCCCATGTTATCTTCATGAAATAAACTTTTTATCTTTTTATTTATTTTATTGTTTTTGCCACCATTGACATTGTTGTTATCTATCGATATGTTTGTTATTCATTTATTATTTTCTTGTTCTATAGTAAAGAGAAAGAAAACCTATCAATTAAGGTTTCCTTGGGGAAGTTAACCAATAGAGATTACACCTACGGTTATCTGTATCATCATTTACTAACATCAAAATAAGTTCTTATTTCTGTATTTATTTTGAAATAAGTCCATATCTATTTTTTTCTCATTATTATGATTTGACTATTGTTGCAATTGTTTGACATCAGCAGCTTCCAAGGAGTCACTACGTAAATCATGAAATCTGAATGGATTTTATTATGTTTGCAGAGTCAAGCAGAGATGGACTTCTTCACTGAATATGGAGATGCCAACCGATATAAAATTCAGGAGGTCATAGGGAAAGGAAGCTATGGTGTTGTGTGCTCGGCCATTGACACTCATACTGGAGAAAAAGTGGCAATAAAAAAGATACATGACATTTTTGAACATATCTCTGATGCAGCTCGGATCCTTCGTGAGATCAAGCTGCTCAGGCTTGTACGGCATCCCGACATTGTTGAAATCAAGCACATCATGTTGCCACCCTCGAGAAGGGATTTTAAGGATATTTATGTTGTTTTTGAGCTCATGGAATCAGATCTTCACCAAGTCATTAAGGCTAATGATGACTTGACAAGGGAACATTATCAGTTTTTCCTTTATCAGCTGCTCCGTGCATTAAAATACATTCACACAGGTATGACCGCTGCATACTTTTGCTCATATTTGTGGTTTAGGCTGGATGGTAATTAACTATGAAATAGTTTTGATGGTATTTTATGTCCACGCATGAAGCTATTTGAATTTTTGATGCATATTTCTTTTTCTTTTTTTCTTCCTGATCTGAAGAGCTTTGTAAAATTTAGAGCTCGCAATGATGATCTGTGTTGTAGCTTCTCTCACCACATGTTTATTATTGCTTCCATATAACGTTTTCAGTTAATTTCATCTCACTTGGTGGTTTTTTTATACCTCGAAAAATTCCTGTCATCAACTCATATTTAGTTGTATTCAGAACAATGTCCAGGCAAAATTCTTAGCGCCCAGCCTTTTGTTGGTACTCTGTTATATATGCGTTCTGGGTTAAATCCATTTTGCTTCTTAAAGTGTTTACCTTGAGATCCATGATTTTAGAGAAGTTCTTCTGTGTCTTTTTTCCCCTGATTTTCTGAGTTGGCAGTCATTATAAATTCGGTGTCTTTTGGACATGTGCACCATATGAAACTTGCCATTTTGGGCCTCATTATCTGTTTGTTGTGTGGAAACAGGTGTTCCTTAGTGTCATCATAATATTTGAGTAGTTCCAACAGGCCGCGGAAATACTGGTCCGTTATCTTGTGACATTATTTTGATGTAGTGATTTTAGGAATCTTGAGTTATTTGGATATCCAGAGTCTTGACTTAAAATTCAAGATTCTAATGATTAACCCTTATAGGTGGCCTCATGAACAATTTAGTTTTTCGAACCTTATTTTAACTTGCAGTTAAAAAAAAAAACGTAAAACTTGGTTTCAATGGTGAGGAATGAGAATCTCTCGACCATTGTGTCATTCTTGAGGAACAATTTCTTCAAATATGCTGAGCATTTTGGTGATGCATTTTCCAATTTGGGCCATGATGCATGCTTAATGGGAGAACTATTTGCATGGGTAATTGAAGCTATTAGTCTACCAAGTTGAATTCGAGTGTTCTGCGAGAGATTGTCAAAACATCTAAAAATAATAGCTTAGGCGACTATCCCATTGAGGACTGGGGCTGCCACCCAACGACTAAATTAAAAGGCTATATATATATATATATATATATATATATATATATATATTTATAGAGAGAGAGAGAGAGAGAGAGAGAGAGAGAGAGAGAGAGAGAGAGAGAGAGAACGGTTTCTACACACAAGTGTAGATAAGTTATCTACACACTAGCTTAAAATACAGTGGGGGCCAACATTGTTTGGGTGATCCAAAGCATTCATTTGATGGGCCCTCACATAGATTGGGTGTGCCCAAAAAATCAGCTTCACAGGATCATCCTAACCCTTCGAATTGTGGAGGCAAAAAATGGACAGATTTGTGAAGGTTTATACACGTCCATTTTACCTCCACAAATCGTAGGGTTGGGATGATCCTGTGGAGCTGATTTTTTGTGGACACCCTATCTATGTGAGGGCAAATGAATGGTTTGGATCACTCAAACAATGTGGGCCCCCACTGTATTTTAAGCTTGTGCGTAAATAACTTATCTACACTTGTGTGTAGGAATCGTTTTAGACCATAGATAGGGTGTCCACAAAAAATCAGCTCCATAGGATCATCTCAACCCTACGATTTGTAGAGGTACAATGGATGTGTATAAACCTTCACAAATCTGTCCATTTTTTGCCTCTCGGTTCAAATGGTTAGGATGATCCTATGGAGCTGATTTTTCAGGCACACCCTATCTATGTGAGGGCCCATCGAATGAATGCTTTGGATCACCCAAACAATGTGGGCCTCCACTGTATTTTAAGCTAATGTGTAGATAACCTACACTTGTGTGTAGAAACTGTTTTCTCATATGTGTATGTATGTATGTGGCCCCCACTGTATTTTAAGCTAGTGTGTAGATAACTTATCTACACTTGTGTGTAGAAACCGTTTTCTCATATATGTATGTATGTATGTATGTATATGTAGGGACTTGCTAGGCTCAGATTTTGTTTTAAAGCTACATAATTCATGCAAAAACTGGCCCGTGAAATGCCTTTTGTGATGGTCCCTAGCAAATCTCGTGTATGTTTATATATAATTATGTGTACATATAAATACGAAGAATGGTTCAATGCTTCTTGGATGCATTGAACTACCCATAGTCGCCAGGAACTTCTTGGGCAAGTGGGAAACTCGTTTCTCATATGTTTCACACGCGTTTCGAAAATATTTCCCCAATTTTTTTTTTTTTGAAATGGCAAGATGAATTCATTAAAAAGGAAGGGGACCGAGGTGGGCCTCAACCAAATGTACAAGAAAATAAAACAACAATAACAAGAAAGACAAATCTCAGGGAGGAAGGAAGTCAAGCCACTCCAACTCCAACCCCCTAACCCCACTTCTAGCCAAGGAGTCCGCCTCCCCATTAGCAGATCGCCGAACATGATTGAAAACAATAGATGAGCCCGCAATTAAATCATCTATTTCATCAAAAATGGAAGAAAATCTCCAAGGAGGCGACACCAACCCCTTCAACCATTTAATCACATTCAAAGAATCTCCCTCCACAATAGTGATATCCATGTTATCTCTCTCAAGCCTTTTTATGCCATGATAAACCGCCCTCACCTCGGCCTCCGAGGCATCACAAACTCCAAGAGGGCCGGCAAAAGCCCAAATAACTTCACCACAAGCATCCCGACACAACCCACCAACACCGGCCGGGCCCGGGTTCCCAATACTCGACCCATCAAAGTTAATTTTGAACATTTCAATAGGCGGAGCCTCCCATCTCTGAACAATCGGATGCCGGATCTTCCTACTAAAGCAAACAATCCTCCAACCCTCCCATAAGTCAAAGGCCGATACAAAACGGAAAGCCGGTAAACTTCTCGCCCATGAAATAGTGAGCGCAATAATTTTCATATATATCCAATACGGAGATTTTGCAACCCCTTCAAAGACACGGGAGTTTCTCTCTTTTCATATCACCCACCATGTTGCAAGAAGACACAAATTCCACAATACTTTGCCCTTCTTCTTCCATGGCACAAAAGTCCAAAGAAGAATCAACTCTGGAATAGAAAATGGAAAAATCCAACATATGCCAAATCTCAGAAATATCAAACTCCATACCTGACGCGTAAAGGAGCAATTCCACAAAAGTCCACGGATTCACCATCTTTCAAGCAGAGGGGGCAATGGTCAACAAGCATCATACCGCGCTTCTGGAGGAAGTTAATCGTTTGAATCCGATCACGACATACCGCCCATCCGAAGAAACCAACTCTAGGCGGGCAATGAAATTTCCATACCTCGGCTGAAATGGAGAATACACTGCAAGGCAACAAGCTGAGATAGAAAGATTTGACAGAGAAAAAACCAGACGATTCCGCAGTCCATACTCTTTTATCCATACTGCTTCTCTTAATGTAGCAACCATCTAAAAGCTTAAGAAATTGGGCAACCAACTCTAGCTCCCGATCAAAGAAGTTCCTTCTAAACCTAGGGGACCAAACTAAACTACCCCCATCTCGAGCAAAGCATTTAGAAACAAAACTCTCTTTCTCAGCGGCTACACGATATAAATTTGGGAATAAACTCATAAGAGGCTCATCAGCACACCACACATCCCTCCAAAATTTTATTCGATCCCCCGAATACACTCTAAATCTAACCCTCAAAAGAAAAGCAAATGACATTTTCAAAATGTCACGCCACACAGTCAAACCTTGTTTCTTGAAATGGTTTTTAGATTCCCACTTTCCCGGCTTGCACCCATATTTACTCCCAATTACCCTAACCCACAACTGAGAATTTTCCTCCCCGAACCTCCATAACCATTTTCCTAACAAGGCATGATTAAATTCTTTCACTCTCCTAATACCCAAACCACCATTCTTAATAGGTAAGCACACACTCTTCCAACTGACCAAAGAAATACCCTTTTTCCTTTCATTGCCTCTCCATAAAAATCTACGTTGGATTTGTTCAATACGCGATACAACACTGACCGGGCATTTAAACAAAGACAAAAAATATATGGGAATATTGGCCAACACCGCCTTAACCAACACAAGCCTTCCCCCTCTAGAAACAAGATTTCTTTTCCATGATTCCAACCTCCTTTCAATTCTCTCTACAACAGGATCCCACAAAGATTTTTTTGGTCTCCCCACCCCCAATGGGAGTCCCAGGTATGAGGAAGGCAATTGATCAAGCTGACAACCCAGAGTCTTAGCCAATTCAAGCGCCTCATTCTGCGGGATGTTTAGGGTATATAATCTAGATTTATGAAAATTGGATCTCTGCCCCGTAATCAACTCATAACATCTAAGGGAAGATTTTAAATTCATCGCTTGGATCATGTTGGGTTCACAAAACAGGAGCGTATCATCAGCAAATTGAAGATGAGATACTTCTACCTGCTGGCTTCCAATCTTAAAACCATTGAATAAGCCCAACCCACTCCCTTTATTCATCAATCTGCTAAGAGTCTCCGCCACGATGACAAAAAGAAAAGGGGATAAGGGGTCACCCTGCCTAAGTCCTCGAGATGACTTAAAAAATCCTTTAGGGGACCCATTAATCAGAATGGAAAACCAAGCCGAAGAGACACAACCCCTCATCCATTCTCTCCATTTACTTCCAAACCCCATTCTTCCAAGCAAGTAATCTAAGCAATCCCATTCCACCCTATCATAAGCCTTCTCCATATCCAATTTGCACATAAAACCTCCCATGCCATTTCTAAGATAAAAGTCAATGGCCTCATTCGCAACTAATGAGCAGTCAAGAATCTGCCTATTAGCCACAAAAGCACTTTGGCAATCTGAGATAATGGATGGAAGCACCCTCTTTAACCTATCCGCTAGAACCTTTGCCAAAACTTTGTATAAACATCCCACTAAGCTTATTGGACGGTACTCTAAAATTTTAGAGGCACCAGGAACCTTAGGGATAAGGGCAATGAAAGTAGCCCCAGTGCCTTTATCCAATGCCAACCCATGATAGAACTCCTCAAAAAATTTCAGGATATCCCCTTTTACATACGACCAACAGGATTGGAAGAAAGCTAAACAAAAACCATCAGGACCAGGGGCCTTATCCTTACTAATAGAGAAAACACCTTTTTCAACCTCCTCTTCTTCAAAGGGTCTCTCTAATGCAACCCTCTGAGCCATACTCAGCCCACTAAACTCCATATCTTCTGGAAGAGGTCTCAAGATACCCTCAGACGAGTACAGGGACGAATAAAAATCCAAGATCACTCTAGTAACCTCATCCTTCCCTGACACTCTGATTCCATTGTCAACCAAAGACTCGATCCTATTTCTCCGTCTTCTGGCACTGGCCATAGCATGAAAATAAGCCGTATTTTGGTCCCCCTCCTTTAACCATCTCACTCTCGACTTCTGCCTCCACGATATCTCCTCATGAAGCAGCAGACTTTTATGCTCTTCTTTAACCCTACCCAATTCCTCCCTCGAAATTACGGACCCTAATCCAGATTCTTCCAACACATTTAAATCACTAATTCTATTTTCTAGCCAAACTTTTCTACTCGAATCAGCTTGACCTCTTTCAGCTACCCATTCCTTTAACTTTTTCTTTACAAACCTAAGCTTCTGCCCAATAACCACATCCGCTGGACCCTCACACTTATGCGCTACCCACCAAACACCCAATCTTTCCTCCATGAGGGGAATTTGAAGCCACGAAATCTCAAACCTAAAAGGAGGAGGTCCCCAAGACTCCATTCTAGGATCCAAGAGAAGAGGACAATGATCAGATACCGAGTGAACGAGAGCCTTTTGGAGAACCTCAGGAGCCAAATTCAGCCAACCAGGACAAATAAGAAATCGATCAATCCTACTAAGACTTTCACCTCTGCTCCAAGTAAACCTAGCTCCAGATAATGGAAGGTCAATAATATTATGCTTTGAAATGAAAGTTGCAAAAGCAGCCATGTTTTGATTTGCTCTCCGACATCCTAACCTTTCACAAACAAACCTAATTTCATTAAAATCACCCCCTATACACCAAGGATAGGACCACCTATCCCTAAGTCCGTTTAGCTCTTCCCAAAACAACCTCTTATCCGCCCAAAGAGAGGGACCATACACCCCAGAAAACAAGCACACAGCCGCATCTTCCACCCTACGAAGGACAATAGATATTGAAAACCTACCCTTCCATTCCTCGGACCTAACCCAATTAGATTCGTCCCAAGCTATGAAAATGCCCCCCGAAGCACCAATAGCTTCAACAAAAGAGAAACCCCAATTTGAACCAATACCCAGACTTTTTACCATACTCCTATCAATAACCTCCAATTTGGTTTCTTGAATACAGATAAGATCCGATTTTGACTGTTTAAAATACCTCCTGCGATTGTCCCTAGCAAATCCCATACATGTGTATATATAATTATGAAGAATGATTCAATGAATCAATGCTTCTTGGATGCATTGTATTACCCATAGTAGCTGCAAACTTATTGGGCGGGTGGGAAACTTGTGTTTCTCCTAAAACGTTTTTCGGAAACGTTTTCGAAACATAATAGAAAAAATTGAGGAAATATTTTCGAAACACATGGGAAGCATATGAGAAGCTTATGTGAAACATGTGTGAACCTTGAGAAACGTATGGAGAACTCGTAGAAAACATATGTGAAGCGCGTGGGAAATATGTGTGAAACTGACGAAAATCTTTTTGGAAAACACACACCAAATAATTGTGAAATAGATATTAAAAGGGAAAACAATAGCATATATTGTAATAAAAAATGTTCAAATAGAAATTTGAAACTAACAGATTTTACATTTGTAAAATCATGTATTTCGTATTTTCCTTGTGTTTTATATGTTTTCATTTGTGTTTCTCTATCATTTCTGACATGTTTCTAATGCGTTTCCTAAGACGTTAGTCAATGCGTTTCTCATACGATTTTCTATTGTTTTCCCATTTCTCATTCCCCCTCTATTTTTCTTTGCGTTTCCTGTTTTTGTTTCACGTTTCGCTTCCCGAATTCGTTTCCCACCACGGTAACTATGGTATTACCATGGTTCCTAGCTTTATCAGGCAACATTTGGCCCACCTTGGTTTAAACCATTCGCGTGGTGGGACCATGAATGTGTCAGGGACTCAGGGGTCCTGGTGCTACCTCTGGGATGTTTTTCCTCCATATCATAACAATTTTTGAGTTTTGAACCTTTTAAGGTGAGGTCTAATACTTGAATGGGTTAGATCAATCACCATTTGCCCCCCTTAAATAGTTTTTTTTTTGCCATTTCACAGAAAAACATGTTTGATAGGATTTTTTAAACATATTCCCCGTGTGCCCTCTGGATCTAAACCTGAATCCAGGATGCGAATATGAGGATTGACCAAAACGCAAAGATCAACAATTCTAACCATGTCTTCAATTGTTTTTTTTCCGCCATATCATAAATTCATAACATTTTTTGGGTTTTGAACCATCTAAGGTGAGGTCTAATACTTGAATGGGTTAGATCAATCACCATTTGCCCCCCCTTAAATAGTTTTTTTTTTTTTTTCACCATATCACCGAAAAACATGTTTGATAGGATTTTTTTAACATATTCCCCGTGTGCCTTGTAGCCAATTTTTTTTGGTATCATATAATATTGGGAGCTTGTATTGCTGCCCATAAAATTAGGAATTTCCATTTACGTGTGTTGGTCCTATATGGTACATACATTTACTGTTTTGCATATACAGGACAAAATGACATGGGTAGAATGTCTAGTTTTACGGGTAGAATACCAGCCAATTAACACGGTTAGAATGTTTAGTTTTATGGGTAGAATACCTACAAGATTTTTACTGTAATTCCCTATATTCTGTCCATTGTGGAACCGATTATGCCACAAAAATGTTCACTTTTCAGCCTCAATCTTCAGTCATTGTTAAAGCATAAAGTTTTTGTATGCGTTCATAGGCTGAAGTGAAGGTAAAAATCTTGGAACTTGAGTTCCACTAATTTGCCACGATTTTTGTTTTAAAAATCTGTTCCAGTATTAGAACACATGCTAATGGCTACGGCTATATTTCCTGTTGGTAGTATTTGATCGGATCTTCTGTAGTTCTTTATTGGTGCTTTGAAGAACTGTGTGGGCCTGTACTGATTCCAGATTGCGTCTTGGCTGCAGCTAATGTATTTCATCGAGATTTAAAGCCCAAGAATATTTTGGCAAATGCAAACTGTAAACTCAAAATTTGCGACTTTGGATTAGCAAGAGTTGCATTCAGTGATACCCCAACAACCATCTTTTGGACGGTTCGTATATACATTCTGAAAGCTGTCCATTAATTTTTTTGCACTATGACTAAACTGTAACCATTCCAGTTGAAGAATTTTTTCCCTCATCATTTCCAGCTTTTTTTTTTTTTCCTAACCTGTAGGTAGCACAATGTTACATTTTTTTGAACCTCTTCTGAAGCACTAAAGATGTGCAGGACTACGTTGCGACAAGATGGTACAGAGCTCCGGAGCTATGCGGATCATTTTTCTCTAAAGTATGTTTTAGCGCAGTCCTTGACTTGTACTGCATCTTACTTTTTGTGTACAGATCTACAGGAATGTCTATGATTTCTTAGATTGAACTACTTTTCTTATTTGCTGATATTTTCAAAAAAAAAAAATTTCTTATTTCAGATTAGATTATTATGGTGTGGATAAAAAACAGTTGGATACAATAAAAACCATTTTCTCCATTGCTTTGAAAGATGAGTGTAAACATGAAGTTGAGTCTCGCTTTTTATGATTGGTGTTAAGAGCACTATTTTGGTCGTGGGGATAGTTACTCTTTTGTGGTATCTCTTCTTTGTCAGTCAGTCTTTTTTTTATCTGTTGCATTTGGGCCATCTTGTTCCCTCGTTCTTTTATCTTTTTTCATATCAATAAAGTTTTGTTACCCTTAAAAAATGGGACATGTTATGCATTCTACTGTCTATTATGGAATTGTGTTTTTTTGTCTGTGACATTATGATTATCCATTTAAGTAAGAAGACTAGGGGATGAAAATTATACAAGCCGTCTATAGTAGTAGACTGGACATGGTGCATAACTGTGTTTATGAAATTAGAGATTCATTCTATTAGTCTTTTTAATTTCAATTTACCATATCATTACTACATTGACACTCCATCTTTTCATCTTTAAATGTTATTATCATTTTGAAATTAGGAAATTTGTTGTGCCTGGCTAAAATGTAAGGATGAGAACTTAGAACACTTGAAAGCGATTTCTGAGGCTTTGTTAACGAAAGATAATGTGGTAAATATATACATCATTCACGAGGTCGCAGGTTCAATCCCAGCTTACCAACCAAAAAAACAACATTAGAAAGCGATTGCTGAGAAATATGGTTAGATAGTATTGTAATATTAACGAAAGATAGTGTGGTAAACATATACGACACATAGATCCTGAACAATAAATAATTTGATTTGCTGTCCCACCCTTTATTTATTTTGTTGATTGGATGACAACAATGCCTTAGTAATGCAAAGGCCTCTGACCAATGGCTATCGATGGTCACATACGTTTCTAGAGTAGAATTAGAAGAAGGGACTAAAATACAGTAGCTTTTGAAAATTTATTTTTATTTTCCTGTTTCTCTATCTTTCTCTTTATTAATCTCGACAGACACATCTCACTGAGAGTTTGATGTTGGTAAGCTCCAACTAATTTTGGATCTGTTAGCATCGCTGTCAATATCATGAGGGGCAATGATATTTTTGGTTATGTACTTGCAATTTTTTTGGAGAAATATCTTCTGCGTATTTCTTAGGAAGCAAATAATGCCTAGTGATTAAAAAAAATGCTTGTTCAGGGAGGAACATTGGTCTCTCCTGCAAGTTGAAATGTCTTACGATTCAGGTAATTGTGTTGAGTCACGTGTTAAGTTTTTTTGGACTGTTATACACTGGAATTTGGTTTATGTTTTTTCGGAATATGATTTAATTGGTGAGGGGTTATGAATCTGCAGTACACTCCCGCAATTGATATTTGGAGCATAGGCTGCATCTTTGCTGAAGTATTAACGGGGAAGCCGCTTTTTCCTGGTAAAAATGTTGTTCACCAATTGGATTTGATGACTGATCTGCTTGGCACACCTTCATTAGATACTATTTCTCGGGTATGACATGTTATTACTCTCTGGTCATCATTGGATCTTATTTATCAAGTTACCATTTCACTTTTCAAATAATAATCTTAGTGCCTATCTCTTTACTTTTTCTAAATCCAGGTCAGGAATGAAAAGGCGAGGAGATACTTGAGCAGCATGAGAAAGAAGCAGCCTGTCCCATTTGCCCAGAAGTTTCCAAATGCAGATCCTTTAGCCCTTAAACTGTTGGAAAGGTTGTTAGCATTTGACCCCAAGGATCGGCCTACTGCTGAAGAGGTATGCTTGCAAGTTACAGGGGATAGAAATTCTTAGCTATTTTACCAGTAGGTGTTGAGCAATATATTATTGAGTAGAAAAAGAAACGTTGTGAGCATGGTTTAAGACCGAAATTTTAAGATTTACACCGAAATTTCGGTTGAGGCTGAGGCTGAAACCGAAACTGAAATTTCAAACCTTGGTTGTGAGTAGTTAAATCCGTCCCCGACTCCCCGGCCTGCGATCTCAATGAGTCTCACCTGCACATTTTACTTCTGATGTTTTGTTATGTCATGCATTCTTCTGACTTTGTGGTTAGCTTTACCACTGATGTTGAAAAGTAGTAAAGCTAACCACAAAGTTAACTGACTTTGTTATTTCTTTCTTAATGAAAAAAATTGTTCTCTTTTAAAAAATAAATAAATTAAGAAATATTATTTCATTTGTGGGACATTACATGCTATTTGAGATACTACTCGCAGTTTATTATCTTGAAGATTTGAAAGCAGTGCTTTTATATCATCTAAGTGGCTGGTTATGGTTATAAGCTCTTACAAATGTCTGTGTTCTGTTTATCAGGCATTGGCTGATCCTTACTTCAAAGGCCTGTCCAAAGTGGAGAGAGAGCCATCTTGTCAGCCCATCACAAAGATGGAGTTTGAGTTTGAGAGGCGGAGAGTGACAAAAGATGACATCCGAGAACTTATTTTCCGGGAAATATTAGAATACCATCCTCAACTGCTCAAAGATTACCTTAACGGAACTGAAAGGACAAATTTCCTCTATCCTAGGTTTTAATCCCTACTTACCTTTTTTACTTGGCTTCATATTATTCAATTTTTTTTTTCGAACAGTAGCTCCATGTTATTCAATGATTCACTTTTTTTTTTTTTTGAATGGTATTGTTTCCCTTTCCAGTGCTATTGATCAATTCAGGAAGCAGTTTGCTCACCTTGAGGAAAATGGTGGGAAAAGTGCTCCAGTAATTCCATTGGAGAGAAAGCATGTCTCGCTCCCAAGGTGAATACTTTTGACAAGTTCAGTTTCTATCAGTTCATCTATCTTTTTTTTTATTATTTTTAGTGTAATTATGAAAGTACCTGTGTTTGAATCATCTAGTGCAATTGTGTAATAAATACTACATATTGTGTAATAAGTACCTGTGTTTGAATCATCAGCTCATATGCATATTTGTGTAATTGTGCATGAGTACATACACCCATTATCCAAGCATGCATACATGCACAGCACATGGATTTGTGCATACTCTACTAAACACATCCAGATGCACACATACACTACCAAACACTTCAGGATATGCACTTCTGGACATAATGCATGCAAATCTATGTGCAGCTACTATCTAAATATTGCTGGCAATGTCTACATGCCAGTAAACACTGTGCAAATCTTCTATCCTACTTAATTGAAATAGGAGCACGAAAAATAAATGGCTTTTCAACTCAATAATCTTTTGACTGAAAACGACAATAACCTTCTAATCTATATATATATATATATATATATATATATATATATATATATATATATATATATATATAGAGAGAGAGAGAGAGAGAGAGAGAGAGAGAGAGAGAGAGAGAGAGAAAACGGTTCCTACACATATGTGTAGAGAGTTCTCTACACACTAGCTTAAAATACAGTGGGGGCCCACATTGTTTGGGTGATCCAAGCCATCCATTTCAAAGGCCCTCACATAGATAGGGTGTCTACAAAAAATCAGATCCATAGGATCATCCCAACCCTACGATTTGTGGAGGTAAAATGGATGTCTTTAAACCTTCACAAATTAGTCCATTTTTTGCCTCCACAGTTCGAATGGTTAGGATGATCCTATGGATCTGATTTTTTATGGACACCCTATCTATGTGAGGGCCTTAAAAATGAATGGTTTGGATCACCCAAATAATGTGGCCCCCACTGTATTTTAAGCTAGTGTGTAGATAACTTATCTACACATATGTGTAGGAACCGTTTTCTCATATATATATATATATATAGGGAAAGGTGTGCGTACTCGGTCGAGTAGAAAAGCTTATCTACTCGGTCGGGTTAAAAACAGTGGGGGCCCACATTTTTGGGGTGATCCAAACCATTCATTTGAAAGGCCCTTACGTAGATAGGGTGTCCATCAAAAATCAGCCCCATAGGATCATCCTAACCCATGCAACAGTGGAGGGAAAAATGGGAAAAAATGGACAAACACAGCTTGTCCACAAATCTGCCCATTTTTCCCTCCACTGTTGGATGGGTTAGGATGATCCTATGGGGCTGATTTTTCGTGGACACCTTATCTAGGTAAGGGCCTTTCAAATGAATGGTTTGGATCACCCCAAAAATGTAGGCCCCCACTGTTTTTAACCCGACCGAGTAGATAAGCTTATCTACTCGACCGAGTACGCACACCTTTCCCATATATATATATACACTTTTTAGGTAGGATGACTCAAGGAAATGTAGGTTTTTCATATTCATACAAGCTAACAATGTAACGGATACAACCGTGGATGCAAATCAGTATTTTTGGAAAGAAGAGCTTGGATACATGAATGAGTGTCATATCCAACTCTTGAAAAATTAAATCAGACATGGATTATTAATCCTACTCATCGCATGGATATTTAGAGAAACCATGAAAAGGCTAGTTTATGTACTGGAGAACCACGTATACTTTGTTGCTTCAATCTCCTAATTGATATACCTAGATGTAGGTGCTGATGTGTCAGTAGGGGTCGATACTTTATTCCATGCAAGGTACTGTTTCTTTTGCGGTTTTTAAGAGATGATGTTTGAAAATTAATGTACCCCAACCAGCGTAAGTTGTATTACATTCTTGATTTGAAAATGTACTGTTCCCGAGTGTTGCTCAAGTGTATTACATTCTTGATTTGGAAATGTAGTGTTTTGGGGCTAGTGTGGATAAAAGGTGCTTTAGCTTTACATTGTTGATCATGAAAGTGTGGATAAATGGTGCTTTAGCTTTACATTGTTGATCATGAATGGTGGGGTCGTTTTGAGGATTTCGTTTCTAGCCCCAGAGGACTGT
The DNA here is from genome assembly GCF_043159265.1 of Tasmannia lanceolata. Taxonomy (NCBI): domain Eukaryota; kingdom Viridiplantae; phylum Streptophyta; class Magnoliopsida; order Canellales; family Winteraceae; genus Tasmannia; species Tasmannia lanceolata. The sequence continues at coordinate 48,235,401 of NW_027518692.1, forward strand.
TAGGCTGAGAATGTTGCAAAAAAATTTCTTTACCGTGTATAGGATTGGTTCTTCAAGCTCCCCCACATCCATATTTTCATTCATAATATATATATATACACAATTGAGTGTAGAATCATGTACATTGGCTACACAGACAATCTTGAATTGCTCAGTATTAAATAATTCTTCTTTGGCTGAATATTTTGCAGATCTACGGTTGTCCATTCAGATACAATCCCAACAAAGGAACAACCAACTTTGGCTTCATTTAAAGATCGACAAATCCCAGAAGGGGCGTATAAGAACAACAGAGATCTAGACACAATGTCTGGGAATCTATCGAGGACTTTGCAGACATCACATAGGATCCCACTAGATATGTACTCCAATCGTTTGAACTCAGGTAACTTGGCAACTTTATTCTGATTGTTTTTTTTCTATCTAACCCTAGCTAAACATGGGAATAGAAGGCCATAGACCGATTTGACAGAGTTATATTATATGGTTTTATTGTAACACTGTCATCATCAATCTTAATCACATTGTAAACTATTTTCTGTCGAGCAGCTAAACCTGGAAAAGTGGTGGGACCAGTAATGCCCTATGAAAATGGAAGCATCAAAGATATTTATGACCCGAGAAGATTGATAAGGAATGCAGTACTTCCTCCTCAGGCCATTCCACCTGCATACCATTTTCAAAGGAACCCAACAAAGCCAGAAAGCTCTGAGAGGGTTTTCCCTCTACTTGTTGAACAATCCAGAGAAGGCTTTTCGTAAATGAAGAACTGAGATACAAAGAGGGGAAAAGCACAAAAGGGAAAGCGAGAGGTGTATTGAACAACTGAACAAGCAACTCCTTCAGCCTCCCTGAGCTCTCGAAAGCATAAAAAATAAGAGGTGTAATGGCAGAGCAGTTCTCTCTCACGATGGTGTAACTAATTCTAGTGTGAAATTATACTGTCCCCTTGAGAAGCAGAATGATGGTATTTTTTTTTTTTTATTTCTCATATTTATAAATCTTGTTCCCTTTGGCGTGCATGTGGGAAAGAGGAGGAAATCAACGTGATATGGGGGAGTGGGTTTTATTAGTTTTTATGCGGATCTTTGGCTGGTAACTGCTGCCGAGGGCTAGAAACTACTACTACTACTACAAGTGTACCTTTAATGGCTCTGTTTGGATGTAGGAGATTTTATATGGTGTGAGCCAAAAGTACTGTACGGACCACACTATAGGATGATCCAAACCGTCCATGTGGTGGGGCTATAACGTAAATAGGTTGTGCCAAAAAATCATTTCTATAGGATGATCCTAGCCCTCCAATCTATGGAGGAACTGCATATTATGGCATCATCCTATGGAAATGGTTTTTGGGACACAACCTATTTACATTGTGTACTTTCTGAAAAATACGGGACTATAAGGGCTTACACCATATAAAATCTTTGGATGTAGATCGGTGGTGTGAGTATACAATAGGAGGAGACATTTGTAATGTTTGATCTACTTTGGATTTACCTGGTAGAACAGTGATTAGTAATGTTTGATAGCCAATCTCCTAAAGAGTAATGGGGGAGGAGGGGGTATCATTATACTCATTACCAATATATAGACAAATTCCTCATTTTTTTGGGGAGGATGCCATGGAAGGTATAACTAGGGAACATGGGTGCCACATCACCAGACAAGCAATAATTTACCTTTCAATCTTGTCTCGTAGTCTCTAGAGATTGTGATGCTAAATTAGCTACCAAACACTTGAGTAACCAAAAAATCATTATTCTACTTGGAACATCCTTGAGGATGCCAGGCATGTCGTTTCCAAATAAACATTTTTCTACTTGTTGAGGATGCCAGGGGTCTTTTGGTGAAATACTAGTGAAGTTGTTTTTTTAGCAGTCTTCCAGTAGGTCTTTTGGTGAAATAGTAGTGAAATAGTTTTTAGGTTGGTCTTCAAGTATACTTCTAAAATTCTCGTTTGCTTGTCATGTAAATGACAGGTAGAATGATGGAAAGGTAGAAGATGGTGCATTTTCTAGTGGTCTGGTGAAGCGTAAAGATAGAAGCTAACTGGGCCTACTGAGTAAGTAGTCTCCTAGTATTTTTCTGGTTGTTTGGGGAACAAACACAAACACCCCTAACCCAAGAATAGTACCAACTAAGCCGTGCTTTTAGGCAACTAAACAGATCCCAAAGAAGAGTATTAAAATGTTCCAGATGGATTATGTTTATGGTGAAGTGGTGGACAGACCGACCCTCTCACCCCCACTTAATGAATCCTAAAGGTGCAACGAAAGCTAGCCTCCCTCCTACGATAAGAGGGATTAATTAAATTTAATTCATCCACATCTTCAAACCTCTCCCAAATGTTATGCTTACTATTGACTAATAGGCTTGAGCCTTGAATCCATGACTTAAACACTACAACACAGTTCGAAGGTATCACTAGTCAGCGCCATACACTATGAATGCTTAAAAACATGTAGGCAACATTGTTAAAAAAATAGCTAAAATCCTAACGGGACTCCATCCAGAGGTTTAATTCATCCACGACCGTTGTCATAGATCCTGGCCACTGTTGGTCACACATTGATTTTACCAATCCTCAACTCCTGTGTACTGGCAAGACGATCCGGGTCATTAAGAGTTCGCCAATCTCCTGACATGCAAGAAGTAACCCCTCTTAAAACCAACCACATCTGCAACTCATCTCCAGGCAATTAACCAACTTTATATTGAACACATGCTTCATGTGAAGCCAATTCAACAGATAAGAGCAATCTGATCTACAGTGACATCTGGGGGAAATGTGTACCAAACCTCACAGGGAGAGAGATCAACAAGGATCAACAGCAAGTTAGCACACTAATCCTGTTATAGTTGGAAATAAATGAAACCATTCAAATAAAAAAGGCTGAAAATACATGAAAAATGATCCACCTTACTGAGACTAGACAACCAAGTTCACTAAAATAACCTCGGAATATTTAACTAAGGTTTAAGAACATGAAACAATCCAAAAACAAAGTTCGCGAAAAAAAAAGTAGCAATCTAAAGATGCATCCTTCTAAATGCGCTACAATTCACTCATTCATCTTCCTGGCTGCGCAACCTAGCCAGTTTATTAGTAACAACAACATCCAGCTGTGCCGCTCGCTCCACAATCTCTTTCCTCTTCCTTGTAGACACATTGTGTGCGATTTCAGCACAGTAAGTCCTGAAATGCATCAACAGCCAACATAAAATAAGTGAATTGAATATTCTAACAATTTTCGTATCTGAGCACAGGGATTTCCATTAAAAAAAAAGGAGAGGGCGATGACCCCCCCCCCCTTAACGTGTTAAAGTTGTCCACTGTTAACGTTATAAGGGGGAATGTGTGTACAGCAGGGGGGGTGAAAATGTCATCGCCCAAAAAAAAATGTGACCTGATATTCTACTGGCAAGGACTAGTATTGAAATTGTTTTAGAAAAAAAGCAAAGCACATATGGATGGTCTGTTTCTCCAAGAATAAAAGAAAACATGTACCTGTTATGCATCATCAAAAGTTCGAGCTCTTTGACGTTGTGCACCACGAATTTCTTGAAGCCATTAGGGAGGTAGTGACGAGTCTTCTTATCCGACCCGTATCCAATATTAGGCATTAAAGTAACTCCCTTAAACTTCCTCCTAACACGAGAATCAATACCTTTGGGTCTACGCCAGCTTGGCTGTTACAATCAATGCATTCAATGTAACCACATCAACTGAAGGGTACTTCTCACTGGTGAAAAAAAACCTTGACAGTGCAAAAAAATTGGGTGCTTGCAAGTACAGTTGGGGCTAATACTTAAATACAAAAAGTCTAGTGATATAGGGATTTATGCCAAAATGTCCTTCGTTGATAAATTATCTGCTTCATTGAAACAAACTTATTGTCTGACAAGGATTTAAAAGTAAATTTCTATAGCATCCTTACCACACTTTCTTATCAAGCATCACAATTATACCCTCAAAACCTTCCCCCTTCTTTCTCCCCTCCGTCGTCTATTCATCCAAAAAAAAAACCTAGCTCTGTCCAAACTTCAGAGAAATGGACAAGGCGATGAGTGTGTGGCTGATTTCCGACGGAAACGAACCCCGCACTTTGCGATGTGATTGGCAAAGACGAAGCCAGAGAGTTGAGCAACAATGGCAAATGGTTGTGTTCTACGTGCGAGAGGAAACCAGAGGTCTAACTTTAAAAAGTCAGGAAAATACTTCCCGACCATCAATCCATCTCCATGATTCTTATTTCATTATGTTTCTCTCCCTTTTCGCCATGGTGGTGGTGGGGTTTTAAACAAGAGGAGAAGAGATGGGGGTGGGGTTTCCAGAGAGGGAAAAGAGGTTGTTGGATAAGAACACGAAGTGGGCAGAACATGAAGTGGGCAGCAATAGCGCCAAAAGAAGAACAAGAATATATTTGGCAGTGTTTAAAAATGCGGATGTGACGTGGAACGCGGCCAAGAGAAATCCTTGTCGACTCGGCACAGACTCGGCCAAGAATGCGGTTGACATAGCCATAACTTGGGAGAGTCAAAGGAGTTTTTATTGACTCTGTACGGCAAAACGTGGAATGCGGATGTAGTGCAACACGGAACGCGGCCACGAAAAATACTTGTTGACTCCTGCGAGTTCCTTGTCGTGTCAACGAGTTTTTAACCACTGATATTTGGTAATGAAGAGAAGGAGGTGGTGGTGGTGGTGATGCGGGGAGACATAGCATGACTTTAGATTTACATGGTGGGACTTTTTTATTATTAGACTACCGACTCGCTTTCGTCTTTATTTGTCCCCTCGAAGAAATGAACTGGAAGTTTGGAAGCGAATGTTTGAGCTTATTCTTCTTTGGTGGACAACAGAATCCGTTGTTTGATATTAGCACCCATCATTTTCCTAAATTTTCCTCCTAATATGGAGGGCTGTTAAGAAGACACGCCAGTGTTGGCATTTGGCCACCGCAGACCATCGCCTCCCCCCAAAATCATTGAGCGTGCATGAAGGGAGAGGAAGGTCAAGAGTTCACAACTAAGTTCAATACTTTAATTTGTAAAATGGATTTAAGACTTCAAATGAGGAACAAAATGTGACTATGGTAAGTTTTAGGGTCTTAATACAATAGCTAATTTCCGGGGACTAAACCGTAAATATTTTACCAATTAAGGACTTGTTGGCAAAAAGCCCTATAAAATATAAGCCTCTTATTTTGAATGCTTAATACAAAAATCCAATAATATAAGATATAACAAAGTAACTTCTTGGGAAATGTTGTTCAAAGGACGTACAAGTGAACATTAACATTGTTCAAATTACATATTGTATGTAGGTACATAAGAAACGTTCTAGAATCCATTGTGGTGGATGTAGCAGCCATGGACTCTGGCGTGACAGCAGCAACAACACCAATGGCAGATGCGGGTAGGGAGACTCCTGCCTAGTAGTGGCTGTAGGTCGGGTCTTCTTCTTGCTTGACAGACAAGGATAAGGATTGGACGAAAGTAGCATCATGTGGCTCGGGGTAATGCGTAGGGGTGATGGAAGATACCTAGTTAATGATTAATAACCTCTAATACCTTACATAAAATGTGGCCACAAGCAATATTAACTATTAGAGCCCCAACGGTATTGTGTTTGAGTTTTGACAAGCATTGGTAAAGAAATGGCAAAATACATTCCAGGTCATTTTGGCCTCTTCTAGAATTTTCATCTCAAAAAGCACATGCAGATCTCAAAAACCATTTTTATTTTCAGTACCCCAAGGTACAAGAGACAAAAAGACCATAAAGAGAAATTGGATAAATGCAGGATGGTTCCTAGAAACATCAAACATAAGCTATGCATTTCATCCTCAACATGCAAGTTTTGCCCTGGATTTGCATTTGGACATGAGATCCAATTCTGATGGGGGTCCACTCTATTAGTCAAGAATAAGTTAGACAGAGTACAAGGGTCTACAACAGGTGTTTAGATATCTATCTTTCTATTAGTAGTTATGTGAATTTAATTGAGAGGATTTTAAGTGACTTTAAGTCAATTAGGGTAGTAGTCTTTTCTCATCTACATCACTCAAGACACTAATTTTAAGGGTATAAGTTCCTCATATTCTGCATGACTAACAACCATGGAGCCACCAGCACAACCCCTGATGGAACGGAATTCAACAAGTCACTGAGCTTCCCTGTTTAAAAGCCAATCCTTTCAAAGTCGCGGGAGAACATCATACTCCACCTCTACACACACTTAGGCAAGGATGGCCTACAACGGGGCCCCATGTGTCAATGCAGCAGGAGTTGGAGGAGGGTGTGGAGCGTGGGCATCATCATATGCAGCTACGGAAGCAGTAGTAGAACGGCTAGGGCGAAGCTCCGGATGTAGATCATAACAGTACTCAACCATCCATACGACACTGGGTACAATATCGAGACCCACGACCTCCTCGTGAATCACAACCACGACCACGTCCAACACCACCACTATCACGGCCACGACCAAATCGACCCAAAACACGGCCCCGATCTCCACCAATATAAGTAGCAAGTGTAGACCCATCAGCACGCTGGTCACTAGGCGGAACAACCCGCATACGATGTAAATGTACCCTAGAAAACATATTTGCAAGCGAACGAAGGGTGCCAAAGCTGACGATTTGCTGACAAAACTGAAGATAATCAGGACCCAAGGAATTCAGATAATGAACAACACGTAATTCCTCCTGACGCTTAGCAAGGACAGCAGGATCTACTATGAATGGCATAAGTAGGTCAAGCAGTCAAGAGATGGCAACATAAGAACTGTTTACATGTCTCCACACTGGAAACCAAACCAGTCGGAGAAGAGATCACACACTCGTGTGACATTATCAATGCCAGAATACAGAATCGCAACATAGTCCCAGACTTCTTTGGAGGAATCAAGATACAACATATTTGCAGCCACTTGTGGTCCAATGCAACTCCACAAAAAAGATCTAATAACAGCATCCTCCTGTTTCCATCGCTCATAGAAGGGATTCGTCGTGGCTTGGGGGAACGCTCTAGAAAGTGAACTTTGCCCCTGACCAAGAAGATAAGTACGCACCACCCTCTTCCAAGGAGGGTAATTCCTCCCATCAAGCCGTATGGAGTTCATCTGAAGAGGAGCTTCCACAGGAGTATAATGAGCACTGGATGAAAGGGATGCAGATGAAAGAGTGGCTTCAACAACCGTTGGCTGCGATGAGGAACCTTCCGAAGCCATGATAAGCACCAATTACGACAATCCAAACAACAACTAGTCAACAAGAACCCCAAGCAAATGACCACCAGCAAAACGTCCGCAGATAATAACAACGCCACCACCAAGCACAATCAGGGAGAGTTAAAGATAGGATTATTGTTAGGATGAGATCTGATTTGGTTATGGTTTTGGGGTTAGGGTTGTGTGGTGGAGGAATATCAGGGAGATAAGGGTAGGTTTAGGCTTTATTGAAAAACCCAAAAGAGTGGAGAAGGATTTCGTCTCGTCTCGTCGCGTCCGAAAGTGAGGCGTCTCGTCTCGTTACGCCTTCAGGATCATTGACTCTCACTACCATTAAGTCTGATACAATGATAGATGATTACACGGTGTAGAGAGAGAGAGAGAGAGAGAGAGAGAGAGAGAGAGAGAGAGAGAGAGAGAGAGAGAGAGAGAGAGGAAGGGAATTGCGTGAGACCATCACGCACTCCAAGAGAATATATATATATATATATATATATATATATATATATGCGTGTGTATTGTGTGAATACAATGACGATAATACCCTTAAGTGGTACGTCTAACACATCTAAAGTTTAAAAACGGAATTCTGATCAAAGTTTAAGATTCTTAACTACTACAGATCTCAAAGCAGTTGAGAGTCATTCTATTTGACCTTGAAGCCACCTGCATCATGTAGTTTTTGTTAAAGAGTAATAAAGAGGCCTTTTCTCATGTGACAATGTGCTTGTTGGTTTTCTGTTTCTAAATCGACAAGGCGATGCCTTACTAAAAGCCACCTCAAATGTGGCACATGGGAATATTTGGCCATTAGGTATGCTTCTAACAAATTAATTATTGAAGCATGTTTCTAAATATTTTTCTTACCGGTGCAATTTCTGATGATTGACTCCCTTCTGATAGACTTGGAGTTCGCCACCCTTGAAAGCTCATGGTGTTATGACTATCACTGGTAGTAAGCGTCGATCAACATCGTGATTAGAATCAACTACTTTCTTTGGTCTCAGATAGCAGCCCCAGCACCACCCCCCCCCCCCCCCTCCGCGTGCTTGGTTCCCCTCTTGGTATCAAGGAAATGTTGGTCATATATATGGAGACTAGGGGTGTAAACGAGCCGAGCCGAGCTTGGCCAGGCTCGGCTCGTTAAGCTCAAAAGCTCGGCTCGGCTCGCGAGCCTTACCGAGCTCGGGTTATATTATGTTCACACCCCTCATATTCCCTGGACAGCCCTATTAGTGTAATTTGACTACTTTTTTTACACTATGGGGGGTGGTCCTAGTAACAAATGGGGTTCCAAAAATGAAGTGACATATTTTGCCCCCCCCCCTTTCACTCCCTGGACAACCCTTTTAATGCATAAATTAATATATAATATATATATTTAAATATATTAAATTCTTAACGAGCCTTAACGAGCCGAGCCGAGCCGAGCCTAAATTGGGCTCGGCTCGTTAAGCTTAACAAGCCTGGAGAGCCGGCTCGGCTCGGCTCGTTAAGGATTCGAGCCGAGCTTTTTCGAGCGAGCCTCCGAGCCCGAGCCCGAGCCAAAATTGACACCCTTACTGGAGACTTTGTTTCTACATGAAAAGTCGACCCCAACTAGTTTGGTACAAAGGCTTAGTTGAGTTGAGTTGTTGTTTCTAGATGAAAGCAAAGACCTTCGAATCCAAATATTAGACCGTGAAGAAGGGGGAAAGTTAATTCTAAGCATCATATGGCAATGGGAGGGTCACGTAGCTCTATCCTTTTCAATTTGTCTTTTTTTTTAATGATTATTTGTCTTCAAATTGTTACTTGTATCTTGTATCATTGTCACCATGTATCGTTTTTTTTTTAAATGGTGAAGAATTTCATTTAAAAGACCGAGATGGTCAAGATATACACAAAAGAAGCAGGAAGATATACAAGCATAATACAAAGAAGAAAGAAAAGAACTATAGAAAGTTAAGGAGGAAGAAAATCATATTGCTCTAGGATCTCCAGGTGAACTCCTCTTTTGGCCATCTTATTCGCCACATCATTTGCCGATCTCCTAACGTGACGAAAGGAGATACTATTAGCGCCCACAATGTCCAAAATCTCATTAAAGAAATCCACGAAACGCCAAGGAAAAGGGTGTGAACCAGATAGCCACCAAGGAAAAGGGTGTGAGCCCACATTGTCACCTTGTATCCTTTTACGTATTCATTAGGCTTGACTGCCTTAACACTTATTCGCATGGTCGCTCATTTTTCTGTGTATGTTTTATTCCTTTAACATTTAGGGGTTGGGCTTTGGGTATGGCAAAGATAGAAGGTCTAGGGCTTCGATATATGCTCACTAACCAAGTTACCTAATATTAGACTTGAGAGAGTAGGTGTGAGGGGAGAATTAAACGCCCCTAAAAATGCCCAATTTTATGCATTACATTTAAGAGAGACTTGAGAGGGTGGGTGGGAAGGGAGCAAAGAAAGCCCCTAAAAATAACAAATTTTATGTAGTAAATGTTTTCATCATTTTTTGAGGATTTCCCATGCACGGTCAACTCCATCCTTCTTACGCCTCTCCCACTCACTCATCTTCCCATCTCTTGTGATTGTGACTATAAATATATTACATAATAATTCTCCATGGTTGCCATAAATGCCCTTAAAGAAGAACGATTAACATTAGATAACATTAGTTGTTAATGATTTTAGCAAGATGTTTAATTCTCTTGTGGAGCTACATAGATCGTATTTAATATGCGGTGATATTTGATGGTAATAATATAACTAAAACATGCAATGATTGAGGCTTTAAAAAAATATAAATTTTTATTACTTAATCACTGAAATTACAGTATAATTTGGCAATGCAACATTTCCAATCCAAGGTCAAACGAGACTCCTTGTTTGAGACAACCAGCTTCTACTATTGATGAGAGTTTTTACGGTAAATTGAACAGCCTCAGATTTTTTGCTTATTACTTTAAATCTGGGCCACTTGACTTTGTTTGTCGTTTCTGCTCTGAATCCCCTATTTACAAACTCTGCATAAATTATTTTATCCAATGTGACATTCCACTCCATACATCCTATATGATCAATTATGTTATCCAAAAATAATTGTTGGATAATAGTTGTCACGTACGTCTTCCATCGACGTCATAAGTATGTTTTAATAGTACGTATAAAATCTGAAGCCATTTATATCCTGCAATTTTATATTGATATCTGGCTCTTTTTTGTTGGGTCTTTTCTCCCTTGGGCAGTAATTGTATTTTCACTACCAGTAAGCGGTGTCCTAACATAAATGTCAAATTTCCGATAAAACCGAATTTTATCTCAAACATAAAGGGTATCCTTATATACTAAAAAACAACACCTATATAAAATGCTGATAAGTTGGACTAACTCATCAGTGAAACATCTTGCCCGTTTGTTGCTCCCGCTGGGTTCTCATATGTTATATATTGTGCCAAAAACCAATTCTCATTTATGCCTAACAAAAATATAAAGGGCGGTGATAAATTTACCCCCCTTAGGATAAATTGACCTCCTTTACCAGTTGTGACAACTACAACTAGTACAACACTTTTGTACAGCCATTACTTACCCCTCTCGTCTGCAATCCACTAGGAGGGGAGAATTTAGTGTGCATGTAGAATCATAAATTTGGGGCCTACAAGTGGATTTATTTCAAAGAAACCATATGTAAAAGGAATAGATATGGTATCCCCACTTAAAATAAGAGTAATGAAAGTTCAACCATTTATTAAATGATCCAAAAACATCATCAGGTGAGCCACACATGTCCCAAATTCTTTGGACGATCTTAAACCTCCAATCAATTTATGCTTTCATACTAAATCTAGATTGTGGGCTTATATTGTTTTACAAGCGCCAACCTTTGTTGGCCTATGGTCAAAATTGAGATCATTTGAAGGGATATTTTTGGGGCTCCCTATCTATGGTAGGGCCCAATAAATGAATGGGGCCCATGGTTGGGTTGTGTGCCAAAACTACACCAAATGGATAACCTTAAGCTTTAGCTAAGTAGCCTACAAATCAACATTGAAAACAAAAATGTTAATTATTCAAATCCAAATGCTCAAAATTCATCCCCACTAACATCCCTAAATCTAGCGGCTACTATTGTGTTCCCCTCCCTGTGGATTGCAGGGGTGCGAGAGAGAGGGAAAGTATTGGTTGTACAAAAAGTGTTGTAAAGGTTTTGTTTGTCACAACCGGTAAAGAAGGTGGATTTATCCTAAAGGGAGTGAATTTATCACAGCCTTTTATATTTTTGTTAGGCGTAAGTGGGATCTGGTGTATGGCACAATATAAAACTTTTGAAAATACAGCAGGCCAACAAACGGGCAAGCTGAGGCACTGATGAGTCGGTCTAACTTATCTGTATTTTATATGGGTGAAGTATTTTAGGTTACCAGAATACCCTTTATATCAGAGATAAAATCCAATTTTATCGAGAATGTGAGATTTATGTAAGAATGACGCTTACCGGAAGTGAAAATACAAATAATGCCCAAGCTAGAAAAGACCCAACAAATATCAATCCAAAATTGTAGGATAGCAAGGGCTTTGGATTTTACACCTACAATTAAAACATACTTGGGACGTCCATGAAAAACGTATGCTATAACGATTATCCTACAACCATTTTTGGATTAACATAATTGACCATGCACGGTGGCTAGAGTGGAATGCTCTATTGAATAAAATAAATTATTTAATAAAGGACCCAGAGCAGCAACGAATAACAGAGTCAAGAGGTCCGATTTAAAGTAAGAAGCATCAAATCTAAAGCTACTCAATTTCCCGTAGAAACCTTCATCAATAGTGAAAGTTGGCTGCCCCAAACAGTGGTCCCATTTAACCTTGAATTTTATATGTTGAATTGCCAAATCCTACTGTAATTTCATAACTTAAGTAATAAAAATTTATATATTTGAGAGCCTTCATCATTGCGTGTTTTAGCTATATATTATTTCCATCAAATCTCACCGCATATCAAATATAATCTATGCAACTCTACGAGAGAATTAAACATATTGCTAAAATCATTAACAATCTAATGTTATCCAATGATACTCCTTCCTTGAGGGCATGTTTGTCAAAAATGAAGAATTATTACGTACAATATTCGTAGGCACAATCATGAGAGATGGGAAGAATATGGTGAGGGGAAGACATAAGAAGGATAGAGTTGAAAATGCATAAAAAATTCACAAAAAAATGGTGAAAACATTTACTACATAAAATTGGGCATTTTTAGGAGCTTTAAATCCTCCCTTCACACCCACGCTCTCAAGTTTCTCCCTAAATGTACTACATCAAATTTTAGATAGGTCCCAAATACATATAAATATAGGGAATTGGTAGTGTCCATCGCAAGAGGCATTTCGAGGCTGGTCTGTCGCACGTCAGACCAGCCACCTCGTGAATGGAGATAAAAGATGTTGTCTTCATTCATGAGGTGGCTAGTCTGACATGCGACCGACTAGCCGCGAAATGCCTTTTGCGATGGATCCTAGCAAATCCCATATATATATATATATATATATATATATATATATGAGAAAAGTGTTCCTGCGCAGAGCCTCCCATTGGTCACTTTTTATGGACCCGCAAAGGTGGACTTGATATACAAACCAATGGGAGGCTTTACAAGCCACTAATGCGCAGGAACACTTCTCTCTCTCTCTCTCTCTCTATATATATATATATATATATATATATATATTATATATAATATATATATTGAATGAAAATTATGTGCTAAGTTCATTATTTCAAAGCCAAAATACTATTAAAAAAAAGGTCCCATGCATTAGATAGGTCCCAAATATCTTTAAATTTCCTTGAATGGCCTTGATCATGCCATGCAATGGGGAGATAAGATTTGCACACAACAACTAAGGGAGGGAAATCCATGTGCACTAAAGACAAATTTGTGGACCAAAAGGTGGGGAGTGCGTGTACAAAACACGAAAAATGTGAAAAAGTAAAGGGTGATGTGGCACTCCCACAAATTAAGCAAAAAGGTGTTGAGATGGTGGGTGGCTATGGGATTTTGGGGGGGAGGAAAAAAAAGAACTGTACAAGGGGAGTCTATGGGGCATTTGGGGGCTGGAAAAAAGTTTTAAAAAAAGGTACCACACAAGCATTATAAATTTTACAAAAGGGATATGTCGTATGCTATTCATGGGTTTAATATTATAATAGCTATTAATTATAGTTAGTAGACTTGAGTTTCACAACTCCATGTTCTAATAGGATTAAAGCTTTAGTTCTAATAGTATTCTTTTAATTTTTTTATCTTATCAAATAGGATTAAAGCTTTAGTTCTAATAGTATTCTTTTAATTTTTTATCTTATTTGAAGGGGTTTTGGCTTGTAAACATTCTTATTACAAATTTGAGAAATAAAGAATGGAGCTTTGAACCCTACTTTACTATGGGAATTCATGGTGTCATTTTCTAGGTGGGTTTCTAAAGCCCAAGATGGATTCCTTGGTCCTATCTTTTTCTCCTTCTATCTTCTTCTTGCATTGGATAAAAGGTATTGTTCTTAACCTACAGTCCACGTTTTTTATGATTTCCTTAATCCTAGCTCGTATTTTTTCTTTTCTTTTAGAACCTTTCTTAACCGTGTTTCTGTTCAAATTTTTGTGGGGGGCAACTTTGATTTTCTTTCTTCTCTTTGCTGTTTTTAGCTTTTTCAAAATCCCATTTCTTCTCCTGTTGTTTCTTTTATTTTTTTTCTAAATCATAATTTCTTTCTTTCTTTCCCTCTCTCTTTATTCCTAAAATTCCGAGTACAACACAGAGATAACTTGCTGCCATCTTTTATCTCTATGCATTAAATTGTGTTTGTCTTAGATTTCAAACACTATTCTTTCCTTCATACCAAGAGCCATTTTCCAACTTTTATGCATTTGGTGAATATAATTGTTAACTATTTTTTCATCAAAATAGCTGTTACAGATTCCATTAGTTTTACTTTATTGGCGAATTTCTGAGAACACAATTATTTAATCATCAATTTTTGATTCATTATTTGCTAGGGACTTTGGATTGATCCTAATAATTATTGGGGTGTGTTTATCCTCAGATTTCTGTTCTGCACCCTCCATCAAGAACTTGACTGCAAGGTAAGAACTTCAAAGATTTTGGGTTTTGTTCAGTTTCATTAATTAAAAATTACAAAATAACATCGTTGATGTTATTTTGTAGTCATAAATCTAGGCGTGTTTTCTATTGTTACTCCTTTTTATTGACTGGATATCTTCGTTCTTTATTTCCATTATTCCTTTATAAGATGACTTTGATCAGGTTGGTATGAGAGCACCCCCTTTGAGTTTTCCTACACAAGAGGTGCGCTTTTTGTAACTTCCTCAAGGTGGCAGAATTAGCTTTGGTAATTGCACCTCAAACACGTGTAAAAACATTTTCAATTACTAAAAAATAATGGGGCTGCTCTTTCCATGAGGATAGAAAACCTGATAACCCCCGCTTGCTATCCCCATGGTGATTCGGTGAACAACCCCAGTCAGAAACCATAAACCTGATTATTTCAATTACCGCATACTTCTCAAGAGCAAATTCAAACACCTATAGCACCAACCAAATATTATCAAAACCCGACTTGCGAATGTAGCTAATAAGCTATTTCAAAAAACTAGCCACACAAAAGGGGGAAAATAGTTATCAAGACCTGTCTAGAGAATGCAACAACTTGCATAGATGAAGATATGAGAAGGAAACGTACCTTCACAGAGACCTTGCGGTCACTCTGAGGCCTCTTGAACTTCTTGACGCGCTTCTTGATGATCTTCTTTGTGAGTAGAGGAACAGCCATGGCTTCTTCAAAACCAAACCAAAATAAGCATCTCGCAAACATTACAAAGTAAGTGTTTTTTGCCATTTAAAAAAGTAAGCGTGCATCAAAACAGGAAAAAGAAGAAGAAAGGAAAGTAGAAAGACCAAGATCTCAATGTAATAAACCACACCATTCAAAAAAATAAAAATCAATGTAACGAATCGTATATCAACTATAACAAAAGGATAATTGCTAAAAGAAAAGGTGATCTCGATTTCACATAAATAAATAACAAAAAAACATTTCGAAACTGCAAATATCATCAGATAATCTTCTCTCTGCCTGCTAAACTGATCTAAAAAACCTACATAGAAATTATCTCAAAACCTTAAAAAATCAATGTAATAAACCGTATATCAACTATAACAAAAGGCTAATTGTTAAAAGAAAGTGATCTCGATTCAACATAAAAATAACAAACAAAAAAAACATTTCGAAACTGCAAATATCATCAGAAAATCATCTCTGCCTGCTAAACTGATCTGAAAACCCATATAGAAATGATCTCTAAAGATTAAAAACGGAAAAGAAAAGGTCTAGAAGAATCAAAGAGAGCATAATATCGAAAGATTTACACCGAATCGAAGAGCAAATGAACAGATTTACCAAATAATAAGCAATGAGTTCTCATCTACAGAATTGAGTAATGTTTTCATGAACAAAATGAATGAAAAAAAAATAAAAAATAAAATCAAAGCGATCATACAAAGAAACAAATGATCAACTCACCTTGGAGTAGTGAAGACTCGAATCAATCGAGCTAAGCTCTATCTGTAAAAAGAGAGAACGAGATTAGAATATGGAAAATCATATAAGGAAGAAGAAGAAGGGGATGAGAGTAGGAAACGAGATTTACAGGGTAGGGTTTTTCCGCTGCTCGAAACCCTAACCCTAAGTTGGCGAGCTTTTATATGCGGTTCTGACTGCTTGGAGTAAGTAAACTGGGACCCACTTCATAGGATGATCCAAACCGTTCATTTGGTCGGCCCACAACATGTAAGTAATCTCGATAAGATGATCTTTCTGATGTTCCTCTACAGAACAGAGGGTTAGGATCATCCTATGAAAATGATTTCCTGGGTACAGCATAGTTACGTTGTGGATCAATAAATGAACGGTTTGGATCATCCTATGAGTGGGCCCACTGTACTTTCTAAAAAAACACCAGGAGTTCATTGGCATGGGCCGATTTTTATGGTGTGTGGCATATAGTCCGGTATTTTTTTAGAAAGCAGTGTACGGCCATAGGATGATCCAAACCGCACGTTATAGAAACCAGGTTAAGCCGACTACTTTCAGGCTATGAACATCAGTGGTGGCGATTAGCTAATTGAATTATTATCTGGATCACCTCCACATGTGTTGTGCCTATTGCTATTGCTGTGCTAAATGAAAGAGATTATAGGGAGTGAGCTGAGATGCAACCCCATCCACATCTCTTCACTTTACCGATGCTTTTGCGTGGAACCCCAACATGTTCTTTGAACTCAATGAGATATAATGTAAAGATTGTTGATTGAGCACTCCTCCATTGTGGGAAAGGGTGATATTAAAATCAACAATCAGCGGACCCCTACCAGTATATATATTAAATAAAAAATAGATGATACAATAAAAGAAACAAGACTACTCGCCAATCCTTAGAACAATGAAGGGGCCATAACAACAAGGACATGATATCCTTGAAATCAAAACTTAAAACAAGCAATAGAAGAGAGAATACACATGAATCTAGGGCCAGACTCCATGCTCAGGTGATTAAGCCCCAAGTGATCCAAGACTTCTTTCATCTACTGGCTAAAACTTTGAGGGTTCAGTTTTCCTTTGATGGCAGATTTCTTTTTTCTTCTGTTGAGGGTGTTCTTTGTCACTATCTTTTTGTTCCGACTCTTTTTTGGAGGAGTACTCAAATGCAGAGTTTTCAGCCTAACTTGGGGCTTAAGAGAGCCCCCGATTATTGATACACTGCTCCTGCCAGAATGCTGAAATTATTTTCTATGCGTTACCTCCTCTTCTTTCATAGGTATTGCATGTTCCTTAACTGCAGAGATAAATTCGACCCCAAACTCTCTCCATTTGCCCCATTTTACCTGTTGTGAAGCTCACAACCGGTTGTTGCCCTTATTTGAGCAACAAGACTTTAAAGTTATTTTGATGTTCTCTTCATCAAGGTAGCATTGGCAGTAGTTTCTTCATATTTATTAATCTTTTCAGTCTAATGATTCATATTCTCTCTATGAAGTTAGTTCAATAAATGATTGACTTTCATGTCCTTGTTATATGCATGAGTATGTAAGCAAAACATCCTTCCATGATAGAAGCTTTGAGATAATGCTTCTAACATAAAGTTCACAGCCAATACCAAATCACTTGTAGCAAATTGAGGTTTGAAGTTTAAAGTTTATGGATCAACGTATTGCAGCGAACCTTTGGTCATGACATTGGCTATCATAAGTTGCTTGAGAAGACACATCATCCTCTAGTCTCATGTGAAAGTTATTTCTGTTGAATCATCCAACCATTAATAGACATTGATTCTAATAGAATTATTGCTAGGACACATAATCTACTGGCCTTGAATCATAGCTTAGAGGTGTGCTGCAATACTGTTTCTTGAAGATAGTTTGAGCCTCCCAACATACAAGGGATTTTGACAACTCTTATCTCCAGGATTCATCCAATCCAATATGAAACGTGGTTACTGAAGTCTCCTTAAGAATACCCAAAAATACAAGTTTTAAGTCCATATGAACTGATGATTAAGAAGCCATTGAATTGACATTATGACTCAAAAACTAGAAGAACCGTCTGATTGCTATTTTTTTAATCATGAAATCAAATTTACACCTATGGTCACTTCTGAATTCAAGAGTACCTAAATTTATTCTTACACAAGCAAATGATGAAATCATCAAGAACTAGCAACTTCCACAATTCCCAACATATTCAAATAGTAAGTTGACTAAAATTAGCAAGCACTACCAGTTTTGTTATTGATACCAACAACAGCAGAGCCGTAACAAGAACAGTCTGATGGCTATTTTTTCAAAATCTATACATAATAAACATGAAATCAACATCACTTCCGATTTCCGAATAGAACAATCTGATCACTATTTTTCCAAAATCTATTTCCTAGATCTAGTTTGATATCTTTTAGCACTGAGTAGAAGGTGGATGATGCATCCTTTCAAGTCTAGAGGACTTAAAGCTAGAACTTATTTTCATGCAATGCAAGTGTAACAACAGAATACATGTACAAGAAAGCCAGAGAGCCAATCACAAAATTCACTATAGAAGTCATACATATACACAACTGCAAATTGAAAATAAAAGGATGGACAAATTTTTCTAGCAAACTCACCCTAGAAATAAGAATAACTATAATTGCCAAACTTATTTCATAATTAATGCATCAGCTCACAGAGGAGGGTTGAGAGGTGAGTGAATGGATGGCAATCTGAGAGAGAACAAGGGGCCGTTAAATTAATGGAGAGAATAAATTCTGTTATTCCTTATTACCGAATCTCTTTGCAATAATAGGACGGACATCATCAGAATCAACCAGGGTCTCTAGGAAGGGGAGTAATGAAATTAGTTCACAGTCTGACGGGTCATCAAACCAACTCTGAATAGGAATCCCGTTATTCACTTGTAACCGAAAAACCTGAAACCGTGAGAGAATAAACAATGGTTCAATAGTTAGGACCCAATCTTAACAAATAGAAGGTTTATTAGTATACAACGCAAGACCATGGGACAATATTAAAGTTTGGGAATTGCTAGTGTCCATCGCAAAAGGCATTTCGCAGCCGGTCTGTCAGCTGTCGCACGTCAGACCAGCCACCTCATGAATGGAGACAAAAGCTGTTGTCTTCATTCACGAGGTGGCTGGTCTGACATGCGACAGACCAGCCACGAAATGCCTTTTGCGATGGACCCTAGCAAATCCCTTAAAGTTTACCTTTTCTAGTCATGGCAGTAACAGGGCAAGCAAGGGAAATCTAGGGATATATTAAATTTGTTTTATTTTTTCAGGTTTATATTGATAAAAAAAACTTAAAAATAAAATTATTTTAAAATATAGAAATTAAGAAAAAAATAAAAATATATCCTGGTAAATGAAAATATCGCTATATTTTTAAAATTCTCGGGATTACTTCAGGATTTTGTCATTTTATCAAAATGTCGGGATAAAATCACTATATTTTGAAAATATCTCGGAGATATTTTTGACATAGGTAGCAGGGACTCAAAGTCAAAACCCAATGGTTGAGAAAAATTATTCTGCTGACTATGATAATGCAAATATAATATTAACTTAGCATAGGTGTTTAAAAAGATGGATTAATCATAAACCACTATACCAAATAAGAACACAGCTGGAAATTACCTGTGGGGAATTATCAATTATGGCAACTTTTTCCAAGTCGAGTCCCAAAACTGTCAGATCCTTCATATAGTTACCATCCGAAAATATGCATGACTCACGATAAATGCGTCGAGAAATAAGCTTTTGTTCTGGATCCAGTATATTCAGTAGCTGTTCAGCATATATGCTTTGACTGGCAGTGAAGACAATGATTTCAAACATCTCTGCTACTTTTTCAAGGAATATTTGGAGGTATGGCCTCCTACGTACATACACTGTGTGCTCTTTCATGTTGTAATATACTGGAAAGGTGAAATTTGCATCGTCACAATGCTCCAGGGTTGAGTGGATAAGGGTTTCTACATGAAAAGAGAACCACCATGACTAAAGTTCAGTAACATTCACTTGTTTCAATTAATTGAAATAGCAACAGAATTTCCATACAATTTGATACAGCCACATTGAAGTTAATCAATGAAATACTTTTCACCAATGAAATACTGGGAGAATGAATACTGATTGATTGTATAAAGAGAGATTTTATATGGTGTAAGCCCGTATAGTCTAGTATTTTTCAAAAAGTACTGTACGGGCCACACCATAGGATGATCCAAACCATCTATTTGATGGACTAAAACATAAATAGGTTGTGGCACAAAAGTCATTTCCGTCGGATGATCCTGACCGCCCGATCTATAGAGGTTTCCACAATATGCAGTTCCTCAATAGATCAGAGGGCTAGGATCATCCAAAGGAAATGATTTTTTGGGCACAACCTATTTATGTTGGGCTAAGCTTCCTTACCATCCAAATCGAGTACTAGGGTGACTGACTTTCTTATCTGAGTATTCTTTGGCAATAGTACGGGCCAAAGAGACGGAACCACCTCAGCTAGGTCGGGTACATTTCTAATGAATAAATGTGGATCAAAGCCATCCAAATCATCTGGGTCTACAGAGTGGTAGTTAATTTCAGTTTTCTGGTCCGACGATTTCATCTGCTGAATCGCTAAATATAAGCACGTGTCACCGGAATACATTGCAGCTTCTTCAAATGATTCTCCATCATGGAAGTTACTTGTTTCAACAGTTTCCTCAAGAAAAGGCAGTACCATGTATCTCTCTATGGTGTCAAACATCAAATCAGGATCGAAAGGGTCGTAATTGGGACAGGGATTGGCTGTCATTAGATCATCAAGTTCTGCATTTCCATCAAAGGATAAACTGGCAATGCTCATGTCAGAAATTTTGAAATCTGTTACATTGCAAGTTCGATAATCACTTGAGCTACTGCTGCCCGCATCACTGTCATCAACTGCCACATCAGAGGATTCGGCATTCGTACCTGAAAATGCAAAGGATGCTGAATATCTTTCAAAGAATGATATCATTGAAAAAAATGATAAAGAAAAACTCTGCATGAAAATGATTTAAATGTATTATATGTGCCGTTTTATGTCAAAACAGCTTTTTTGTCTTAAATGTGTTGCTTTCTTTTCCCTTTTTCGGTAAGAGGATACCATTGTAGACGTGCATATATACTCACGAAACATGTGGATTCTACATTGGAAGAATAAAAAAATGGATTTTTCACATGTAAACCAAGTTTCTTTGCAGCAAGTAAAATAATGGCAGTGTAATGAGAACAGGAAAGCAAACCTGAAAAATTGTGATTTATTGGCTCACAATGTACTTCATTGGGCTCAAAAATAGGTGAGAAGATCGCTCCCAAGATAGATGGACATGCAGCCCGTAGAGACCCCTGCGAGCCAATAAATCGTCATGCATTTCTAGAGCTTAAGGACAGGCCACTCGATGCAATTAAAGGGAACACCATAAATGAGCAAAATATGTGACATAGTGATGTGTCAAAAAATACAAGTTGGCAATTACTTGGAAGTGAAACAATATATTATATACAAAATAGAACATCAGACATATGTAAAAATCTCCACCAATTCTCCCTCTCTGGGAATCAATAAACTCATCCTAAACGGAGTAATACAAAGCACTCAAACTCAATCCTTTAGAACAGATGGATTCTAAAATGCAAATCTAGCAAAGCTTATCCCATCAGTGTTTGCTTCTCAAAAGTTGTGAAAATTTTACTTCCACCATTTTACAAAGGACAATACAATTTTTTTTTTAATGGTAACAGATTTCATTGAAAAGGGAAAGACTAAGAAAGTCCACCCAGGAAATACAAAGAGAACACCTACATAATAAAAACAAAAACACTAACAACGAAAAGGCCCTATTAAGGGGGTAAGAAGTCAAACAATTCAAGATCCTGCTTTTTCTACACCCATTATGGCCAGCTTGTCGGCAGTCCCATTTGCAGATCTTCTGACACGCAAGAAAGTGAGAGAGGAGTCTTGTGATCTATCTTTAATCTCATAAAAAAAATTAAAAAAAAGGCAAATCGAAAAGGGACAACTGAAGAAGCCTTGAGCCACCTTATAACATTGAGAGTCTCCTTCAACTATCGTTCAATCTAATCTATCTCTTTCCAAATAGATTATACCTTGATTGCCCTCTTGACCTCTGCTTCGCTGGCATCTGCCACCCCTATAGGCCCTGAGAAAGTCCATATAACCCCCCCTGTGGAGTCCCTTAAAACACCTCCAATACTGGCCCAGGGTTACCAAAACTAGAAGCATCAAAGTTTAACTTTAGCATCCCGTTGGGGGAGGCTGCCAATGTCGCACAACCGAGGGGTGGCTTTCTTCGCTATTACACACCACTCTCCATCCCTCCCATAATTCAAAGGCCGAAACAAAGCAAAAAAAGCAGGAGAGATTTAGCCCAAGAAAAAGTTAGTGCTATTACTTTAATAAAAAAGAAAATAGGATGACTTGGCTACTCCATCACTCCGGCGTTCCTCTCTTTCTATAGCACCCACATAGTGGCCAGCAAAGAAATCTAAGAAAGCATCCTCCCTGGCAACTCTGCAATGGATAAAGATGTGATCCACTGATTCTCCCGCCTCAATGCACCGGACGCAATGATCTACGATCAGCATCTTTCTAGCCCTTAGAAAGTCCACCGTTTGGATCCGGCCACTAAGCACCGCCCAACTGAAAGTACAAAATACTATACAATACACCAGGGAATTCAGACCATTAGTAGGCCCGCAAATATAATAATGAAAAAAATTCTCTCAAAATTCATGTTAAAGTAGAAAGGATAAAATAACAACTACTCCAACAGCTTAAGCTTCTAGAGTGATTGGTTGTTTCACATGGTATCAGAGCAATTGCCCTAGGTTCGAAACTCCTTGATGTTAAAAAATCCACATGTAATGGCCAATCCAAAAGAGGGGCCACATGTGCCACGTGTATGCCAAAGAGGGGCCACACGTGATGGGGAGTGTTAAAGTAGAAAAGATTAAATAACACCAACTCAAATAGCTTAGGCTTTTGGAGCGATTGGTTGTTTCACAATTCAAAAACAAACCAATGGCCCCATTGATCTTAAACCATGATGACCTTAGTCTTACAGAACAAATACCCCTTGGACCTTAGGAATCTTAGCATAGTAATTTTTGAACCACTAATCATATCCCTTAGCTACAGAGACTCATGTGGTTGAGACTTAGGAGGTGTTCATGATTCACAGATAAGTAAAAAACACTAGATCTTGGAGGGTGTGATACATCAAGCATACCTTTTACATATATACAAATTTATATCCAAAATTTCCCCATGGAATGGCAGAAATAGGAGTTTTGACGCTAAAAACTTATTTTAAAGACTCAACTTTCTATCACTATGTGGCCATTCACATGAAACTGATTTTGGCTTATATTGGGGCATGAGGTCCTTCGAAATAGGAAGACAGTCCCATGAGTTCCACATCACAGACATAGTAGTAGCAAGGAGGACTCCAACCCCCATAAATACCATCAAACTAAATGTTGAGATGTCTTCTGAGAATCTGAGACCGATAGGCATTGGGGTCGTCTTTAGGGATGAACAAAGAAAGACGGTTAAGGCTTATTTTAGATATATTGGGATACAAACTAAAACAAAGCAGAAGGCTCTTCATGCTAGACTGCGCCGGAGTTGGCAGGATCTCTTTGGATAGAAGACTCGATAAATGTCACTGCATGGGTTAAGAGATTCAACTCGGGGGAACATAGATAGAAAATTTTACTATGAAAATCCATCAATCTTAGTAAAGATTTTAGTTCCGTTTTTTCTAAGAAAATGCCAAGGAGCACTAATGATGAGCCAGATATGTTAGCTAGATAAGGATTGAACCACTTTGAAATACAAATTGGGCATATATCGCCCCTTGTGTAATTTTTGGGTTTTCCTATCCTTTTTCTTTGGGGCCCTCTCATACCCTTTTCCTTATCTACTATTAACATATATTCTGTTTGTTATTGCTCAACTAAAAAATTAAAAAAACATTTTCAGATGATGACTTGGCTTCAAGCAATGGCCTTGGAACTTTACTATGCACACTAATTATAACCAAAGGCAGCATTAAACTCTGAAATTTCATTCCTGCCAAGATATTAACCTCTATATCACAAGATTTCATCCAGCATGCCTCTTGAGCATAAAAAAAGGGTGGCATATGTGTGGACATGAGAGCTAGCTGCATGCTGGCATTTTAAAAGGTTCAAAGTACATTGCCAAAACTGGCCCTACACCATATTGTTCAGTAGTGGCATTGCTCAATAGGTGAATCAAATGAACAAAATTAGTAATAGCAATATAATAAGATATGAAAAAAAACATTAGAACATATATTGAAAGGATTGAAAAAAAAAAATGGAAGAGAAACAAACAAAAAATATGCAGTAATAACCAAAATTAATGCTTACCAATCTTCCAACAAATGGGGAATCAAATGAAGACAATGGCGAATTTTGAAACTGAATGTCCCAATCAGATGCTTCAATCTTGGAAGACACTGCAGTAAGCAGAGGAATTAATTACTATTGAACAACGAGAAATTTCACGTAACATTTATAATTGGAAATTAAGTTCTAACAGCTGTTTCAAAGGAGAATGTCTCGGCATAATGCTGTTAAATATTCAAAAGGCTAATGCTTCGAAAATGAAAAAAAATGTACTTTTTGATTAGAAGGTTTGAACCAGGAAACTTAAATTAAACTGCAGCACATAACTACGATAACAAGAGAAACCATATAAATAACTTCTTAATACAACTTGAGAATGCTTGCGGCTTAAGTCATAACCCCGTGCTGAGAAGATGTGCATGTACAAGCTCTCTTAGGAATAGTATAGTTGCTTACCATCCTTTTGATTTTGAATAGAAGAGTCCAGCAATGCTGCTTGTTGAGATATTTTGACTTGAAATCGTGAACTTTTGGATATTTTATTAGACTGGTGACATGCATGGAGGCTATTCCCTTCTCTTAGAAAGCCCACACTTGATTTGGTCTTCATTTGCTTGTATCACAATCCTAATTGATATTGTCAAGTACAAAAGAAGACTTACATGCACATTTCCATTCAACCTGCAGTATGCAGAATTTTATCTAAGTAACAAAGAAAAAGATAACCAAAGTTGTGAAGCTTCTCAAGCTAAACATGCAAAATAGATATATAAAAATTATGTGGTGGAATTTCGTGTCTTAGAATTCAGACAAAGTAGACTATGTAGGCTACCCATCTGCATTATTTCTTTTATAAAAACGGGGCCTTTAGTAAGGATAGAAAAATATAATTCACTAGAAGTATAACAGGAGGTAGACTATGTAGACCACCCATCTACCAAAGTTTATGTTGCTCCATGCTAATCATACATATTCTTTCTTTTCCTCTCTCCATACCACATTCAAGCAGTTATGAAGTGTTAGAGTTGTCAGGGGTAGAAGTTTCATTTTTCTATTTATGTTGTATTCTCCATTTTTCCATTATTTGCCCCATTATCGTTAGTTGACAAATTAGGGGTAGTTGTATAAATTAATCAATTAGAGGAGGAGGGGTTGGAGGTTGAGAATGTTGAACTAGTTAATTACTATCCACTCTAGAGGTCATTTAATGGGGAATCTCCTATTATTCTGTCTAAAACCCATTTCGCAATTAACATTGGAATTCTTCTAAAGATCAAAATGGTCAAAGTTCCCATGTGTATACTTTGTCCTCATTCAGTTGTGATGAACACATGAAGTTCCACTAGGCCATGTGTGATGAGGCCATGAGCTTATCTTATTAACATTGTTCACAAGATAAACTACTGAGCAGAAAAGTAACACAAGTTATAATTGTCATCATCATCAAAGCAATAAGACATAGATAACCGTTTCTTTCCATAAGGTTCTTGTGTCTTGAAACCCATATCTGATGGGAGAGATGTTAGTTCCATGGAGCAAGGACATCTATAAACATCAAGAGAAACCAATTCTTGAAGAAAATAGAAAATGACATAAAAGTTTTATGCAAAATTGTTGGAAAGGAAAAGAAAATCCAATAAATTAAAAAGATGCTTATGATGATTTTAATATCACCTAAAATAAGTATATAAAGTGGAGATTATTTTTTCGAATAGTAGAGGTGATTTCATTAAAGAGAAAGGCGACTGAGGAGGTCAATAATAAATGAAAGAACATTGAGCAAATGAAGAAAAGAAAGCAAAAATCATAAAAAATGTACAGTCCTCAAGGAGGCATGAAATCAATATAAAGTGGAGAATTACATAATAAGATTGTGTTTGATATTATGGATAGAAAGTAGAAAAGTAAAAGAGCAAAGCATTCCTCTTGTAAAATAATAGAAAATTATATTAATCTTGGATGCTTACAAAGAGAATCCATTGGTGCTTTTATAGAGCACTTACATAATAAACATAGAAATAAATCAAGACAACTATGGAAAGAGATAACACTAGAATATTCTAATCTAACCTAATTAAATCTACTTTCCTAATCTCTCTTGATTGCCTCTGCTAATCCACTTGGCTAATTTATCTAGATGCTTCATTTAGCCACTTACCCAATCTACCTCCAAGATGATCCAACGGTGAGATCTTAACCCAATCCAACCGTTGGATCCCACATATTCTAACATGCCCCCTCAAACGTTTATGGATTGAAGATCGATATACGTTTGACAATAATGAAAAAATTCCCAATACAATATAATTCCCCAAATTACAAATGTAATCAAAATCAACCGATTTGATGCACACTTCCAAAAGTCTATGATGAAGATCTGTTGATGAAGAGTGATGTTGCTGCCAATGATCACTGATGATGGTTGCCGAAGAAGATGCCACTTGTTGATGAGTCACGAAGAGGGCTTAAAAGCCAATAACTCATAGCCTCAATAGGACTAGATGATACTCAAGCCTCAATGGGTGAGTAAGAATGGGTCACTATGGACCAATGCCGGAATGGGCAAGAGATGGGTCACTATGGACCAATGCCGGAATAGGCAACAAAGATAAAAAAAAAAAAAAGAGATGGGCGGCAATGAATGACACGCGGCAACAAACAACGAAAGATTTTAATGACGAATTGGCGACAACACGTAACTTTTAAAACACAGGGCAATAGTAAGAAGGTTTATAAAAGATGGGATTTGCAAGATGGGAGTTGGGATTATGAAACCCAAGAGAAACTATTCTCATCCGCCATGACAGAGAGAGCATGACCATTTCCTATGCGGAACCAAGAGAATCACCCTGTCTAAGATTAGAATGAAGGGGAACAAGGAAAAGAACACAGAGAGCACATGGCCGTTTGGTGAGAGATGGAGGTTCGGCGTGGGAGATTGTAGGAGGCCCGGCGGACGGCTAGATCGGCCGTCTGCCGGAAAACGGTGTAGCAAACTTCGCGGTCAAGGCAACTTAGGACCGAATTGCTTTGATACCATGTAAAATAATAGAAAATTATATTAATCTTGGATGCTTACAAAGAGAATCTATTGGTGCTTTTATAGAGCACTTACATAATAAACATAGAAATAAATCAAGACAACTATGGAAAGAGATAACACTAGAATATTCTAATCTAACCTAATTAAATCTACTTTCCTAATCTCTCTTGCTTGCCTCTTCTAATCCACTTGGCTAATTTATCTAGTTGCTTCATTTAGCTACTTACCCAATCTACCTCCAAGATGATCCAACGGTGAGATCTTAACCCAATCCAACCGTTGGATCCCACATATTCTAACACCTTTGGTAACAACTTTCTTCAAAAGAAAACTACATGGAACAATAGATAATGTTGTAAAGCACACCTCAAATCAACTTCCTAAGGCCCTGTTTGGATTGCAAGAAAAACATTTCTGACAGGAAAAATTTTCTTGGATTTTTTTTCTTATCACAGTTGAGAGGAAAATGATATGATTACGATTAATTTAGAGGAATATTACATAAATTGAAGGTCCCACTATGGAAAAATTGAATAGGGCTGGTTCTCATAGTTTTAAAACTCTCCCGTGTCCGCGTCGACTCCCTTTTACCTTGGCCGCGTTCCGCGAGTCAATAAAAACTCCCTTGACTCTCTCGAATTATGACCGTGTCAACCGAGTACTCAGCCGCGTCAACCAAGTACTCGACCGCGTCGTGCCGAATCGACTAGGATTTTCTTCGTCTGCGATCTGTGCCACATCTGCGTTCCGTGCGACATCCTACAAATTCTATATTTGCTAAGCAGTTTTGCTGAAAGCCATGTTGCGGGTGAATTTTGCATTAGAGAACATCCACCTCAGATAAATTAAATGATGAGACAAAATCAGACCAAAAGTGAGCCTGTGTGGCTGTTCTCTAATGCAAAAGTCATCCGTGAAATGCAAAATTGCCTAGCAAGTCCCTAATTACAAACGATCCCACAAACCCCAATTCATACCAAACAAGTAAACAACCTACTCCAAAACCCCAAACCATCTAGCCACATGGAAAGATGAACGGGCATTCAAAAACCAAAAAAACCAAATCAAAGGAACGATAATTTGTAATGAAGTAAATGCAAAATGAACAACCCAAACAAATCCAACCAAAATTTCTTTTAAATTCAAAAACCCAAATCAGTGAAATTGCAAAAGCATAACCCAATTGAAAAAAACACAAACCCAATTCACTAAACCACAATTTGAAACAAAAACCATATACACAAACCACTAAAAGATAATCATGAATCACCATGAAGCAATGAATACGAGAACTATAAGCAGAATAAGAAGTCAACCACAAAAGAACATACAAACACGAAATAAATCAACATCCTTTTCAATTTAAACTAAACAATGAGTTTTATACCTGAAGAATCAACAGCTGAGAAACAAATAGAATAATTTGGGAAGAATCTTACACCACTCTCTCTCTCTCTCTCTCTAAAAATCAGAAAAGCGTGAGAAAGTGTGGAATTAAAGACCCTCCAGAACCATGACGAAGACTACGTCGACGTTCGAAGATTCTCACGGACGGCCAAGATTCATCTGCGTTAATTCTTTCCAACCGGTAGCTTGATAACACGTATCCACTGTCTGTCCACGTCAGGATGACACGTGGCACCTGTAGAAAAAGATCCCGAAACCCTCTGCTCGGTCTTCATCTTCATGTTGGAAAAACAAAAAATTAAATAATAGATAAAATTACGAATATGCCCCTGAATTGAATTTTTCTTTTTTCTTTTTTCTTTTTTTTTTTTTGGGAAAATTCTCAACAAAATGTGTTTTTTATCTGAAATTCTTAAAAAAGGGTGGATTTGGCTAATTTCTCAAAAATGGGTCAAATGCATCTCAAGAGTGTTTGAGGACAAAAAAGCCCTTGTGTTGGTTTTTCCTCCAAGAAAGTAAGCAACGGATCCCAATGCATTTCACCTAACATTTTTACCTTTTTACCTTCTTCTTTCCCATGCCAAAATGAAACTCCATTCTCAGTTGTAAAAATCCATTGAAAATCCATTGCAGAGAGGTGAAACTCCCCACTCCTAAAATATAGATTTTATTAGATCTCTTTATTTTTCTTTGGCTATCAAACCTAAGCTTCTCAGGTAGGTCCATTGTGATACATTTTGCATAGGTTTAACATGTTCCTTACAATGTTATCATGTATTGCCATCATCTTGTTTATTTGTTAAGGATTTGTTATGGTTTTGCTAGGCATTTGTTATTGTCATCATGGGGAAGAAGAACGTAAAAAAAAATCACAAAAAAACCGGTCGACCTGCAGGTTGACCGGTTTTTTGTGATTTTTTTTTGTAAAACCAAATGTCGTTTGCGGAAACCACTCCCCATAAAGACCACTTCCACACTCCCCCCCCCCCCAATTACAACCGTGCGTTTCCTCCCCAAACCCTAAATCCCTCCCCTCCCCTCCCCTCCCCTCCCTCCACCATAAAATTTGAGAGTTTAAGTTAGTATGTTACAGTTGTACATAAACTCATGACAACTTTCACGTCCAATGAAATACTATTAGATTATGTGAAGCAATATTTAAACCTTGGCTCCGGTATTTATACCTTGGAACCACTACATAATAGTAAATAGTGGTTCCTAGTAGGGCTGCAACTCGAGCCGGGTAAAACCCGACCCGCATCGACCCGACCCGAAAATAGCCTGGGTCGGGTTCAAGTTTCATGGGTTTCGGGTCGAGCCGGGTTCAGCATTCAAAAGCCCGCATGAATCTCGGGTCGAGCCGGGTTTGAAGGGGCCCGACCCGACCCGACCCGAGTTACATAAGTTATAGTACGTATATTTTTTTCTATTGTTAGTTAAAAGTTAAAGGGATAATTACATTTACACCCGCTCTAGTTTCTGACACATCCACTTCCACTCCTATAGTTTAAAACGTGACAAATACACCCTTGTAGTTTCAATTTGTTTAAGGTAGGCCCCCTTAGCTGAAGGTTCGTCCATAAATTGAAGGGTTAGGATGATCCGATGGAGCTGATTTTTTGGGCACACCCTAACTATGTCAGGACCCATCAAATGAACGCTTTGGATCATCCAAACAATGTGGGCCCACATTATTTGGATGATTTTTTGGTAGTGTTTGGATTCGGGTAGGGGCCTACATTATTTGGATGATCCAAAGCGTTCATTTGATGGGTTCTGACATAGATATGGTGTGCCCAAAAAATCAGCTCCATCTGATCATCCTAACCCTTCAATCTATGGACGAACCTTCAGCTGAGGGGGCAAACCTTAAACAAATTGAAACTACAGGGGTGTATTTGTCATGTTTTAAACTATAGGGGTGGAAGTGGATGTGTCAGAAACTAGAGGGGGTGTAAATGTAATTATCCCAAAGTTAAAAGTGAAAACCCACGCACCCACTGTTACTGTATGTGAGTGTAATTTCTGCTTCTATGAGTTGAGTTGATTCAAGTGTTTGATTCAACATTGTTTGATTGTAATTACAACATTGTTTGATTACAGCATTGTTTGATTCAAGTGTGATCTGAGTGTAATTACATCATTGTTTGATTCAAGTGTAATGTGAGTGTAATTTCTGCTTCTATGAGTTGAGTTGCCTTGCCAAACAAGAATTTTCCTTAAAAATTTGCGTCAACGTGAAAAAACCCGACCCGACCCGAACCGACCCGAGATTTATCATGGGTAGGGCCAGGTTTGGGAATCGTGGGTTTTCCGAAAAAAAACCCGACCCGACCCGACCCGAGATATTTCTCGGGTAGGGTTGGGTTCTCCAAAACCCGACCCGAGTTGCAGCCCTAGTTCCTAGGTAATTGAAACCCTATAAATATAGACATTCTCACTTTTTATAGTGGTCTTGACTGCATAACTTCTTGTAATCACAATTTAAACTCTCCGAACAAGTATTAGGCCATCTAAATTATGAACCACGATAAGATCTAATTGTTTAGACAACTATTTAACCAATTGTTCATAAATTCATTGCAACTTTGACATCCACTGAAGTAATATTAGATTGTGTGAAGCAATATTTCTACTCTGTGTAGACACCCCATTTTGACCAGACCCAAGTTTGCGTTGTCTGTGCGAGTCTCGTCAAATCAGTGAGTTGGGGTCCCAAATTGAACCCTGAAGCAGCTTATGGTCCCACCGAGGTCCCCGCTAAATTTCGATAAAATCCAATTTGATTTGGCAGATAGGATGAGCTGAGAATGGGTGCGCAGTATAAATCCGAAGGGGGATGAATTATCTGCACTAAGGGGTGCCCATGTGCCATGGGATGGGGCCTACCATGTGCTCAAGGCATTTAGACGAATTTTAATGGGACTCATCATTGCCAATTTGGACATTTGTGCAAGGTATCTTGAATACGTGGTTTCCATCCACTATTGGTGAGTGGTAGATTATTAAAATGGGGGGATGATGATGATGTCTGTAATGGAATGATGATTTTTGGCAAATATAATGAAGTTTGGGAGGGACAAGGGGGGACAGCAGCTCATGACTCCCCTCTTCATCATCACCATCCCCAATCTCTAAAAGGGACCTTCATTGGCAAGGGAGAAAAAAAAAAGGAGGGGAGGCGGTGGATCTTCTCTCCCAAGATGGGAGCTTCATTTGGGGCAGCCACAGAGGACAAAGAGGAGAAAAATAAATAAATAAATAAATAAAAATCATAGAGGGCAGCAGAGGGAGATTCGAGAGCTAAGGTAAGAGGATTTGCAGAGAAGAGAGGAGGAGATCCTCTTCTCCCATCGATCTCCAATCACCATCATCCACCCCTATTTCGTTCATCTACACTCCACCTCTGGCCACCACCATCAAACTCAGCCACCACCTTGCCTTCTTCCCCAAAGCCCATTCCGTCCAAACCCACCATCGGCCACCACCTTCTTCTCCGGTCGGATTCTCGCCGGAATCCGACCATCCACCATTAAACCCAGCACCCAAAACCACCTCACTCTCAAACCCATCCCGGTCGTCTCCCCCAACCGTCCAAGCCGGAAGCCAACCGAAATCCGGCAAAACCCATATCCGAACCATCTTCCATTGGCAGCCGAGTTCCACCCCATCTATTTCCTCAAAAACCCGTTATCCATTCTCTAAACCCTATTTCCCATCCTCCACCTCTTCAGCCGCCACCTCCATCTCAACAAAACCCATCTCTGCAACTTTCCGTCACCGGAGCTCCGGCCACCGACCCTATCCCCTGTTTTTGCCACATCCAAACTCGCATCCAAACCCACTTCCCTTTGTTCTCTCCACCGCCTGCTTCCCATCCTCGGCCGCCTCATTCTGTTACAGCCACCAAGAGGAGAAACAGAGAGAGAGAGAGGGAGGAGAACAACAGTAGAGAGAGAGAGAGAAGGCCGATCATCTTCCCCACAACCTCCATCTTCTCCGACCGCACCGCCATCTCTCTCACCTCCAAGCCGTCCGATCTAGCACAGATCTGAGATTGGAAATTTCAGATCTGAGATCTGAAATCTCAGATCTGAGATCTCAGATCTGAGAAGAGAGGAAGAGAGCTTCTTCCGGTCATTCTCCGACCGATTTTTCGGTCGGATCGTATTCACCGGCAAGTCCCATGGATTCCGGTGAGCTTGCCCCATTTTCCGATCATTAACCGCCGGCCATCGTTTCTACGATCGCCCGGATCCGATTGTCCTCTGCAAATCCGTCCATGAAGGGATGAAATTCCAGATCTGAGAGTAGAGAAGAAAGGGGAAAGGAGCAAAGAGAGATCTCTGCAATTTATCTTCTCCGGCTAGCTCCGGCTAGCTCCGGTCATCTTCCCTGCTCCTCCTTTCCCTCTCCGGCAGCCTCCATCAATTCTGCAACTTTCCATTTCCGCCGGCCATCGCTACAAATCCGATCCGGTCATTCCTCCTCCTCCGGTCATCTCTGCAACTCCGGCAAGACTACGACTGCAAGGATACCGGATCTCCGGCCGAGATTCACTCTCTCCGATCATCTACATTCGATCACCTCTGCAGATCCGAGATCCGGCAACTCCTTCTTCTCCGGCCACAACTCCGGGAAGAGAGCTGAGCACTCAGAAATAGGGAGATCCACAGACAGAGAGGTTCGGGTCTCCTTCTCGAAAATCTTGTCGGTGACACTCATCTTCGTCGAGCATTACTTCTGCCATCTCGCAATTCCGATCTTCATTGTCAGCAAGGTAAATCTGCGCCACTCAGGTAAAATCTGTAACATCCCATTGTTATATTCTCTCATGTATTTCAGCTCATGTTTGGTGTGTTAGAATTCAGCTTGTCACATTTGCATTGGCAGCTCATATGGATGTGAGATTTAGAATTGGATTTTAATTGTGGATTTGGATTTCTCAGATTTCAGCTCATTTTGAGTACTAGGATTTGGACTCAGATTAAATTTCTAGTTGAATTTATCATGTTTATAGTCTAATATGT
The DNA here is from genome assembly GCF_043159265.1 of Tasmannia lanceolata. Lineage (NCBI taxonomy): Eukaryota > Viridiplantae > Streptophyta > Magnoliopsida > Canellales > Winteraceae > Tasmannia > Tasmannia lanceolata. The sequence goes on from NW_027518692.1 coordinate 48,269,167, forward strand.
GTGGGATCTGATGTTTAAATCTCATTCGGTATAGTAGTTTGGGTTTGGGTCAACATATAGAATGATTTTCCATGCTTGTGTTAACTGACATTAATCCTACCATGTTGAATAGCCCTCACACCCCTTTGATACAAACAACCCTTGTACTCTTCTTGATATATCAACTCCCTGTTTGGCATTAAAATCAGTTCACATATCAACTTCCCTGTTCGACACATGTCAGCACTGTTTGATACCAAAATCTGCACAAATCTACCCCTAGTTTACATTTGGATCTGCACAAGTTGTTATGCACTAAAATTTGTATATATTGGAAATATCATTGAATACATTGGAATATATTGAAGATTTAATGCTTGTCTTTTATACTAAGCCTTTGAGTCAGGTTTTGAAGACGATAATAAATGGACTATTCAGGTGAGATTCTCTTGAGATTCTTAAACTTGTCTTTTATTTAAATAAATTGTTTTAGGAAAGAAGGAGATCAGATGACTACTCTGTTCGATATTATCAACATGAGTACTGTCTGATCTCAAGGCGGGATTAGAAATATTATCATGTGTATTTGTGATATCAGATGATTACTTTAGCATCATCTGATCTCACCCCCATATTGGGGCATGGTTTGTGGTTGGGCATAGAAGTGTTTGATATTGTTTTTTTTGCTTTATTAGGCTATCCAGCGGCTGGTCTGGACTAATTTATGTTGTTTATCATTTTATGATTGCTATAGGTTGTGTATTTTTTTAATTGAAAATTCTTCTTTGCTTAACACTTGTTTTATTTTTATAAGAATAGAATGGGTTTGCGATTATCTTTTTCTTCTCTCTTTGATAGACTAACACAGTCTTATAGATTTCTGTTAAATTTCTTTAGATACTAGAATCCCCTCTCATCGCGAGGGCGATGAAGGCGCTAGCCCAAGCCCATCCTTAGGGGACTTGCTCAGTCCAAGTAGCATACCCCTCCTTTGTATATAGGAGACTTGCCCAGTCTCATTCTCTTGCTTAACCTCCTCTTTGTGCGCCGGTTGGTTTTGGGAGAACATCCTACTCGGCTTGGCTTCATACCCCTACCCTTATGGGTATTGGGTCGCACATTTGTTGCACCCTAGGGCTAGGTAGCTGTCCGGCCCGGTTGGGTGTTTTACCTTTGCCAAATATGCACAGGGTCTCTTATTCCTTTTTACGTCATTTGTGTCTCGGAGACAAGCCTTGTCTCCTATAGAGAGTTTTCCCTTTAGGAGGCTTACCTAGCCTCATGTTAGAATAACCCTTCCTCCTGGCGAGTCTTTGACTCATTTTTACCCCTTTCTTGGTAGTGTTTTTAGTGAGTCTCTGACTCATTTGTGCTCCTTTTTTTAGTGTGTTAGTTAGTAGTTCGCCTTTAGATTTGTTGTCATTCATCCTTGTTTGAGACTAACTCAGTCATATAGAGCCTTCCCTGCTTGGGATCTTAGATTGTTTTCTCTGTTCTTGGGACACTTCTTTACGTGTTGTGGTTTGTCTCTTTGAGACGCTAGTTGCTTATCCGGGGTTTCCCCTTTTGATTTAGGGCTTTGCCCTAGTTTGTGGTTATGCTTGCGTGTTCTCTTGAAGGGTGAAAACATTTAAGAATCTAAGAGCATTGGAAAAGCTTTAAAATCCAAAAACATTAGAAATTTAAAACTCAAAAACATTTGAAAACTTTAAAAACATCAAAAATATTTGAAAATATAAAAAACCTTAAAAAATCTGAAGTGTGAGTGTTTCTTTTAGAAGCGTAGTTTGAGAGTTCGTTTCGAACTACGTTGGCTTGATCCTCTTCCGAGGTACGTAGTGCAGCTTGGGATTTACATCCCAAGTCCAGCCAAACTTTTTTGTAAATAAATGTTTTAAACCTTCTTCAAAAACCTTTAAAATCTTGTTTTCAAAAGATCTTCCTCTAGAGTTAGGAGTTTCTCCTAGATAGAGAGTTTTAGAGTTAGGGTTTTTCTTTTGATAGGTTGTTTGATTGTTTGTTTGCTGTGTGCTTGTTTTAGAGTTAGGGGTCTGTCCTAGAGTTATAGGAGCGCCTCCGTCCGGTCAGTTGGCGATTCACATCGCCGACTGATGACTAGGTCTTGGATACGTTAGCGATCCCTTGGTTTTCCTTAGGACACACAGCCTAGCTACACATAGGTTGTAGGAACCACCTGCATTAGCTTAGGGCTAACCTGCATTTAGCTAGGACATATAGGGTGTCCTAAAATCTACAATTCACTGGAATTTAAATAATCGTTCAAGAAGCTTTAATAATTAGTCCGGTCTTTTAGATCGAGTCTAGGATAGAGGTCTAGGTGTCTTAGGCATCCTAGCTTAGAATAGGTACGAAGAACTACGTTGCCTTGATTCTCGTGGAGGCGGGGATACGTAGGCTTCTTTGGATGAATACCAGACCATCCGAGGACTCGGGCTAATAATTTAGAGTCTTAGGATTTGTTGTATTGTTATTGTGTGTTTTGATGTGTTTTTCTTATTTTCTAGTACTGATCCTATACCTTTTAGCTATAGCTTGCATGTGTTTGCACATCAGAACTTAGACACCCATTAGGCATGTCACTCATAACCTAGCTATGCTTAGGTGCCACATCTTTCATTTTATTTTATGTGTGCTTATTATTTTATCCTCAGGAAATGCATGCTTAGGTAGACAAATCCTGAGGATTGTTCCCATTTCACATGATTTTTACCCAAACTTCTTTGGAGTTAATAATAAATGGCATAAGAGACCAGGTGCTTGCACTTGGGCGAATTGGGGGCGCCTAACCCCTTCCCCATTCGTCATCAGGCACGGACCTTTTGTATCTCTGGTTATCCATTGCAAACAGAGCATTTGTTTTGGTTCCATGGCATGTCCATGGATGGCGACTCTGAGTTCTTTTTAGGTACATCTCGGTTTCGAGCCCTGGCTCCTGATCAGGATGTATCTCATTCGTTTTGTATCGCCACTCGTGCTATGCTGTGAGGGTGGCATCCGTTTCGAGAGTTCCTTGGCAGAGCTCTCCTTCACGTTGTGGAGATCTTAGAGGATTGCAGGAGGGATCTCGCGTCCCTCGGCACCGTCCTCAGGATCGGGGTCCACAGATTGGCGACTCTGCTGGGGAGTTCTTGAAATATTGCCTAACTCTATATAAATGCCATTTTTGCTAACTTCGGAGAAATTTGAGCTAAAATCATTTTAAATAGGAATTCTATCGTTAGAATCCAGGGGCACCAGATAGGTGCGTAATTAAAACAAGGGATTCACACACTGCACATCATATGTTATCATATTGTTTATTCTTTACTTATTTCATTGTTTTTCATTATTATTGGCTCCACGGGATAAATTGAATGCGTGCCCGACTGGGATGTCATTACACCCTGATGGTACTGTTGAATCTATTTCCAAGCTATGCGCCGGTGCTGCAGCCGTAAACACTGGGCGTACTTGTGTTTACAGCAGCCGATGAGCAATGAAGCATACTATGTATAACATTGGGCGTACTTTTGTTATACATATTAAGTATGTTTCATACGCATAGTACCCATTAGATTGAGTCCGGAGCCCTATTTTGTTTTATATATTATGTATATACGTACTGACTTAGTGAAACCCAACTAGGAAGTACCTGTGTTTATATAAGTATATTGCATTCATATAAGGGTCGAACATGTGTTGCTCACGCATGTGAAGCCTAGAGTTAGGAGCCTTGTCCCATTTGTAGACTAGGGTAGCTCACTTTATGTGGCTACAGCGCGGTTCTAGTACACTCACTGGTCTGTCGCGAGTCGAGACTTTCTCGACTCCGTTAGATAGATTAGGGCTGGTGCCCCTGGTTAGGGTGTATATATATGTATATATATGTATGTATATTGTATTATTCTTAGATTAGGGCTTATCCTTTCGAATAAGGTTTCTTTATCTATTTCAGTCATACCATTCTTTCAGACCCGGTCAATGACTCTTGCTCTTGCTTGGTCATCATCCAGATCGCTGTCTACCCTGTCATCTTTATCATATGATTATTCCTGTATCTCGGATTTATATCCGTTTTGTCGGCTATCTGATCAGGGCCTACTTTCCACTGAGGTTTTCTGGTCTATTATCACCGATTAGAGTTTGTTCACTATTTCTTTCTTGGATCAGGCTGATGATTCTTGTTCACCACCTTTTATGGCCTGTGTTCATTTCTTGATTCTTTGTTATCCATTCTTCTTGCTAGCTGTTAGACCAGGGCCTGTCTATCAATGAAGTTTTCTGGTCTATCCATTAGCCACATTGTTTCATTCCCCAGCCTTCGGACCTGGTCAATAATTTTCCTCTATCATTATTCTGACCATGGTCTGCCTTTTGTCTCTCGAGTGTATAATTGTGTCGTTCCTTTGTACATAACTTATTTGATGAGTCGATTTCTAGTTACCTTCTTGTACCTACACCATTTGTTAAGTTGATTGTCTAGATTAGGACCCATTTTCAGTGGGTATTCCTGGTCTAATTCATCCTATCTATATTCTCTTGATTTGGTTGGTGGCATTTCCCTTGCCATTGTTGAAACCATAATCTGTCATCTCGTCCTCAGATTGTACATATCTCTTGTGTGTATATGATTCTGTCGGTTGATTAGATTAGGACCCATTTCTAGTGGGGATTCCTGGTTTAATCAATTATATGTGCATTCTTTCAAATTCACCTGACGGGTGACCTGTACTTGTCACTCTTATGGCCACAGTCTACTTGCTGCCCTTTTGATTGTATATCCATTCTTTGTTGTGTCTTAGATCTGGTCGATGGCTTGTTCGGTGTCTCTATAGCCATGATATATCTTTTGGTCGCAAATCCAACCCATGACCAAGCGTCGTCATTCATGGTCAATCCCTCATGTGATTATATCTCCGTGGTGACCATACTCTGCTTGCTGATTGTGTGCTTATCTTGCCATCATTATTTGAGTGCAAGTATCCTTGCTGAGAGTCCTACATTACTGAGTTTCTATTCATTTACCCTTATGTTGAGTTGTGGGGATCACCCTATATAGCCGTCATGCTGCCGAATTTTGTATAAACACCTTGAGCGTGATCGCTATCTTTTCAAAGTTATCGATAAGCCATGAGTTTACTCTACCACAATCCTTTTATAGCCGTCATGCTGCCGGATTTTACTCAACTCATTTTCAGTGTGATCGCTATCCTTTAGGATTATTGATAAGTCATGTGCTTACCCTACCATGATCCTTCTTACAGTTCTGCTGTTAGTTTTATTCAAGGGAAAGATGTGTTTGTATTATCTCTTGTTTCAACTTGTGTATATCATTTTCATGAGATTGCCTCATACTAAAGTCAGTTTTTGTCAATTCCATGACATGAGTCTGACCTAATTGATCTCACCCATTGGTTAAACCAGTTTCCTTTCATTTCACCTAATCAAGTCAACAGGACTTATATCAGGGTTGAATCCCAAGTCATTGACATCATGGAAGAAGGTGTACTACTCATATTTTCAGTGCCAGTTCATCTGTATCGAAAAAAAAAATGTCATGTGTTGTTAAGGTTTGTCTTTCATTAAGTTTGTACCAACTTTCTTCTCTCAGAGTTGGTAAGTCTTACTATGTTAATGTCAAAAGAAAAAAAAAGTGTGTCATGTTTGTCAGTCATGTTCATTCATAGTCTGTTGTTTTCATCGTTTGTCAAGTTCAATGTAGAGCTCATTGAGGCGCGTCGAAAAAAAAAAAGAGTTACTGATGTACTTAAGAATCTTCAAATCAATAAAGTTGTTGGTTTCGAATCTTTGATGTTTATGATTGACTCTTTAGATCTAATGTTTAAATAACTAAAGACACCCTCTTGGATGAGATTGCAGATGAAATTCCCCTCGAGATCTGAAAAGGTCAAACGAGAGGAAGAGCGTCTAGCATAACCACTTGAAGAAGAAATCGAAGCTATCGATAGTGGTATCGAAATCCGAAACTCGAGAAAGATGGAGTGGCAAAACTTTATCTCCCGAGGAGAGCAAAGAATTGATAAACCTGTTTAGGGGGGTTTAAGGTAGTCTTGCTTGATCCTATAAGGATAAACCAGGGGAATGCCCTGTCGTTGCTCAAAGCAAGATTTCATTGGCTTTAGACATCCAGTTGAAAAGTGAAGATTTTAAAGAGCGAAACATCAGACATCTTTTGGAGCTGATGAAATATTGAGAGAAGAGTTTCTGGCAAAGAAGTATGATAAATTTGAGTCCTAAAAAAAAAAAGAAAGAAAGAAAGAAAGACAAGGGGTTGTGAAACCTTAAGCATAAATTCAAGATCTTCGAGATGGGAATGGAGCACAGCGGTTGAAGCTTTGCCTGACATGCCGTCAGACTCTTCGAAAAAATTTTCATAGTCTTTGACCCTTAAGCAAAAGAGCTTGTACATCAAATACGCCAGGAGGCCATCCTTGAACGTCTGAACTTTTATAGCCAAAATCCTAATGTTTTAAAATCCATTTGTAAACCCTTTGGGCCAAAAAGTCAAATCAAACCATATTTTTTCTAACCATATTATAAACCCGGGGCATTTATGCACCCGAACTACGTCGGACCTGATCCCCAACTCTTCAGGGGTACGTAGGCAACTTGATTTATTCAGGTTCGGTCAAACCTTGGGATAAAATTCCTTTCAAAAATTTTGAAGCTAAATGCTAAACCATTCTTTGAAAAACCCCAAAGCGAACTACGCGGATCTGATCCTCCATTTTTGGGGTACGTAGGTAGTCTGGCAAGACCAGATTCGGTCCAAATCGTTTGAACTTTAAATATCCCACCCCTTTTGAACCCAAGCCCACCTAGAAAGTCCTTCTGGTGAAACAAGCAAAGGTTCAAGGCAAATGAAAGCAAAAACAGAAAAAAGAACGAGAGTCTGAAGACCCACTAGGTTGAAAACCCGAAAGGGCGGCCTAAATGAAATCATGTGCTTGCTAAGTCATTAACCAAAGGGATTGGCTTATGCAAAGTAAGGGTAGCGGTCTGCTGGATTGAAATTTTGAAGAGGCAATCTAGTCAGAGGCGAAGAATTCCCATGAAGAGAAAATTGATGAGATACCGAAGGAGTTCTTCAGTTGTGCATAATTTTCAAAGTTTGAGTAGTGACTTCTTTTGAAGAGAGAAATCAAGGAGACGGAGAAGCATTCTCAAACAAGGCAGGATCCCAGAATCCGAGTAGTGTCGGCAAGACTTGCTTTGATACTTTTCTAAACTAGGGGCATTAAGACTGAGCAATCCGAAGGGGTTAATAACCATGACGAAAATCCCGATGACGGAAGGAAGTGCCTCTTGACATAGTTTTCGAGATTACTGTAGGAGTGGCTAGCCTTACCATAAAAAAATAACACATTTGATCTAAGGGTGAATCAGAATGTAGTCGAGTCTCTTGAATAATCTACACCTTCTTTGATAGAGTCCTTGGGAGTCTGTCCTTCATTTATATTTGTTTTCTTTCAAGGTCTAAGTTGTATGGCACTGGAAGGAAGGGGTGTATACCTTCCAAAATGAAAGATCCTGGTTTAGGTATCCTACTCTGACAGACTGAATATGTCAAGTTTCATGCAGTTGGTGTCGGAAAGAGCGAACCTCAAATAGTGGTCAATGAAAGGAGAAGTCTTTGAGCTTAGCCATTTTCCCATCTTTACTCCCAAGAAAGAACCTATGCAAATCCAAAAATTTCCTTATCTATCCTTGTTCTACTTTTCTTGAGACTCTTGTCATGGAAGTACAATACACTAGTGTGGGACCCGATCCCGCGAGAGGGGTGGTGGCGCGAGAGCCGCCACGCACTATCTCTTGGTCTCTCGTACCCACGCGATTGGCGTGTGCCTTTTATTATTAATTTTAATTCATCTTTTATGTGAACTTGGGATCACTAAGGCAATCCGAATTCCACACAAAAGAGACTGACAGAGTCGCCACCTAGATGTGGGATCTAGGGCCCATAATTAACCAGAAATCTAGACTCGCTACCTGGTTACAAGAATGGAAGGTATGGGGATTTATCCACCACATGCACCATTCCTGCCCGATAATCGGTCTTCAATTCCAAAAGTTAACTCTTTTAAATTCATTTTTAATGGCTCATTCAACTCTCTGTTAATGTGCTATCTATGTGACATGCATCCTATGATCTAATTTCAATGTGAATCCTAAATGTGTATCTTGATTTCTTAATTGGTTTGGATTCAATCTAAGTGAAAGTTCTCCTAAAATTCTAATTTCATGGAAAATCCTAAGTGATTTGATTGTTTCAACAGTTTTAAAAGTGATTAGCCCGAGTCCTCAGATGATCTGGTATTCATCCAAAGAAGCCTACGTATCCCCGCCTCCACGAGAATCAAGGCAACGTAGTTCTCCGCGCCTATTCTAAGCTAGGATGCCTAAGACACCTAGACTTCTATCCTAGACTCGATCTAAAAGACCGAACCGGTTATTAAAGTTTCTTGTACGATTATTTAAATTTCAGTGAATTGTGGATTTTATGACACCCTATATGCCCTAACTAAATGCAGATTAGCCCTAAACTAATGCAGGTGGTTCTTACAACCTATGTGTGACTAGGCTGTATTTCTTAAGGAAAACCAAGGGTGGACTAGCGTATCATACTCTAGTCATCACTCGGCGATATGGATCGCCGACTGACTGGACGGAGGCGCTCCTATAACTCTAGGACAGACCCCTAACTCTAAAAACAAGCACACAACAAACAAACAATCAAACAACCTATCAAAAGAAAAACCCTAACTCTAAAACTCTCTATCTAGGAGAAACTCCTAACTCTAGAAGAAGATCTTTTGAAAATAAGATTTTAAAGGTTTTTGAAGAAAGTTTAAAACGTTTATTTACAAAAAAAGTTTGGCTGGACTTGGGATGTAAATCCCAAGCTGCACTACGTACCTCGGAAGAGGATCAAGCCAACGTAGTTCGAAACGAACTCTCAAACTACGCTTCTAAAAGAAACACTCACACTTCAGATTTTTTAAGGTTTTTTTTATATTTTCAAATGTTTTTGATATTTTTAAAGTTTTCAAATGTTTTTGAGTTTTAAATTTCTAATGTTTTTGGATTTTAAAGCTTTTCCAATGCTCAGGACCTTTAGATGTTTTCAATCTTAAAGGGAACACGCAAGAACAACCACAAACTAGGGCAAAGCCCTAAATCCAAAAGGGGAAACCCCGAACAAACAACTAACGTCTCAAAGAGACGAACCATAACAAGAAAGATAGCGTCCCAAGAAGAGAGAAAACGATCCAAGATCCCAAGCAAGCAAAGCTCTAATAAGACTGAGTTAGCCTCTAATTAAAGCGAAGTAATCAACAACTCTAAAGGAGAAACTCCTAACTAAAAATATTAAAGAAGGGTACAAATGAGCAAATGAGTCAATGACTCTCTAATAGCGGTGGAAAAACGAGTCAAAGACTCCACTGATAACAACTAAAGGATAGACGAGTCAAAGACTCCCTAAAAGAGATGGAAACACAAGTCAAAGACTCACTGACAACAACATCACACAAACAAATGAGTCAAAGACTTTTATATGAGGCAAAGCATGCCTCCTATGGGTACACCAATTTCGGCCCAGAATGGCATCCAAGGGAGGGAATCGTGCGCTCTTTCCTTGCGCAATTTAATACTTAGGTTATAGCATCTTATTGCCTGGCAGATCTCAGGATTTCCGTGGACAGTAACCTCGGAGCCAATAACATGTTATAGCTTAAATATCTAAATTGTCAAAGATTGGTTGCAATTGGGATACGATTATGGATGCACTGGCCATTTTTCGAGGGAAATCTAAAGACCCTAAGATTTCTGTTTCAATGGATTAATGAGTTAACATGTGACAGAGATTTAAGGTTCTTTAGAAATTTCCAGATGATTTTCAATTAATTTCGGATTTTCAATGGATTTTATCAATTTTAAACATATGAGTGTTTTTACAAGTGAAACTGTAGCAAACGAATTCGAAATGAATCAAAATTTCTACAGCAGTAAGATGGGTATCCATGCAGCTTACGGGATGAATTTTGTGGATTTGTACATTAAGCTCATATTTAATTTTGATTTAACAACAATAAGACCAGATTACAAAAATAACACAGAAACTACTAGAAATAGAAATCTAAATTCCATGAAATTTCTACATTAGTAAGATATAAGTGAAAATAGCATGCTGTAAGATTTCCATGAATTTAGAAAACTATTTACTATCAGTTTCGGATTTTTTAAATTTCAAACCAGATTATGAATTAACACTACAGCTCATATGAAACAAGATCAAAATCACTTGAAAATTTTACAGAAGCAAGAAGTATAGAATTTAAGACTACTGTAAAAATTTGGAGAATTGTATCTGTGATTTGACATCAGTAACAATTCTCCCAAAATCTGATAATTTTCAAAGAATGCATAAAATAATATACCAAACAAAATCCAAAAATTCTCACAAATTCATGGTAGAATGTATCATTATCATATTATTTTCCCACGAAATTTCATTATTTGTGGAATCTGTTTAGTATATCTTTTAGTTTTCTTTGTTAAAAATCATGCAAAAATCCGAAAATATACCAAATAATTCTAAAAAATTCCGAAAACAGTGTACCTACCTGTGATGAGTTCCTCGCCGAATCCAAGAGCCGAAGAAATCCAAAAATCCGGCCGACGTGCGATCCGCTCCGCTTCCTTCTTTGTTTTTATATTTTCCTTTCTCTCTTTCTCTCTTATTTTCTCTCCCTCTCTTCTTTTTTTTTTTTTCTTCTCCTCTTTTTTTTTCTCTTCTTTTTTTTTTTTCCTCTTCCTTCTCTCCTTTTTTTTTCTCTCCCCTTCTCTCCTTTTTTTTTTCTCTCCCCTTCTCTCCTTTTTTTTTTTCTCCCTCTTTTCCTTCTCATCACCTCTCTTTATATAGTGAAAAACTTAGTGGAGAGGTGGAAATAAATAATGAGAATGGTGGGTGTGGTGGAGAATAATGGAATATATAATGGTAATGGTGGGAATGGTGGTGGGAATAATGGAATATATAATGGTAATGGTGGGAATGGTGGTGGGGATAATGGAATATATAATGGTAATGGTGGGAATGGTGGTGGGAATAATGGAATATATAATGGTAATGGAGATAATGATGTTATTTTAAAGGGAAAAATGAAGTTAGTGGAAATGGTAGAGAAAGTTAAGTCATGCTAATGGTGAGTCCCACTTTGTGGGTTCCGCACAAGCGGGTCCCACATCAGCGGGTCCCACACAAGCGGGTCCCACATCAGCGGGTCCCACACAAACGGGTCCCACACCAGCGGGTCCCACATCAGCGGGTCCCACACAAACGGGTCCCACACTAGCGGGTCCCACACAAACGGGTCCCACACCAGCGGGTCCCACATTCTCTTTTGCTCGGATTCTTATGAATAATCCTTCTCAATACTCAACGGAAAAATACGAAACATGACGGAAACGACCAAAAATATTTAGAAATGTAACAAACGGACGCGGGAAGGAAGGACATTGGAAAACCGATGGAAAAACCCTAATTTCTTAAGGCAGAGCAAAATGGGGTGTCTACACGCCCAAGCATAGCGAACTTGGGTCCGGTCAAAATGGGGTGTCTACAGATGCCCCTCTTTGGCAAAGCCTGTGTAACACGCGAATGGCAAAGCTGAACAGACGACACATTTTGGCTGACCCGAAAGCAAAGCAATTTTTTTGGGTTTTCGGGTTCTAAGGATGGTATTCACAAGGGCACACAACAAAGTAACATTAAGAGACTCATAAACAACAAGCAAATGGGAGATAACCTCTCACCGACCCATAACTCGGCAATCATGACATCTCAGTGAGATGGCTTCTCTCTAATACTCACAACTCAACTATTTAAATCAATACGCAAAGACTCTATTAAAGCAAACACAAACATACTCTTTTATAACAAAGCTTTTAAGAAAACGAACCCAATGAAATTACCTCAAAGAAAGCAGACCACTATCGATGCAGACGTAAATCAACCCTTCAAAGAATATCAAATCAAATTACTCAAAGAGTATGTAACACTCATAGAGTCTCAAATCAATCACTCAGAGAGCTTCAAACACACAGAAATCTTTATACTCAAAGAGCCTCAACTACCCGAAGAGTCTGTAATACTCAAAGGGCCTTAACTACTCAAAGAGTCTCAAATTAACGCGAAACATTTATACTCAAAGAGTCTCAACTACCCGAAGAGTCTGTAACACTCGAAGGGTCTCAACTACTCAAAGAGTCTCAAATCAACACAAAACATTTATACTCAAAGAGTCTCAACTACTCGAAGAGTCTGCAACACTCGAAGGGTCTCAACTACTCAAAGAGTCTCAAATCAACACAAAACACATTTATACTCAAAGAGCCTCAACTACCCGAAGAGTCTGCAACACTCGAAGGGTCTCAACTACTCAAAGAGTCTCAAATCAACACAAAACACATTTATACTCAAAGAGCCTCAACTACCCGAAGAGTCTGCAACACTCGAAGGGTCTCAACTACTCAAAGAGTCTCAAATCAACACAAAACATTTATACTCAAAGAGTCTCAACTACCCGAAGAATCTGTAACACTCGAAGGGTCTCAATTACTCAAAGAGTCTCAAATCAACACCAAACATTTATACTCAAAGAGTCTCAATTACCCGAAGAGTCTGCAACACTCGAAGGGTCTCAACTACTCAAAGAGTCTCAAATCAACACAAAACATTTATACTCAAAGAGTCTCAACTACCCGAAGAATCTGTAACACTCGAAGGGTCTCAACTACTCAAAGAGTCTCAAATCAACACCAAACATTTATACTCAAAGAGTCTCAATTACCCGAAGAGTCTGTAACACTCGAAGGGTCTCAACTACTCAAAGAGTCTCAAATCAACACAAAACATTTAATACTCAAAGAGTCTCAACTACCCGAAGAGTCTGTAACACTCGAAGGGTCTCAACTACTCAAAGAGTCTCAAATCAACACAAAACATTTATACTCAAAGAGTCTCAACTACCCGAAGAGTCTGTAACACTCGAAGGGTCTTAACTACTCAAAGAGTCTCACATCAACAAAGGAATTGCTAAATTATCTCATAAGACCCCAGATTTATATGCCCGTGGTGTAACACGGTTCCATATAAATCCAGATTTGTATGCCCGTCATGCAACACGGATCCATACAAACCCCCTCGCAGGTATGCCTGACTCCCAACTTGTTAGGTAGGGACACACTGCGGACACTTAAAAAGTCCCAAATGTCACACTCAAAGAGTCATTCTTATTATTATTTTTTTTTTTATTATTTTTATTTTATTTTTTATTTTTAGAGATTGAAGCTTTACCAAAGCAACACGAGCCAAATACTCGACAGGAGAGCTTGAACAAAAAGAGCGTGTTCAAACTCTCTAGTCTCTATTTGAGGAGAATGTCCATTTCAAATATCAATGTGTATTTGACATCTTTTATGATGTGAGTCATAAAAGATGCCCCTAGTATGATTACTTCCATAACAAAATTCATTTGGAGAGCAACACAAGAAAAATGGGCCAAAGGCTTTCATTAATGTACACTTGGGGTTACAAACTTTTCTGATGAACACTTGGGCTTATAAGGCTCTTAAAAATACAAGAACATGGTTCTGCTCAAAATCCTGCTTCATCACTACCATCTGCTAATGCTGGAATTGGGCTGAAAGCCTATCAACCTCTGAATTGCTCTGCTTTGCACTTGTTCACAGGGGCCATAAATTCTCTGCTTCTCTGAGAGTTCTGCTTTCCCTCCTCTCTCTTTTTTTTTTTTTTTTTTTTTTTTTTTTTTTTTTTTTTTTTGCCACCCCGGCTTGGGGAGGAACAGGACTCTGAAGAATTGAACTCGACTTGACAAAGGAAAGACTTTGACAAACAACGAACGAGGACATTGACGGACACCTGACTCAAATACCAAGATAGACTGAAATCTGCTTCTTAGTCTGATAGGGTTTTTTTTTTTTTTTTTTTTTTTTTTTTTAAACAAAAAAAATGGTAAAAGCCACTCTCTTAGAGTCTTTTGAATACCGTGTTTAAAGGTGTTTCAACCCTCTTTTCAGGATTTCTGCCATGGTTATCCTCCCTTCAGATTGCTCGATTTCAACTTCTCTGGCTCAAAGAGTACCAAAAGAAGTCTTGATGGTGCTTACTTAGACTTTGAGAAGGTGCCAGAGAAAATCGAAAGTTTAGCTGGCTTTTTAAAGCCTTGTCCTCTCTCCATGAAGTCACTGCCATGACCAAATCGCCTTTTCAGGTTTTCGATTCGGCGGACCATATGCCTTAATTTTTGCCTGGACTGTCTGCCCTTGCAGATTTTCCATCCAGCAGGCTCAGCACCCTGATTTTTGCCTAAGCCGCCCTTTCGGGTTTTCAGCTTAGCGGGTGAATGACCCTAACTTTTGCCTAGACCGCCCTTGCGGGTTTTCAGTCTAGCGGGTCTAAGACTCCATCATTTTTCTTTCTTTCTGTTTCTCTACAAACTTGGGCCTGAGTACACCAGAAGGACTTTCGGGTGGGCTTAGGTTCAAACCGGTTAGACTTTGGTATGTTTGCATGTATCTGGACCGAATCTGGATCCTCCAGACTGCCTACGTATCCTTAAAGAAATTGGGAATCAGGTCACGCGTAGTTCGGGTTTAAAATCTTTTATGACGAAAGTCATAAAAGATGCCCCTGGTTTAAGTTTAACAAAGAAATTTTGATTTTGCTTTTGGCTCACAGGTTCTTTTAGCGGAAAGGGGTTTCATTATTCATTTTTTTCTAGGCCCAACGGGTTTGCAAATAGTTTAAAACATTTGGGTATTGGCTTGAAGCTCAAATCGTCCAAGGATGGCCTCCTGGTGTACTTAAGCATAATATTTTTTTAATTGATCCAGGTTTGTAGGTTCATTTAATTTTTCTCCATTTTCATTGAGCAGTCTTACGGCTTTTCCAGGCAGGACTTCATCAACAATGTAAGGACCAGACCAGTTTGGCCTGAACTTTCCTCTTGAGTCAAATACCGGTGCCCTGTAGGACTTCAATACAAGATCTCCAGGCTTCAAATCTCGGACACGAACCTTCTTATTGAAAGCTCTCTCAATCCGTCTCTGATATCCTTGGATATGATATAAGGCTCTCAGCCTCTTCTCATCTATCATCTGTAGCTCATTGTGTCTGGCCTTCGCCCATTCTGACTCTGGCAGATCGGCCTCCACCATCACTCTCAAAGAGGGGATTCTTAACTCAACAGGGAGAACAGCCTCCATTCCGTACACCAAAGAATACGGAGTCACGCCTGTTGAAGACCTGATCGATGTTCTATAAGCCCATAAGGCATAAGGAAGTTTGTTCGACCAGTCCTTATATGTCTCAGTCATCTTACTGATAATGACTTTGATGTTCTTATTTGCTGCTTCAACGGCCCCATTCGTCTGCGGCCTGTAAGGAGACGACTTGTGATGCCTTATCCTGAACTCTTCACACAGGTGTAACACTTCTTTCTTGAAATGTGATCCATTATCTGAAATCAACTCGTGAGGTACTCCGTATCTGCAAATTATATTGGTACGGATGAACTTCGCAACTGTGTTCGAAGTGATGGAAGCATAAGATGCAGCCTCTATCCACTTTGTGAAATAATCAATAGCCACCAGAATGTACTCATGTCCGCTCGAGGATCTCGGATAAATCTTCCCAATGATGTCTATTCCCCATACCGAAAACGGCCACGGCGAAGTCAGGGAGTGCAACTCCGAAGGAGGAACATGAATAAGATTCGCATAGACTTGACACTTATGGCATTTTCTTACAAATGCGAAGCAGTCTGTTTCCATTGTAGGCCAATAGAATCCAAGTCTAAGGATCTTTCTAGATAGCATCTTCCCGTTCATATGAGGTCCACAAACACCCTCATGAGTCTGCTCAATAAGTTCTGCAGCTTTATGTGGACCCCGATCCGGAGAGGACGAGTGCGGCGAGGGACGCGAGGTCCCCACAGCAATCCTCTAAGATCTCCACAATGTGAAGGAGAGCTCTGCCAAGGAACTCTCGAAACGGATGCCACCCTCACAGCATAGCACGAGTGGCGATACAAAACGAATGAGATACATCCTGATCAGGAGCCAGGGCTCGAAACCGAGATGTACCTAAAAAGAACTCAGAGTCGCCATCCATGGATAGGCCATGGAACCCTAAAATCAAATCCTCTGTGCAATGGATAACCAGAAATATATATGGGTTCGTGCCTGGTTACGAATGGGGAAGGTCTGAGAGCACCCCCAATTCGCCCGAGTGCAAGCACTTGGTCTCTTATGCCATTTTCATTAATTCCAAAGAAGTTTGAGTAAAAATCATGTGAAATGGGAACAATCCTCAGGAATCGTCTACCTAAGCATGCATTTCCTGAGAATGGAGAAATAAACACGTAAAATGAAATGAAAAATGTGTCACCTAAGCAAAGCTAGGTTATGAGTGACATGCCTAATGGGTGTCTAAGTTTCTGGTGGACACGCACATGCAAGCTACAACCAAAGGTATAGTATCAGTACAAGAAAGTAAGAAAACATATCAAAACATGAGACACAAATCTATGCTATGTATGACGGGACAAGACAAGTCCTAACTCTAATGCAGGACTGGACTCGGACCAGAATGGCCATCCATCCTAGCTGCGCTACGTATCCCGGCCTCGGGAAGAATCGGAGCCCACGTAGTTCGATGCCCTATTCTAAATTATGATGCCTAAGACATCTAGCCCTCTATCCTAGACTCGATCTAAAAGACCGAACCAGTTATTAAAGCTTCTTGTATGATTATTAAAATTCCAGTGAATTGTGGATTTTAGGACACCCTATATGCCCTAACTAATGCAAGTTGATTAGCCTTAGGCTAATGCAGGTGGTTCCTACAATCCTATGTGTAACTAGGCTGTGCAACCTAATGAAAACCACGGGCTGACTATATGCCTAGTCTAGCCATCGGTTCGACTAAATGTCTAACCGATCGACTCGAGGCCTCCTAACTCTAGGGACACTCACACGACAGGACATACCATATAAATCAAGACAAACTCCTAACTCTAGAACACAACCTAAACAGCTAGGACATACTCCTAACTCTAGAGGAAGATCTTTTTGAAAATGGTTTGAATATTTTTGTAACTTTGAAAGATTTAAAATTTTTATTTTTAAAGGTTTGGCTGGACTTGGGATGTGGATCCCAAGCTGCACTACGTACCTCGTGGAAGAGGATCAAGCCAACGTAGTTCGGAACGAACTCTCTAACTATCAAACACTTACAGCAAATCAATTATTTTTTATGTTTTCACCCTCTTGGCCAAAGACCGGAGGGAATATACAAAACAACATCCTAGGGACAAACCCTAGGGTGTACAGGAGAAACTATGCTCTAATAATACTATTATAAGAGCAAATGAGTCAAAGACTCTCTAATGACAGTAACTGAAGAATAAATGAGTCAAAGACTCTCTAATAAAAGCGACTAAAGGATAAACGAGTCAAAGACTCTCTAATAAGAGCAACTGATAACACTGAAATAAGATAACGAAGTCAAAGACTCTCTAATAATACTGCAAATGAAACAGATGAGTCAAAGACTCTCTAAAAACGGAAACACGAGTCAAAGACTCCAATGACACCAACTAAAAGATAAATGAGTCAAAGACTCTCTAAAGGAAAAGAAACACGAGTCAAAGACTCCACTCACACCAACTAAAGGATTAATGAGTCAAAGATTCTCTAAAAGAGATGAAAACACGAGTCAAAGACTCCACTAACACCAACTAAAGGATATATGAGTCAAAGACTCTCTAAAGGAAAAGAAACACGAGTCAAAGACTCTACTGACAACAACTAAAGGATAAATGAGTCAAAGACTCTCTAAAAGAGATGAAAACACGAGTCAAAGACTCCACTAACACCAACTAAAGGATATATGAGTCAAAGACTCTCTAAAGGAAAAGAAACACGAGTCAAAGACTCCACTAACACCAACTAAAGGATAAATGAGTCAAAGACTCTCTAAAAGAGATGAAAACACGAGTCAAAGACTCCACTAACACCAACTAAAGGATATATGAGTCAAAGACTCTCTAAAGGAAAAGAAACACGAGTCAAAGACTCCACTAACACCAACTAAAGGATAAATGAGTCAAAGACTCTCTAAAGGAAATGAAAACACGAGTCAAATCAGATAATATAAGATTGAAAATCTGTGATCAAGATGAAATGAGATAGCATAAGATTGCTTTCAACGGATGGATCATGAATGACTAATCCTATGAGATCTTTGGAAATGAATGGGATTTACATCCTAACCCCAAAGGAAAAGTTTTTTAATCTTCACACATTTTATCAGTGTTACCTGAAGGCATCAACCCTAACCCTAATCTAGCGGAGTGGAGAAAGGATCTCGACTCATGACTTTGTTTGTGTACCTAGGACCGATCGTAGCCATTGGAAGATGGACTACGGCCTAATCTAGACATAAATGGGTAGGATATCCTAAACTAGGCTCACACACGTGATGCACATGTGTTCGTATACTACATGCATGTGTGGGTTAATCTAGGGGTAAGGCCAAGAGTTCCCTTAGCGCGAATCCATGTTCGATATACTGTACCAGTGTCCGGCGTATCAGTACGTGAACAAGAGATCCGTTTACGTACCATAAAGGTACTAGGCTAAGGGTGGAATGCTTCTCTAGCACAGAGGCACCAGGTGATGAAATCCCAGTCAACCATGCTAGATAACACTCCGGGTTCCTAAAATAGGACGTGTGTGCATGTGAGATGCAGGGGTTTAGATGCAAGTGATGTAAGTGTGTGCAATAAGTTCGCGCAATCTATGATACCTTCAGGTTTTGTTAGATTAAGTTTGAGTAAATGTGATGAGAAAATAAAACATACAAACTAATCACAGCATCAGGATTTTACAAAGGAAATCAGTGATTCCTAAGGTTTATATTTTGATAATTTAATGATTGAATATGTGATGGAATATTATGATCTGGAAATTTTTAAAACAATTTGATTTTAATTCAATTTACTCAAGGATTTTAAAAGGTTTCAATTCAGATTGTAGATTTACACATCAACATATAACAAATCTTTTCAGAACAAGATGAAATTTTTACAGTAACTTCTCCTTAATTATATAAGATTATAATAAAAATTTCATAGATTTTAAATGTGGTTTGCTATTAGTTTTTCAATGTTGAAAGTTTCTGTCCAGATTGTGAATTAACACAGTAACGTATAGCAAATCAATTCAAAACAATATGAAATTTCTATAGTATGTGTATTACAATAAGAAAGGATTACTGTAAAAGTTTCATAAATTTTAAAAATGATTTACTATTAATTTACGATTTTACAAATATCCATCCAGATTATGAATTAACAAAGAAACACATAGTAAATCAAATCCAAATCAGTTTAAACTTTATGAAAACATGTAATTCCAGTAGTAATTATCAAACAAATATTTTCAGAAGTTTGTATTGCAATTTACTATTTTTATCAGATTTAATACAGCATGCATGATTTTACGTACAAAATCATAAACAAATATCCAACAGCAACCAAAAATCTTGAAAAATTCACGGGAGATTAGATTAGATTTAATTTGCATCTCATCCAAATTTCACTTTTGAAAACATTATAGAGTTTTTGAAAATTGGTTTTTTCCAAAAATACCCCTAGAGTTAAATGAATTTTTAAACCCTTTAAATCAAATCAAGAATTCATAAAGAAATTCGTACTAATTCAAAATCTTACAATTATGTTATGTTTAAATTTTCATTGATTTTGGATCTATGTTGACATCTTCTTAAATTCAATCTTTAGAATTTTACCCCTTTGAGGGTAAAGTTCAAAAGGTCAAATTACGGTCAAAACGAAGTCAAAATTCTTCGAAATTCCAGATTTCTACACTTCTTAATGTTCAAAACACTCAGAGATTGAAAAAAACATATTTTGAATAACAATAAGAAAAAATAAAAATAAATCACAAATTCAATCCTAGCATGCTTCTAGTTTAAGATATATGAAAGAGGGTTTTGGAATACCAACCTTGCTAGCTCTCCTTGTCTCTAGGGTAAGTAATCCTCGGATATACGCTTTGTCTTACCCTTTCAATTAGCAAAGAAAACCCCAAAAAAAAATAAAAATGTTGCCGCCGATCCGTTCCGCCGTCTTTCACTTTCTCTTAGAGGGAAGGATTGGGAGGTGATTGGGAGAGATAATGGAAGAAGAATATAGGGAAAGGGATTGGAGGGAGTGATTGGAAGAGATAATGGAAGAGAAAAAGATAATGGAAGATAAATCTCTCCTTTTTCTCCTCCTTTTTATGGATGGGAAGGAAGATATATATAGGGAGAGAAAGAGAGAGAGAGAGATGTGTTGGTGGAGAGCTCATCATGTTGTCCCTCTTAGTGGAGAATCCATCATCATTCTTCTTAGTGGAGGGCCCATCATGTTTCTTAGTGGAGAATCCATCATCATTCTTCTTAGTGGAGGGCCCATCATGTTTCTTAGTGGAGAATCCATCATCATTCTTCTTAGTGGAGGGCCCATCATGTTTCTTAGTGGAGAATCCATCATCATTCTTCTTAGTGGAGGGCCCATCATGTTTCTTAGTGGAGAATCCATCATTATTGTTCTTAGTGGAGGGCCCATCATGTTTCTTTAGTGGAGAATCCATCATTATTGTTCTTCATAAGAGGCCTCACAAGAGGCCCTACTGAGGCCCCACAACGCGGGCCCCACAACGCGGGCCCCACAACGTGGGCCCCACAATGTGGGCCCTCGGTTGATTCGAATTTTAAACAAATGTTCAATGCGGGCCCACCAAACGGGTCCAAATTCTCCCTCGCTTGGATTCTTATGAATAATCTCTCTCAACCTCTCACGGAAAAATGCGAAACATGGCGGAAATGATCGGATGGGGTTTCTCCCAAGCATAGCGAACTTGGGTCCAGTCAAAATGGGGTGTCTACAGATGCCCCTCTTTGGCAGAGCGTGTGTAACATGCGAATGGCAAAGCTGAACAGACGACACATTTTGACTGACCCGAAACCAAAACAAAGCAAATTTTTGGGTTTTCAGTTTTAAAACGATATTCACAAAGATAAAACTCTACTAACAATAGGGAGATAGTCTCTCACCGACTCTTAACTCGGCAACTAAGACATCTCAAAGAGATAGTCTCTCCCTAATACTCATGACTCGACTAATTAATAAAAAACGAACGAACGATTACAAAAACACAAACATTTTTTCTTTTTCTTTTTTTTTTATATATCAGGCTAAGCCAAAGTACACATAACAATTGCTCAAAGAGCACAAACCAAACAAACAAACAAATCACTTCAATTACTCAAAGAGCTTTCATTTTTTTTTTCTTAGAAACCACGTTGCAATTTGTCTAAGACAAGCACAAACTCAAACACTTAAAGAGTTTTTCCTTTTTAGAAACCTGCAAAAATAGGCCAAAGACCAATGTATTGAAACTCGTCCAAAACAAGTTCAAAACCAAACACTCAAAGAGTTTTTTTTCTTTTTAGAAACCTACAAAAATAGGCCAAAGACCAATGTATTGAAACTCGTCCAAAACAAGTTCAAAACCAAACACTCAAAGAGTTTTTTTTTTTTTTTTTTTTTTAAATCATGCCGATCAGTCAAAGACTCGACCAATTATTAGGGTAATCCAATATTCAAGCTAAACTCAAACTTCTAATACCCGAGGCGAGACTAAGTCTCAAGCCCAGCGATAGTTATACAGATCATTGCTGAAAATAAATCTGTGTAACTATCCGAGTAACTCTGACTCCTCTCTTTCAAGGTAGCGAATCACTCCGGATCATGCGGTTCTGCTAAACAGTTCCACGTAAATCCAAATTCGTAGGTCCTGCTAAACAGTCCCCTACAAACCTCTTCGCAGATACACATGACTCCTAACACGTTAGGAAGCTGCACATTGCGGGACGATGATTAGGTAAGTCACCACTTGACATTACACTACTAATCATCTGGGTACTAAGTACCAGAGGCGAGACTAAGTCTCAAGCCTAGCGATAGTTATACAGATCATTACTGAAAATAAATCTGTTTAACTATCCGAGTAACTCTGACTCCTCTCTTTCAAGGTAGCGAATCACTCTGGATCACGCGGTTCTGTTAAACAGTTCCACATAAACCCAAATTCGTAGGTCCTGCTAAACAGTCCCCTACAAACCTCTTCGCAGATACACATGACTCCTAACTCGTTAAGAAGCTGCACATTGCGGAACGATGATTAGGTAAGTCACTACTTGACATTACACTACTAATCATCGGGGTACTAAATACCCGGGAGAAGGAAGAAAAGACCAATCCGTGTAACACAGGATCGGAAATATTTTCCTTATTAAAACATTTCAAAAAGACCAAACCGTGTAACACAGGTTCAATAATTTCCATCTCTATTAAAATCTTTCAAAAGGACCAAACCGTGTAACACAGGTTCGGTAATTTCTATCTCTGTTAAAAACTTTCAAAACGACCAAACTGTGTAACACAGGTTCGGTAATTTCAAACTCTGTTAAAATCTTTCAAAAAGACCAAACCGCGTAACGCAAGTTCGGTAATTTCAAACTCTGTTAAAATCTTTCAAAAGGAATGAAGAATTTACCATCTTTGATCAATTTCACTAATGGGCCAGTCATCTCTTACCAAGAATAACTAGGAGCGCATGATCTTTGCTGAAAGCAAAACTCAAATAGATTGATGAGATTTTCAGGTGCTGACTCTCTTTAACAGGTGAGAAGCATTTTGATGAGGTTTGAAGGATGCAGGAGTAGATTTTATACTCCGCTGGGAATTAAAGTTTCTGAAACTGACTCCAAAAGAAACAATTGGATCAAGGAATTCAACTCAAAGAGCATGTTCAAGCTTCTCTGCTTTCTATTTGCTAAGAATAGATATCCCAGTTATCATTGTGTAATATCTTTTATGACGTAAGTCATAAAAGATGCCCCTAGTATGATGTGCTTCCATGACAAAGTCTTAAGAAGGCAAAAGCAAGGTAAGCAGAAAAAATTTGAGTTTGCATGGGTTCTTTCTTTGGTATAGTGGTAAAACCATCTCCACAAAGGCTGAATGTAAGAATTCTTCATTTTGCTCAGTGCTTGAGGCTTTGATGTTTCAGGCAGGTCTGAATAACAAATCTCTTGCCCTTCTTTGATTCTTAAACCAGGATCTACTTTGAATTTTCTTTTCACTTTGGAAGGTATACACCCATTCTCTCCAGTGCCAAACACTTTTGATTCTAAAAGAAAAACAATGATAAACCAGAAACAGACTTCTGATGACTCTTTCAAAGAAGACTTACAATATTCAAGGGACTTGACTAAATTTTGATTCACCCTTAGATAAAATGTGTTATTTTGTTATGGTAAGGTTAGCCACTCTTAGAGCACTCTCAAAAACTATGTCAAGATGACCTAATTTCCTCCATCGGGATCTCCGTCATGGTTGTTACCCCTTTCGGATTGCTCGGTCTTAATGCCCCTAGTTTAAAAAGGTGTCAAAATAAGTCTCGCTGACACTACTCGGATTCCAGGATTCTGCCCTGTGCAGAGGTGGCTTCTCCGTCTCCCTGATTTCTCTCTTCAAAAGAAGTCATAACTTTTGCTTTCCAAGCTTTCAGTCTGAAAGACCACTTATCTCAACTTTTGCTTGTACTCAAACTTGGGAATTCTACGTAACTAAGGAACTCCTTCTGCTTCTATTCAACTCAACTGTTCATGGGAAGTCTTTGCCCTTGACTGGATTACCTCTTCAAGTTTTCAATCCAGCAGACCACTACCCTGACTTTTTGCATAAGCTAACTCTTTTGGCTGTTAACTTAGCAAATGTATATCTCTAGGCCGCCCTTTCGGGTTTTCAACCTAGTGGGTCTTCAGACTCTCATTCTTTTCTTTCTGTTTTTCTTTTCATTCGCCTCGAACCTTTGCTTGTTTCACCAGAAGGACTTTCTAGGTGGGCTTGGGTTCGAAAGGGTTGAATACCTAAGGTTCTAAAGATTTGAACCGAATCTGGTCTAGCCAGACTACCTACGTACCCCAAAGATGGAGGATCAGATCCGCGTAGTTCGCTTTGGGATTTTTCAAAGAATGGTTTAGCATTTAGCTTCAAAATTTTCAAAGGGGATTTTATCCCAAGGTTTGACCGAACTTGAATTAATCAAGTTGCCTACGTACCCCTGAAGAGGTGGGGATCAGGTCCGACGTAGTTCGGGTGCATAAATGCCCCGGGTTTATAATGTGTTTGAAAAGAAGTTGTTTTAATTTTGCTTTTGGCCCAAAGGGTTTACAAATGGATTTTAAAACATTAGGATTTTGGCTATAAAAGCTCAAACGATCAAGGATGGCCTCCTGATGTATTTGATGTACAAGCCCTTTTGTTTAAGGTTCAAAGCCTTTGAAATTTTTTTTTTTTGAGGAGTCTGGTGGTTTTCTGGCAAAACTTCAACCACTGTGCTCCACTCCCGTCTCAAAGATCTTGAATTTATGCTCAAGATTCCACAACTCTGTCTGAAAATCTTCTCTCAATATCTCATCAGCTCCACAGGATGCCTGACGCTTATCTCTTTAAAATTTTATTCCTCAACTGGATGTCTAAAGCAGATGAAGTCTTGCTTTGATCAACGACAGGGCATTCCCCTGGTTTATCCTTATAGGATCAAGCAAAACTACCTCAAACCCCTCTAAACAGGTTTATCAATTCTTTGCGCTCCTTAGGAGATAAAGTTTTTCCAATCCATCCATCCCGAGTTTCGGATTTCGATACCACTATCAATGGATTTGATTTCTTCTTTAAGTGGCTATGCTCGACGCTCTTCCTCTCGTTCGACCATCTTTCAGATCTCGAGGTGAATTTCGTCTGCATTCTCATCCGAGAAGGGGGTCTTTAGTTGTTTAAACATTAGATCTAAGAGTGAATCATAGAGTATCAAAGATACAAAATCAACAATTTTATTGAATTGAAGACTGTAAGTACATTGATGATTTTTGACACACCTCAATGGGCTCTTCAACAGTTCTGATAGAAAACAGAATACTGACTCTGTATAAGAAAGATTGACAGACATGACTTCATTTTTTTTTTTTTAACATCTACGTAACTGAACTTTTTCAACTTAGAGAGAAGAAAGTTGATGTACACTCAATGAAAGACAAATCTAAAGATACAGGACACTTCTTCAAAGGTAGTGAACTAACACTGAAAGCTTATAGGTGATACACCTTTCCTCATGATAATGATAACTATAAAGTTCAATCCCGGAGTAGAAATCACAGAAAAGGCAACTCCACAAGGTAGTGAACTAACACTGAAAGCTTATAGGTGATACACCTTTCCTCATGATAATGATAACTATAAAGTTCAATCCCGGAGTAGAAATCACAGAAAAGGCAACTCCACAAGGTCTAGGTTAAATGGGGCAACAAAAGGCTTATGTTGACAATGTGGGTAAAACAATAGACTGCCTGGATCAAGTATGATTAGAAATAGTCAGTCTTTAGAAAAAATGGTCTTTCGCTAAACATAGACTCTTGACTTGGAAGCACACACACTAGATCAATAGTCATGGGATAAAGATTCTGAACAAACAGAGAAAAGAGTAATCTTGAAATACACCAAAGGGTATTTTATTCTAAAAATCAAAGAAATACTGTCTATGAAGGTCAAAGCGAAATAGACAGTGATATTATGACCTACATCAACAGGGTTTCAATGAATTCTCAATCCACACCTTGAAGTCTCATTTGAGTATAACTGCTCTTCTTTTTGGGAATGAAAGAGTCAGGAACGATAAACATCCATAATCAAAATAAATTTCGATCTCAGCAATGATCATGCACTCAAAGAATACAGGTAAGATCAAACTTTTCCATTAATGATTTTGATATGATCCAAGGGTAAAAGATATATGATAGGTAAACATGGATCAAAAAATCAATGGCTCAGATAATAGACCATGGCCATAAGAATGACAAAAGTAGGGTCAAAGACCAGATCTAAAATCTGAATGATGGATATCAACAACTGTACGATCAATATGAGATGAAATGATAGACCATGGTCATAAGGACAGCAAACGAGCTATCGGCCAGATCTCAAGACAAACAGGTTGACAAATAAGGATCTAATCCTACTAAATGATGTATACATGAGAATCAAGACAAGGCAGACTGACTCCAAAGGATAGCAATCATGCTTAACATACTTTTGGATAAAATCCAGCAGCATAACGGCTATACGAGGAGGTCAAGGTCCAGACTAAGTAAACTGACTCTAAAGAGTAGCCGTCATGCTCAAAATGTTCTGGATAAAATCCGGCAGCATAACGACTATATAAGGGATCACCCTAGCTCAATCGAAAGGTATGAATAACGGTTACTAGAGAAGGGTGATCAACAGATGGACTAACCAAAGGTGAGAATATACAACAATGGGTCAAACCC
The DNA here is from genome assembly GCF_043159265.1 of Tasmannia lanceolata. NCBI lineage: Eukaryota > Viridiplantae > Streptophyta > Magnoliopsida > Canellales > Winteraceae > Tasmannia > Tasmannia lanceolata. Next base: position 48,295,712 of record NW_027518692.1, read on the forward strand.
TATAATCAACAGATCAAGGGCTAAACTCGGCCAAGGTAATGACGGTCAAAATCCACTGACTAGATCTAGATCTAAATTCGGAATGGATATAACCGACTGAAAGGAATAAGGAATCTCTGACTAAGAGGAGAACCATAATATACATAATCAGTATATATAAGTAAATACACATACACACAAATCCTAACCAGGGGCACCAGCCCTAATTCTAATCTAACGGAGTCAAGGAAGTCTCGACTCAAGACAGACTGGTGAGTGTACTAGGACAGTGTTGTAGCAATGTAAAAATGAGCTACCCTAGTCTACAAATGGGGCAAAGCTCCTCTAGGCTCCACATGTGTAAGCAACAGATGTTCGACCCTATATGAATGCAATATACACACGGGTACTCCCTAGTTGGGCTTCACTAGGTCAGTAAGTATATATATAATATATATAAAACAAAGTAGGGCTCCGGACTCAATCTAATGGGTACTATGCGTATGAAACATACTTAATATGCTGCAGCGCTGGCGCATAGCTTGGAAATAGATTCAACAGTACCATCAGGATGTAATAACATCCCAGTCAGGCACGCATTGAATCTATCCCATGGAGCCAATAATGAAAAACAATGAAAAATAATAAAAAAAATAAAAAATATGACAATGCATGATGTGCAGTGTGTGAATCCTTTGTTTTAATTACGCACCTACCTGGTGCCCCTGGATTCTAACGATAGAGTTCCCATTTAAAATGATTTTAGCTCAAATTTCTCCAAAGTTAATAAAAATGGCATTTTTAAAGAGTTAGGCAATGCTTCAAGAACTCCCCAGCAGAGTCGCCAGCCTGTGGACCCCGATCCGGAGAGGACGAGTGCGGCGAGGGACGCGAGGTCCCCACAGCAATCCTCTAAGATCTCCACAATGTGAAGGAGAGCTCTGCCAAGGAACTCTCGAAACGGATGCCACCCTCACAGCATAGCACGAGTGGCGATACAAAACGAATGAGATACATCCTGATCAGGAGCCAGGGCTCGAAACCGAGATGTACCTAAAAAGAACTCAGAGTCGCCATCCATGGATAGGCCATGGAACCCTAAAATCAAATCCTCTGTGCAATGGATAACCAGAAATATATATGGGTTCGTGCCTGGTTACGAATGGGGAAGGTCTGAGAGCACCCCCAATTCGCCCGAGTGCAAGCACTTGGTCTCTTATGCCATTTTCATTAATTCCAAAGAAGTTTGAGTAAAAATCATGTGAAATGGGAACAATCCTCAGGAATCGTCTACCTAAGCATGCATTTCCTGAGAATGGAGAAATAAACACGTAAAATGAAATGAAAAATGTGTCACCTAAGCAAAGCTAGGTTATGAGTGACATGCCTAATGGGTGTCTAAGTTTCTGGTGGACACGCACATGCAAGCTACAACCAAAGGTATAGTATCAGTACAAGAAAGTAAGAAAACATATCAAAACATGAGACACAAATCTATGCTATGTATGACGGGACAAGACAAGTCCTAACTCTAATGCAGGACTGGACTCGGACCAGAATGGCCATCCATCCTAGCTGCGCTACGTATCCCGGCCTCGGGAAGAATCGGAGCCCACGTAGTTCGATGCCCTATTCTAAATTATGATGCCTAAGACATCTAGCCCTCTATCCTAGACTCGATCTAAAAGACCGAACCAGTTATTAAAGCTTCTTGTATGATTATTAAAATTCCAGTGAATTGTGGATTTTAGGACACCCTATATGCCCTAACTAATGCAAGTTGATTAGCCTTAGGCTAATGCAGGTGGTTCCTACAATCCTATGTGTAACTAGGCTGTGCAACCTAATGAAAACCACGGGCTGACTATATGCCTAGTCTAGCCATCGGTTCGACTAAATGTCTAACCGATCGACTCGAGGCCTCCTAACTCTAGGGACACTCACACGACAGGACATACCATATAAATCAAGACAAACTCCTAACTCTAGAACACAACCTAAACAGCTAGGACATACTCCTAACTCTAGAGGAAGATCTTTTTGAAAATGGTTTGAATATTTTTGTAACTTTGAAAGATTTAAAATTTTTATTTTTAAAGGTTTGGCTGGACTTGGGATGTGGATCCCAAGCTGCACTACGTACCTCGTGGAAGAGGATCAAGCCAACGTAGTTCGGAACGAACTCTCTAACTATCAAACACTTACAGCAAATCAATTATTTTTTATGTTTTCACCCTCTTGGCCAAAGACCGGAGGGAATATACAAAACAACATCCTAGGGACAAACCCTAGGGTGTACAGGAGAAACTATGCTCTAATAATACTATTATAAGAGCAAATGAGTCAAAGACTCTCTAATGACAGTAACTGAAGAATAAATGAGTCAAAGACTCTCTAATAAAAGCGACTAAAGGATAAACGAGTCAAAGACTCTCTAATAAGAGCAACTGATAACACTGAAATAAGATAACGAAGTCAAAGACTCTCTAATAATACTGCAAATGAAACAGATGAGTCAAAGACTCTCTAAAAACGGAAACACGAGTCAAAGACTCCAATGACACCAACTAAAAGATAAATGAGTCAAAGACTCTCTAAAGGAAAAGAAACACGAGTCAAAGACTCCACTCACACCAACTAAAGGATTAATGAGTCAAAGATTCTCTAAAAGAGATGAAAACACGAGTCAAAGACTCCACTAACACCAACTAAAGGATATATGAGTCAAAGACTCTCTAAAGGAAAAGAAACACGAGTCAAAGACTCTACTGACAACAACTAAAGGATAAATGAGTCAAAGACTCTCTAAAAGAGATGAAAACACGAGTCAAAGACTCCACTAACACCAACTAAAGGATATATGAGTCAAAGACTCTCTAAAGGAAAAGAAACACGAGTCAAAGACTCCACTAACACCAACTAAAGGATAAATGAGTCAAAGACTCTCTAAAAGAGATGAAAACACGAGTCAAAGACTCCACTAACACCAACTAAAGGATATATGAGTCAAAGACTCTCTAAAGGAAAAGAAACACGAGTCAAAGACTCCACTAACACCAACTAAAGGATAAATGAGTCAAAGACTCTCTAAAGGAAATGAAAACACGAGTCAAATCAGATAATATAAGATTGAAAATCTGTGATCAAGATGAAATGAGATAGCATAAGATTGCTTTCAACGGATGGATCATGAATGACTAATCCTATGAGATCTTTGGAAATGAATGGGATTTACATCCTAACCCCAAAGGAAAAGTTTTTTAATCTTCACACATTTTATCAGTGTTACCTGAAGGCATCAACCCTAACCCTAATCTAGCGGAGTGGAGAAAGGATCTCGACTCATGACTTTGTTTGTGTACCTAGGACCGATCGTAGCCATTGGAAGATGGACTACGGCCTAATCTAGACATAAATGGGTAGGATATCCTATACTAGGCTCACACACGTGATGCACATGTGTTCGTATACTACATGCATGTGTGGGTTAATCTAGGGGTAAGGCCAAGAGTTCCCTTAGCGCGAATCCATGTTCGATATACTGTACCAGTGTCCGGCGTATCAGTACGTGAACAAGAGATCCGTTTACGTACCATAAAGGTACTAGGCTAAGGGTGGAATGCTTCTCTAGCACAGAGGCACCAGGTGATGAAATCCCAGTCAACCATGCTAGATAACACTCCGGGTTCCTAAAATAGGACGTGTGTGCATGTGAGATGCAGGGGTTTAGATGCAAGTGATGTAAGTGTGTGCAATAAGTTCGCGCAATCTATGATACCTTCAGGTTTTGTTAGATTAAGTTTGAGTAAATGTGATGAGAAAATAAAACATACAAACTAATCACAGCATCAGGATTTTACAAAGGAAATCAGTGATTCCTAAGGTTTATATTTTGATAATTTAATGATTGAATATGTGATGGAATATTATGATCTGGAAATTTTTAAAACAATTTGATTTTAATTCAATTTACTCAAGGATTTTAAAAGGTTTCAATTCAGATTGTAGATTTACACATCAACATATAACAAATCTTTTCAGAACAAGATGAAATTTTTACAGTAACTTCTCCTTAATTATATAAGATTATAATAAAAATTTCATAGATTTTAAATGTGGTTTGCTATTAGTTTTTCAATGTTGAAAGTTTCTGTCCAGATTGTGAATTAACACAGTAACGTATAGCAAATCAATTCAAAACAATATGAAATTTCTATAGTATGTGTATTACAATAAGAAAGGATTACTGTAAAAGTTTCATAAATTTTAAAAATGATTTACTATTAATTTACGATTTTACAAATATCCATCCAGATTATGAATTAACAAAGAAACACATAGTAAATCAAATCCAAATCAGTTTAAACTTTATGAAAACATGTAATTCCAGTAGTAATTATCAAACAAATATTTTCAGAAGTTTGTATTGCAATTTACTATTTTTATCAGATTTAATACAGCATGCATGATTTTACGTACAAAATCATAAACAAATATCCAACAGCAACCAAAAATCTTGAAAAATTCACGGGAGATTAGATTAGATTTAATTTGCATCTCATCCAAATTTCACTTTTGAAAACATTATAGAGTTTTTGAAAATTGGTTTTTTCCAAAAATACCCCTAGAGTTAAATGAATTTTTAAACCCTTTAAATCAAATCAAGAATTCATAAAGAAATTCGTACTAATTCAAAATCTTACAATTATGTTATGTTTAAATTTTCATTGATTTTGGATCTATGTTGACATCTTCTTAAATTCAATCTTTAGAATTTTACCCCTTTGAGGGTAAAGTTCAAAAGGTCAAATTACGGTCAAAACGAAGTCAAAATTCTTCGAAATTCCAGATTTCTACACTTCTTAATGTTCAAAACACTCAGAGATTGAAAAAAACATATTTTGAATAACAATAAGAAAAAATAAAAATAAATCACAAATTCAATCCTAGCATGCTTCTAGTTTAAGATATATGAAAGAGGGTTTTGGAATACCAACCTTGCTAGCTCTCCTTGTCTCTAGGGTAAGTAATCCTCGGATATACGCTTTGTCTTACCCTTTCAATTAGCAAAGAAAACCCCAAAAAAAAATAAAAATGTTGCCGCCGATCCGTTCCGCCGTCTTTCACTTTCTCTTAGAGGGAAGGATTGGGAGGTGATTGGGAGAGATAATGGAAGAAGAATATAGGGAAAGGGATTGGAGGGAGTGATTGGAAGAGATAATGGAAGAGAAAAAGATAATGGAAGATAAATCTCTCCTTTTTCTCCTCCTTTTTATGGATGGGAAGGAAGATATATATAGGGAGAGAAAGAGAGAGAGAGAGATGTGTTGGTGGAGAGCTCATCATGTTGTCCCTCTTAGTGGAGAATCCATCATCATTCTTCTTAGTGGAGGGCCCATCATGTTTCTTAGTGGAGAATCCATCATCATTCTTCTTAGTGGAGGGCCCATCATGTTTCTTAGTGGAGAATCCATCATCATTCTTCTTAGTGGAGGGCCCATCATGTTTCTTAGTGGAGAATCCATCATCATTCTTCTTAGTGGAGGGCCCATCATGTTTCTTAGTGGAGAATCCATCATTATTGTTCTTAGTGGAGGGCCCATCATGTTTCTTTAGTGGAGAATCCATCATTATTGTTCTTCATAAGAGGCCTCACAAGAGGCCCTACTGAGGCCCCACAACGCGGGCCCCACAACGCGGGCCCCACAACGTGGGCCCCACAATGTGGGCCCTCGGTTGATTCGAATTTTAAACAAATGTTCAATGCGGGCCCACCAAACGGGTCCAAATTCTCCCTCGCTTGGATTCTTATGAATAATCTCTCTCAACCTCTCACGGAAAAATGCGAAACATGGCGGAAATGATCGGATGGGGTTTCTCCCAAGCATAGCGAACTTGGGTCCAGTCAAAATGGGGTGTCTACACTTTATCTTCATCAACACAAAGGAGTTGTATGCCATCAAATGACCTTCTATATAGCTCTTCACCGCAAATGATGAAATTCGCAGATAACTTCTGGAGAGTTTTCCTTTCCTTGCTTGAAGCTTCCGGAGGATGACCCTTGCCTGAAATGAGGTTTCTGATATCTGTGTACCAAGGCTTCCCATCTGGACATCTAGCTGAAATCTCTATAGCATTTACGTGCGCAGGGGCCCATTGCAGTCTGATGGCTAACGGTTGAACTTCCATTGTAGCGGAGATATCTAACATCGAGGCCAAAGTGGCCAAAGCATCAGCAAAATGATTTCTGGTCCTTGATAAGTGAGTAAATGTGACGCTCTTGAATTTTTGGACTAGAGATTCCAAATACATATTATAAGGGATCAATCTATCTTCTCGAGTTTTCCATTGCCCATTAATCTGGTAAATGATCAGGATGGAATCCCCGAACACATCAATATCTTGAATCTGCAATGCTAAGGCTGCTTCAAGTCCGGCAATACAGGCTTCGTACTCTGCCATGTTGTTGGTGCACTCGAACTGCAACTTGATGGAGATAGGAATGTATTCTTTCTTCGGAGAGACCAAGACTGCACCTACTCCTTGCCCACGACTGTTTACGGCTCCATCAAAGTACATTAACCACTTGGTACTGAGAACCTCTTCTTCTTCGATATCCATAATTTCTTCATCAGGGAATTCGGCTCTTAGAACAGCATTCTCCTCAACTGGAGCATCGGCCAATTGTTCAGCTATAACCCGCCCCTTAACTGATTTCTGAGTGACATAACTGATGTCGAACTCAGACAATAACAATAACCACCTTGCAGTCCTTCCTGTAAGGGCAGGTTTCTCAAACAAGTACTTTAGAGGGTCCATTCGTGAAAGCAGAAGAACCTTGTTTGAAAGCAAATAATGTCTAAGCCTCTGGGTTGCCCAAACTAATGCGAGACAAGTCTTCTCCAAAACAGTGTATTTTAATTCATACTCTAGCATCTTCTTGCTGATGTAGTAAATGGGTCTTTCTTTCTTAGACTCAAGATCCTGCTGAGCAAGCATGCAACCCATCGCTGTATCCGTGATAGATAAGTACAACAGCAACGGCTGGCCTGGAATAACTGGTGAAAGAACAGGGGGCAAGGATAGGCATTGCTTAACCTTTTCAAAAGCCTCCTGACACTCTTCATTCCACTTCTTCGAGGAATTCTTCTTCAGAAGCTTGAAAATGGGTTCACACGTCATCGTCAGATGTGCTATGAACCGTCTCAGATACTGAACTTTGCCAAGGAAACCTCGGATCTGCCTTTCTGTCGTCGGCGGCTGCATTTCTTGAATCGCCTTGATCTTTTGCGGGTCCACTTCGATCCCTCTTTCGCTGACCATAAACCCCAAGAGTTTCCCTGACGTAACGCCAAATACACATTTACTCGGGTTCAGACGAAGCTGATACTTCCTGATCCGCTCAAAAAACTTTCTCAGGGCAACAGTGTGCTCAGGCCGAGTCTTCCCCTTTACGATCATGTCATCAACGTAAACTTCAACCTCTTTGTGAATCATATCATGAAGAAGAGTCGTGGCGGCTCTCTGATATGTAGCACCAGCATTTTTCAAGCCAAACGGCATCACTCTGTAGCAATATGTACCCCACTGAGTGATGAACGCTGTCTTCAACATGTCTTCAGGTGCCATTTTAATCTGATTGTACCCTGAGAATCCATCCATAAAGGATAAAAGAGCATGCCCAGCAGTGTTATCCACCAGGAGATCAATGCTTGGAAGAGGAAAGTCATCTTTAGGACTTGCTTTATTTAAATCTCTAAAATCAACACACATTCTGACTTTCCCGTCCTTTTTGGGCACCGGTACTATGTTAGCGAGCCATTCAGGATATTCCACCACCTGGATGAATTTTACTTCTAACAATTTCTTCACTTCTTCATAGACTTTCAACTCCCATTCTGTTTTGAGCTTTCGGAGTTTTTGCTTCTTTGGCTTAGCACCAAGGATTAAGGGTAATCTGTGCTGGACGATTTCCTCACTTAATCCTGGCATATCATCGTAAGACCAAGCAAAAACTTCTTTGAACTCTTTAAGCAGGGTGATCAATTCCTCGCGTTCTTCAGGGGATAAAGTTTTGCCAATCTTTATTTCCTTAATTGAGGTTTCATCACCAATATTCACAGTTTCAACTTCCTCATCAAGTGGTTTTGCTCGGCGACTCTCCTCCTGTTGGATCATATGTCTGATTTCAGGGGGAGTTTTGTCGGCATCCTCATCAGAGGGGGAGTCTTGATTGTTATTATTAAGATTATCAGATTTTATAGCAGATTCAGCAGATGAAATAGAGACAGGAATGTACTCAAAAGAAGAATCCTTCATTTCATTGGAATTTGAATCATATACATCAACAGACGAATTACCCTCATCGGGGGGTACAATGAACTTTGGACTCATTTTTACAGACTCGATGGAAATGTTGACACCTGCGTCAACTGACTCAGAACTATAAAAGGAAACAGCAACAGATGCTTTATTATGAACAGACTCCAACTCAATCTCGCTTGAAAAGGAAGAAACGTCGCCGATCTCAGGTGAATGGTCCTCTATGGTACCTGCATCAAAAGACTCATTAGAAGATATAGACTCTGAATCAAACCCGGAGACTGACACGTATTTATGGACGACTGACTCTTCTGAAGGGATTCGTTTGTACTGGAAAATAACCTGGGGTAGGACTTGAGAAGTCCAGTTAGTCAGAGGTTCCTCAGCCGGGGTGATAAGACGAGTTGGGTCAAGTATCAGCGGGCTCCTGCCAATCACGGCCACAGTCTGTGACCCTTCTTGGAAAAGTGAATTCAGAAGACTCGGCTCTATGTGCTCTGTCCAATCAGCCTCAGACTCTGTCTCTACAATCTGCATACCCACTGGCTCATCTTCTAGCTCAAGATCGAAGAAAATCTCAAACCCCGGAAGCATCTGACCTGTGCTCTCATCCAACCAAAACTCTGCAAAGCCACAGAAAGGAAAGGCTGCGCCTTCTTTTCGGAATCGACCGTTCATTTTCAAATCAATGGGTGCCATTGGTAGCCCCAAGCCCCGACGACGGTTTTCTGCCCATTTCAGCATCAACTGCTTCATCTCTACAATTTCCTTCTTTGTAGGCTTGTAACCCAGTCCGAACAAACCATTGAATGTTTTGAACACAGGAAACTCGGTCAAACCTTGATGATATTTGCCTAACCCGGCGCCTGGCATATAGCCCTGTCGGCGAATCATTCTGATGACATTCGAATTCGTACTGGTCAGGAAACAAATTTCCTCATTCAAAGCCTCTTTGAAAGTGATCGTAGTTACCTCTAGTGAAAACCCCGTCAAATTGACATCTTTGGATCTTTCCCCAGTTATGTCCGGAGTGATCTGCCCTATCTCGAGATCAGGATCCCCCTTTACTGTTATCACTCTGTTCCTGCGAATGAACTTCAGTTTTTGGTGGAGAGTAGACGGAACAACCCCGACCTTGTGCATCCAAGGACGGCCAAGCAACAGTAAGAATGAAGCCTTAATATCTAAGACTTGAAATTCTACCTCAAAGTCTTCTCCGCCAATCTGTATCTCAGTGACCAAAGTCCCGATTACATCTCGGCGAGTGCCATCATATGCTAGAATACCCTGCTCGGATGGAATAAAATTCTCAGGACTGAACCCCAGGGTTGCTGCGGTGCTTAATGGGCAAACATTCAGTGCAGAGCCGTTGTCAACCAACACCTCTGGCACCTTCTTCTTGTTACAGAAGACTGTGATTTTAAGAGGCTTAGTATGGTCTCGGCCCTCAGGAGGTAAATCGTCATCAGCGAATGACAATGTTTTCGCAGCTCTGGCCATGGCTACGAGACTGACAAGCTCGTCAGGTGAGGTATTAACAGAAACTTGTGCTGCATTAAGCTCTTGAAGGACTAGCTTTCTGTGCTTCGATGAGGCCATTAGTAAACCCCATACCGAGATATTAGCCTGAGTCTTCTTCAGCTGCTTTAACAGGCTCTCATCTTCTTCGTCTGCGCTCACTTTATTCTGCCTCTGATTTTCTGAGTTTCTTGCAACCCCTGCCGGGTTTTCTACACTCAATTCTGGTGGTTTGAACACTCGCCCACCTCGGGTCATGTGACGCATCTCGTTACACTGATCATCCAGCAATAGCAGTTCGTCTTCGTCCGTTCTGAAAACATAAGGTGCATTACTGACATCCTCTTCAAAGTCCTCCATCCTTAGAACATAGGTGGCTTCCTTTGCTTCTTCCAGACCAACATTCTGAAGCGCATATGACTGGGCTGAAGATGACTCAGCGAGTTCAGCATCGTCAAACGACAGCACATAAGGTTCTTTTTCTCTGAATTCTCTGAGCTCTTCATCGTCAAAGTTCAAAACATATGTTTTATCAGATGTAATAGCGCAAATGAGAGCAGAGGGATCAAGGATGGGCTCATCTACAAAGATAGCGTTTGTAGTGGGAGGAGCAACAGCACGGTGGTTGGGGAGAGGATTCTGAGTGATATTCGGCCTTTCAACTGCAAGCTCATCTTTATCGATCATGTTCTGAATCGCGTGCTTCAAGGCCAAACAGTTCTCAGTCATGTGTCCCGGGCCCCTGTGATATTCACAGTATTGATCCCTTCTCCAGTTTCCGGGCAGCGGATTAGGTACAGGTTTGACATCCGGAAGTCTGATCTTCTTGTCTCTGATCAACTTCTTAAGTATCATGGGCAGTGGAAATGGTAATGGGTCAAACTGCCTGAACTGCTTCGTCACCATTGGTCTAACAACTTCATCAACAGGCTTGGCCACTGGTCTGGTATAACTGACTGCTTGTACTTCCTTCGGTTGGATCATAGGCCTCTTCCCCTCTCGGACATCAGATAGCGTTTTGGCTCGGAGGCCCTTAGCAATAGCATCCTCGATCTGGGTGCCGGTCTTAATCAAATGATCGAAATTCTGATAGTGCTGCGGCGCCATGAAGTGAAAGTACTGCGGGGACAAGCTCTTGAGGACCAACTTTATCTGGTCTTCCTCTGACATTCTATGGCTCAGTTGGGCAGACTTGCGCCTCCAGCGCCTAATGAAAGATGTGAATGTCTCCTGAGGATTCTGCTTCAACAGCTTCAGATCTCTTTTAGTGACCTCGATCCCTTCCTCCATGGAGAATTGTTCTACGAATCGGTTAGAGATTTCTTCTAATGTCCTAATATCTTCTGGTTTCAACCTCAAAAACCATCTTTTGGCTACCCCTATAAGAGACATAGGAAACAAATGAGCCATCTGCTCTCGACTTAAGCCATGCTGCTGGGAAAGAGTGATGAACCATCTGACGTGGTTTCTCGGACACCCAGTTCCATCATATTTGTCATAGTCTGGTGCCTTGAACTTAGGCGGGAATATGGCATTAGGGGACATCAGAAATTCAGAAATATCGAATCCCTTGGACGCTTGAACCTTCATGCTCTCAATGTCACGAGCCATCTTCTCATACTTATCGAACAACTCATTCTCCTTGTTAACCGGAGGGACAAAGTATTCCCCAGCATATTGCTCATCTTTTAGATCGATCTCTACGGGAGAGATGACTGGTCTGGTGAGGTTAGGAGATGTGGCCGGAGGAGGCTGAATGGCGGGATCTTTAGAAGTAGAGACCTTTTGAGTACTCTGGTCTTTTAGATGAGTCACCTCATCTTTCAACCCTGCTATATCTCGACACATATTTCTCAACATTTCCTGTATAGTTATCATGGGGTCCACTGGATCATTAGCCATTTGGTTGACTTCAAAAGAACCTGACAACTCTGGTGAAGATGGTAAAGGTGCTGTTGGTGACACAGTGGGATCAAAGTGACGAACAAGTCTAGATATTGAGGTAGGTCTAGAACAGGTAGGTTTAGCTTGGGTGCCCTTTTTTGAAGCGATGGTTGCTATCTTTCAGAATCCTGATTGGAAGTTAACATACTGTAGACACCCCATTTTGACCAGACCCAAGTTCGCTATGCTTGGGAGAAACCCCATCCGATCATTTCCGCCATGTTTCGCATTTTTCCGTGAGAGGTTGAGAGAGATTATTCATAAGAATCCAAGCGAGGGAGAATTTGGACCCGTTTGGTGGGCCCGCATTGAACATTTGTTTAAAATTCGAATCAACCGAGGGCCCACATTGTGGGGCCCACGTTGTGGGGCCCGCGTTGTGGGGCCCACATTGTGGGGCCTCAGTAGGGCCTCTTGTGAGGCCTCTTATGAAGAACAATAATGATGGATTCTCCACTAAAGAAACATGATGGGCCCTCCACTAAGAACAATAATGATGGATTCTCCACTAAGAAACATGATGGGCCCTCCACTAAGAAGAATGATGATGGATTCTCCACTAAGAAACATGATGGGCCCTCCACTAAGAAGAATGATGATGGATTCTCCACTAAGAAACATGATGGGCCCTCCACTAAGAAGAATGATGATGGATTCTCCACTAAGAAACATGATGGGCCCTCCACTAAGAAGAATGATGATGGATTCTCCACTAAGAGGGACAACATGATGAGCTCTCCACCAACACATCTCTCTCTCTCTCTTTCTCTCCCTATATATATCTTTCTTCCCATCCATAAAAAAGAGGAGAAAAAGGAGAGATTTATCTTCCATTATCTTTTTCTCTTCCATTATCTCTTCCAATCACTCCCTCCAATCCCTTTCCCTATATTCTTCTTCCATTATCTCTCCCAATCACCTCCCAATCCTTCCCTCTAAGAGAAAGTGAAAGACGGCGGAACGGATCGGCGGCAACATTTTTATTTTTTTTTGGGGTTTTCTTTGCTAATTGAAAGGGTAAGACAAAGCGTATATCCGAGGATTACTTACCCTAGAGACAAGGAGAGCTAGCAAGGTTGGTATTCCAAAACCCTCTTTCATATATCTTAAACTAGAAGCATGCTAGGATTGAATTTGTGATTTATTTTTATTTTTTCTTATTGTTATTCAAAATATGTTTTTTTCAATCTCTGAGTGTTTTGAACATTAAGAAGTGTAGAAATCTGGAATTTCGAAGAATTTTGACTTCGTTTTGACCGTAATTTGACCTTTTGAACTTTACCCTCAAAGGGGTAAAATTCTAAAGATTGAATTTAAGAAGATGTCAACATAGATCCAAAATCAATGAAAATTTAAACATAACATAATTGTAAGATTTTGAATTAGTACGAATTTCTTTATGAATTCTTGATTTGATTTAAAGGGTTTAAAAATTCATTTAACTCTAGGGGTATTTTTGGAAAAAACCAATTTTCAAAAACTCTATAATGTTTTCAAAAGTGAAATTTGGATGAGATGCAAATTAAATCTAATCTAATCTCCCGTGAATTTTTCAAGATTTTTGGTTGCTGTTGGATATTTGTTTATGATTTTGTACGTAAAATCATGCATGCTGTATTAAATCTGATAAAAATAGTAAATTGCAATACAAACTTCTGAAAATATTTGTTTGATAATTACTACTGGAATTACATGTTTTCATAAAGTTTAAACTGATTTGGATTTGATTTACTATGTGTTTCTTTGTTAATTCATAATCTGGATGGATATTTGTAAAATCGTAAATTAATAGTAAATCATTTTTAAAATTTATGAAACTTTTACAGTAATCCTTTCTTATTGTAATACACATACTATAGAAATTTCATATTGTTTTGAATTGATTTGCTATACGTTACTGTGTTAATTCACAATCTGGACAGAAACTTTCAACATTGAAAAACTAATAGCAAACCACATTTAAAATCTATGAAATTTTTATTATAATCTTATATAATTAAGGAGAAGTTACTGTAAAAATTTCATCTTGTTCTGAAAAGATTTGTTATATGTTGATGTGTAAATCTACAATCTGAATTGAAACCTTTTAAAATCCTTGAGTAAATTGAATTAAAATCAAATTGTTTTAAAAATTTCCAGATCATAATATTCCATCACATATTCAATCATTAAATTATCAAAATAGAAACCTTAGGAATCACTGATTTCCTTTGTAAAATCCTGATGCTGTGATTAGTTTGTATGTTTTATTTTCTCATCACATTTACTCAAACTTAATCTAACAAAACCTGAAGGTATCATAGATTGCGCGAACTTATTGCACACACTTACATCACTTGCATCTAAACCCCTGCATCTCACATGCACACACGTCCTATTTTAGGAACCCGGAGTGTTATCTAGCATGGTTGACTGGGATTTCATCACCTGGTGCCTCTGTGCTAGAGAAGCATTCCACCCTTAGCCTAGTACCTTTATGGTACGTAAACGGATCTCTTGTTCACGTACTGATACGCCGGACACTGGTACAGTATATCGAACATGGATTCGCGCTAAGGGAACTCTTGGCCTTACCCCTAGATTAACCCACACATGCATGTAGTATACGAACACATGTGCATCACGTGTGTGAGCCTAGTTTAGGATATCCTACCCATTTATGTCTAGATTAGGCCGTAGTCCATCTTCCAATGGCTACGATCGGTCCTAGGTACACAAACAAAGTCATGAGTCGAGATCCTTTCTCCACTCCGCTAGATTAGGGTTAGGGTTGATGCCTTCAGGTAACACTGATAAAATGTGTGAAGATTAAAAAACTTTTCCTTTGGGGTTAGGATGTAAATCCCATTCATTTCCAAAGATCTCATAGGATTAGTCATTCATGATCCATCCGTTGAAAGCAATCTTATGCTATCTCATTTCATCTTGATCACAGATTTTCAATCTTATATTATCTGATTTGACTCGTGTTTTCATTTCCTTTAGAGAGTCTTTGACTCATTTATCCTTTAGTTGGTGTTAGTGGAGTCTTTGACTCGTGTTTCTTTTCCTTTAGAGAGTCTTTGACTCATATATCCTTTAGTTGGTGTTAGTGGAGTCTTTGACTCGTGTTTTCATCTCTTTTAGAGAGTCTTTGACTCATTTATCCTTTAGTTGGTGTTAGTGGAGTCTTTGACTCGTGTTTCTTTTCCTTTAGAGAGTCTTTGACTCATATATCCTTTAGTTGGTGTTAGTGGAGTCTTTGACTCGTGTTTTCATCTCTTTTAGAGAGTCTTTGACTCATTTATCCTTTAGTTGTTGTCAGTAGAGTCTTTGACTCGTGTTTCTTTTCCTTTAGAGAGTCTTTGACTCATATATCCTTTAGTTGGTGTTAGTGGAGTCTTTGACTCGTGTTTTCATCTCTTTTAGAGAATCTTTGACTCATTAATCCTTTAGTTGGTGTGAGTGGAGTCTTTGACTCGTGTTTCTTTTCCTTTAGAGAGTCTTTGACTCATTTATCTTTTAGTTGGTGTCATTGGAGTCTTTGACTCGTGTTTCCGTTTTTAGAGAGTCTTTGACTCATCTGTTTCATTTGCAGTATTATTAGAGAGTCTTTGACTTCGTTATCTTATTTCAGTGTTATCAGTTGCTCTTATTAGAGAGTCTTTGACTCGTTTATCCTTTAGTCGCTTTTATTAGAGAGTCTTTGACTCATTTATTCTTCAGTTACTGTCATTAGAGAGTCTTTGACTCATTTGCTCTTATAATAGTATTATTAGAGCATAGTTTCTCCTGTACACCCTAGGGTTTGTCCCTAGGATGTTGTTTTGTATATTCCCTCCGGTCTTTGGCCAAGAGGGTGAAAACATAAAAAATAATTGATTTGCTGTAAGTGTTTGATAGTTAGAGAGTTCGTTCCGAACTACGTTGGCTTGATCCTCTTCCACGAGGTACGTAGTGCAGCTTGGGATCCACATCCCAAGTCCAGCCAAACCTTTAAAAATAAAAATTTTAAATCTTTCAAAGTTACAAAAATATTCAAACCATTTTCAAAAAGATCTTCCTCTAGAGTTAGGAGTATGTCCTAGCTGTTTAGGTTGTGTTCTAGAGTTAGGAGTTTGTCTTGATTTATATGGTATGTCCTGTCGTGTGAGTGTCCCTAGAGTTAGGAGGCCTCGAGTCGATCGGTTAGACATTTAGTCGAACCGATGGCTAGACTAGGCATATAGTCAGCCCGTGGTTTTCATTAGGTTGCACAGCCTAGTTACACATAGGATTGTAGGAACCACCTGCATTAGCCTAAGGCTAATCAACTTGCATTAGTTAGGGCATATAGGGTGTCCTAAAATCCACAATTCACTGGAATTTTAATAATCATACAAGAAGCTTTAATAACTGGTTCGGTCTTTTAGATCGAGTCTAGGATAGAGGGCTAGATGTCTTAGGCATCATAATTTAGAATAGGGCATCGAACTACGTGGGCTCCGATTCTTCCCGAGGCCGGGATACGTAGCGCAGCTAGGATGGATGGCCATTCTGGTCCGAGTCCAGTCCTGCATTAGAGTTAGGACTTGTCTTGTCCCGTCATACATAGCATAGATTTGTGTCTCATGTTTTGATATGTTTTCTTACTTTCTTGTACTGATACTATACCTTTGGTTGTAGCTTGCATGTGCGTGTCCACCAGAAACTTAGACACCCATTAGGCATGTCACTCATAACCTAGCTTTGCTTAGGTGACACATTTTTCATTTCATTTTACGTGTTTATTTCTCCATTCTCAGGAAATGCATGCTTAGGTAGACGATTCCTGAGGATTGTTCCCATTTCACATGATTTTTACTCAAACTTCTTTGGAATTAATGAAAATGGCATAAGAGACCAAGTGCTTGCACTCGGGCGAATTGGGGGTGCTCTCAGACCTTCCCCATTCGTAACCAGGCACGAACCCATATATATTTCTGGTTATCCATTGCACAGAGGATTTGATTTTAGGGTTCCATGGCCTATCCATGGATGGCGACTCTGAGTTCTTTTTAGGTACATCTCGGTTTCGAGCCCTGGCTCCTGATCAGGATGTATCTCATTCGTTTTGTATCGCCACTCGTGCTATGCTGTGAGGGTGGCATCCGTTTCGAGAGTTCCTTGGCAGAGCTCTCCTTCACATTGTGGAGATCTTAGAGGATTGCTGTGGGGACCTCGCGTCCCTCGCCGCACTCGTCCTCTCCGGATCGGGGTCCACAGGCTGGCGACTCTGCTGGGGAGTTCTTGAAACATTGCCTAACTCTTTAAAAATGCCATTTTTATTAACTTTGGAGAAATTTGAGCTAAAATCATTTTAAATGGGAACTCTATCGTTAGAATCCAGGGGCACCAGGTAGGTGCGTAATTAAAACAAAGGATTCACACACTGCACATCATGCATTGTCATATTTTTTTTTTTTTTTTTATTTATTTTTTTTTTTTTTTTTTATTATTATTTTTCATTGTTTTTCATTATTGGCTCCATGGGATAGATTCAATGCGTGCCTGACTGGGATGTTATTACATCCTGATGGTACTGTTGAATCTATTTCCAAGCTATGCGCCAGCGCTGCAGCATATTAAGTATGTTTCATACGCATAGTACCCATTAGATTGAGTCTGAAGCCCTACTTTGTTTTATATATATTATATATATACTTACTGACCTAGTGAAGCCCAACTAGGGAGTACCCGTGTGTATATTGCATTCATATAGGGTCGAACATCTGTTGCTTACACATGTGGAGCCTAGAGGAGCTTTGCCCCATTTGTAGACTAGGGTAGCTCATTTTTACATTGCTACAACACTGTCCTAGTACACTCACCAGTCTGTCTTGAGTCGAGACTTCCTTGACTCCGTTAGATTAGAATTAGGGCTGGTGCCCCTGGTTAGGATTTGTGTGTATGTGTATTTACTTATATATACTGATTATGTATATTATGGTTCTCCTCTTAGTCAGAGATTCCTTATTCCTTTCAGTCGGTTATATCCATTCCGAATTTAGATCTAGATCTAGTCAGTGGATTTTGACCGTCATTACCTTGGCCGAGTTTAGCCCTTGATCTGTTGATTATAGGGTTTGACCCATTGTTGTATATTCTCACCTTTGGTTAGTCCATCTGTTGATCACCCTTCTCTAGTAACCGTTATTCATACCTTTCGATTGAGCTAGGGTGATCCCTTGTATAGTCGTTATGCTGCCGGATTTTATCCAGAACATTTTGAGCATGACGGCTACTCTTTAGAGTCAGTTTACTTAGTCTGGACCTTGACCTCCTCGTATAGCCGTTATGCTGCTGGATTTTATCCAAAAGTATGTTAAGCATGATTGCTATCCTTTGGAGTCAGTCTGCCTTGTCTTGATTCTCATGTATACATCATTTAGTAGGATTAGATCCTTATTTGTCAACCTGTTTGTCTTGAGATCTGGCCGATAGCTCGTTTGCTGTCCTTATGACCATGGTCTATCATTTCATCTCATATTGATCGTACAGTTGTTGATATCCATCATTCAGATTTTAGATCTGGTCTTTGACCCTACTTTTGTCATTCTTATGGCCATGGTCTATTATCTGAGCCATTGATTTTTTGATCCATGTTTACCTATCATATATCTTTTACCCTTGGATCATATCGAAATCATTAATGGAAAAGTTTGATCTTACCTGTATTCTTTGAGTGCATGATCATTGCTGAGATCGAAATTTATTTTGATTATGGATGTTTATCGTTCCTGACTCTTTCATTCCCAAAAAGAAGAGCAGTTATACTCAAATGAGACTTCAAGGTGTGGATTGAGAATTCATTGAAACCCTGTTGATGTAGGTCATAATATCACTGTCTATTTCGCTTTGACCTTCATAGACAATATTTCTTTGATTTTTAGAATAAAATACCCTTTGGTGTATTTCAAGATTACTCTTTTCTCTGTTTGTTCAGAATCTTTATCCCATGACTATTGATCTAGTGTGTGTGCTTCCAAGTCAAGAGTCTATGTTTAGCGAAAGACCATTTTTTCTAAAGACTGACTATTTCTAATCATACTTGATCCAGGCAGTCTATTGTTTTACCCACATTGTCAACATAAGCCTTTTGTTGCCCCATTTAACCTAGACCTTGTGGAGTTGCCTTTTCTGTGATTTCTACTCCGGGATTGAACTTTATAGTTATCATTATCATGAGGAAAGGTGTATCACCTATAAGCTTTCAGTGTCAGTTCACTACCTTTGAAGAAGTGTCCTGTATCTTTAGATTTGTCTTTGAGCGTACATCAACTTTCTTCTCTCTAAGTTGAAAAAGTTCAGTCATGTGGATGTTAAAAGAAAAAAAAAGAAGTCATGTCTGTCAATCTTTCTTATATGGAGTCAGTATTCTGTTTTCTATCAGAACTGATGAAGAGCCCAATGAGGTGTGTCAAAAATCATCAATGTACTTACAGTCTTCAATTCAATAAAATTGTTGATTTCATATCTTTGATACTCTATGATTCACTCTTAGATCTAATGTTTAAACAACTAAAGACCCCCTTCTCAGATGAGAATGCAAACGAAATTCACCTCGAGATCTGAAAGATGGTCGAACGAGAGGAAGCGCGTCGAGCATAGCCACTTAAAGAAGAAATCAAAGCCATTGATAGTGGTATCGAAATCCGAAACTCGGGATGGATGGATTGGAAAAACTTTATCTCCTAAGGAGCGCAAAGAATTGATAAACCTGTTTAGAGGGATTTGAGGTAGTTTTGCTTGATCCTATAAGGATAAACCAGGGGACTGCCCTGTCGTTGAGCAAAGCAAGACTTCATCTGCTTTAGACATCCAGTTGAAGAGTAAAATTTTAAAGAGATACGCGTCAGGCATCCTGTGGAGCTGATGAGATATTGAGAGAAGATTTTCAGACAGAGTTGTGGAATCTTGAGCATAAATTCAAGATCTTTGAGATGGGAGTGGAGCACAGTGGTTGAAGTTTTGCCAGAAAACCGCCAGACTCCTCAAAAAAAAAAAATTCAAAGGCTTTGAACCTTAAGCAAAAAAGCTTGTACATCAAATACATCAGGAGGCCATCCTTAATCGTTTGAGCTTTTATAGCCAAAATCCCAACTTTTAAAAATCCTTCTATAAACCCTTTGGGCCAAAAGCAAAATTAAACAATTTCTTTTCAAACACATTATAAACCCGGGGCATTTATGCACCCGAACTACGTCGGACCTGATCCCCATTTCTTCAGGGGTACGTAGGCAACTTGATTAATTCAAGTTCGGTCAAACCTTGGAATAAAATCTCTTTCAAATTTTGAAGCTAAATGCTAAACCATTCTTTGAAAAACCCCAAAGCGAACTACGCGGATCTGATCCTCCATCTTTGGGGTACGTAGGTAGTCTGGCTAGACCAGATTCGGTCCAAATCCTTAGAACCTTAGGTATTCAACCCTTTTGAACCAAAGCCCACCTAGAAAGCCCTTCTGGTGAAACAAGCAAAGGTTCGAGGCGAATGAAAAGAAAAACAGAAAGAAAAGAATGAGAGTCTGAAGACCCGCTAGGTTGAAAACTCGAAAGGGCGACTTAGAGAAAGGTGAAAGTTGTTTTTCTTGCTAAGTCAACAAGCAAAGGGATTGACTTATCAGAAAATAAGGGTAGTGGTCTGCTGGATAGAAAAGTTGAAGAGACAATCTAGTCAGAGGCAAATACTTCTCATGAAAAGTTGAGTTGAATAGAAGCAGAAGGAGTTCCTCAGTTACGTAGAATTCCCAAGTTTGGGTGCAAGCAAAAGTTGAGATAAGTAGTCTTTTAGACTGAAAACTTGAAGAGCAAAAGTTGAAACAAGTGGTCTTTTAGACTGAAAACTTGGAAGACATTAATTTTGACTTCTTCCGAAAAGAGAAATCAAGGAGACCGAGAAGCAACCTCTACAAGGCAGGATCTTGAAATCCGAATAGTATCAGCGAGGCTTACTTTGACACCTTTTTAAACTAGGGGCATTGAAACTGAGCAATCCGAAGGGGGTAATAACTATGACGGAGATCCCGATGGAGGAAATTAGGCCATCTTGACATAGTTTTTGAGACTACTCTGAGAGTGGCTGACCTTACCATTAAAAAATGATACATTTGATTTAAGAGTGAATCAAAATTTAGTCAAATCATTTGAATATTGTAAGTCTTCTTTGAAAGAGTCTTCAGGAGTCTGTTCCTTGTTTATCATTGTTTTCTTTTAGAATCAAAAGTGTTTGGCACTGGAGAGAATGGGTGTATACCTTCCAAAGTGAAAAGAAAATTCAAAGTAGATCCTGGTTTAAGAATCAAAGAAGGGCAAGAGATTTGTTATTCAGACCTGCCTGAAACATCAAAGCCTCAAGCACTGAGCAAAATGAAGAATTCTTACATTCAGCCTTTGTGGAAATGGTTTTACCACTATACCAAAGAAAGAACTCATGCAAACTCAATTTTTCTCTACTTACCTTGGTTCTGCCTTCTTAAGACTTTGTCATGGAAGCACATCATACTAGGGGCATCTTTTATGACTTGCGTCATAAAAGATATTACACAATGATAACTGGGATATCTATTCTTAGCAAATAGAAACCAGAGAAGCTTGAACATACTCTTTGAGTTGAATTCCTTGATCAAATTGTTTCTTTTGGAGTCAGTTTCAGAAACTTCAATTCCCAGTGGAGTATAGAATCTATTCCTGCATCCTTCAAACCTCATCAAAATGCTTCTCACCTGTTAAAGAGAGTCAGCACCTGAAAATCTCATCAATCTATTTGAGTTTTGCTTTCAGCAAAGATCATGCGTTCCTAGTTATTCTTGGTAAGAGATGACTGGCCCATTAGTGAAATTGATCAAAGATGGTAAATTCTTCATTCCTTTTGAAGGTTTTTAATAGAATGTGAAAATTACCGAACCTGTGTTACACGGTTTGGTCTTTTCTTCGATCATTTTGAAAGATTTTTAATTAGGGGAAAATTTCCGATCCTGTGTTACACGGATTGGTCTTTTCTTCCTTCTCCCGGGTATTTAGTACCCCGATGATTAGTATTGTAATGTCAAGTGGTGACTTACCTAATCATCGTTCCGCTATGTGCAGCTTCCTAACGTGTTAGGAGTCATGTGTATCTGCGAAGAGGTTTGTAGGGGACTGTTTAGCAGGACCTACGAATTTGGGTTTATGTGGAACTGTTTAGCAGAACCGCGTGACCTTGAGTGATTCGCTACCTTGAAAGAGAGGAGTCAGAGTTACTCGGATAGTTAAACAGATTTATTTTCAGTAATGATCTGTATAACTATCGCTAGGCTTGAGACTTAGTCTCGTCTCGGGTACTTAGTACCCAGATGATTAGTATTGTAATGTCAAGTAGTGACTTACCTAATCATCGTTCCGCAATGTGCAGCTTCCTAACGTGTTAGGAGGGCTTGAGACTTAGTCTCGCCTTGGGTATTAGAAGTTTGAGTTTAGCTCGAATATTCGAGTACCCTAATAAGTGGTCGAGAAAGTTTTAGACTGATCGACGAGATTTTAACAGAGTTTGAAATTACCGAACTTGCGTTACGCGGTTTGGTCTTTTTGAAAGATTTTAACAGAGTTTGAAATTACCGAACCTGTGTTACACAGTTTGGTCGTTTTGAAAGTTTTTAACAGAGATAGAAATTACCGAACCTGTGTTACACGGTTTGGTCTTTTTGAAAGATTTTAATAGAGATGGAAATTACCGAACCTGTGTTACACGGTTTGGTCTTTTTGAAATGTTTTAATAGGGAAAATATTTCTGATCCTGTGTTACACGGATTGGTCTTTTCTTCCTTCTCCCGGGTATTTAGTACCCTGATGATTAGTATTGTAATGTCAAGTAGTGACTTACCTAATCATCGTTCCGCAATGTGCAGCTTCCTAACGTGTTAGGAGTCATGTGTATCTGCGAAGAGGTTTGTAGGGGATTGTTTAGCAGGACCTACGAATTTGGATTTACGTGGAACTGTTTAGCAGAACCGCATGATCCGGAGTGATTCGCTACCTTGAAAGAGAGGAGTCAGAGTTACTCGGATAGTTACACAGATTTATTTTCAGCAATGATCTGTATAACTATCGCTGGGCTTGAGACTTAGTCTCGCCTCGGGTATTAGAAGTTTGAGTTTAGCTTGAATATTCGATTACCCTAATAATTGGTCGAGTCTTTGACTGATCGGCATGATTTAAAAAAAAAAAAAAACTCTTTGAGTGTTTGGTTTTGAACTTGTTTTGGACGGCTTTCAATACATTGGTCTTTGGCCTATTTTTGTAGGTTTCTAAAAAGAAAAAAAACTCTTTGAGTGTTTGGTTTTGAACTTGTTTTGGACGAGTTTCAATACATTGGTCTTTGGCCTATTTTTGCAGGTTTCTAAAAAGGAAAAACTCTTTGAGTGTTTGGTTTTGAACTTGTTTTGGACGAGTTTCAATACATTGGTCTTTGGCCTATTTTTGCAGGTTTCTAAAAAGGAAAAACTCTTTGAGTGTTTGGTTTTGAACTTGTTTTGGACGAGTTTCAATACATTGGTCTTTGGCCTATTTTTGCAGGTTTCTAAAAAGGAAAAACTCTTTAAGTGTTTGAGTTTGTGCTTGTCTTAGACAAATTGCAACGTGGTTTCTAAGAAAAAAAAATGAAAGCTCTTTGAGTAATTGAAGTGATTGGTTTGTTTGTTTGGTTTGTGCTCTTTGAGCAATTGTTATGTGTACTTTGGCTTAGCCTGATATATAAAAAAAAAGAGAAAAAGAAAAAATGTTTGTGTTTTTGTAATCGTTCGTTCGTTTTTTATTAATTAGTCGAGTCATGAGTATTAGGGAGAGACTATCTCTTTGAGATGTCTTAGTTGCCGAGTTAAGAGTCGGTGAGAGACTATCTCCCTATTGTTAGTAGAGTTTTATCTTTGTGAATATCGTTTTAAAACTGAAAACCCAAAAATTTGCTTTGTTTTGGTTTCGGGTCAGTCAAAATGTGTCGTCTGTTCAGCTTTGCCATTCGCGTGTTACACACGCTCTGCCAAAGAGGGGCATCTGTAGACACCCCATTTTGACCAGACCCAAGTTCGCTATGCTTGGGAGAAACCCCATCCGATCATTTCCGCCATGTTTCGCATTTTTCCGTGAGAGGTTGAGAGAGATTATTCATAAGAATCCAAGCGAGGGAGAATTTGGACCCGTTTGGTGGGCCCGCATTGAACATTTGTTTAAAATTCGAATCAACCGAGGGCCCACATTGTGGGGCCCACGTTGTGGGGCCCGCGTTGTGGGGCCCACATTGTGGGGCCTCAGTAGGGCCTCTTGTGAGGCCTCTTATGAAGAACAATAATGATGGATTCTCCACTAAAGAAACATGATGGGCCCTCCACTAAGAACAATAATGATGGATTCTCCACTAAGAAACATGATGGGCCCTCCACTAAGAAGAATGATGATGGATTCTCCACTAAGAAACATGATGGGCCCTCCACTAAGAAGAATGATGATGGATTCTCCACTAAGAAACATGATGGGCCCTCCACTAAGAAGAATGATGATGGATTCTCCACTAAGAAACATGATGGGCCCTCCACTAAGAAGAATGATGATGGATTCTCCACTAAGAGGGACAACATGATGAGCTCTCCACCAACACATCTCTCTCTCTCTCTTTCTCTCCCTATATATATCTTCCTTCCCATCCATAAAAAAGAGGAGAAAAAGGAGAGATTTATCTTCCATTATCTTTTTCTCTTCCATTATCTCTTCCAATCACTCCCTCCAATCCCTTTCCCTATATTCTTCTTCCATTATCTCTCCCAATCACCTCCCAATCCTTCCCTCTAAGAGAAAGTGAAAGACGGCGGAACGGATCGGCGGCAACATTTTTATTTTTTTTTGGGGTTTTCTTTGCTAATTGAAAGGGTAAGACAAAGCGTATATCCGAGGATTACTTACCCTAGAGACAAGGAGAGCTAGCAAGGTTGGTATTCCAAAACCCTCTTTCATATATCTTAAACTAGAAGCATGCTAGGATTGAATTTGTGATTTATTTTTATTTTTTCTTATTGTTATTCAAAATATGTTTTTTTCAATCTCTGAGTGTTTTGAACATTAAGAAGTGTAGAAATCTGGAATTTCGAAGAATTTTGACTTCGTTTTGACCGTAATTTGACCTTTTGAACTTTACCCTCAAAGGGGTAAAATTCTAAAGATTGAATTTAAGAAGATGTCAACATAGATCCAAAATCAATGAAAATTTAAACATAACATAATTGTAAGATTTTGAATTAGTACGAATTTCTTTATGAATTCTTGATTTGATTTAAAGGGTTTAAAAATTCATTTAACTCTAGGGGTATTTTTGGAAAAAACCAATTTTCAAAAACTCTATAATGTTTTCAAAAGTGAAATTTGGATGAGATGCAAATTAAATCTAATCTAATCTCCCGTGAATTTTTCAAGATTTTTGGTTGCTGTTGGATATTTGTTTATGATTTTGTACGTAAAATCATGCATGCTGTATTAAATCTGATAAAAATAGTAAATTGCAATACAAACTTCTGAAAATATTTGTTTGATAATTACTACTGGAATTACATGTTTTCATAAAGTTTAAACTGATTTGGATTTGATTTACTATGTGTTTCTTTGTTAATTCATAATCTGGATGGATATTTGTAAAATCGTAAATTAATAGTAAATCATTTTTAAAATTTATGAAACTTTTACAGTAATCCTTTCTTATTGTAATACACATACTATAGAAATTTCATATTGTTTTGAATTGATTTGCTATACGTTACTGTGTTAATTCACAATCTGGACAGAAACTTTCAACATTGAAAAACTAATAGCAAACCACATTTAAAATCTATGAAATTTTTATTATAATCTTATATAATTAAGGAGAAGTTACTGTAAAAATTTCATCTTGTTCTGAAAAGATTTGTTATATGTTGATGTGTAAATCTACAATCTGAATTGAAACCTTTTAAAATCCTTGAGTAAATTGAATTAAAATCAAATTGTTTTAAAAATTTCCAGATCATAATATTCCATCACATATTCAATCATTAAATTATCAAAATAGAAACCTTAG
This sequence comes from Tasmannia lanceolata, assembly GCF_043159265.1. Lineage (NCBI taxonomy): Eukaryota > Viridiplantae > Streptophyta > Magnoliopsida > Canellales > Winteraceae > Tasmannia > Tasmannia lanceolata. Next base: position 48,321,548 of record NW_027518692.1, read on the forward strand.
GAATCACTGATTTCCTTTGTAAAATCCTGATGCTGTGATTAGTTTGTATGTTTTATTTTCTCATCACATTTACTCAAACTTAATCTAACAAAACCTGAAGGTATCATAGATTGCGCGAACTTATTGCACACACTTACATCACTTGCATCTAAACCCCTGCATCTCACATGCACACACGTCCTATTTTAGGAACCCGGAGTGTTATCTAGCATGGTTGACTGGGATTTCATCACCTGGTGCCTCTGTGCTAGAGAAGCATTCCACCCTTAGCCTAGTACCTTTATGGTACGTAAACGGATCTCTTGTTCACGTACTGATACGCCGGACACTGGTACAGTATATCGAACATGGATTCGCGCTAAGGGAACTCTTGGCCTTACCCCTAGATTAACCCACACATGCATGTAGTATACGAACACATGTGCATCACGTGTGTGAGCCTAGTTTAGGATATCCTACCCATTTATGTCTAGATTAGGCCGTAGTCCATCTTCCAATGGCTACGATCGGTCCTAGGTACACAAACAAAGTCATGAGTCGAGATCCTTTCTCCACTCCGCTAGATTAGGGTTAGGGTTGATGCCTTCAGGTAACACTGATAAAATGTGTGAAGATTAAAAAACTTTTCCTTTGGGGTTAGGATGTAAATCCCATTCATTTCCAAAGATCTCATAGGATTAGTCATTCATGATCCATCCGTTGAAAGCAATCTTATGCTATCTCATTTCATCTTGATCACAGATTTTCAATCTTATATTATCTGATTTGACTCGTGTTTTCATTTCCTTTAGAGAGTCTTTGACTCATTTATCCTTTAGTTGGTGTTAGTGGAGTCTTTGACTCGTGTTTCTTTTCCTTTAGAGAGTCTTTGACTCATATATCCTTTAGTTGGTGTTAGTGGAGTCTTTGACTCGTGTTTTCATCTCTTTTAGAGAGTCTTTGACTCATTTATCCTTTAGTTGGTGTTAGTGGAGTCTTTGACTCGTGTTTCTTTTCCTTTAGAGAGTCTTTGACTCATATATCCTTTAGTTGGTGTTAGTGGAGTCTTTGACTCGTGTTTTCATCTCTTTTAGAGAGTCTTTGACTCATTTATCCTTTAGTTGTTGTCAGTAGAGTCTTTGACTCGTGTTTCTTTTCCTTTAGAGAGTCTTTGACTCATATATCCTTTAGTTGGTGTTAGTGGAGTCTTTGACTCGTGTTTTCATCTCTTTTAGAGAATCTTTGACTCATTAATCCTTTAGTTGGTGTGAGTGGAGTCTTTGACTCGTGTTTCTTTTCCTTTAGAGAGTCTTTGACTCATTTATCTTTTAGTTGGTGTCATTGGAGTCTTTGACTCGTGTTTCCGTTTTTAGAGAGTCTTTGACTCATCTGTTTCATTTGCAGTATTATTAGAGAGTCTTTGACTTCGTTATCTTATTTCAGTGTTATCAGTTGCTCTTATTAGAGAGTCTTTGACTCGTTTATCCTTTAGTCGCTTTTATTAGAGAGTCTTTGACTCATTTATTCTTCAGTTACTGTCATTAGAGAGTCTTTGACTCATTTGCTCTTATAATAGTATTATTAGAGCATAGTTTCTCCTGTACACCCTAGGGTTTGTCCCTAGGATGTTGTTTTGTATATTCCCTCCGGTCTTTGGCCAAGAGGGTGAAAACATAAAAAATAATTGATTTGCTGTAAGTGTTTGATAGTTAGAGAGTTCGTTCCGAACTACGTTGGCTTGATCCTCTTCCACGAGGTACGTAGTGCAGCTTGGGATCCACATCCCAAGTCCAGCCAAACCTTTAAAAATAAAAATTTTAAATCTTTCAAAGTTACAAAAATATTCAAACCATTTTCAAAAAGATCTTCCTCTAGAGTTAGGAGTATGTCCTAGCTGTTTAGGTTGTGTTCTAGAGTTAGGAGTTTGTCTTGATTTATATGGTATGTCCTGTCGTGTGAGTGTCCCTAGAGTTAGGAGGCCTCGAGTCGATCGGTTAGACATTTAGTCGAACCGATGGCTAGACTAGGCATATAGTCAGCCCGTGGTTTTCATTAGGTTGCACAGCCTAGTTACACATAGGATTGTAGGAACCACCTGCATTAGCCTAAGGCTAATCAACTTGCATTAGTTAGGGCATATAGGGTGTCCTAAAATCCACAATTCACTGGAATTTTAATAATCATACAAGAAGCTTTAATAACTGGTTCGGTCTTTTAGATCGAGTCTAGGATAGAGGGCTAGATGTCTTAGGCATCATAATTTAGAATAGGGCATCGAACTACGTGGGCTCCGATTCTTCCCGAGGCCGGGATACGTAGCGCAGCTAGGATGGATGGCCATTCTGGTCCGAGTCCAGTCCTGCATTAGAGATGACTGGCCCATTAGTGATCCCCATTTCTTCAGGGGTACGTAGGCAACTTGATTAATTCAAGTTCGGTCAAACCTTGGAATAAAATCTCTTTCAAATTTTGAAGCTAAATGCTAAACCATTCTTTGAAAAACCCCAAAGCGAACTACGCGGATCTGATCCTCCATCTTTGGGGTACGTAGGTAGTCTGGCTAGACCAGATTCGGTCCAAATCCTTAGAACCTTAGGTATTCAACCCTTTTGAACCAAAGCCCACCTAGAAAGCCCTTCTGGTGAAACAAGCAAAGGTTCGAGGCGAATGAAAAGAAAAACAGAAAGAAAAGAATGAGAGTCTGAAGACCCGCTAGGTTGAAAACTCGAAAGGGCGACTTAGAGAAAGGTGAAAGTTGTTTTTCTTGCTAAGTCAACAAGCAAAGGGATTGACTTATCAGAAAATAAGGGTAGTGGTCTGCTGGATAGAAAAGTTGAAGAGACAATCTAGTCAGAGGCAAATACTTCTCATGAAAAGTTGAGTTGAATAGAAGCAGAAGGAGTTCCTCAGTTACGTAGAATTCCCAAGTTTGGGTGCAAGCAAAAGTTGAGATAAGTAGTCTTTTAGACTGAAAACTTGAAGAGCAAAAGTTGAAACAAGTGGTCTTTTAGACTGAAAACTTGGAAGACATTAATTTTGACTTCTTCCGAAAAGAGAAATCAAGGAGACCGAGAAGCAACCTCTACAAGGCAGGATCTTGAAATCCGAATAGTATCAGCGAGGCTTACTTTGACACCTTTTTAAACTAGGGGCATTGAAACTGAGCAATCCGAAGGGGGTAATAACTATGACGGAGATCCCGATGGAGGAAATTAGGCCATCTTGACATAGTTTTTGAGACTACTCTGAGAGTGGCTGACCTTACCATTAAAAAATGATACATTTGATTTAAGAGTGAATCAAAATTTAGTCAAATCATTTGAATATTGTAAGTCTTCTTTGAAAGAGTCTTCAGGAGTCTGTTCCTTGTTTATCATTGTTTTCTTTTAGAATCAAAAGTGTTTGGCACTGGAGAGAATGGGTGTATACCTTCCAAAGTGAAAAGAAAATTCAAAGTAGATCCTGGTTTAAGAATCAAAGAAGGGCAAGAGATTTGTTATTCAGACCTGCCTGAAACATCAAAGCCTCAAGCACTGAGCAAAATGAAGAATTCTTACATTCAGCCTTTGTGGAAATGGTTTTACCACTATACCAAAGAAAGAACTCATGCAAACTCAATTTTTCTCTACTTACCTTGGTTCTGCCTTCTTAAGACTTTGTCATGGAAGCACATCATACTAGGGGCATCTTTTATGACTTGCGTCATAAAAGATATTACACAATGATAACTGGGATATCTATTCTTAGCAAATAGAAACCAGAGAAGCTTGAACATACTCTTTGAGTTGAATTCCTTGATCAAATTGTTTCTTTTGGAGTCAGTTTCAGAAACTTCAATTCCCAGTGGAGTATAGAATCTATTCCTGCATCCTTCAAACCTCATCAAAATGCTTCTCACCTGTTAAAGAGAGTCAGCACCTGAAAATCTCATCAATCTATTTGAGTTTTGCTTTCAGCAAAGATCATGCGTTCCTAGTTATTCTTGGTAAGAGATGACTGGCCCATTAGTGAAATTGATCAAAGATGGTAAATTCTTCATTCCTTTTGAAGGTTTTTAATAGAATGTGAAAATTACCGAACCTGTGTTACACGGTTTGGTCTTTTCTTCGATCATTTTGAAAGATTTTTAATTAGGGGAAAATTTCCGATCCTGTGTTACACGGATTGGTCTTTTCTTCCTTCTCCCGGGTATTTAGTACCCCGATGATTAGTATTGTAATGTCAAGTGGTGACTTACCTAATCATCGTTCCGCTATGTGCAGCTTCCTAACGTGTTAGGAGTCATGTGTATCTGCGAAGAGGTTTGTAGGGGACTGTTTAGCAGGACCTACGAATTTGGGTTTATGTGGAACTGTTTAGCAGAACCGCGTGACCTTGAGTGATTCGCTACCTTGAAAGAGAGGAGTCAGAGTTACTCGGATAGTTAAACAGATTTATTTTCAGTAATGATCTGTATAACTATCGCTAGGCTTGAGACTTAGTCTCGTCTCGGGTACTTAGTACCCAGATGATTAGTATTGTAATGTCAAGTAGTGACTTACCTAATCATCGTTCCGCAATGTGCAGCTTCCTAACGTGTTAGGAGGGCTTGAGACTTAGTCTCGCCTTGGGTATTAGAAGTTTGAGTTTAGCTCGAATATTCGAGTACCCTAATAAGTGGTCGAGAAAGTTTTAGACTGATCGACGAGATTTTAACAGAGTTTGAAATTACCGAACTTGCGTTACGCGGTTTGGTCTTTTTGAAAGATTTTAACAGAGTTTGAAATTACCGAACCTGTGTTACACAGTTTGGTCGTTTTGAAAGTTTTTAACAGAGATAGAAATTACCGAACCTGTGTTACACGGTTTGGTCTTTTTGAAAGATTTTAATAGAGATGGAAATTACCGAACCTGTGTTACACGGTTTGGTCTTTTTGAAATGTTTTAATAGGGAAAATATTTCTGATCCTGTGTTACACGGATTGGTCTTTTCTTCCTTCTCCCGGGTATTTAGTACCCTGATGATTAGTATTGTAATGTCAAGTAGTGACTTACCTAATCATCGTTCCGCAATGTGCAGCTTCCTAACGTGTTAGGAGTCATGTGTATCTGCGAAGAGGTTTGTAGGGGATTGTTTAGCAGGACCTACGAATTTGGATTTACGTGGAACTGTTTAGCAGAACCGCATGATCCGGAGTGATTCGCTACCTTGAAAGAGAGGAGTCAGAGTTACTCGGATAGTTACACAGATTTATTTTCAGCAATGATCTGTATAACTATCGCTGGGCTTGAGACTTAGTCTCGCCTCGGGTATTAGAAGTTTGAGTTTAGCTTGAATATTCGATTACCCTAATAATTGGTCGAGTCTTTGACTGATCGGCATGATTTAAAAAAAAAAAAAAACTCTTTGAGTGTTTGGTTTTGAACTTGTTTTGGACGGCTTTCAATACATTGGTCTTTGGCCTATTTTTGTAGGTTTCTAAAAAGAAAAAAAACTCTTTGAGTGTTTGGTTTTGAACTTGTTTTGGACGAGTTTCAATACATTGGTCTTTGGCCTATTTTTGCAGGTTTCTAAAAAGGAAAAACTCTTTGAGTGTTTGGTTTTGAACTTGTTTTGGACGAGTTTCAATACATTGGTCTTTGGCCTATTTTTGCAGGTTTCTAAAAAGGAAAAACTCTTTGAGTGTTTGGTTTTGAACTTGTTTTGGACGAGTTTCAATACATTGGTCTTTGGCCTATTTTTGCAGGTTTCTAAAAAGGAAAAACTCTTTAAGTGTTTGAGTTTGTGCTTGTCTTAGACAAATTGCAACGTGGTTTCTAAGAAAAAAAAATGAAAGCTCTTTGAGTAATTGAAGTGATTGGTTTGTTTGTTTGGTTTGTGCTCTTTGAGCAATTGTTATGTGTACTTTGGCTTAGCCTGATATATAAAAAAAAAGAGAAAAAGAAAAAATGTTTGTGTTTTTGTAATCGTTCGTTCGTTTTTTATTAATTAGTCGAGTCATGAGTATTAGGGAGAGACTATCTCTTTGAGATGTCTTAGTTGCCGAGTTAAGAGTCGGTGAGAGACTATCTCCCTATTGTTAGTAGAGTTTTATCTTTGTGAATATCGTTTTAAAACTGAAAACCCAAAAATTTGCTTTGTTTTGGTTTCGGGTCAGTCAAAATGTGTCGTCTGTTCAGCTTTGCCATTCGCGTGTTACACACGCTCTGCCAAAGAGGGGCATCTGTAGACACCCCATTTTGACCAGACCCAAGTTCGCTATGCTTGGGAGAAACCCCATCCGATCATTTCCGCCATGTTTCGCATTTTTCCGTGAGAGGTTGAGAGAGATTATTCATAAGAATCCAAGCGAGGGAGAATTTGGACCCGTTTGGTGGGCCCGCATTGAACATTTGTTTAAAATTCGAATCAACCGAGGGCCCACATTGTGGGGCCCACGTTGTGGGGCCCGCGTTGTGGGGCCCACATTGTGGGGCCTCAGTAGGGCCTCTTGTGAGGCCTCTTATGAAGAACAATAATGATGGATTCTCCACTAAAGAAACATGATGGGCCCTCCACTAAGAACAATAATGATGGATTCTCCACTAAGAAACATGATGGGCCCTCCACTAAGAAGAATGATGATGGATTCTCCACTAAGAAACATGATGGGCCCTCCACTAAGAAGAATGATGATGGATTCTCCACTAAGAAACATGATGGGCCCTCCACTAAGAAGAATGATGATGGATTCTCCACTAAGAAACATGATGGGCCCTCCACTAAGAAGAATGATGATGGATTCTCCACTAAGAGGGACAACATGATGAGCTCTCCACCAACACATCTCTCTCTCTCTCTTTCTCTCCCTATATATATCTTCCTTCCCATCCATAAAAAAGAGGAGAAAAAGGAGAGATTTATCTTCCATTATCTTTTTCTCTTCCATTATCTCTTCCAATCACTCCCTCCAATCCCTTTTCCTATATTCTTCTTCCATTATCTCTCCCAATCACCTCCCAATCCTTCCCTCTAAGAGAAAGTGAAAGACGGCGGAACGGATCGGCGGCAACATTTTTATTTTTTTTTGGGGTTTTCTTTGCTAATTGAAAGGGTAAGACAAAGCGTATATCCGAGGATTACTTACCCTAGAGACAAGGAGAGCTAGCAAGGTTGGTATTCCAAAACCCTCTTTCATATATCTTAAACTAGAAGCATGCTAGGATTGAATTTGTGATTTATTTTTATTTTTTCTTATTGTTATTCAAAATATGTTTTTTTCAATCTCTGAGTGTTTTGAACATTAAGAAGTGTAGAAATCTGGAATTTCGAAGAATTTTGACTTCGTTTTGACCGTAATTTGACCTTTTGAACTTTACCCTCAAAGGGGTAAAATTCTAAAGATTGAATTTAAGAAGATGTCAACATAGATCCAAAATCAATGAAAATTTAAACATAACATAATTGTAAGATTTTGAATTAGTACGAATTTCTTTATGAATTCTTGATTTGATTTAAAGGGTTTAAAAATTCATTTAACTCTAGGGGTATTTTTGGAAAAAACCAATTTTCAAAAACTCTATAATGTTTTCAAAAGTGAAATTTGGATGAGATGCAAATTAAATCTAATCTAATCTCCCGTGAATTTTTCAAGATTTTTGGTTGCTGTTGGATATTTGTTTATGATTTTGTACGTAAAATCATGCATGCTGTATTAAATCTGATAAAAATAGTAAATTGCAATACAAACTTCTGAAAATATTTGTTTGATAATTACTACTGGAATTACATGTTTTCATAAAGTTTAAACTGATTTGGATTTGATTTACTATGTGTTTCTTTGTTAATTCATAATCTGGATGGATATTTGTAAAATCGTAAATTAATAGTAAATCATTTTTAAAATTTATGAAACTTTTACAGTAATCCTTTCTTATTGTAATACACATACTATAGAAATTTCATATTGTTTTGAATTGATTTGCTATACGTTACTGTGTTAATTCACAATCTGGACAGAAACTTTCAACATTGAAAAACTAATAGCAAACCACATTTAAAATCTATGAAATTTTTATTATAATCTTATATAATTAAGGAGAAGTTACTGTAAAAATTTCATCTTGTTCTGAAAAGATTTGTTATATGTTGATGTGTAAATCTACAATCTGAATTGAAACCTTTTAAAATCCTTGAGTAAATTGAATTAAAATCAAATTGTTTTAAAAATTTCCAGATCATAATATTCCATCACATATTCAATCATTAAATTATCAAAATAGAAACCTTAGGAATCACTGATTTCCTTTGTAAAATCCTGATGCTGTGATTAGTTTGTATGTTTTATTTTCTCATCACATTTACTCAAACTTAATCTAACAAAACCTGAAGGTATCATAGATTGCGCGAACTTATTGCACACACTTACATCACTTGCATCTAAACCCCTGCATCTCACATGCACACACGTCCTATTTTAGGAACCCGGAGTGTTATCTAGCATGGTTGACTGGGATTTCATCACCTGGTGCCTCTGTGCTAGAGAAGCATTCCACCCTTAGCCTAGTACCTTTATGGTACGTAAACGGATCTCTTGTTCACGTACTGATACGCCGGACACTGGTACAGTATATCGAACATGGATTCGCGCTAAGGGAACTCTTGGCCTTACCCCTAGATTAACCCACACATGCATGTAGTATACGAACACATGTGCATCACGTGTGTGAGCCTAGTTTAGGATATCCTACCCATTTATGTCTAGATTAGGCCGTAGTCCATCTTCCAATGGCTACGATCGGTCCTAGGTACACAAACAAAGTCATGAGTCGAGATCCTTTCTCCACTCCGCTAGATTAGGGTTAGGGTTGATGCCTTCAGGTAACACTGATAAAATGTGTGAAGATTAAAAAACTTTTCCTTTGGGGTTAGGATGTAAATCCCATTCATTTCCAAAGATCTCATAGGATTAGTCATTCATGATCCATCCGTTGAAAGCAATCTTATGCTATCTCATTTCATCTTGATCACAGATTTTCAATCTTATATTATCTGATTTGACTCGTGTTTTCATTTCCTTTAGAGAGTCTTTGACTCATTTATCCTTTAGTTGGTGTTAGTGGAGTCTTTGACTCGTGTTTCTTTTCCTTTAGAGAGTCTTTGACTCATATATCCTTTAGTTGGTGTTAGTGGAGTCTTTGACTCGTGTTTTCATCTCTTTTAGAGAGTCTTTGACTCATTTATCCTTTAGTTGGTGTTAGTGGAGTCTTTGACTCGTGTTTCTTTTCCTTTAGAGAGTCTTTGACTCATATATCCTTTAGTTGGTGTTAGTGGAGTCTTTGACTCGTGTTTTCATCTCTTTTAGAGAGTCTTTGACTCATTTATCCTTTAGTTGTTGTCAGTAGAGTCTTTGACTCGTGTTTCTTTTCCTTTAGAGAGTCTTTGACTCATATATCCTTTAGTTGGTGTTAGTGGAGTCTTTGACTCGTGTTTTCATCTCTTTTAGAGAATCTTTGACTCATTAATCCTTTAGTTGGTGTGAGTGGAGTCTTTGACTCGTGTTTCTTTTCCTTTAGAGAGTCTTTGACTCATTTATCTTTTAGTTGGTGTCATTGGAGTCTTTGACTCGTGTTTCCGTTTTTAGAGAGTCTTTGACTCATCTGTTTCATTTGCAGTATTATTAGAGAGTCTTTGACTTCGTTATCTTATTTCAGTGTTATCAGTTGCTCTTATTAGAGAGTCTTTGACTCGTTTATCCTTTAGTCGCTTTTATTAGAGAGTCTTTGACTCATTTATTCTTCAGTTACTGTCATTAGAGAGTCTTTGACTCATTTGCTCTTATAATAGTATTATTAGAGCATAGTTTCTCCTGTACACCCTAGGGTTTGTCCCTAGGATGTTGTTTTGTATATTCCCTCCGGTCTTTGGCCAAGAGGGTGAAAACATAAAAAATAATTGATTTGCTGTAAGTGTTTGATAGTTAGAGAGTTCGTTCCGAACTACGTTGGCTTGATCCTCTTCCACGAGGTACGTAGTGCAGCTTGGGATCCACATCCCAAGTCCAGCCAAACCTTTAAAAATAAAAATTTTAAATCTTTCAAAGTTACAAAAATATTCAAACCATTTTCAAAAAGATCTTCCTCTAGAGTTAGGAGTATGTCCTAGCTGTTTAGGTTGTGTTCTAGAGTTAGGAGTTTGTCTTGATTTATATGGTATGTCCTGTCGTGTGAGTGTCCCTAGAGTTAGGAGGCCTCGAGTCGATCGGTTAGACATTTAGTCGAACCGATGGCTAGACTAGGCATATAGTCAGCCCGTGGTTTTCATTAGGTTGCACAGCCTAGTTACACATAGGATTGTAGGAACCACCTGCATTAGCCTAAGGCTAATCAACTTGCATTAGTTAGGGCATATAGGGTGTCCTAAAATCCACAATTCACTGGAATTTTAATAATCATACAAGAAGCTTTAATAACTGGTTCGGTCTTTTAGATCGAGTCTAGGATAGAGGGCTAGATGTCTTAGGCATCATAATTTAGAATAGGGCATCGAACTACGTGGGCTCCGATTCTTCCCGAGGCCGGGATACGTAGCGCAGCTAGGATGGATGGCCATTCTGGTCCGAGTCCAGTCCTGCATTAGAGTTAGGACTTGTCTTGTCCCGTCATACATAGCATAGATTTGTGTCTCATGTTTTGATATGTTTTCTTACTTTCTTGTACTGATACTATACCTTTGGTTGTAGCTTGCATGTGCGTGTCCACCAGAAACTTAGACACCCATTAGGCATGTCACTCATAACCTAGCTTTGCTTAGGTGACACATTTTTCATTTCATTTTACGTGTTTATTTCTCCATTCTCAGGAAATGCATGCTTAGGTAGACGATTCCTGAGGATTGTTCCCATTTCACATGATTTTTACTCAAACTTCTTTGGAATTAATGAAAATGGCATAAGAGACCAAGTGCTTGCACTCGGGCGAATTGGGGGTGCTCTCAGACCTTCCCCATTCGTAACCAGGCACGAACCCATATATATTTCTGGTTATCCATTGCACAGAGGATTTGATTTTAGGGTTCCATGGCCTATCCATGGATGGCGACTCTGAGTTCTTTTTAGGTACATCTCGGTTTCGAGCCCTGGCTCCTGATCAGGATGTATCTCATTCGTTTTGTATCGCCACTCGTGCTATGCTGTGAGGGTGGCATCCGTTTCGAGAGTTCCTTGGCAGAGCTCTCCTTCACATTGTGGAGATCTTAGAGGATTGCTGTGGGGACCTCGCGTCCCTCGCCGCACTCGTCCTCTCCGGATCGGGGTCCACACATACTAGATCAATAATCATGAGATAAAGATTCTGAACAAATAGAGAAAAGAGTAATCTTGAAATACATCAACGGGTATGTTAATTTGGAAAGAATCCTCAATCTATTCCTTAAGGTGTTCTTTGGGTATAACCGTTCTTCTTTTGGGAATGAAAGAGTCAGGAACGATAAACATCCCTAATCAAAATAAGTTTCGATCTCAGCAACGATCATGCACTCAAAGAATACAGGTGAGATCAAACTTTTTCATCAATGATTTCGATATGATCCAGGGGTAAAAGATATATGATAAACATGGATCAATCAATGGCTCAGATAATAGACCATGGCCATAAGAATGACAAAAGTCGGGTCAAGGACCAGATCTAAAATCTGAATGATGGATATCAACAACAAGATGAGATCAAGATGAGATGAGATAGCATAAGATTGCTTTCAACAGATGGATCATGAATGACTAATCCTATGAGATCTTTGGAAATGAATGGGATTTACATCCTAACCCCAAAGGAAAAGTTTTTTAATTTTCGCACATTTTATCAGTGTTACCTGAAGGCATCAACCCTAACCCTAATCTAGCAGAGTGGAGAGAGGATCTCGACTCATGACTTTGTTTGTGTACCTAGGACCGATCGTAGCCATTGAAAGATGGACTACGGCCTAATCTAGACACAAATGGGTAGGATATCCTAAACTAGGCTCACACACACAATTGGGTAAGATATCCTAAACTAGGCTCACACACGTGATGCACATGTGTTCGTATACTACATGCATGTGTGGGTTAATCTAGGGGTAAGGCCAAGAGTTCCCTTAGCGCGAATCCATGTTCGATATACTGTACCAGTGTCCGGCGTATCAGTACGTGAACAAGAGATCCGTTTACGTACCATAAAGGTACTAGGCTAAGGGTGGAATGCTTCTCTAGCACAGAGGCACCAGGTGATGAAATCCCAGTCAACCATGCTAGATAACACTCCGGGTTCCTAAAATAGGACGTGTGTGCATGTGAGATGCAGGGGTTTAGATGAAAGTGATGTAAGTGTGTGCAATAAGTTCGCGCAATCTATGATGCCTTCAGGTTTTGTTAGATTAAGTTTGAGTAAATGTGATGAGAAAATAAAGCATACAAACTAATCTAACAAGCATAAAAGAGATAGAGTTTTCATGAGCCAGTTGAAATAGATTCAAATGAGTTATCCTTTGGAATTGTAATGAAGTTAGGTGGTCCCCAGCAGAGTCGCCAGTCTGTGGGACCCGATCCCGCGAGAGGGGTGGTGGCGCGAGAGCCGCCACGCACTATCTCTTGGTCTCTCGTACCCACGCGATTGGCGTGTGCCTTTTATTATTAATTTTAATTCATCTTTTATGTGAACTTGGGATCACTAAGGCAATCCGAATTCCACACAAAAGAGACTGACAGAGTCGCCACCTAGATGTGGGATCTAGGGCCCATAATTAACCAGAAATCTAGACTCGCTACCTGGTTACAAGAATGGAAGGTATGGGGATTTATCCACCACATGCACCATTCCTGCCCGATAATCGGTCTTCAATTCCAAAAGTTAACTCTTTTAAATTCATTTTTAATGGCTCATTCAACTCTCTGTTAATGTGCTATCTATGTGACATGCATCCTATGATCTAATTTCAATGTGAATCCTAAATGTGTATCTTGATTTCTTAATTGGTTTGGATTCAATCTAAGTGAAAGTTCTCCTAAAATTCTAATTTCATGGAAAATCCTAAGTGATTTGATTGTTTCAACAGTTTTAAAAGTGATTAGCCCGAGTCCTCAGATGATCTGGTATTCATCCAAAGAAGCCTACGTATCCCCGCCTCCACGAGAATCAAGGCAACGTAGTTCTCCGCGCCTATTCTAAGCTAGGATGCCTAAGACACCTAGACTTCTATCCTAGACTCGATCTAAAAGACCGAACCGGTTATTAAAGTTTCTTGTACGATTATTTAAATTTCAGTGAATTGTGGATTTTATGACACCCTATATGCCCTAACTAAATGCAGATTAGCCCTAAACTAATGCAGGTGGTTCTTACAACCTATGTGTGACTAGGCTGTATTTCTTAAGGAAAACCAAGGGTGGACTAGCGTATCATACTCTAGTCATCACTCGGCGATATGGATCGCCGACTGACTGGACGGAGGCGCTCCTATAACTCTAGGACAGACCCCTAACTCTAAAAACAAGCACACAACAAACAAACAATCAAACAACCTATCAAAAGAAAAACCCTAACTCTAAAACTCTCTATCTAGGAGAAACTCCTAACTCTAGAAGAAGATCTTTTGAAAATAAGATTTTAAAGGTTTTTGAAGAAAGTTTAAAACGTTTATTTACAAAAAAAGTTTGGCTGGACTTGGGATGTAAATCCCAAGCTGCACTACGTACCTCGGAAGAGGATCAAGCCAACGTAGTTCGAAACGAACTCTCAAACTACGCTTCTAAAAGAAACACTCACACTTCAGATTTTTTAAGGTTTTTTTTATATTTTCAAATGTTTTTGATATTTTTAAAGTTTTCAAATGTTTTTGAGTTTTAAATTTCTAATGTTTTTGGATTTTAAAGCTTTTCCAATGCTCAGGACCTTTAGATGTTTTCAATCTTAAAGGGAACACGCAAGAACAACCACAAACTAGGGCAAAGCCCTAAATCCAAAAGGGGAAACCCCGAACAAACAACTAACGTCTCAAAGAGACGAACCATAACAAGAAAGATAGCGTCCCAAGAAGAGAGAAAACGATCCAAGATCCCAAGCAAGCAAAGCTCTAATAAGACTGAGTTAGCCTCTAATTAAAGCGAAGTAATCAACAACTCTAAAGGAGAAACTCCTAACTAAAAATATTAAAGAAGGGTACAAATGAGCAAATGAGTCAATGACTCTCTAATAGCGGTGGAAAAACGAGTCAAAGACTCCACTGATAACAACTAAAGGATAGACGAGTCAAAGACTCCCTAAAAGAGATGGAAACACAAGTCAAAGACTCACTGACAACAACATCACACAAACAAATGAGTCAAAGACTTTTATATGAGGCAAAGCATGCCTCCTATGGGTACACCAATTTCGGCCCAGAATGGCATCCAAGGGAGGGAATCGTGCGCTCTTTCCTTGCGCAATTTAATACTTAGGTTATAGCATCTTATTGCCTGGCAGATCTCAGGATTTCCGTGGACAGTAACCTCGGAGCCAATAACATGTTATAGCTTAAATATCTAAATTGTCAAAGATTGGTTGCAATTGGGATACGATTATGGATGCACTGGCCATTTTTCGAGGGAAATCTAAAGACCCTAAGATTTCTGTTTCAATGGATTAATGAGTTAACATGTGACAGAGATTTAAGGTTCTTTAGAAATTTCCAGATGATTTTCAATTAATTTCGGATTTTCAATGGATTTTATCAATTTTAAACATATGAGTGTTTTTACAAGTGAAACTGTAGCAAACGAATTCGAAATGAATCAAAATTTCTACAGCAGTAAGATGGGTATCCATGCAGCTTACGGGATGAATTTTGTGGATTTGTACATTAAGCTCATATTTAATTTTGATTTAACAACAATAAGACCAGATTACAAAAATAACACAGAAACTACTAGAAATAGAAATCTAAATTCCATGAAATTTCTACATTAGTAAGATATAAGTGAAAATAGCATGCTGTAAGATTTCCATGAATTTAGAAAACTATTTACTATCAGTTTCGGATTTTTTAAATTTCAAACCAGATTATGAATTAACACTACAGCTCATATGAAACAAGATCAAAATCACTTGAAAATTTTACAGAAGCAAGAAGTATAGAATTTAAGACTACTGTAAAAATTTGGAGAATTGTATCTGTGATTTGACATCAGTAACAATTCTCCCAAAATCTGATAATTTTCAAAGAATGCATAAAATAATATACCAAACAAAATCCAAAAATTCTCACAAATTCATGGTAGAATGTATCATTATCATATTATTTTCCCACGAAATTTCATTATTTGTGGAATCTGTTTAGTATATCTTTTAGTTTTCTTTGTTAAAAATCATGCAAAAATCCGAAAATATACCAAATAATTCTAAAAAATTCCGAAAACAGTGTACCTACCTGTGATGAGTTCCTCGCCGAATCCAAGAGCCGAAGAAATCCAAAAATCCGGCCGACGTGCGATCCGCTCCGCTTCCTTCTTTGTTTTTATATTTTCCTTTCTCTCTTTCTCTCTTATTTTCTCTCCCTCTCTTCTTTTTTTTTTTTTCTTCTCCTCTTTTTTTTTCTCTTCTTTTTTTTTTTTCCTCTTCCTTCTCTCCTTTTTTTTTCTCTCCCCTTCTCTCCTTTTTTTTTTCTCTCCCCTTCTCTCCTTTTTTTTTTTCTCCCTCTTTTCCTTCTCATCACCTCTCTTTATATAGTGAAAAACTTAGTGGAGAGGTGGAAATAAATAATGAGAATGGTGGGTGTGGTGGAGAATAATGGAATATATAATGGTAATGGTGGGAATGGTGGTGGGAATAATGGAATATATAATGGTAATGGTGGGAATGGTGGTGGGGATAATGGAATATATAATGGTAATGGTGGGAATGGTGGTGGGAATAATGGAATATATAATGGTAATGGAGATAATGATGTTATTTTAAAGGGAAAAATGAAGTTAGTGGAAATGGTAGAGAAAGTTAAGTCATGCTAATGGTGAGTCCCACTTTGTGGGTTCCGCACAAGCGGGTCCCACATCAGCGGGTCCCACACAAGCGGGTCCCACATCAGCGGGTCCCACATCAGCGGGTCCCACACCAGCGGGTCCCACATCAGCGGGTCCCACACAAACGGGTCCCACACTAGCGGGTCCCACACAAACGGGTCCCACACCAGCGGGTCCCACATTCTCTTTTGCTCGGATTCTTATGAATAATCCTTCTCAATACTCAACGGAAAAATACGAAACATGACGGAAACGACCAAAAATATTTAGAAATGTAACAAACGGACGCGGGAAGGAAGGACATTGGAAAACCGATGGAAAAACCCTAATTTCTTAAGGCAGAGCAAAATGGGGTGTCTACACGCCCAAGCATAGCGAACTTGGGTCCGGTCAAAATGGGGTGTCTACAACTAGGGGCATCTTTTATGACTTGCGTCATAAAAGATATCAAGCATACAGGCAATCAGTGCCAATGTTTACAACAAGTTGAAGTAAGAGAGATGCGAGCACGTCTTGAGCCAAATCTCCGAGCTCTTCAAATGAGCCCTCTTTCTTAAAAGAGTCAATTCCCAAAGAAAATCAATTTCCCCACCGGAGTTTAGAATTTGCTCCCGCAACCTTCAAACCTCAGCAGAATGCTTTTCACTTGTTAAAGAAGGGTAAACACCTGAAAGCCCCGTCAAGTACTTAAGTCTGATCCTCAGCAAGGAACTCATACTCCCAATTTTCTTGGCAAGAGAAAGCTAATTCCAGAAAAATCTAAAAAAATCCAAAAATCAATTCTCCATTCAATAAATTAGTCCTCTATATTCATTCAAGGCTCTTCGTGGCCTACCATTTAGGAATACCATGGACCCTTGCTTCCCGAGTGGCTCTTCGTGATCTGACTTTCGAGTTATATCACGGACCCACTATCCATACTCATTCTATTCATCTCCATTGCTTGTCATTATCCTTGTTCATCCTTGGCTCTTCATGGTCTACCAGTCAGGTACACCATGAACCCTTGCTCCCTGAGTGGCTCTTCGTGATGTGTCCTCTCAGATATATCATGGACCCACTATTCATAGTCATTCCATTCATATCTTTTACATGTCATTGATCCTTTCCTTAATCATTGCTTCCTTGGCTCTTCATGGCTTATTACCATGGACCCTTGATTCCTTCTTTCTTGGCTCTTCACGGCTTATCACCGTGGACCCTTGATCCTTGCTTCCTTGGCTCTTCATGGCTTATTACCATGGACCCTTGATTCTTTCTTTCTTGGCTCTTCACGGCTCATCACCGTGGACCCTTGATCCTTGCTTCCTTGGCTCTTCATGGCTTATTACCATGGACCCTTGATTCCTTCTTTCTTGGCTCTTCACGGCTTATTACCGTGGACCCTTGATTCCTTCTTTCTTGGCTCTTCACGGTTTATCACCGTGGACCCTTGATTCCCGCTTTCAAGGCTCTTCGTGGCTTATCACCATGGACCCTTAATCAAAATTTTCATTCAACTGTTGTTCTTTCTTGTCTAGTTTGGTAAAAAGTTGGACCGCAACTCTATCTTGTTATTTTTGTTGTTCGTAATGAAAGCCTGGGTCATGTTTTACATGATTCGTTGTTCTGCAGTATACCGCCGCCACCCACGTGTGGATTTAGGTATGCCTGCGTTTGTTTCTTTGGTATGTTACTATGTTATGTATGGTGAGAGTTTCTCTTATGTTTTGATTGCCGAGTTATGTGTCCCGCCTTTTACCAAATTACTCATAAGTCATGTTGAGTGTTGAATTTCAAAACCAAAATCCATTTTATCCTTGTAAGTATCGTTCTTAGAACCGAAAAATCCCAAAAAAATTTCTTTTGTTTTCGGGTCGATCAAAATGCGTTGTCTGTTCAGCTTTGCCATTCACGTGTTACACACGCTCTGCCAAAGAGGGGCATCTGTAGACACCCCATTTTGACCAGACCCAAGTTTGCGTTGTCTGTGCGAGTCTCGTCAAATCAGTGAGTTGGGGTCCCAAATTGAACCCTGAAGCAGCTTATGGTCCCACCGAGGTCCCCGCTAAATTTCGATAAAATCCAATTTGATTTGGCAGATAGGATGAGCTGAGAATGGGTGCGCAGTATAAATCCGAAGGGGGATGAATTATCTGCACTAAGGGGTGCCCATGTGCCATGGGATGGGGCCTACCATGTGCTCAAGGCATTTAGACGAATTTTAATGGGACTCATCATTGCCAATTTGGACATTTGTGCAAGGTATCTTGAATACGTGGTTTCCATCCACTATTGGTGAGTGGTAGATTATTAAAATGGGGGGATGATGATGATGTCTGTAATGGAATGATGATTTTTGGCAAATATAATGAAGTTTGGGAGGGACAAGGGGGGACAGCAGCTCATGACTCCCCTCTTCATCATCACCATCCCCAATCTCTAAAAGGGACCTTCATTGGCAAGGGAGAAAAAAAAAAGGAGGGGAGGCGGTGGATCTTCTCTCCCAAGATGGGAGCTTCATTTGGGGCAGCCACAGAGGACAAAGAGGAGAAAAAAAAATAAATAAATAAATAAAAATCATAGAGGGCAGCAGAGGGAGATTCGAGAGCTAAGGTAAGAGGATTTGCAGAGAAGAGAGGAGGAGATCCTCTTCTCCCATCGATCTCCAATCACCATCATCCACCCCTATTTCGTTCATCTACACTCCACCTCTGGCCACCACCATCAAACTCAGCCACCACCTTGCCTTCTTCCCCAAAGCCCATTCCGTCCAAACCCACCATCGGCCACCACCTTCTTCTCCGGTCGGATTCTCGCCGGAATCCGACCATCCACCATTAAACCCAGCACCCAAAACCACCTCACTCTCAAACCCATCCCGGTCGTCTCCCCCAACCGTCCAAGCCGGAAGCCAACCGAAATCCGGCAAAACCCATATCCGAACCATCTTCCATTGGCAGCCGAGTTCCACCCCATCTATTTCCTCAAAAACCCGTTATCCATTCTCTAAACCCTATTTCCCATCCTCCACCTCTTCAGCCGCCACCTCCATCTCAACAAAACCCATCTCTGCAACTTTCCGTCACCGGAGCTCCGGCCACCGACCCTATCCCCTGTTTTTGCCACATCCAAACTCGCATCCAAACCCACTTCCCTTTGTTCTCTCCACCGCCTGCTTCCCATCCTCGGCCGCCTCATTCTGTTACAGCCACCAAGAGGAGAAACAGAGAGAGAGAGAGGGAGGAGAACAACAGTAGAGAGAGAGAGAGAAGGCCGATCATCTTCCCCACAACCTCCATCTTCTCCGACCGCACCGCCATCTCTCTCACCTCCAAGCCGTCCGATCTAGCACAGATCTGAGATTGGAAATTTCAGATCTGAGATCTGAAATCTCAGATCTGAGATCTCAGATCTGAGAAGAGAGGAAGAGAGCTTCTTCCGGTCATTCTCCGACCGATTTTTCGGTCGGATCGTATTCACCGGCAAGTCCCATGGATTCCGGTGAGCTTGCCCCATTTTCCGATCATTAACCGCCGGCCATCGTTTCTACGATCGCCCGGATCCGATTGTCCTCTGCAAATCCGTCCATGAAGGGATGAAATTCCAGATCTGAGAGTAGAGAAGAAAGGGGAAAGGAGCAAAGAGAGATCTCTGCAATTTATCTTCTCCGGCTAGCTCCGGCTAGCTCCGGTCATCTTCCCTGCTCCTCCTTTCCCTCTCCGGCAGCCTCCATCAATTCTGCAACTTTCCATTTCCGCCGGCCATCGCTACAAATCCGATCCGGTCATTCCTCCTCCTCCGGTCATCT
The DNA here is from genome assembly GCF_043159265.1 of Tasmannia lanceolata. NCBI lineage: Eukaryota > Viridiplantae > Streptophyta > Magnoliopsida > Canellales > Winteraceae > Tasmannia > Tasmannia lanceolata. The sequence continues at coordinate 48,341,303 of NW_027518692.1, forward strand.
CTGCAACTCCGGCAAGACTACGACTGCAAGGATACCGGATCTCCGGCCGAGATTCACTCTCTCCGATCATCTACATTCGATCACCTCTGCAGATCCGAGATCCGGCAACTCCTTCTTCTCCGGCCACAACTCCGGGAAGAGAGCTGAGCACTCAGAAATAGGGAGATCCACAGACAGAGAGGTTCGGGTCTCCTTCTCGAAAATCTTGTCGGTGACACTCATCTTCGTCGAGCATTACTTCTGCCATCTCGCAATTCCGATCTTCATTGTCAGCAAGGTAAATCTGCGCCACTCAGGTAAAATCTGTAACATCCCATTGTTATATTCTCTCATGTATTTCAGCTCATGTTTGGTGTGTTAGAATTCAGCTTGTCACATTTGCATTGGCAGCTCATATGGATGTGAGATTTAGAATTGGATTTTAATTGTGGATTTGGATTTCTCAGATTTCAGCTCATTTTGAGTACTAGGATTTGGACTCAGATTAAATTTCTAGTTGAATTTATCATGTTTATAGTCTAATATGTGTGGGATCTGATGTTTAAATCTCATTCGGTATAGTAGTTTGGGTTTGGGTCAACATATAGAATGATTTTCCATGCTTGTGTTAACTGACATTAATCCTACCATGTTGAATAGCCCTCACACCCCTTTGATACAAACAACCCTTGTACTCTTCTTGATATATCAACTCCCTGTTTGGCATTAAAATCAGTTCACATATCAACTTCCCTGTTCGGCACATGTCAGCACTGTTTGATACCAAAATCTGCACAAATCTACCCCTAGTTTACATTTGGATCTGCACAAGTTGTTATGCACTAAAATTTGTATATATTGGAAATATCATTGAATACATTGGAATATATTGAAGATTTAATGCTTGTCTTTTATACTAAGCCTTTGAGTCAGGTTTTGAAGACGATAATAAATGGACTATTCAGGTGAGATTCTCTTGAGATTCTTAAACTTGTCTTTTATTTAAATAAATTGTTTTAGGAAAGAAGGAGATCAGATGACTACTCTGTTCGATATTATCAACATGAGTACTGTCTGATCTCAAGGCGGGATTAGAAATATTATCATGTGTATTTGTGATATCAGATGATTACTTTAGCATCATCTGATCTCACCCCCATATTGGGGCATGGTTTGTGGTTGGGCATAGAAGTGTTTGATATTGTTTTTTTTGCTTTATTAGGCTATCCAGCGGCTGGTCTGGACTAATTTATGTTGTTTATCATTTTATGATTGCTATAGGTTGTGTATTTTTTTAATTGAAAATTCTTCTTTGCTTAACACTTGTTTTATTTTTATAAGAATAGAATGGGTTTGCGATTATCTTTTTCTTCTCTCTTTGATAGACTAACACAGTCTTATAGATTTCTGTTAAATTTCTTTAGATACTAGAATCCCCTCTCATCGCGAGGGCGATGAAGGCGCTAGCCCAAGCCCATCCTTAGGGGACTTGCTCAGTCCAAGTAGCATACCCCTCCTTTGTATATAGGAGACTTGCCCAGTCTCATTCTCTTGCTTAACCTCCTCTTTGTGCGCCGGTTGGTTTTGGGAGAACATCCTACTCGGCTTGGCTTCATACCCCTACCCTTATGGGTATTGGGTCGCACATTTGTTGCACCCTAGGGCTAGGTAGCTGTCCGGCCCGGTTGGGTGTTTTACCTTTGCCAAATATGCACAGGGTCTCTTATTCCTTTTTACGTCATTTGTGTCTCGGAGACAAGCCTTGTCTCCTATAGAGAGTTTTCCCTTTAGGAGGCTTACCTAGCCTCATGTTAGAATAACCCTTCCTCCTGGCGAGTCTTTGACTCATTTTTACCCCTTTCTTGGTAGTGTTTTTAGTGAGTCTCTGACTCATTTGTGCTCCTTTTTTTAGTGTGTTAGTTAGTAGTTCGCCTTTAGATTTGTTGTCATTCATCCTTGTTTGAGACTAACTCAGTCATATAGAGCCTTCCCTGCTTGGGATCTTAGATTGTTTTCTCTGTTCTTGGGACACTTCTTTACGTGTTGTGGTTTGTCTCTTTGAGACGCTAGTTGCTTATCCGGGGTTTCCCCTTTTGATTTAGGGCTTTGCCCTAGTTTGTGGTTATGCTTGCGTGTTCTCTTGAAGGGTGAAAACATTTAAGAATCTAAGAGCATTGGAAAAGCTTTAAAATCCAAAAACATTAGAAATTTAAAACTCAAAAACATTTAAAAACTTTAAAAACATCAAAAATATTTGAAAATATAAAAAACCTTAAAAAATCTGAAGTGTGAGTGTTTCTTTTAGAAGCGTAGTTTGAGAGTTCGTTTCGAACTACGTTGGCTTGATCCTCTTCCGAGGTACGTAGTGCAGCTTGGGATTTACATCCCAAGTCCAGCCAAACTTTTTTGTAAATAAATGTTTTAAACCTTCTTCAAAAACCTTTAAAATCTTGTTTTCAAAAGATCTTCCTCTAGAGTTAGGAGTTTCTCCTAGATAGAGAGTTTTAGAGTTAGGGTTTTTCTTTTGATAGGTTGTTTGATTGTTTGTTTGCTGTGTGCTTGTTTTAGAGTTAGGGGTCTGTCCTAGAGTTATAGGAGCGCCTCCGTCCGGTCAGTTGGCGATTCACATCGCCGACTGATGACTAGGTCTTGGATACGTTAGCGATCCCTTGGTTTTCCTTAGGACACACAGCCTAGCTACACATAGGTTGTAGGAACCACCTGCATTAGCTTAGGGCTAACCTGCATTTAGCTAGGACATATAGGGTGTCCTAAAATCTACAATTCACTGGAATTTAAATAATCGTTCAAGAAGCTTTAATAATTAGTCCGGTCTTTTAGATCGAGTCTAGGATAGAGGTCTAGGTGTCTTAGGCATCCTAGCTTAGAATAGGTACGAAGAACTACGTTGCCTTGATTCTCGTGGAGGCGGGGATACGTAGGCTTCTTTGGATGAATACCAGACCATCCGAGGACTCGGGCTAATAATTTAGAGTCTTAGGATTTGTTGTATTGTTATTGTGTGTTTTGATGTGTTTTTCTTATTTTCTAGTACTGATCCTATACCTTTTAGCTATAGCTTGCATGTGTTTGCACATCAGAACTTAGACACCCATTAGGCATGTCACTCATAACCTAGCTATGCTTAGGTGCCACATCTTTCATTTTATTTTATGTGTGCTTATTATTTTATCCTCAGGAAATGCATGCTTAGGTAGACAAATCCTGAGGATTGTTCCCATTTCACATGATTTTTACCCAAACTTCTTTGGAGTTAATAATAAATGGCATAAGAGACCAGGTGCTTGCACTTGGGCGAATTGGGGGCGCCTAACCCCTTCCCCATTCGTCATCAGGCACGGACCTTTTGTATCTCTGGTTATCCATTGCAAACAGAGCATTTGTTTTGGTTCCATGGCATGTCCATGGATGGCGACTCTGAGTTCTTTTTAGGTACATCTCGGTTTCGAGCCCTGGCTCCTGATCAGGATGTATCTCATTCGTTTTGTATCGCCACTCGTGCTATGCTGTGAGGGTGGCATCCGTTTCGAGAGTTCCTTGGCAGAGCTCTCCTTCACGTTGTGGAGATCTTAGAGGATTGCAGGAGGGATCTCGCGTCCCTCGGCACCGTCCTCAGGATCGGGGTCCACACTCTGGAACCACTATTTATACCTTAGAACCACTACATACTAGTAAATAATGGTTCCAAGGTAAAATTAGTGGTTCTTAGGTATAATTAGTGTGTCCGAGTATTTAAAACCCAATAAATACAGTCATTCTCACTTTTTTATAGTGGTTTTGACTGCATAACTATTTCAATTTCACAATTTAAACTCTCTGAACGGAACAAGTATTAGGCCATCTAAACTATGAACCACGATAAGATATGACTATTTAGACAACTATTTAACCTATTGTTTATAAATTCATTGTAACTTTGACATCCACTGAGGTAATATTAGATTGTGTGAAGCAATATTTCTACTCTGGAACCACTATTTATACATTGGAACCACTAAATAGTGGTTCCTAGGTATAATGAGTGGTTCCGATAGTTTAAAACCCAATAAATACAGTCATTCTCACTTTTTATAGTGGTTTGACTGCATAACTATTTCAATCTCACAATTTAAACTCTCGGAATAAGTATTAGGCCATCTAAACTATGAACCACCATAAGATCTGAGTGTTTAGACAACTATTTAACCCATTGTTCATAAATTCATTACAACTTTGACACCCAATGAAATACTATTATATTGTGTGGAGCAATATTTCTACTATGGAACCACTATTTATACCTTGGAACCACTATTTATACCTCGGAACCACTACATAGTGGTAAATAGTGGTTCCTAGGTATAATTGGTGCTTCTGAGTAGGGTTGCAACTCCAGCCGGGTTTTACCCGACCCGCATCGACCCGACCCGAAAATAGCCTGCGTTGGGTTCAGGTTTCATGGGTTTCGGGTCGAGCCGAGTTGAGCATTCAAAAGCCCGCATGAATCTCAGGTTGCGCCGGGTTTGAAGGGGCCCGACCCGAGTTACATAAGTTATAGTATGTACATTTTTTTCTATTGTTAGTTAAAAGTTAAAAGTGAAAACCCACGCACCCACTGTTATTGTATGTGAGTGTAATTTCTGCTTCTATGAGTTGAGTTGATTCAAGTGTTTGATTCAGCATTGTTTGATTGTAATTACAACATTGTTTGATTATAGCATTGTTTGATTCAAGTGTAATGTGAGTGTAATTACATCATTGTTTGATCAGTGTACTGTGTGTGTAATTTATACTTCTATGAGTTGAGTTGCCTTGCCAAACAAGAATTTTCCTTAAAAAATTGTGTCAACGTGAAAAAATCTGACCCGACCCTACCCGAGATTTATCATGGGTAGGGCCGGGTTTGGGAATCGTGGGTTTTCGGAAAAAAAACCCGACCCGCCCGACCCGAGTTGTAGCCCTACTTCTGAGTGTTTAAATACTGGTTCCCAGATATCAACAGTGGTTCTGAGAACAAAATATTGCTTCTACACATTTAAATAGTGGTTGTAATTATATAGACATGAGTTTCATCCTGGTTTACACTAAATAGAAACATAGAGGGCAATAGAGAGATTATGACAATCACCATAGCATTGTAAGAGATGATGATGACAATAACAAATGCCTAACAAAACCAAAACAAATCCCTAACAAGTAAACAAGATGATGACAATACATCATAGCATTGTAAGGAACATGTTAAATATATACAAATGTATCACAATGGACCTACTTGAGAAGCTTAGGTTTGATAGCCAAGGAAAAGTAAAAGATCCAATAAAATATACATTTTAGGAGAGGGGAGTTTCACCACTCTGCAATGGAATTTCGTTTGGGATTTTTACAATAGACAATGGAGTTTGATTTTGGCGTGGGGAAGAAGAAGGTAAAAGGGTCAAAATGTTAGGTAATTTGCATTGGGATTTGTTGCTTACTTTCTTGGAGGGAAAGGCAACATAAGGGCATTTTTGTCTTAAAACACTCATTGGGATGCGTTTGACCCCTTTTTGAGAAATTTGCCAACTCTATCATTTTTTGAGATTTTCAGATAAAAATCACAATATTTTTAGAATTTTCCCTTCTTTTTTTTCCAATTGAAACCGAGCTTTCTTTTTCGATTTAAAATTTGGATTCCCTCCACCTAAGTACTCCTGTCTCAGAACTTAATACTGAGGGATGATATTGACCCTTGATTGTACCTCTAATTGGGGCTGTTCTCAAGAGGGATTGAAAATCCTTGGATAAGTTGTTTTTAAGATTGGCAATCCTGGTTCGATAATTTTATCCTGAATAAACACTTGGGTATGTTTGTTGCATAAAGCCGGGTTGGATTAGGGTTTTGCTTGGTTTCTGTGGGCCACATCATCCAAAACCTCTGTACTCGTGGGAAGTATACATGTCATAGAATTCAATAAATAAATATAACAAGTCGGAATACCAAGTCCTTGGTTTTATATTTTTGCGTATAAGACAAACTCATACGCATCCAACTTTAATGCCTAGAGTTGCAAGGGTTAATGCCAACTAGGGTTGCAACTCGGGTCAGGCTTTCCAGAATCCAAAACCATAGTTGAATTTATGGTGCATGATCTATTCCAAGCCAATGGTACATACACTCATAGAGGCACGATGCCCACATTAAAATAATGTTTAATCTTCGGTATTAAACATATTTGCATTGAAAATTGCTCGGACCCAAGAAATTATTGTTGTTGCACGGAGTCATAATGGTTAATTCACATGATCATCCTTTATGAAAGTGAAAGGTACAAAATTGGAGTTACAACTCGGATAAGGTTTTCCAAAACCCTACCCTACGCTAGAAGAAATCTTGGTCAAGTCGGTTTGTTTTTTAAAAGACTCGAGATTCCTAAATCCGACCCATGGTTTTTTCAGGTGACCCAAGTTGCAACCCTAATGCCAACTCTCTCTCTCTCTTGATCACAAGAAGGGAAATGATATATTAGCTCCCTTTTCTTCCCCGGCCCACCCCCTAGTGTAAAAAAAGTAGTCCTAAATAAACTAGATAGGGGTGGCATTGAGAAGAAAAAGGGTAGAATATATCACTTCCCTTACGACAAATACCATGTCCAATTTTAAATCCAACAAGGAAAATGATACGAGCGCACATAAACAGGCCCTGCTGGGACAGCCAGTGATTTTTAGCCACGTCTTCCGGTTGGGAGAATGGTACACCAAATTGCTCATTAAAGTGACAAAAACCACACAAAAAAAAACCTGATCGGCCATCACAATGTTGGGTGCTGCTTGTGCGTCTTCCTTGCTTGCATCTCTGGCACTCTCCCTCAAGTAGACCCTAATCAGATACAGGGAATATTACAAGATGAGGAAAGCCTCGACAAAGTTACTGTGGAAGGGGACTTGATCATGGATCTATGATTTGTGCCTATTCCGGTCCAATTGGGGTTGCGGATGCCAATGAGGGGCTGTGCACCACGGAATTATGTTACTGGATGAGGAAAGCCTTGATAAGGGCAATTTGCACCGTTTATAGATGAGATCCTAGATTTGATTCATTGATATCATTCCAGCATGTCGGAAGGTCAGCTAATAACGAGGCTGATAGATTGGCAAGCGAGGGGAGATTAAGGAGGGACTGGAATTATATGAGTATATGACCACCTTCCTCCATTGAAGATGGGATGATTTATTGTTTCTCTTGTGTTCCCTTCCCTTTTCTTCTCTTTCTTGTACTGACCATCTCGCTCCTTTCTCTTCAATAAAATTTATCACCGTTCAAAAAAAATAAAAAAAATAAAATAAAAATCTTTCCCATACATTTGAAAAGCTTAAAATAAGAAGAAAAATTCAGTTATTAGGACCAGGGAGTGCAGATATCATTTCCCCAGCAGGAATGTTGCTTGACAGACACCTTTGTGGTGTCGTTATTGATATTGCTAGTAACTGACTCACTGGGTCCCGCAACTCGGTAACACCCCCGTGTCTACTCAGCTCAACACTTTCTTCAAGCCCTTCATCCAAATTTAAGCCTGACTAAAAAAAAAAAAAAATAGACGAAGAAGAAGAAGAAGTTAAATACAAACAATGTAACAAAAAAAAAAAACATCTAGATTCTAGACAATCAACAGTACTCTGGTAAGCAAATACCGTATTCTGTTTCTATATAAATGAAAGCTATTTTACACATTCCCTCACAAAATAAGGCACTTTAAACGAAAAAAGGACGGCCTTCCACAGAGACTAAACCTATGCAGCGGGACCCAACAATGAAATGATATGAGGATTCTTCTACAACTTTTCTCCTGTCCTCCCAAGTAAAGCTGATCAGAGCTGATTTGCAGATACTAAAAATCAAGGGATGAGGCCTTGGAGGATCCTGAACAGCTAACAGAAGTTCCATAGGAAGTCCCACTTGAAGCATCCACTGGAGCTTGATTTAGCCGCTCCAAAACCAACGACCTTCGGCGTTGTAGCTTCATCGAGAATGTGGTTGCTTCTAGAATAACAGGAACCTAATGACATGTTGGAATTACTGGTAAGGATAATGCATTAACTAAATTGCAGAATTTGAAAGCTTGAAGTCACCAAATTTGTGCATTTCAGTTTGATGAAATAAAATAATAGCATTTGTTCGGTTAGTCTAGCCAAGTCCATGTTGGAAAAGGTCAAGAAAATTATAAACAAGATGGATGTGGGAGAGTAAACTATGGAATACAGTCAGACAGAAACCGAACAAGGTGCATATGAGTTTGCAGTAGAGGCTTGGGTTGTTGTGAACTATGTCATAAATATTTCCCACATTTTCAAAATATAGCAATTTTATTGCGACATTTTGATAGAACGACAAAATCCCGAAACAATCCCGCGAATATTAAAAATATAGCGATATTTCCATTTACCACAATAATATCACGATGTTTTTCAAATATTTTTTTTAAATTTTTTTTCTTAATTTAATATTTTTAAATAATTTTACTTTTATAGTTTTTCCTGAAATAAACCCGAAAAAAAAAAATCCCGAGATTTTCCCTTGACGAGAAGATATTTGTGACTTAGGTTGTGAGGAAGAGATAAAAACTGAAAGGGAGGGAAGTAGAACATGTGTTTCCACGAGGGGGCGCGAGAACATTTTCGAGCTTGTTAAAGAATCTAGGGTTGAGGATCGAAACCCATGTTTTCTGGTTATATATTAGTATAGATAAACTTTTATGAATACCTGCGAATTAATCCGGGCCACTTTATGCACGTGAAGGAGCCCAACCATGTCCTGGTAACCAGTGAGGAGTTTTGCCAACTCCTTGTCCTCATCTGATTCACAAGGTTTACCCAAGAAGAAACATGAATTAGGAATGTCATTAAAAAAGAATCTTTAATCAGCATATAGATATCACGCTATAATGGAAATTAATAGAACCATGAAAATATACCAGGAATTGCTCTAACAGAAAGCAAAGTGTCTGCCAAGTGCTGCCATCTCTTAGAGAAGGACGGTGAAAGAACAGAAGGTGGGAACGTTATCATGGCAACTGCATTCGAAGATCGAACCATACTTTTCAGAGATCTGATAAAGGAAAGCATATCCCAGTCCTACAACGGTATTTTTAAAAGGTAAATTGAGATTGTTCATTTATACTATGAAAAAAAAGATCGGTAAATTTAATAAGATAATAGAAATGATGTCTCAAGATAACTCTGAAGATGAATTCTACTCCAAAGAGGCAATTCGATATGCTGATATAACTCCTAACATAAGAAGATATATTTTTTGAAAAACTTCTTTTATTACATAGTCCATCTGGGGCCCTTTGTTTTTATGTGGGCATCCAACAATCTCACAACTAGTACAAGAAACTTTTCAACATTCTGACAAAGACATAAAGAATGCCAAACTACCATGACATCTTGCAAATGGCAATAAATTAGAAACTTCAATACAAAATGAAGAGAATAAAGGCTAAATGAGAGTAGAAAATTACCATGTTGGAAAATCCACATTGTGGAGCACCAAATGACTGTATAGCTATACGACTAGCACATCCAATGCCATTGCTGTCATTTCTGGAAGTGAAATGAAAAGGTATTAAAAAGAAAGAAAGAGAATTATCCGTACTAAGTTGAGCCCCCTAAAACTGCCTTCAAGTAGAATACATTTGTTCATAGACTGTGAGATGAAGCAACGAAACTTAAGTTGTTGTCTAGAGTACCACTAATTACCTGAACTCCATTCTTTCCCATTGAACAATTTTATATGGACAATTCTGTGTTTGTGGACATGTGTGCCCCATGCTATGTCAGTGTCCGATGCATGTTAGATGATGCTAAGACTTTTAACCAGCACTCTATATGCAATTATTGCCAAAAAATATATAATTTTTCTACAAACATATAACAATGTCAACACCTTAAGCATAAACAAAACCCACTTAGTAGGTAAGCAAGTTACATTTGAAAGCCAACAAAGCTCTATTCTTAAGTACCATAACTCATCTCTTTTCATTCTCCTCAAATGGGAAAAAAGAAATGCCACAAAGAACAAACATCCCCAACACTGTGACTTTGAAAAATACAAGAGAATAAAGAGCTATCTAAGGAGGGGCCAGGATTGGAAACCAGCAGTTAGAAACATAATTAAATCGCTTAATCCCAATGTGGTCCTAATGACGACAACAAAGAAAGTGTGACAATATCTTTCATCTCAACTCAACTCAACTCAACTCAACTAAGCTTTTGTCCCAAACTAGTTGGGGTCGGCTAATGAATCCTTTAGAAAATTTTCATGAAGAAGGTGAAAGAATCTACCCGGCTCAAATTGACTAAGTCTAATCCTGACACTAGTTGGGTTCGTCTACATGGATCATTTTCTTCCATTCTCTCCTACCCAAGGTCATGTTCTCTGTTATGTGTTAGGGACAATATCTTTCAAATAAAAAAAGAAATGAAAAGAAAAGAAAAGTGTGACAATGGAGAACATAAACTCGGTATGTGTTAGGGCCACAATTTAACCGTCTATTGGTTTAATTGGGAGTATCTGGTTATTATGGGATTCTTCTATTTCCTGTGGAGAGATCATCATTCGTAGAACATCTATCTTTGTTCAATTGACTATGAAATCCTTCTCATGGTTAATGAATGCAGTGTTAGCCCCTATGTCAACTCGGGTCGGAAGGCTTTTGGAGGAAGCTCACAAGCGTAAGGAGAGATGTTACGAAACCATAGTGCTTAACAGGTGATTTTAATGTGGTTAGATGGTCAATTGAGAAATCTAGTGCTAATGATATCGTCCGAGCAACGTCCGGTTTTTCAGAGTCAATTGAAGATAACGACCCCGTTGATCCTTCCCTTCAGGGATGCAAATACACTTGGACCAGCAATGAAGTGGATCCTATATTATGCACGCTTGATTGTTTCAAGCTCTACGCTGAATGAGAGAAGCTATTCCCTCATTCCTCTTAGAAGACTTCGTTATCCCAAATCAGACCCCACTCTGATAATTTTGGAAACTTGACGATTTGCATCGACCGACACCCTTTAAGTTTGAACAAGTATTGTCGACTCCTCCCAATATGAAAAAACCTTTGAAACTAATTTCATGGAACTCCAACCAATTTGAAGAATATCTTGGGACTAGGCTATTTGCCTATTTCGTAAGATTTTTTTCGACAGTTCTCCAAAAAGATTCGGGAGTGTATTGGTCATTTTTGAAAAAGATTTAATTGGACTGTTTTTCAACGAGTAGTGGTGAATGACTACCAGTTTGGAAAAATTTAAGAGATGCAACATATTACAAAGCATGCATTAAGAATAACTGAATAAGCAAGTGATAAGTTCACCACAGACAGCATGCACCATTTTAGCATCATCATCATCACAAGGATTAAATATTCAAATGCAACAATAAATGGGTAAATATTAATGGACTGTATATATCGGAGCACGATATCATATGAACAAACCTCGGAAGTTGAGCAAAAAATGTAGAACAATGATCCTGAAAAGCTGAAAGACTAAGAGAACCTTGAATGCTAATACAATCAACATGTGCTGCTCTGAGTAAGTGCCTCTCCAGGGGCTTTCGTAAGTCAAAATCATAGCAGTACTCCTGGCTAGTATCTGCATAAGCAAAAAACTTCAACCCTTCATTTCTGACTGAAATACTGCTTAAATAAGTCATGATATCATAAAAGCCTTACAAGCATAATTACATTCATTATTTTGAACAAAATTAATCTAAAAGACCACAACCATAAAGGAATGGCATCCAATTGACATGAAAAGAGGATAACAAGCATCACAGAGCACACTACATTCATAAATTTCACATTGTTAGAAACTACTAACTGCATGGTAAATGATAATTAGAAAAAAAAAGAGGATGAAAAAAGTGATCAACTAGCTGTGACAGGAATAAGGTTTTGTGTAGTAATGATTGTCTCTATAAAATAAACAAAAGTGGAGTTGTTTCAAACAAACACAACAGGGAATCAATAGAGAAGCGGGATATATGGCAAGATGATGGAATGAGAGCCAAATAATGCTCGTACAGAAACTAAAACCACACCATTGTCCACAAGAAATAAACTGAGAATTTACGTAAACAACAAGAATTATGACGGAACATTAAGTTTTAATATAAATCAAAAATTCTACAGAACATCAATTCTATTTTGATCAAGGCACTGCAAGAACAGAGGGGTCATGAGCCGCTCAGAGACAATATCGTCTCTTTGAAAACCCATTCCTCTTCCAGAGCTGCACAAACATCATCACCTATCATATTAAGGCCCTGTTCGTGACAACCGATTGTGAGCCCTCAAACCAATTATTGGTCTCCAAATTAGTCCAATAATCAGATTGGGGGCTTACAATTGGTTGCCACAATCTTAAACGAACAGGACCTAAGAGACATAGGTAGCACAAACAGGGAAATCAAATACGTAACTCCGACACTAGGGGTTCTGTTTGAAGGAGAGATTGTCTTTGCTGGTAGCCAATTACGTCAACAAGATGTTATAAGTTGTAAACATCTGTTAATTTATACTGGAATGATGGAGCAGAATTTTTAACATAGTGTTTTTTTTGTTTTTTTTTTGGAATGGTAGCCAATTTCATTAAAAGAGGGAGATGCTCAAAACAAAAATAAAGGAGAAAGACTAATCAAAGTAGAAAATAAAGAAAACATAACAAGTCAAGGGGGGTAAGGAATCAAATAACGCCAGAGCTTGTTTAGAATTTATAACATAGTGTGTGCAAGGAATTTCTCAACCAACCATCACATTTCTTAGAATTGCCCTTTTTTTTTTGAATGGTAGCAGAATATATTAATAGAAGACTGAGGGGGTCCCCCTTACAAACGGAAAGAACAAAACAGACCCTAAGGAATACAATTAAGGCGGAAGAAAATCATATCTTAGAATTGCCCTTAATTCATGGTCCAAGAAATTATTGAATATTTCGGTGCCAGTCTCATACAAGACACTCAAGGATGCAAACTTGCTTCAAACCAAAACCCATAGAGCCTTAAAATCAGTCTCAAATCTCAAAAAAAAATAAAAAAGGGAGGTAAATTTCTTACACTAACTTACCTCTATGAGCCCCAGCAATCTGTTGCTCCCCAAAATATTTCTTGTACTGCCAAGCAATCCTCAATCCCTTCTCCTATATCTCCACAAAACCCAGCAACAAAAAAATGTTCAAAATCTCAAAAATTCCAAATTTATAGTAAGCAGAAAAAAGAAGGAAAAAAGAGAGAGAACAGAATGCAGTCACCTGTTCTAGCTCCCGATCACGACCAGGAGGGCGATTCTCGTCTTTGGAGGAAACGGGGCATGGCAAAGTGCCCAGAAACGCTCTTGGGTCCTTCGACGGGCTCGCATAAAGAAGGGGGTGGTCGTGAACTATGCCTTGAGACATAAAATTCCTCAACAAGAGGAGATGGTGAGGCGCTTCTGCATCTTCCATGACTATTACCAGGGTTCCTAGAGAGAACCCACCACCTAGAATCTCTAGAAATCTCAGTTAAAGTAACCAAAAATATATTTTTTGAATGATATTGTATTAGATATGCGGAACAGTATTCTTTCCATGTTTTTTAGGGAGAGAAAACCCATCTCCTGTAATCACAAAAAATTTCAGTCCAAGAAACAAAAATATATATTTTTGAATGGTATTAAATTAGATCTGTGCATTAGTATTCTTTCCATGTTTTTTAGGGTTCCCAGAGAAAACCCATCTCCTATCATCACAAAAAATTTCAGTCCAAGAAACAAAATTAATTTTTTTTTGAATGGTATTAAATTAGATATGTGCAGTACTGTTCTTTCCTTGTTTTTTAGGGTTCCCAGGAGAAAACCCATCTCCTATAATCACAAAAATTTCAGTCGAAGAAACAAAAAGCAATTTTTGAATGGTATTAAATTAGATATGTGCAATAGTATTATATTATTTCCTTGTTTTTTAGGGTTCCACAAAGAAAACCCATCTCCTATAATGACAAAAAATTTCAGTTGAAGCAACTAAAAGCAAGAAAAACTATGAAGAAACAGATAGGATACTGTCGAGGTCTGCTATTCCAGAGGAGACGAGAGTAGCACCGTTGGGTCCGGGCTTGATGCCATGGGTCCCACCCAATGGTTCGGCCGATTGGTTACGCGAGAAGCTGCTCGTCTTGCTCTTAATTGCAGTAGCAGCCATGGCCGCTAAGCTGCGTTATTGCCAAGAAGAAGAATAACGAAAGAAGGGTAGCTAGCAAAACGGGCTTTCGTCTGGAAAATAAAAAGGAAACCCAGTGCTTTTTTCACACCTCGAATCCCGTTTGAGAGGGGGGGAAAATGGGATTTTTGCCGATTAGTCCATGTGTTTATGTGTTTTTGCGATGGATAATGATAAATTCGCACACTCTCTAGGATAATCCGCACCACTCTAGCATAAAAGTCTCCAGAATACGCTTCTTCACGGGGAGCGAATTATCCTATAGGGGGCGCGAATTTGTCATCGCCATTTTGCGATTAGTCTAGTGTATGAATAATCCCCACCGTTGATTTAAGTGGGCCATGGAACCAATCTTTTTTGTGGTCAATATGTCCTGTATGTAAAAAAGAGTTTAAAGCGAATTAAACAAGACAAACGAACAGTAGAATTGCCTGAATGTTAGAGGGTTGATCCTAACCCTTTATAGATCGGAGGGTTAGGATCAACCTAAGGAAATAAATTTTGGGGGCACAACCTATTTAGGCTGTGGCCCATCTAATTGACGGTTTGGATCCTATGGTGAGTGCCATTCCCTACTTTTAATAAAGTGAGGGGTGCAATGATCAAATTGCAGTAGTGCTGATAACATTTCCCATTTTTTATTTGGATTAAGAGTCCTAAAGTAGAGGGCGAGCCTTGGTGGTGACCACCGGTGACCTGGTGGTCACGGGTTCGAGTTATGGAAACAGCCTCTCAGCTAGCCCTTTCCTAGACGCCCTGCAGTGGCGGGGGAGCCCCGTGCACGGCAAATACACAGGCTTACATTAAAGAATTTTAAGAAGAATATATTTTGCAAAACAGGGAAGGAGAAAGGTAAAAGCGAAGGTATATTTGCCATTTTAAACATGTCAACAAGGGATTTGCTAGGCAGAAAGGCAGTTCCCGGCTGACTGTTGCATGAGAGAACAGCCACATAGACTAACTTTTCATCATATTTTGTCTTATTCATTTGATTCATGCAAGTCAGCCGTGAAATGCCTTTCTGAGAAATTCCCTAGCAAATCCCTATTAACAAAGAAAAGTAACAGTGGGATGTTTTGGCAATTTTGTTTTTCTAAAAACCACTTCTTATATGTAATATGGCATTCTTAAGGACTGATTAGCATATATTTTGCCAAATAAGGACTAACGGCCAAAAAACTGAAAAAAGAAGAAGACGAAATCGTGATCTTATGAGATGAGGCTCGTCGAATATGGACCGTTCATTGAATGGGACCCACAGCCAAGAATAAGTTACTTGGTTTGGACCCACCATGCGATGGTTAGGATCATTTGATTGCTATGAGATGTACGATTGGATGACCAGTTCAGGAGATGTTGACATCATCTGGAATGGATTTCATACTGACATGTACTAATCTGAGAATCTTGTTGTTGAGACGTACTGTATTCATAAGAAGATCACTCCACTAACATCATGTTAGATGTATTTCTATCCAGGAGGGTGTTCATTGTTAAAATCCGGGTGCATTTATCAACACCATTACCTTAACCGTGGCACCAATAGTACTCAACTCAACTAAGCCTTTGTCCCAAACTAGTTGTGGTCGGCTAATGAATCCTTTAGAAAATTTTCATGAAGAAGGTGAAAGGATCTACCCGGCTCAAATTGACTATGTTTAATCCTGATACTAGCAACTGGGTTCGGCTACATGGATCATTTTCTTCCATTCTCTCTTATCCAAGATCATGATCTATGTTATGTTCCTAGCGATTAACTGTGGCACCAATAGTATTAGTTTAAATTGCCAAACTGTGATTTTGACTCAGAATCCGATCAACACTCAGAAAGCTATGCAATAAAAAGAGCACATTATAGCATAAACTTAACAAATATAGTTAATGTAGTTTCTTCCTCAGAGCCCTGCAAATCCTTTCACAAGAAAAAGTAAAAGTTAAAAGATACACGTAGAAGAAGCAAAGAAGGATAAACAGTAAAAAAAAGCTGGTTAGATTTTAGCATGATTTGAGTTGTTCGATTTCCAACCTCCTGGATTTTTCTCTCTATATACTTTTTGTGGCTTACAAATCTGTTTCTATCTCTCTCGTATTTGACCACCTTGGTCTTTGGGATTATTTCCTATTTTTAATATAATCTCTCACCATAAAAAACTGTAAAATCATGTCAGCTTCGCCACCAATATCAGAGAGTTCAATCAGTTAAATTAAAGTCTGCAATGGAAAATTCAAATAAAATTCTTTTATTTATTACACAGAACAGGGTAATGATGCTGAAATGGAACATATGTGCAGTGTTTTTTATGTACAGTGTTTACATACAACTTTTGATATATTCAAAATAAACACAACACAACAAAGGAAAGAAGGCAGGTTCTGCTGCCTCACCCTCTATACATCCTAAGACTTTCCCTAGTACTCCCCAATCACCCCTACAATATGGACACGTATCCACATCATATAGACATGTTCATATTTACAAGTTAACTTAAAATGCCCAAAGGTAACTGAACCATTGGACAAACTGGTAACAATGCACTTACCAGCAAATAGACAACACTCACTTTCACCTGTACACTTTAACACTTCCCCTTCTCTTAAATCTCAAATCATATCCCTACACAAAAACCAAATGCATCTCCACTCTGATTCATTCAAAGTTTTCTTCTGAAATGATTTGGCGCATCCATTGCTTTCAAAGTGGACACCGCCTATAATACAAAGATCACCCGCATCCTTTTCTCACTTTTTTTTCTCCCCCATTTTATATACCTAAATTACCTACCAACAGTTACTACTAGCGACTGTGCCTTTTGCTGCAACAATCTGTTATCCTTCCCCCAACAACTTTTCTCGAGTTTCTCGCAGGAATTACCCTTTGTTGGAGTTTCTGGTGAGTCCTCTGAGTTCATCCCTTCGTGTTGACACACACGGATATTCAAACCATTTGGGGGGAATGGTTCCTGAAAAATCTTAAAACATTTAGCATGATCGGCAAGTCAGTGTCTTGGTATTATGTTGTACTAAAAAATAAATGCAAGGTGGCATAATAAACACACAAAGTTCAGAAGAAAAGGAAAGGAAACTCAACTCAACAACTCAACAAAGCCTTTTTCCCCAAACTAGTTGGGGTCGGCTAAGACAAGGAAAGGAAACTAAAAAATAAAAAATAAAAATCAGTACTTCCAACCGTGATGGTGTAACCTTGAGTTAAGAAAGCCAGCAGGTATCAAAAGTGTGCTTATAGTTAGCATACTATAAATGTATGTGTCATTTGTTCAAAATTCAAGTATTTTCATCCAGTAATTTTGCATACTCAAGTTACCTGATCACCAGTCTCTGGTACCTCAGAATGGAAGAGAATAGGGCGGCAGCGCTTGTCCTCGTTCATCAAACTTGAATTCTGGAAATGGGTAACAAGAGCTGCCTTGCCTTGGATTCTGGCATATGCCAATGAAGCAACTTTCTCACTATTAAACTTCTCCCACTTCTTCCCATTGAATGCCTGAACATGTATCAGTAGCACGAGTTAAGCTTTCCAAGATCCTCAGATTACTGTGTTAAAGATTTGAGGGTTGGTTTTGTTTTCACTTTTCACAATCCAGGATTGAGATGCTGGGATTTAAGCCTTCCCAAATACTAAGAGGTTCATAGCACATGAGATCCAGGATTCGAGGCAACTATGGATTCTCATGTCCACTGTATGGGGCCTATGGTCAGATCGAGTGTTTTAAGCTTTTTGCGTATGGAGCTTAGAGTCAAAACATGAGCTTTTATGTGGTGTTTGGGCGTACCTGTAATCAAGGTGCCGCCCTTGATATTTGATCCAACAGCAGCCAACTATTTAAGGGGTTGTCATTGGATCAAATATCAAGGGTGGTACTTCTGTCGCACACCAATTACATGCAGATAGGCACATACACAATGTTATTTCACTCAAAAGAATTCCAATTGACAATCATAAAAAAAATTCTTCGAGGCTTAAGGACAAAAGGAAAACCTGATAGAATGGTATGATATGTGAAGGAGAAATCATGTTGATAAACGCATAGCCGACATTGCATTTATTCTTCACACGGAAGGGCACCATTAGATGTAATTCAACAAACCAGTATCATCAAACCTATTTGCTAGATAGCATGGAAAAAAATTACCTTAAAATCAATTGGCAAGTAGAGAAAATCATAGGTACCCCTGTGATTTTCATCAATAGCAGCCAACAGCATCTTTGAGGTGTACCTAGACAAACAAAAATCAATCTTACCATCAAGAATTTTCAGCCTCTGATCTTACAAAGATCTTCAGAGATCAAAATCATTGAAAAAGGATAATAAAGAGCTATATTACTTATTTGGGATGTTTTTTAACATTAGAGTCGTTTTGCTATCTTCCCCGCTAACAATTTTATCCAAGTCAAGCTGATATTGCATCTTGCTGTCTATCTGGTTCCCATTGTTCTCAACTCGCCGACTACGTCCACGATCAATCATTCCCTCAATGCTAGTAGTTACAGGCCCTGGGTATTGGGCCCCACCACCAAAGAATGTAGGACCCATTCTCAGTGAGGACATCATTCTGAAATCGGATGAACCATTTTCAGACATGTTTCCTGAAAGACCAACTCCAGGACTCCAAGCAGCTCGAGCACCCATATTTATTAAGAAATTTTCTTCATTTCGGTTTAAACCTATGGTTCCAAAAGCAACTGGGTTCAAGAAAGATGTTTCTGGTGACCTGGGGAAAAAGCCGAAGTGCCCTTCAAAAGGAACACCGGATGGAGCAGATCCAACATGATGGTGGTGAGATGAGCCAATAAAAGAGCCATGATGATTAGAGTAAGGAAACCCTTGTCCCTGCCCATTAGATGTGAAGGAATGGCTGATTGATGGTGTTGTCCAGGCAGAAGTAGAATGGATGTGCTCGGGATAAGGAGTGGGACTGCCCCAGAGAAACTGGGGCCCACTCAATGTTCCAATACCAGATGGATTTGAGGTTGGCGGACCAAAAGAAGATACAGTTCCCGGACTTGGGCTCATATTTAGCATCACTCCGCTACCTTGCTCCGGAAAGGAATGAGAATGCTGGAAGGCAGCTCCATGACCTGAATTGTTGGAAAATGCCTGGTCCACATGGTTAACCCTACCTTGGTCCTTCCCAATAGGTGCAATCTTGATGGAATTTGATATCATAGGAGGTAGAATGGAAGCTAATCCACGCAAATGGTTACTGGCTATAGGAAAAATGCCTCCTATAGTTGGGGACTGACTAAGCGCTTGCAAAGAGCCATTTTCACTCGGACTGCTGAATTGTGCCCAACTACCTGCCATAAATGTACATTCATCTCAGATTGTAACAGGTATATTTACAGAAACAAATTACAAATAGGACCGATCAATAAAGAAAAATTAAAGTATGAAGTATAATCAAATTAGATGGGAAAAGGATATGCAGTAAAACAACATACCTGGAGGAGAATTGGTTATTGGTGAACCCACTTGAGGTCGATAGATTCCGGTTTCATCTTGTTCCAGCTCTTGAGTGAATTGCTGCATCAAGCTGAATGTACAAAAGAATTCATAATTTAGTGCACAATTAAGAAAAAAAATCAGGAAAGCAGTCGATCATCTGGGTCTTTCTTCTCGAAACTTTTTGACTCGTTCGTCGTTATCACCTGTCATGTGGGTTTGGTTGACTCTAACCCTTTTCTGGGTCTGTACTTTTTGTTGGACTGGTTGACAGGATAAAATCCTGACAGTTGATCATTTGCACACTAGAAGCAGGGATATTCTGACCATATGTCATATGTGTGGTTCGGAGGAGACAGATGATCGTCTGCTCATCCACTTAAGTTTCATGAGAGAGAGAGAGATATGGGTCTTCATCTTCAATTTGTTTGGACTTTGGAGTATGTTGGGCAATGCCTCATCATATCATTGTTAGTGTGTATGCCCTAAAGGCCAGTGATTTGTGTATTGAATTCATAGTCATTAATAAATAATTTCGTTTCATGACATCTACTGGGTATTTTATAGAAATGCTGTGCATCTTGAGCTAAATGGACACGCATCAAATTATTACAAGATAAAGAATATGTCTGGGTCCAAAAATGATAGAATTACTATATCTACAATGGCAGGCTCACATCACATCAAAGTCAATTATATGACGTTCTGTCTACCAAAAAATCTTATAGTCATTATTCATAATGAAAGGTTGAATGGAATCCAAGCAACAGTGAATTATACCAAAACTAAAATAAAGATAATAAGTGGGAAAGGGAGGAAACAGTGTTAGGTTCCAGCCCTATGCAGTTGCAAAGAAATATAGAACGAAAAATAACTAAATCAATAGATGCACCTCCTCCGTGCTCCACCTGGACGGCTAGGTTCAAGTTTTATGCGCTTCCCAGCTATGTCACTCCTATTCAATGACTGAAGAGCTGCCTCTGCTGCTCTGACATCGTAAAATTCAATAAACTTATGGTGCCGTTTGTGCGGCGTCTCTCTAATCTGCTCTATGCAACAAGAAAATATTGTAAAGAACCCAAGATTAATTGAGTCATCTGAAAGAATGCTTATCAAAAGAAAACAACGACAACAACAAAAAAGAAGGGAAAATTAAAGTGATGAATCATCACCTCCTTGACTTCCCCATAAGCCCCAAATATTTGACAGAGATCATCATTTGAGACCGATGGATCCAGATTAAAAGCTACAAGAGTTCCTTGGTTGATATCCTTGTCTGATGGATTATCCTGGAACCAAGCATTAAAAAAATTCATGCCTGAGGCAATAACCCTTAAATGAGCATAACAATGGAAAGTAGATGTTAAAGAGAAAAACCTTGGGAATTGAAAAATGAATGTCGAGCTTTCTCCTCCGCAATGGCTTATTTTGTAACGCACGCATAGCAGTTCGAGCAGCCCGGATATCAAAGTAAGAGATCATCACAAATCCCCTGTGTTTGCATGCAGTGTAGAGAGTCCTGATATCACCATGTTGCTACAAAAGGAAAATGATACCATAAAGCCCACCAACATACGAACTTGTAAAAAAAAAGCAACTGGACCAACCAAACAACGGAAAAAAATGACTTGTAACAAGCATCCAGCCCAAAAACTATGTTCTTATCAGTTCAACTGTTGACAAAAATTGTCAGAATCAAATCTTGATATGGATATGTAATGATCCGGGCTGATGAATCTGTTCATTTGCATCAATGTGGGATAATGATAAAAGAAATGGAAGAAAAGAGTTTACAAACAAATATGATTAAAAAAAATAGTCGGTTAGGGAGGTTGAGGTTGAGCTGGGCATATGTAATCGCTATAATTCAATCCCAGTATTTTAGAGCACATAGCATGCAAATGACAGAATACAAACATGGGCAGAGCCTCTCATTCAGAACCATATTTCAAAAGATGCAACATTAACAAAGAAAACATAATGTGAAAAAAGTGAGAATTGGAGCCTAAATTTCAAAGATAAGTTGTCAAAATAGTTGCGTTGCAAATAGAGTAAGGGTGTTCCGCCAATAGGCATCCCCTCAACTTAGAAATGAAAAGGTTATCAACACAGATGCTTCTCTTCGAGGAGACAAAGCTTCCATTGGATCAGAGATTGGGAAGGTGGCATCATTTCTGTTTTCTCTATAAATAAGCCTGCAAAAAATATCCATGAGCTCGAAACCGAAGCCATTCTGCAGGGGATCTTGCTTGCTGGTAGTTTTGAGGGGAACCAGTTGTGGATAGAATATGATTCTAAGGCTGCTGTCAACATAATTTCTGGCATCTATTACTGCCCTTGGAAGCTTATCCCAACTGTTGAAAACATCCTCTCCCTCCTCGTATACTCTGTGTTCTTTTTGTTTCTCTGCTTCTTGGAACTTAGATCCCTTTCTGTTGGCCTATGAGCCCCCCTAGTTGTAATTGCTATTTTTAATCAAATTCTGGTATGGGTCCTGCCTAACCCCAGCTTGCCCACCAAAAAAAAAAGAGGTTATAAACTGTGTATGAATGCAAACAGAATTGACGGTGTAACATGACTTCAATAACAAACAAAACAGGATCTGTGAGAGCATTCAATTAGTGGTTAGTGTCCAAGAATCAAAAGTGTACTTGATGAGTACAACTGACGCAGGTCGGATCTACGGAAGGGGTATTTGTCACAACTAGATTAAAGACTAGGATCTGAAAGTGGACTGTTATAAGAAACGTAACATATCTAGACAGATATGTTAAAACAGGCGATCCGACCTTTGGATTACTTTGAAAACTTGGTTGGCTGACTAAACTCTTAGGTTGACAATATCTATATTTGAGGCAGATCTGATCGCACAAACTTAAATGCCTGTGAGTCTTACAAACTCTGCAGAGGCTTCCCAGCAAACAGCTCCTAAGTTGACTCTTCATGTTTACTCATGACATGCTAGAATCTTTTCCCAAACAGTGATGGCACTGAGTTTGCTGCTCTTTCCTATTAAAAAATAGACACTCACTATAACAACAACTAAGTATATGAATGTATGTATACATTATAGATAGGGTATGTAATGGGAACACCATTCAACTAATTAAGTCAATTAGTCATACAGAAACAGAAATTACCAAAAGCAACTGAAATGTGAACAAATATTTCATAAAAAATCGTCTCAATGAGAGTTTTTTTTTTTAAAAAGAGAGAATTTACCTCAAAGAGAGTCCACAGTTCTGAATCCTCAACATTACTATTGATGTTCCGCACAAATAACGTCCTAGAAGGATGCTCTCCATATGGATGCTCCCCAGCAACAGCTCCCACACCATTTGGAAGACCATACTGACCAGTTCCATTTCCAGGATAGCCATCACTTATACTTACCTTTCCCAAGCTAATGCTCAGACCCTCTTGAGAGTCATAATCCAATTCCATACCCCCTCCACTACCAAAAAGATCATACTCTTCCAAGTCCTCCAACTGACTAGGCAGCCCACTTAGGTCAAAATCATCCAATATGCCAGCTAAAAGCTCATCTTCATCATCAGGCAGCAGGCTTCCAATTGTGAGGGGCTCAATGTCGACAATAGGCTCCTTAATGTCGACATTGTTATGTAGTTTATTTAAATTAGAAGAGGCATCATCAACAGATTGAATGGCATGTTCTGCGCCTCTGAAATTCACTGCACATTGATGGAAACAAGTTGTAGAAATTCATTTCTGTGGAACTAATGGATATAGGAGCTGCGAAACAACCAATTACTCCAAAAGCTTAAGCTATTAGAGCTTGTGTTATTTAATCATTTATACTTAACAGGAGCAAACTGATACAAACCCAAGGAGGATCATGTATGATCAATCTTAGCCGTCCACATGACCACAATCCAACCGTAGATCTTTTGAATTTGAATAATAGCCAAGAATGGTAGATTGACAAGAAAAAAAATCTAGTAGTTGATTTGAATATGAATAATGGCTTGTAATTAGGAAAGAATCTTTTTATTAGTTAAGCTGAATTTGAATAATGGCTCTCAATCAGTTAATTAGAATTAGAATTAGAAATTCGTCTTATTATATTTGGGATCTTATCACAAACAGAGAATACGAGATGCATACAATTTTCATGTCGCGTAACAGGTAATGAGGAGGAAAACAGGGTAGAATCACTTGATCCATGATAAGAATCATCTGAAGACTGCTCCATTGCATCGCCTTCTGATAACAGAAAACAGGAGTCAGCGAAATAAAAACTCATACAATCGTATGAAATTCTCAATTTCAGTTGCAAAGTGTCTTTACATATAAAATCGAAGACTAACATCTCCTCTCGGCACTGGAATTTCACAAAAACCAGTGAAAATCTCAAAAAAAGGAAACAGAGATCGCTTACCGTTTCCCGAACCAGGTAACTCAAATTCAGTCGGGGGAAACCCTAAGGAGAGAGATGATTGGAGGGAAGAAGTAAAAAGAGCCGAAAATGATAGAGAATATAAAAACTCAAAAATAAAATAATAGAGGGGGCCCGAAGGACACTTTTGGTGGGTCCGGATTCAGCTATATTTGAATCCCTTTTGGCGTCCGTTGATTCAGATAATATATGATAACCTTACTAAATTACCATCAGTTTCTTAGAGAATTACTATACTACCACTACTGTGGGAAGAGAATGAGCGGTGAAAGCTTATTTTTGATTTAGGGAAATGATTTTAGCACTCCACTATTTTGATACGTGGAAAGCTTCTTGTCTGTCTTTTAGTGTTTCAAGGGTTGTAAAAGGTTATGTACAGTTCCCAAAAAGCTCTGACAATAATCAGTTAAAAACAAAACGATAAGTTACTTTCTTGACATATCATTAGAGTCGAGTGCAAAAATAATTTCCCTTGATTTATCCAGAAGAGAAGAATAGTGGTAAGTAGGTGTGTCGTTACTAAAATAGAGAGTGAATATAAATGAGACGAGGGAGGACAACTTTTTCTACTATTCTTCAACCAAAATTTTACTATTTTTTGTAGAATTTAGTTGGAAGATGAGTATGGAAAACATTAGTTTCACATGTGCGCCGTATGAGGAAAAAGCAATAATTATATCTTAAACATGTTAGGAATGTCAAGTGGAATTTCATTACAATTTTGGCAACCAAACAAGGAATCGGAATTCATTGGCATTTGAAATTCCAATGAATGCCCATTTTTTACAATTCTAACTGAGCTTTTAGCAAAAGCCCAACAAGACCCGAGCCAAATTGCATCCCTACTGAATTGCTTTGGCTGCACCTCTTACCATAGTGCACAGTGTGTAATTTGACATTGGCCAAGAGAATATACAGCGTCGATTTCTCAATGTAAAATCGGAAGCATCTGTTTACAAATTAATGTAATTCTCATGTGGGTTTCTTTGAAAAATAATTAACTTAGTATTTTTTTTTTTATAACTCTCTCCACATAAGAAACTACGGTGAGGTTATGCCTTTAAAATAACAAAAAAGCTAAATGAAAAAGCTTGTAATCATGCTTGATGAAGAAAATAGCACACCAATTCCTTTCTTTAGCTAATGATGAATGCCACAAACTTTTCCAAAAGATAATCAATATATTCTGTGAAGCTGATTTATCTAACCTTGTCTTGTGTCATTGTTAACCTTTTTTAGAGCACGTCAATCCCTTGAGAAAAGTTTTTTTTTTTTTTTTTTTTAAGTGACATTTTAACCATGCTGCCGTGTTTTCGACTTCCAACCGCTCAATCAAGGCTTATTTTTATTCCTTAACCATATTTGAGACTTAAAGCAGAGAAACCAAAACATATACGTGGGCAACCATTCATGTTAGAGACAGTGAGCATAACCTTGTTTTCCATGAGGGTGTTCCCATAATTTTCAGTAAAATATTGGGCATTTAGTGGGCCGTGTAATTAGTTATTGAATAAGGAATTTTGCGAGGCAATTTGGTGGATAGCCATTTTGGAATTAAATGAATAAGACAAAATTTGGTAAAAAGGTAAACCTGAGTTAAATGAATAAACTGTCGTATGAGGGTTAGCAAAATGGAGAACTTATATGATGGGTGGCCATGAAAACAGGGGAAGTCTAAAAAAGTAGGTACAACGCACTTTTTTTTATGATCCAAACCGTTCATCTATGTGGGCACAACCTATTTTTGTATAAGGGTTAGCAAAATGGAGAATCTTTATGATGGGTGGCCGTGAAAACACGTGAAGTCTAAAAAAGTAGGTACGGAACACTTTTTTTGATGATCCAAACCGTTCATTTGTTTGGGCACAACGTAAATAGGTTGTGCCCCAAAAATCATTTCCATAGGATGATCCTAACCCTCTGATCTGTAGAAGATTCCATAAATAATTTTTGGAAATCTCCATATTCATATCAGTTCAGATCGGAGGGTTACGATCATCCTATGGAAATGATTTTTGGGGCACAATCTAT
Source organism: Tasmannia lanceolata (assembly GCF_043159265.1). Taxonomy (NCBI): domain Eukaryota; kingdom Viridiplantae; phylum Streptophyta; class Magnoliopsida; order Canellales; family Winteraceae; genus Tasmannia; species Tasmannia lanceolata. The sequence continues at coordinate 48,367,424 of NW_027518692.1, forward strand.
TTACGTTGTGTCCAAACAGATGAACGGTTTGGATAATATAAAAAGTGGGCCGTACCTACATTTTTAGATTTCACGTGTTTTCACGGCCACCCATCATATAAATTCTCAGCAAAATGAGTCCACCTCGATAATGATTGAGTCCTGGTGTAGATGATGTCACCTTGGTAGGAAGTTCCAAGGGCTATTTGTTTTAAAAAACTGATGATAAACTCTCCCTTAATTCTCCTTTTGCAACATCATATCATGCCAGCTCTTTGTACTTTGATAGGTTTAAGACTGATACTGGAGGTATCATCTTAAGGAAATGATATAAGCATAACCATATTTTGATGTTTTCACTAACCCATCTTGTCTTTAAATGTTTAAAGTGCTGTCAAAAGGTTATTACATTTCCCAAAAAAGCTCTTAGGAGCCCGTTAAAGAAGAAAAGACAGTTGGGTTTGTGCAAATATCAAAATAAGGTTGTGCTGTAACATTCCCCAAAGTTTATTTATGTGGTGTGTGCGTGTGAAGTCCGGTATTTTTCATTAAGTACTGTGGAGCCCACTTCGTAGGATGATCCAAACCGTTCATTTGTTGGGCCACAAGGTAAATAGGTTGTATCCTCATAAATTATATGATCGTAACTCTCCGATCTACAGAAGTTTCTATAATGTGCGGTCCACCTATAGATCTCAGGGTTTAGGATTATCCTATGGAAATGATTTTTCGGGTACAACTTATTTACCTTGTGGCCCAATAAATAAATGGTCTGGATTGAACTATGAAGTGGGTCCTACAATACTTTTTGAAAATACCGTACTTCGCGCGCGCACCATCTAAAATCTCAATTTTTGATATTTACACTATTTGTGTATATATTATTCATGAGGCAACTAGTTGAACCTTTATGACACAGTAAAGGGCCAGCCTCTTGTTTTGTTATAGGTTACATCGTATGCTCCAATAGGAAGGGTTGGAGGAACATTTCAAGAACTCCAAAGTGAGGATTGAAGCGTATATAAATGAGAAATTCCAACCTTCACGTTGCATGAAAAAGTTGGTGGTGGGGGTGATGATGATGATGAAAATTATTGGGTGCAATAATAATTGGATGGAGTGGAAATTAGAGCGGGCGAGATTTGGCCTTTTCCTACATTAAAAGTCAAGCAAAGGGCTAAGCGTCACAACCATAAAGTGGAGCAATTATTTAAGGAATTTCTGATCACATCTATCATTGAATTGTTCTAGGAGGACAACCAGCCCACACGCAACATTGGGACGATTGGCCACATGTACCACTTGATTTAATGCATGACTGTCTCAGTCCTAAAGGGCTCCGTGTTTTAGCAACCATGAAAAGAAATTAATTGATGGAATATTAGTAGGGCCAGTCGTGAGAGATGAGCTGAGAGGAGACTTTCTAGGGTGGGAGAGTGGGGAGCATGAAATGCCCATGAAAAAAGAAAACATGAAAAGCCCTTGAAAAAAGTAAAAGAAAAGGTCAATTTGAAGTAGGGTGGGAGAGTGGGGGAGCTTGAAAAGCCCATAAAAAAGGAAAGAAGACATGAAAAGACCATGAAACGTAAAAGAAAGAAGAAAAACTCAATTTAAAGTAGCATATTTTTTTCACTGTTTGTAGGGATTTTTCTCTCTCTCCATTCGTATCCAGTTAAGTCTCTCCCCTCCGCTCTCGCCCGCTCTTTGTTCAAAAGCTTGCCCATGAATATTCCATGAAATAAGCACCCCCCCTCCTCTTCTCTCTCAGTACATATATAAGGAAATTATCAGCAGAATCATGTTTTGATAATAGGCACTAAATAATGTTCGCTCACTGTAATTGTAATTTTGTATTTGAACTTGTGTAAACATTCTTACGAGTCTACGAATATCTTTATTTCATTTATCTAATAGCTTGACGAAGTGAAAGCCAAAAAAACGATTAAAGTACGCAAGAGGAATTATCTAACGTGACGATAAAGCGCTTCCACTTTTAAAGGAAACAAACCCACTTCCCATCACGACTCTCATTCTTCCGTTTCCGCAACCCTCTCTTTATCCCTTTTTGATGTGCTCTTATGACATCACGAGCAGAATGATAGTTGTGTACGCCAAGGTCTAAATAATAAGATATGTGGTGTGTTGTGAGGGATTTTATATTGCGTGTGGCCATCTAGTCCTATACTTTTTACTGTACGACCCACTCCATAGGATGATCCAAACCATTCACTTATTAGGCCACAAGATGTGCTCACGAATCATTTCCAGATGATGATCCTAACACCTACGAGAGTAGAGAGGTTTCCATAATGTGCATTCTTCTATAGATCGGACGGTTAGGATCATCCTATGGAAATGATTTTTGGGGCACAAACTATTTATGTTGTAGCAGAACAAATGAACACTTTGGATCATCCTATGAAGTGGGCCATACAGTAAAAATATTGGACCATACACCCACACACCGTATAAATTCTTGTGTTTTGAATTGGGATAAAGATAGCAATCCTTTTTTTTTTTTTTTTGATTGGTAATTTGGGGTTAGGCAGACCCCCACCAGATTTTATTAAAAGGAAAGAGATTACATACGGTTATAAATGGATTCAGAAGGATTACATTCAATTCATGAGGAATAACAGAAGAGGGAATTGGAAGACCCTTACAAGGGCAGGAGATCTTTGATAAGAAATCAGCAGCTCTGTTTCCTTCTCGCCAGATATGAGAAATAGACCAGTTGTCGAAACTAGATAGGCGCTCATCAAGTTGTTCAAGAGCAGGCATTTTCATCTAAGGACATGGAGAGGAGTTTTGGATCACTTTGACTGCTGTCAAGGAATCAGATTCTATCCAAAGATTTTTGATGTTCATAGATTCAGCAAGGAGAACTCCGTTGATTATAGCATCAATCTCAAGAAGATGAATGGGAGTTGGAGCACAGTTCAGTGAGAACATAGCAGAAGACATGCCCAAGTCGTCTCTGAGGATGCCCCCAATTCCTCCATTGTCACTGGTTAAATATGCATCCGTGTTTAGCTTGCTGAACAGAGAAGGAGGGGGAATCCCGGAGCAAGTCTTTGGAGATGTTGAATTATGAAAAAGAGGGATGTTCCATAGGTGAGTAATTCTGACATTTTCTTCGGATATGGAGTCATCAAGTTTGAGAAACAGAATTCTGTCTCTCGCTGCTGAGATGATTGATTTCAAAATGTATTGCTTGTGCTTCTTCTGATTGTCGTGCACTCTTCGGTTCCTTTCAAGCCATATGAAGTGGATTGTAGCGGTGAAAAGGATTCGGGCGAGGGTTGCGGTTTGGCCTTTCATTTTGAATTTGCCTCTGATCCAATCTTCCTCTTCACCGATGGATTTTTTTTGCTTCTTCCGATTGGAGATGTGCCATAAAATTTGCTGCTAAATCCAGGCGGAGTAGCTGCACGAAAAGAAAATGTGATTGTGGGACTCAGAATCCACATTACATAGAGAACAGAGTGTAACTCTCAAAGGATCTTGGAAGGAAAGTCTATCTCTAGTGCTAAGCTCCCCTTGGATAGCTAACCAAGAGGTTGTACTGAACTTGAGAATATCCTAGGGAACCAAATAGACGAGGACCAATTTTAATGATGGTTTTTGGTTCTTATGGTGTTCCAAGCACTGAAGAGGGTAAAGAGCCCATATGAGTCAGGTTTCCAAAGTACTTTAGAATGCAGCTTTGAAGTGAGGAGGGCTGAATCAGTGAGAGCTTTAAGCTCAGAGAAGTGAGGTAACAGTTGGATCATATTCCACCACCCCTTCTCAATGGTCTCCTGGATGGAGGCATTTGAAGGAATGAAGTTTATGATGGAGCCAATGGAGGGTTGGGAAGAAATATGGCCATTTGGGTGCCAAGGATCGGACCAGACTTTCATATTAGAGTTAGGACTAACAAGGTAGCAGGTGTGAGGCATTGCAAGGATCTGGCTTTGATAATACTCCGAGAGGCCCATGAGGGACTGCTAGGCATCGGCAAGCTCTATATGCTTCTGTTCCTGATGTATTTGAGGTTGAACCACTTCACCCATGGAGTATTTTTCCGAACCAAAATGTTCCACAATTGTTTCATTTGAGCAGCTTTGTTGAGGTCGAACAGGCTCCTGATTTCCCAGACCCCCCTCTTTCTTCAGCTTACATATTGCATCCCAAGAGATATTGTGGTAATTTTTCTTCCCACTTCCTCTTGACCAGAAGAAATCTCTGAGGATTTTCTCAATTTTCTCCAGAGTATTTGAGGGAATGTGAAACGCAACCGACCAGAAAACCTGGTAAGAGCTGAGAATCGTTTTTATCAGCTCTGCTCTCCCAGCTCTAGAGAGAGTGTTATTGGACCAAGAGGATATTCTGCATCTGACTTTGTTAATAATTGGCTGACAGTCATGAGATGTAAGTCTAGAAGTTATGAGGGGGAGCTCAAGGAATTTGATGGGGAAGGATCCCTCACCAATCTTAAGGATATTGCAAATGGCTCTCTTGGAATTTCTTTCAACACCTGAGAAGAATATTTCACTCTTAGCAGGATTAAAATCAAGCCCAGAGCATTTCTTGAAGTGATTTAGGCAGTTTATGATTCCGGAAGCAACGGAGGGGGAAGGGTTTGCAAAGATCATGACATCATCAGCGAAGAAAGTGTGGGAAATGGATAGATCTCTGCGACAAAAGGGGGTAGAATAAAATAGCAATCCTCATATAAAATCTCACTTATATAAAATAAAACAAGGGAAATGATATCAACGCTCAACCCAACTCAACTCAACTCAACTCAACTCAAAGCCTTTGTCCCAAACTAGTTGGGGTCGGCTAAATGAATCACTTAGAAAAATTCATGTAGAAGGTAAAAGGAATCTACCCGACTCTAATCATGGTTCTAGTTGGGTTCTTCTACGTGGATTATTTTCTTCCATTTTGTCCTATACATGGTCATGTTCTCTAAAATGACATCAACATTGCAATGGTTTTATAAGATGCGTGACACATCTTGTCGTGTAGCATTTAAAGGGCTGTCAGAACATTATTATAGTTTTCAAAAAGCTATTACAAGCCCTCTAAGTACTAAAAGACAAGATGCTTTCTCTCATCTTATAAGACCAGTGGGAGTTTTGAAATCATTTCCCTAAAATAAAGGTAATGTTGCCTTTCCTACTAGATTGAGTTGAGTTTTCAAAGAATTTATATGCTGGAGGGCATGCATGCACGTGCACGCAACCCAAAAATACATTGAGATGCACATTGCTTGGGTGATCAAACGATTCAGCTGTTTGGCCCTGAGAGTTCAATGCAGGCAACCAAATGAGGAATGACATCTAAAATTCAACCAAAATTTCGACGGACTGCTGAGAGTATGTGCAACCAAATATTGCCTATGATACAGTCCATCTACAGAATAGAGGGTTAGGATCATCTAGTGGAAATGATTTTCAGAGCACAGCATATTTTTTTTCAAAATAGAAAAGAAAAAGGGAATGCAAAACTAACGACGTTCTTGCAAAAATCAAGGGCAAGTCGCCCCCAAAGGCCATTTGTAACATCACCGGAATAATAAATACCAATATGTGACGCGAGTCATTGGCGGAGGGGTCGTCCTTGCAGCTGGTTTCAACAAGGGCGCCCTTCATTTTAGCATTCTTCATTAAAAATCAAAATATACGTTCATACAAAAGAGGAATGCTAAAGTAAAAGGTGCCCTTGCAAGAAACAGATGCAAGGGCGCCCCTATCATCAAGGTGCATTTATAATAGCACGGACCATTGAGCTAGAGGCCCAATCCTTATAATAAAGAGGGATTTGCTAGGGAACATCGCACAAGGCATTTCGCGCCAAGGCTGTTGCATTTGAGAGCTGCCACCTCAGATGAATTAAATGAATAAGACAAAATTTGAGCCTGTGTGGTGTGGTTGCTCTCACATGCAACAGTCCAAGCGCAAAATGCCTTGTGCGATGTTCCCTAGCAAATCCCTAATAAAAAACACTTTTATAACGTGGATCAGATAGGTTGTCCTCGTGGGTGGTTTTCACAAGGCCGTCCTTCAGTTGTAGCGTTTCCCTTTACAAACTCACAATTGTGAAGGAAGTATAAACTATTGATGTGCCCGGCAAAAGTTGCACCAATTAGACGGCTAGGATTGTTTAGCTCATGGTCCATCTATGTTTTGACATCAGATCAACGGTCCCTAATCATGTCCATGCGATCCTTATGGATAAAAAAGCCAATCTTAAATCTTAAAAGGGTTCCAAAGCGAGATCTAGAATTGATAAGGTGGCCATCACACGGATGGGAGTGCCTATCATGCACCACAACATTTGAGGAATGCTTAGTAGGATGGGCCCCACCCAAGTTGATCCGGACCGTCCACCTCATATTCCTTAGAGTGGATCTATTGGCCCACATATCACATCAATCTACAATCAAAGATTCAAGTACATGCATTTTTTTGGGCAGTCGATTTATCAATTTGGGGAGTCGATTTATCACTCCCTTTTTTTTTTTTTTTTTTATTGTTGAATTTGGACTGTCAGAAACTAGCGATCCAAATTCAGAAGCCAAAAGTATACATTACGAATTTACGATCGTACAATTGCACAATTCCTGGACCATTGGACTTGAAATGTATGTATACAAATGGACCGTCCAGATCAAACAAACCTGGGTCCTGTAGTATTTCTCACACCCTCTTGCTCTTTGTGACCCATCTTTGATGATAACCATCCAATTGGTGGCAATAAGGGACCATTTGCCCGTTTGGATCCCGAGAAGATTTTGATTTGGATTTCTCACATTTGCAGTCCTTTTTTCCATCGTAATTTGGATCGGATCAAATTCTTGAATTTCTAATTCAGCAGCTGACAGTAAAAACAATCAGATTTCTAAGTTAGCTGTGGAAATAAGAAATTGAAAATCCAAAGATTTGACAGTTTCCTTTACCCTCTTTGCTCCTCAACCTCTCCCTCCAATAGGAAGTACCACCCACCCTCTCTCTCTCTACATGAGCTGCCGGATTTATTCAAATTGTATTCAAAACTCAATTCCAAATACAAAATGGGAGGTATCCAAATGGGCCCTAAATGTATTCACAATTTCGCATTCAATGGGAGAAAGTCTATCTAGTCGATGAAGGGTCTGGATCAGTGAATAATGGGCCTTGCATGCACAGTTGCAAGCCCAAGTGAAATTGAGGTTTGATTGACTCAAGCATTTTATAATTCCTCCTTATATATTGGTGACATAGGAGTGGAATTAGCTAGCCTGTTTTGCTGAGAGATTAAATAGGTGTGGTGGTTTTAATCTATTCAGCAAAGTCTATCTAGTGGAATAAATTATATTGCTTCAGTATTTGTGTTTTTTGACCCAACCTCTGCCATAGCATCTCCGTGCTGGTTGTTATTTATTTTGTTTTGGCTTCCATTTTGTGAGATTTTATATGGTGTAAGGCCTAACAACAATACGGCAGGGGTACCACCCTTGATATTTGATCCAACATTAGCTTACTTTTTGAGAAGCTGCTGTTGGATCAAATATCAAGGTTGGTACTTCCGCCGTACAAAAGCCTTATTGCTGTAAGGCCTTGCACCATGTAATTTCTCCGATTTTGTTTCAGCTGTTTTGTATGATATTCTTCGGGTTATGTTTCTCCTTGTGCTTGGGATACACTAGTGTGACTTTTCTTGATTTGCTTTATATCACTTGTTGGGTTCATTCGTAGCTGAAAACCATCAAAACCAAAACAAGCACCTATAGCATGTAGCGCTGGAAAAAAAAAATCATCTATTTGCATCATTTGTGGAAAATGAGAGCTTTGGTTTCCGATCATCAGGATAAGTGCATGCAAAAGAGAGATTTTCATCATTTGTGGAAAATTATGATTCAACCTCATACCGCTACAAGAAACATTGGAAATACCGGCGTTTTTTGTAGCGTCGTTCTATTAAACTGTCGTTAATAATATATATGCACCGACGTTCATAGAAGAAACTCGGTGCATGTATGTTCCCGCACGAAAACCTTCACTCGCCTTAAAATTTTCTTATTTATTATTAGTGACGTTATTGAACCATCATTAAGGGGCTGTTTGGATACGCGGATTTTATAATCCATATTTTTAGTTTGAAAACAGTGTAAAAGAGGGTATGAATCAAGCTGTTGGATGCTGTCCTGGCAGTGTTTTTTGGATTTTAAGCAAGAAAATCAGGTTTTAAAAATCTCTCCTACATCCTATGATTTCTAAAACTTAGAAATATGGAGGATATGCTAATCTCTTGCTGATGGAAAGAAGGGCGAGGAGTAAAAAATGAGTCAAAAACGATGGCTGGTACTCTACTTCCCTTGTCTCTAACCCTCTTTTACATTGTTTTCAAATTAAAATCCTGGATTCTAAAATCCACGTATCCAAACGGCCCCTAAAGGTTAATATTTTCCGACACTTATTATTTAAAACGTCGGTAGTAAGATTAATTTATTTTGGACAGTGATAAATCGACCCCCCCCAAATGATAAATCGACTCCCCATGTGTCTATCTCTCTCCTCTTTCTCTCTCTAACCCAGAGGAGAGAGAAAGACACATGGGGTGTCGATTTATCACTCCCCTTTATTTACTTAACTATTTTGAATTTACCGCTGAACCATAAAACACCGACATTCATTCATAAACATCGGTGATTAGTGAATTTACCGCTGAATCATAAAACACCGACATTCATTTATAAACATCGGTGATTAGTGTTTTAAGTAGGAAATTTTACAGAGTTCTTCTCTCCCGCGCACGACTCGGACTCCCTTTGTTCGTTCTTCTCTTTGGTTTTTAGTGTTTTTTCACAGCCTCGTCCTTCATTGGATTATGTCCATCCACAAGCCTAAATCCTGGGTATTTTAGCTGCCAAATTTCTCTAATCTCCCAAATCTCTCTTAGAAGGTGTTTTATTAGGGTTATTTTCAGTTTTTTTTGGTTGCAAACCATTTGGATTTTTTCAGTTTTTTTTCCCGTTCAAACGAATTGGGGTTAATCTCCCTAATCTAACACATGTAATATATCTTTGTAGGGTTTTCCTCAGATTCTCTTATTGTTGGCTCCGTTTGGTTGCCAGTTAAATTTTGGTCCCAGCAAGAGTTAGTTAAATTTTGGTCCCATCCGATGTTTGGTTGCCTTTTAGCACTAGGTTTTTTTTAATCCCACTCTTGTAATGATTGCTTGTGTGGTGAATTTTTTAATCCCACTTTTGTAATGATTGCCTTTTCATCCCATCCCAAAATAACCCCAGGAACAAAAATAAACTCAGGAACCAAAAATAAGCTTGAGAAGAATTTTTTTCTACCCAACAGTTCAAGCAACCAAACAAAGGTAATTTTTTTCCCATCATAATCCGGTCAACCAAACATGGGATTTTTATTTTACCAGGATATTTGTAGGACTTTTTTTTCCCACCTATCTCCCAGGGTATTTTTTTCTCCCACATAACTCCCAGGAATTGTAATCTCCGTCCGCCGAATGTCACCTACGTTTCATCTCCGCCATCGATCAAGTATAACTTAGTCATGTTTATTACTGCCATCTACAACAGCTCATTTTGAAACGACTTAGGATCCCTTGATGCCAATCACCACAAACTAAATAATCATCTCCTTAATATTTTTCTTTTTGAGAAATAATAAATTGATTAAAAGCAGTTACTTAATGATCACCCTCGTTTGTTGGATATTATGCCCCTCGTGTTCAGACTTTCCTCCTCCTCTACTACTTTCCCTCTCCCCTAGAGATATTCATGCTCGGTCTTCTTCAAATGGTCCTTACTTTAACCAATTAAAATAATCAGGACTTACTGGGTCGCCTCTCTTCTATTCCCCTTAAGTAATGCCCTCATTCCCTGATTGCCCCTCCTTTCATAGGAATAGAATTGAGTAAAACAAAGCTTGAGTTAGCTAAACTCTAGCTCCCATATTGCAGATTCATAAGTCGAGAATGAAAACTTTGGTAAAAGTATTAGAGTTATAAAGTTTTTATCTAACTCCCAAAAAAATCATTATTTTCAATTGATAAGCATGTTACCCTATAAGATCTTTAATTTAGTTGTTTATTTCTTTAGTTTCTGATTCCTTGGGAGTTGGGGGCATTCAGTCTCCCAGAGCTGCTAATGTATTTCTACGACATTTAGGGTCTTTTATGTGGTGAACAAACAATAGATGTAATTATGTAGATTAAGTAAAAGTACTTCTCCCTTGCATCCCTTCAAAACATACCCATCAACCCCTCTCTCAAACCCAATCCAATGAAGAGCCGAGCAAGCCTTTTAGAGCATTTGGGACTACGCAATTATCAGTAAAAAACCCATTTTTCTGCATTTCACAGAAACCCAACAGAGATTTTTCATTGAAACCTTCCCTACAATGCATCCAATCATTGCAGCCCACTAGAAAACATTTTGTTTATGGAGCGTGAGGAACAAGTCAGTAGCCACCATTAAACTTTCACATTTTGCGTAGAGAATCACAAGCTTAGTTTCTATATACTTGTTTTTGGTGAAAAATGGGCCTTTTTTTAAGGATAAGAGCGTGAATTTGCTGACATTGAAAGAGCGCACGCTCGTATATGCATCCCTGAAGGAGTTCTCCATAGATTCTGGTCCGTTTGATGGTTTTCGGAAGAGATGTGGTGGAAGTAAGAGGTGTAGAGATGTTTGGTATTTCCTTTGTTTGTATTGAGTTTGTTGAGATGGGTTGTGGATAAATGAAGAGATTTTGTGCGTTTAGTTGGGGAGGAGGGTGGTTTTGATGGGGTGGGAAGAGGAAGAGACGCCATGCCTATGCATGGAGAGAGACTGGGAAAGGAGAAAGTAAGAGAGGATATGGTAGTGATCAGTTGATCTCTAATGTGCGTACAATTCCATATGGCTATTTTTGTCATCATTTCCAACGACAAATTCATACTATTTCCACCCCTTTTTCTTGTTTTTTTATTCTTTCTGGAATAAAGTTGCTTTGGGATTTGCTAGCGTCCATTTTACATCTAGGCATAGTATGGGCCTGGAGTACTAACCCTGCTTCTTCCCATTGTCATTGTTATTTGTATGTTTTTTTTATTGGAAACCCCTTTCCTTAGAAAATTCAGTTTAGCGTTAATTTATTTATTGGAAAACCCTTTTCCTTAGGAACATGGAACTGCAATGGATTTTAAAATGATATGGTTGTTATTAATTGCAGACATATAAAAATTTACTGGAATTAATAACGTGGGTTTTCTTTTCATATGTATCAATCCTTCCAATATATTTCATCTTGTTCTTGAGAAATTCACGAAATAAGCAATGGACAAAAGTTGGATGCAACTGCCTAGGTATGCCCCCCCAGAAGCGACATAACCTTTTCATAGTAAGATTTGATTTTTTTCATTATTTGAAGATACAGATCTTACATTTGTTCAAATATGTTTTAAATAGGATTGAACCAGCTTATATGCATGGTGCTGTGGAGTTTATTAAATTTGCACTTGCTAATACAGTTTATGGGAACAAGTTCAAATGCCCATGTGTTAATTGTGCCAACATTCAATTGGTCGGTGTTACTGATTGCTATGATCATTTGATCGTCGATGGGATCATGAAGGGCTACACCGGATGGGTTTTCCATGGGGAAGCTAGATCATCGGCGGGTGATATGGCTGGTAGTGATCGCAGAGATATTATAGTAGGTTTCATAACATTGATACTTCATTTTTTATGTTATAGAACTGTATGAAAGATTTTATTCTATCACATATTGGTTCATTTAGAATCAGATAAAGGAGATTGAGTCTCAGCATCCCGATATCAGCCCCGCAATTTCCCCAAATGATAGCCTTGGCCTTATATTTGGTGTGGAGAGATGCGGCAGGGTGCGCATGATGGGTGCTAGACCTACCCTAGGCTCTACGCGCAGCGGTGGGATGTCGTGGGAGAGGGCTGCATCACTTCAAAGGGCCAACGAGCAACTCACAAATGAAGTGGGAAGTTTGAGAGAGAAGCAGGCCCAAATGTTACAAAATCAGGCCAATATGGAACGCCAATTGACGGCACTCTTAGCACATTTCCAAGGCGTCCAAAATAACAATGTATGACTTTAATTTTTTCCAATACATAGTTCTTTTAGTTCACTATTACCTTTATATGTATCTATCTTGTTGTATGCTAGCCACCCGACGATTCTACTCAGTCACAATCACATGCGACCTCCTCAGGCAGCCATAGAGATATCCATGGCGATCGGGTATAAATAATCACACTTTAAATTTAGTATAAATCATATATTGGTTTGTGGCTTAATAAAATAATTGTCTTTTTTTATTTATTTATGATCATTTGGAATTTTCTAAGGTTACCTTAATGAGCATTCAAAATGAGGGGGTTGAAGTGGCCCGTGGTATTCGGTTGAGCGTCGATCCGACACTTCTAGTTGAGGAGGTGCCATTAGGCCGTCATTTGACAGAGGTTTAGATCATGGTTGCATTGGAGCCAAAAGAGCCTTTGATTAGACAAACCGATCTCTACACTAAGATTGGAGACACTTTAGGTGGACTAATTGCTTGGCCGTCCTTCTTGGTAAGTAATTTTAATACAACGACAGATTTATTATAGCGGGATGATAAATTTATTCACAAGTAGTATATTTATTTGTTATTCATTACACTTGGTTTCCCTTTGTTTTCAGGTTACATCTACCCGGATTTCCTGATACATCGTCAGGTAACCTTGCTTTTCCTCTATAGTCAAGCCTTTGTTCTTCATCCTGGGTAGTTGGAGGTTCATGATTCTAACATTGCTTTTATACTTGATTTTACTTTCAAAGATTTGGAACATAGTTGATTTACACATGTAGGGGCTCGATAACCCTAACACTGCTTTTATACTCGATTTTACTTTCAAAGATTTGGAACATAGTTGATTTACACATGTAGGGGCTCGATAGCCAACAGATTAGATATGTTATCTACTCTATAGAGTACACACAACCTTAGTTAATAACTTGTAAGAAGTCTATAACACCCTTGCCTTGCCTTTTGCACTAGATATTATTATGGCAAATTGGCCATTTTGATGGCTAAGAACAAAAGGGCCCGTTTGGATACCTCATATTTTGTATTTGGATTTGGAAATGGGCTTTGAATACAAAATGAAGGGAGGGCTAGGATACCTCATAAGAACATAAGGGCCCGTTTGTCTATTATTATATCAGTATACTTCAACAACCAATCTGTATCTAGTGCAAGAACTTGTTATACAAATTCTATAAAAGGACAAGTTAAAGAAGTCAAACTAATCCACAAATGATGAATACAATAAATGAAGGGTGATGATAAATGGGCCACCCTTTTCAATTGTTGACCACAGAGCAGATTCAACTTCTCCATAAATGAAACACTATTTGTATGTCAAAGAACTGGGGGTGTTTGGGGATTTGATGCCTTCTGAATGTGTTGTACACACTAAACAATAAAAATTGCAGCATAACAAGTTTCCTTTTGTCATTTTCACACACACACACACACAAAAGGAGTTTCCTTTTGTGGAAAAACTGAATTTTTTACAATATGTCCAACCAGGTTACAGCTTTTGGCTAATGCCTTTTCATTTTGCAGGCATATATTTCAAAAATGAATTTGGCATGAGATGAATGAAGTATAAATGGTATTGTTATGATTACTGGGAAATGGCCAGAATACTCAATTTTGAAGTGACACTTGATCTATATCTTTTATCTGTGTAATTGTTTTAGAAGCTCCTGGGGCTATAAGAGCTTGTAGGAGATCACCTTGGGAAGATTGTCCAAAAGAATGTAAAACCTGATTGGCAGGACCATTGCAGAGCATAATGAGAAGGTAAGAAAAATTACTCGATGACTGCAGAGTAATATAATTCCCAATAGCTTTCTTTCATTTTTTTTTTTTTTTTTGAATGGTAGCTTTCTTGTTTTCCCCGTCACTTATCTCTTGTTTTCCTTTGTGCTTGGTATTCCTAAAGCTTCTCTTTGAGACCATGTTGTAGAGTTTCATAGCATGGAAGAAGCATTATCTATCCATAGGGGGTAGAATCCCCTAATTAAGGCTGCCTTAGCAAATCTGTCGGTATATTACATGTCGATATATAAAATACCGGCAAAGGTGGTAAAGAGAATAAAAACTTCAAAGGGTATTTATTTGGGAAGGGGGGCTAGCAGAAATTTGAAAAGCCTATTGAGTTGGGAGCAAGGTTTTAAATTTCGATTTCGGGGGTAATTTCGGTCTCACCGAAATTGAAATTTTAGCCGAAATCACAAAATTTCGGTAATTTTGGCTGAAATTTTGTAGAGGAATAAAAAACTAATAATTTATCAAAAATTTCGCCGAAATTTTGACCGAAATTTACCAAATTTTTGCAATTTTGGTTTCGGAACGTTTCGGTTTCGGTCCTCACCGAAATCCGAAATTTAAAACCTTGGTTGGGAGGAGAAATACGAAAGTTGAAGGCACAATGTGGGTTGGGATTGGCAGAATAAGACTCAGTAACAAAGCTCTTTTGGAAAAATTGCTTTGGAGATATGGGGAGTAGAAAGAAGCACTGTGACAGAATTATTGGGGATAAGTATGGTCAGGGTTGGGCGGATTGGGAGAGTAAAAACCTAGTAGTAGGAAAGGGTTCGGGGGCATGTAAGTCCATTTGAGTGTCTAGACCCTTGTATCGACCTTTAGTTTGATTTAGTGTGGGAAGGAGAGAGGGGACTTGAATTTGGGTTGATCTCTGATTAGGTGAGTTCTTGTTGTGTCATGCATTCTTGGACATATACGTTTAGAGACCAATCGAGGGGCTAGAGTGCGTGACTATATAGAAAGGAGGAAGATTTGGGGGAGGGGTGAATTGGATCGTTAATAGTGAGATAGTCTTTCCATGCTTCTTGGTCTCCCTGATTCCCTATACTGCTCCCCCTTGTAGCCATGATCATAGTGTGGACCCCTAATACCATTGGCTCATTTTCTGTTTGCTCTTTTCTTTCACTTGGTTAGGGAGGCTGGTGAACGAAAGAATCAATGTGTTCGAGCGTATCAAAAGAAGGAAGATTTTTCTTGCCAGCAGGTGTATCTTTTGCATGAGTGAAGAAGAGTCCTTGTGTCATGTATTGTTGCATTGCCGGTTTTCTTTCTGGATTTGGAGGTCAATTATTAAAAGGTTCATTATGGTTTGTGTTTTCCATATAACTATCAAGAAAACTTTCTTGCATTGGAGTAGTAGAGCTTTTGGAAATGCGAGAAGAATACTTTGGAGGCTAGCACCTTATTGATACGGCACATCTGGAAAAAGACGAACAGCCACATCTTTGAAGAGTAAAAGAGGAGAGTTGGAAAGATGGTAACTGAAGTCAAAATCAATCTTGTTTCATGGGGTAGAGCTGAAAAAGTGTTATCTCCATACACCATGGGGGGTATTCTTAGGAACTGGAGGGTGGTTATTTCTAAAAAAAGGGGGTTAAAGGATAAAATTTTCCAGATGGCGCCCTCCTTCTTCAGGGTAGGAAATTTTTTAACTTCGATGGAAGCTCAAAAGCAAAACCAAGTCGAGCTAGTGTTGGAGGTTTATTTCGTAATAATGGTGGACGTACGATCCTATCTTTCTCTGGAACAACAGTGTTGCATGACTGTAATGATGTGGAAGCGGGAGCCCTTCTTTGGGGTTTGAGACAGTATGCGAGTCACACATCTGTTCTTTTAATCATCAAAGGGGATTCCGCTAAAGTTTTGACATGGGCTAGGAATAAAGCACCTGGTCTGTGGAAATTGCCAAACATTATCTCATAAACTATGGATCTTTGATTGATTTTGCGCCCGGAATTCTCTCATATAAAGCGGTCAGCAAATGATCAAACAGACAACTTACTGAAAGAGGAGCGGATAGGGAAGCAGTGGCAATTACCAGCCCTTGATTGGTGGTTGGACTTTCGAGTGGTTGGATCGGTGTGGGCTAGGTGGTTAGTGCTGGCTGGGTGTAGCTGCTGTAGTCTCTTTGTGGGATGTCTTGTCCCCTTTGTTTGTATATTATGACGGTTGTTTTCATTAATGAAATCTGTTACTTTTCCAAAAAATAAAAAATAAAAAAATTTGCTATTTACCAATTATCTGAACACAGTAAGACAGTCTTAAAAAGTCATGTGGACTCGAAGTATTTATTTCTTTTACCATTGCAAGGAGGTCAATAAAGATTTTTTTTACAGTGTCTGCAGTTACAATAAGGCATCAGATAACATTGATCGCCGGCTTACTTTCTGGGTTCATCAATGAAATAGCATTTGTTGATCAAGTTCGATGGTCATTGGCAATGCTGGCCTGGAGAAAATGTGTTCCTCCATCGGTCCATTAGCACTTGCTTCATATCATATGAACCCATGCTTGAAGAACACCTGTGTAGGCAATTGGGTGAATTGCCTACTCTTTGAAGAGCATAGTTGTGTCCATACCATCTGTTTACACGTGATTTACCACGATTAGCAACATTAGGAGGCATGTTGAGTTGAAGAGGAGAGGCAAGCTCAGTGGCATGTTGACTGAATCACTGGAACTTGGAGGTTCTGATCCAAAAATCGTCGCTCCTGTTGGGTTGGTTGTGTTTAGAATAGAGGAACTCGTGCTGGAGTTGCAAACATGAATACAAAGATTTTAGTTAGTCTTTTGAATCGATTAGGTGCCATGGCAGACATTGATTTCTCAGAGACATAGAAACAGATTTAGACATTCTGGATGATATTTACCTAGTTGAAGGATACTGACATGTTGAACTACCTGCAATAATGGAAAGAAAATGGCATCAGGAATTTAGCTTACAATAAAAACACAGTATTGCATACAATCTTGACGAAATTCAGCTGTGAATTTATTTCTTTAATATTTGCTTCAACTGCAATCTCGGTCTGCAACTACAGTGCTTTTCTTTTCTCTTGGGCTAGTGCCCTGTTGTTGTATCCTTATTTTATTATTAGGAATTGGAATAGGATCTCCGCGGGCACCACACTGAAGAAGACATTAGCCTTTTGGGAACCTCCTTCCCTTAGTGTCGTCAAACTTGTCAGATTCCTAACCAATACGTCAAAGGCTCTAGAGCTGATGGAACACATTAGGCTACTCCCTTTAAACTTGTCCCATACCAGGCTGGGTCCCACCTAGTCCCATACCTAGGAAGGCCCCCACTCAGGACCGTAACAAAACTCAATGATGATGGTTTCTCCCTTGGCAACCCTGGCAAAGCAGGAATTGGAGGTGTGTTTAAAGATAGCAATGGTGTCGTCATTTGTTTATTTTTCAGGTCCTATTGGCTTAAGAGACTACACAGAGGCTGAGGTTCAGGCTATCCACCTCACCATGAGCATCTTTAGGGATTAGATGGAAGGTAAGTTGGAGGTGGAATATGATTCCTCTAATGTTATTTCTTGGGCTCAAGTTAAGAGTGTAGGTCTTTGGAGATTAGCTGGGCTTTTGAATGAAAATTGTGTGATGTATGATGAACATTGGCTGTCCAAATCATGGGCCTTGTGTGTTTCCTTGTATGCTGGGCAATCCTTGCCCGTCAACATGCACTTGTACTCTCTCTCTCGCTCTCTCTCTCTCTTTTAGGCCTTGTTTGTTTAAGATTATGACAACTGATTGTCAGTCAAACCAATTTTTGGACTCAAAATTAATGTTTAAATTTGAGTCCAACAATCGGTTTGGCACTGACAATTGGTTGTCATAATCTTAAACAAACAGGGCCTTAATATATTTATCTTTTGCCTACAAAATTTCTATAATATTGTGTTTATACAGCAAAACAAAAGCATGAAACCAAGATGAGGAGAAAAGCTCTCAACATGGCTTACTTGGGTCGATGTTGGTAATGACAGCCGTCCCGCCAAAATTGCAGCTAGTTGGAGCTGGGTTCTTCTGGTAATAATTGTTGAACGCATAGGATGCATGATCGCGAAGTGTGTTTGGATTGTAACAACTTCCACCTTGTTGGATTGCAGAACAATCTGCCCCACCATACCCACAGGCGTAGTCAAGAGCCACCTGCAGAGCTGTTTGTGAAGCAGTTTGGCTCGCGATGCACCAACTCTGGCCTGATGATACAGGGGTTGTCGTTGCCGGAGTTGTCACCGGAGTTGTCACCGGAGTTGTGACAGGTGTCATCGGAGACGCCGGAGTTACAATTGGGTTCACCATAGGAGTTGGCATTGTTGTTGGAGTTGTCGGATTGATGACAGGAACCGTCGTTATCGGAACAACAACATCTGATTGAGATGTGGTAATTCTGGATGAGAATTCCCTCTCAATCAGGTCCCTATTAGATGCGTCCTTTTGTTTTAAAAACTGCAGGAGTTCTGCTGGAGAAGAAGATGAAATACTCCCATCATATGAGACTCTAATCAATGTTCCTGGAAAGCAATTAAAATTTAAGATGAGCGAGCTAGATGAGGAATAGTTAAATTTGAATTTGAAGCAATAATTCAAATTAGAAATTTTCTAGAACTGAACCAAAAAGCCCTAGTTAAATACAAATATTTATGAATTTTCCACCCCATCATGCTTCACACACCATGAAGCCACAAACCCATAAAATCCAAATAATGAACATATATTTCCAAAGTTTTCTATCCTCACCATTGCTCATTAAACTCCCTATGAAAATCCTTGGAAAAGCATCTAAATTCTAATGATCAAAACATTTTCCCAAAGTGATTACAGTTTCATCCTCCATGCACCAAAAGACAGGAAAAACATAGCAGGGAAAAAATAATAAAATAACTAAATAATTTGAGAACATATTTCAAATACTGAAGTACACCAAGCAACACATAACCATGAAAGAGAAAAACCTATTCAAATGCCAAAATGCTCTCTATCTACTAGGAATAAAAAGCTAAGCTGTGATGGTAAAAAAATAAAACTAGAACCACACTTCCAAAACTACTAACCTGAACAGATAAACAGGCCAATGAGGAAGATTAAACATTGAAGTATCATTTTTCCCATGCCTCCAAACTTTTTACAATTAGTCTCTGCTTCTCCTCCTCTTTATTCAAAGACCAATTTTTTTTATTTTTCAAGCCAAAGAAGCATTCAAGGTTCTTGAAAAAGAATGATATCCTTTCTTTTGTGGGGGCTGAGGAATCAGAGCTTTCTTGGGTCGAAGAGAGAGCATACAGTCGGGAATAAGAGAAAACTTGAGAAGGGAGTATGGGAGTTGAAAGGTGCACGCTATAGCAGGTGAAAAAGGAGAAAAAGTTGAGGAAAAGTAAAGGAGAAAAAGTGAATTGTTTGGAATTTAAGTATGTTGTGGCCTAATGCTAATGATGATGATGGTATTTTTTATTATCTTCCAACTTCCCTTTAACTGTTTATTGTAACCAAATCAAAAGCCAAAGGTGGGAAGGGAAACTATCCGTTAAGTGGGTAGTTTTTTCTTCCTCTTAATCTTTATTCTATTGTATATCATTTCAATTAATGTGGGATTTTGAGAACCGATTGTGACTCCAAAACTGATTATTAGACTCTATTTAGGCCCTGTTTGTTAGGGATTTTGAGAACTAAATGTGAGTCCAATATTATTGGACTCAGAATTATGTTTTGGACTCGCACATGGCCTTACGTTTAATTTTGAATCCAAAAGCCCGTTTAGACTCACAATTGGTTCTCAAAATCCTCCGATTGTTGCCTGGCGAAGAATGGAAAAAACAAAAAATTGGGAAGAACCCATTTGACAAAAATTGTACCGTGATGCCGGTTTCGGAAGATACCCATAAAAGATGGTGTGAGAATGAGATATAATCCTATGTTTTGGGCATCCCCATGAAACAAGAAGAGTCCATATTCTCTATTTTCTAGTTTTGGGTGTCCTATTAATATCTAGGGATTTGCTAGGGACCATCACAGAAGGCATTTCGTGGGCCGGCTGTTGCCTGAGAGAGCAGCCACATAGGCTCACTTTTCAACAGATTTTGTCTTATTTGTTTAATTCATCTGAGGTGGCTGCTCTCTCATGCAACAGCCCGCCCACTGCGATAGTCTCTAGCAAATCTAACGACATTTAGGCTGCTCATAATATTTCAGTGTATTTTATGGATCCATCTATACAATGGAAGAATACAGAGAATTCATCTATACAATGCAAGCATACATAGAATTTAGGTGGTTCGACAAAACTTTAATGCTGAGTTAATGGCACATACACTTACGATCATAGCTTGTTGCCAGAATCGTAAGAAGTATAATTAGGATAGTAAGATACGATTCAGAATCGTAAATTTTCAAATTTTTTAGTCCCACATCAAAATTGCACAAAATTCTTCCCACTTTTGGAGCCTATAAAAGTCATACATACGGCAACATGTAACTTTAAAGCTTGCCATTTTATTAAATATCGATTAAGGCGCATGGATAGATGATCAATTGCCTAAAATCACGATGCAATATTCCAATTGATTAGACTCATCACACACGACAGTTACGAGCAGTTCGAATTGAAAATACTCTTTAGGATACTTATTCTATTCTAAGGCCTTGACTGCCCGCAGTTCAAATTAAAAAAATTCATGAAGACACACGTTCCAACCACCAGAGGATGAGAGCATGTGCGCTATTCAAACACTTGGAGAGCAGTTAACAAGCGGTGGGACCCAAAATTAACATGATTGTAAAAATTCGAATGAAGAACAGTTGCAGACGGTTGATCAACAACCACCAAGATCGAAACATATAAATAAAGGAGGAAAAGAATTTTGAGGGGGATGAGAACAGTCATCATTCAACTTGTTCTTTTCGTTTCTAGGAGTAGTTTGTAATCTAGTCTATCTTACTCTCTTACTTGTCAATTCGACGGTGTACTTTGAATCATCAATGGACTTGTGATATTGAAGGTATTCTCTTGTATTGTTCTTTAGTAAAATTTTCCTTAACATTAATGACATTTTTGTTGGCGATTTTCAGTAGTATTACCTTGATCTTTGTATTTCTTCTTTATAATCATCAATTGGTGCCAAAATTTTATTATTCAGGATTGGGTAGCCTTCCTTTTCCTTAACATCAATGCCACTTTTGTCGGTGAGTTGCAGTAATATGATGCTGAATTTTTGTCTTCTCCATATTCATCAATTGGTGCCAAAATTATATTATTCAGAATTGGTACATACATGGGAACTCTGTCATGGTGACTACATTCAGCTAGTTCAGAGAAAGAAATCTAATAATACAATAGGAAGGCATTTGATCGTTGACATTTCAAATCCTTCGCCAACAATCACAAGGAGGGTTGAGGAGTCTATATATTGATACTGCAGAATCATGCTGGTTTTAACTTTTAAAATAGATAGAAGCAAAGAGAAATGGAAGTGGACACCTCTCTGTTTACAAAAGTGGACCCAATCTCTGCGCTTCATATCGGCCATTCTCTCGATGTTAACCAATGCTGCAGTCTGTGTCTGTGAGTCTTCTCTTAAAACCCCCACCTGAAGTCCTCTTTGTCGTCGCATTCAGGCGGGAGCTGATGGAGGTGTGTATATGAGATGTGTTAGGATTTCAGATATTAGATATTATTTGTTGGAAATATGGATTTGAGCTTCTATTACTTCTATGTAGTAGAATATATCAGATAGTTCTTCTGATATTTGCGCTCTTGGCGGGCTTACTTACAATGTACTTACAATGATGAGATTTGATATGACTAGTTTGCAAACCTCAAAGGCACCTTATTACAACATATGTTCCTGCCACCTAAAATGGGCAGTGTAACCATGTTACACAGGCCTACATTCTTCATAGTATTCGTATCCATTATGATGGAATTCACGGAATTGCTCACTTGGTTTTCTGCTTCAGCATCTTTGCGTTGATATTAACAGTCGTGTTTGCCACATGAACCAGTTATTGATATGCTCCTATTAAGTTACTTTAAATCTCTTGCAATTAGGAGTAGAAAAAACCCCATAAAGGTAAATAAACAAGGGAAAGAAGCAGACTCAATTTCTCTTGGTAAATAGCAACTTATTTCTCTGTATAATATAATTATTCAGCATATGGGTTCTTGAGCTTTATTACATATATAAGATAGAAATAGAAGAAAATACTGGTAGCTGAATCACATTGGAACCCATTGTATTTGAAATGCCTCAAATCTTCTTCTTAAAAATAGGGGTAGTTGCAATTATCATAACCTGCACAGGGGATAGAAAATCAAATCATTAGTACCAACTAGTAGCATTTAGATTTTTGACATCTTTATGCAATCAATCCTTTAAAAATCCAAAAATTAGTCGATTAATTTGACTAAAAAAGCAAAACGAAAGAGGACTGTACGAATTCAGTCTTTTGATAATGACAATTACATAAGGTTTAAATGGAATGCTTACTTGGGTCGGTCAAAACGATAAGACCAGAATTATTGAAGTGGCAGTTCCATGTGTGCCTCTTGTTGGTCTGGTAGTAGAGGTTCATTGCTATAGAAGCATGGGAGATTTTGAAGTCTGGGGAATAGCATGAGCCGCCCATTCGGAACACACTGCAGTCTATCTCTGAGCACACATAGTTTAGGTTGTTTTGCAAAGCTGTATCATCCAATGAAGGCTTCGCCACACACCAAGTTTTCTGTCATGATAAGATACAATACCACCTCAGTCTAATAGTATGGTTAAATACTTAAATTCTTCTATTTTCATCTGTATTAACAATTTAAAACTTGTGTTTAGAGTTACTGTTGTTACTTAATTTTTAGTTACAAATTGAGCATACTTGGGTTGTAGAGATTGTTTGGTTGTTTGAAGCTATGTCATGATTAAAAAGACCACTATAGCTTATTTAGAGATAAGCACTAATTTTCATTTTCAACAAAGCAGATCATTATGATTAGTTTTATAAAATTCAAAGAGGCACTTACTGTAAGAATTCAGTGTAGTTTCTGCATCTGAGAACACTTGGTGGTTTGGGAACACAAAGTAATGGTAGCTTTCATCATAAACATGTTTTTGTAATTTAGCTGTTTTCTGTGGATTGCTGCTTGAATTCTGGTTTGATATTTGCTATTTTTTGCCTTTTTTCTGTAAGAATGTTGTAACTATATTATCATGCAAGGGTTTTATCTGAGATAATATGAATAATTTTATAGAATCAAAACATCACTCTATGAAAACCAGCATAGTTTAAATAAACAAGAAAAACTATGGCAGTTTAATTTGGTTGTGTACAATGTATTTTGATTGATTATTTGTGGTTTCCATCTTTTATGTGCAGTAATGTAGTATTTATTTATACTGTTATACTGAGTTCTTTGAACTACCTGGGCCACCTGGCCATTCGCCAACCTCGTGGTTCCTGCAAAAATCATACAAACAGTTTAAGTTCTTCAATGATTTGAAGATCTCATTACTAATCCTTATTTTCCATGGTTAGATCAGATATGACAACAACATGACAGGGAATTGATTTACAGATTTGATAAGTGGGATCTACCATTTGTAAGAGAACTGAAGGCAAAGATTCAAAAACTGTGAAGCAACATTGGGTTAAAAGAAAAAGAAAACCTCTTAACGAGAAAGCATTTCAAAACTAATGAATTACTTTTCCAATTGATGAGACTACAGTTAAAATATTGGAGGAAAGGTAATTTACTAATGTAAATCTAGTTAAATCTAAAGAACTGAAGTTTTAATGAAAATCCAATTTCAATTAGAAAAGAACTCACGAAATGAATATAAACCCAGTTCTTATTTGAAGAAAAATTTGTCAAAGCCCAGCCAATTTTTATGGAACAACCTGCCAATAAATTAAAGACCAGGACAGGGTTATAGTTAAAATAGCCAATCATAGATATAAAGAAATTCCAGTTCGTCGGTAGACCCTGTTCAGAAGAATCAGAACTAGAGAAAGTCTAACTAATTGAGATCCAGTTCAGATTTAAAGGAAGAGCTGAGGTTTTTTAATTAAGCCCACTGAATTTTTTTTAAAATGTAAAGATAGAGTCTCAATGGAACATTAGTCAGAAGAAGTGAAATAGGCCAATCAAAGTCTAGATTTAATAGAATTTTTTTAATTAAAAAAGAATATCTAAGTTTGAAATTAAATAATTGCTCCATTTCAAAAAAAAGAAATTAAATAATTGCTAGTTAGTGAAAATTGGTAAACATTTAAAGGGAAGCAGAACTAGCCAACCTCAACAAAAACCAAAGTCACATTGAAGAACAATGACATGAACAAAAAAAAAAAGTTTTCTTGAATCAGCTAATGCAACTGAGAAATGTACTAAAAACTCAACCCAATTGAGTATATACCAGAGCTGAAGCACAACAGAAGAACAAAGGAAAGCATGGAGAGAGACATGAGAGTTTTCGCCATGATTCTTGATTATCCCAAGAGTGTTGTTGGTTTGAGAAGAGGGATTTGATGGGGGTTTTAAAGGGAAGAAGAACAACAACAATATTCCAATTTTTTTCTTCAGTTAGTTCTTTTCCCACTTTTTTCTTCATTTTGGGTTTTTTGAGAACAAAGAAAATCATCCTTTTTGTAACCACTTCCAAATGAGATGTGATTCCTGTAACAGAGTATCATCCAAATTCAATATTCTTCAGTTGATTTCGTTCATGAACATGTGTTATCTGCTTGTTTTATGTTCCTTCAGCCTTGTTTTGTGAAATAGATGCATGGATTGGTTGTAAAGTTTGCCAAGGTTGAGCTTGGTTGTTTTAGGGTGGGTCCTACTTTTTTAAAGTAATCTAGGGGAGGTGGTATATTCGTCCCCCCTTCTCCCTGGGCCACACCCATCCAGCGTATGTATGACTACTCTTTTTAAAATAGAAGGGGTGGCCCACGGAAGAAAAGGGGGAGAAAAAAACTCTTCCCTAGTCTAGATGATCACTTTATGGGTGTATGTCCTTATCAGTGCAGTAGTTTTTGTTTTTGCATTTGTTTAGCTTTTCTTTAACATTGGGGGAGTATATGAGCTGTAAGTTTAGTAGCATCAAAACAAACATATTCTGTTACTGAATTAGGAAACTAAACAGCCTCTATTTCTGTATTATGGCTTCTTTGGATGCCACCAAAATTGGTCCTCATTTGCATCTAATATTAATTTAATTTAATCTTATTTGCAAATGGGACATTAAAGCATCTTTGGAAGCCATTAACTATATAATTTCTAGGACTACTGCATTAATTTAAAAATTCTTGTTTTAAAGAGGAATTTATTTTTCTCTGCTTCCCAGCACCAACTCCTGCTATCTATCTTTCTCTCCCACCTTCTCAAGTCTCTCTTACACTAGGTAAACAGATATATTCTATTTGGGAAATGATATAAGCACTACAATGTCTTGATATTTCCACAAAGCATCTTGTCTTTTAGTATTTAAAGATTTGTCAAAAATGTTATTACAGTTCCAAAAAAGCTCTCACAAGCCAATTAAAAAAGAAAAGACAAGCTGCTACTATAAAAACATGGTTGTGCAGATGTCATTTCCCTATATTTTTCATGGTTACCAAACATGTAGAAAGTGTCTAGGGAATTTTGCATAAAGCTCTTCAAAAATGCTTTTGCTAAATTGCCTAGACATTCCGATAAGATTAAGGCCTTTTAGGAACACGTTAACTTATTATTTCTACATAAAATCATATGCAAATAATTTTAGGGAAAAGTGTGCGTACTCGGTCGAGTAGATAAGCTTATCTACTCGGTCGGGTTAAAACAGTGGGGGCCCACATTTTTGGGGTGATCCAAACCATTCATTTGAAAGGCCCTTACCTAGATAGGGTGTCCACAAAAAATCAGCCCCATAGGACCATCCTAACTCATCCAACAATGGAGGGAAAAATGGGCAGATTTGTGGACAAGCTGTGTTTGTCCATTTTCCCCTCCACTGTTGCATGGGTTAGGATGATCCTATGAGGGTGATTTTTTGTGGACACCCTATCTAGGTAAGGGCCTTTCAAATGAATAGTTTGGATCACCCCAAAAATGTGGGCCCCCACTGTTTTTAACCCGACCGAGTAGATAAGCTTATCTACTCGACCGAGTACGCACACCTTTCCCATAATTTTAAGAGGTATCAAATGAGGGCAGTAATGATTATGCCAAGTACCCTCATCTTGGAAAAAAAAAGCCTACAAAAATACTCTCTATTTAATGTGAAATTTGGATTGTGATCCAGCCATGGTAGGGCCTACCATATGAACAGTCCAATATTTTAAGGTCCTACATACAGGCCTTGTCGGGACCTTAAACCATATTATTATGTGTGTCAAATGGTTAGTGATTACTATCCAGATTCTTAAGCAGTAGTGTATTATTGTTGCTATTAATATCCAGATTCTTTTGACGTGGTCCTCTGACTTGTAGATGACACAATGTGAAAAAAATAATTCGACCGTAAGAGGAAGGTCCAACTGAATTTTGTTTTCTATTGTTCCACATCATTTGTAGTTTAGTCTTTTTTCTTCTTGACAAACAATTTTCTTTGTTTTCATTTCAATCATTTTTCCTGATAAACCTATGCTCATCATCTAAGAATGATATCAGAGCAGTTGAATTAAAGATTACTTCATTAGAGAATAGCCATCAGAAAAGGCAAGAACTTATATGAGACTCCTCAAGTGAAAAATAAAGATTTTGAGAGAGTTCTGAAAGTTGCAAAACGCTCAGAATCAGTTTCATTAATGAATAATTTCCATTCTCACATTGGTTGATCTCATGTATGCATGAATTTTGCTTGTGTTCTTCTCTCTCCCACTTGTCTGGGACAATCAAAACCATTGATCTTGTAAAACTTCATGACGCAACCCACATTGTCTTGATACCATCCTGAATGGACATCCTATGTGTAAGATAAAGTACTATATAAAAATCAATGCTTTAGCTTTTATTGGTGGAGCCTAGACGAGGATTGATCGATCAAGATCTTAGGATCATCTGATCAAAGTATTTTCCTCGGCATTTTGCGGCCTTATGGCGTCTGTTGGATCAATGGATATGATAATGTAAATGAGGCATAACCCACTACAAGAAATTGGGTTTTCATCGGCGGTTAAAGGTGTGAGTATCCGCCTGTGAAACCTATACCAGCACAATATGAGCGGTCAATTATCCGCCACTAATTGAGACTTACCTATAGGTTTCACCTTCGGATAATTATGTCCACTGGTGTATATTTTAAATTACCGGTGGTGTTCGCCCCTTGGCCCTTGGCTGGATGCTGCTGGTCCACATGGAGTAAGACCTAGGACACTCCAAATGGACGTTCTGATGAATTATCCTAATGGATAATAATTAGAACAGATCTTCACCCAGGCATAGGTGGATCAAATCCAAATTGAATTCGTTGACAGCCCAGTAAATGTGGGAAAAAAACATTTCCTATTGGTTGTGTTACTTTCCTTATCTCCCTTTTTCAGAAAGGTGATGAGAGAATTGTAGGATCCTGTCACTACTAAGTTTTCCAAAACCAATTGGTGATGGGAAATGCACAATCATTATCTTTATTGAGTAAGCACCCTATAAGGACGGGACGGGACGGATTAATCACACCCTGGTGCTGGTGAGGTCTAGGCACATTGAGCACAGGGGCATCTGATCATGGAATGGGACTCTTGTCTGATCATGGAATGGGACTCTCTTCTTAAAGTGCCCTGACATAGACGTTGGAATTTTCTACACTGCAGAGATTAAAAATAGAAACTTGCGATATTGAAGGTATTCTCTTGTATTGTTCTTTAGTAAAGTTTTCTCTTTACTTTAGACAAATTATTAAGTCCTTGTTCAGAAAGCAATTGAACCAAAAATCGTTTGATTGTAATTCATGCACTACTCTGACAAGGAGTTACATCTGTTAATTGGAAAGACATTCAACCTTAACCTTATTTAGAAGGATTTCTCTTGGATTTAAATAGTGTGTAGGAATTTTGCACAACAAGCACACCATAGCTTTGTTGAAAAGTACGAGGGGATGATTTTTCTGTGGAAGAGTTACAACCCAGATGAAAAAAAAAAACCACAAGATAATCCAGAAGTAAAATTTGGGCAGAAAGTAATTCATGTCTAACATGAGGGGTCCTGGAGGTATCACTCCTCTTCACATTGCGGCCTCCATGGAAGGTCCAGATGGGGTACTGAAGTTTTTAACTGATGAGCCAGAACAGATACACATTTGCTGGCATTTATTATTCCATGAAATTATCACTTTGCCTTCTTTGTCCTTAACATCAATGCCATTTTTGTTGGTGATTTGTTGTAATATGATGCTGATCTTTGTCTTTCTTTATATTCCATCAATTGGTGCCAAAATAATAATATTCAGGAATGGGTAGCCTTCTTTTCCTTAATATCAATGCCATTTTTATTGCCGATTTGCAGTAATATGATGCTGATCTTTGTCTTTCTTCTTTATATTATTTAGGATTGGGTACATACATGGGTGCCAAAATTATATTATTTAGGATTGGGTACATACATGGGAACTCCCGAAGATTACTTGCTCGTCGAGGTCATGGTCATTACATTCAGTTTGTTCAGAGGAAGAAACCTAATAATACAACAGGAGGCCATTTAATCCTTGACATCTCAAATCCTTATTCGGATTTCAGATCTTAGATATTAGTTGTAAGAAGAGATGGATTTGAGCTTCTATTACTTCTATGTAGTGGAGTATATCAGTTAGTTCTTCTGATATTTGCGCTCTTGGCAAGTTCACTTACAATGATGGGATTCGTATCCACGCAGGCCTACATTCATCATA
This sequence comes from Tasmannia lanceolata, assembly GCF_043159265.1. Classification (NCBI taxonomy): domain Eukaryota; kingdom Viridiplantae; phylum Streptophyta; class Magnoliopsida; order Canellales; family Winteraceae; genus Tasmannia; species Tasmannia lanceolata. The sequence continues at coordinate 48,396,154 of NW_027518692.1, forward strand.
GTATTCATATCCATTATGATGGAATTCACGGAATTGCTCACTTGGTTTTCTGCTTGAGCATCTTTGCATTGATATTAACCCCCGTGTTTGTAGCACAAAACAGTTATTGATATGTTTCTTCTATTAAACTATGGTTTTAGGCAGGTTAAATCTCTTGCAATTAGGACTAGAATAAAACCCACAATGGAAAATAAACAAGGGAAAGAAGCAGACTCAATTTCTCTTGGTAAACCAGCAACTCATTTCTCTGCATAATATAATTATTCAGTATAGGTGTTTTTCAGCTTTATCACATATATAAGATAGAAATAGAAGAAAATACTAGTAGCTGAACCACATCGGAACCCCATTGTATGTGAAGGGCATCGAATCTTCTTCTTAAATATAGGCGTAGTTGCAATTATCATAACCTGCACAATGGATAGAAAAATCAATCATTAGTAACAAAAAGGTAGCATTTGGGTTTTTGAAATCTTTATGCAATCAATCCTTTGAAAATCCTAAAATAAGTCGATGAATATGACTAAAAAAATAAAAGAGGACTGCAGGAATTCAGCCTTCTAATATTGACAATTAGATAAAGTTTAAATGGAATGCTTACTTGGGTCGGTCAAAGTGACAAGAGCAGATTTATTAAAGTCGCAGTTCCAGTGGAACCTCTTCTTGGTCTGGTAGTAGAGGTTCATTGCTATAGAAGCATGGGAGATTTTGATGTCTGGGGAATAGCATGGGCCGCCCTTTATGAACGCATTGCAGTCTATTTCCGTGCATGCATAGTTTAGGTTGTTTTGCAAAGTCGTATCATCCGATGAAGGCTTCGCCACACACCAAGTTTTCTGTCATGATAAGATACAATACCCACCTCAGTCTATACTCTTGTTTATTTCTTCTATTTTCATCTGTATTAACCAAGGTTTTAAATTTCGGTTTCGGCTAAAATTTCGTACTTATCCGAAACCGAAATTCCAGCCGAAATCCTGAAATTTCGTTCGAAATTTGGTACAGCACTCGAAATACCGTTTTTTATGGGTCGAAATTTTGACCGAAATTACCGAAATTTCGTACGTTTCGGCAATTTCGGTAATTTCGGTTTCGGTCTTGACCGAAATCCGGTCGAAATTTCAAACCATGGTATTAACAATCTAAAACTTGTGTTCAGAGTTGCTGTTGTAACTTAATTTTTAGCTGCAAATTGAACATACTTGGGTTTTGGAGATCGTTTGGTTGCTTCAAGCAAAGTGCTATAGCTTATTAGAGATTAGCACCAATTGTCATTTTCAGCAAAACTAGATCCTTATGAATAATTTTATAAAATTCAGATCACCACATAACTATAAGAATTCAGTTTACTTTCTGCATCTGAGAACACTTGTTGGGAACACAAAGTAATGGTAGCTTTCATCGTAAACATGTGTTGGTAATTTGGCTGTTTTCCATGGATTGCTGCTCGAATTCTGTTTTGTATGTGTTATTTTTTGTCCTTCTTTGTAACTATATTATCATGCAATTGTTTTAACTGAGATAATTATGATTAATTTTATAGAATCAAAACAGCACTCTATGAAAACCAGCACAGTTTAAATAAACAAGAAAAACCATGGCAGCTTAATTTGGTTGTTTTCAATGAATTTCAGTTGACTATTTGTGATTTCCATCTTTTATGTGCAATAATGTAGTATTTTTTTTCCTACTATTATACTGAGTCCTTTGAACTACCTGGCCATGCACCAATCTCACGGTTCCTGCAAAAATCACACAAATAGATCAGATGTGACCATAACAAGATAGAAAAACAATTTACATATTTGATGAGTGGGATCTACCATCTACTAAAACCACATCACAAACATGAGAAATATCAACGATTCAAAAACTGTGAAGCAACATTGGATTAGAAAGAGAAAAAAAAGCCTCTTAATAAGAAGCCATTTCAAAAGTAATGAAGTACTTTTCCAATTGATAAGACCAACAGTTAAAATATTGGAGGAAAGATAATTTACTTATGAAAATCTACTTATATATCTGGTATTAATGAAAATTCAATTTCAATTAGAAAGGAACTCATTAAGAGAAACCCAGTTCTTATTTGAAGAAAATCTGTCAGTTATGGAAAGCCCAGTTCAATTTTTTATTGAACTAACTGCCAATGAATTAAAGACCAGGACAGGATAATAGTTAAACTAGCCAATCATAGATATTAAAGAAATTCCAATTCGCCGGCAAACCCTGTTCAGATCTAGAGAAAAGTCTTAACTAATTGATATCCGGTTCAGATTTAAAGAAAGAACTAAGAATTTTGTGAAGCCCACAACTCTTTTTATGTAAAGATGTAGAGTCAATGGAACCCCACTTCAGAAAAAAATGAAGTAGGCCAATCAAAGTCAGTTTTGAAGGATAACTGGCCATTATGTGAATGGCCAATGGGGATTTGATGAAAAGCTGGTCATTTAATTCCTGGCTAGATTTGCAGTCAAACCATCCAACTAATGAAAATGCAGTCTAGATTTAATACAATTTTTTTTACTTAAAAACAATATTTAAGATTGAAATTAATTACTTTCTAGTTAGTGAAAATTGGTATATATAGAGAGCTAAACTAGCCGACCTTAACAAAAACCAAAGTCACATGAAGAACAATGTCACATGAACAGAGAAAAAAAAAAGTGTACTTGAATAAGCTAATGCAACTGAGAAATGTAGTTAAAAAAAACACAATTGGAGTATATACCAGAGCTGAAGCACAACAGAAGAACAAAGGAAAGCATGGAGAGCGACATGAGGGTTTTAGCCATGATTCTTGATTATCCCAAGAGGTTGGTTTGAGAAGAGGGATTTGATGGAGATTTTATAGGGAAGAAGAAGAACAGAAATATTTCATTTTTTTTCTTCATTTAGTTATTTTCCCACCTTTTTCTTCATTTAGGTGTTTTCGAGAACACAAAAAATCAACCTTTTTGTAACCCCTTCCAAATGAGATGTGATTCCTGTAAAAGAATAGCATCCAAATTCAATATTCTTCTGTTGATTTCGTTCATGAACATGTGTTAGCTGCTATTTTTATGTTCATTTTGCCTTTCTTTTGGGAAATAGAGGAATGTATTGGTTGTAAAGTATGCCAAGGTTGAGTTTGGTTGTTTTACTGTGGGTCCTATTCTTTTTTTTTTTTTGAATGGTCTATGAAGTGATAAATTCATCCCCTTTTCTTCCCGGGACCACCCCATCTAGTGTATTTATGACTACTCTTTTTACACTCGAAGGGGATGGCCCGGGGAAGAAAAGGGGGTGAATATATCAATGCCCTAGCCTAGCTGATAACTTTATGGCTGTATGTCTCGATCATTTCAGTTTTTTTGCTTTTCTTTAACATTGGGGGAGTAGATGAGTAGTACAGCATCAAAACAAACAGATTTTATTACTGTATCAGGGAACTAAACAACCTCTATTTCTGTGTTAGAGGTTCTCTAGATGCCACCAAAGTTGTTCCTAATTTGCAAATAAGATTAGATTAATCTAATCTTATTTGCAAATGGGACACTAAGGAATCATTGGAAGCGATTAACTATATAATTTCTAGAACTACTATATTCATTATTTGCAAACAGTCAGTATTTAACTTCAAAACCATTTGGATATAAGATGATATGCAAATAATTTTAAAAAAAAAGCCTCTAAAATTAATCCTCAATTGTAGATAAGATTATATTAAGTTAATCTTACTTACAAATGAGACATGAAGACCTCTTTTTGGAAGTCATTGAATATAGGCAACTGATATCTGGACGGCCATGTTTTGATAATAGGACAAACTCACTTTGTTTTAATCATTTTAAGCGGCCTCAAAATCAGTTCCATTAATGAATAATTTACAACAATAACCCAATTTACATTCTCACATTGATTGATCTCAATTAAGCATGAATTTTGCTTGTGTTCTCTCTCTCACTTGTCCGGGACAATCAAAACCATTGATCTTGTAAAACATCATGAGGTAACCCACATTGTCTTGATACCATTTTGAATGGACATCCTCTGTAAGATGAAGTACTATAAAAAAATAATAATCAACGCTCTAGCTTTTATTGGCGGAGCCTAGACGGGTGCGGCTTGATGGATCAAATTCAAGGATCATCTGATCAAAGTATTTTCCTTGGCATTTTGCGGCCTTGTGGTCATTGGTTAATGGGTCTGATCATGTAAATGAGACATAACCCACTACAAGAAATTGGGTTTGTATGTAAATCCAAGGTTGCCAAACATGGCCTTAAATATTAGGTGGGTTAATTGACCAGGATTTGGCTTCATTGACTCCTGATATTCACTCCTCCCGCCATTCCTCATATACCTTTCTCTCAGTCTCGACATTTTCTTACTCTACTTCGTGTTAATAATTTCATGGAGAAAACTTTGTGATCATGATTTAATAATTATACCATAGCAACTCCCTTTGAGGGATACGATTAGAAAAACAAAGAAATTCTAAGCAAAATGCCCAAAACGCTATTCAATTGATACATAATTTACATCAATGATCTCCATGAACACTCTCATTTCCCAGGAACAAAGTTGGTGGCATAGGCCCAAGCATTGTTGTTAACTGGATCTGCAAGGTGGTCCGCCAAGTTCTCCAACGGACCCTTACCAGTCACAATTGCCTGAACAAAGAACCCAAACATCGAAAACATAGCCAACCTTCCATTCTTAATCTCCTTCACCTTCAATTCAGCAAATGCCTCCGGATCATCAGCAAGCCCCAAAGGGTCAAAGCTCCCACCAGGGTATAGTGGGTCCACCACTTCCCCAAGTGGCCCACCCGCAATCCGGTAGCCCTCAACTGCACCCATCAAGATGACTTGACAAGCCCAGATAGCCAAAATGCTCTGTGCATGAATCAAGTTAGGGTTACCCAAGTAGTCCAGTCCACCCTCGCTAAAGATTTGTGAACCTGCCTTGAACCACACGGCCTCACCGAATTTGACCCCGTTGCGAGCGAGTAGCTCTGGGAAGACACACCCAAGAGCCCCAAGCATGGCCCACCGGCAGTGGATGACCTCGAGTTCGCGGTTCTTCGCGAATGTCTCGGGGTCGGCCGAGAGGCCAGCGGTGTCCCACCCGTAATCGCCGGGGAATTCTCCGGTGAGGTAGGAAGGGGGGTCACCGGAGAGAGGTCCCAAGTACTTGACTCGGTCGGGTCCATACCATGGGCTACCTTTGGGTACAGTTCTACGCATGGTGACCCTGCCTTGGTTGACGAGTTTGGAGGAGGAAGGAGAGAGGTTGAGAGCCTTTCCGGCTAAAGAAGGAGAGGAGAGAGCCATTGAAGCCATTGGTATGATAGTTTTTTGTTAGTTTTAGGTAGAGAAGATATTGTGGGAGATGAGATAAGATAGGCTTTGTGGGTTTTTTTTTATAGGGGACAGAGAGAGGAAGGATACAAGTGTTTCCTCATCTTTGAAAATCTAATAGTGTTTTTCTATTGGTTGATGGATTGTGTGATGTTCTTCTGTGGCCAACAAGTTGGCACTGCTTACAACACGCAAGCCTCGAAGATATACAAGCCAGGCATTTGTTGATCTTTGGATTACGTTGTTTGTGTTCTAACGAATACCAACATTCCACGTTTCAATTTGAGATTACACTATCCGTTTGATTTATCTTTCTATTTCTATAGACTGCTGCCAAGGATGGATTAAGGATTATGCTCCAAAATCTTCTTTGTTGGACTATCCTAACCGTTGGATATGTAGAGACTTCTGCAACAAATATGGGCATTGCATTAAAATTTTGTACCCGTCCATCTTAAGGGCATGAATTGAATGTATGGTTAAGATTGTTTCATGTTGGAGATTCTTGGTTCTCGTCAATATATGGTGTATTGACGTTAATGGATTGGATCATTGAACTGGAGATTTTATATGGTGTATTGGTGAAGGTTTAAAATTTCGGTTTCGGAGTCCTGAAATTTCGAAATTTCGGTCGAAATTTGGTAATAATTAAAAAAGCTTATTAATTCATTTTGAAATTTCGGACTGAGATTCTGAAATTTCGTAACATTTGTTTTTAAAAAAAAAAATTACATTTTCTCCCGAAATTTGGTAAAGGCCGAAATTCGAAATTTCACCAAATTTCGGTTTCGGTCGCTTTCGGCCGAAATTTAAAACCACGTGTAGTGCCCTCTTCATAGGATGATTCCAAGGGTTCATTTGTTGAGCCACAATGTAAATAAGACTTAGGAGGCTGGGACCTAGTCCCATACCTAACATTTTGTCCTCACTTGCTTGATCTGACCCAGTTTTTGAAGAGGTAACGAATTGTACGAATATTTATTTTTATAGGAATCGACCTAATGATCAAAATACTTTATACACACCATCAATCCTTTCAAAATAATCCAAATTTCAAAAACTCTATTCAGATAGAAAAAAAAGAGGAAAGTGTTTCTGCGCACGTGCCCAGGGATATCCCTGCGCACAAGTGGCTTAAAAAGCCACCGATTGGTTCGTATGGCGGGTCCACCTCTTTTTGTGGACCCTGCAGAGATGGACCCGCCATACGAACCAATCGGTGGCTTTTTAAGCCACTTGTGCGCAGGAAGCTACCTGTGCAGAAACACTTTTCTCTAGAAAAAATACGCCCTCACTTAATTGATTTTAATATAAATGGATATATTTAGTCCGAATGGACCATAATATCCTTGAATGGACAAAAATACTGCCATAATGGTCAAAATCCCGCCTAAAACAAAATTCAAATCTTTCAAAGAAAGAACTAACGTTGCATAGATTTCAAGACAAATTTTATTTGGACGAACCTTAATAAGTATCATTTCAAACTTTAGTCCGACATCAATTTTGAGTATTTTTTCCATAGATTTTATCCTATAAATAGGGATAGACGCACAATATTTTCTATAATTTTCTCAAACAAAAAGTTAAAAATAATATTTCGATTTGAGCTCAAGAAATTTTGAATTTTAGCTTAAGATGTTTGGAAGAGAAATCTGAAAAGCTCCTCTGCAACTTTCTACCTTCCACCTTCATTTATAGGCTTAAGAAAATTAACAGGCAAAACCGATCCTCACAATCTAGTTCGCTTATATCTTCTGAAGTTAATTTTAAGCAAAGAAGAGAATTCTCACTTCTTAGCTATTAATTCATGAAAATTATAGTAAGTTACATGAATCTGATCAGATTGTAGATAGGGCTATCGATGGACCGAGACAGTCAGATGGATCCCAAAGGCCCAACATAATTGAACATGCCTTTCCGCACAACAGCTGGGTCCGCCAGAAACGATTTGGGTCTATCTTAAAGTCTGAAATCATGCCGGATTGGACGCTGACAACCACATAGTCGTTGGAGCATCCTAGGTTTGTTGAAGGCTGCCAATGTATGTTGCAAATGATATTAAGAGGCTGTTTGGATATGTGGATTTTAGAATCTTGGATTTCCTCAAAATCATGGATGAGAGGCTAAGAGAAGAAGGAGAACGCCCGTTTTGCTTCTCTTGAGAATCCTAGATTTTAACTAAGAAATCCAAGTTTTAGAAATCTCTCCCTCATCCTGAGATTTCTAAAACCTGGAAACATGGCATGATATCCTACAACTTGGTGACAGAAAGGAGGGCGAGAAATCAAAAAATGACAATGGGCTCCTTGTCTCCCATCCATGAATTTGAGGAAATCCAAGATTCTAGAATCCGCACATCCAAGAGGGTCTTTTCATCATATAAAATCTTCAATCAAAATGATCGTCTCTCTGTGATCGCTCGACTTTCTTTCTTCTATTGGATCTTTTCCTGACTTTAAGCCCTAACCAGTTAGACATCAACCTAACTCTAGGGGCTAGATGCTTTTATGGGCTTCAGGACACTTCTGGCTGTTCAATTCGAAACAGATCGTGACCCAGATACTAAAACTAGGATCCAATTAACACTCCGAATAAAGGATCCGATCCGAATTATATCCAATGACAACCGTTAGTTCTAAGTTTTAACCATCCCTTGTTTAGCCGTTATCAGATAGTTGAAAAAGATTGTCTATGTAGTGGCATTTTTACACTATAACCCATCCCTAGACACCAGTGATAATGAGGCAAGCACCCTACTGCACAATAAGCCCTACCTTCGATTGATCTGGACCTTCCATCTAATAGATTCCACATTGGATCTCTTTAAAGCTCAAAAATTATACATGCCCATAGAATACACTTCAGATACCTTTTCAAAAAAAAGAATACACTTCAGATACGTGCAATTGCAGAAAGAAAAAAAAAAACAAAGGAATAGATGTGGTGTGGGTTAATCGCACCACAGACGAACAGTTTCAGCTTATTTAGTTTCTATGTTTTTTTATCCGTGTGGTGTAGAAAATTTCAACGTCTATGGCAGAGTACCTCAGGACAAGAGTCCCACAATATAGATATCTCCATTAATGGCATCTCAATGCGTGGTAGAGAGACTGCAATTTCCCCTCAACCAATGAGAAAATAGATGGAGATATTCATAGATAAAGACAGATAAGACCTAGCAGCTATTTAAATCATTTCTTCACAGCCAACAATACGTCAATACCCATCTTCCTCCCACTATCTATTTACTTATACAGAAGAGAGCCATCAAAATCAGCATTAGAACCCATGGCTTCCATGACTCTCTCCTCTCCATCTTTGGCAGGGAAGGCTCTCAAACTCGCCCCTTCTTCCTCCCAACTCCTTGGCCAAGGCAAGGTCACCATGCGTAAGACTGTACCCAAACCCTCTGGCAGCCCATGGTATGGACCCGACCGAGTCAAGTACTTGGGACCTCTCTCTGGTGACCCCCCATCCTACCTCACAGGTGAATTCCCCGGCGACTACGGTTGGGACACCGCCGGACTCTCGGCCGACCCCGAGACCTTCGCCAAGAACCGTGAGCTCGAGGTCATCCACTGCCGGTGGGCCATGCTCGGAGCCCTTGGGTGTGTATTCCCGGAGCTACTCTCTCGCAACGGTGTCAAATTCGGAGAGGCCGTGTGGTTCAAGGCGGGTGCACAAATCTTTAGCGAGGGCGGACTGGACTACTTGGGCAACCCTAGCTTGGTTCATGCACAGAGCATTTTGGCTATCTGGGCTTGTCAAGTCATCTTGATGGGTGCCGTCGAGGGCTACCGGATTGCCGGTGGGCCACTTGGGGAAGTGGTTGACCCACTCTACCCTGGTGGCAGTTTTGATCCTTTGGGTCTCGCCGATGATCCAGAGGCATTTGCAGAATTGAAGGTGAAGGAGATTAAGAATGGAAGGTTGGCTATGTTCTCCATGTTTGGATTCTTTGTTCAGGCCATTGTGACAGGCAAAGGCCCATTGGAGAACTTGGCAGACCACCTTGCGGATCCGGTTAACAACAATGCTTGGGCCTATGCCACCAACTTTGTCCCCGGCAAGTGAGGCAGGGAAAACACCTTAAGCTGCTGCTTCTTTTTCTTCTTCTCCTCCTCCATCGATTTGGTAATGATGATCAAACGAGTGGTGTAGAGTGTAGACTCTAGTGTGATTGTGCAGCAGCAGTGCATTTATTGTAAATTATATTGCCGACCACATATATTAATGTGTGGGAAATGTCATTTTTTCGTATGTATGTATGTATGTTAAGTGTGTTTTTACTGTCTTTAAAATTGAATTGGGATCATTGGTATGGAGTGTGATGGTTTCTGAACTTTTCATAGTGTATGAGAACTTATCCAACAAAATCCCTCTTATGATTTTATCTGGTGGATGCCTTCTTGGTGATGAGAAATGATTTTCCATTCATTTTGAATTGAATTACAATTAGCCTGGATGAGTGTTTATATAGAACAGTACTCAACAGAATAAACATTGGAAGAGATTAGCTTAATGGTATATAGGAAGCAATGAGGATAGAATAAAAGTGTTCATCAAAATAAGAACACCGGCAATGGATCTTTGGCAGCCAACTTTGAGAAAATCACGAGTCACTTTCGGTTATCAAAATAAACATCGAAAGCACTTAGAGGTAGCCAAGGAAACCGATCGCAGCAGACTTGGCTTGTTTTTGCATCTGTTATGCTCACACCTCTTCCGTTAATATCCCTCCTTATAACTGTAACCAAGGTTTTAAATCCCTTTCTTTGAATGGTAACTTAAATCCCTTTCTTCTCCTTCTTTTCCATTTAATTAACTTGAAAAACATTGCGTCTCCTTGGTGGCTCCCGCTCTGATGTAGCTCCATAACCCAAACTGAACATGATTTTTTTCCTTTTTCTATGTGAAAGGGAAAAATCTGAGCACTGTGGGCCGCTTCTTTTATTTTTGAGTAATTCCATTATCTGATAACTCTATAGACCTTAACTCTATTTCCATACGCACGATGATGTTTGTGTGCCTTGTTCATCTTTTAAGAATTAACTGTTGATTGTGCTTTGACACTAAGCTAGTGTTGAGCAATTGTACTAAACCCCATTCTGGCTCCGTGTCACATTTCATACAAAAACCTCAAATATAGATATGTTAAATTATTCTCCACCACAAGCTCGAATACAGCCTGGGTTGTTGTTGTCTCTGCTTCTTCAAGTTTCCATCGACCAAGTTTCCTCAACGGTTCTCCTCCTTACCTTGAGGAGGAGGAAATCGACTCGTCAAATGGAGGATCTATGCGAACCCCCTGACCCCGGAAATAGAAATCTTGATGATGGATGGACGATGCAAGAAACTCCGGGTACGAGTTTCTTTGCCCCCATGGACTCCCTCAAAAACCCCCCCTAATCTTCCCCCATTGACAGCACCCCTCTGGAAGTGCGAGCCCTGGAAATGGAATACGGATTTGAGCAATATTCGACTATACAACCTGAGAGAATCAAACCCTCCCTTTTCAAAAACCTTGATAGGCTCAAAGCTCACCTTGAGGCAGATAAATTGCTTCCCTTTGACCCATCCACCCATTACAAAAATGGAACTAGGATTCACAAAATCTTTCCCAAACCTAGCAAATCCTCTCAGAAAAAAACCAGAAAAGGAAAGCCCCCAACCTCTTTTGACATTTGTGATCCTGAAATCTTGCAAGAATACCTTCCCTCCCCTCCCCCCACCCTTAGCCAAATCATTGAAAACACTCACCCTGATCCCATCTTTGCTCCCCGCTTCTCGCCGGAAAAAGAAACAGAGTCATCGGCATGCTCCCCGGGAAAAGCAAAACTTACCATTTCTAGTAAAGGATCCCCCATAGTTGGTGAACCCTCCAAAATTAGAATTCTTGGGGACCTCGCTTCCCATCTGGATGTGGGGAGAGAACCAAATTCGAAATCTCCTGCCAAAAATCCCTCTCTTGAGCGGGATCTACCTTTTCAAATTTTGAAATCAGCTCTCATTCCGGCCCCTATCCACCCCCATCTGCAAAAAGGATGAACTCCTTATTTGCGGGTGAACCCCCTCCTAAATCTCCTCCCCTTGATTACCACCTTCCGGAAATAGATGAAGAAGGCCTGACAAATATTGACATTGTGGATTCGGATACTGAAGATGCGGAAACTAAATGGGCAAATTGTCTTGTGGGTTATTTTTTAGGGAAACGCCCCTACTTCCCGGCGCTGAAAGATCACCTGTCCAGGAAATGGAAGTTGAAAGGTGAACTCCGGTTGTATGCTCTGAATAATGGCTTTTTCCTATTCCGATTTTTAAACTCAGATGATTGCACCCTTGTGCTTGAAGCATCCAACCATCACTATGGAGGCCGCCCTCTAATCCTGAGGAAATGGACTATGGATTTTCCATTGGAAAAGATGAGGCTCAACAGGATCCCCATATGGATCAGACTCCCAAACCTCCATTTGAAATTCTGGACAACAAAAGCCCTGAGCAAAATTGCTAGTGGAGTAGGCAAGCCCTTATACCTCGACTCTCACACTGCTGAGGCCTCTAGACTTCTCTATGCCCGAGTCTGTGTGGAAGTGGAGGCAGGAAAATCTCTACCTGATTCTGTTCAGATCAGAACCCCCTCTGGAAAAATCTCTCAAGAGATAGAATATGATTGGAAACCAATCTCTTGCCCCTCTTGCCTCACTTTCAATCACTCAGGTAAAAATTGCCCTCTGTCTGGCCCCATAGAAAAACCAAAGACCAGCACTCACCAGGAGTGGAGAACAGTTCAGAAAGCCCCCCTTGATCAAGGCCTGGTCCCCCTGCCTCTTGAACCTTGCCCTGAAGCTGTAAAAGACTCTGAAACTAAAGCCCCAAATTCACCACAGCAATCAAGCCTTCCCATCATCTTGCACAATCCCTATTCCATTCTTCAGGAATTAGTGGCTGATTCAGAAGAAGAACATACTCTGCCAACTCCCAATGCCTCCCCTTCTCCTCTTGAACCCTCCTCCAGCTCCGCCCACAATCTCCCCGCAAATTTCCCTGCCTCATCTCAACCCTCTACCATCTCATAAGCTAGTGAGGAGGAGAAAGGGAAATCCAGTGCCCCTGTTTTCAAACCATTTGCCAACCTGAGGACCAACTGGTCCCCTGGTCTTACCCTCAGAGCCCAAAAGCCCAGTTCGTCCGAAATGGAAGAGATTTCTGAAGGGCCTGCACAAAATACTTCCGTTACCCTCCAAGATAATTCAGAATCTCAGGATATGACAGCAGACTGTTGTCCTGCTAACCCAAAAAAACCAAATTCTTTCCAATGATTAAGTTTGGTGTATGGAATATAAGAGGTTTAGGAACATCCAACAAAAGAAAAGAGGTTAGAAACCTTATTCAGAAAAATTCTCTTCCCCTAATTAGTATTCTTGAAACTCACGCTCCTTCGGAAAAAATGGTTAGATACATTGATGAAATTTGTGGCTCCTGGGTTTATTTTGCAAACTACAATTCTTCTGCTAGAGGAAGGATCTGGTTGGTGTGGAATCCTCAGTTGATTCAGGTCAACATTATTCTAGAATCTGACCAATTCATTCACTATGAAGTTAGATTTCTCCAAACTCAGATCTCTTTCAATTTAACCTGCATCTATGCAAGAAATAAAGGCATCGATCGAAGAGTTCTCTGGTCCCATCTCTCCTCCATATCCCGGAATATTCGCCTCCCCTGGATAGTAATAGGTGACTTCAATATTATAAGATATGCTGATGAAAGAATCGGAGGAGCCAGCCCAAATGTCAAGGACATGGAAGAATTCAACCATTGGATTGACTCCTCCTACCTTACAGATCTGAGAGCCCATGGGCATACTCTTTCCTGGAATAACAGCTCTAAATTAGGAAATTGGAAACTTAGAAGACTTGATCGTGCTCTGGTAAACTCTGAATGGCTTGTCAATTACCCTAGATCCTTTAACGCTTATCACCACCATGGCCTTTCCGACCATTCTCCCCTTATAATCCAATTTGACAACGCCACTACCAATAGCAAAATTCCCTTCAGATTCCTATCTATGTGGCTAGAAGACTCCTCTGTGTATGAATGTGTGCAAAGGGCTTGGCAAACCCCAGTTATAGGATCCCCTTTGTACCGTGTTACTCAAAAACTTAAGGAGGTCAAAAAAGCTTTGAAAACTTGGAACCATGATATATTCGGAAGAATTGACATCCATGCCCCTCTTCTTCGCCAGCAGTTAGATGACATCCAATGCCAGATAGCCAGCTCTCCAACCGACATAAACCTGAGAAATGCAGAAGAGATCATGAAGGACTCTTATATCAAAATGGCTAGGAAAGAAGAGATTTTTTTCAAGCAGAAATCCAGAGTCCAATGGCTGGCCCTTGGAGATTCTAACTCTGCTTTTTTCCACTCTGCTATGGTGGCTCTTCGCAACAAAAACAGTATGCAAGACACTATTACTCCTGATGGCTCCTACTCCTCAGATCCAGAGGTAATCTCAAATGTAATGGTGGACTTCTTCAACAATATTCTCAACTCAAATGGCCTCAACCCCGAAGCCCATAGCATTCCTGACCCTATTAGAATCCTCTCCCCCAATCAGATTGAGGCCTTATCCAAACCATTCTCCATGGATGAAATCAGGGAAACCATCTTTGCATCTGATGGAAGCAAAGCCCCCGGCCCAGATGGTTTCAATGGTGATTTTTATAAATCTTTTTGGTACCTCATCAAAGAAGACATCACTGAGGCCATCCTTTCTTTTTTCATTAAAGGAAAGATGCTCCCGGAACTAAATTGCACCTCCATTACCCTTGTCCCTAAATCCCCTGATGCCTCCTCCCCTGAGAATTACCGTCCCATTGCCCTCTGCAACTTTCTATACAAAATCATCTCCAAACTGATGGCAAATAGGCTTAAATTGATCATGGATAACCTAATTAGCCCTTTCCAGTCGGCTTTCATCCAAGGTAGGACCATCCAAGACAACATTCTTCTCTCCCACGACCTTTGCCACAATTTCCATAGGAAAAACTCTACAAAAGCAATGTGCATTAAAATGGACCTCCGAAAGGCTTTTGATAGTGTGAACCACCACTCCCTGATCACCTTCCTCACAAAAATTGGTTTTCCAAACATCTGGTGCCTATGGATCCACCAATGCATTTCCACTCCCACATTCTCAATCTTGGTTAACGGATCCCCTCAAGGATTTTTCAAATCCTCTAATGGTCTTAGACAAGGAGATCCTCTCTCCCCCCTTCTCTTTTGCTTTGTCATGGAAATGCTTTCTTGCCTCCTTGAATCCTTCCTCTCTTCTGGCAAAATATCCTCCCCCTTCGTTAGAAAAGAGCTCACCATTTCCCACCTTTTTTTCGCTGACGATGTAATGATTTTTGCTTCCCCAATCCCCTCTTGTGCTGCCGAGATCATTAGATGTCTCAACAAATTCAAATCTTTCTCTGGTCTCGAATTTAACCCTGCAAAAAGTGAAATTTTTTTTTCAGGTTCAGTAAATAGCACTAGAAGAGCAGTTTGCACCATCCTTCGGATGAGTGAAGGCTCATTGCCTATCAAGTACTTGGGACTTCCCCTTATCACCTCTAGACTCACAGCTGCTGACTGCCTCCCCATCTTGGAAAAAATTCAGAAGCGGATCTCTGTCTGGACCAACAAGAGCCTCTCAAGAGCATGTAGGGCAGAACTTATCAAATCTGTATTAAGCACCTACCAGGTCTACTGGTCGGCGGCTTTTCACATTCCCCGCTCTGTCCTGGAAAAAACTGAGAAAATTTTTAGAGATTTCTTCTGGTCGGGTTGCAAAAGGGAGAGGAAATGGCATAATATTTCCTGGGAGACCATATGTAATCCGAAGAGAGAAGGTGGGCTGGGGATCAGAAGCCTGATAGATATGAATAGAGTTGCTCAAATTAAACAACTATGGCACATTCTCAATGGGAAAAACATCCCCTGGGTCAGATGGTTTGATCTAAAATACCTCAGGAACAGAAGTATCTGGAGCATCAAAATGCCCAGCAACCCATCCTGGGCTGCCAGAAGTATCATCAATGCTAGATCCTTTATCCTCCCGAATGTCTGCTACATCGTAAACCCTCTCTCAAAGCTGAACTTTTGGAATGACCCCTCGCACCCAAATGGGCCGATTTCATCTCAAACATCCGTCCTCTCCAACTTCATCCCTCCTTCTGCTTCCATTCTCAGAACTTTCGAAGAAGGTTGGTGGAATATGATCCTGACTCTGCCCCAACTTTGGGAGTTCAAAATGATTTTAGATGGTGCTCTCTTCTCTGACAACTTGGATTCTAAAATCATTTGGAAACCCGAAGCCTCTGGAAAATTCTCTCTCCGTAGCGCTTGGAACACAATCAGACCCCCAAAACCAGAAGTCCAGTGGGCATTGTCCATTTGGTTCCCGGGCCACATTCCGAAATTCAGTACTACCGCTTGGTTGGCTATGCAAAATAGGCTCAGCACAAAAGATAACCTTCACTTCCTAGGTCCATCGAGGAACAAATCCTGCTCCCTCTGTTATACTGAACCCGAATCAGCTGATCACCTCTTCTTCAACTGCAGTTTCACTGCCTGGATATGGAGGGCAATCCTTAGGCGTATATCTGATCGCAAGAAGCAGAAACGATCCCTACCTGAAGAAGAACTATGGCTCAGAAGGAACTTCAGATCGAAAGGACAATCATATAGCTTCATCCGAATTCTGTTCACCTCTGCCATTCATTTCATTTGGCAGGAAAGAAATAGCAGAGTGCATGAAAATAAGAGGACTCACAAGCAGAACATCAAGAACATGATGTTCAGAGTAGCTAGAGAAAAAATCCTTTTTTCTCAAGCTGGATGACATATCAACTGAAGAAAACTTCAAAATCTCAGAAATTTGGAACTTGCCATGCTTCTCCAGATCCCCTCAACTGAAATCATGCTCATGGATTCCTCCTCAACCCGACTCCCTTAAGCTAAATGCTGATGCTTCGTTGGCTAATGGTGAAGGAAGCATTGGAGGGCTTCTTCGCAACAGTAATGGTAACCATGTGAGCCTCTACTCTATTGATTATCCAGCAGCAAGTCTCTGCTCGTCCTCCATCTCTGAACTAGAAATAGAAGCAATTTTCAGGGGCGTCCAACTCGTTGATCCGAATCACTGTAATCTCCTATGGATAGAATCTGATTCCCTTGTAGCTGTCAAAGTTCTACAGAAGGAAATCACATGCCCATGGAGGAAAATCATAACCCTGGAAAAAATTGAGCTTTTGCTAACCAGCTTCAGGTCCTGGACCATTTCTCACATCTGGAGAGAAGGGAATAAGGCTGCAGATTATCTCTCAAAGACTACTTGCCCTCTCAAAGGCCACCCTCTAAATGCTATCGACCTTCCTCAGGAACTGCTCTCTATTGTATTAGAAGACTCCTCTGGAGCTATTTATTTTCGTATGTAATCCTTTTGTTTCTTTAATATATCTGGTGGGAGTCTGCCTAACCCCAAATTACCGATAAAAAAAAAGATATGTTAAATTGCAGTAGCCACTAGCCACCTGCACTGTAGTGCTTTGCATCTAAATTGGTGGTAAGCCATGGGATTTGCACACCAAACCTCATTCTTAGTCACTTCTGGTTTACCATGATTATAAAATCATAAAAGCACCCAACTAACGCCAACAAATAATATGGAATCAAGCATATTTTAATCTCTGGGATTTCGTTTTTGACAACAGCAAACTTTTGATTGTTTTTTCACCAAATCTTTTTTAGAACATCCCACATTCATTCAGTTACTTTTACTGATTAGATGTTAGTGCTTAATCCCTAGATTTTCCATTTCACCAATCATAAAAGATTTTTACCCTATGCCAACCAATATTATGTTCAATTGCTTCATTAGATCTCACAATCTCAACAAAGAGGGTACTGAGGTAGCTGTACTAGTTCCTCATCACACCATCAAATAGTTGGCAGTAGATCTCCAACGTGTTCATTAGTGTTTCCACAGCAACTTCTAATAAGTCACCTGCCACTATTCATTGCCTTCCAAATCCTAAGTAACTTATCTCCAATGAAGTGAATCCTCATTCAATAGACACACCCTTTTTCCAATGGCAAATGCATTAGATACCCAAAGACGAAAGAGATAGTCTCAATATGAGAAATCAAACATAAAACCAAACAAAACAAGAGACACAAAAAACTACAACGATGCCAACTCCTCGGGAAGTCAGTCAAATGTCAAAATCTCATGCTTGTCAACCCCCAAACGCAAGCCAATCTGCTTTACAGTTAGTTGATCACCACACATGATGAATTCAGACGTCATGAGTCATGATCCTCAATCAAATCTCTGATATCCTCAATGGCATCGGCCAACTTCAAAAAATAGTTGATACTATCTCACCCATCTAACTACATTGAGGGAATCACCATCAACAAACAAGTGATCAATAAGAGTATAATCCACCAGTTGAATCCCAAATCGGAGGACGTGCACTTCAGCCACATTATCTTTTTACCAAATGGGCCCGAAAAAGCCCATTTGAATCCAAATTTCCAATGCTTGAATCGTTGAAATTCAACTTCAAGAAGCCTAGAGGAGGGGGTCCCACCTAGGTTTGGGACACTCAATCCTATAGCAGCTTGACATAATCTCTTCCCAGTATCGATAGAAGGTAGTCGTCGGATAATCCCTAAAACTAGGAAGACACATTGTCCATTGGATAACTGTCAAGAGAATCTGCCTCGTTCCATTGGCCCACCTAAGAAAGGAACTAAGCATTGGGAGCCCTAGGTTTTCTATTTCACCAATCATAAAATCCCCATACCAACCTATATCGTGTTCAATCACTTTACCATATCTCATTCACTTTCTATAATGCCCACAACCCGACTGCCAATGAACACATACCTATGGGCTTAACCCCAAAAGCATGCAAGGTCTCATCACAGACAAGTCAGGATAATATCAATGATAATCTAATAAACTCAATTTTTATCAAAATTCTTAATAAATCCATAACTCTTAAACTACTCCTTTTTTTCTTTTTTTTGAATAACAACAAAATATACGGGCTTCATAACAAGGATTTTACAATTCTCAATTTGAGGTTCCTACTTTTTTTCTTCTGAATGGTTTTTGAGGTTCCTATTTGAGGTTTTTGAGGTTTTTTTACAATTTTTAATTTGAGGTTCCTACTAACAAAGCAAAAATAATAATAAAATAAGTTTTTCAGCGCCTAAAAATCTCCTATATTTATTTCCATCAACCTAAAAGCGAATTAACCCAACTGATCATCTGAAACAAAATAAATGTAGAGTAAGCCAGATAGCCCATTAAGTAACTATCAACCTAAACTGGCCAGACCTCGCATTTCTGATGAAAACATTTCAGAAGAGAGACCCTCTCAAAATATAATATTAAACAAAACATTTTTCTTTCGTAAAACAATGAGTTCAATTAAATCTTTAGACAGTTTTGCAATCTCCATTTGCAAAAAACAATTCATAAATTTAAAACACTTTTGAAAATCTACAGCCTTTGTAAATACGGCCACACTTATCCCTGTGATAGGGCTGAAAACAGAAGTCACATATTTCGCATGTGGCAGGGTTCACACCATAGTTACCAGGGTGGGAAACGAATACGGGAAACGAAACGTGAAACGGAAATGGCAAGCACATAAAGGAAAAAGGGAAAACGAGAAACGTGAAAACGATAGAAAATCATAGAAAAAAATACACATAAAACACAAGGAAAACACGAAATATGTGGTTTTTTAGATTTAAATTTTATTAATTTCAATTTCCATTTGAATTTTTCTTACTTTTATTTTTATTACAATATATGCTATTGTTTTTTTTTTAATATCTATTCCACAATTTTTGATGTGTTTTTTCCAAAATGATTTTCGTAAGTTCCACACATGTTTCCTACACGTTTCACAAGCGTTTTTAACAAGTGTTGCATACGTTTATCACGCTTTTCACACATGATTTACATAAGTTTCTCATATGGTTCCCATGCGTTTCGGAAACATTTCTCCAATTTTTTATCATGTTTCGGAAACGTTTCCGAAATGCGGGAAACGCGTTTTAGGGAAAACGGGTTTCCCACCTACCCAAGGAGTTTCCGGCAAATATGGTTCACAAACATACCACACAGAGGATAAAGCATGATCATGCTACCAATGTTCTAACCCCCAATTGGCACAATCCAAATCATAGTCAGACCGAGTCTACAACAAATACATAACAGAATATATCTAGGATCAAATTAATCGATTCCATAGTATCACGATACGTATTAAAAGCAATTTCTAGTGATGCACGTTAAATAACTATTTTGCATATATGATCCAAAAATTGATTTAAAACAATTCTATTTATCCTACTCTTTGATCCCATGAACACCTTGATCGTGGTCTTTTCTTTCTATTAGAACTCACCATTTCAAAAAAAAAAAAAAAATTCCATTTAATCAAGAAGATTCAATAGCAGAATAACTGTTCAAAAAATTGACTTCCGAGAGCAGCACCATCAGCTGTAAATCACACACATTACACAGTCGTGACAAAACAAAACCGTGCAGGCACATTAAAGTATAATAGCACTGCCGATGCCCCATTTCTACCAAAATTTGAATGCACAACAGTTTTAGAATCTTATAGTGACTCATCCAGCAAATTTAGTACGGTTGAATAAACAGAACGCTAACAATTGTATTGAATCAGATGAAAGACAGAGCGGTTGACAAAACGACTCTTTATCACTAATCTGAAGAAGTTCAAACAAAAAAAAACCTAACTAAAACTTCCAAACTACCAATATTTTGGTGCAGATACATGTGTCATACCTACCAAAATAAGATGGAACCTCTCAATCAAACAAACTAAATCCCATATCCTGCAATAAATAACAAACAAGATGAAGATCAGCATAAACAGAATAGGCTAAAATAAGATGCAAAAACATAAAAAGGCCGTTTGGAGGCGCATGGGTTTTATAATCCAAGCTTGTATTTTACAAGCTAAAATCTGGATTTTATAAGCTAAAACCTAGATTTTATAAGCTGAAACCTAGATTTTACAATCCTGAAAATATACAATCCAGGTTTTAGCTTGTAAAATCCAAGTTTTAGGTAATAAAATCCAGGTTTTAGCTTATATAATCCAATTTTTAGCTTATAAAATCCAGGTTCAGCTTATAAAATCGAGGATCTTACAATCATAGACTGTAAAATCCTTGTATCCAAACGGCTGGAAAAAAAGAAGGAAAATTTTGGGGTCCTCAGAAGCAATACATCATCGGATTCCTCCTTTTCTTCGACCTTCTCCTCTTTCTTCGGCTCGGCAGCAGCCGGAGCTGCGGCAGCGGCTCCACCTCCACCGGAAACGGCCGTAACCGGTACTCCGGCGCCGCCTCCGGCCGGAACCGATGCGAGTTTCTCTAATCCGGCGGCAACAAGCTCGTTTATGTCTTTCCCTTGGACTTCTGTGAGTAGAAGCTCGATCATATCATCTTCTGCTTCGGCTCCCACTACAGATCCAAAGAAAAGAAATAACAAACCCTAAATAAAGCCAAAAAGAAGCCGAGATCTAGAAAGGCGGATACGAAACCCTAGATTTAGCAGATAGAAAGAAAAAGAAATAGCAAACCCTAAAAAAAGAAACCCTAGATTTACCCGATCCGAGGATCTTTTTGATGTCTCCGGCACAAGGCTGTGAGTTTCCACCGAGGTGGGCAAGCAGAAACGCTGCGAGGACCTTCAT
This sequence comes from Tasmannia lanceolata, assembly GCF_043159265.1. NCBI lineage: Eukaryota > Viridiplantae > Streptophyta > Magnoliopsida > Canellales > Winteraceae > Tasmannia > Tasmannia lanceolata. The sequence goes on from NW_027518692.1 coordinate 48,417,296, forward strand.
TTCGGCGGGAGATAGAACGAAAAAGGCAAAACCCTAAAATGAGAAGAAAGCCTTAGAGGGGAATGCGTCGTTTATAAGGGGTTTTAGTATTCTGAAAAGAGAAACCCTAGGGCAAACATGGATTAGATTTATCGGAGCCGTCCACTTGACAGACGTGATCTAGCCAATCGGCCCATCTTAAGATCCGATACTGTACGGCACACTCCTTAGGATGATCCAAACCGTCCGTTGTTGGGTCACCACGTAAATAGGTTGTGTCCCATAAATCATTTCCATAGGATGACCCTAACACTATGATATATAGAGGTTTCCATCTTATGGAAATTTGGCGCACAACTTAGTGGACTGTACTAAACCTCTATAGATCTTAGGGTTAGGTATGGAAATGATTTTTGGTGCACCACCTATTTACATTGTGGCCCAACAAATGGAGTTGGGCATACAATACTGGACAATACGGCCACATACCGAATAAAGACATTAGAGTTGGCATTTTTCAAACATGTATACAGTATCCATATGCGAATACAGAATATCACCAGTAATCCATGCACGAACACATTCCATTCCTGAAATGATGAAACCGTCGTTGATCTCTAACAATCATCTCTCGGTCATAAATCTTGGATAACAATTTTATAACAACATGACAGTCGTCGCACATACGGAGGTTCTTAATGACATGAATAGGTTCCCCATTGCCACTGTTGATAAGCCCAAAAGCAATGGCCAACTTCTCACTGTGATGATAAAGAGCAGCTTCCTTTCCCTCATCATCAATATCAAACAACACTAGCTTTGTGTTGGGTGCATATCCAACCAATTTGAGCTTATGAACCATCTCATCCAACATGGCATATATCTCTTCTGCCCTAGGATGTGATCTGTCTCCCACAAGAAACTCATGAACCACACCACCCAACTCCACTGAACTTAAACCAGCCTCTTTTCTTATCCCCCCATCATTCATCATCTTCCTCACCGTAATCGCATTGCTCGAGCGACCGGCAGCGTCATATATATTCGACATAAGCACATAAGAACTACTATCATTTGGATAAAACTCAATCAGATGCCTTGCAGCAAACTCGGCAATTTCCATATTGCCGTGAACTCTGCAACCTCCAAGAAGTGATTTCCAAATAACACTATCGGGTTTGATGGGCATGTTCCTTATAAGCTCTTTTGCCTCTTCTAGCAGCCCAGCACGACATAGAAGGTCAACCACACACCCATAGTGCTGGATTTTGGGTCTTATCTTGTATACATTGCTCATGGCGGCAAAGAGACTGAGGCCTTCATTGACAAGGCCAGAGTGACTACACGCATTTAGGACTCCAGCGAGTGTTATATCATCAAATTTTGAATCTCCCACTTGCATTTGCGAGAATAGTTCGAGGGCATCCCTTCCTCTGCCATGTATAGCTAGCCCGGCAATCATGGCATTGCATAACTCAACAGTTTTATCCTCAACTCTACTGAAGACTTGCAGTGCAATCTCTATGCAGCCACACTTTGAGTACATATCAACAAGAGCGGATGCAAGAGTGACATTGATTATTATTCCATTCCTATCTATATAAGCATGAGCCCATTTTCCTATACCAAGAGCTCCTAAATGTGCAATCGCAGGAAGAACAACAACCATAGTAACATAATCCAGTTTGACGTTCATCAATTGCATTATTCGAAATAATTCCAAAGCCTCTTCATAACTATTATTCCGGACAAATCCCGTCAACATGGGGTTCCAAGAAGCCACATTTTCTCGAGGGTTGCTTTCGAACACTTGAAAAGCCGCCTCTAGCTCACCGCACTTAGAATACATATCTACAAGAGCAGAACAAACCAAGCAATCCACTTCAATTCCAATTTTGAGAATCAAGGAATGAACACATCTGCCTAGGAAGCAATGACGCAAATCCGCAATTGAGGGAAGAACACTCAAAATACTCACCTTGTTTGGCATCATATCTGCCACCAACAAGTCCCGAAAAGTCTCAAACACTTTACCTAAGAACCCATTTCTAGCATACACAGAAATCAAGGAATTCCAAGAGACAATATCCCGTTGTGGCATTCGATCAAATAGCCCGCGGGCAGAGTCTACATCACCATGTTTCCCATACCCAGAAATCAAAGCATTCCAAGAAACCACATTTCTCTCAGGCATTTCATCAAACAGCTTTCTAGCATTGCCCACCTTGCTTGATTTGGCATACCCGCTAACCAAGGTGGTCCAAGAAACAACATCTCGTTGAGGAATTTCATCAAACAGTTGGTGGGCGTCATCTAAACTGCCATTAACAGCATAGAGATGAATAAGGGGATTGATAAAGGAGACGTTAGAATAGAACCCGCATTTGAGAATGTGGGCATGGAACTGTTTAGCTTCGTCAATTGTATACGGTTTATAACGAGATTGGAGAAGAAAAGAGATTGATTTGAGTGATTTTTCAATTGCTGGGTGAAGCTGCTGCAGTTTTGGTGGGTAGGTTTCAGTTAAGGGAATCATGGGGTTGGTCGGGGTTCGATTGAAAAATAAAGAAAAAACTACAGATAAAGGCGGGTCAAAGAGCCCAGTGATCATGGATCGATCACTTTATATGAGTTTTTCCATGGTGGCCCACCAATGGACACCTACTGTTTTGATTATGGTGGGACCCACCATTTTATACCATGTTTTGATGGGGTGAGGCCCACGCTGTCCAAACAAATCCATGCATAGTGTGGCCCATCATTTTACACCATGTTTCAAGTGGTGGGTCCCGCCAACTCTACTCAATCCCATATTCCCATGCATCCTGTGGGGCTCACCATGCTCCATGCACCTCTTAGGCTCTTATTTAGATGGGGAGGGCCCACTATCTCCACGCAAGCCCATGCATAGGTGTGGGGCCCACCATTTTAGACCTCATGTTTTGATGGGGTGGGGTCTACTCTTTCACCCCAAGAATGCTAGTGACTTGAGTTTTTACATGGTGCATGGGTTTAGTCCAGAATTTTTCAAAAAAATACTGTGGGGCCCACTTCAAAGGATGATCCAAACGGATCATTTCTCAGGCCACAACGTGAATAAGCGGTACCCTTAGATCATTTCCATAGGATGATCCTAACCTGGAAGTGATATATCGGGGTACAACCTATTTACATTGTGGGCCGACAAATGAGCGGTTTGGATCATCCTATGAGTGGGCCCATGGTAATTTTTGAAAAATATCTCACGCCACAAACCATATAAATTCTCCACTTTGTATAGTGGTAGTGAATTCTTTATATGGTGTCCAAACGTCGTGCAAGATTTTATCTTTTTTCTTAATATTGGTCCACCCTAGTCGTTGATCCAAACTATTCATTTATTGGGCCAGTTAAATAGGCCGGCCGCAGCAGAAAATGATCTCCATAGGATGATCCTAACCCTCGGATCTGTAGGGGACAACACGTTGTAGAAACCTCTATAGATTGGAGGGTTGGGAACTTGGGATGGAGAGGACTTTTCAGGGCACGGCCTATTTAAGATGGGACCCATATTATTGGATGATCCAAACCATTAATTTATTGGTTGTTGCTCCAAAAATCATCTCCATGAGATAATCCTAACCCTCTGACGAGGCAGAGTATTGGAAACCTGGATAAAGATCATCTAATCAAGGCCCGGTCAATGGCAATGGGCTGGACTTTTGTTGGTAATCAATTGATCGGATTAAATCCAGGGCGTACAAGTTTGGGGCTCAAATGTGGATGTTAGGAAAGAACCTAAAATCGCCACCTTTTAGCATTTTTCTTGCCATTTTCATGCCTTATAAATTTTAATAGTGACTCTTAAGAATGTTTATCCTTATAATGAATGGTACCAGCCTCCAAAGAATTTGTCCCTTCTCCCAAAAGGTCCACTACTTAAATGCAAGATGGATTGGACTCAATTGATTTTTGGAACGTCCAGAAAGCTCAAAGCTTTAAATAAGGGAAATGATTTCAGCACAACTATGTTTTGATACAAGACGCTCATATTTCTTATCTTTTACAGCTCTTTAAATGCTAAAAGATAGGAAACATGAGCGTCTTGTATAAAAAATGTTTGTGTTGAAATTATTTCCCTTTAAATAATAGAAAACCGGAGAAATTATATGATGAAAGGCCGTATGAACATATGAACAGCAGCTCCTAAAAAAAGTGGGATGGGATGGAGTGAGTGGTCTAACAGAGTCCTTATCAAGGGTATGGGCTCGAGAGCATGATGGTCACCTTGTCCACAAAAATCGAATTTGTGCGGGGTCAGATCTAGAGTGTGGGAAATATTAGGTTAGAAGAGATTTATGTCTCCATTAATATTGAAATGCTGAGTCGTTGACTCGCCCTAGTAGAGTCGGTTTGGTCTTACCGAGTCGAATGAAGAATCCTTCAAACTCAGGCAGTTCAATAAATAACTTGTTCCAAATCGTTCTCTCGAGCTCACTCAATTTTACGTTGTAAAAGCTCTTGTTTGAGTATAAGTTTCTTAATACTAGTCCCCATCTTGTATGCTTACGCAAGATCATCTCGTCTAATTAGCTGTAGGCAGGGGACCATGAAAGATTGAAACCCAAAATTTGGGGGTGGGTGATTTGGGATGATGTGCTTGGAAGAAACCTAAGAGTTTGATGGGTCATCAGATAATGTCCATGTGTCTCCATTCGAGTCTGATAGGAAGGTCTAGCTAGATACAAGACCAACAAGGTTTGTTTTCAATCAAAGTCATTGTTTTCTCTCCTTGCTTTTAGTGTTTCATAAAGGTTATAAGTGAGATGAGAGGTTTGGTTTCTGAGAAATTTGTTCCTTGCAGCATTTGAGTAATTGCAAACAACCAAATTTATGCAACTTGATAGTTAGGATTTAGAGTTTAGGTCAAAGGACAGACTTCTTTTTTTGTTTCGTTTTAGACCGAAGAAAAATGAGAAAAATGATCAAGTGCTTAAAACATTCAAAGAGCCTTTATGGAATCTCTGAAATATCATGCCATAATAAAAGATATTCAAACTTCTTAGGAGTTAAGATAGTTTAATTTAATATATAGTGTGTTTTGGTGCTGTTCTTTAATCAATTCCCCTTGTTATTATCTATGTTGTATGGATTCTTTGCTCCCATATGTCGAATCTGTGTCGACATGTCTTCACATGTGAATCGGGCGAATCCGATTCATCGTTGTCTCTTGTCCGCACAAATCCTGTTTTTTCAGGCGTATTCGATTCATCGTTGTCTCTTTTAAAATGCAAATCCTGTATATTTTCCCTCCATATGCATTTTCTTAACTTCTTTTTATTTTATTTTATGAAAGCACCACCCGTACTCTTTTAATAAAAAACCCTAGTGCCTCAACCTTCGAACATCGACCTCCTTCCTCCTTCGACTCTCTTGATACAAAACTCGCAACAAACCTCTACCCTCAATTTTTTCATGAATTTTTTTTTTTTTAAATTTTAAAAAAATTATTTTATTTAAAAATTACCGAATCCAAATCCAACTTTTTGGGGCTTGCCGAATCCAAGACCTCGAATCTGTCGGATCCCGACACGGGAATCCGAATCCATGCAACATAGGTTATTATCATTAGTAGGATGTGGCCCATCATGGATTGCCCTAATGGCACATATTGTAATTAAGATTGAATTTATATATAAAGGACATAGGTTGTGCTGTTGGACTTCAACCTCCACCTTTGTTTTCTTCATTCTCTTCTCCTTATCCTTTTTTTCTTAATTCATCTCCTTTATTCAAGGTTTTAAATTTCCACCAAAACCAACACAAAATGATAAATATGTTTCTATTTCCATTAGGGCTGCAACTCAGGTCGGGCGGGTCGGGTTTTGGAGAACCCAACCCTACCCGAGAAATATCTCGGGTCGGGTCGGGTCGGGTCGGGTCGGGTTTTTTTTCGGAAAACCCACGATTCCCAAACCCGGCCCTACCCATGATAAATCTCAAGTCAGGTCGGGTCGGGTTTTTTCACGTTGACGCAATTTTTTAAGGAAAATTCTTGTTTGGCAAGGCAACTCAACTCATAGAAGTAAAAATTACACTCACATTACACTTGAATCAAACAATGCTGTAATCAAACAATGTTGTAATTACAATCAAACAATGCTGAATCAAACACTTGAATCAACTCAACTCATAGAAGCGAAAATTACACTCACACGCAATAACAGTGGGTGCGTGGGTTTTCACTTTTAACTTTTAACTAACAATAGAAAAAAATGTACATACTATAACTTATGTAACTCGGGTCGGGTCGGGTCGGGCCCCTTCAAACCCGGCTCGACCAGAGATTCATGCGGGCTTTTGAATGCTCAACCCGGCTCGACCCGAAACCCATGAAACCTGAACCCAACCCAGGCTATTTTCGGGTCGGGTAAAACCCGGCTCGAGTTGCAGCCCTAATTTCCATCCCCACCAAACACGTACCGAAACCAAAAGCATAAGTGTATTAGTGATATATTATACATTACATAATTATATTTATAAGAATTGCATGTGTATATGTAGTGTGTATAAATATTTATATGAATTACATGCAAAATCTTGTATGTATTTGAATTACCAGACATGGTATTGACAGGTCTTCGATGTTGTCAAACTATTATTGGTGGGTTTTCTTCATGTAATGATTTTTTAGTGTGTATTTGTACTTATTCTAGCCCTTCCTAAAGTTTTATCTTTAATGGTCATCATTTGCATGTGTTTCACTACATTTCCATGATTTTACAAAATTTCCACCGACATATTTCCATTTCCATCACGATTGAAACACATACTGAAACCGAAACTTGAAATCTTAGCTTTGTCTTCCATATGAATTTGAAGTGGGTGATTTATCAAGAGTTTAAACAAACCCAAAACACTTAATCAAGATTTAAGTATAAGTGGAGTATGGTTCCTATGTCAAATTTTGAATTTGTTAAACCTTTGATTTATAGGTGAGACAAATATGATTCATGCAATAATATGTTGAAACAATCAAATGGGCATAAATAAAAATATTTCAAAAAGGAGCCGATAAGATGTCAAATAATATAAGGCAGACCTCTGTCTGTGGATCTGAAGAAACATCACATACACATGAAATGGTCATGTGAACATTGATAGGAAGATATAACACGGCACTGACATTTAGTGCCTGCAGCAAAGATATAAATGCTTATCACGGCAGGAGAAAAATTGCACTACCTTAGATCATGATGTACCTGTTGGAACCATCAGCATCCTGAAAGCCATACCATACAACAAAGTTATAGATCTCATCTCAACTTAAGCAAAAAATGATTCTGCACAAAAATGCTTACTACAAATCTTTACAGCTATAAAGGAAACAGTCGGGTGATGTCATAGACCTCTTCATTGCCATAACTGGTAGACCTCTTCATTGCCATAACTGGTCAAGCTCTAAAACTGAGAAGCATTTTCATATTATGAATTCTGATGTTTAAGAGACGGAAATTCTTCAAATCTCTAAAACAATTGATTTTGAAACATAATAATAATGCACACACAATTCCATATTTTATACATGGTTCGGCTTTATGCAAGAAATAAATAACATCTGTTTTTACCGTAGAAATATAGTTGAAGAATTTCACGCACAACCAGGTCTGGAACTTCCACTTGTATTACTGGTGGCTTGGGACAGTCTAGAAAATACTTTCCAGCCGCAACAGAGGCTAACACAATACTTCTAAATAAAAAGTATTTTAAATGGTATTTATATAAAAAAATATATCAAAGTTCCAAATAAAATCTTACAACAAAATTGAAAATACTAATGCATTTTATGATGATATGCTACAAAAACGCACTTCTCCCCTTATACAATGCTACAATAGGGTCACATAGAAAAAATTGAATTATACAAAAAAAAAAAAATTGCTTCTTTCGTGATAGATTCCAAGCAAGGATGATGCCAATCAATTGAATCAGGGTGCATTTCTTTCTGCCCTTTTCAAAAAAAAAGGGTGCATTTCTTTCTCTCAGACTACCCAATATGGTATTTCCCAATCAATTAACCGCTCCAACATAGCTCCATAATTGTCTTGATTCATAAGAAATAGCACCAACTTGCCAAATGCTTAATCATAAGAAATAGCCATCAGTGACACCTTATAGTTGAGCAAAAATGATTTCATTCCATGTATCCGGAACGCCCGGTAGACACCAATGCAAGCAATCCTGCATACCTGGTGTGGCTTTAATGCTGTACCTGGATATGTGGCACTCGTCTCTCAGTTGTGACAGGGCAGTAATGTCCAAAAGCTTAACTCTCGTTCCCTCCACGGCACCCTCAGCATCAGGGTCACTAGATTTGTCTTGTAAAACCTGGTTCCCTCCAGCCAACGGAGTGGTATTATCGCAGCTCCCCCCTGAATTCCAATCTCCATTGACGAAATGCCTGGGTGATATGGTCCTAAAGAAGGCTTTTAGTTTTGGATGCTTTGGAAGCTGCGTATCCAGCCACTTAACAACACTGTAAACAGTAAAATTTTTGGCACTTCCTATTCCTGCAAGTGCCCTATTGTTGTTGGGCACGCCACCGACATACATTACCCATCGATTTGCTTTAAGCTTCCCTCTGTTCCAATGATGTCCTGTATTTAGAACCAAAACATCAAACCTGTGAAGGTACTGGCGCAAGAATGTTGCCGGCCGATCAAGATGCATAGCATATTCGGTAGCTGGATTACTAATGTTTAGGGGCTCCAATTCACACAGGCTCGCGGACCAGTAATAGAGAATGGTAGTATTGGTGCTTAGGAATCTATAAGCCCAACCATCAGGTCGTACGGCACCACGAGCTTTGACAAGACCATACTTCCATCCAATATCCTCCACTTCCGGACTCTCTTTCCCACCTGTGATCATACACATCAGGGACTGGAATTGCTGCCTCCCCAAGGAATCTCCTACAAAAGCAAGAGTCCTGCCTTGCATTCTGGAACCCATTATCACTATCAGCACAAAAGAGCATCAAGATTACCCATGATAATAAATGAGAAAAAGTTAAATCACCCCCTCCCTTGCAAATAGGGTTTATCATCCCACCCCTTTGAACCTTGAGATGTAGAAAATCAGGATAAAAAAGTTCAAAATCATACCTTTTCAAGAATAGCGACCCTTTAAACTCCGGCATCTCACAATTTTCTGGCTGCCATCGGAATCCTTCATAGGAAAAATCTGTGCGTTGGGTCAATCTACAAGCCCACATCTCAGATAGCCACTGCTTACAGCCAAAACTGGAATACAATGGCCGTCTGCTGTCTGCAACCCATTTTCCCTTGGCATAGTTACAACCTGCATGGATGATCAGTCAAAAGTCAATGGATGAAAATGAAACTGCTCACAAACCACCTTTAATGAATATCTCTTTAGGTTCCTGGTTATGAAAACACAACTCACCAAATAGCACAAGCCATTGAAAGTGCCCAAGGCATTTAATGAAAGGAAACGTGAGAATACACCTCAACTAAGATACTCATTCAGCTATAGCCGTAAATGCAACAGTTACTAAGCAAGTTTTGGAAAACCTTACCCAAAATTCATCAAATAACCCATATTTACAAACATAAAAGACATCAAATGAATGGCAGCAAGAATTAACCTACCTTTTTCCTCCATAGGAAATCTTGTCAAATCCTCATCTCTTCTTGTTTCTTCATTAGAGCTTGTGATTTCAGAACTTGAAGGCAAAGCATCAAATCCTTGCTCTCTTACCACGTGTGCATGTGAAAATTTTTCTTCTACATACGTGTTTTTCTTTTCTGTTACATCAGCTGCACGTGACAAAGACAACACAAAAGCTTAAGATAAAAGAAAAAATAACATGGCCATCAAAATTGAAAACAGCCACGTTAAGGTAAGGACATGAGACAGACCTGGAGAAAGTTTTATCTCGAGCTGATTCTCTTGTGGCAGCACTGTAGTGACAAATGGGGTTCTCTCCCACGCCCAAAATACAATTGTAGTACAAATGAGAATGATGAGAGCAAGCAAGAACTGTTTACCTCTCAATCCATTAAAACTTCCTCCTTTCATCGTGGTAAATACACCTAAAGAGTTGATCTACTACTGTCGTTTCTATCATGAACTTACGAGCATCCGGAGATCATTATGGAAATGATACTTTTCTCCATTCAATTCTGTTGAAAATTTTAGTTGACTGAGAAGTATGCATTGCTTTTTCTATGGAAAAGTATATTTTGAGGAAGCTCATATACATAGAATTTTTTTTTAAACAGTAAGCAAAACTTTATTACGAATGAAGAAAACTGGGAAAAAACACGGGGTGGAGATTGCCCATCAGATAAAAAATCTCCACCCACTCCCCCTTTGGCCAACAGGTCCACCATATTGTTAGCACTCTGGGGAATGAGGACAAGGGATGGATTATACAAGGTACAAAGATCAACAAACTGATTAATTATTTCAGCAAGTCTCTAAGGACCAACCCACTTCCTCGTCCATAAGAAATAATGCCATGAGAAGAATATTTCATCTATGTTCATGATAGCAATTTCCCAAGTTTGCTTCCATAAAAAATATATATATTGTTTTGCTCTGTTTCATGCTTCAGCTTCAGTGTTTATCTGCCACTTTGAAAACTGTTTAAGTGAGCATCATCCAGGACTAATGAACAAACCCGAAGGCTGTGGTGTTTTTCCATTGGTTTAGTGGTGTTTTTTCTTTCAACCGTATGAACTGTTGATTTCAGTTTTGGATTCTTGAAAAAGTGCAGAAAATGGTAGCACTATTAATAAATATTCAATAGAAAGTTCAATTACACAACATATATAATATACCAACCTATTTACACATATGGATACATGCATAATATATATATATATATATATATATATATATATATATATATATATAGAGAGAGAGAGAGAGAGAGAGAGAGAGAGAGAGAGAGAAGTGTTCTTGCGCCGTAGCGCAGGGAGCTTCCCTGCGCTTAATTGGTTTATAAAGCCCCCCATTCGTTAGTTTAGAGGGTCCCCCTTTGTTGGTCCACAAGAAGCGACGAATGGGAGGCTTTATAAACCACTTAAGCGCAGGGAGCTCCAGCGCAGGAACATTTTTCTCAGACAGACACAGAGAGAGAGAGAGAGAGAGAGAGAGAGAGAGAGAGAGAGAGAGAGAGAGAGAGAGAGAGAGAGAGAGAGAGAGAGAGAGTGAGAGAGTGATGTGTTCTCACTTTTGACAATAATTCCTGACTTTTAAGATGCAAAAAAGGATGAATTAGTAAGAATGTATCACTGTTTTGGTGGGCTTCATATAGGTCCACAATTTCAGCATTGCCTAAAGTTTTTCTTTGAAAAAAAGAACATTTTCTGAAGTTTCATCTTTCTTAAATTCTCATCATTAGCATATGCTTCCATAAATTTCCATGATTTTACAAGATTTTCACCAAAATTTTCAACTGAAACCAAGAAGTTTCCCAGTTCTGTGGAAACCAACATGCATACCAAAACTAAAATTTAAAACCTTAGCCTTGACTATGATGAGGCATTTATTCTTATAATCAAAAGTACCTTGGTATGATTCAGTCTACTCTTGGCTAATATTATAGGATGGACTCTTAGTCAAATGGATGTGAAAAATGCATTTCTTCATGGGTCTCTTAAATAGGTGCCCTACATGAAACAGACAGAAGACTTTGAAGTTGCAGACATGAAAAACTATGCATGCAAACTCAAGAAGGCCATTTATGAACTTAAAACAGGCTCCCATAGCGTGGTTTGACAAGCGTGGTTTGACAAACTACATCAGGCACTCTGACATAGTGGATACAAGAGAAGCATATGTCATAACTCATTTTTGTCAAACATATGCAGTCAAGGATAATTTTAGTTCTGATGCATATTGATGATATCAACATTATAGGAAGAGACAATGGTGGCATTCAAAAACTCAAAAACAACTTGAAAGAATCATATGAAAAAAAGGATTTGGGGCTTCTTTGCTCTTTTCTCGGAGTGGGAGAAGAAAGAACGAAAGAAGAAATGCACCTATCTCAAAGCGAGTATGCGCTTGATTTACTTGACAGATTTTTTTCTATGAATTGCAAGACTTTGGAAACTCCTGTTGTTTAACACCATCCAAATTCGTCTCTGGGTTACTTTGTTACATGCTCTCTTCCCCAAAGAATAGAAGATCTTTCTCTGAAACTTATTAGATGGTTAGGCGTACATTGAAAAATATTACATGCATCCCCTAGAATTTATGTATAGTCTTTACATATCCAGAAACAAAGAAATGGGTGTCTGATAGCTGTTTCTTACAAACTAGTCTTTTGTCCTAATAGTTTGATACACTGAGATTCAGCCTCTTATTACTAGGTTATATAAAGGGGAAAGTAAGTCTGTTTAGTAGAAGTTATTTCTTTTTATAACTTTCAATCGTCAAATTCTTCAATTTCCTAATTCCACAAGTACACAGTAAATTCTGCTGTCATAAAGCCAATGTAACCAACAACATCATGATGGTGAAAGTTCTCTTTAAAACCATCTGCTAAAATTCCTCCAAACCCAAACATGCTGGTTTTGATGCCAAGTTAATAACTAAGAAAGTGCAGAGTTGTCAATTTTATACAGATAAGGTGAATCAAATAACAGAAAGGGGGAAAAAAACCCATCAGAATCTTTATTAGTAATCAAAGATGAATATAAAACCCTATATTGAATCAAATCCACCAAAACCTCATGAAACAGCGAATATATCCAAGAGGAAAATACACCAATTCAGATAGTAAAAAATGTGGATAGAAATTTGAAAATGCAAATTTAGAGATGGTTAATCAAGGGCATTTTCTACCTTAATTTTATAATTTTTCGTCCCTCTAAATCAAACCCAAGTAACATAACAATTATTAACAAATGAGTCTGAAAAAAAAAAACAAATTACCTGAAAACAGAGAGAAAATGCAAAAAATAAATACCTGAAAATGCACCATTTATTAAAAAAAACATGAAAATGCATTAAAACCTACTCTATTCACGTTTCTTTATTTTATTTTATTATCTGATTACCTGTGTCATTTACATAGAGAGATGGATTTCACGTTTCTTTAATTTTCCATCTCTGATAACCAATGTCATTTATATAGAAAGATGGATCTCTCACTAAACTAAAAAAAGCCCTAAATTTTCAATGAAACGACACGAAAAGCCACGAACCTGGGAAAATAAAGAGGGAAGAGAGATGGGTTGATCTTTAAGATCCAATGGCAGAGCTTCGAATTCAAATTTTCCGTATTTGAGACTGATTTTTCAGCTTTTTGACCTTTTTTGTGAGAGGGTTTTTTTTAACAGAGAACGAGAGAAAAAAAAGGCACCGAAAAAAGTCTGGTAGAGAGAGAGAGAGAGAGAGAGAGAGAGAGAGATATTCGCGGGAGTATTTCTTTAGTCCTCTTTATGAAAAAAAGTGGGTTTGACATTTGAAAATAGATGACACGTGGCCTATTTTGGTGCGCTAATATTGGTTTCTATGTATAGTAACCACTACCGTATTCATGATCGCACTTCTCACTTTATTAAAAAGTACGGTATTGCTCGCACCATAGGATGATCCAAATGATCCAAACCATCCATTAGATTGGTCACACCCTAAATAGGTTGTGCCCCAAAAATCATTTCCATAGGTTGATACTAACCCTCTGATATTCAGTCCATCTATAGATTGGAGGGTTAGGACCAACCTATGGAAATTATTTTTGGGGCACTACCTATTTAGGCTGTGGCCCATCTAATGGACGGTTCGGATCATCATACTTTTAAAAAAAATGAGGAGTGCCATCATCAAAATACGGTAGTGGTGATATGATTTCCCTGAATAAATAATCCATGGTGAGACGCGCTCAATGAAAATTCTTACGTTTATTAATAAAGTATCACTGTCAATCATTGTCCACTATGATCACATGTTGGCCCCACCCACATTGAATATTAAATTATTAACCCCTTGTGGCGGCCCATCTGTCAACCATTGTCCAATATTACAATCGATTGTGAGGGCCAACTGATTATTTGACTCAAATTTAAGTCGGGTTGTCGTAATCTTAAACGAACAGGAACAGGTCCTTAAGATCATGACAACCGATTGTCAGTCCAAGACCAATTATTGGACTGTTTTCAATTCAATAATTGGTATGGCTGTCCCTAACACCGTCACTGAGTTCTTTTTTCTTGGAATTTAAATTGTCAACGTGTTTTCTCTTTCTTTTTCTGTTTTATTGGGTTGATTGAGGGGAGGTGTATATTCAATCGAGACCGTTCATCCTGTAAAACATCACGAAGTGACTCACATGGTCATTGTCCTATCACAAATGGACTACAAAATCCTTGGATTAGCTTTTCTTGTTGGAACCCTACAAAAAATGATAGATCAAGGGCTCTTAGGAGGTGTTCTCAAATTTAGATCAACGGATGTGATCACGTAAATGAGGCACAGGTGGAGCTCAAGCCTCAAGTACTGTTTAGAAAGGAGCACAACAGCCCCTTTCTTTTTAGCAATTTTCAGTTTACGTATTCTTGAAAAAGAACAATTGGTTTGGAAGCATGGAATAAGAAGGCTATTTGAAGGAAAATTAGAAGCCTAGCACAGTGGAAAGATGGAACTATAGTGTGATGATATGATGTAAGGAAGCACTCATCTTCAATCTTTTTAAGTTATTGTTAGTTTTTAAAGTGTGTTTTTTGCAAGTTAATTCTTTTTAGTTTTAGTTTTATTTTATTTTGAGAGATGTAGTCTTGGTGGTCACGGGTTCGAGTCACGGAAACAGCCTTACTGCAAAGCAGGGGTAATAAGGCTGCGTACATCTAGCCCTCCCCAGACCCGGCAATGGCGGGAGCCTCATGCACTGGGCTGCCCTTTTGCCCCAGCTAGTTTGGGACAGAGGCTTATTTGAGTTGAGTTTTGAGAGATGTGGTGTGGACAGAAAAAGTAATTTTGTGTCCAAGGGCATTTTGGTCATTTTTGCCTTGCTTGCACATGTGTGAGTCACACATGTTTACTCCATCTTTTTCTTAATTTTCTCACTTCCCTCCTATTTCATATTCAAACCCTTCTTTGAAACTCTAAACCTACCACCACTTCCCTAAGCCATTAAATTTCCACTTTTTCATACCCACCACCACTTTCTTAAGCTATTAACTCTCTATCCTCCATTGACTAAGCCAATCTTATTTACTCACTTTTGCTGGAATTTTTTTTGTAGAGATTCTCCACTAGGAAGACCTCCATTGAAGCTCTCATTTGCAAGCTTGTGATGTGAAGCACAGTGCCAACTTGCCCTTTTTTCTCTATATTTTGAAGGTTTCTTTTTCTCTATTTCGGTTGTGAATCTTGGGCTAGTGTAAACTTTGGTTTCACTATTGAGAAGGGATTATTCCAGTATTGTGAAACCTGTCTTTCTCTTCAGTTATGATCTATCACATGGTGTAGGATTCGATAGGAAAATGTTTGGCAGAGATGTCTTCCCATTTAAAAAGACACTTAAACTTCTAAGAAAATTTATGAAGAGACCTCTCCTGTTTTGAAAAGTTTAAACAATCAACAAACCAAGAAGTAGGCAATGCAAGATCTCTACTGCTAACAAAGGCAATTTCTCGGATGGTTAAGATCATTTGATTGGAAGCAATTCAGGATATGGCCCCTAAGGCCCACTAGACGAATGGGCTAGATCATGTTGATATTTTGTTTATGGGGCCCATAAAGTGTTCTCATCTTTTACTAGGGGTGCAACTCAATTCTGGCTGGGTCAGTTTGAGGCTAACCCTAGCCCAACCCGAGGCAGCATGCCCTCAACCCTAACCTGTCCCAACCCGAGCCTCGATCAAGGAGGTTCAACCCTAACCCAACCTGATCCCTAAATCTATCATCCCTAACCCAACCCATCTAACCTATCTTTTCCAAATTGGGTTGGGTTGAATTGGATTGGCCTAGAGGGGGAAAAAACAAACACACACAAAACAACATTAACTTATTATTCTGAAAATCGTGATAAGCCCCGGTTAGGTCGGGTCGGGTCGGGTCAGGTTGCCCAAAACAACGTCAACCCGAACCCATTCTAAAATCAAATCGGGATGGCTTTTCTCAATCCTAACGCAACCTGGCCCAACCCAACCCGAGCGGGTTCAACCAGCCCGGTTTGGGTTGAGCCGGCTCAAGTTGCATCCCTCTCATATCTATCCGGGCTTTGTTGCTACTAGCTAGGTATATTATCCAAATGACATGTGGCATGCCTCGATTGCTAGATAGTAAGAAGAATATCAGGACTTCATGCATGGCATAGGGAGTGGCAACTAGGCAGTAAACATCAAGCTATAGTATTGGCATCAACCAATGAGAAGGGCGATATAGATATCCATAGATAAGAATCAGACAACTATTTAAACAGACCCACCAACACTACTCTTCACAACATTCCCTCCACTACACAAAAAAACACAGCTTAACATGGCTTCAATGGCCCTCTCCTCTCCCTCTCTTGCCGGAAAGGCTCTCAACCTCGCCCCCTTTTCCTCCCAACTCCTCGGCGAAGGTAGGGTCACAATGCGTAAGACCGTACCCAAACCCTCAGGCAGCCCGTGGTATGGGCCCGACCGAGTCAAGTACTTGGGACCGCTCTCCGGTGATCCCCCATCCTACCTCACTGGAGAATTTCCAGGTGATTACGGGTGGGACACCGCCGGGCTCTCAGCTGACCCCGAGACCTTCGCGAAGAACCGCGAGCTCGAGGTCATCCATTGCCGGTGGGCCATGCTCGGAGCTCTTGGGTGCGTCTTCCCAGAGCTACTCGCTCGCAACGGAGTCAAATTTGGTGAGGCCGTGTGGTTCAAGGCAGGTTCACAAATCTTTAGTGAGGGTGGACTGGACTACTTGGGTAACCCTAGCTTGGTTCATGCACAGAGCATTTTGGCTATCTGGGCTTGTCAAGTCATCTTGATGGGTGCCGTCGAGGGCTACCGGATTGCTGGTGGGCCACTTGGGGAAGTGGTGGACCCACTCTACCCTGGTGGTAGTTTTGATCCTTTGGGTCTCGCCGATGATCCGGAGGCATTTGCAGAATTGAAGGTGAAGGAGATTAAGAATGGAAGGTTGGCTATGTTCTCCATGTTTGGATTCTTTGTTCAGGCCATTGTGACTGGCAAGGGTCCATTGGAGAACCTGGCGGACCACCTTGCGGATCCCGTTAACAACAACGCTTGGGCCTATGCCACCAACTTTGTGCCCGGAAAGTGAGAGGGGAACGCCCCTTCATCTTGCTTGAAATCAATGCAAGTGTGTGAATTAAGATCATTGTGTAAATTATTTATTGGGATTTTATTTTCTAATGGTTTTCCGCCAAGGGTTTTTTAATCCAACTGCTCTGCTAACATTATTAGATCATGATCTCATATCAATCATAGGTACCTAGACAATATGCCAAAACCCATAAGAATGCGTAAAGTTGGTCCCTTAAATCACATTCATGACTGGTTGCACGTAGTTGTTTCGTAGAGCAGTGGTGAAGTAGAACTTAAGTGGTCAAACAAGTGTAGCAGTGAAAACAAGTGTAATAGCAGTGGAGTAGTCTTCTTATAGAGTAGTGGTAAGTAGTGTTTGGTTGTCAAGTCGTTTTTTGTTGTTGTTGTCATTACCAGATGGGGGCAATAAGAGTGTCATTACCAATTTAAAAGAGAGAAAAATGCTAATTCCCAAGACTCTACTTAGCAAAAAACCACCTTTTCTCAGGTACTTTGGCGGGGCACAAAAGTTATGCTACATGAGCAGACAAGGGAGAGGGAGAAAAGTGAGGGGACAAGGCAGGTAGTTTCCTATTAGTTTTAACCAAAACATGCAACCAAACGCGACTGGTAGACTATGTGGCACATTAATGCTGGTCAAAACACTAGTAAGCCTTAGAAACTGTGCACCCACCCATGGTTGTAACAGAAATTTGTAAAGAGAATACACCCAAACTCTAACTGTAGCTTCAATTTACAAAATTCCAGTAGAATATCTAGCTCATGGATATGTGATTTCCTACTCTCCAACAGAGGGCCCCAATCCAAGTCCCTACGAGCATTTGATTCTTTAGACCTTTCAGTGGCGATCAGGTTTCCTTCAACAAATAAAATTTGATAGATTTAACATTGAACCTTTCAGTGTGACTAGGATTTCCAAAGCTATTGTTCAAGAAGAAACTATGCCAGAAAATATGGAAATAAAGGTGCTGGAACTCAACGAGAAGGATGAAAAGTGTCTGAGAAAGTTGAAGGGATCATTCAAAATTATATGAACTTCTACCTGATTTTCCACATGGAGAAAAGAAAACAGTTTAAATGGAGAAAGCTTTGAAACTTGACAAAATCACTTCTTTTTTTAATTGGGGTAGCTCAGAAAGTAGTAGAATAAGAAGTCAAAAGGGAGGAGACAAGCATTTGATTTGTCTAAAAGAATAGTGGAATAGTGGTAAATAGTGTTTGGTTGCGCGGCAGCTCTCTTGGAAGTAGTGGAAAAAAGTAGGGTTGTCATTACCAAACAAAAGAGAGTGAAGAGAGAGATAGGGAAAAGAGAGAAAGAGAGAAAAGACAATACCTTTTCCAGTATTCTTCTATGAAAAATTTTAACATTTTGGTAGAATTTGGTTGGAAGATGAGTAGAGAGGACATTATTGCCACGTGTGCAAAAAAAAGCAATAATGGTGTCTAGAAAATGTTGGGGAGTTAAATGGAACTTCAGTGCAATATTAACAGCTAAAGAAGCAATCCGCATTCATCGGCATTTGAAATTCTAATGAATGCTGAGCGTTTGTGCAACCAACAATGGACCGAGGTCATCTGACGGATTCAAAGGATCATAACATTAATTTACAGGATTTGTGTGCAGCAGCTAGATCCCTATAGTATCCATTGGATCCACATCCTAAGATCCGATAGTATTTCAGAGTAACCACAAGATAGAGCATCCTAGATCTGAATGCAGTGCACTAATATAAAATATATTCCTCATAATTTTATTATAAAAAATATTCTTCATAATTTTGTTCATTTAACACCCCCCACTCGAAGTCCTAATTTTGCACAATGTAACCTCTAATGATCAACCTGGTTGATGAGTAATTCTAGTAATTTCACTCTTAATCCTATTCTTCAATCTAGACCGTTGATCTTAAATTAATGACGGCTCTACATAAGATTAGTTAGGGATGCCAATGGATTCACTTCACATCAGATCTACCTATGTCTTGGTCCATCCATTTTGATCCCTTGTCTCTTAGATAATTTTTCGAGTTTTTGGATCCTACTATCTAATCCTGGGTCAAATTGAACGATGCATTGGAGTGTCTTTGGTCTTGCTTAGCCTAATTCAAGTACATCATCTAAGTCTGGGTAGTGTAGTTAAACAGATTAAGCCAAATAAAGTTCTATTTTGGGTGAAACTCTAGGAGACATTTTTTCGATAAATAATGAGTTAGTCTATGCAGACTGGAGATGATCAGAGAGGCAATAGAAGATCCAGCTCGATCGATCACCGCCATGACCGATCGAGATAAATTTCTTGATCTTCTTTTGTACTCTAGTTTATTTGCATGGTTAGATCCATTTAGATCTGATTATATCTAGTGTTTGTGAATGTTTTACCTATCCAGGTTTTATCAGATAAGGTGGAGCCCATTGGGGCATGCCTGAGCAGTCTAGTCCTCCAAAATTGAGCGTGGGAAATGGGGTCAGATCGATTTTTGTCTACGGCGGATATTACCCCTTCAAATATTCAATGCCTTTTGGGGGTGAAATCTATCAAAATTTGAGGGCCACAATGAGACACTGTGTCTAAAAACTTGAGAGAGAAAAAACAAAGAGATCTGAAATGGTTGGGGTGATTTCAACTCCATCTGCTCTCTTGGCACCCGTACCTAAATCCCACCCTCAGCTCTCTTTTGCCGGGAAAAGCCTACTTCAGTTTTATCAAATCCACCCAAAAGTTCCCTCCACATTTCCCCATTTCACATTCAATGAGAGATTTCGAACTCCAATTGTCAAAGCTTCAGGTAAAAAGTGCTCTTACATTGTTTATCTACACTGCCCATCATGATTTTTTTCTTTCTTTCTTGTATTTAAATCTCCTAATCTTTCACTTTTTAAATGAAAAAAATGGTAGAAATTGAAATTACAAGTTAATAAATTTTTTTATTTTTGAAGAATATCAAGATATATTCTCTTTTTTAAGATGTATAATCTAGTAGCATTTCTGTTGAGGGGGAGGAAATGTTTTTGGGTTTTGTGTTCTTCTCTGTATTTTAGCCATTTTATCCATTATTTTATGCAAAAAGAAACGAATTAGTTTGACATTTTTTATTTGAATTCTAATTCAAATATAAGGGTATTTTAGACATTTTCCATCCCCATGATTCATGTGAGATTGCTTTGGGCTGCCGACAGTCTTGCTGTTTGTGGGTGTCCATGATTTCTGCCTGGAGAGTGGAGCAAAAAGGACTAAAACACCCTCTTATTTGAAAAACACCCAATATGTTAAGGAAAATAAAATCTATTAGCCTACAATTGTCCAAAATAAACAGATATTTTGTCAACTGAAGGTGGATCGTGGATCTTTCTTATGATTTCCATTATTTGTGTGAAGGCCATCCATGATTTGGCCCTGATTTTTTTAATGACATTTGGCCCTAACAATCAGAACAATTAGCAAATTATGAATTGTATATTTATGACATTTTTTCTCTCTTTATCTTCTATACCTTTCATCTGGTTTATAGGATAGTTTCAACAATATAATTTCGCCTAACATAAGTTACATCCTAAAAATATGAATCTACACAGCCCAGCAGGAGCAATACCACATTTTTTCTCTGCCCAATCTTGTATTAATGAGGGACTTATCGTTCAGTGATCGATACTTTTCATATTGTTCACCAACTAGGCTGATTCTTGAAGAAGCCAAGTCTAACTCAGCCCTGGTGCCATACATATTTGAGCCCTGTATCCAAGTTTTGAGACAGTAGTACAACTCTTGAATCATGACCAAGATAAAACGTTTAACCTCGCTTGGTTCCTAAATGCATTGATGCAGTTGGAAGTGCAGAATTCGTCGTCGAGCCAGGGACCAAAGTGAAATTTCCATCTGTGGTGAGCGTACCAGGGTGTTCAAACTCATTGGTTTTGCTTGGCACAGGTTTGTTTCTATGCATTTACCCTTGAAAAATAGTAGTAGCCTTACATGAGAACTCTGCTATGATGGTGGCATCAATGTGTTATTTTGTTCTTTTTTTCCATTGCCAGCAACACATTAGTTTAAATCTATGTGATGTGTATGATATGGGCATTACATGTAAATGTAGGTGAAAGGAAAAATACCATGTAAGATCCAAGGAAACTGTTATATTTTCTTTAACTTCAGCAATGAGTATGATCTCACACAGATGGGATTGTGAATTTTGGATGTTATTGCTGTACATCATGAGACATATCTTGAAGATGAAAAAACGAGGCTTATATGTCACCTATTGGGCATCAACTGGCATAGTAGGCCTAAATGTTGGGACTCATGTAGGTTTACAGAGGGAAGATGAATATGTTTTGGATTTTGAGAACCGGTTGAGGCACTGATTATTGGACTCAAATTTATGTTTAATTTTGAGTTTGATAATCAGTATTGGAATCACCATCGGTTCTCAAAATCCAAAACAAACATGGCCTTAGAGATTATTAGGTCGTGAACAAGTGGTGGCAAGTTCGAGGGCCTGTGTCCTTATCCTCAAACCAGCAAAACTTTATACATCTGACACACCCTTATTGAGATTCATAGGTTCATGTTGAGAGTCAGCAAACTACATGGAGGGCATGTTTCAGAAGGAACCATCAGTTATCTAATATCTCCCTAATATAGTGGCACTTAGTCGCAGTATGTACTTTTTTTTTTGAAGAAAAGATAATTATATTCAAGGTATAAATAAGAAATTACAGATTCACATCAATTGGAGAGTAGCGCCAGAGTAAAAGGAGTCCCTCAATGCCCTGGATTTAGCGAGGCAGTCCACAAAGTCATTTGCACTCCTACGAACATGAACAAAAGAGAGGAATCCATCGTTAATCATAAAACTAATAGTCGCAGTATGTTCTGACTCTGACTGAACGTGCTGTTATTATCTACTCATTATTGCTATCGTAATCACTTATCTGATTGCATGGTATTTTCAATTGATGGAAGTACACAAAGGCCCTGTTTGTTTAAGATTACGCCAACATATTGCGAGTCCAAAACCAATTATTCGACACAAATTTATGATTAATTTTGAGTCCAATAATTGGTTTTGGAGTCACAATTGGTTGGCATAATCTCAATCGAACAGGGCCTTACTAAATGTAACATGTGCTAAATGTCGTTGCTTAGAGTTAATCTAAGATCCTGATTATATGTGGTTGCAATTATATCGCAGTTAGTTCTGACTTTCTTCTACTGACAGGTTATAGAGAGAAGGTTTTCGCAATTATAGGTGTCAAAGTCTATGCTGCAGGGTTATATGTAAACCCTTCTATCACAGCACAACTCAATGATTGGAAAGGAAAATCAGCTGCTCAAATTCTAGAGGATTCTTCCCTGGTCCGCACTGTTTTTGAAGGTATCATTGATCAAATTCTCTTCTTTCTTGCTAGCAAAGAGGACTTTCAATATTTATTGCTGATGAGGACTTTCTCTTGAACAGCACCTTCAGAAAAATCGTTACAGATCGTTCTAGTTAGAGATGTGGATGGAAAGACCTTTTGGGATGCCTTGAATGATGCCATCTCACCAAGGATCAAAGTACCTACTTCTGTTGATGAATTTGCACTGTCGACATTCTGCAACACCTTTCAAGGGAGACCTCTTAAGCAAGGAACTTTTATATTCTTGACTTGGGTGGAGCCATCCAAGATGCTAGTAAGCCCACACACATGCATGAGAACATAATATACATGTCTTAGCATGCATAAATATAAAATGCATGTATGCATGATCCATGTGACCATACATTCAAGAATGCATGTATGCATGTCTAGAACTGTGAAAGCCACTGTATACATGCATAGGTAGAATTTGCATTTTTCACTGAGCTTGCCTATGTTTTAATTCAGATGGATCTTATTTTTTTTGCAGGTTTCCATCTCATCCGATGGTTTCCCTTCGAATGTGAATGCCAAGATCGAATCCATTAATGTCTCTTCATCACTTTTCAATGTCTTTTTAGGAGATGCTCCTGTTTCTCCCCAACTGAAAGTCTCAGTTGCTAATGGGCTGGCAATGTCGCTCAAGTAGATTCCATCAACTGCAAGTTAGTTTACCTATTTTGCTCAGAGAATAGTTACATATGTGATCTTTTGAGTTGCCATTCAAATTTTGTAATCATTAGAGATTAGGACATCTCAGAAATTGTTCAAGGAATAATTATATAATTGTGTCTCTAGATTTGCTTATCAAGGTTCCATGGAAATTCTATATGGCTGGAGTACCTTCTGTATCAACTCTTACTTGAATTGACTTGCAGTGAAAACTACGAGGTCTTTATGCAAAGGAAATTGAAAAGGGATAAGGAATTAAAACAGAAAAGCCATGAAGAGGTATGAAGAGTTTCTCCAATGCCTTCTTCCATGTTCTTAAGCTTGGAATAATAGAAATGTATGAACCTTGAAAAATCTCTAAATACTCTTGTGAAATCCTCCTTCATTCTAGATAATATGCTGACAAAGGAAAAACAAAAATCTCCACGACTCTGCATCCTATAGTGGAGACTTCCACCGGATTCACCCTATGGCTTTTCCCTCTCTATTGGTTTCACGTAAATGTTTGATGTTCTCATGTGATTGCTCTCGTAGTGTTTGATGAGTTGTCATAGTTAGACTTGCTCTATTATTATTATTGTTGTTGTTGTTGCTGCTATTCCTTGGTTTAATCCTATCACTTTGTTATTGCAAATTTTGATACTTTTTAGTTAGTTGATTCTTTAATTGTCACATAGACTTGCTTTGGGAGTTTCATTGGTTTTTTCTCGGTAAAAATCACACAAGTGATATTGGAGAATATTTTGTATAGCAGCAGAGTTGATGTGTGTGGATTGAAATGGAGGGTTCTATAGGAGCCATGGTCAAGCTTAGCAGGTCAAGTTGGGTGATTTAGAAACCAAAATTGGAATATATCCTTTATTGTAAGGATTTGTATGAACCCATTGAGGTGATGAGGCCAAGCCGAATGACATATCCGATAGAGATTGGAATAACTTGAGTCGAAATCCTATCGGACATATTAAGCAATGGTTGGATGACAATGTGTACCACCATGCGTTTAATGAATCATCTGCTGAATCTCTCTGGAAGAAGTTAGAGACTTTTTACAAGAGAGACGGTTAGAAACAAAGCTTTCTTAATTAGAAAGCTTGTGAACTTGAAGTTCAAAGAGGGTGGTTCCATTGTAGAGAATTCAAATGAGGTTCAGAGTATGGTGACTAGTTGTCCTCAATGAAGATGATGCTAGATGATAAGTTACATGCCTTGTTACTTTTGAGCTCCTTACCTGATATTTGTTAACTTTGGTAGTGGCAATTAGTAATTTTACTCCTAATGGTGTGCTTGCCATGAGTCAAGTTACTAATAGCTTGATTAATGAAGGGTCTAGGAGAAAAATCAAAGATAAATAGATCATTGACAAGCTCTCGTCACAGAACAGGGGGTAGAAATAGAAGTAGAGGGCCACAAAATCGTGACAAATCTAAAGGAAGGTCAATATCTAAGAGATAAGGTTAAATACTACCAATGTGGTAAGGAGGGTCACATAAAGAGGAATTGTCGGATTTAGAAAAGTGAATAGAAAGAAAGTAAAAATCAATAGAAGATTAACTGTATGAACGCTAAAGCTACCGTATCTGATGAAGAAGCAATGACTCTCTCTTTTGGAGAAGAACAATATTTGTACGTTGCAGTTCAGAGTGTAGAGTGGGTTGTTGATACAATTGCATCTTACCACGCTACTCCCAGTTGGGTGTTCTTCACTTCATGCAGCCTTTTTTTAGTAGCACAAAAATAACACCATATCAGCCAAAAATCAAGAATATTGTGAAAATGTAATAAATAGTTAGATTTTACATTTATACAACACAAAAGACACCATATGATTCAGAGCCATATGGATATAGTGAAAATTGAAATAAATATTTAAAATTCTGGTGTTATTCTAGCTCAAACAATTGAACGATTCACAAATTACCATAACTTATTACTATTACTATCTATTAGAGGCTGAGGTTGAGCTGGCCATAGCTTTGATAAAAAAAAAATGAATTGAAACTACCTAAGCTACAACCATTTGGTATAATGAATACTCCAAAAGAATGTGAGTTAGTACAAAAAAAAGGAAATAAATTCTTTGTTGAAGCCTCCATTTCACTGTAGAATGAAAATAACATATCATTGGCCAGTGTCTGGAATGATGATATCAAAGTCTCTGAGTGTCCACTCTGCAACTTCACCTGCACTGATAAATATCTCAGTTCCTACATCTAAAGATGGCCATAGTCTCCTTGCTGGAGGAGTCCCTGGATCCTGCGTAAAAATGAAGCATTTTAAAATGAATAACAAAGAAGAATTTTAAATCTATGTTTGGTGACCATTCTGATCTTTCTATTTCTAGAACTCGAGAATCACTTCAATGGAGTAAACTCCATTTCGCTCAGGAAAACATAGCTGAAATATTCCAAGTGGTGTTTGGATCTAGGGAAAAGAAAATTATGGAAAATAATAATTTCCATGGAAAAAATTCGATGGAAAATAAAATTTCATGATCAGGTAGGTTTGGTTTTCCTTGGAAAACAAGGAAATTTTTTATTTTGGAAAAAAATCCACGGGAAAAGACGTTACCAAACAATATGAAATTCATTTTCTTTGGAAAAAATTCCGAAAAATTCCCTACATCCTTGTGACCCCTTATAGAACACAAAAATCAGAGAATCAGAGAGAAATGCCTCAGAAAATAGTTACCAAACAGTACCTAAATATTCACCCTTTTTTATGTATGTTACTCTTAAAAGCTGATACTACTTTCTTTCCTTAGTCAATTGAATGAGTATTCTAATTAGAATAAGATTAACACTAGGAAGGGATTAGGGATTAGAGTAGATACCTGGTAGAAATACAGTGCTTGCGACATCCTTCCCACGTCTAGTTCCCAAGTCCTTGGATCCCCAATCCACCCTTCACCTGGCTTTGTTGGATACCCGTAATCACCCCATGCAGGGTGGGGGAGTATCTGCATTATCTCCTGTGCTTGAGGATTGCTATATGGATCGCACAAGGTGTATGGCTCCTCGAGGTACTTTGCATTCCCAGGGGAGCAATACATGTGGTACGCTCTGTATGGATATCTGGCAGTGTCGTTACGGTGTATGTGGGTCCCATTAGGGAAGGTGTGGTAAGGTGGGCACACTTTCATGTTGTTAGGATTGCACCATGCGGTCACATTGGGATTGATAATCATCTCGCTATACCGGGTAACATCGGTCAGCACATCGCCGTCACATGGTTGGCCATTGTTCTTCCAACAACTTCCCATATCCATCAGGTAGAATTGGCTCTTTGGACCTCCTCCTTTCTTCACCTCTAATGTAATTTTCACCTTGAAATTTGGTGACTCTGGAATCTGCGTAGTTATTTTGATGCTTCAGTTGATTTGTGACAGTAATCCAGTCAAGTGGATGTGAACTTAAATTTTCCTTTTACATGGGCTGATTTTGATGCTTGTTTGATTTATTTGCGAAATCAATCAAGGGGATTTGAACTTAAATTACCCTTCATAGTGTGATTATACTTGCAAGTTATTAAACAGACTTTGTGGGTCAATTGAGAGAGAGAGAGAGAGAGAGAGAGAGAGAGAGAGAGAGAGAGAGAGAGAGAGAGAGAGAGAGAGCTAATACTCCCTGAATCAACTCAAAACTCGTCTTAATTCAAAATCTCTATAGATTAATTGGAAATTTTGTTCAAGTTTTTATCGAGTCAATAGTTACTTGTTCGAGTTGACTCAACTCTACCCACTTTTGAGTCAAGCAAGTTTTTGAACTATGAAAAAAGAAAATGATCCAGCAAAAACCACCCATAGCTAAAGATCACCATGATAAAATCTTAGCATCACCATTTTATTAAGATCGACAAGTGTAGCTTGTATTACCAAATCCCAAAGCTGAGTGCAACTTTAGCTATGGTTGTTTCACACCTGATCACTCTCATGTTTTCTATCAGTAGAAAGGAAAGAACTTACTATCTTTGTCATACCCCTTGTTTGATAATGGTAGCCACCAGAAAGTCCTTCAGTAGCATCTGACCTCAAGTAGAGCATCAACCATGGATACTTCGTAGAAGTTTTCAATACATGATTGAAAACCCAACCCCCTTTTCCAACCTCTTTTTCCCAAGTTACAGAGTAATAAGATGCATTCCCATCAATCCCTTTCCTCAAATCAGCATCCAAGTCATATGTTCCATAGAAGCTTCCCCTCATAATAGTTCTATTCTCTCCTTGTAAGCTTGTATAGTTGTGGAACACAAGGGGCTGATTCATGCACCCTTTTCGAAAGCATGGGAACTTACTTTCAGACAAAAAAGGTACCACCTTGTTCCCATTTTCAGGGCAAATGCCTGATAGTGTGTCCATATTACCATTTTTAAGCATGATCATCCAGAACTGCCATGGATTTGGGTGGTCATTTACTTGGCATTTGGAGCCCAAGTAGAGCTCTTTCTCAGCTGCATAAAGGTCTACATCAGTTAGAGCTTTACTGGTTATATTAGGGAAAGGTTCCCCCACAGTTAACATGTTGTCCTTCTCTGTGACTCTGTGGACTAACATGTACCTGAGCAACTTACAGAAGTTGCATGATTCTTCTCCTGAAAATTCAAGCAGGAAAAAAAAATGAAAAACAATGTAAGAATGGATCTACAATGCATGTATGCACGATAAAATAAAGGGATTTTTACCGATAAATCCACAATTTGTAAAATATATACAGATTATTCATTAATAATTATGCATGGATTGTTTTTGTTTTTACATCTCTATGAAACTGCAATCATTTTTAATATGAGAAATGCTAAGGCTATTTTCCTTAAGCAGAGAAATCATGATTTTAGAAGTAATTTCGGACATCTTCATCCAAAAAAACAACTCTGATGTAGAATTTAGGAACATTTTTTAAGTTAATTTTTTCGCAATTAGATAATTTTTATTGATTAATTGAGAAATATTTTCCAAATTTACGATTTTTAGGAAAAAAAAACTTAAAATCCATTGTCAGAATCAGTAGATGGTGTGCCACATATGTAGGTGTAGGCACATCAGAATGGATTGTCCTCTCACTTAAAACTCTTCAAGATAAGCTTTGGGTTTGTCCTCTCACTTAAAGTCCTCAAGATAAGCTTTGGGTTTTCAATTTTTTTTTTTTAATACACCCATTTTCCACTTAAAAACGGGCTTAAAATTTGTTCTATGCCCATTTTACATATAAAAAAAACAGAGCCTAAATGCCGTAGTTAAAGTCCTGATGTGTGGTAAGGTAAGTTAGAGGTGGAAGAAGATACCTCTAATGCCATTTGTTGGGCTAAAGGTAAAAGTGTAAGTCCTTGGAGACTAGCTAGGTTTTTGGATGAATTTTTCTTTTGCAATGTATGAGGAAAGACTTATTTCTTTTATCCACGTTCATAGGAGGGCAATGATCGATTAGGCAATTCAGGGGCCTTGCGGGATTCCTTTTATGTTGGGCAAGCTTTACCCGCTCACCTAGTGTAATCTTTTCTATTTTTTTTAATGTAGGTATCTTGATCAAAAGATTTAATCATTGGATAGACTTGCTATCTTC
The DNA here is from genome assembly GCF_043159265.1 of Tasmannia lanceolata. Taxonomy (NCBI): domain Eukaryota; kingdom Viridiplantae; phylum Streptophyta; class Magnoliopsida; order Canellales; family Winteraceae; genus Tasmannia; species Tasmannia lanceolata. Next base: position 48,446,190 of record NW_027518692.1, read on the forward strand.
CTTCATGTTGACCTTTGTTCTTAGCAAAAATATTAGCAAAACATGATTGGTGGATGGTGGACAAGAGAATTTTAAGATGGACTTAATCTACCAGGATACCCAATCCCAAGAACTATTTATCCAAGGCTTGTTATCCCCATGGTGAATAGCCCCATATTCATCCCATTTTAAACCATTTTTGCCCTCCTTATATTGTTTTAATGACCATTTTCGTTATGGCAAATGATATAGGCACAACCATGTTTTGATACTACCCACGAACTCAACTTGTCCCATATTCTTGAACCAGCTATCAAAGGCTGCTGACAGCATTTTAGGAATTGAAACAGGTGGTTAAGCATATAGGACAAGGTCACCCATTATCAAAACAAGGTTGTGCCGATATCATTTCCTTAACTATAAAATCAATTCAAGGAATACCTTCGTAAATAAAATAAAAGGGCAGATTTTTCATTCCCTATTTTTTTTTAAAGATGGAAATCTTCATCTAAAGTCCAAGTTTGTTGTATCTTTCGTTCTTGAATAGTTGGTTGGATGATTTTTTTGCCAAATCTAGACTCCATCTTAGGCGTAGTGCCACAATATTTAATAACGTGTGTTATTTTATTCAATAGTAAGGGTTTTTTTTTGCTAATTATGGTTATAGTAGTTTCAAAAAATTAGTTATGCCTTCCAAAGATGAATTAATGCCCTATTCGAAAATAAAATTAACTTAAAATATAGTTATGCCTCCTTGTCCTAAGTGCATATCTATTATGATCGATAGTTGGATTAGGGTATTGGATTTGGTGATTAGGTAGTTAGGTTAGATTAGGATTATCTTCCTTATTTAATCCGTTGGGTGTTCTAAATGAACTAGGGGTGCAACTCGGGTCGGGTTGGATCGGGTTGAGGCCAACCCTAACCCAACTCGAGATACCATTACCTCAACCTTAACCCAAGCCAACCTGAAGCTCGGGTTGAGGATGGTCAACCCTAACCCAACCCGCCTCTAAATTTCTCAACCCTAACTCAACCCATCCAACATGAAATCGGGTAGGGTTGGTACGGGTTCACCTTGGACCAAACAGAAAAATACAATGACCAAAGGATAACAATATAAAACTAGAAGACGGAGGTCAGGTTCGGGTTGGGTCGCCAAGGCTTCAACCCTAACCCAACCCGAAATTAAATCGGTTGGCTTTTCCCAACCCTAACCCAACCCAAGCCGAGGAAATGCCAACCCAAGCCGAGTCAAAATCGGGTTGAACCCGTCGGGTTCGGGTTGAGCCCGACCCAAGTTGCACCCCTAAAATGAACCCTCATTAGGGCTTAATTGTAAGGCATCCCAGATTTTAATGAAAATCTCATTTCTTATCATGGTATCAGAGTCTAGCCCTGAACACAAAATGCCATGATCGTTCTCCAATGGACAATCGATCTAGCTGTCCGCCTGGCCATAGTAAATCCAAAAAGATTTAGTGAAATCAATCCCTTATTACGCCATTTGCTCAAAACTTCTCCAACTAGCTAGACCGATTCAATAATATGTATTATGGGACAAAGATGGTATTATATTTCTAGGATTTTTTTATGTTGCCTATCCTTTAACTTTTTTCTATCCCTTGTGCCATCAGCATAATCTCAACCGTCGATCTAGTGGGTTCGGGTTCGTACCGTGAATGAGCTGAATGAGCTACACCGCAATTTGCTTAATCAACCATATAATATCATTTGGTCCTAAGATTTTTCTAATATGAGCCCTTCTAAGTTCTACCAAATAGAAAATCCAGATCATCAGACCATGGCAATGTGTATTGTATTGCTAGAATCAGAGAACTCACCTTCTTGATAAGAAGCCTTGTAAACATCAAAGCAATCAGCTACTCTTGGGCTTCCCATATTGGGAGCTTCTTCTCCAACCTCATTGCAGAAATTCCAAGCTTCAAGTGCCAATCTCAGACCATCTCTTCTCATTCCAGGATCCCCCAAAGCAGAAATATAATCTTTTCCTAACGAGAAAGACAAACCTGCCAAGATGACTAGAAGAAACCCTTCCAATTTCCATCTCTCTACCATTGATATTACATAGAAGGTCTGCAAAAAATAACCTATAGAAACATGTACATGTATATAAGAGGTTTCTTAAGGAATAAGAAGAAAAAGAACGTTGAATTTAGGTGAGATGATGACCGTATAAAAGATTTAATAACACCTCATTTTCATCTTAATTATTCTTCTAGTCGTTGGAGGGATGCTTTCTTCATGTAAGAGGAGAAAGAAGAAAATGATGCTTCCTTGTATTGGACTCTTTGTGTGAAAAGAGAAATGGATTGTGTTCTCCTTAAGGCAAGCAACTCCATTTCAATACATGCACAAGATTGAGGAATCGATCTTAATTCTCAAATATCTATATACTATTATGGTTTATATAATATAAGGAGAAAAGTTGGTTGTTACATCTACTTCTCACGTATAATTTAAGTTCTTATAAACCTAAATGGGGATTGTCCAGGCAATTTCGCGAACAGCCATTTTGTGACAAACCTTATAAATGTAAATGGGGATTCTCTAGGCAGCTTCGTGAAATACCATTTTGTGGCTCACTTTTCCAGGAGAGATTAAGACAGAATCTGCTACAAGGTGGCTGTTCCTCTCCTGCAAAAGTGAGCCTCGAAATGGCATTTTGAAAACTTGCCTTAACAATCCCATGTAAATTTAACTATGTCTATTAAATAATTCAAATTTGTGTGTGTGTTGGGGGGGGGTTATATCCGCTCCCTTTTATCCTGAAGCAGTGGACCATTCTCACAGAAACAGTTAAGAGGGGGATTTATCCGTTTCCTTGTGTGTGTGTGTGTGTGTGGGGGGGGGGGGGGGGGGGGGGGGGGGGGTGGTATCATTTTCCTATATATAATGTTACGGGAAAATCTATGTTGCTTTTTTTATTTTTTATGATTAGTTTTATTTATTTTTGTCGCCCCAACCCTAACTGGAGAATCTACGTTGCTATAGCTAGGGCTGCAACAGGGTCGAGTTGGGTCGGGTTTTTCAAAGCCATAGCCCAACCCTGGATCCCATTATCTCTGCCCTGACCCGCCCTGACCTTGAGTCAGGGCCGAAAAACCTCAACCCATGGCGGGCTCAGTGCTGGCCCTAGCCCGCCCTGATTGGGTAGGGTCGGCCCGGCCCTAATTTACCCTAGTGCAAATACCTGTTAAGAGTGCAAAAAATAAAGCAACCACTAATCATATAGAGCAAAATGATCAATAAACAGAGAAAGGGAACAAAATAAGACAATATGAATTCAACAATATGACGGGCAACAGAGACAATTAATAATAATAATCTAAAGAAACACCAATCCAAGATAATAGAAAACATTAGCAAAAGAAACATGCATAGATGGTTCAATTATATAATAGAAAACTTAGGGTCGGGCCGGGTCAGGGTATCCGAAGCATTAACCCAAAACCTGATCCGACCTGAGTCAGGGTCTAAAAAAATGAACCCTAACCCGTCCTCAGGGTTGGAAAATCCAGCCCTGACCCTGTTCGGGCTCAGGGCGGGTCAGCGCTGACAGGGCCAAACTTGCACCACTAGCTATAACAATGCCTATGTGCATTTTTAAACCTTATAATTGTAAATTTACTTGTGCCTATTAAATACTTTGGAAAAAAGATACGCTCGGGCATGCTTGGCACTTGTGCCAAGCTCATCCCTTGCATCCCTCCTAATATTGCCACGGGCCGACAAAGAACTGTACAGACCACATCATACGTTGATCTAAACCGTCCATGCGATGGAACATAACATAAATAAGTTGTGCCCGTAAAATAATTTCCATAGGCTGATCCTAGCCCTCCAATCTATAGAGGTTTTCATAATTGTTGTTCCTCTTAAGGTGCCCAGAATTGGTCAATATTTGTACAGGTGTCCTGCATTCGTAATATCAAACTTTCCGTAATTTGACCCGCACATAGTGAATAAGGAAAAGTAGTTTTTTCGTCATCGTTAGGGGTGCAACTTAGGTCTCAACCCGACCCAACCCGAGGGACCCATATTTTCCGACCCAACCCAATTTCCAATCCGACTGGGTTCAACCCGACTCAACCCGATTTGCAATTTCCTCAACCTGACCCAACCCGATTTCCAATTCAAGTTGGGTTGGGTCGGGCTAACCCGATTTGATATAGTACCAATTGTTGACCATCTCAACTCAAGCCGGGTTGTTTTGGATATTGAGAACCAATAATGAGTCACCAATAATTAGTTTTTAACTTACAATCGGTTCTTAAAATCCAAACCAAACAGGGGCTAACAATTAACAAAGGGAAATGTGATCCGCACTACTATATTTTGATGATCACACTCCTCACTTTATTAAAGTACGGTATGGCCCACACCATAGGATTATCCAAACCGTCCATTGTGGACTGTGGAGACTATTTCAATGTTGAAAAAGAAAAAACACATATATAGTACTTCTTCAGATGGAACCCAAATTTGGGTTTCGGGTCGGGTCTGGTTGCCCGACAGCCCAACCCGGCCCGACCCGATTTCAAATTCGGGTTGATTTTTCCCAACCCAACCTGATTTGCGAAAAAGCTTAACCAGACCCAACCCAACCCAACCCAAATTTGGGTTGAATCCGTTGGGTTCGGGTTGAACCCCACCCGCGTGGGAACATCCAAGTAACAACGATGGTTTCAAATTATATATATTGCTAATGTCCTCACTATCATATTTTATAATGTCATTACTCACTGTATTTTGATTATCGCACTCCTCACTTTATTAAAATGTACCGTATGGCCTGTACCATCGGATGATCCAATGGTACAGGTACCCGGAATGTGTCAATATTTTGCAAGTGTCCTGCATGAGTAATATAAAATAGTTCTTTCGTCATCGTCATATGTCTTTACCTCTTCTTACTAGTTTTTTTCCGTAATTGTCATAGACAGGTACTCGTGTCGGTACTTTTCGTATGTAGATTACGATTTTACCCTCAAATAATTTCTCATAGAGATAGATGTTAGATATCAGCAATGAGGTTAATGGTAAAAAAGTAATGCTGACGTGTAAATCTAAGAAAAAAAAGAAAAGAAATTCCTTTTTTCTCTAGCTATACAGCAGTAGATATCATTTTATTACATAAGGCTACTCATGGTTTAAATTAATGAACAATATTTCTTAAAATTATGATTTTGGGAGAAAAGTAGGAACATCACTTATACATGGTATGCCTTCGTAGCAACTCTCAAATACTATAGAAATGAAAGTTTCTTTATAGCTATTATATCTACTTTACCTAACAACAACTATATTGAATGCTTCAATAATTTATAACGTGAACAGTGGGCAACTTTAACGCTTTTGACGTCAAATCACGTTAGAAGAGGGGGCGAATGCGTACTGCAGGGGAGTGAAAATATCATTGCCCATATAAGTTTCTCCATAGCGATTAAATACTTTTTAAATGTAAATTTCTTTGTAGTTATTAAAGACCTTACTTTATAAGCTTTGGTTCTATTTGTATCATACTAAATTTAGTCACAAAAGCATTTTTCAATGCATAGTTTTCGCCAATAGAATAGCGTGACCCATGTTCTTCTTGTTACAATATACTATATTAGGCATTTTGCTAGGGACCATCGCAGAAGGCATTTCGTGGACTGGCTGCTGCATGAACATAGGCTCAGATAATATCTCATTCATTTAATTCATCTGAGGTGGCTGTTCTCTCGTGCAACAGCCTGTCCACGAAATGCCTTCTGCGATGGTCCCTAGCAAATCCCATATTATTTTACTCGGACAACACACACTCAAAACGGGGCTCTGGTTTTAATTGTTATGACTCCAGGAAACAAAAGCCATGGTTTATAATGACCAAAATACTCTTTGTCAGGGTTAAATTCTCAACTATGCCATCACCACTAAAAGGCCAACCAGGGACTTATGGCTCGGTCATGAAAGTCCGGCTGGCAGAAGGTGGACTGTGGGCTGTGGAAAACCAATCCAATACATACATAAGATTTCATATGATAACGGTGTCTCTAGCGTGGCTAAAAATCAAGAAACAAAAAACTATACTCAGAATACGATCTGCTTTTTCCTGATTTTTAGCCGCTTCTCACCATCATCTCAATCGTGCCCTCTCAAATCTCTCGAATTAGATTTTAGAATCCAGGTTTTAGTTTGAAAACAATGTAAAAGAGAATTCATGATCAAGCTGCCGGATACTGTCCTGACAGTATTTCTTGGATTTTAAATAAGGAATCTAGGTTTTAGAATTCTCATCCTGAGATTTCTAAAACTTGGTAACATGGGACAATTGTCTGCTCTCTTACTGTCGGAAAGAAAGGCATGAAATTAGAAAACGATGGCTGGCCTCTTTCTTCTCTCGTCTCCCGTCTACAATTTTGAGGAAATCCAAGATTCTAAAATCCGTATATCCAAACGGCCCCTAATTTATCAAGAAAACAAATTTCCTGATTGCCAAACACGGCCTCAATGTTATCTCCACTAATGCTGTCATTGGGCGGCTGGACTTGGGTCTTTTTGCCCAGCCATTACAGTATCAGAGGAAATTAGGGCCAGCAGAAGGTTGTCCATCACCCATGGAAAAAAAATAAAAAATCCAATGTATACATTAGATTTTAAATCTCTTTTACGGTGGATGGCGAACCACCTTTTGCTGTTCGGACTTTCATCCACCACTTTCTGGCCATCCAAACAGGCCCTATTGTAAAAGAGTAGTCATAAATAATTAAATACACTGGAGGGACTATCCCAAGTTTAAAAAGGGGACTTCCCTTAAATTATATAATTAACAGATAATTATCTATCTACCTTTAAATTATATAATTAACAGATAATTATCTATGTACCTTTAAATTATATAATTAACAGATTTCAAATAAGCATTAATGTCCCATATGATAATAAGATTAACTTAAAATAACCTTATTTGTATATAAAAACTAGTTTTGATGGTAAATATCAAAAGAGTCGCTACCTTGTTTAGTCCATGATACCAACAAATATGCACGAACAGGGCACTCTTGATTGGCCTTATTAATATCCTTTGAAGGGGCAGTAAAAACCACAAAAATCAGTAAGCATACACATTCAACAAGAAAAAAAGAATTCATGGACGGTTAGGATTGTTTGACTGATGTGACATTTGGACAATGGCCAATCTATAAGAGGGCCCACAGGATGATTTGTCAGATATATGGTGGTGATGTGCGGACCCGGAGTGGGCCCTTGCAAAATGGGAGATGTTAGAGCTTCTGATATTTCCACCCCACCCCTGGTTTTAAGATTACCCCACAACTTGATTTTGGTAGGGGAAGCCCATCTTGGGCATGGTGGAGTGACAACAGTCCACCCCCATTAACACTGCTATTCAGAACTATGTATGTTCATTCAGCTGAACTCAGAAATATCTGCAAGAATTTCTCCTTCCACTGTCACCCTGTATCTCTATTATTATTCTCCTGAAAGGAATTTCAGTAGGACACTTGAACCATCCCTAACTAGTTGTACACATTACAGTTACACAGATAAAATACAAGTATTTGTATCTGTAATAAATTGATAGATTGTAAGTTGAGTGTTCAAATAACAATAATGGCAATGAAATTTCATTAGGATGACGGGCTATCTTTCCTCCCAGCAAGAATCCTGGAGATCTGCAGACCTCTACTAAAGGCTTGATTGAAGAGTAAGCGTGTCTGAAACTCCGAAACGAAAGGGAACCACGACAATACAACTACAGGCATGAAAATTATGATCCCCATCACGTATTCATATGCTCTTGCTAGCTCCTTTATCGAGTCCCAAAATCCGATAGCCCGCAGCAAGGGCTTGCAAACTTGCCCAATCTTGGGAAGATAAAATAAGGAAATTATGTTAGGTACAACTCGGTAGAGTAAAAATGTAGTGTAAGTAAAACCTCAGATGATATTTTAAAATTGGCGGTCACAGATTGCACTTACGAGAAGAATGGCCCACCCCGTGGGCATGAAGCCAAGTATGCTTGCAAAGACATCTGATATAGTTAGGCCGCAGACAAAAAATAAGACGGCCATGACAGACACGAATCCAAAGAAGAGAAGCCCTTTCAAGATTCTGAACATAAGCTGAAAATCTGTACCAAATTTTCGTCTTCCCATTGATACCATCTACAATCAACAAGTGAAAATGGCACAATATTTAGACTAGAGCATAAGAGTCCCACAACTAATTACCATCTATAGGTATTCCAATCACTGTTTTAAATTTCGGCCAAAATCTGAAATTAAGGATTTCGGTTGGGTTCGAAATCTGAAAATTTTGGATTTCGGTTCGGATTTCGACTGAAATTTGGTCACTTTGACCAAAATTGGGCAAATTTTGGCCGAAATGACCTAAATTTGAAAAAAAAATCAGTTTAGGTAGGGCCCGAAACCGAAATTTAAATCAATGATTCCAACTATATGATCGGCTTTAATGTGTGGACTGTGGACATAATTTTGGCTACACTGCAAGATGCATACCTTCAGAACCAGCAGAACTGTAAGCATAACCAGCCATGAAAGCCCATAAACCTAAGAAAAAAGCAATGATGTCATGACGATCAGGGCATGGTCATCAGATGAACAAAATAAGAAAGAAAAAAGGTAAAAAATTAGTGTCAAGAATGGAAAATGGTACCAGCACACTCTTGCTATGATGGGCTATGTTGAGGTGGTAAACAATTCCATACTGGAAGAGCAAGAAGCGCAAAGCAAGGATTATCTCGAGCACTCGTCCAAAGATGTCAGTGTATTTCAGGTGGTCCTGTTCCCCGTCCCACCAAGATTCCCAGCTCATATCCGTTTGGATACCAATACCACCCCGGTTACCCATCCATCTTTTCCAGTCCGTCCAGTCATCCACGGTCTTCTGCCACTCAAATCCCGAAGGATTGAAAATAAAAGGCGCAAATAACCACGAGGCAACCAAGAACCACATAGAAAACGTCACGAAAAGATACACTTTTGAACTACGGTATGTGTGCCCGTAGACTTCATATACAACCAAAAGTATCGCCAACTCCAATCCCTTGACAAAATGACTACGTGAGTACAACCTATAGTTCTCTGCAAACTTTGCATGAAAAACCACAAAACCACGACCAGTAGGTCTGTATTTAGCACCCCCGTGAAGTATTGTCCTCCCATAATAATGGGCTTTTGTTCCGAGCTGGAAGGTAAAGAAAACAGAGGCTAGTTGAAGTTGCATGATTATAAATTCACCCAAGGCAGTGCGAAATCCTCTTTCTAGGCCAACTTCCATCACCATAGGCAGCACCAGTAGCAACCCGATCTGAAATACAGACTGAGACGCTAAAGCTGCCTCAAGAGATTTGGTCCCATGGATGGTTGGATCCTCTAGAATTGCCCTTTCCAGACCACTCATAACCAAATACAAACGCCCGTATAGGAATACATAGACAGTAAGTACAGTAACCTGAAAGGCATAGGAATATTAACATGAACCTCTAGAACATATCCTTCCTGCATCCATACATAGATACCACGTATTGACACAAATTTGTTGAAAAAATCCCGAAATAATCCTGATAATTTAAAAATAGCGATATTTTCATTTAGTGTGATAATATCGTGATAAATTCCATGATATTTTTACGATATTTTTTTACTTATATTTTTCTGAATTTATATATTTTGAAATAATTGTATTTTTATCATTTTTTCCAGATATAAACCTGAAAAAATAAAATAAAAAATTAATGTATCCCGAGACTTTCCCTTGCCGAGAAATTCCTGAGAACGATATTTTGTGACTTTGATGCAGTGTTCTTCAAGAAGCAGGCTAGTTCGACCATTGTAGTATTAAACTATTGATACCACAAAAATGTAAACTGCATTAGTTTTTTCCTTGTATTTGTAGCATAACTGCATTTTTTTTTTGAATGATAGCATAACTGCATTTGTATATTAAAGTATTAAACTATTATCATGTGAGCATTTACATCTTCACGACTAAGTAATTCATTCGTTCCAAATAAACTAAATTAAATATAATGAAGAGAAATCCTCATCTAGGTCTAGCGGTTCATAAATCCCCTTCTGTTGACATCCACCCTATGCAACGGCAGTGCTTAATGCTAGTTGCCGACGCTGTCTGAATCCTAGGCAACCACCTACTGAACCACTTTTCCTGGGCAGGCGTCAACACACCCAGGTGCCTGGGAGAATGCTCTGAGAACTCTCACGCTATGTAAGGATCGGGCCCAATGCTAAGGCTCAAAGCTAACTTAACAAAATGCATCATTGAGCGTATGATCCAGCTGATAGGGACCATGGTCACCAACAGAGTATCTATGTCACAAATATCTGTGATATTTTCAAAATATTGTCTTTTAATCGTGACGTTTTGATATAATGACAAAATCCCGAAATAATCCCGAGATTTTAAAAATATAGCAATATTTCCATTTTTTTATCATAACTATCGCGATAATATCACGATATTATCTTGATATTTTTTACGATATTTTTATTTTATATTTTTTTATTAAATTTTATAATTTTATATATTTTTAAATAATTTAATTTTTATTGTGTTTTATCCTGATATAAACCCGAAAAAAAATAAAAAATAAATATATCCCGAGATTTTCCCTTGCCAAGAAATTCCCGAGAACGATATTTGTGACATAGCAGAGTATATATTGAACTCTCCAAGGTCTGCAATCATGTCATATTCTCTTTGTACTATTTATGGAATTATGGAAAAGTATCAATTGGAAAAATAGTGCCGACTCTTTCATACCATGCTGCTGAAGTAGAAACCGACTGTGGTGAAATAGAAGGATAACATTCTATAGAAGTCAAAGCGGCGTCCTAGCCGATAAACATCCCGGCTTAGTGTCTGCTCTCCATTTCCATTTGCTACCTTAGCCTCAAAAGTTGATATTTGATTCATTCCCACATCACGCCCCTTTCCAACTTGCATATATTCATGATGTGTTACATTTCCTCCACGTAGAGTTGAATTAAACCCTACAAAGATTCATACGATTAATTAGTGGAAGTTAACTTGGTGACCAATAGTAGATAACTAATCCACGGGTTTACCTGAAAATATATCCTCGCTTAAATTGATGGTTTTTGAAGCTTTGCTTATGCCCCCTCTTGTTATGTGGAAGATCCTATCAAATACATCAGGATGACCATAGTGGAAACGGACCCTGTAGAAGTTTCAAGTAATAAATTTAGTTCAGAAAATTCACGTGGTCATAATAAGGAAATAAAATATCTTTATCCAGACAAGATTAAGCTAAAACACTGGTTTTGAGAAATCCATTGTGTATAGTTTTTTGATGAATTTAAGCAAAACAAATATTTAAAATCAACACTGGGATTTACTTTAAAATGGAAAAATGGAATCCCGTAATGTACATATCTCTAAAATTTCACTAAAAGAACTACAAAAATAGGGTAAATATGGTGGAAAATGGTTATTCATTTCTTGTCTCCAGAATTCACATAATCTCATAATGCTTTTGTTCAGTGTTTAAAAATGTGGATGCGACATGGAACGTGGCCAAGAAAAATTCTTGTCGACTCTGCGCAGACGCGGCCAAGAATGCGGTTGACACGAGCATAAAAGGAGTTTTTATTGACTCTGTAGGGCAAAACACGGAATGCGGCCAAGGTAAAAGGGAGTCGACTCGGGCGAGTTCCGAGTCAAGTTAGTGAGTTTTTAAACACTGATTTCGTTAGCTACAAGAAGAGAATGAGAGAAGAATGTGTGAGGGGTGATCTCCCTGTCACCTACATATAATTATATATATATATATATATGAGGAAAAGGATTGTATGCTTGAGCGTACCAAGCATATGGTACGCTCGAGTGCCCCAATCACATGGGTCCCACATTTTTTGTGGTGATCCAAAGCATTCATTTGCAAGGCCCTATCATAGATACGGTGTGTACCAAAAATCAGCTCCATTGAATCATCCTAACCCCTCCAAAAGTGGAGGGCAAAAATAGGCAGATTTGTGGTCTGTCCATTTTGCCCTCCACAAATGGATGGGTTAGGATGATCCTATGGAGCTGACTTTTGCTACACACCCCATCTATGTAAGGGCCTTTCAAATGAATGCTTTGGATCATCCTAACAAAGTGGGCCCACATGTGATTGGGCACTCCAGCGTACCATAAGCTTGGTACGCTCGAGCGTACAATCCTTTTCCTCATATATATATATATATATATATATACACACACACACAGAGAGAGAGAGAGAGAGAGAGAGAGAGAGAGAGAGAGAGAGAGAGAGAGAGAGAGAGAGAGAAAGAGAGAGTACACGATTAGGGTATACTAGTGAAATGACTAGTATACCCTCAATTGTCAACTACTGAATATTGCACATTTGTTGGAGGTAACTTGGTGTCAGGGTTAAGTAAGATGTGATAGCTAGATCAAGTGACCAAGCCATGGCACATACATGTGGAGAGCTGACTAGGTTGTGCTCTTTTATAGGAAATGGGTATTTCATCTTCGTCTCCATTGTGACAATAAAGCTGAGCTGGATATGAAGATGAAATACCCATTTGCACATGTGGCCCCTCTTTTGGGCTGGCCGTTAGATGTGGATTTATTGTTGGAGAAAATATTGTGTATTGGTTGAAAAGAAGATAAGAAGATGCTTCAAGGCGCGTAAACGCTCTCCTTAAGACGATATTCGCCCCCACCAGTAGTGTGCAAAGGGGACCACGAACTCGCCTCCAAGATACAATGAAGCCCGGTTCCAAACCGATTGCTTGACGATGTTCTGCACTGAACGGAATCAAGCCTGAATCACCTTTGAATTTTGCAAGTATTTGAGACCCAAGAGTTCTGTTTCAGCAGAAAACATAATACTTGAAAGGATTTCTAAAAAACAGTAAAACAGTAACTCTGTAGGGGTTTAGAGAGAGAATTGTGCTGGAAATAGTGATTTTGGGTATGCCAAAGTAGAAATCCGAATTCTGTCTAGAATGCGTATTTTCTACTGTTTTTATAGAGCTTTTGGTGGCTTTTCCCGTTGGAAAACACCATTTCTGGACATCCTTTCAGCGGGTTTGAATTCTGACCATTAGATCGTGTCTAATTACGACTCTACGGCTCAGATCAATCCTGGAGTGACCGTTGGCTTGCGTAAAAACCCTTTCAACTCCGAACCGCTAGATTGCCCATCCATGGTGCAGATCGCACCCTTTGGGCCTTTGATCATTGAGTAGATGGGACACCATCCAACGATCATCTTCCACTAGCCGTTACACTACGATTCGACGCTTCAGATCGCACCCGCTCACGCACTATCCATTGGAGCCCCTAGGCCTGCTGGGCCAACCGTTGGGCCCGAACTCAGGCCCAACCCGACCGAACCATTCGGTCTACCCACTTGACTGATCCAAGTCGATCTTGATCCAACGGTCCGGATCAAATCGGGAAAAATGAAAGGCTCCAATCGCTCCTCGCTACGATGCGGCGTGCGAAGTGCAAAGTGCGCCTAAAAAAGCGCCACTATGCGCCCTATAGGCCACTGCCCACGCCCCGCACGCACTTGTGCGAATGGTGCGTTGCACCGTCCCGCGGTTCAACCCATGCTTAAGACCCATTGTGCACCATAATAAAGTAGAGAAAAGAGTAAGGCTTTATAAGCCCAACTTTTCCTTTCTTATGAGTCGGTATGGGACTATCTTTTTCACACTACTTTTGCACTCTTCTCTTTCTCTTGCAAAAAACAACTCTTTCCAAAGAAAAATTTTTCCTTTTCCAAAACACACTTAGAAAACATTTTCCAAACACTATCTTTTGACAAAAAATTAAGATTTTGAAAATCAAAATCTAACAATCCCCCACCATTTTCAAAATAAAAAAATATCTCATCATACTTGGAACTCTTACGCATAAATGAAGGTATCTTACGATTTGAACCTTCACTTAGTGAGAACACATCAAAGTTGATCAGAATTGCATAGTAGACGTGTCTTTGGACTAGCTATTCTATACGACCAACCGGATACGTTTCACACATAAGAAAAATTCTTCTACTCAGGTGATTCTTATAAGCCGACACGTGTATTGGCCATGTGTCTGTATCTCGGTTTCATGAGTGCTCTAGAGACTAGCCAAGTCTCATAGGAAGAGGCACCACTTCCACACTCACATAGGTAGGCTTACGAGTGCCCCTGTAACTATAGTACCCTAACAACCTGGTTATAAGCCTATTACGAGCCTAAATGCTCAACCTCCTCCGTTACACATTACAGGTTCCAAGCACTTTCCTTTGGGATGTCATTTATATAATGTACAGTGCTTGCAATCACTCTATATGATGTACTTGGGCTCAATGAACTCAAGACTTGATGTCACTTCAAGCGTTGAGTTGAGTTTCCATCATTGGTGATCATTAGTTATTGGCTTTAGACCCATCCCCATTGATGTCTTTAATACCAAATCTCTTGCAAGACCTTTTGTTAATGGATCAGCCAGGTTCTGGCTTGATCTCACATAATCTAAAGTTACTACTCCATCAGTAAGTTGCCTAATGACACTATACGTAAGTCCAATATGCCTGGACTTACCATTGTACACATGGTTATATGCTCTTGATAGTGTGGCCCGACTATCACAATGCACATATATCGATGGCATAGGTTTAGGCCAAATAGGAATTTCAATTAGCAAATTCCCCAGCTACTCCGCTTCTTTACAACACGAGGCCAAAGCAATAAACTCTGCTTCCATGGTGGAAGTAGTTATGCATGTCTGCTTCTTCAAAGCTTAGGAGATAACTCCCCCACCAAGAGTGAATATCCATCCACTCGTTGATGAATGATCAACACGCTCAGTTAACCAACTGGCATCTGCGTATCCTTCTAATACTACAGGATACCTACTATATGATAATCCATAGTCTATAGTGCCTTTTAGATACTTTAATATCCTATTTATAGCATTCCAATGAACATTACTAGGATTACTAGTAAATTTACTTAATTTTCCAACTGCAAATGCTATATTAGGTCTAGTACATGTCATAGCATACATTAAACTGCCTATGACACTAGCGTACTTTAATTGAGATATATACCTACCAGTATTAGGATATAATCTTAAATTTGAATCAAAAGGTGTAGAAACTGGAGTGCAATCAAAGTGATCAAATTTCCTAAGTACTTTTTCAATATAATGTGATTGGGTAAGAATAAGGTTACTATCTTTTCTTATTATTCTAATACCCAGAATCACATCTGCAACACCCATGTCTTTCATATCAAAATTCAATGACAGAAACTCTTTGGTCCTTGTGATATTATCCATATCACTACCAAAGATTGACATGTCATCTACATATAAACATATGATGACACCTTTTCCACCTTTATACTTACTATATACACATTTGTCAGATTCATGTATCTTAAAACCATTTGACACTAAAATCTTGTCAAATCTCTCATGCCACTGTTTAGGGGCTTGTTTAAGCCCATATAAAGACTTAACTAACTTACATACTTTATGCTCATGACTAGATATAACAAAACCTTCAGGTTGATCCATATATACTTCTTCATCAGGTTCACCATTCAAGAATGCTGTTTTAACATCCATTTGATGAATGTGAAGGTTGTATATGGATGCAAGAGCAATTAGGACTCTAATAGTTGAGATCCTAGCAACTGGGGCATATGTATCAAAGTAATCTATTCCGGCTTTTTGAGTAAAGCCTTTGGCAACCAACCTTGCCTTAAATTTTTCTATGGTTCCATCTACTTTCATCTTCTTCTTGAAGATCCACTTACAACCTATGGGTTTAGACCTAGGTGGTAAGTAAACTAATTTTCAGGTTTGATTACCCATGATTGAATTCATTTCATCATTGATGGCGTCTTTCCAAAAGGCAGCATCTTGAGATTTAATGGCTTCTTCATAGGTCTTTGGATCAGGTTCTACTTTTAGATCTATCATAGTAGAAGTAGAGACCTTATCTCTTGATTCTTCTCCAAGAAAGACTACAGAATCAGGACCATATGATTTTTCTTTTCTATCTCTTTTACTTCTCCTGATTTCATTATGTACCTCATTTGTTTCCTCTTGAGGCTCTAATGAAGACTCTATAGGTGAGTTTGAATCCATTAATCTAGGAATGGACGAGAACCTGTTTTCACAGAAGGTGACATCCCTAGACTCAATAATGGCATTCAATTCTAAAAAGTCATTAGGTTCTATAACTAAGAACCTATAGGCTTTACTATGATTTGCATATCCAAGGAATATGCATTCAATGCCTCTTTCACCTAACTCTCTTATCTTAGGTTTGGGAACTTGAACAATGGCTCTACAACCCCAAACTTTAAGGTAGCTTAAGTTGGGTTTTCTCTTTTTCCAAAGTTCATAGGGGGGGTTAGATGGGTTTTCTTATTATGAATTCTATTTAGGATGTGACAAGCCGTTAATAAGGCTTCACCCAAAAAACCCTTATTTAAACCAGAATTGACTCGCATGGAATTAACCATTTCCATAATAGTCCTATTCTTTCTTTCCGCAACACCATTCTGTTGTGGTGTATAAGGGGCGGAAAACTCATGTATTATTCCCTCATTTTCACAAAATTCAGGGAATTGGTATTCCCCTCCTCTGTCAGATCTAATACACTTGATCTTAATTTCACATTGGTTTTCTGCTTCTGTCTTATAAGTCTTAAACTTATCTAAGACTTCATCTTTATGTCTTAACAGATATACATAACAATATTTTGAAAAATCATCAATGAATGTTACAAAATACTTTTTGCCTCCTCTTGTTGGAGTGCCATGTAAATCACATGCATCACTATGTATCAACTGTAATAAAGTAGTAGATCTTTCTATACTAGGAAATAGTTTAGTAGTTATCTTAGTTTGCATGCATATCTTACATTTATCTACCAGATTTTCATCATATTTAGGAATTAATTCTAACTTTACCATATCATGCATTTTCCTAAGATTTACATGTCCTAATCTATTTTGCCATAAAGAAATAGAGTCAAGCATGTAAACAGAAACATTAACTTTATTAATATTCATCTTGAACATGCCCTCATACATATAACCCTTCCCTACAAATGTCCCACCCTTGGATAGTACAAACTTGTTAGATTCGAATACAAGTTTAAAGCCATTCTTATTAAGAAGGCTACCAGAAACTAGATTCTTCCTAACATCTGGGACATGGTATACATCAGTAAGAGTTAGGATCTTTCCAGAAGTGAATTCAAGTTCCACTTTGCCTTTTCCCTTGACTTCTGCAGTTGAGGAATTTCCCATGTAGAGAACATTTCCGTCTTCGACTGGAGCATAAGTCAAGAATGCGCTTCTGTCTTTGCGAACATGTTTGGTAGCGCCCAAATCGATCCACCAAGCATCTTCTCCTTCGAGGAAATTAACCTCGGATATCACGGCAAGAAACTTTTCCTTGTTTCCATCTTTGTTTCCTTGAGAGTTTGACTTTTTAGATCGACACTCCCTCTTGTAGTGGCCAATTTTGCCACACTTGCAACAAGCGCCTTTGCGCTTCTTATTCTTATCAGAACCCTTGCCATTTTGATGCTTTCTCTTCCGATTACCTTTCCAAGGTTTAGTAGGGGGGTTTGAATCTGTTACATTGGCAACTTCCACCATATGGACTTTAGATGATTGATTTGCTATATCATCTTTATTGTCTTGAAGCCTTGATTCTTCCTCAACTTGGAGGGTTTGAATCAAATCTTCGAGTGTCATTTCCTCTTTTTTATGTTTAAGACTTTTTCTAAAGTCTTTCCAAGATGGTGGTAATTTGTCAATGATAGAGGGTATAATGACAGTGTCATCAAGGTTCACCCCTTGTTGGTGAACTTAAATAATGATATGTTGGATCTCATGGACTTGATCCACTACCAACTTATCATCAGTCATCTTGAAATTTAAAAAATGACCCACAACAAACTTTTTGGTGCTGGCATTTTCCGATAGGTACTTCGTCTCCAAAGCCGTCCATAGTTCTCCCGCCGAACCCATGCTATGGTAGATGTCAAACAGTTCATCCGTCATAGCATTGAGGATGTGCCATTTGCACAGATAATCATCTTGTTCCCACTTCCTCCTTCTACGGGCTTGGGCAAGCGTCTCGTTTTCAACTTCTGCCGGTTTGGGTGAAGTCAGTACATATACCACTTTGAGAGTGGTGAGAATGAAATGTACTTTCTTCTGCCATCTTTTGAAGTTCCCCTTGTTGAATCGTTCCAACTTGACAAAATCTTGCGGCAATTGCTTCATTGACTGCGCCATGAAGATCTCCAACAGAAGAGTATCGTCTTAAGATTGTTGGAGAAAATATCGTGTATTGGTTGAGAAGAAGATAAGAAGATGCTTCAAGGCGCGTAAACGCTCTCCTTAAGACGATATTCGCCCCCACCAGTAGTGTGCAAAGGGGACCACGAACTCGCCTCCAAGATACAATGAAGCCCGGTTCCAAACTGATTGCTTGACGACGTTCTGCACTGAACGGAATCAAGCCTGAATCACCTTTGAATTTTGCAAGTATTTGAGACCCAAGAGTTTTGTTTCTACAGAAAACAGAATACTTGAAAGGATTTCTAAAAAACAGTAAAACAGTAACTCTGTAGGGGTTTAGAGAGAGAGAATTGTGCTGGAAATAGTGATTTTGGGTATGCCAAAGTAGAAATCTGAATTCTGTCTAGAATGAGTATTTTCTACTGTTTTTATAGAGCTTCTGGTGGCTTTTCCCGTTGGAAAACACCCTTTCTGGACATCCTTTCAGCGGGTTTGAATTTTGACCATTAGATCGTGTCTAATTGCGACTCTACGGCTCAGATCAATCCTGGAGTGACCGTTGGCTTGTGTAAAAACCCTTCCAACTCCGAACCGCTAGATTGCCCATCCATGGTGCAGATCCCTCCCTTTGGGCCTTTGACCATTGAGTAGATGGGACACTTCGCACTATCCATTGGAGCCCCTATGCCTGCTGGGCCAACCGTTGGGCCCGAACTCAGGCCCAACCTGACCGAACCATTCGGTCTACCCACTTGACCGATCCAAGTCGATCTTGATCCAACGGTCCGGATCAAATCGGGAAAAATGAAAGGCTCCAATCGCTCCTCGCTACGATGCGGCGTGCGAAGTGCAAAGTGCGCCTAAAAAGGCGTCAATAAAGCGTCACTATACGCCCTATAGCCCACGCCCCGCGCCCGCGTGTGCGAATGGTGCATTGCACCATCCCGCGGTTCAACCCATGGCTAAGACCCATTGTGCACCATAATAAAGTAGAGAAAAGAGTAAGGCTTTATAAGCCCAACTTTTCTTTTCTTATGAGTCGGTATGAGACTATCTTTTTCACACTACTTTTGCACTCTTCTCTTTCTCTTGCAAAAAGCAACTCTTTCTAAAGAAAAGTTTTTCCTTTTCCAAAACACACTTAGAAAACATTTTCCAAACACTATCTTTTGACAAAAAATTAAGATTTTGAAAATCAAAATATAACATTTTTAATATCAAGGAGTTTTGAACCCAGGACCTTTGCTCTGATACCATGTTAGCTACAGGAGGAAAATGAGAGAAGAATGTGTGAGGGGCTGATCTCCCTCTCACCATATGAGTACACTGTTAGGATATACATGTGAAATATAGCGCAATACATCTAACAGCTTTAAATAGAATAAAATCTGCAGGACACAAAGGCCTCCCAATTCTTTCAGGGTATGAGAAGAAGAGATGACATCAAAAGAATCTGCAATTTAGCTTACAAGGCTGGTGCTGAAGTGGCCAAATTTGAGCGTGGAGGGAAAAAACAGCTTGGTGTTTGGATGAATCAAGAAGTAAATGGAATGGCATTTACACCAATTAAATCAGTGGCTTCTCTGGACTTGTCAAGATCAATGTTTCAAAATGCAGATGAGGATCAAAATGCGGACAAACCAAATCGGCACAACATGGTTAAGTACTAGGTTGACACAGCTGAGTAATCAGCTGATGCGGTCATAACTCGGGAGAGTCAAAGGAGTTTTGATTGACTTCGTAGGGCAACATGCAGACTCAGACAAGAACATGACCAAGGTAAAAGGGAGTCGCCTCGGGGGAGTCCACAATGAGGCAAGGGAGTTTTGAAACTATGGTCAAAATAATAAATAGATTTGCAAAGACGGAGAAGAGGAATTCCAAGAAGTCGAGACTGATCCACAAATCTTGCATATAAGTCCCCAGCACACTGTTTTGAAAGACCATAGGCTTCATTTATTTTTTGAGAAAGGATAACACTTTATTCAAAAAACAGAAGCAACTAAGAAACAGAGCTGAAAATTCTCAAGCACATCAATAATGACTAAGCTTTTGCTATGTTAGAATCCGTATGACCGATAGGCCCCAAGTATTCCCACAAACTTACTCTGTTTTTGTCATGATAAACGCCTCTGGGTTTCCCTAGGGAGCTTCCATCAAAATTTAGTTTAATGGACCCGACTGGAGGGGGGACCCATGAAGCAGACCACTTATTCATCCTCCAATATGCAAGAACCGCTCTCCATTCCTTTCAAAGATCCAAAATGGAAACACCGCTAAACTGCTCTCTCCTAAGACCCAACTCAGAAAAAGATACTAGATTTCCCACATCAGCCTCCTTGGAGATCTTCTAGCTCATCGAACACTTGGATTTCTTTCACACAACACCATCCATAGGACACTGTATGAAACCACCTACGGACCTACCTAATAAAATCCCCCTTCATGATAGTTTTGGACTCCCACCAACTCTGAAATAGGTTTCGTAATGATTTATGATGCACCTAGGCCATGCCTACGATCTCAAAACTGCCAACATATCCTTTGGGCCAATGGGCAATTGATAAAAGAGGTTCTCAACAGACTAAATTCTTGTCATGCCAAAAACCTTTTCTTTACATCACGTCCAGAGTGTTGATCTTCTTTAAAATTGCAGTCAAAACAAAACATTTTATTCTGATGGGAATGCCCAACTTCCTCATCCTCCTCAAAAACCTGACAGGAAAAATATGTGGTTTGGCTTCCCAAACTCTACTATCTTTATTAGAAAAAGACGTGACACCCTCCTCCAAAACACTAAGCAACTAGAGGATACCATTGAACTCAGACTCTTTGAGAATGTTACAGAACACCTACGCCCATCTCTATTGTAGCACTTGGACACAGACACATCTCTATCCTTGACCTTAACCAATTAGAAAAATCTGAGAAAGCATGGCACAATTGGATGTCCCCTAACAACACATCTACCCAAAACCTTATCCTTTCCCCTCACCAAACCGAAATCTAACCTCGAATAAAAGCTCAATCCTAACCTTGTAGATCGACTACCATGCTCCCGACCCCTTATTTTTTACCTATTTCTTAATACTCAGCCTCCCAATATTTCCCTACTACAATTCTCCTGAAAAGGTCTTCTTCTCCTCCCTGAATCTCCAGGAGCACTTCCCCAACAATGCCTTATTCCTTAGCGACTTATTGCCTATGATCAAACCTCCTTCCTTTTGCACCCCTTCCATTTCAACATATGCTTGATCTTGTTTCCTTCCTTTTTTCCTTCCTGTTAACTTACCAACTTCTCCAATAGCTTAAGCTGTTAGAGAAAGGCATTATTTATCTTTTATACTTTTAACACTCCTCCCGCACATGTGGCCCACTTGGCAAACACGTGGCACATGTGGTCCCACTTTGGGCCGACCATCGCATGTGGATTTTTGCTATCCAGGAGGTTTGAACTCGAGACCTTTGGCTCTTATACCATGTTAACTAACCAACTTCTCCAATAGCTTAAGCTGTTAGAGAAAGGCGTTATTTATCTTTTATACTTTAACACTTCCTAAAGACAGTCTCTCTACAACCTCTCTATCTTGTTAGAAACACCTTCCTAAGGATGAATAAATTCTTCCACCTTGCAAGTTTCACTAATATGCTGAAAGCTTCTCCCACAACGATGATAAGAACGGGTATAATGGATCTCTTCTCCTAAGACTTATTATTAACCATAAAGTATAAGAAGGAATGGAAAATGCTTTCTCTTATCTAGCCACTCCATCTTTCCCCAAATCTCATCTCTCCAACATGTACAAGAGAAAACTCCAATCCAAGTGATCATAAACCTTGTCCATGTCAATTTTGCAAGAGCCCACTCTCTCCTCTTCTCTTCCATGAACCAAGACATTCATTGGCTATCAACACCCCATCCAAGAATTGCATGTCCCCCATAAAAGGTCCTTGAATATGGGAAATAACCTCTCATCACCTTCTTCATACTAAGAGCGAGAGTCCTAGAAATAATTTTATATAAGCTTCCACCCAAACCTATATGTACGAATCCCTTGATCTCCGTTGCATCCTCCTTTTTTGGAATAAGGGACACAAAAGTCGAAATCCATGTATATACGTTCCTTTCATATTCATAAGACCCGCCCAAACTTATAAGTATGAATCCCTTAGTCATAATCGCGCACTCGACGAAAGATCTATACAAGTGGCATTGCCCTTCTTCACTCACGTGATATTGCTGGATCGGGCTTTCGCCCATTGTCCAAGATTCCCCAGCCATATAGAAACTAGGGAATGGATGACTTCTCATGCATACAGTTTCTTTCCCGCCGCACTAATATCCGGCATCACGGGCGGTATCCACCGATACGTTCGGCTCATCCACAGATCTCTCCTCCGAGCCCCCTGGAGATGGACTAAGAAAGAACAGGCAGAGCAGGAAGGGATGGGAGTGCAAGATAAATTATTGAATAGCCCCTATTTGTTGAATGGACGAATAAAAACCTGTCAAGGTCAACCTTGACCGCTTTAGTGTATCAACACTAAAGGAAGGGCAAATCCCTCTCTTCAGCTCGACTATCACAGGAGCAGCTCTACTCAAAAGGGAAGTACATCACATTGCATCTCGCATAGCAACGAGATTTCTCTCTTTGTCGCTTGCCTTTGAAGTTTGAAGTTTGAACCTGTTTTTTCTATTTTGCCTTCAAGAATCCTATTTACCTGGTTGCTTTCTTACCTTCGGTACCGTCTAGTCAAAATACTAATAATTAGAACTAAGAAAGGACACTCTAGTAAAAGAGTAGTTTCCCCTTGTCCCGAAGTCTTTGCATCCTCCTTTTTAGGAATAAGTGACACAAAAGTTGACAATGTGGTATACCATATGTAATGGTACACAAAAGTTGAAACAACCGAAATATTTCTGTTTCCATCCCACTGAAACGACACAAAAACTGAAATGCGTACTCAACTCAACTAAACCTTTGTCCCAAACTAGTTGGGCAAAACTGAAATGCATACCGAAACAAAAATCATAAGTGTATTAGTGGTATACTATATCAGTGCATATTACATCATTGTATTATTATGAATTGCATATGAAAAGTGATATATGTATTATGTAGAAATATTTATATGAATTACATGGGCAATGTGGTATATACTGAATTATCATACATGAGCGACAACACATGTCACTAGGTGTTCGATGTTATCAAACTATTATGGATAGTTGTCTTGGTTATGTGATGGTTTCTAAGTGGGTATTTATGCTTCTTGTAGAATTACCTGGAGTTTCATCTTAAAATTCTCTTTTGCATATAATTCCATCCGTGTTCGTGATTTTACAAGATTTCTACTGAAATTTTCAACCAAAATCGAAATGTTTCAGTTTCTGCGGTGACAGAAACCAAAACCGAAATTTAAAACCTCTTGTAAAGCAGGCGACCAAATGAGAAGGATTTTAAACATTGTACCTTTTTCTAAAGTTACGTATAGAGTGTCTATAGTTTCGTAGTGGTCTCATGTCCATTCAATACTTAGATCTATCAACAGCAAAACCTGGCGAAGGATAGTTTCCATACGCAATGCTGAGGAAAACTGGACCAGTTGCATGTTTTCGGTCATAGATTAAGGGAAAGTTTTGCACCTTGCTCATAAAAATGGAATAGGCTTCTACTTTTATGATTATAATTTGGGTTCAAAAAAGCCAAAAATGGGTATCATTACATTAATTTAAAAGGAAAAATAATTGTTTAAGCTAAGTGATGAATCAACTGAACATTTCTAAATCAAATGGCTAAGATTGGAATACTATCATGCACAATTTTTACAGAAAATAATTACATCCTTACTTGAGAGGGTTTGCTAGAACTCGTTGTCCAATAGTTACAAAACTGGTCTCTTGATTGGACATGAACCAAGCAAGTGATGAAACACTGCAAAATGGAAAAGAGAAAAAAAAAATATCGGTCATGTCATCAATTATATTCTCTATAATATTGGTTTCTGTATTTTTCTTTATAGGCCTCTATAATTGCTTAGCTTATCATATGTTTTTGTGCTTTACAAAAAGAAACATCAATACTAGCAAACTAATAAAAGTCAATTCAGATAGCATCATGATAAAGATTTAAAACTAGCCTTCCAGTAAAAATATGCTCCCTGAGACCCAATATCGTGGGTTTTCGTTGCATAAGATGATGTTCTACAAACTCCTCCAAAACATTTCTCATTTTGAAAGCTTCTTCGAGGTAATTATCCTGAAAGAAAGAAGTATAAGAAAACAAAAATATAATCATTTTCCAAATGGATGGGACTGCAATGGACGTTACTAAGAAAACACAATTATAATCAATTTTCAAATGGACGGTACTTGATTCATGTCTATGGTTTGAAGTGCTTCCCCACGAGTGAAAATTATGGCATGATTTTGATTTTCAGGCTTTCCTTCTCCAATAACTGTTGGAGAGCCTGGGAGTTTGATTCGGTAAATTTCCTGAAAATATAAGTTATTCATGTTTAAGGATAAGATAAAAGCCACCATTATGGATTCTAGAATGAAAATATGAATTTACGTATACTTGCTTCAAAAGTCGAAACATTCTATAACAGTGTCAACTATAATGAGTCGTATTAATCCTTTTAATACCTAGTTATAAACTTATAATTATTATACCACATTTGAATGGCAATTCCTTAATTTTATAAAGTATTAATTATAGAAAGTGTATTTATGGCATGGCAAATGCATACAAATCTATAACAAATTAAAGCCAAAGCAGAAGAGAAAGGGGGAAACATGAAATGGCCATAGTCTTTAAACCCTCATTCATACGTATAAATAGACCATTTCTGAGCACATTATTATCTGGGATAGAAATCATTAAGCTAAGCTAATATAAATTATAGCAAGTTTATTTAGGGAAATGTTATCAGCACTACTGCACTACTGTATTTTGATGAGGGCACCCCTCACTTTATTAAAAGTACGGTATGGCCCACACCATAAGATGATCCAAACCGTCCATTAGATGGGCCACAGCCTAAATAGGTTGTGCCTCAAAAATCATTTCCATAGGTTGATCCTAACCCTCCGATCTGAATGTTAGAGGGTTGATCCTAACCCTCTATAGATCGGAGGGTTAGGATCAACCTATGGAAATAATTTTTGGGGCACAACCTATTTAGGCTGTGGCCCATCTAATGGACGGTTTGGATCATCCTATCGTGCAGGCCATATCATCAAAATACAGTAATGCTGATAACATTTCCCTTTATTTATCCTTTTAGCACCTATTTGTTCTTAATATATCTCATTTAAGAAAGTCTTTGATTTTATATAGTCATATCGGAAAAGTGTTGCTACTCGGTCGGGTTAAATACAGTGGGGGCCCACATTGTTTGGGCGATCCAAACCATTCATTTGAAAACCCCTTACCTAGATAGGGTGTCCACAAAAAATCAGACCCATAGGATGATCCTAACCCATCCAACAGTGGAGGGAAAAATGGGCAGATTTGTGAACACACTGTGTCTGTCCATTTTTTCCCATTTTTCCTTCCACTGTTGGATGGGTTAGGATAATCCTATGGATCTGATTTTTTGTGGACACCCTATCTAGGTAAGGAGCTTTCAAATGAATGGTTTGGATCGCCCAAACAATGTGGGCCCCCACTGTATTTAACCTGACCGAGTAGATAAGCTTAGCTACAAGACCGAGTAGCAACACTTTTCCCATAGTCATATTTGTAGATAGTGTTATTACAACATTCCAAATGCATATAAAAAATTAGAGCCAAAGCAAAAGGATGTGGGGGGGGGGGGGGGGGGGGGGGAGCATGGTATATTCTTAGTCTTAAACAATAGGAAATGTCCACTCGCAACTAATAAATCCTCATAAAATTTTATACTTAAGAATACTTCTGGCTTGCCATATCCCAAATACTCTTCACTGTTTTGAGGCACATACTGAGTTCTATAACTGATAAAAAAAGACATCACAGAGAGATTTTTTGTTTCCCAACGGTCATGAGTTGGGTCATCTTTCGCTGGCTTGATGGCTTTCCTTGAAAGATACCCCATTTTTCCACATCTTCCGACAAACATTTTTATCGCTTGTGACGAATATAAATAATTTAGTCCATTCAATATACCTGGGAGCATAGGCACCGGTATGTTACCCAAGGGCATAACTTGATTCATAGCCATTCTGGAACTTCTGGTGCTGGTAGAACAAGTATCGCTCCTTATGATCGAGACTTCTCTTCAAGCTAGCAATAACACTCTAATATTTTGAAATGACAAGTGAGAATATAAGGTCCCGACACACAACAAGAAACCGAGAAAACACAAACTAGATTGCTTACACAAAGAATAGCCATGATTGGAGTCCAGACATGCCAGGAACATGAACAAATGTCCAATGAAAAAATCGTCGCCCTCAAGGATTGATATCTTGAGCCAAATCTCTAGAGTTTTCTACTCATGGTATAGGGTATCTCAGCAAAAAGACGATGACGATTGAGAGGTAAGTCGAAACCCAAAAAAAAAAACTACGGAAAATCCCCCCCCCCTCCAAAAAAAAAATCTAAAATCTAGGACAAAACTTAGAGTTTTGTTATACATGGTAAGAGAACCCCTTGGTCAAAAATCATCAACAAAGGATGACTCTTGGTAGAAAAAATAGAAAACCCTAAATATACCCTGAAAGGAAACACTAAACTTCATAAAATTGATTTTGATTCGTCAATGTTACGAGAGATTAGAGAAAGAGAATAGTGAGCTAGGGCAGAACTCCCCCTCACTTAAATATTAATATAAGAAGAGCAATGTGTACAATGACAATAATAATCCTATGCATAATACTTATTCTAACACTCCCTCATCAAGCTAGAATGTATAAATTATACATTCCTAGCTTGCTACAAATATCGCTCAACTTTGCTTTACTCAATGACATTGTGAACATATCAACCAATTGATCTGCAGAACGAGTGAATACAGTACATATCTCTCCGTTCTGAATCCTCTGACGAATGAAGTGACAATCGACTTCAATGTGCTTGGTGCGCTCATGAAAGACTGGATTTGTCGCAATGTAGATGGCAGCCTTGTTGTCACAATACAACTGTGAAGGCGAAGAAGATATGATGCCAATCTCAGACAAAAGTGAACTCAACTAGATAATCTCTGTACCCGTGTGTGCCATCGCTATGTATTCTTGTATTCTGCCTCAGCACTTGACTTTGCAATGACGTCCTGCTTCTTGCTTTTCCGTGATACCAGGTTACCTCCTACAAAGGTACAATACCCGGTGGTTGATCTCCTGTGTGCAGGAAAAATAGGCCCTTTCATGGTGCACAATTTAGGTATTTAAGAATCTGAACCACTGCGCTCTAATGTGAGTTACGTGGGGAGCTCATGTACTGACTGACTACCCCTACATCATAAGATATACCAGGGAGAGTAACTGTAAGGTATATGAGCTTATCCACCAGTCTTCTATACCTGCCACGATCTTTCAACAAGTCCCCTTCTTCTGGAACTAGTATTACACTTGGATCTCTAGGCACAGATACATTCTAGCTTGAGGGGGGAGTATGGAAAGTCCCCTCCCCTCCCCCCAGCGGCCAAAACTTAGGGTTTTGTTATACATGGTAAGAGAACCCCTTGGTCAAAAATCATCAACAATGGATGACTCTTGGTAGAAAAAATTGAAAACCCTAAATATACCCTGAAAGGAAACACTAAACTTCATAAAACTGATTTTGATTCGTCAATGTTACGAGAGATTAGAGAAAGAGAATAGTGAGTTAGGGCAGAACTCCCCCTCACTTAAATATTTATATAAGAAGAGCAACGTGTACAGTTACAATAATAATCCTATGCATAATACTTATTCTAACACTCCCCCCTCAAGCTAGAATGTATAAATAATACATTCCTAGCTTGCTACAGATATTGCTCAACTTTGCTTTTCTCAATGACTTTGTGAACATATCAACCAACTGATCTGCAGAACGAGTGAATACGTTACATATCTCTCCCTTCTGAATCCTCTGACGAATGAAGTGACAATCGACTTCAATGTGCTTGGTGAGCTCATGGAAGACTGGATTTGTCACAATGTAGATGGCAGCCTTGTTGTCACAATACAACTGTGAAGGCGAAGAAGATACGATGCCAATCTCAGACAAAAGTGATCTCAACTAGATAATCTCTGTACCCGTGTGTGCCATCGCTATGTATTCTGCCTCAGCACTTGACTTTGCAATGACGTCCTGCTTCTTGCTTTTCCATGATACCAGGTTACCTCCTACAAAGGTACAATACCTGGTAGTTGATCTCCTGTGTGCAGGAAACCCATCCCAGTCAGCAACAACAAATCCCTCAATTCGCATATGACCATGTCTCTTGAATAATAGGCTCTTTCCTGGTACACAATTCAGGTATTTAAGAATCTGAACCACTACACTCCAGTTACATGAGGAGCTCATGTACTGACTGACTACCCCTAAAGTAATTGTAAGGTATATGAGCTTACCCACCAGTGTTCTATACCTGCCACGATCTTCCAACAGGTTCCCTTCTTCTGAAACTAGTTTTACACTTGGATCCCTAGGCACACATACATTCTAGCTTGAGGGGGGAGTATGGAATCCCCCCCCCCCCCCCCCCCCCCCGAAAAAAAAAAATCTAAAATCTAGGCCAAAACTTAGGGTTTTGTTATACATGGTAAGAGAACACCTTGGTCAAAAATCATCAACAATAGATGACTCTTGGTAGAAAAAATTGAAAACCCTAAATATACCCTGAAAGGAAACACTAAACTTCATAAAACTGATTTTGATTCGTCAATGTTACGAGAGATTAGAGAAAGAGAATAGTGAGTTAGGGCAGAACTCCCCCTCACTTAAATATTTATATAAGAAGAGCAACGTGTACAATGACAATAATAATCCTATGCATGATACTTATTCTAACACTCCCCCCTCAAGCTAGGCTAGAATCTATAAATTAATTATACATTCCTAGCATGCTACAGATATTGCTCAACTTTGCTTTACTCAATGACTTTGTGAACATATCAACCAATTGATCTGCATACAGTACATATCTCTCCCTTATGAATCCTCTGACGAATGAAGTGACAATCGACTTCAATGTGCTTGGTGCACTCATGGAAGACTGGATTTGTCGCAATGTAGATGGCAGCCTTGTTGTCACAATACAACTGTGAAGGTGAAGAAGATACGATGCCAATCTCAGACAAAAGTGATCTCAACTAGATAATCTTTGTACCCGTGTGTGCCATCGCTATGTATTCTGCCTCAACACTTGACTTTGCAATGACGTCCTGCTTCTTGCCAAGGTTTTAAATCTCGGTTTCGGTTTCGGTCATCAGCGAAACCAAAACGTTTCGGTTTCGGTACGAAATTTAGGAAATCTTCTAAAAATTTCGGTGAAATTTCGAAAATTTCCGAAATTTCATAAACATTTCACCGAAATTTCGGTAATTTCACCGAAACGAAACGTTTCGGCGAAGTTTGGTACTTTTCCGACTCAATGTGAATTTCGTTTCGTTTTCCACCGAAACCGAAATATTTCGGCCGAAATTTAAAACCATGCTTCTTGCTTTTCCATGATACCAGGTTACCTACTACAAAGGTACAATACCCGGTAGTTGATCTCCTGTGTGCAGGAAACCCATCCCAGTCAGCAACAACAAATCCCTCAATTCGCATATGACCATGTCTCTTGAATAATAGGCCCTTTCCTGGTGCACAATTCAGGTATTTAAGAATCTGAACAACTGCACTCCAATGTGAGTTACGTGGGGAGCTCATGTACTGACTGACTACCTACATAATAAGATATATCAGGAAGAGTAACTGTAAGGTATATGAGCTTACCCACCAGTCTTCTATACCTGCCACGAACTTCCAACAGGTCCCCTTCTTCTGGAACTACTTTTACACTTGGATCCCTAGGCACAGATACATTCTAGCTTGAGGGGGGAGTATGGAAACCCAACCTCCCCACCCCCCCGCCCCCGCAAAAAAAAATCTAAAATCTAGGCCAAAACTTAGGGTTTTGTTATACATGGTAAGAGAACCCCTTGGTCAAAAATCATCAACAATGGATGACTCTTGGTAGAAAAAATTGAAAACCCTAAATTCACCTTGAAAGGAAACACTAAACTTCATAAAACTGATTTTGATTCGTCAATGTTACGAGAAATTAGAGAAAGAGAATAGTGAATTAGGGCAGAACTCCCCCTCACTTAAATATTTATATAAGAAGAGCAACGTGTACAATGACAATAATAACCCTATGCTTAATACTTATTCTACCACTCCCCCCTCAAGCTAGAATGTAAAAATTATACATTCGCTAGAATGTATAAATTATACATTCCTAGCTTGCTACAGATATCGCTCAACTTTGCTTTACTCAAGTCACGAGAGGAATATGCCATCTCTGAGGCGTCTCAAATCATTTGTAGCAAACTCTTTTTGTAAGGTCTTCAGCTCCTGTATTCCCCTTGTATTATTACCTGTGATGATAATGCCGTCAACATATACAATCAATAGAATGCAACCCGCTGAGGACTGATATTGAATACCGAATGATCTACAACGCACTGTCTCAGGCCAAACCGCATAATGGCCTCACTGAACTCCCAAACCATGCTCGCGGAGATTGTTTCAAACCGTAAAGAGATTTCCTTAGGCGACAGACGAAGGAGGACATCTCCCGCTGAGCAACATACCTTGGAGTTTGCTCCATATAAACCTCCTCATGGAGGTCGCCATGTAAGAAAGCATTCTTCACATCTAATTGATGAAGGTCCCAACCATGATTAACTGCAAGGGATAAAAGAACACGAACAGAAGGTATCTTTGCAACCGAAGAGAATGTCTCATTGTAATTGACCCCAAATGTCTGAGTATACGCTTTAGTCACCAAGCGAGCTTTCAGTCTCTCAACAGTACCATCTGGCAAATATTTGATAGAGAAGACCCATCGACAGCCAACAGTTCTAACACTAGAGGGTAAAGGAACCAGATCCCATTCTGGTTCGTATGTAGAGCACCCATCTCAAGATCCATGGCAGCACGCCATCCCGGGTGAGCAAGAGCCTCAGCCACTGACTGTGGGAACACAACAGAAGACATAGAGAATACAAAACATTTGAAAGTAGGAGTTAGACGATTATACCATTTCAAAAAAAAGGAGTTAGACGATTATAGGAGACACAATTAGAAATAGGATGCGCAGTAAAGTGAGAACGAGTACGAGAAGCAATAAGAGAGTCAGAAGTAACTACAGGAGACGGTAGTGAAGATACTTGTGTGGAAGGGACTGGGATCTTTGCCTGCGAAGACGGTGTGTCGAGTCAAGTAGGTGGGAGACCAACTTTGCGTGGGCGTCTCTAATATTGCTTTGTATTAGTTGGTGGAGCCTGATGAGCACATTTATATGTGAATGGTAGGTAGGAAAAACATGCATATTTTATGTTTAGATCGGTACCTACTAAGGTATTTTGTGTGTTTTTGGTGTTTCAGGGTTATTCTTGAATTTCCATGGAAAATTGAGCTAAAGAGATGAAATTCCAAAGAAAAGATCAAATACGAGAACACCACCATTGTGGCCCATCATTTGAAGGGTTTAGATCATCTATGGTTCATCAATTGGTTGGTTCGGAATAGCTTTGGAAAATGATTTGGAGGGGTACAAGCAATTTATTCTAAGGCCCACTAAATGTGCGGTTAAGATCATCTTATGGGGGTGATTTCTGAGGTGCAAATAATTTTACATTGTTGACCATCGTTTGAACGGTTAAGATCGGCCCACAAAAATGATTCAAGAAAAGCGACCATTGGTAAGATCAAAATTCACGTTGGGATCCATGCATTCAATGGTTTGGATCATCTCATTGGAATGGTTTATGGGTGCAATTAATTTACATAGTGGACCGTCAATTGAATGGCTTGGATCATTTCTTGGAGATCAAGAGGGAAGAAGGGAATTATTAGTTATTTTATGTGTATTACAAAGGAGGGGTAGATTAGCCATTTGCAAATAATTATGGCATTTGTGCAATTCATTCGAAGGATAGGGGCAATTTGGTCGTTTCATGCACATATCCTTCAACTTGGAAACTTTCCTTTATTTTCTTTCCAACATTTAAAAAGTTGCTTGAGGATATAATTGGGAGGTTTTGTACACAACTTTGGAAAGAAGAAAAATAGGAAAGTAACCCAAGTTTCTTTTAGAAGAGATATAGAAAGCTCATTCAAGTCTTAATCTTGTCCTTTCATTTGTTTCCTAAGAATAGCTTTTTAATCTCCACCTTACATCTTTTTCAATCCCTTAATTTAGCAACCCTTCTCACCGCTAATCCTATATATCTATCTCTCTTGAACTCTCTCCCATCTTCTTAAATTTTTAGCCTTGTCTCGTCGTGTCTTCGCAGTTTTTTATTTTTTTTCTAAAACTTCAACGGATCATAACTTCTTCATTTTAGCTCCGATTCGTGCGTGGTCGGATCCGTTGGACTCGTATCGACGAGGGAAATCCCTTTCTCTCTTTGATCTAACCATCCAAGATTCAATCCAAGGCGAGATCAAGGCTTGAAGAAGGACAATGATTCAACCATTGCAGGAGAAAAGAATGAGTTTTCTTTATTTTTGTCTTTTATTTTGATTTCAATGTGATGGATTTTTGTTTTCAAGTTCAATTAAAGAAGAGTTCTCTTTGTTTCTTTTCCTTTCTAAGTTCTTTAATGGCAATTCAATTCTCTATCTTCTCTATTTTTCCTTCTTTCCCCTTGCGTAGCTAAATCCAACCTACTTAGGGTTTAGATGAAACCATGGGGAAGGAGAAAGGTTTTTGATTAAATTCAATAGAGTAAAAAAAATAACATATATAAGGATTTGTAATTGTTGGATCCTAATCACTCATGCCATTGGATTTTCCCTTTCATATGAGTAATTGCCGATAAACATTATAAATACTTACATATTCAATAAAATTGAATAGTATAATTGATAGATTACTAATGGGAAATAACATCCTTTGATATTATCTCATAGACATAACTATCAATTATGCGATTCAATACAATAAAAAATTGGTTTGATTAATAATCCAATCCAAAACCATGGTGGATTCTAACCCTAAGTAATCTTTTAATCGAATTCAAGTTTCAATTAGATTGCCAATTACTTTTCCAATAGAATTTCAATTCATTTTAGAGTAGTTTTTCCAATCAATTTAGGTTTTAGATTTTTGTTTTCTAATTAGATTAGACAATTAATTAATAGAAACCCTTTATTGGTTTACTTTGCCTAAATATAAGGATTAAAAGTTATAATCGTTTTTTTATTGTTCTCGATCCTTGTCTATTTAGTTTATAAATTTAAATATATTGTTGGATCCGAGGTTGTAGTCCACGGAAATCCTGAGTCCATTTCAGGCAACAATATATCATAAGTTTATTTTCTAAGTAGTATAAGGATAGAAATCACAATAAGCTCTTCCCTGAGTTCGACTTGTATTTACACGATCCGTGCACTTGCGGTTATTTAATATCACAATCAGAGCCGATGGTGCTGAAGAAGAATCAACCGGAACAACAAGAGGCACATATGGTGGTGGAACCGAGTCCGAAACGGAGTCAGAAAGAACAGGAAGAGAAACTAAAACCTCGGGCTCCATAAGAGTGGAGCTAGGCGCAAACGGAAGACTGGAAAAGGGCTCAGACTCAAAGAATGTAACATCTGCCAACACAAACCACCGACGAAGACGGGGACTATAACAACGATAGCCCTTCTGAGTACGAGAGTAACCCAGAAAGACACAGTGTTACGACCGAGGATCGAGTTTGTCCCTACCAGGACCTAAATGATGAACAAAACAGACACCCAAAGGTGCGAGAAGTGAGTGGGAATGGATCTTGCTGAGGATATAAAACCTGAAAGGGGGAGTCACCACGTAGGACAGATGACGGGAGGAGATTCGCAAGAAAGCAAGACGTCAAAATAGCGTCACTCCAAAAAGATTTTCTAACCCTCATCTGAAAGAGTAAGGTGTAGGCCACCTCTAGTAAATAACGCAATTTCCTCTCAGCCACACCATTTTGCTGAGAGGCGTAGTAGGCATAAGAGGATTGGTGCATAATCCGATGAGACGAAAGGTAATCCTAAAAACCATGAGTACCAGAAAAGAACTCCCGAGCATTATCAGAACGGAGACATTTAATGTTGCAAGTAAAATGATTCTTTATTTCAGAATGAAATGATTGAAAAGCAGAAAAGACCTGAGAACGGTCCTTAAGCAAATACACCCATGTCATACATGAGTACTCATCAATAAAAATAATAAAATACTTGAATCCATTATTAGAAGCGACCTTAGAGGGTCCCCATACATCATAATGAACTAAGTGAAAAGGACTAGCAACTCGACTAACGACTCGGGAAGGAAATGACACCCGGCGGTACTTCCCGGGTTCATAAGACTCGCACTGGAATGATGAAATAGATGACGAGAGGCGATTCGCTGGAGCCGCTGAAGTGATGGGTGGCCAAGATGACAGTGCCACTGGAAGGCGTCCACAGAACTATGCAAAACAGTAGTAGAAGGTCGACAATCAAGGCGATAGAGGCCATCCACCTCATGACCCGATCTAATCGTCTTCCCAGTCGAAAGATCTTGAAACAAACAATAAGAAGTGTAAAATGAGATGGAGCACTGAAGATTTTTCACGAGCTGACTAATAGAAAGTAAACTGAAAGGTGACTTAGGAACACACAATACAAAAGACAATGGAATACTAGGAGGGACACACGGTACCAATACCGGTGATGGGAGTAGTGGACCCATCAGCCAGGGTAATGGTCTGATAATCAGATTGAAAAGAGCAAAAAGATGAGAGCTGAGATGAGTTACTGGTCATGCGATTTGAGACTCCCGAGTCAATAATCCAGGACCCGGAGCTAGAGAGTAGGGTCGTGGGTGAATTACCTAGCTGAGCAAAGCCTGTAGTGGAAGGGTGAGTACTCAGACGAAGGTGCGTAACTCCTCATAATCCGCCCTAGTGAAACTGAAGGAATCATCAACGGGCGACAATAGATGGAGGAAGAGGCGCCAGCTAGCTGTCGTGAGATGCGCTGAGCGAGACTGACGAAGCTCAGGATGAAGAGTGTAGCAAGTCTCAATCTGATGGCCATCACGCTAGCAGTGGATACAATAAGGACGACCACATCCACCACCAACTCGACCACCACCACGGTCGCAGCCCCGGACTCTTGGAAATGAACTACTACCACGAACAGAGCGACTACCACTATCGTATGCAGCGAGAGCAGAAATATCAGCAGGAAGCCTCGACGAAGACTCGCCAAGGCACTGTTGGGCACGTGAGTAAGCCTCAGTCAGTGATAGAATGGTGCCTGAACCAAGAATCTGATGACGCAAATGAGTGAACTCAGGTGTCAAGATAGTGGACCACACGAATCTGATCCCGCTGACGGCGAAGAACGGTAATGCCAAATGTAAGCGGCATGAATATGTCAAGCTGCTGACAAAGAGAAACAAACTGGCCATAGTGAGCGTCAAGGGACATATCGCCATGACGCAGCCGCATCCACTCAGAATACATGGCACAAATACGTGTGAGGTTCCCAAGCCCAGAATACATCAAAGCAGTGTGATCCCAGATCTGCTTCGCGGTCGGTAGAAGTATCATGGTAGAAGAAATAGACGGTGTAATGCTCTGCCACAGAAGAGTGTGAATCAGTGCGTCATCCTGCTTCCAACGAGAATAGGTAGGATCTTTAGAGGATCCTAACGAAGAAAACTGACCTTGCCCCATCCAGGAGATAAGTCTCAACCTCAACTTTCCATGATAAGTAGTTTGTCCCATCAAGCTTGGCAGTAGTCAGTTGTGGGTAGATCCCTCCACAGGTGCAAAGGTGGGAGAAAAGGAGGTAGCCGAAGGGGGTGTGGGGCACGAACCTCAGTGGTCATGCCCAGAAAGGGATCCACAATGACAGGTGGCTCCATAATGGCAGCAAATGACGAAGAGAGAGAAACACCCACAACAATCGATCACACAGATGGGAAAAAGCGAGATGGAGAGACCAACGAGATGAAACAATGGCTCATATTGCGGCTCTGCGAACAAGAGACAAGGGTAGAGAGGGAGCCATCGTGAAATCGAGACGAAGCCGCGAAGGAAAGATCAAAGAGAACTATAATAAATCAGCACATGAGGTTCGTTAGAATACTACGGTTTTAAATTAGGGTTAGGGTTTCAAAAATAGGGCTTGAGAAGGCGTGGGGATGTCGGGTGGTGTCGCGGGGGCAGAGGAGGGTGCTGGGTGGTGCCGCGGGAGCAAGGTGGGGGGCTGGGTGATGCCCGGGGTTGGGGGGGGGGGGTGGCGTTGGGTGGTGTTGCAGGCGCAGGGGGAGAGGATGGTCACGGGGCAGAGGGGTGGGGGATGCTGCGGGCGCAAGGGGGCTGGGGATGTTGCGGGGGCAGGCGACAGGGTTTGCCGCGGGGGCAGGGGGATGGGATGCCGCGGGGGCAGGGGGTGGGTGATGTCGCGGGGACAGGGGGCAGGGTGTGCCATGGGGGCAGGGTGGAGGCTGGGTGGTGCCGCGAGGGCAGGGGGTCTAGGGATGCCGCGGGGGCAACGTGGGGGGTTGGGGATGCCGTGGGGGCAAGAGGAGGGGCTGGATGGTTCCACAAGTTAGGGGAGTAGGAGAAGATGATGGAGAAGGGTGGTGGTGAGGGCCAAGAAGGGAGGGCGGCAGAGTGAAGGTGATGGAGAAGATGGAGGTCAATGGTTGTCCCTAGGGACCGCAAACCCTAGGGCTCTGATACCATGTTACGAGAGATTAGACAGAGAATAGTGATAGGGCAGAACTCCCCTTCACTTATGTATTTATATAAGAAGAGCAACGTGTACAGTGACAATAATAACCCTATAGAACTCCCCCTCGCTCAAGTATTTATATAAGAGCAATGTGTACAATGACAATAATAACCCTATGCATAATACTTATTCTAACAGTCAAACAAGATGTTGGGGGCTTCAAAATGTCCTTCAATCAACTACTTCAACTATGCCTGCCTTCCACGTTTTGAGCCTTCCCTCAACTCTTCGAAAAGAAAGAAAGAAGAGCGAAGTTGCCATTAAAAAAAACGGTGTTACTCATAATTTCATATGCCCTTACAAACTTCATATAGGTATCAAAAAATCCATATGAATAAAAGAGGAATATAAAGTTACCATTAAAAAACCAGTACGAAAAAGAGGAAGAGAAGAATAAGAAAACCAACTAGTATCAAAAAGCATAGCAAGCAATGAAATCAACGAAATCAACGAGGCAAGGAACATGATGAAAAGGGAAATGTGTCCACAGCAACGACGTATTCGCTTTTGTAAACCCCTTCCCCTCCAAGAATAGTATCGAAGGCATGTCCTTACAAATCGATGATCTCCTTTACTGCGCTCACTCTCTTAGCGTATGTGCATCTTTCTCTTTCTTTCCTGTGGGTCGCGAATGAACCGCGTTTGGGATCATGCGACCCTGGATCTCGGGTCGGAAGTTGGGATGACGACCTGAGTAACATTGGTCAAATCACGAAGAAGAACAAAAGATCTATCAAATCATAGTGGGATGTGATAAGAGCCTTATAGTACATAGAGAACTTGAGTTCTTGCATTGATACCAAGCAGAAATTGTGAGATTGATGAATGGAAAGAGAAAGATGGAAGAAGTGGATGAAGAGAGGGAAAAGTTAGGAGAAAACATAGGAGAGAATTAGAAAGACGTGGTCAACCACTCTACATCACCCTTTACGTTATAAATATAAGGTATTTACAATTACGACACTAGTAAGTGAAAAAAGAGAAATTACACTTATATGCCTGTAAACATAAAGTAACCCAGTAAACTACTATATCTTAACAATGACGTGATTCATCGCTCATCAATCGAGGGTTGCATGAAGCAGCATGGAAGAATCAAGAATAGAAGACATTAAGAGAACAAGTCTTTCAAAACTTGGTCTCAAAAGAGAACTAGGCCACGGTAAAAGGGATTCGACTCGAGCAAGTCAATGATTGATGAGGACAATTTTTTCATTAACTCAGGTTAGCCAAAGGACTTTTTATTGACTTGGAAGGGGAAACTTTGATTCGGACGAGAACTCAGCCAAGGTAAAAGTGAGACGACTTGGGCGAATCCATGACTTGGGCAAGGAGTTTTTAAACACTAGAGAGAACAATTCAACTTAGGAGCCAAAGAGCCGAACTACTTGAAACAACGATGGTTGGTTCCTTCAATGATTATGCAAGAAACACCAAGGCATCTAAAGCTACCATGAAATGAATACTGTTTTAGAGGATGAATATTCTTCATGAATAGAAAATTTCAAAGTGGATCAACATGTAGAAAGAAAAAATATGTTCAACAGATATATCCTCACTAAAGATTTAAAATTGACAAACATGTCCCTAGTGCTACGATAAAAATAATTACAATTATATACATAGAACTACTTTGTGATATTGGGTAAATATAATTTGACGCGCGAAATTCATTTTTTCAGCACATTCATAGTGATCGAGCTATTCCATTCTATAACAACTTATCTATTTTCCCCTGCCGAGGAACATTTGTGCAACTTCAAATTAACTGATTCAGAACACAAGGGTCAAATATCTCTAAACGATGCATGGACCGCAATGGCGGGAGCCTCGTGCACTGGGCCACCCTTTTTTTATATCAATATCTATATATATCTACACACACACATCTATGCATGCATGTCTCTCTCTCTCTCTCTCTCTCTCTCTATATATATATATATATATATATATATATATATATATATATATATATATATATATATATATATATATATATAATCAGAGCTGTATTCTAAATCAATCTTTACCAAGATCTTTGGCAATGTAGTACCTCATCTAACTTATCACCTCCTCTCACAAGAACAGAATAATAAACTTTTGTATGTTTTCCTTTCACCTCCTCATCTCGCTCATCTATGTAAGCAACACGCAGTGATGGATACCTGTATTTTTTTGTGGGAGAGAGAGAGAGAGGGAGGGGAGTGAAAATTCAATCAGCAGATAGCTGCATTTAAATCAATGACCAAGCAAAGCACAAAAGAAATTTGCAAAGCTTACATTAACATGAGATTCAGAATGTTCTCGTAACAAATTCGATCTCGACGGTCAGGGGATCTTTTCTGTGCTCCATAGATCTGACAGGAAACAACATAGGTGAACTTTATATCTGTTATGGCTTGTGTCAGTGGGTCCCGATAATTTATATCAGGTGAGATTTTCCTGAGTCCATCCAAAATATTTGTTTTGGGCTGTGAATTTGAGTGCTGATAATTTATATCAGGTGGGATATTCCTGAACCCATCCAAAATGACTGCACAGAAAAAATGAAATAACTTATGGTCATGGTCAATTAATGCCCCAGTTATCTAACAGGCTGGCAATAGAATATCAAATATCCACAATCTATTAAGCGAGTGATTGAAAGCATGGTTTGAAATTTCGGCCAGGACCGACACCAAAAGTACAAGAATCCGAAATTTCGCCGAAATTTACAAGATTTCCACCGAAATTTTAAGATTTCCACAGAAATTAACGAAATTTCTGAAATTTCTGAAATTTCCACCGAAATCTTGTAAAATACCGAAATTGTTTTCTGAAATTTTACATGATTTCGGTCGAAACCGGAAAATTTCAGTTGTGACCGAAACCGACATTTAAAACCTTGATTGAAAGAACTGCAACACACCAACAATATGATGGAAACCACTTACCGCGATCCTCTGCCACATCCAGGAAGGATTGAAGTTCTAGTGCCTGCCTATAATACATCATCCCTCTCACTGGCAGGAGGATGGACAAATGTCAATAGAGAAGCAAGCACATACATATGGCCCTGTTCGTTTGAGATTGTGGCAACCGATTGCCACCCCCCAATCCGATGGGTCCAATAATCAGATTGGGGGGTGGCAATCAGTTGTCATAATCCCAAACGAACAGGGCATAAGAAATATTGCACACATGACAGATTGTTCGAACCTGTTCTAGAAAGTGTCTGCCCTCTGTAAGATACCCAATGACGAACTGAATCCATATGTTCTTTGATAGCTTTTTCATCATTTTCAGCATGTATCCTCTCCAAGAAATTTCTCCATTCATCTGGTTTATGGCGAGGAAAATAATGACAGTCCACACTAATTCCAGCAAAAGACGAATGTAGCATGAATATAAAAATAGGGCAGCCCAGTGCACGAAGCTCCAGCCATTGCGGGGTCTGGGGAGGGCTAGATGTACACAGCCTTACCCCTGCTTTGCAGAGAGGCTGTTTCCGTGACTCGAACCCGTGACCACCAGGTCACAATGGAGCAACCTTACCATTGCACCAAGACTCGCTCTCGAATGTAGCACGAATATACAACATCAAAACCTCAACAGTTACCTGGATATATTTTCTGCAGATAAAACAAAACCGTTATTCCATCCTCGTTTTCCTTCTTAAGTTCATCTTCAGAATAGAGAACATCTTCTCTGTAATATGGAGTCAAAACACTACAAAAATAATAATAAAAGATTAGAAAAGCATGTTAATGGAAATCTACAATTCAAGTTTTCATACATAACTGCAATTGA
Organism: Tasmannia lanceolata; assembly: GCF_043159265.1. Classification (NCBI taxonomy): domain Eukaryota; kingdom Viridiplantae; phylum Streptophyta; class Magnoliopsida; order Canellales; family Winteraceae; genus Tasmannia; species Tasmannia lanceolata. The sequence continues at coordinate 48,487,273 of NW_027518692.1, forward strand.
AAAATAATGGATCTATGCAGATAAGAAAGCGGGAATGAAACTCATTCCTGGATCATTCATGGGTTCCCCACTTATCTGCTATTTGGTAGGCCTAGGAAGTCGGGAATGTGGATCCCACTCACCCTATTTTTCCAATTATTTGCAATTTCTGTGACTGGACCGGCGAACCTCTACTGGATTCTTATCCACATACTAAACAGTCTCAAAACTGTAGAAAGCACAGAAGCACAAAAAAAATTCGGGCGCATAGAGATGTTTTCTATTCAGTGAAAGAGACAAATTATGGACAAACCGCACAGCCCAAGTCCATGATATGCAAACTAGAATAACTAGAATAGTAGTTTTCGAGACAATTTATGGATAAACCGCACTGCTCAAGTACACGATATGCAAGATAGATTAACTTTTTTTTTTAATGGTAATGCAAAATAGATTAACTAGAAGAGTATAATAAATAAATAAATAAATAAGGAAAAGAAGTATTGATGTAATATCCCTGTGCAAGCATGCAGCAGATAGAGTTAATGTGATCTAACGTCAGAACTGAAAGAAATCATCAAATAATCCAGATTTGTTCAAACAAACTTTTTCGATTAATTTCTTTCTTCTAATTTACAGATCAGTTTGGCTTCATGTCTGTATGATCGACTATGGAAGCTATCTTCTTGATTAGGCGGTTAATGGAGAGATTTGGAGAAAATAAAAAGGACCTTCATATGGTTTTCATTGATTTGAAGAAAGCGTATGATAGGGCTCCCAGGAGTGTTATGTGGTGGGTCCTTGAAAGGAAAAAAGTGCCTACTAAATATGTTGATGTGATTAAGGATATGTACGATTGAGCAGTAACTAGTGTCAGAACCACGGATGGCACCTCTAGTGAGTTTCCAATTACAATAGGACTGCACCAAGGATCAACTCTAAGCCCTTATCTTTTTACGCTAGTTATGGATGAGCTTATGGAGGGTATCCAGGATGAGGTGCCGTGGTGTATGTTATTTGCAGATGACATAGTATACATCGACGAAACAAAGCAGGAGTAAATGTTAAGTTAGAGTTATGGAGAACTACTTTGGAATCCAAAGGTTTTAGACTAAGTAGGACTAAAACAGAGTATATGGAGTGCAACTTTAGTAAAGTAAAGAGGCAGGACGAGGACGTAGTAAATATGACTGGACAGGAGGTACCTAAGAGGGATATCTTTTGCTATCTTGGTTCAACTCTACATAAGGAAGGAGAGATTGGAGAGGATGTTAACCATAGAATTAGAGCAGGTTGGTTGAAGTGGAAGCTTGCCTCAGGAGTTTTGTGCGGCCGTAAAATCCCTACCAAGTTGAAGGGAAAGTTCTATTAGACAGTTGTGAGGCCACCCATGTTGTACGGCTCAAATGTTGGGCCACCAAGAAGCAGCATGTGCATAAGATGAGTGTAGCAGAGATGCAAATGCTTAGATGGATGTGCGGCCACACAAGGTTAGATAGAATTAAAAATGAAGACATTCGTAAAAAAAGGTAGGGGCAGACCGAAAACAACTTGGGTAGAAAAAGTGAGGAAAGACTTGATAGCTAGGAACATAACAGAGAACATGACCTTGGATAGGATAGAATGGAAGAAAATGATCCACGTAGACGAACCCAACTAGAGCCAGGATTAGAGTCGGGTAGATTCCTTTCACCTTCTTCATGAAATTTTTCTAAAGGATTCATTTAGCCGACCCCAACTAGTTTGGGACAAAGGCTTTGTTGAGTTGAGTTGAATTTACAGATTAGTAAGTAATAGTAAAAAGAAAAAAAAAGATCAATGAACAGAATCACATTGATTCTTGAGTACAAATAAGGAAAATAAGACAAAGAAATTGTTTCATCCCATGTGATGGTTTATCAAGCTATGATTGACAGCATATACAAGATTTGACTCTACCCATAACAATACCTGGATGATATAGCTCTTAAATCTCAAGTAAAGAAATTTATAGAAAGTTTAGTAACAACATAAACCAGATTTAATTTAAATAACAGGATCCCTCACAGAAATTATGAATGTAAAAGATTAAAGATCAAACCTGAAAGATTGCATGTTACAGACTTTGGGAGCCCTTGGCATATTCATAAACAAGGAGTTTGCAAAGAAAGTAATGCGCCGGCGAGCATCCAAATTCATAGGTACATTTATTGCAGATTCCTTGACAGTTAATAGCAAATGAAGCCTAACGACCTGGCATGAAATATAAGTACAAAGGCAACCATAGAGAAAATGAAAAATGATTATTCAAACAAAACCAATGAGAAGAGAAGTACCTTCTCCATCGAAGAGATATTTTCCATAAGGTTGCTATTTATATTTGTAAATTTTGGGTTTGCTTTATCAATCATGATAATTCTGCACAAAAAAAAAAAAAAATTAGATATGGTAATTTTAGAGTAACATCCTGTTTTGTAAGAATAATCACATTTAGATAGCATCTTACCCATCATTCAAAAAAAAAAAGATAGAATCTTACCCATGTCCATCACTCATAATATCCTGCGTTGTAATCTCCATAATATCCTGAAGGACCTTGATGATCTCTGTTCTATATACAGAAACGTCCTCAATGTCACTTTTCTGTCAACACAAAAGACAGATGACCATGAGCCCAGACATATCCCTCCAAGGCCAATGCTAAACAATCTAAAGATGTGGTGAATGGAAGCAATAATATTACCAAAGAATTCAGAAGGTTTTCCAACAATTTGCTGAGCTGAGGCAGCTCACTCATCTTGAAGTCATAAAGGAATGTATTATTTCCTATGCTATTTTCAACTCGTTGATATATCGCCTTGACAATCCTGGATTGGTGACCAAATGAGGAAATTTCATGTACTTGCAATTAAATACATATCAAAAACCAAAAAAGAAAATAACATGAGGCATAAAATTATATTAAGAAAAAAAAGACTTACGACTTCTCATCATCATCTTTCAAAAGTTCCAAAAGAATATCTCTCAATGTTTCATGGCATTCTCTCACTGCAGAAAGCATGTAAGGATCATACTTGATCTTATTAAACAATTCATCATCATCTTTACTCTTGAAATCTTTTGCCATGTCCAGTGCAATGGGTATCTAGTAATGAAGACAAACGCAGGTGCGAGTTATAATAGAAAAGGGAAGACAGTTATAATAGAAAAGGGAAGACAGAAAAAAGCATGTTGATATTGTCATGGTTTTAAATTTCGGTTTCGGTTTCGGTCATAGCTGAAACCGAAATTTTGGCCGAAATTTTTTTAAAAAAATTAAAAAGTACAATTTCCCGACATTTCGGCCGAAATTTCGGCTTCGGTTTTGGTCCGAACCGAAACCTGAAATTTCGGTATTTCGGCCGCAATTTAAAACCATGATTGTGGCTTAGAAAAAAGAATGAAAAACGATGCATACCTTACTGGCAAGCAGAAATGGAGGCCACTGGACAACAGTTATGTCACCTGAAGAATATGGTACGAACAGTAGATCCTTCTCCCTGAAAAATAAAATTAAGGATAATAAAAGAATAGTGGAAAATCAACATTTCTAATGTTCGGTTCTTTGAGTAAGTAGCAATCTCAACTTATTGCTGATTAAGTCCTCTTCTCGCAAGCTACTTATGAACAAATTCCACGCATGAGAGAACTTTGCAATATTCTTTCGTTCATCGTCCTGAATCAGAGAGTACGCCTTTAGCAACAGAAAGAAAGAAAGAAAAGAAAAAAGAAAGAAGAATTTTCTAGCACCTTTCTACATCATATTATTTTTCAGAAAAATAGTTTATTTGTTGAAAAAAAAAACATTTTCCCGAAATTTTGAAATTTCAAAAATTTCAGGTTCTTTGGATTTCGGTTTCGGTTCCAACCGAAATCCGAAATTTCGGTATTCGGCCGGAATTTAAAACCATGACTCCTAGATAATACATGAAAATACAGTGTAGTCAAGTTCATGGTTTCAAATTTCGGTTTCAGAATGCGTTTAGGTCCTCACCGAAACCGAAATTTCGAACGACATCCAATGAAATCAAATAAAGTAATATTTTATCTCGTACAAAATTTTGGCCGAAATTACCGAAATTTCGGCTGAAATTTCTGGAAAATATTAAATAATGAATAAAAACCAGATATTTTGGTGACATTCCTTAAATTTCGGTCGAAATAAATTAATGTTTCGGGTATGGCTTTGATACCATTTTACATTTAGGTCCTTAGTAGAGTTTGTTTCACCCAGTATAACAATGGATGAAAATAAAAAAGAGTATTGTAAAAAGCATGGTTTTAAATTTCGGCTTCGGTGGAAAACGAAACGAAATTCACATTGAGTAGGAAAAGTACCAAACTTCGCCGTAACGTTTCGGAAATTTCAGCCGAAGCATTTCGTTTCGGTGAAATTTCGGTGAAATTTTTACAAGATTTCATCCGAAATTTCGTACCGAAACCGAAACCGAGATTTAAAACCTTGGTAAAAAGTCTTGCCCTTTTATGAAGAGTTAGGAGCCACTTTTCACATTCAACACATCATTCCCGGTATCAGAATCACATCTGACATCCTTGCAGGTCAAATAAATTATGGAAATTGTGTTACAGTTCAAATTGGAAAAATCATTGTTGAACAAGCAAACAAACATAGAAAAGAGCCTTTGAAAAAGCTAAACGATATAGAAAAGAATATTTCTGATTTATCTAAAACTCAAGTCACTGCATATAAGCAAACTGAGAGTCCTACGATAATCAGAATATCCTCAAATCTAGACTACGTAAAAGGCCTCCTAGAGGTTTTACCAGATCTAGAAAGAAAAGCTGAAGAAAACAAAAGATTCTGTCAACAGACGAATTTGCAGATCAAGAATTTCAAAGGAGATCTTATCTCCGAAGCTTTATAAAAAATTCAGGAGTTGGAAGATTCCAACAAATCGCAATTGTTATCCCGTACAGAAGAGAAAGCTGAGAAGATAGGTGTTATCGTCAAAAGCCTAGCTTTCGGCCTAGATAAACCTAAGCCAGCAGAAGTTCGCACTGAAGTCTTAGCCAATAGGATAGAAGACAGCGTGAATAGAATCATTGTCCTTTTTAATGAAATCAAGCCTCTCATCGAAAGGATTAACCAAGCAGCTTGATGGAAAAACAATCAGAAATCACTACCATTGTTAGGATTAACGAATTAGTAAATAGATCCAAATGCGGAACGTGGTTATAAGACTCCTAGTGTGTCTAGTAGCGATAATTCCAAACAACTTGTCAGCCAAGCAAACTTCATCATAGCCGGAGAAGAAGTGGTTTGAGACTTAGGTCAACTAGGAGGCACAGCCCAGCTAATCTATCAAGAGCTGAAAGAACAAGAAAAAGAACTCGCTAGCATCAGACGATCAATTGTCTTTACAAAAAAAGAGAAATGGTCGAACCCATTGACCAAAAACTTCTAGTTCTCAGAAAAATCAACGATGAAAATCTTAAAAAAAAAATTTGAAGATCTATCTCAGTACGAGTTCTACCCAAAGGAATTTTCAAAACTTAAACAAGAATTTATAGAGTCAGTCAACTCTGTAATTCAGTCCAAAAGAAAGCCCAAAAACATAGAGGAAATTGAGAAGATCTTTTACCAAAACATTAGTATTAACCCAGTAGAGTAATGGGAAAAAGACAAAGCACGATGTCACCTTGAATTCATAGACCCAGATGCAATTATCAGAGTAAAACCAATGGTTGATACATAAGAAGCAAGAATCATCTTCAAAGAACAGATAGCTGAACAGCTAAAGATGGGTCTCATTAGATCATCCACCTCAGCACATTCTAGCCCAGCCTTCGTAGTAGTAAATCATGCAGTACAACTTTGAGGCAAAGCGAGAATTGTGATCAACTACAAGAAGCTAAATCAATACACAAAGACTGATGGATATTTCATTCCTAATGTCCAAACACTCATCACCAAAACCAAAGGAGCAAAATGGTTCAGCAAGTTCGATGCCAAGTCAGGATTTTGGCAAATCAAGCTCACAGAATCATCCATACCACTCACTGCATTCAGTACCCCTCAAGGTCAGTATGAATAGCTTGTCATGCCTTTCGGACTTAAGAATTCCCCCAACATCTTTCAAAGAAGGATGGATGAAATATTTGGAGACATCTCCGAATAATGCTCTGTATACATAGATGGCATCCTAATCTATTCTGAGACCAAGGAAGAACATCTATTTCATCTTGAAGAAGTTGCCAATAGAATAGCCCATCATGGGATTATCTTAGGAGAAAAGAAAATCTTCTTAGAGAAAAGCAAGATAGATTTCCTAGGATTGGAAATAGAAAATGGTGAAGTATTAATGCAACCGCATATTCTCACCAAAATCATTGAATTCCCAAATAAGATTGAAGACCAAAAACAACTTCAAAGGTTTCTTGGATGTTTGAATTACATCAGAGACTATGTCCCTAAGCTATCTGAGCTTACCCCCTTCATTCTAAACTAAAAAAAAGGAAAAGTTTGTTTTTCTAAAAGACGACGAAGAAAGATTGATTAAAATCAAAGAAAATTGTAAGTCACTTCCCAAGCTAACACTTACCGAAACTAACGATAGGTCATTCTTGAAACCGATGCATCAGACCATTATTGGGCAGGAATAATCAAATGTTCAAATCCCAATATGCTTAATGAAAAACTGGTTAAATACATGTCAGGAAAATCCAGTAGTGCAGAATGCAACTATTCCACTATTGAAAAAGAAATCCTAGCCATCCTCAATTCAATCCAACGAGCAGAGATTTACTTAACATCCAGGTTCCTAATCAAGACAGACTGAAAGTATTTTTCTAGCTTCAAAAAATATAATTTTTGTACATCCTTAGCAAGAGGAAGGTTACTTAGATGGCAAAATTGGTTTTCTAACTATGACTATGATGTTGAACATATTGCAGGAAATGCCAATCATCTCCCTGACACTCTTACAAGAGAACTCGCAGGAATATCATTAAAAATGATGCGAGAAGCAAACGATTATGAAATAGACCAAGATCTTCGATCCTTGGATCTAAACAATTCTGAACATATGATTCAAAATCATAAACAGAAAAAGAAAAAAAGGTTACATCTAAAACTTTTCACCAATGATTTCTCAAAGGTGATAAAAAGATAGGATTACTTGGAGAATCCTCAGGAAAATGGGACTGCTAACGTCTCATATGAAAATCCCTCAAAACAATGGGATGATGGAGCTGTTGAGCCCGGTCTAGAGAATGAAACTCAAAAAGACTAAGGCAAAACAAAAGTTTTTGACAGCTTTAATGCTGAATCAGCTTTAATAGCTGAAACAAAAAGGCAAAACCTCCTTGAGGATTTTAACCTCAAGACTTTCAAAATTCATGTTTTCCTAACCAACAAAAAATTAAGTTTCGAAAATGCTCAAATTTTAGCTGAAACAAAAAGGCAAAACCTCCTTGAGAATTTTAACCTCAAGACTTTCAAAACTCCTATTTTCCTAACCAACAAAAAATAAAATTTCGAAAATTCTCAAATTTTAAGCAATCTTTATTATTGGTTCAACGAAAAGAATGAGGCAGCCTTTCTTCCACATGCAAAGCTTTAGCTATCAAACTAAGTGAACCAGATCAGCAAAAGAGTAACAAAAGATGTTCTACTCAAATAGAAATGTTACTTAATCCAGAATCTGCAAAAATACCCTTGGCAGCAATGAATGAAGAAGAATGGAAAGAGTTCCATTCAAATCTGGCCAACAAAGATTCATTCTGGCCTTCTACTTTTCAACCTGTAAAAGGTTATTTACCAAGACAGTTCTTGGTAAACGTCTCAGCAAACCACGACCAAACACAAAAGCTATGGCTCTTTGAGAATGGCGTCATCAATAATCTTATGATCAGCAGACACGATGATCTGCATCGTTTCCCACCAATCCTATGCAATACGATAAAAATATCCTACCAATTGTATCAGGATATCTGAGGCTCAAAATCTGTAGCACTCCTCCTGAATGGATTGCAGAAACTTCCGAGATCATTTTGGCTAGTCACTACATCAGAATTATGTTAACTCCTCCTTACAAGACTAGAAGACCAAGTTATGAAGAAACACCGCTCGAACCAGCCGAACTCAGAGCTAGAATGATGGCTCACACACAGCAGCTTATGAATAAAGTTCGTGAATTGAACTACTGGTCAAAGCGCATGCTCATTAACTCAGAGCGAGTCACTATTGAAATCGTCGATGGACCAGATACACTGTCCTCCAAACAGTATACCTCATATCTTAACGGAAAAAGTCGAAGTTAGCATGACAGCAGCACGTATTCTAGAAAGAATACATTATGGATATGGTACAGATACTGAAGTCAATGATGAAGAAGATGCCATCAATGAAACCTATGAAAACATAGAAGAGCCTGGAGGACCGTTCGATCACGGATCACCAACAGGAGCTCTAAGTGAACAGTCTTTCACTATAGCCTTGGATCTGGAAATTTATTCGGGATCATTGGAGTCTTTTCTTTTTCAAAACTATTTTCTCAAATGTCTTTAGAAAGATAAAAACGACGGCGGATTGTAAGATAGTATTTCAGTTAACAAGAAAAATATTTAATCAAAGCTTTATTATGGTTGGACCAATGTTACCCGGAACGCGGTTCGTTCTGGTACGTGGTACGGGAACGGGTACCGGGTACAATGGTAGCCTGGTACGCAGTACGATGAGGGTATGCTATTTTGGTTCGCTATTCGGGGTCACGGTCAGTTTGGAGCGCTAATTCGGACTCACACTCTCTCTCTCTACACACACACACACACACACACACACACACACACACACATATATATATATATATATATATTTATATATATATATATATATATATATATATAATTTCATATATTTTTACAAGAATATCATTCCATAGTACACACTACATACATTTAATACATAAAATATAAAATCCTCATTTATGTCATACATATTTTTTTTCAAAAAGAAAGTTATCGTTGGAATATATGAATATCCTTCCATAGTCCATACTACATTCATTTAATAAACAAAATATAAAAAAACCTCATGTATGCCCTATATTTTTTTTTTATCAAAAAGAAAACTCTAGTTCCAATCCAACCCAAAATATATAAAAGTTGTAGCTCTCTCTCCATCTCTCCCTAAGTCTATATGCATCTCTCTCTTTCTCTCCCGCGGGTCGTCATTTTTGGCGATCCAGGTCACTAGCGAACCACGTTTAGGATCGTGCGATCCCGGATCGTGGGTCGGAGGGCGGATTGCGAATCCGGTAAATATGGGTTGGACACAATCTGAGATATTATATAGTTAGGGACTTCAAAGAAGTTCCCTAAAGAAACTACTCATTCATGCTTTAAGTAAAATACTTGCAATAATTATGAAGGCGAAGAAGCTCCACAAGAGGATTTCTTGGGTTTGCAATCGCTTGACTCTTAGACTTTGAAAATTTTGGAGGTTTTTCAGAATAATTAAAACACAAACTTCCTTCTCCATATATAGGGAGGAAAGGAAAGACACGTCAAAAGAGAAAGATTCTACTTTTGACTAATAATGGATCCTATAGCATATGGACGGATAGCATCAATTGTTGACACGCTAATATGACAAACACACATGGCCTTAAAATAAAAGCAGGGACAACTGCACAACATGACACTACTTTTTGGCATAGTGGGAATCTCTTTTGCTGGGTGTGCTGGATAATTGTGTGGTTGGTCGGGCAAAGAGATAAGATCGAATATTTGATGACAATTGCCAAGACGTCATTCAAGATAAAGGTGACATACATCATCCTTCCATACGGTTGTCCAGATTAGCAAGAGCTACGTCGTCGAGCGTATCGTACCAATCTCGTCCATCATCTGTGTATGGTGGATTTCGCTTTCGGTCTCCAACGAAACCCGAAATTTCAGATTTCGGACGAAATTTAAAACCATGGTCAAGTTACATCAAGACATCTTTCAAAATCAAGTTCAGCAATTTCCTTCTTTTTTAATCTTTAGATGTAAGCTCAGCAATTCCAAGTTTGTAATAACCATCAATAAAATCATTACCTCCGTATGCTTCCTTTTACGTTCTTCTTTAGTGGAAGGTACAAGATGCTCACTGAAAGCTAATGGTACAGCTTCAAATCTAGACCTTAACATCCCAAGCGTTTGTATCTGAAAAAGATGGAAAGGCTTGAGTGAATGTCACCATGGAAATAAAGTTGAACCCTTTTTCTTTCCTAACTGCGGAAAACAACTGTAATTTAAGTAGCAGTGTCAAGCACATAATGAAAAACATGACATTGATGGTCATTATTAGGCTCATTAATGGATATGACACCTTTCCACAAGTTATTCATTTAGGTCCTGTTTGGATTGCAAGAATTTTCAAAATAAGCTTGGAAAGGAAAAATATTAGTAAAATTTTCTACCGTTTTACACACAACAAATGATAAATTGAACCAATCCTATTCAAATTTTACTTAGAGGTACCTTCAACTTATGATAATATTCCTCTAAATAAAACATAATCATAAGATTTCCCTCTAAATCATGAAAATAAAAAAATTTCCCAAGAAAATTTTTTCCGTAAGAAATGTTTTTCTTGAAATCCAAACAGGGCCTAAGGGATTAGAATAAACAGATCACTAACCTCACCCAGGTGGTTGAAGGCTCCATGAATACCTCCAACTACAGTGGAGAAAATAGCATACCATATCTGTGTATCCATGAAATACACCTGTGTGGCAAAAGTTACATTAGGACCTTGGAACGGCGTAAAAGATTTAAATCCACTGACAAAAGATTCTTCCATAGTTATCTTACCAGGACAATCGGGGCCCATATAGAAACAATAACACCAATGTTATGCTTTACTGCATCATTCAGTTTGTCAATTAATAAAGGGTGAGGCACAACAAAAAAAAGCGATCAAACGTTTACATGATAAACAAAATCTTACCATTAGGAAAAAATTCATGCCATTCATAGTTAACACTTGACATTCCTGTGATCATCTTTGTTGGTCCAATTAAAGGCATTATCTATTTCCAAAGATGCATACCATTAGAGAATGAAATTTGATACAGATATGTTATGAAGGTAACTTAATATTGCTAGTAGTCAAATTCCTAAGTACACCACATATTTCATAAACACAATTGACAAACAGGTGATGATTCTACTCATAGTGAGTCAAATGTTTATTCATGAATTCACTCCGTTATCGGTTACTCCTAATTTCCATAAATAATAATTCTATATCATCTGTTTAAAAGAAAATACTGTGACCTAGAGCACAAAGTGAAATCACATAATATCTGAGAAATATGATAGAAGCAGGAAACAAAACATTCAAATCTATCAGACTAGGATAAAATACACATTTCAAAATAAATTCACCACTAAGCTGCAGAAACTTCATATGGAAACATCTTATATAGTCCATCAAACAGTGCTACTCTTATTTCTAGGTAAAGACGTTTAACTTATCCTAATTATACTTTCAGAACAAGCAAAAACCTTTTTTAAAGCTCTAGAATAAAAATAACAATATCTTCCCCGCATTACATTGTAAAAGAAAAACATGACATTTCAAAACTAACCTTTCTTTAAACATGCCTACACAAAGTTCTAGCCAAGGTTATGGTGGAGCCATTGAGGAAGGTTCTTCCTAAGAAAATATCATCTAACCAGTCTGCCTTCATCCAAGAGAGACAAATTTTGGGCTGCGCATTGGTTGTTAATGAGGTGGTGGATTTCTACATGAAGAAAGATCTAGGAGGTATAGTCTATAAATTGGATATGGAAAAAGGTTACGATTGGGTTGAAAGGAGATGCATGGATTATCTTCTAGGAAGAATGGGGTTCGGCAATATATGGCGAACTTGTATCATAGGATGCGTATCCTCTACTTGGTTTTCGGTGCTCATAAACGGATAGCCTAAAGGCTTCTTTAAGTCTTCTAGAGGCCTGAGGCAAGGTGAGTAGGTGACTCCCTTTCTCCCTTCCAATTTGTAATAATTACAGAGACTCTCAGAAGAATGATAGACAAGGGAAGATCCCTAGGGCTCATTAAAGGCTTCAAAATCGGTAATCCAGAAGTGGCGGTATCCCATCTCCAATTTGCTGATGACATATTGGGATTCAGTGCCCCAGAGGTGGAGAAAATGCAATATCTTAAGGGAATTCTTCGTTGCTATGAAATGGTAACAGGTTAGAGGTCAAATTTTCGCACAATATCTTAAGGAAATTCTTCGTTGCTATGAAATGGTAACAGGTTAGAGGTCAAATTTTCGCAAATCCATGATAGTTGACATTCACACCTCTGCAAAGTAAAGAGATGGGTTAGCAGCTCTTCTTTGATGCAGAATGCATATCTTGTCGACCTCTTACCTAGGTCTCTCCTTGGGAGCAGGCAGGCCAAAGAAAGAGTAGGACCCAATAGTGGATAGATTTGAGAAAAGATTAGATATATGGAAGCAAAATTTAGTATCTCCAGGGGGCAGAATAACCCAAGTAAAAGCAGTACTAGCGTCTAGCGAATATTCTGATCTATCAACTATCAGTGTTCAAGTGCCCCTATGAGCAGGGACAGAGCCAAGAGGGCACGAGGGGGGCAATTGACCCCCCTAAAAAATCGAATCGAAGTAGCTTTCTTTGTTTTTTTAAGTCGAGACATTTAAAAGCCTCCCCTAAAACGCCTCCTCTCTCTCTCTCTCTCTCTCTCTCTCTCTCTCTCTCTCTCTCTCTCTCTCTCTCTCTCTTAGAATCCCATCTTAAACTCCCTAAAAGAGGAAATATCTCCCTAAAATCCGCTAACTCCTACTCTCTCTCTCTAGGTTTTAAGGTAACACCCTTAAAAAGAATGGCGTTGAATGAAATATTCCTCATTTTTAAGAAAAAAAACCTAAATGCCCTGCCTCCCTGCATGCTTATTGAAGTGACGAAAACATCCATGCCCAGTCATCTAGTCTTTTATTGCTTCCAGTGATTTTAAAGTGACCAAAATACCCCCTTGATGTCAAGCCAATTGCGGGTGAGAAAATTTGTCATACAATTATACCCAATGCCCCCTGATGGCAAGCCAATTGCACACGAGAAATTTTGTGTTAATCTCTTTCGATTAGACCATTTAAGATATCAATTAAGAATCTATACAATCTATATGCAATATCAAAACTAGCATTATATTATGTTCAAAAGTGAGGAAAACTTATTTTTCCAATAGATAAAAGTGGGTCTCCCTTTTATTTGATAGGCTATGAAGTATAAGAGAACCTATGAGCTTGGAAAGAAGCAACCAAAAGAGTTCCCAATACTCAAATATTAATCATGCAACCTATGAGCTTCTCTTTGAAAGACTGCAATTTGCGGACAACAAAAGCACAATAGATGCAGATTCTGATTCTTGAATGTCATGACTTGATAAATAAAATGTGCATAGCATATAAAGGTATAATAGATGTTGAAGTATAAAAGATTAAATAACGCCTTCTCCAACAGCTTAAGCTTTTGGAGTAACTGGTTGTTTCACATGGTATCAGAGAAAAAATCCTAAGTTCAAACCTACTTGATATTAAAAATCCACATCTAATAGCCAACCCAAAAGAAAGGCCACATGAGCCAAGTGTAGGCCAGCCCTAAAGAGAGGGGCCACACTTGAGGGGGAGTGTTAAAGTATAAAAGATCAAATAAAGCCTTCTCGAACAGCTTAAGCTTTTGGAGCTGTTAAAGTATAAAAGATAAATAACGCCTTTCTCCAACAGCTTAAGCTTTTGCAGAAGTTGGTAAGTTAACATGGTATCAGAGCCCCAGGGTTTGTCTCCCTAGGGACCACCATTGTTTCCCCCCTTTTCCTCTTCCCCCACCATCACCACCAACCAAAACCCTAACCCTACCCTTCCCTTTCTTTCCTTCTCTCCACCTTCTCCCCCCCAACCACTTCTTCCCCTTCTCTCCCCCAGCACCACCGCCCCTCCCTCTGCTCTCTGCCCTCCCCCCCTCCCGACTCTCGTCCAACTCCCCCACCCCACCCCCTCCCCCCGCAACTCTCCCTCTGCCACCCTACTCCCCACGACCCCCGTCCACCCCCCCCCCCCCCACCCACCAAAACGCCGCACGCCACCCCCCGCGACTCTCCCTCTGCCCCCCACAACCCCTTCCAGCCCTGCGGCCTCCAACCTCCTGTGATCCTTTTTCCAGCCCCATCCCCCCCCCCCCCCATCTTTTATACTTTAACTCTCCCACCTTCTTTCCCCCTTTTTTCTTAATCTTATCTTCTCTTTCTCCATTCCAATGGACTAACCCCACCACTTCTTCCCCTTCTCTCCCCAGCACCACCGCCCCTCCCTCTGGTCTCTGCCCTCCCCCCCTCCCGACTCTCATCCAACCCCATCACCCCACCCACTCCCCCCGCGACTCTCCCTCTGCCGCCCTACTCCCCACGACCCTCGTCCCCAGCACCACCAGATCCTCCTGTCAACCCATCTCCTATTGGGAGTACTTCTCCTAGACCCTCGGCACCGTCTTCTAGCTACACGCCTACACCCCTCCTTATTATTCTCCCTCATTGGAGAATCTATGCCTCATATGACCCCTGAGACATTAGATGGCTCTAATTATCTCAATTGGCGTCACTCTGTTGAGACCTTTCTTCTGGCCAAGGGTCGCCTGTCCCTTATTGAGCGTGATCCTCCTCTCTCTTCAGATCCGACTTATGACCGTTGGCGTCAGGATGATGCTATGGTTTGCTCTCTCCTATGGCAGAGTAAGGTCCCTGTTGTTTCCCAGCAGTTGATGAGCTTGCCCTCGGCCAAGGCTATTTGGGATCACACTGCTCTCATTTACTTCGGGGTGGATAACCTCACTAGGATTTTTTCTACTTATTCTGAGTGGATTTGCTCTTGAGCGTGGGGATGACTCTCTCTCTCTCCACCCACTATAGCCACTTCGCCTCTCTTTGTCAGCAGTCGGATGCCTTAATGCCCCTTACCTCGGATATTACGGTCCTCAAGCGTCAACGGGACCAACTCAGGGCTATTCATTATCTTCACTCCTAGGGGCCGGACTTCTTACCGTTCCGCCAGCAGTTACTTGGTTCGGGATCGCTTCCCTCTCTTACTGATATCTATTCACGAGCCCAGCAGTGTGCCCTCGGTGGCTCCTCTACTGCTCTTCCTACCTAGGGCTCCGCCCTAGCTGCTTATGACAGTGGTTTTCGCTCTAGCCATGGTGATGGCCAGGTTGGCCGTGGTCGAGGCCGTGGCGGCTGTGATTCTGCTACTGGTAAAGGTTCTAGCGGTCGTGGATGCTCTTATTGACTCATTGTCGACAAGAGGGTCACCAGGTTGACATCTGCTACACCCTTCTTCCAAAGCTTCGCCCTCCCCGACAGGCCCATCTGACTACCTCTGATTCTATTGATGCGTCGGCTTCTCCCTCCAATCTTGGCAGTGTCCCAGCCCCTGCCCAGCCTGATACTCTGACCATCTACAGGGCAAACTATGAGGAGCTCCAGCATCTACGCCTTAGCAGCCGTCCACCCACAGCTGGTTATGCACATCCAGGTAGCTCACCTACTACTCTTCTTTCTCGGTCGAGTCCCTAGATTATTGACTCTGGGGCCTCCAATCACCTCATTGGTAATTCATCATCTCTTAGTTCTTTTCGTCCCTTTGACTCTTTTTCTAAAACATTTACTCTTGCTGATGGGACTACGGCTCCCATTTCTGGTATTAGGACTCTTACCCCCTCCCCCCCCCCCCCCCCAATCAGGGCTTTATCTTATCGTTTGGTCTCTGTGTTCCCAAGTCTCCCTTTAATCTCTTGTCTGTTAGTCAGATTACAGAAGCTCTTAATTGCTCTGTCTCATTTTTCCCTTCTCACTGTTTGTTTCAGAATCTGGGAGGACGATTGGCTCAGGATGTGAGGTGGATGGCCTCTATCACCATTAGTGTACGCCACCACCCACCATTTTGCACAGTTCTGTGGACGCCTATCAGTGGCATTGCCGTCTTGGTCATCGTTCTCCTCAGCGGCTTCAGCAGACCTCCATTATCTCTTCCCCACTTCAGCCCTTTCAGTGCGAGTCATGTGAACTCAGGGAAACATCATCGCGTGTCGTTTCCACCTTTGGCTATTAGTCTAGTCCTTTTGAGTTAGTTCATTCTGATGTATGGGGTCCCTCGAGGACCACCTCTCTTACTGGTTATAGATACTTTGTTGTTTTTGTTGATGATTATTCTAGAATAACATGGTTGTATTTGTTAAAAGATAGATCTGAAGTCTTTACTGCTTTTCACACTTTTTATGCTGAGATTGTTACTCAATATTATTGTCCTCTTAAATGTTTACGAGATAATGCTCGGGAATACCTCTCTCATGCCTTTCAGGATTTCTTTGCATCTCATGGTATTCTCCATCAGACTTCCTGCGCCTACACCTCCCAGCAGAATGGTGTACCTGAGAGGAAGTTACGGTACCTCCTTGATATGGCTCGCACCATGCTCTTCCAAATGCATGTTCCTAAATTGTATTAGAGCGACGCCATCCTTACGACTTCCTTTTTAGCCATCTGTCTTCTTCCATTTTAGATGATCATTCCCCCTTTTCTGTTCTCCATCCTCAGGGCGAACCCTTTCCTCTTCTCCCACGGGTCTTTGTTGTGTCTCATTTGTTCACAATCTTACCCCAGGCTTGGATAAGTTAGATCCTCGGACTGAACGTTGTGTCTTTCTGGGATACTCTCATACCCGGAAAGGGTACAAGTGTTACAGCCCCCGACTTCGCCGCCTCTTTTTCTCCTACTCCTGTGCACAGCCCTTCTTCCTCTCCCTTATGTCTCCCTCTTCATTCTCCGGGTCTTCCTGCCCCGGTCTCTTCCGTCGATGTGTCTGTTCCGTCTCGTGTCTCGAACTCGCCTCCTCCACCAGCTTCGACAATTCCTCCTCTGCCGGGTACTAAACAAGTCTATCAACGACGTCCGCGAGCAGAGCCTCCTCCAACTCCTCCCGAGACGTCGTCACTTCAGCCGGAGAGCCCGGCCTATCTCTCAGGTATCTTCTCCTTCTCCTCCTGATTTAGCGGTAGATGCTCCTATTGCTTCACGCACTCGTTCACGCACTACTGCTCACCATATTTCATCTTATGTTTCTTATGATCGTCTTACTCCTGCCTTTCGTACTTTTGTCTCTTCGTTGTCCTCTGTTTCTTTGCCTAAGTCTGTGCAGGAAGCTCTTGATCACCCTGAGTGACATGCTGCTATGGAACAACGAGATGGTTGCTCTTCAAGCCAATCGCACTTGGGATATTGTTGCCCCTCCTCCTAGTGCACACCCTGTTGGTTGTCGATGGGTCTATGCCATCAAGTACTTTGTAGATGGGACAGTTGAGCGCCTTAAGGCGCGCTTAGTTGCCAAAGGATACACAGAGACCTATGGGATTGACTACCATGAGACCTTCTCTCCTGCTGCCAAGATCCCATCAGTACAAGTTTTTATCTCTCTTGCTGTCAACCATAGTTGGCCCTTGTACCAGTTGGACATAAAAAACGCCTTTCTCCATGGAGATTTAGCAAAGAAGGTGTACATGGATCAACCTCCTGGTTATGTTGCTCAGGGGGAGATGTCATCTTCCATATGTAGACTGCGAAAATCATTATATGGCCTCAAACAGTCGCCTCGAACATGGTTTGGACGGTTCAGTGAGGCTCTCATGAGATATGGCATGAGACAGTGTGCAATTGACCATTCTGTTTTCAGCCATCAGTCAATTGCAGGGCATATTCTTCTGATAGTATATGTGGATGACATCATTATCACAGAGAGTGACACAGTTGGCATTTAGCAGTTGAAGACCTTTTTGCAGAAAGAGTTCTCCACAAAAGATCTGGGCCGCCTTCGATATTTTCTAGGGATTAAGGTAGCTTACTCAGGTACTAGCCTCTCCCTCTCACAGAGGAAGTATCTGTTGTATCTTCTAAAAGAGACAGGGTCGTCGGGTATGAAACCCGCCACTACTCCCATGGATCCCAATACTAAGCTCCACCCAGAAGAAGGTGACTTGTTGCATGACCTTTATAGATACAAACGATTTATGGGGAAGCTCATATACCTCACAGTGACCAGGCCCGATATCTCTTACGCTGTGGGAGTTGTTAGCCAGTTCATGAGTGCTCCTCGTACATCCCCCTTGGCCGGTGTGACTCAGATTCTTTGTTATTTGAAAGGCGCCCCAGGGAGGGGACTATTTTTCAAACGAAATGGCCACCAGAGGGTGGAAGGATGCAGTGATGCCGACTAGGCTGGCTCTCCAACCGATCGACGTTCCACTACTGGCTATTGTACCTTTGTGGGAGGTAACTTAATGTCTTGGCAGAGCAAGAAACTGAATATTGTAGCCAAGTCTAGTGCTGAGGCCGAGTATCGAGCCATGTCCCACACTGGCAGTGAGCTTATCTGGCTACGATCACTTTTGTCTGAGATTGGCTTTCCCCCATCGTCCCCAGCTCACCTATACTGTGACAACAAGGCCGCTATTCACATTGCTACCAATCATGTCGTCCATGAACGTACAAAGCACGTAGAAGTTGATTGTCACTTCATACGTCACAGGATTCAGCAGAGAGAGATATGCACCACTTCCAATAGGTCGATAGACCAACTTGCCGATGTCCTCACCAAGCCCCTAAGCAATGCTAGACTTAGTGATATTTGTACCAAGCTTAGAATGCTCAATATTTACATTCTAGCTTGAGGGGGGGTGTTAGAAGTGTATTTGTGTGTGTAAGTGCCTAAGGGCATAGTGGTCATTGTACTTCTCCTTTTATATAAATACATTAGCAAGGGGGAGAATACCCTAACTCACTTTTCTCTTCTCCATTGTCTTCTAACGGGAGCAACTGGTTGTTTCATAGTAGAGAAATGAAATAGTAATTTTTACATTGGTTAAAAGAACTGGTCTGCAACCATCCAAAAAACCAACATTGAAAAGCACAAAAATGAACAAGTAGCATTAGAAGGTTGAAGCAGACATAATGGAACTACAGGCGCAAGTCAGTATATTGATAGATGAAACCATTCAAGATAATAAAAAAAATGAAACCATTCAAGCTACAGGAATAAGTAATGCCAATTCAATATAAATATTCAAATCTCAATTCTGAGCTCAAGATAAATTTCCAGTTTTCCACTGGAACATCTTATCAGAAATAAAACGAGAACAAGCATGGACTAATTTAATCATTACGCAGAGATAGCTAATATGATTACAATGAATGGCATCCTTCAGATAGAGATTAGATATCGAAACATACATAACATCCTAGTATACTTAACGAGCAGCAGTTTGTAGACACTACAAATCCGAATGTCTAACGATGCTAAATTTATGTGACTGATTTTCAAAGAGATAAATTCACCTCAACATAGAAGCTGAACGCTAGCTTGCTAATTAGCAACAGGATCCAAAACAGAGTATACCTGGTGAGTAAAATGCATTTCAAATTATATCATTTTTGTTAATGAGAGAAAAAATGGAAAAAAAGGTTGAAAATACGCATTATGCACCCTTACTTGAGAAGTGAGAAGACGTCCTCATGCATGCCTCTTCCAACATATAACTTTGGCTGTAATTTAACAGAGGTAAGGTATAGTCGACTTAAACAATAACGAATTCATCATAAAGAAACCTATGCAAGAAACTCTTGCCTGGGCCCACCACATCACAAGTGTAATAATGCGCCAATTTGAACGCTCCATGGATTTTCGCAGCAGTGGAACCATGAATAACAAGACAGCTAATATATTGGGTATCAAATATATTGCAATGGCAAAACTGTAAAATGACTGGCTTTGCCAATTTCCGACCCAATTGCTGAAATATTTGACAAGTCCAGTAGGGTTCTGCACGGAGCTCGAATAACCTATTGGCAGAACTACTACCCATGCGGCTGCAACAGCAAATTTCAGGAGATACCGAACTATTTGTGTAACTCGCATGCTTCCCCAAGCTTTCCAACTAAGAAGTATATCTAGAGTAGCTGCACAAATCAATATGGTATTTGTTAAGATATACGATGAGAAAGAATACAGAATAGAGCTTGAGAACAAAGAAGGCGAAGGGGAGGATAGACAACAAAGAGGAAAGGGAAAAGTTGTGAAAAATGATTGACAACTTCTCTTTTATTTTATTAGGACATTGAGAATATTACACATCTGCCATTCATTACTGAAAAATAAAAGAATTACTTCAAAAAATGGAAAAAATAAGAAAATTAATGATATACTTTATATTGTAAGCCACAAAGATAAAGGACTAGAAATAAAGTTCACCCCCCTCCCCCCTCCCTTGGAAATGTGTTTGGAATCAGTATCCAATCAAATATTGATTCAGAATCTATGCGGTTGTTATAAACTTATATTACACTGAAGAAGAAAAAAATTCCACCATCACCATGACATGAGAATGCAAGTTAGAGAGATCCAAATGGTGTACCTTGCAGGAAATTGAGTATAGCAGCAGTTATAAAGATACTCAACACGTTTTTAAATACATCCTGATCAAAAACGGCAGTCAGAGAACCTGACGGACTCCAAGCAATGATTACCATAGCCTGAATGACAAACAAAAACATGGTTATAATATTTTTTTTAAACTTAAAAGGCTATTAAATTCATTGCAATCAAACCAAAGATACCTGGAATGCCAATATAAAGAATATCCACATTCTATCAAAACTTCTGAAAAGATGCCAAAAGGTACGAACTTCAACAAAATTTGTTTTTGGCTTCCTCCTCCTCTTATAGGGCTGGTCACTATCCTGGAAGGAAATAGATGTTACAGGCTTATACATGGTAGATAGATGTAAGTTTTGTCTTTTAAGAAATGATCTCCACAAACAGCTTTTGATTGACACAGAAAATCTGCATTTGTATATCAAATAAAAGAAAGCAAGTTGATTTATATATCACACAGATCATTCTAATGAGATTGATTCACAAACAATTAAGGAATAGAATAGCAGAAATATATCACACCACAGATATTCAAACAACATATAGCAATAGCAAAGACCATAGTTAACAGAGTGGGAAGCGAGTGCGAGAAGAGATGTAAGAAATGAGGGGTTTAGAAAACAGAAAAAGCAGAAAGCGGGAAGCGGCAAGCGAAAAGTTTTAAAGAAAATAAAGAGAAAATGAGTGGGAAGCGTCGTTGAGAGTCAACATGAAGCATGTAATAAGCCTCATTGGAAGCAAAAGAGTGGGATTGTAGTAGGTTGGGGACGAAGGACATCGTGACTAATTAGAATTACCAGTTTTAGGAATTTACAGTTTCACATATTTTATTCATATTTATCTACTAATGTTAAGTTTTTGAAAAAAGTTCCACATAATTTTCATTTGAAAATTGAGATGAGTAGAATTACTAGTTTTAGGAATTTACAGTTTCACATGTTTTATTCATATTTATCTAATGTAAAAAATTTCGAAAAAAGTTCCACTTAATTTTCATTTGAAGTTTTCAAGTTTTAAATGCACTTTTTTTTAAATAAGATCCTTCAGCATTATCAAAAGGCGAAAATATTCTTTTAGGAAGAAATAATCACAACCATTCAAAAAAACTGAAGAAGAAATAATCACATAAATAGTACCTTCCCCTAAATTTGGGAAGCGAGAAGAACTTAGCTTCCAAAGTGGGTTCCTGGGAAAATTGGGAAAGTTAACGAGTACAAAGCAAAGCTTGTTGCAAACGATATAACAACCAATAGGTCCTAACTATGATAATCTTTCGATCCAGTGATAAAAATAAACACAATTTAGCTATTTTTAGCTATAGTCAATTTAAATGGATGGGATATACATTAGATGGATGTCCAGAATGACTTGATGGATGTATAAAGGAGGAAGTCTATATGGAATTGCCAAAAGACTTCAAAGTTGCAAATAATAGACATTTTGTTGAAGGCAGCTTTGGTTTGAAACAGTGCTAGTTTGAAATGCTCGGTCTAGCTCTGATAGGAAGAAAAAATATAAACGAAGCTTGTGAAATAATTCATTTTTCATTTACCAAACCCAATCAGGTTTGGTGCTTGTGGATGGGATATATAATAGATGGATGGTCAGAATGACTTGATGGATCTATAAATGAGGAAGTCTATATGTAATTGCGGAAAGGCTTTGAAGTTACAAATAATAAGCATTTTGTTGAAGAAAGAAGCTTTGGTTTGAAACAGGGCTAGTTTGAAAGGCTCAGTATAGCTCTCATAGCAAGAAAATATAAAAGAAGCATGTCAAATAATTCATTTTTCATTTACCAAACCTGAATGATAGCAAGAAAATATAAAAGAAGCATGTCAAATAATTCATTTTTCATTTACCAAACCCATTCAGGTTTGGTGCTTGCCCTAGGTTATGCGGATGGCATCATCAACATTGGCGGAGGACAATAGAGAAACCTAAAGGTTATGCGGATGGCATCATCAACATTGGCGGAGGACAATAGAGAAACCTAAAGGCTCAAGGAGGGCCTAAAAAGAGATTTTGGTATGAAGAAACTTTATAAACTATATTATTTCTTAGGGGTTAAGGTAGCAAGTAAAAAAGAAGGCGTGATCTAAATTCGGAGAAAATATGCTTCAGATAGTTTACAGTAATTTTGTTTGTCTAATTGCAAACCACTAAGCACACAGGTTTCGGCCGAAATCCGGTACAAAAAAAAAGCAATATTTTAATATTTACCAATTTCGGCCGAAATTACAGAATTTTCGGAATTTCGGAAAAAATACCATATTTTTTTAAAAGAATTTCAATTTATCTTCGGCCGAAATTTGGTAAGTCCGAAATTTCGGATTTTGGGAAATTTCGGTTTCGGTCCCAACCGAAATCCAAAATTTCAGATTTCAAATGAAATTTAAAACCACGTTTATCATAAGAAATCAACAGGAAACCCTTTTACAAAAAAGTGGCAATGAAAGACAGCATGTGAAAGGCCCTCTTTCATAAATAGCATTGTGGACACTCAATTATCAGATCTGATATCACTTGTGAAGGTGTGATGTTAATCAAGAATGCCAAATCCCTCATAATCATAGAGAGGAATAATTGCAGTTGGCTAAAAAATAATGAGACATTTAAGAGGATCCATTAATCATGGGTTGTTCTATCCTACCTTTTTTTTTTTAAATGTATCCTAATTAAGAGATACAAATGTCAGCATTGAATGTTTCATGCCAGGAAGAAACACAATGAAACTGATAACCATTTCCTGCATGAAAAGGTGAAATTTTGTGAGATCATTCCTTACTTTGGAATAACGTGTGGTGACAGGTGTATTTCCTCTCAATGATACTTTATCATATATCTCCTCTGAACGCACAAAAAAATCTGCCTTGCGTTCCATTGGCCACCCTAATTTAAAACATTTATTCGACCTGAAAAACAAATCAGAACATGCAGCTATTAGTTGCCTTACAGGATTAGCATGAGAAAATGGGATAATTTTCTCAGTTGCCTCATAGGATTAGCAAGAGAAAATGAGATAATTTACAAATAACTCTTACCAAAAATATTCATTTAAATCGTCATAATTTCCCCACTTCGAATGGCTTACGGTGCCACGTTTGTTTCTCTCGGCTTCCTTTTCACGAAAGAGAATTTGATCCTCAGTTACAAACCTCAGAAAAGGTAGGCATTAACTACTAAACATGAGAACCATTAAACCTACTAAATATGAGCACATTAAAGAGGAGCAATATCATATAGAGTTCTCTACTCTACCTTCCGCATGACCTTATAGATAGGAGTTATAACTTCTGTCAGAAATGATTCCTCGCCATGATACATTTGTTTGAAATGTGCTCCAGTAACCGAATGCACGTTGGAATTCAAAATTCCGTGAAGCTCATCTGTCATCTTAATAATTGGAATGGAGAGATAAAATTATTTCCAATGCATGGAATGTCAGGAAACAAAAAATAGATCAATTAAGATACTCAAATTCATGCCAAGCAAAACAAGATGGTAAAATGATCTGATGCAGATAATACCCATATGAGAACTCATGCGATAATCAAGCTCTTTTCATTTTTAGCAACTCTGAAATGTCATTGAAATTTTGGAACCATGAATAACTCACTGAACATTTCAAAATGTACCTCTATATGGAGTTAGGGTAACAAATTACAATATTCCTCTATTGTTCGTGATTCACTCTCTTACCTAATGCCAAATAAATTGATGCACATATTGTATAAGATGATTGCTACATGGAATTATAGTATAGGTGAATTGCACTTGTTTAATATTATGAGAGAGAGAGAGAGAGACAGAGAGAGAGATTTACCAATTTATTATGCACAGCAAGTTGCACATAAGTGCTCGCCATTAGTTGATGAATAATACACTCCTATTTCCATCCAGGTCAAATGCTTTTGTAAGAACTATTCTTTGTAACTTACATAACAATCCAATGCTGGCAGTCAGTATTATGCATTTAAAGTAATTGTCCAGATCCTTTAGTAATTTTTCAGACCTTTCCAGTATTCATAGGGCGTTTACCCAAATCTTCCGAACCTAATATTTTACATGAAATTCTATCAAAGGTCAATATGCAGGATTAAGAGAATCATTAGAAAAATATGTTCTTTTTTAAATACCTCATTAGGAACTATTGAAATACCCCAAAAATACCCCCACTACTAAATTCGTCCGGCATCCCCCCTTTAAAGAGGGCCGTTTTTGTCATATAGTATTAGCCTTTGATTAGGGCTCTTTCAAGAAGCCTATAAATACAACTTTATGGGTTTTTGAGACTCAACCAAACCCTAAACGTTTCTGCAGCCCGAAAGAGAGGTTTTTGCGTGGAAGGAGGAGAGGACCAAGAACAAGGATTGGAAAATGCGAATTGAGGTAGATCCGCACTCTAAATCAATCTTTGAAGATTAATCGAATCCTAAAAGAGGAATAGTGTAATTAGAAGGGAGACTTTGATGTTGAATCATGCTAGAAACGATTTATACGGTTGTTCTTAGATTTCTTTCGGATCGCTTAGTTTCTTGATCCCCAACGAATTCAAGATCAATATGTTACAGCATTGGAAATTGAGAATTTATAGTTTTAACCTAGATCTTAGGGTTTTGATATGATCTCCATTTATTGGCTTTTGATGCGTGGAATTGGGTTCAATGGAATCTCCTCGTCAAACGGACGGAGTCCGTTGGATCCAACCTTGCGCGAAGCGGAGGTCGGACGAAGAAGTTAAGACTCCCCAAAGATTTGATGAAATCGGGAAGAAAACTGGATTTCTAGCGGAAAAAACCCAGCTCGCGATTAGGACGCCCGAATAGAGGTATTTAGACGCCCAAGTCGAGAGCCCGAACGCGTAATGGTTAGAAACCCGAGAGTTGGATTTTCTTCGGAAGTTCTCAAAGGCCCCCGAAGGGTCTTCCGAAAAGGCTCTCGGACGCATGAAGGTCTTGGTCGGGCGTCCGAACACACTGAAATTCGAAACTTTATTTTTGGATTCTGGATTTCGTGACTAGTAATATGGCTTACTTCTTTAAGCCCAATAATAACTAAATTAAGCAAAGAACACCAATAGAAATTGATTACAAAACCCTTACACTGTGATCGTAGGTGATTGAAGAACGATCGTGAAACCGACATCGAACCCTGATCGAGGTGAGTAACAAGGGATTACTCTAATGGGTTATTCCCAAACCTTGATGTTGTGATATGTAAATTTGAATTCTTCTAATTCCCACCCATAGTAGAACATTGATACTTTTGCCCTAATCGAATTATGAATCCTGTCTTACATAGAAATTTGACTGTTTGAGCGTATAACCCGTTTATTGTTTCTATGGATCCACTATTGAATCAAACTCAGTATTTTCAAATATTGAAACCCTTATTGATTATTGAACTCTTTCATTGTTGACATCCTTGAGAAACTTAAGCTTATTTATGGACCCAAGCCAGTGGGGAATGCATAATTCATTGGCAAACTGAACAATCTGAATTAATATTGGCCAATTTTGGACCATGTTCGGTTGGGAATGCATAATTCGTTGACAAATGTCGACAATCGAACTTCTGAATAATAATAAACTAAGCTCTCTCCGAACCTAAGATGTATCGAAAATTGGTATGGACATCTATATTTGAAACATCTTCTGAAATCTGTTTCTGACCATCGATATTGAGATACACATGATTCTTGACCTTGTTTATTGTCATTATAGAACCCTGAATTGACTGTAACTGATTCCAACTATATGATCGAACCCGTTGATTATTTCTTCATTTATTGTTTATCATAGTTGCTTGATGTGTTATTTGTTCATGGTTTTAAATTTCGGCCGAAACGTTTCATTTCAGCCGAAATATTTTGGTTTCGGTGGAAAACGAAACAAAATTCACATTGAGTCGGAAAAGTATCAAACTTCACCGAAACGTTTCGGAAATTTCGGCTGAAACGTTTCGTTTCGGTGAAATTTCGGATATTTCAGTGAAGTACAAAATTCACCCAAAATTTTCGAAATTTTGGTGAAACTTTTCGGAAATTTTCGAAATTTCACCGAAATTTTTGTGAAATTTTTACAAGATTTCGTCCAAAATTTCGTACCGAAACCGAGATTTAAAACCTTGTATTTGTTAGCGTAGCTCTTATTACTTCACATCAGCTTTGGCTCACCCGTGGTTTACAAATTTCAGATCCCAAGGCTTGATTCCCCATGGAGTTGGAGTAGCGAGGGAAGTTGCCACGAGGAGGAAGATTTTTATTTATTTTAGTAGATTGAGTGAGTATTAGATGGACAAAGTTTTTATTCATTCTTTTAAATGTTGGTAATAAGGGTGAGAGATTGATACTCATGGTTATTTGATTTAAACAGTTTATGGATGATTTGAGGATTTAATTTAATCTAGTGATTTTGAGCATGGTTCTCTTATATTGTTAGCCTTGCATGCTTGTAGAGTTCACTTTACAGGTATGCGGCGTTGTTATGTTCTAAGCCACATAGGTACTTTGGGGCGTGACAACTATGTTCATAATCCTTTGTCTACACTGTCTCAAAGCGAGTCAAAAAGGGCGGCCTAGTGCACGAGGTTCCCGCCATTGCGGGTCTGGGGAGGGCTAGATCTACGCAGCCTTACCCCTGCTTTGCAGAGAGGCTGTTTCCGTGACTCGAACCCGTGACCACCAGGTCACAATGGAGCAACCTTGCCGTTGCGCCAAGGGTTGCCAAGTCACAAAGTGAGTCACAATAACTATTTTATTATCCTCAGATTTTGTCCCCGAGATCTCTTGTATGAAAATTGGATTGTCATAGGTGATTCTAGCACCCAGTGTTAAATGGTAGAACAATAGATTATCATATGTAATTCTAGCGCCCGGTGTTCAATGCTAGAACAAAGCACATGGAAAGAGACTGAATATTATATTGGGAAAAAAAGGTTTTTTTTTTTTAATTATAAACGGAAAACAGTATTTATAAAAAGGATTAGACTCATAAGCCGTAACTTTTTTTTTGAAGCATAATGACTTAACGTTAAACGAGAGCAGTAAATACAAGACAAAAGTTACTATCCACAAGATCATCTCTAACTGCCCATTCTTTAGCAAGGGCAACCGCTACATCATTAGCATCCCTAAGAACATCAAACAAAGAGAACTCGGAACTCCTACATGTATCCACAATTTCATTAATAGTGTTAAGCCAATATTGATGATGATCGGTTCCCGGGCAAAGTATAACAGGCCTATGCTAGTAGGATGGCATAATTTTAATAAAGCCTTAGTGACCTTAGCTGTAATTTCTATGCTTTCATAGGTTGTGCAGTAGGAGTGGTATAGTTGTAATAATTGAGTAATTTGAGAAGCATGTAGTGAGGATTTGAATGTAAGGGAGGGAATCCTCTTTAAATAGGGGTAGAGCTTCTTCGTTTGGAGACTTTGGCTAAGATTTTAATTGAATACCTTGTTCCTAGCTTGGGGAGAGAGAAAGCCGTTATAAAAGAGAGCTTTGATTGATGTTAGAAGGGAGATCCTACTCAAAGAAGGCACTCCTGTTCTTCATCTCAAATTGTAGTTGCAATTGAGCTAAGTCCTCTTTTATTGTTTCTTTTCATCAAAATTCAATAGAGATTCAGTCCATTTCTGTTCTTGGTCATCATTTTGTGTTTCCAGCACTTTTGCTCATTTTCTATAATTTCCAGCAACTTGCTAGTTTTAGGACTGTTTTGAGCAGAATTTTCAATCAATTCACTGTTCTTGGCTGAATTTTGATCTCAAGTTGCATCTCCTTATTAGATCCTCAAAGATCTGCATCAAATTAGGTATCAGAGCTTGAAACCTGCAAGAGATTCATTTTTTGTCCAAATTTCGAGCTGTTTTCGGCAAAGATTCAATTAAAGAGTTGGTTGAGAAAACAAAATCAATTAAAGAAAATAGAACTTGTTAATCAACGGATACCATGGTCGTAAACATGAAAATGAAGCAAAGGTCAACATATGTTACAATAAGCTAAGGA
Organism: Tasmannia lanceolata; assembly: GCF_043159265.1. Lineage (NCBI taxonomy): Eukaryota > Viridiplantae > Streptophyta > Magnoliopsida > Canellales > Winteraceae > Tasmannia > Tasmannia lanceolata. Next base: position 48,515,795 of record NW_027518692.1, read on the forward strand.
AAGTTAATAAGACTATAAACTCAGTAATTATAAACTGAGTAATTCTTGAAAGGGAAGAGGCTTTAACTTTCAGTTAATATTATCATTCAGCTGCTAGTTTAATGGTTTACTACAACAATAAGCTAAGGAAAGTTAATAAGACTATAAACTCAGTAATTCTTGAAAGGAAAGAGAAACTTTAACATTCAGTTAATATTATCATTCAGCTACTAGTTAAATGGTTTGCTACAACAGGAAAGGTCTCAAGATATTACTAAATCAATATGCTAAAAAAGGATGAAACAGAAATCAATGTGTATCAAGAATAAGAAAAGCTAAAAGAAAATTGCTGAGGGCATGAAGCTATGAAAATATGGAGCCTACATTATGGAAGATATAGCAAATACATTCAGGCATAAACCGAATGTTCGATGCTTCACCCCAAATAAGTAAATAAAGTCCAATATAAAGAAGCTCCAACTGTTGGTTCAACTGTTGGTTCAACTGTCGGTTCTCAGCAGTCCATGAGAATCTGCAATCATAAGAAACTCCTCAGATGAAAGAACTGAGATTGCCATTCCAAAAAAATGAAATGAGATTATGATGGTGAAAACACGTAAATAGTAACAATTCCCTTTTAATCAACCATTTTGAAGGCATTGAACCGTGATTTAGTTTTACAAGAAGCTGATTACCTGGTTTTATAAGGAATACGCAAATATTTACACCATGAAATGTAATTCTTGAAAATCTTGTCGCTCAACTTCACAATGGTGTCATTATCTAGCTGTAAATATTAAAGTATATACATCAAGCTTCTATGTTCAAATATCCAAACATTCAAATTTGGAACAGTGAAGAAACCGAAACTATATTTGACTCATTCAATAAAGCTCCTATAACCGAATAGAGAAAGAAAAAGGTTCTATGCTTGAACAATTAGAATTCAATTTGGAAAAGCAAATACAATGAAACTCTGAGTGAAAGAAAGGCATATAACCTGGGTAGAATGTCCATGAGGCTTATTCCTCATTTCGATATTTGCAAGTAGCAAAATTAAGTGCTCCCTCTGATTTCTCACATTTCCTTTCTTCAAGCCCAGAAATTGAATAAAGCAATAATGATCAAATATTGTGAGTTTTTTCCTATATAAAAATGCTATATGCTACCTACAGAATAGAAAATGACTGGACTAGAATTTCATAAATAGATTTGTAAATGTAACTGTAATAATTCAAGAATAGGGATTTGAAGATATGTGAGTTAATACCTGAAACCCAAAAGCTAACCGAAGCCAATCAAGCAAATCGTGGCTAGATTCATTCCACTCTTCAGGCATGAAATTCTCATCTGTATCTGGGGCATTTCTTTCCGGATTTATTCTGGGCTTCGGAAGGTTGTCTACCTTATGTAGAGCACCCACTGCTGCTTTGATCTATATTTCCAAAGAAAAAAAGAATGTGATGAAAGAAAAATAAATAAATGGTATGGGCGGATGAAACTTGAGTACACTCATGAGCACATGTATCTGACCTCAGGAAGTCCCATAATTGCTGAAGAAGCACCACCTGCATGCAGGGGAAGAATGTTGTAGTTTCTGTAATGCGGTTTCCTATGCTCAATTTCTTTAGCTAATCCTCTCACCTGTAAATGCAACATCCAATTTATCTTCCTGCCTTTACATAAATATTTACTTCCAAAAACAAATCAAAATGTTCATAATTTCTAATTAGGGGTGCAACTCAGGTCGGGTTCAACCCGAAAAAAAGCCGGGTTGGGTCGGGTCGCGTTTTCCAAACCCGGGTGGAGTTCAGGTTGAGCAGCCCGACCCGAGTGAAACCCGACATTTTTTATCATTTTTTTAGTAAGCTTAAAACTCAGGTTGGGTCAGGTTCGGGTTGGAAAAAAAAAAGTTCATCGGGTCGGGTAGGGTTGAACGTCATGGGGTTGGAACTCGGGTCAGATCGGGTTTGGGTTGAGTAAATGGTTCCTCGAATCGGGTTCGGGTTGGCCTCAGCCCAACCCAAGTTGCACCCCTAATTTGTATGTACCATCTCCACTGACACAAGTATTATACAAATCATACCTCGGGATCAATTTTATCAGGCGGTACCACAGTTTTCAGCACCTCATATAACACTGATGCCGTCTGATAGTTCTTGGCCATCTCCTCACTACAAGAAGTTTTGAGAATGAGAAGAATGACAGATCAGGTCTAATGACCAAAGAATGTGCTCGAAACTTGCAGTACGAGTAATCATAAATCCTGGCAAAATATGAGAATTGAGAAGTCAATAGTTAATGTCAAGCCTCACGGTTTTCTTTTGATTTGGCCTTCTCTGACTTTTTCTTCATAGAACCGCCGATAGAATTTTTGGATTTCTCCTGGATCACTTGAAGAAAGCTTTCGCTCAGTTTCATTATCTTCCTGCCATCAAGAAAAACATTTATATGCTTTCTATGATGAATATATTTACTGTTTACTTTACACACTTTAATCAGATTTATTCAATGATGGATGCAAACCATAACATAAGAAATAGGAAATCTGAAAAGGGAAATGAGTTCATAGCCTTGGTATGACACTTGACTTATCCAAAATATGACAAAATAAATAAATAATTAAAACTGTAGGTCTGAACTTCAGTATAAAATGTAAAAAAGAAAAAGGAGTGTTTGCACACATGGTCAAATACAAAGGCAGTGGTTTTTGTTTTTTTTGAATTGTGTTATTGTTTAAAGATATATTGTGACATCTGCTGGGAACAGATTCCAACCAAAACAAATGTTTCCATCAGAATGAATCTTCATATAAAGATCCATTCACTTCACTTCCAAATGATTTAATTGAAATTAATCCCTTGCCTTACTGTTGATGGCTACATCAAGAATGGTAAATTCATAGTGTTTTGAAAGATCAGAAAATGTGCCAACTGGGTGTCAAAAATGAATTTCTGTGAAAGAAGAGAATCATGTCGGATATGTTTGCAGATTAAATAAGGATATTTATAGTCATAACATTCACAAGAACTTAGGCAATAGTTTCTAGTTCTACAGAATTTGGCAGGGCAGTTCTATGCTCAGTGAAGGAGATTTTCCATCCCTATGAAAAGGGTAGTTATCACTTTCCTAATATGTCATCAACAAGGGTGACAGATGAAATATTAGTTGTTCAACGTACACACTAAGATCTTTCAAATGAAATGTTAGATTTGAGCCAGATGATAACAATGCATGCTCATTTGCACCTAGACTCTGTAAATAGTCAGGAGTCAAGATGGAGGTATAGACCCAAGAACTAGATGATACTGGATACTGGTCATGACAGCTCGCGTCAAATCCTAGGTTTTGTTTGGATGCATGTAGAGTAGTGGCGTAAGTAGAAGGCAGAGAGGAGAGAGAAATTGGAAAACCCCGGAACTTTCTCGGGGTTTTGGTTACGGGAAAAACAGGAAGAATAAAAAGTTCAAGAATAAAGAAAAGGTAAAACATATTTTTAGGAGAAAGTCGTGTCTTGTCCCCTTAAAAACAAATTGTAAAATACCAGTTACATCCTATTTTGTAGTTTTCTTCACATCCCCTGTTTTTTTTACGTTCTTCTTCCTTCGTTTTTTCCAGCGTTCTTCCTTCGTTTTTCCGGCAATCTTCTTCCTTCATTTTTCCAACAGCAAGGGTCTATGGAGTTGAGGACGTGGTTCCCGTCTTGGTTGCAAACGAGATGAGGAGAACATCTTTCTCTATAAATAGGAAGAAGAAGAAGAAGAAGAGAGAGAGAGAGAGCACCTTTTTCCCTGAGTTTCTCCACCATGTTTGAGGAGGCTTGTAGGGATGCAGCGCACGCACACGCGCGCACACACACACACACATGGGAGAAAGAGAGAGAGAGAGAGAGAGAGAGAGAGAGAGAGAGAGAGAGAGAGAGAGAGATCAACACATGGGAAAGATTCCCCGCAACCAAGATGAAACATATTTCCATGACTCCTTGTTCATACTGGAAATGCAGGGCAGACCAAGATCAATCTAAACTATTCTTCTGACCGTCGTCACATTTATCAAACGGAAAAGCAATTGATCCGTCTCAATTAGCTTCAAAGAGCACCAATGTAGAAAACACACTAAAACATATTAGCACTAATAACTCTAAATATGAACATACCATTCAAAAAAAACTCTATATATGTACGTATTTGCATCTGATGGTCAAAAGATATGAAAGGCGTCAAACATATTCTTTAAAGGAGGTAAGAAGTCTCTTTGTAGAGCCCAAAAGGCTAAGAATTCAGGTCTACCTTTTCTAGCCTACTTAGAAGATACGTTTTGAATTGACGAACACCACGTCCAACTGATGTAGGATCCATATTATGAACCTTCTCAAATGCATGGAAGCGGCCTGATTGAAGACATGCAAGCAAAACAAAAACAAAGGAATAAGTCTTACATAGAACCATGGAAGAGGTAAAGCTAAAAAAATCAGAAAAATCAAGAAAAATAAACGTTTCTGCAATTGTCTAGCCATCTTTATACAATGTCATTAAAAGGTATCTAATCTGAGATCATTTGCTTAGATAGGTGTAAATAGAAAGAAAAATAAAAGTAATAATCGATGAGCAACAACAACCAAAGCTTTTAGAATTGTCTCCAAATGAAAATTGTGTTATGAATAGGTATGATTCAATTTTATTGAAAACATAAAATGTAAAACATCTATCCTAGCATAGTTGTGCTGCTTGAGTTCATTCACATGGTTTTAAATTTCCCCCAAAATGACCAAAATGTTTCCATTTCCAGCCCCACCAAAATGAAATCTAAATGAATTCCTTCCACGTCATTATTTCCCCAAAATTTTGACCAAAATTCCTGAAATTCAACTGAAGTTCACGAAATTCAACTGAAATGGTCAAAACGACAAAAAATGGAATGATGTTATGATTTGCATTTCATTTCATTTCATTAATGTAGAGAATGATATTTGGTAGGCAACATCATTGAATTACATAGCAAGTAACCGTATCTTATGAATGGGAAGTAAGATCGGCATAGGACCAATAATACCTCGTAATTGTATGTGGTATTTATATAGAGTTGGGGTACTTAGAGGAGAGATTGTCACAGGACTTTCTTATACTCTATTATATTGTACTTCTTTATTCGCTTTATTGTTTCAGACATGGACGACAACACATGTCGCTAGGTGGTTGATGTGATTAAGCCATTATGGATGGCTTTCTTGCTTATGTCATGGTTTCTAAGTATATATTTGTGCTTATTCTAGCATTTACCAAAGTTGCACTTTAAAATATCATCATTTGCATATGTTTCCATACGTTTCCGTGATTTTACAAGATTTCCTCTGAAAATCGAAATGTTTCCGTTTTAGTGCCGACAGAAACCGAAATTTAAAACCTTGGTTCATTGATATATTAACTGGTGTATTTCGTACTCCCTAGTCCCTAAACACTGCACTTTTTAGCATAAAGGAGTCTCTTCTTCTCTGGGTTTCGTTTACTACCCATCTTAGCTAATCATATTGTTTGGAGGGTCCTTCTAGGTACTAGTTTAGAGATAGGTTTATTATAACAAGAATCAAAGTTCGGTTTCTGTCCTGACTTCGATCACCATGGAAGTGTCTGGAGTTTAATCCCCATGGAAGTGCACGTACTTTGTGGAAGTTCAAGGAAACTATGAAAATCTTGTAAACATCATGAAAGTTTATGGAAGTCCATGAGAAACGATAAAAAATTATGATGGACCTTCAAGAAATGCTAGAATATGAATAAATACACACCTAAAAATCATAACATAAGTAAGACGATCATCTATAGATTGAGAATATCAAACACCAGTGAAATACGCTATCATGCATGTTTGAAATAGTAAGGTTCATTCTAAAGTCTAAACATAGATATTTCACATGATTTGAAAGCTGATAACCGTTTATGAAAATCTTTTAAAAATCATAAAAGTTTATGGAAGTCCATGAGAATAACATAAGTAAGACAATCATCTATAACAGTTTGAGAATATCAAACACCAGTGAAATACGCTATCATGCATGTTTGAAATAGTAAGGTTCATTTTAAACATAGATATTTCACATGATTTGGAAGATGATAATCATGTCATTTCTTTTCCTATTCAACTTAACCGTCTTATTAATGGAATGGGTATTAATATTTATTGGATATATGGGTCTATTGGTTATGTGGATGCATAGCAGGGAATCAAACTTCGGACTTCAACCAGGACTTCGATCTAGACCTCATACTATGGCCCCCACCAAAATAGACATGTCAACTGAAACCAACATGCGTCGGTCGAATTTTAAAACCATTATTATTTATCTAAATATTAGAATACAATATTAGATTAACGATAACTATATACTCGCTCCATGAAAAGAAATTACTAATTTAAAATATATAGTAGATTTGGAATAAGTTTTGCTGATTATAGTTCATGAACTTTGGCACGACTGTCACTCCACACATAGGGTTCTAATCTCTGTTTAAGTATTGTAGGTCCATCATCGTATTATTTTCTCTTACATAAACAATAAAGTTCATTTCTATATTTTATGCTCCAGTTATTCGATTCAATTCAAAGTATAACAGAACTCAATCTAATTTGGCTGTCAGGGAGAGTGGTTCCACCTTCGAGATTCCTTAGTTACTTCGAGGAAATCTCTGACCTCATTTCAGATTCGTCTATGGTGTTTAAACATGTTAGAAGATCAGCTAATGGTGAAGCTTATTCCCTTGCTAGATCTGGAGTTCATAAAGTGGGGTTGGAGCAGTTCGACTTTCTTCCTCCGTGAGAAGTTTTTTCTGTTGTTTTCATTGTAATTTTCTGTTTTTCCTCTTTGTATTTTTCGTGGACCATCTCGGTTCTCTTATTCAATATACTGCCATTTCAAAAAAAAAAAACAGAACTCAATCTTGTTTTTCTATTGACCAAATTTTATTTTCTACTTTAGCTACTTGGAGATGCAGCACAAGTTAACATAACTTCCACAACATCAATAAAGAAGAAGAGCAACAAGAAGCATTGAAAGAAGGATTCATGTTGAGTTTGAGAAAGCCTTACATATGTAGTAGTTAGGAAGTTGGCAGTGATATATATGTATGTGTGTGTGTGTATAAACATGTGTGTCATATCTATGTATGTGTGTATGTGTTTGTATAAACACACACATATAGGCTGCTATTAGCACGACCATATTTTGATAATGGCACTACTCGCTTCGTTTTACACTTTTTAATGCTCAAAATGCTATCAAAATCCAATCAAAAATCTCTTGGCGGGGCTTCTTATTTTGTTGCATTTATTGATGATGCAGGTCTTTTGAAAACCAAGGACAGGGTCTTTGAGACATTTCTAATTTTTTATGCTATGGTTGAAAGCGAAACAAGCAGACTATTAAAGTGTCCTCACAATGATAATTGGAGAAAAATATACATCTAAAATATTTGAGAGTTATTGTGTAAAACATGGGATAATATGTGGAGAGACAATCACTATATGGGGCGGCATCAGTCTCTTTTATGCACGTGAGGCGGTCTGCGGATAAATTAGCTCGAGAAGGGGTTTCCAAAGAAAGTGTCAAGCTCTTCGACTTTCTTCCTCCTTAGCTTCTTTCTCATGTATGTTGGCTTTTGTTTCTTAATTGTACATCTATAGTTTGTTCAGGGACCTCCTCGGTCTCGGTTTTTATTTAATGAAATCTATTTGCCATTAAAAAAAAAGACAATCCACTATATCACCCGACACAATAATATAGCTGAGAGGATGAACAGTACAATTGTGGAGAAAACTAGATGCATGCATTTAACGGCAAACTTGCCTAAGCCATTTTCAAAAGCTAGGGTAGATAGTCAAAATGAGATGGATTTGAGAAAGAATCAAAGTATGTGGATAAGTACGATAGTCAAAATGTTATGGATTTGAGTAAGAACGCGACCTATTACTGCAGAACCAAGCATATTGATGTTAACTGCCACTGAATACAAGGTGTTGGAGAACGGACCGACGATGTTTGAGAAGATTCATGCATACTGGAATCCATCAGATATCATGACGAAGAGAATGTCAAAGGAGAAGCATGCGTTATGCAAAGACTTCGGTATGCATGGGTTCCATGTGAGCATTAAGTATGATGAGCCCTTCTTATGGTTTGGAGGAGATTGGTGTGAGAGAGTTATAAGTAGAATAGGAAACCTTGGAGAGCTCCGTGGGTCGTGATATGTGTGATGGTGATAAAAAAAAATCCTAAGATAAAAAGGAGAGAAAGAGAGGAAAAAGAAGGAAATGAAAAAAAAAGGTTTTTCAAGGTGTCTTTTCTCAAAAAGAGTGTAAAGCCATTTGCAAGACAAATCAGCTTAGGTGTGAAGCCTCTTAAAGAAGAAGAAGAATGGGCACAATTGCAACAGGGCTATTCTCACAGGGTAAAGCTATTATTTTGGCCAATTTTTTAATCTCCAAAAGCAAGGTTTTCTGCTGAAAAGTCAAAATTATTGCAACTGCTTATCGGATCATCTCCAACTCATTGGAAGGCTTATTTTGGAGTTTCTTGGAGAGAGAAGGGTGATTTCTGAGGTAAGCCTGTATTTCTCTATTTTGGTGGCCCCTCCCTCTCCATAATTGTGGTAAACCTTAAGTTTTGGACAAAAAACTTAGAGAAGAAAAATTAGTATAATATTTGTGTTATTTTAGTGGATCTGTTTCGGAATTGTCCCGTAGTTTCTCTTCAGATTGAAGGGTTTTCTGCATAAATTTAATGTTGTGGTCTGATTTTGGCTGCTCTTACAATTTTTCCTTGCTTTTTGGTTCTGCATTGTTTATTTGTGGTGTGGTTTACTGTTACGGCATTTACACGAATATATCTGCAGCCTGTTGCACAAATATATTTGCGGGCTGTTGCACAAGTATATTTGCGGGCTGCTTTTATTTTTTATTCACACACAGATGGGGCCTTGCTTCCCAATAAGATCCTTCAACCTAAAATCATACAGGAGTCACATACGTATGAGATCCAAAATGTTCACTTGGTGACTTCACTATGGTTGGGCGACGGGCAAAAGTCACACCATTCGGAAAATTCAACGAGCAAAGTCCTAAAACAAAACAACCAAAAATGAGCAGTGGTTTTGGGATAAGACCCATCCATGTTCTTGAATGAACAATTCTAATCTCTTACATGTGTCCCAAGTTTAAGGTTATAGATCTTTGGGATACAAATTATGGGTATCCTTCAAGGACAGAAATAATGTCTGTATGTGCATGGTCTATAGAAGCTAACAATGTAAGAATGATCATGTCATTAGGTGGCTTAGTTGGTCTCGTCCTTTCCCTTGGCGATTTGCCTCTTTTTTTGAAGAGATTCTAGATTTGGTGGGGGAAGCGTCTCCGTCTTTCTTTCATGTTAGGTGATAGGCTTATGGTATTGCTGATAGATTGGCTAGGGATGGTGTGGCGAGGGAAGTCTTGGAGCTCTTTGATTTTCTGCCCCCTTGATGGTTTTGCCGGTGTCCTTTGTTGTTGTGTTGCTTCTTTATGCCCTTTTCTCTCTTTGTAGTTGACCATCTCGGTCTCCTTTGATTTAAATGAAATCTTCTACCATTCAAAAAATAAATAAATAAATGTTCATGCTCAATCTATCCAAGCTTGATAACTTGAACACACCGGGAATCCAACTGGGTCACAGGCTTTTGGCAACAGATTGTTTGGAATGTGCTAACCATCAAGCAAGCCCATTATGTAGCTCAGCACTTATCCATTGAGTGATGAGTTACATCCACAACAAAGCTGAATTCTACCATACCAAGAATTGAAGAATTTGGATCATTTGGAATCATTGCCCCGCCCCCCCTGCCCCTTCCTATTTATTAGTTATTGTTTCTAGGGATAATTAAGGCCACATTTGGATACCAGCAAGATATAGATTTGGATTTAGTTGATATTTTCCAAATCAGCTACAACGGTGCAAAAAATTCCGATTTTCAAATCTTTTCTGCGAGACATTATTTGGAAATCAATATTTGTGGCAACTTCCGTAACCATCGCTGCTCCACGACGTTGCTCCGACAGCAGCGAGACATCCCTCCCTCCCTCACTCTCTCTCTCTCTCTCTCTCTCTCTCTCTCTCTCTCTCTCTCTCTCTCTCTCTCTCTCTCTCTCTCTCTCTCTCTCTCTCAAAACATGATCATGAAGATGATTGATGTGTTTTGTATCCAAAACTCAAATCCAAATCAAAATACAAATGCATGAGGTATCAAACAGACCCTAAAAGAATTTGGATCATCTAGGATCCTTTGTATTCCCCTATCTGTTAGATATTGTATCTAGGGATAAGGTTGGTGCTTTGTACTCTCAGTGTAATATCTTTTTATCTTAATGCACTACTGCCTACTGGTAGGTTTCCTGCCTACCCCCAGCTTACTGCCCACACACAAAATAATAATAACAATAAAAAATAAAAAATCCTGTACATTTGTTTTCAATATGAGCAATGTATATTCATAGGAAGATTGTGCAAATGCACTGTTTATTTATCTCCTGTCCAACTTTAGATGCGCATAACTTTGTGAATTTAAATCGAAAACAATCAAAATTAATGAATATTCATATAAAGATCGCGCAGATGAGATAGTTTGAAGCAACAATTGTTACTTACATAGATAGGCGACGCGAGGGTTCTCGGGCTCAATTTCGTTGGCGACTCGAAGAACGGGGCCAATAAAAGCCATGGACGACGGGACATCGGTTTCACTATCGATGCGAGCCCTGCCTTCCTCGGTGGTCCCGTCTATCATCGTTACATTCCTGGTCATCCGTCTCGACAGGGATTTCGGAGGGAGCTTGTCTGAAGCGGTCCCGCTGGAGCTCGCCATCTTTGGGAAAGATGGCGAGGGAGTGATTGATAGAAGAAGATTTCAATTCCAATCTACTTCTTCTTCTTCTTCTTCTTCTTCTTCTTCTTCTTCTTGTTTGAGTTGTTGTATTTGATGTTGGGAAGATGAGTATAAAGGAGAGGGGATGGATAGAAAAGGAACATGGTTTTGAGACTTTTAAGAGAATGATTCCTTTCTTCTTTGTCTCACCCTCACTTGTTATCTCTTTTTTGAGTTAGGGCTTTTTCTTTCTTTCGGCTTCTCCTATGAACAAGTAAGGAATGAGAAAAGGCAAAACTCTCTCCCTCTCTCTCTCTCTCTCTGGAGCCCCCTGCTTTTGCTTTTCTGCAACACGAGGTGAGGAGGGGGAACGCTTTTTTTGTTTTTTAAACCTTTCCTCCCTTGGCCCTTGCCCCATGGGTCATCAAAACTGGGGCCCATAGGTTCGCATTCGAAATTTTTGAGGAGAACTATCCGACTACGTAATGTAAGCCACTGAGGAATGCCTCCTGACTCCAGAGGGCTTTTACATATGGGCCTCACCGATGATTGATCTGGACCGTCCACTTTGGTAGGACCCCATGTTGGATCTCTAATAGTACGATCATCATGCCAATCCAATTAATCTAATTCTTATCAAATGGGAAAACTTGGGTGGCAACCTGCTTATTTTGAAACCTGGGATTTTGCTAGGCAATTTTGCGGAAAGCCATTTCGATGCTGACTTTCTTTTTTTTTTGCTTGAGAGAACTGCCACCTAAGATTAATCAAATGAATAAGACAAATTCTGCTGAAAAGTGAGCCGCAGTGGCTGCTTTCTAACTATTAAATTAAATAGTTTAAACATGCGAATTTACATAGGCCTCTTCGTAGATATCCTTTGGATTTGAAAATATGCAAATTTGAAATCCACGCATGTGTAAATATTCTCTTTGAATGGCTATTTGAGAAGAGATTTGCCAGGGACCATCACAGAAAGGCATTTCGCGGCTGGCTGTTTCATGAGAGAGCCGCCTTCTTAGATGAATTAAATGAATAAGACAAAATCTGTTGAAAAGTTAGCCTGCGTGGTTGCTCTCTCATGCAACAGCCAGGTGCGAATTGCCTTTCTGCAATGGTCCCTAGCAAATCCCATCTGAGAATATGAATTTCAAATCCAATATTTCCAAGCCTCATTTTTGGCTTTGAAATCTCACAAATCCAAAACACAACTGTATTTGTTTTAATAATAACACTCCTCTGTTTTAATGATGAAGTTTGTTCTAATTTTCCATGAAAACCCAAACGGCCTTCACAATTGGAAAAAAAAAAATGAAATTCTGATGAATGAGCAACAGGGAGGAGTTTCATAAAGGCATCTAAATTTCTCGAGAGCCATGAAAACTTTGCACCATCTTCTGCAATAAAAGATGGCTTTGATGAGTGATGGAGGCAACAAGCTGCAATTAACAAAATATAACCTACACCAGTTAGTGATTTGATGACAAATAACAGATGTACAAAGCATGGATGAAACTATAGAAGCCTTTTTGTGACTGATTCCGATAAGAAGGAAAAAATCACAGCATATCTTTATAAGACACTCACTCCCCCATATAAGAATAACTTTTATACAGGAGAGCTTATATGATACAAAATGGCGGCAACTCGGAACAACACGGTCAAGTACTCGCTTGATGTGGCTGCGTACTCGGTTGATACGGTCATAACTCCAAAGAGTCAAAGGAGTTTTGATTGACTTTGAACGGCAAAACGCAGAGTCGGATAAGAACCCGACTTGGGGGAGTCCGAGATGACGCGGGGGGGTTTTGAAACTATGGCTAAAAGAGTGAGAATCACAGCTAATTATTGATGAAAGGGGCCCTCAGCCGACAATACAGCAGAGAAACCTCTCGGTGCTAGCCCAGAGGGTGTGTTTTGACTCCAACATCTTACAAAAATCGAAAGGAGTACCTGTGCACACTGTTTCTGGTGTTTTCTAGAACTACTATCGCCACATACACAAGTGGGTATGTGCGTGAAGTCTGGAGTACGACGCAAGAAAGATATATTTTAGACCAACAAAAAAGCAGTAAACTACAATGAGGATAGAAGGATTCAGACAAAGGCAACAAGGATATTCAAAGACCACAGATGCACACACAAAAGCAGCAAGAGAATTCAAAGATCACAAGTATACATGCAGTTACATAGAAAAATCAACAGCACTAGCACTAATTCAACTCTCCTTACATAATCATTCGTGGAAAAGATAACAAACCAGATCAATGACCTATCCACACACAGTAGACTATCAGAAGAAGAAAAAAGCATATTAAAGCATTAGCAAGCTAGTGAAACATGCACACAATTGGGATTATTCAAAAATTTACAGCTCTACCAAATAGAAATCATGATTCAATGAAACCAAACATCACATTGCTCTGTCCATGGATCTCTTTCTAAACGACAATAAAAATGCATGCTCAAGTTCCTATTCTAATAAAAATATAAGAAGAAGAAAAGAACAGAGAAAATAGAAACTTCATTTGCAATCAAACTTCATTATTGAAATCTGACTTCTCGAACATAATCAAAGCATAAGAAGAAAAGAACGGGAAACTAGCAAACAAGGACTAAATAAAAACATAAAAAGCAAAGACCAGGGAAACTCGCAATAACAGGATTAATATAACAATGCCTAAAGAATGAAGATAAAGCTGCCATTTTTAATTACAAAATATCACTCTAAAGAGCAGCCTTTCTGAAGCCTAGTTGCACAAATTGGAGCCACATTCACCGAATCTAAAAATACGCTCGTACAGAATTCATTTTAATCTTCTTCTATTAGCTGGAAACAAACCCACGAGTAGAAGTATGAGAGAAAACCAAGTTTTCTAGCAAAACAAAATCCAGAACAAAAATAACCAGTCCTACAAACTAGATTTCTACGCATATCTAAAACAACCTCACGCCGCTTCCAGAAAATAGGAAGCCTATGGATACTGTGGTAGGAATCAATGAAATTCCTACCATATCTCTTAAAACGAACATATTCAGCAACCTATGGATATATGCCATCATTATTTCCAGGACCAATGAAATTCAATAATCTTCTGAATACCAAGCCCCTCCCTCCTTAGGATCTCAAAAATCATTCTCCTTGGGCTCCCCTTGCTGAAGGATCCCTATTGATCCTTTAAGGGTTATAAATCATTGTTGGCAACCAATCAATTGATGCAAACTTTACATGGTATAATTGTCAATTACCATGACAACAATAATTACGAATGCAAAAGATAAACTTTATGCACTCTTAACAATCTTTAAGATGAGCTCATGTGTCCTTTGAAAACAGGAGCCAACATCTTGACAATAGAACAAGCAATTTTTTCAGTCTTATCTGATTTCACATTAATACAGTAGAGCAATTTTTCTAGGTCAATCAGCTGCCTGATGACCACTTCTATAAAATATATAGGAAACCTTAGGATTTCAATATGCATCAAGAAAGACTCAAAGAATTTACTAGTGCCAACTATATATTGCAGTCAAGAGCATAAGCCCCTCAAACAGCATCGTGGAGTAAGAACAAGCATTCAGAAAATTGTGCAACTACCGGAGATAGTAAAAAAAAGACAGGAAAGTGCAACAAGAGTAATTGTATTCACAAGCATGGAAAATGAAAATTAACAAAGAAAGAAAAAAAAGAGTAAATGAAAGACCTAAAAAGGTAATAACTAATAAGGGAAACAAGGAAAGAAAGGGCGAAACGATGTTCAGACTGGAAGTTACAATTAGTGGCATCTGGGGATCGAGGAGCACGGAATACAAATGATTGATAAATGGCGGGAAAGAGAAGGAACAAACCAGCAGATAAGGCGGAGAATCTGCTGCTGTGGACCAAATTTAGGGCATTTTGGGCGGAGAATCAGATGTTTTTATAGTCTATTATAATGGCAGTGTGAGAGAGAATATCCCTCTTTGAAGCCATCAGACAGATAGGAGGATTACAGAGCCCATATCAAGAAGAATTCACGACAGATAGCCTAGCTGTAGAGATACTCCATCAATTAATTTCATACACTTCAAGCCAAAGTCTCTCATGATAGCCTAGCTATAGAGATACACCATCAATTAATTTCATACACTTCAACTCATGATAGCCTAGCTATAGAGATACACCATCAATTAATTTCATACACTTCAAGCCAATCTCTCTCACTCCAAGAAAAAAAATCAGGTTGCAAGCCTTGTTTATCCAATATGAATCATTTTTTAAATTGCTCACCAATCCTCGAAACCTCAACCTATAAGGTTTAGGAAATCTTCCAAACCATTGCGGAGAAGGAGAGAATTGGTCCAATATGAATCATATTTAGAAGCCACAGTTCTAAGACAACCCAATAGGTTCCATATTGACCAATTGTTCTCTAATTTCCTTATTTAATAGGAGTACCCAGACCTTTTAATGTAATTGACCAACAACATTTATATTGAACTCTACTTGAATCCTGAGTTTGTGAGCCTAGATAATGTTAAGACAATTCTTGTGTTTTATTTATGGAATACTCATCTCCGGACCTTCTAGATATGATTTCTTCAAAGTTAGTTTCACCTTTTTATAAATTTGCATGTGAACCTTTCACTTTGTCCCTTTCAATTCTGTTTAAGTTTTCATATTATCTCCCGTCATTTGGTAAGATAAAACTAACTTTATAAAACCGTTCGCATCCATGAAACCCTATGCCATTTCATTCTCAGGTGAGATGAATGATTCATGTATACTATCTGCCACATATGATCCAAATTGTGTTGTGATCATTTCTATTATGAATAGATTCATAGGATACAAATGGAAAATCAACAATCTTAATAACATTGATCCAGAACAATGCTAGAAAATCTTCAGCAGTGCAGTCAACTTTCAGTTCATGTATTTCGTGGACATACAGTCACTGAAAAATAACACACTAAATCCCTGTTTGTTTAAGATTATGACAACCGATTGTGACTGCCAAACCTAATTTTATGAGGGGGAGAGAGAACCAAGCTCATAAATTACATTATCTCTTCCACATGTGACAATATCCAGCACATCATTTGAATCTTCAGTAACCACCATACATCAATAATCTGTTCTTTAGTTAACAATTATCCATTACAGCACAGGGGCTAGTATAAAAGGAACATAAAAACATTTAAAGCATGCCCATTTCATATAGTTAACAACCAACAAGAAAGAAATCATCAAACTTCTTAATCAAAAAATGAATACTCACTTAGCTATTATCTATCCCTTGGAATATTCATACATAAATTACCTATCACAACTAACTAGAAAAATTAATACAAAATCAAAATCTGAGACAGTGGACTTGAAATTACACAACCATACTTGATAAGTCCAGCAGTAGAAGGATTCCAATTGATCATCCCCTTAAACGCTCCTTAAACCCTTCAATTTTCAAACCCATCTCAGGCACCGCTTGATAAACCGGTAGCGCCAAAGACTCCAACGATTTCAAATGGAAAGACCACACATTAGCCCATTTCTTAGGAACAATACTCGAGATCCCTTCAACAGCTGCCATCACATTCTCAACAATCTCATCCCTCCCTTGCGAAACCCTACCAATCTTAACAATACTACAAGTACCAGTCCTAAGATAAAGAAGCGTGGATTCGCAACCCTTTCGAATCTGTTCCTTCCAATTTTTCTGGGTAAGATCTACAGGTATTGGGATCTTCTTCTTCTTGAAAAATTCCTTTCCAAGAAGCTTAGGAAGGAGATGGATAATACGCTCGTCCGCGAAGAACAGATCATGGGATTCGCAGAGCTTGCGTTTGGCTTCAAAGGGTTTGTAGTCTGATCTGAGTTTTGAGAGTTTGAGGATTTTGGAAATTGGGATTGATTCGGAGGTGATTTTGTTCTTGTAAGAGAGAGAAGAGCAGTCGTTGATGATGAGGCAGATCGAATCAGAGCCGTTGAAGGAGTGGAGGGGGTGAGGGAGGGGGATTTGGTAAGGGTTTTGGCGGGTTTTGGCGGGGATTTTTTTTAGGGTGAGAACTAGGTAGAGGAGTTCGTCGTGTTTTAGAAGATGGGTTTTGGGGGTTTTGGATTTTGAATTTATCCATCTTAGGAGGGAGTCCACGGCTCTGAAAATCATTTCGGGAGTAACCTTTGAGGAAGAAGAAGTACGATCTGCCATTGAAACAGATGAAGGAAGGAGAGAGAGTGTTTGTGAACGAAAAACCCTAGAGAGCCCAAAACCCTAAAATGTGGAATGGGATTTGCTAGCAAATTTCGCGGATGACTTTTGCATGAGAAAACAGCCACCTCCGATGAATGTAATAAATAAGACAAAATTTGCTGAAAAGTGTGTCTGGGTGGCTGTTCTCACGTGCAAAAGTCAGCCGTCGAATGGCTTCCCGTGTATGATTCTTCCTGAAGGATACTTATTGGGTCCCACTTGTAGCTAGTGTACTTGATCAGATCAATCAGTCATACATCTTCATCGGATGATTCTACGCCCTTGATCCATTAAGCCACGTTATGGCCCATCACATGAACGGTTTAGATAAATAATAATTTGCAATTCCTCCAATGATCAGATTCAGAGGGCTAGGATCATCCCATGGAAATGATTTTTTGGGCACATCACATGAGGGTTTGGATCATCCTATTATAGTGTAGACTAAAAAAGCAAGAAAAACCAAAAAAACAGGCTACAGCCGGTCCACCCGGCCCGTACGGGTGGGACCGGGTTCACCAAATTGTTACCCGTAAAATTCTGGGTCATTTATGACACGGCCCGTACACCTGCCCCCGTACCGATTGGGTGAAACACGGCCCGGCCGACCCGTTTGCCAGGTAATGATTTTTAGAAACAACATGAGGTATAAAACACCTACTATATAGCTTTCCTTTTCTGTTTCTACCTCTTATTTATGACCCTTAGACAAGATTGGCCCTTTGCATAAGAAACCGAGAAAAAGAAAGTTGCAGAGAAACATCAGAAAGAAACAGAGCAGAGGAGAGATTAGAGCAATGGAGTGGGTCAAAGGGCCTGTAATTGGAAAGGGAAGATATGGCACTGTGAATTTGGCCACTGCTCAAATCGCCATGAAATCTGCAATTCTCTCAGAATCATACACTTTGCAGAAAGAGAGATTTATTTTGAAGCAACTCAAAAAATGCCCACAAATTCTCAATTGTTTGGGCCAAAAGGTCACAATTGAAAACGGAGTTCAAGTCTACAATCTGCTCCTTGAGTATATCTCAGGTGGGACGCTTTATGATTTGATCAGAAAATCCGGCAATGGATTGCCAGAATCCGATGTAAGACGCTACGCCAGGTCTATTCTTCTAGGCCTAAGTCACATTCATGAAAAAGGATTTGTTCATTGCGATATAAAGCTTCAAAACATCCTTGTTTCTTCTAATTGGAATGTTAAGATTGCTGATTTTGGTCTAGCAATGAACGGTGAACATGAAGGCTTTTTGTTGAGGGGTACTCCTTTATATATGGCTCCGGAATCTGTTGCACTAACCGAGTATGGGGCCCCATGTGATATATGGGCTTTTGGGTGCGTGGTTGCGGAGATGATCGCCGGGAAGCCGGCGTGGAGTTTTCCGGCAGGCAGCCGGAAGAAGATCCTGTCTCGTATTGGTTATAGTAAGGAATTGCCGGAGATTCCGCCGGAGTTGTCTGAGGAGGGGAAGGATTTTTTGAGAAGATGTTTTGTTAGGGATCCTGCCAAGAGATGGACGGCTGAGATGTTATTGAGACACCCCTTTGTGACTAATGAAGAGACTATGGAGGAGGTAAAGGTGGGATCACCATTGCAAGAAGAAAATTCATCTCCAAAGAGTGGTTTTGATTTTCCTTCTCTATGTTCTACTATTGAGTCTAAATTGAATAGAATGCCGGTATATCGGAATCGCAAGTTGGCAAAGAAATCAAAGCCACCCGATTGGATCACTATCAAGAAGAGAGCTGATTCAACTGTTTCTCAATCGGCAACCAGCAGAAGCAAAAGAAGAAGGTGAAGACAAGGTCAAGGAAGAAGAGATTGTTAAGTGATTTAGGGTTTTATCAAGCATTTTGAGATTAGTAGTAGAGGCAATTCTTCTGTTTGTAAGATGATTAATGGGTCTGATTTTTTGTCATTCTTTATTGTTTTATAGATACTGTCTTGATTTTTCCACTGTAATTGAATACAAAAACAGTTAAATTTCATTAATACAAGTTGTGATTTTGGGTTCCTCATGTGGTTCTGTTTGATTTATGTTTTACATCTTTGAGAATTTTGAAATTAAAATCAACCCATAATTCTCTGCATCTCAATTTGGGTTCATGGTAGATTAGGGTTTCGTTATTAAGTAGTGTAAACTGACCTGAAGTTTGATGCCTATAATGGGTCTTTAAAAAATAGGGAAAATTATATTTACACCCCCTAATTTCTGACACATCCACTTCTACTCCTATAGTTTAAAATGTGACAACTACACCCCTGTAGTTTCAATTTGTATAAGATAGGCCCCCTCAGTTGACGGTTCGTCCACTGATTGAAGGGTTAGGATGATCCGATGGAGCTGATTTTTTGGGCACACCCTATCTATGTCAGGGCCCATCAAATGAACACTTTGGATCATCCAAACAATGTGAGCCCATACCCGAATCCAAACACTACCAAAAACACAGTGGGCTCGCGTTATTAGACTTTTCTCAAAGTCATAAATATCAAAGTAATCGGAGTCAACTTTTGGTTGGTCAAAATAAAGTACCACTAGGAATTGAATTTGCTAAGAAAAAGACAGAGATTTGCAATTGGGAAGGAAAATCTAATGAAAAATAGTATGAAAGCACTTTAGTACTGTAGACGTAATGTGAGAGGTTGGCCAGGATAGCATGAAACTTATAACAATCCAGCCACCTCTAGTGGGTTTGGGCTAGGTCATGTGTATTTAAGTTGGGTTTGGGCCTAGGCCTTTTTTTGGAATAAGTTGCAATTGGCCGGATATGTAGTAGTAAATACTCTGAGAACTTGACTTGCCTCAAAGTATGCGAAAACCATTCAACCAGTACAGGGAAGGTAACTAAGTGGCTGACTAGTTAGCTAATTTTGAATGCACTCCTAACACTAGATTATTTTATCTTGGGATCTGCTTTCTAGGAACACTAGAAGAGCTGTCCGTTGTGATGCAATGTTTTGATAAGATAGGCGAGGCATCTTGTCCTTTAATATTTAAAGGGTTGTGAGAAGGTTATTACATTTCTCAAAAAGCTCTTACAAGACTTCAAAAGTTTTCCATAGATGCTTCACGCATCTTTATCAAAATGTTGGAGTGCTGAAATCATTTCCCAACATTTAATATGTTTGTTTTTAGAGTAATGATGAGACTAAGGTAGCCCTTGAAAATAAAATGAGATGAAAGGGCTCCCCCATTGGCTGCACATTTGATCACCACCATTTTAAAGCAGAAATCTAAGAGGAAAAAGCCTACTAGCAAAACCCAAGAAGAAAAAGTCTACTAGCTCCCTAGGGTTTTGGAGGAGCAAATTAATACCATTTTAATTAATTTCAACCATAGACAAGGTGCCCCGTTAGATCAAGGCCCTTGATCACCATGATACACATGTTAAAGCGACATGCAGGTCTAGCAAGACTTAGGATGATAAGGGGCGCAGGATTTTCATTTTGAACCATATTAGTTATTTTCGGTGCAATTTGTGGCTTGTGGGTGAATAGAAATCCCAGAACTCTCTAGGCGGCTAGGGCTCCCTTTCTTTCACGTAAAATGGGTGTAAGAAAATTTTATTCCCCATTTCCCACATAAAAATAGGTGTAAAATTTTTACACCCATTTTAAGTCAGAAGAATCAGAGTCTGGATTTAGTTTCACCGACAAATTACTCTAGGACCTAAGATGTAAGTGGTTTCCATACCCAAGTAACTGTTCTTTGGAATTGCTTCTTTTTACAACAAATACACACACACACACACGCTAGAGAAATTTTTTTATTAAAGAATCAGATATTTCGATACGCGGGTTTTAGAATCTTGGATTTCCTCAAAATCCTAGATGGAGGATGAAAAAAGGAGACTATCCGTGGTTTCTGATTTCTCACCCTTCTTTCAGTCAAAGCGAGAGAATAGGAGATCATCCCGTGTTTCCAAGTTTTAGAAATGTTAGGATGGGGGAGAGATTTGCTAAAACTTGGAGTTCTTACTTAAAATCAAGAATAATAAAAATCCAGAATTTTACACCGCTTTCAAGCTAAAACTTGGATTCTAAAATCTGCGTATCCAAACGGCCCCTAAGGGTTTGTTTGGTTTTAGGGTTGCCTTTTTTAATAGAAAAAAATCCGTAGTGAAAAATATTTGAGGATCCACTAGGTTGAATTTTTTCTCGAAAATGAAAAAAAAAATTGTATATTGAAAACAATAACGAAAAATGAGCTATCAAGATTCTAGAAATGAGATACCATTCTCCTGTTTTCATCAATTTTTTCACTCTGATGAAAACGGGAGAATGGCATCTCATTTCTTGAATATTAGCCCCCCTATTGGGTGTCAGTGGGAACATAACAAGTTAAAGCACAAGGGCTAAAAAACTTATAAAATCAAATGATTAGGTTTAGGTCAAGATTTTGCTTGATGACCTATCCACTGTAGGGCTAGGTCTGCTAGGAGGTGAGTGTTGTAGATCACCAAACCATTGCACCCAAGATGCACTTTTGCCACCAATTTTTTTTGGGAAATGATAATGCACCCCTTTTCTTCACTTGGGACACCCAACAGCAGTGTATCAATGGCAGCAGAGAGGCTGATGTACTTCACGTCAGAAGGATTCAACGGATTTGATTGCCACGT
Source organism: Tasmannia lanceolata (assembly GCF_043159265.1). Classification (NCBI taxonomy): domain Eukaryota; kingdom Viridiplantae; phylum Streptophyta; class Magnoliopsida; order Canellales; family Winteraceae; genus Tasmannia; species Tasmannia lanceolata. The sequence continues at coordinate 48,537,519 of NW_027518692.1, forward strand.
ACACTGCAGTTGGGTGTCCCATGTGATGAAAAGTGGCGCATTTATCATTTCCCTTTTCTTCCTAGAAAACCGTTGGGCCCCCGATGTAGGGCTCTGTTTCTTTCAACGTAAAATTGGCTTAAAACAATTTAAGCCCAATTCTACAACTAGACTAGGGTTGGCCTCAACCCAACCCAGCCTGATTTGCACCCATACTGCATGGTCAGTATATCAACCTGTATTTTTATAGAGATATATCATGTTGTGAGGAATGATAGATGCAAGGGTCTCTTTATGCAAGGCTAAGAAAGGCCTTGCATAAAGAGGGCCCTTGAATAGTTCTACGTCATTAAGTGCAACCGAATTCAGTTTCTCAACCAACTTTAAAAATGACGTGGATCTATTCAAGGGCCCTTCTCCTGCCTTTGCATAAAGAGGGCCTTGCATCTATCATTCCTCGTTGTTGTAAATAAATTTCCATTATGTTTTGTGACCATGGGTGGTTACAACTTGCACTTTTGTCGCACACAGGAAACAAAAGGCATTCTCAATCATGTGAACGCCATGGCATTTAAAAATTAAAACCACGCGTTTGGACAATGAAGTTTAAACCACAACGGTGCACATCAAATCTCCCTTCCAAAATAGACATGATTGACGATGATTTTGGTCCCCCAAATCAAAACCCAACCCAGATTTCTATATATTTTTTTAAGACCCGTTACAGGCATCAAACTTTAGGTCAGTTTAATGAAGATGCACAACTCATCATAAAACTCTAACATACCATGAACCCAAATTGAGTGAGATTCAGGGATCATGGCTTGACTTCAATTTAAAAATTCTCAATAATGTAAAACAATAAAACATAAAACAACATTGAAGTAGATGAGGAACCCAAATAACAATGTGGATCGATTGAATTTTTTCTATTTTTGTATTCATTTGCAGTGAAAGAATCAATACAATTTCTGTAAACCCTAAAGAATGACAAAAAAAATCAGACCCATTAATAGTCAGTTTATGAACAAAAGAATTGTATCAAGTCCAACAATGTGGATCAATTGAATTTTTCTTTTTTTTGTATTCATTTGCAGTGAAAGAATCAATACAATTTCTGTAAACCCTAAAGATGACAAAAAAATCAGACCCATCAATAATCAGTTTATAAACAAAAGAATTGTATGTACTACTACTACAGTCAAAATCAAAATACTTGATTAAAACCCAATTCAGGAACATATTTTTCTTCTTTTGCTTCTGGTTGCCAATTGAGAAACAAAGGAATCAGCTCCCCTGATAGTAATCCAATCCTCATCTTCACAACATGAAAAACAATTGGGTGGCTTTCGTCCCGTTGTGAGCTGGCGAATACGATCTTTCGGTCTTGAGTAAGAAGAAGAACTCTTCACTGACTCAATTGGAGAACATAGAGAAGGAATTGAATATGATTGAATGGATTGCGAAGGCGGAAAATCAAATGCACTCTTAGGAGATGGATTTTGTGATACCACTTTTACTTCCATAGTATCTTCATTAGCCACAAAGGGGTGTCTCAATAACATCTTAGCTGTCCATCTATTCGCGGGATCCCTAACAAAACATCTTCTCAAGAAATCCTTCCCCTCCTCAGATAACTCTGGCGGAATCTCCGGCAATTCCTCACTAAAACCAATATGAAACAGTAGACTTCCCACATGGGCATCCGCCGGAAAACTCCACGCCGGCTTCCCTGCTATCATCTCCACAACCACGCACCCAAAAGCCCATATATCCGATGGGGCTGCATATTCTTTTAGTGCAACAGATTCCGGAGCCATAAACATAGGAGTACCCTCCAACAAAAAAGACTCCCCTTCTTTCTTTGCTAGACCAAAATCTGCAATCTTAACATTCCAACAAGAAGAAACAAGTATGTTTTGTAGCTTTATATCTCCATGAACAAGCCCATTTTGATGAATGTGAATTAGGCCTTGAAGAACAGACCTCAAGTAGCGTCTCACATCGGATTCCGGCAATCCATTGCCGGATTTTTTAACCAAATCAGAAAGAGTCCCGCCGGAGACATACTCGATGAAAAGATTGTAAAAACAAACCCCATTTTCAATTGTGATGTCTTCGCCGAAACAATGGAGAATTTGTGGGCAATTTTGAAGTTGGCTCAAAATCGCTCTCTCGTTCTTCAAAGAAGATGATTTTGAGAGAATTGCGGATTTGACTGCCATTAACCGACTCTGGTTTTTCTTTCTCGCCAAGCTTACAGTGCCAAAGCTTCCCTTTCCCACCATCGCCCCTCTTTCCCACTCCATTGCATTAAACGTTGTGCTCTGCTCTTCTCTGCTTTGTTTATTTCTAATTTTGCTCTGCTTACTCTGTAATTCTTGCTTTCTTATGCATAGGGCAAACTGTATTTTGATGAGGGCACTCCTCACTTTATTAAAAGTCCGGAATGGCCCTCACCAAAAGATGGGCCACAGCCTAAATAGCTCGTGCCTCAAAAATCATTTCCATATGTTGATCCTAACCCTCATGGTTGATCCTAACCATCTATAGATCGGAGGGTTAGAATCAACCTATGGAAATAATTTTTGAGGCCCAACCTATTTAGGTTGTGGCCCATCTAATGGACCATTAGGATCATCCTATGGTGCGGGCCATACCGTACTTTTAATAAAGTGAGAGTGCCCTCATCAAAATACAGTAGTGCTGATAACATTTCCCTTATTATATTGTCACCCTCTCTATTTTATTTTGAATTTCAATGATTAGTATTATCTATTAGCAATGAATAAGAAGGGGGTAAACGTAGACATCCTTTCCTTGGCCCAAATTTGAAAAGAAAACGTATTTGTAAACAAAAAGGTAGCCCAAACCCACTAAAGTACTTTCATACCATATTTCATTAGATTTTGCTTGGCAATTGCAACTCTTTTATCTTTTTCTTAGCAAAGTCAATTCCTACTATTACTTTATGTTGACCCACCAAAAGTCCACTCCGATTATTAAGATATTTATGACTTTGGGAAAAGTCTAATAATGTAATCATATTCCATCTCCACCTTTTGAGAACACAAACTGTTTTTCAATCCAAATTTACTATCTATTTTGAGTGACATTTGTTTTTAACAGAGTGAAATTATGAAATGATTGGAGTAAACCAAACAGTTTATCAAGTTGGCCATAATATGGATGGCCCATGACCCATAATCATCTTACTAAATTAAGATATAAAATTAGGGAATTGATAACTGCGCCCCTTTTCATTACTTGGGACGCCCAGCTAGAGTGTGTCTATGACTGCAAAGGTGCTTATGTACTTCACATTTGAAGGAATGAAGTGACCTGATTGCCACGTACAATGCAACCGGGTGTCCCAAGTGATGAAAAGGGGCGCATTTATCATTTCCCCCAAATTATTCTGCAATGTACAGTTACGATCCACCAATGGGGTGATTAGAATCATTTTAAAGGAGGATTTAGGACAGGGCCCATTTAAACAGGCCCGCATGATGAATGGTCATGATCAAATCACCATGGGTCCAATTTATTTTGTTTCTTGGCTTGTAGACTAGTAATTTCTCTTGCACTCATTGTTGAGATTAAAACAAATTTCGAACCCATTTTTCCACTTAAAATGGTTGTAAAATTTGTTTTAATCCCGTTTCACATTGAAAGAAACACAGCCCTACAGTGGGGTCCAACGGTTTTCTAGGAAAAAAAATAGGTGGCAAGAGTGCAACTTGGGTGCAATGGTTTGGTGATCCATAACACTCATCTCCTAGCCTACAGTGGATAGGTCCATAAACTAAAATTCTTGACCTAAACCTAACCCTTTGATATATTAGTCTTTTAACGCTTGTGCTTTAACTTGGAATGTTTATCACTGACCCAATAGAGATGATTTTTGGGGCATGGCCTATCTACAGTGGGGGGGGGGGGGCTAATATTGATTTTTAACCTTTCTGGGCATCACACTTATGTTTTATTCACTGCAGAGTGAAAAAATTGATGAAAACCAGAGAATGGCATCTCATTTTTCGTTATTGTTTTAGATATACTATTTTTTTTCATTTTCTAGAAAAAATTCAACCTCGAATATTTTTAACTATGGATTTTTTTTTTCTATTAAAAGGTCAACACTAGAACCAAACAAACCCGTATTCTTCTTTATGAAAAGAGGACAAGCTTTGTGGAGTTCTTAGTTCAAAATAGTGACACAGTTGCCGATTCCCAATTTCAAGAAATAATATTTTTACTATTATCAAATATCAATTTCTTTATTTATTTTTAATATTGGCAGCTGCTCTTAGGAGGGGTGCAACCTGGGCTGGGTTCATCCCGAACTCGACTGTTTCGACATGATTTCAACTTGGGTTGGGTTTACATTTCCTCGGGTTGGATTGGGTTTACATTCCCTCGGGTTTGGTTGGGTTGGGAAACGTCAACCCAATTTAATTTCAGGTTGGGTTACGTGGAGCAAACCCTACCTGACCCGAACCTAGTCCCTTTCGCTATTTTTATGCTGATTTTTTTTTTTTGCTAATTTCAAAACCCTAATTTCGGGTTGGGTTAGGGGCATTTCTATTTTTTTTTTCTCTGTTTTTGCCTGGGACCAACCCAATCCCAACCCGACCTGATTTGAAAAATCAGGTTAGACAGGTCAGGTTAGGTTAGGGTTGAGATTTAGAGACAGGTTGGGTTAGGTTTAAACATCCTTGATCCGAGGCTCAGGTTCGGTCGGGTCACAGACTAGGTAAGACTAGGCTTAGCCTCAATCCATCCAACCTGGCCCTGAGACTATGCTTAGCCTCAACCCATCCAACCCGGCCCTGAGTTGCACGCCTACGGCATAGCCAATAGAGTTTTATCATGTTTCAAATAAACTCTCATATGTTTTGTGACCATGGTTGGTTAAAACTTGCACTTTGAAACGAGCATGTGAACGCCATGCCAAATAAAAATTAAAACCACGCGTTTGAACTATGAAGTTTGGAACCACACCAGTCCACACCAAATCTCCCTTCCAAAATAGATGCAATTGACGATGACATAGGTCTAACAAAGATAAAACCCGCGTTTGATCTTTGTTGCATGCTAAATGGATGTCCCATGTGTAAAAAATGACTACAAATTTGAAAGATTTGGCCATGTTTGGCAACCATGGAATATCGTGGGCCCAGTTGTGAAATAGGAGATAAGGAGGGAGGGGGAGAGACTTGAGAGGGAACAAGTGGAAGAAATTCCAAAAAACTCAGTGAAAAAATTTCCTATTTTTCTTTTTCAGGGGTTCTCATGCTCCCCAATCGGACCCACTAATATTCCTTAGAGTATTTTTTTTAATGGCTGCAAACCTACCCTTAGTAGAACTCTGATTTGAGGATTGATTGATCAACATAGAAACTAGGTTCATCCCATTGTATTTTTCTATTCTAATTGTTGTCAACATAGAGATTGCCTAACGCAATCTCTTCTTTCCTTGACGTTGTCTTCATCTTCTTGATGGTGATCCAATTGGGGGACTTATTTTTTGGGTGTGTAAGCTGGCGTTAGGCAAGACCCTGACCAGATTTGGAATTTATGAAGTAAGATTTACAACATGGAATTCCAGAAGAATCCCAAAAGACCATATACCATGCCCCTTGTAGTGTAAAAATAGTTTTCCTAAATGTACCAGAGAAAAGGGGGCCAATCTATCACTTCTCTTTGTGAATTTTTGAATTATGAAACGATCATATCTCTTCCCAAGGAATGCCCTGTTAGCTGGGTTTGGACTTTGGATTACCGGAATGGAATTTATATCAAATTGTGATTCTTATTGCAATTCTCTTAGAATGAGAAAAAAATTCAAATAAATTTTTTTTTATATCATGCTGTGATTCTGATTGCAATTCTCTTCTTTCTTCAGCATCCCTGCCGGTACTCTTGCCTCCATCGAGAGAATCTTCTGGGAGTTAATCTGGGTCGGGTGCAACCTCAAGTGTACTTACCATCTGGTGGCCTGGAACACCATGTGCAGACCTGATGGGGTCCGGATTCAGCACTGATGGGTCCGAACTCAGCACTGATGAGCTCCGAACTCAGCCCAACAAGACCAAAATCAGAAGGTGGAGTTTTTCTTTTTCATGGGTGGTAAGCTGGGGTTTAATGGGGACCTCTACCGATTTATTAGATAAAGAGAAAGATGATACAATAAAAGCACCAAACCATCCCTCACTTGGAACGTGCGAGAGGGGGAGAACCAAGGCTCAACACATATGCGCGACAAACACTTAGCCTAAGAGATCTAAATGCTCAGTGCTTGTAAATTACATAATCAACTAATTTGGTAGGGGAATCAGAAGGGGGAGTTGGTATTCAGAAACTAGAAGACATTGGCAAAGCTGCCCAGCTCAAACAATTATGGCAGATCATAAATGGCATGAAAACTCCATGGACAGATTAGGGAGTATCTCGAAGGGAGGAATTTAATGCCAAGCAGCCCTTCTTGGGGTTTCTGAAGCATTCTTCGAGTAAGAGATGAAGCAAAACCTCATATGTAAATTGAAGATGGGAAAGGAATTGATTTCTGGCGGGAACCTTGGCACCCGGATGGGCCTATCTTTGAACTGACTACTATGCCTCATTTTGGAAATTCAATCTCCCAAAAAGCCACCCTGGACCAGCTTATCCAAGTAGGGACCTGGATCCAATCATTGATAAGAGCAAATAAATACATGTTTAAAAGGTTCAAATCAACAGTCATTTCAAAATATTCCTTCATTACCTGGCAGGCTCTATTGAACAAGCTTAGCACTAGAGATCGTCTAATCTTTCTGGGCATCTCTCGGGACACCCCATGCCCTCTATGTAACCAAGGACCTGAAAGCACCAACCACCTCTTTTTCACCTGCTCGTTCTCCTCCTGGATTTGGCACTCAATTCTCTGGTGTTTCCATTCTTGGAGGAAACCAGAAAGACATCTTGTTGGAGAAAAATGGCTTCGAGGAAAATTCAAAGGCAGAGGGCAGACAATCGTTGCACTAAAACTAGCATTCACGGCTTCCATCTACCACATTTGGCTAGGAAAAACAAATTATGGACGGCGGCCTACTCAGAAACATCTCATCCTCCACTCTATACTAGCTGCCACCAAAGCTTGCCTCTCCTATCTCCAGCTCCACCACATCCCAAACATTAGAAATCTACAGGTTGCAATGAGACTAAACAGCTCCTTGTTTTTAGAAACCCTCCACTTCAATTGGTCTTTTTTCATGAAAAGAAACTGCACCTTGTTCCATAATCCCCCTCGCCCAAATTCTTTTGAAGGAGTGCACAGTGCTCTTGGCTGGGATATAGCAACAGTACTTGTAAATATTGGGTCAGGGCATTCAAAATTCATTTAAAACTTAGATCTAGAATGACGTGCTCACAAACAGGGAATTTATTGAAACTATTCTAAACTTAACAATGCAATTAATCCACAATACAAAGAAGATTAAGAACTTACCTTGATCGGCAATAGAAATGGCCAATTTTGGCTAGATCTACTACTACCACCTCTATGAATGATTACATCCTTGATGGTATAGATCTCATGATGATAAGTTGGCTGCAGAGACCAACCATTTTTAATTATAGAAAACAAACTGAAACAATTCTACGTATAACAAAACTCTAATCAGTTTAATTGATCTTATCTTTATCAATTTAATTTACTACTTATTCTGATGTAGTTAAGTTACAGCTATGCTAAAACATCCATGCCTCACTAGAATACTTATGATACATTGATTACTGTCATACTCTTTATGATCACTTAGACCCAGTTAGGATTTCAAGAAAAACATATCTGATGGAAACATTTTTCTAGGAATTTTTTTCATTCCACAAGTTAGAGGGGAATGATATGATTTTGGTTAATTTAGAGGGATACCATAATAAGTTGAAGGTCCTTCTAAATAAAAATTGAATAGTATGGATTCCAATTAACTTTTTCCTTGTGTAAAAAATGGAGAATATTTTAGAAATATTTTTCCTTTCCATACTACATTTTTTTTTATTGTTAATTCAAATCTTCATTTTCTTACGATATGATGATCCTATAGTTTAATGGAGCGTTTGGAATGAGATTCTAGCTACTTATAATTATCTAACGAAAGGATTTGATTTGATTTGTTTTTTCAAATTTCAACCTTAAGGCTGATGAATATTAGTTCAAACGGGTATTAGAATAAATAAGCAATCAGGGAAGCTAGTTTTTAGGAAATTTCTAAATATTATTCTTTCTCCTTTGGATCTTATAGACTTATTAACATAGGGCATCTAAAGGACTTGGCTATCAATAAACTTGAAGAAAAGATAGATAATGAATCTTAAATCTTTTGGGTTCCATTGAGAACATGTTGGGGATATATAATCCCTGGTCAACCAGCTTTGTTGTGGAAATCGTAGATTATTTATCGTGGAATTTTGGGGTCTTGAGATAAGGTTTCTAGAGAAAAAGGTGGTTGGGTCGATGCCAGAGATAGAGAAAGAGAGAGAGAGGGAGATACCAGGTCAATAACTAGGTTCCGGGATCGGGGAAAACCATGCCGAATTTTACCAAGTGGGTGCCGAGTCTATGACTCGAGGCGTTTTTGGGTGAAGCAATATCATGTACAGTAAACATTTAAAATTGCAGTGATGATAAGAGTGCCCCTTTCTCAACCTTGTGTTGAAGAAAACAAACAAGAATAAAATAAATGAAGAAGGAAAAAACCAAAAAAAGGAGAGAAACTTTTCTCTTGAATTTAACATCAAACAACTACATGCTACACCTATTGCACTTCTTGTCTCAAAGATTCAAAGTCTATGTCAAACCAAACACTAGACGTCCACTTCACTTCTAGAAACAACTACTACCCAATTACAAGTCATAAAAAGCTGGGCCTGGCCCCTCCGACTCCGTGCACTAAGCATTTTCCTGTTACTTGTTATTGGGGTTTTCCTATTTTGAGGAATGCTGAACTCAAGAGCGCCCTAGCAAAAACGAGATGAAAGAGTACCTCATTGGTGGAATGACACCAAAGTGCATTTAATGTTCTTTGACTTTTGCACGTTATAAATGCACTTATGTGATGTTCTACCAATGGGGCAACCTTTCATCCGTTTTTTCTAAGGGCGCCCTTCAATTTAGCATTCCTCTACTATTTTTATACTTCTATAATGAAACTTTATTTAAAAATTATTTGATTGATCGCTGGTCGAACTCGCGAGTCCATGTCAATCAGCCCATAAATAAAATGAAAAGAAAACGGTGAGTGGTCAAACTTGATGGGCCCACACCATAGGATGATCCAAGCCGTCCATTTGATGGGCAATAACCTAAATAGGTTGCGACCCCAAGAATCATTTACATAGGATGATCGCAACCCCCCAATCTATTGAGGTTTCCACAATATGCAGTTTCTCTTTAGATCGGAGGGCTAGGATCATTCTATGGAAATGATATTCTAGGGCACAACCTTCATTTTGACAAATATGGGTGGGGCTACCGGTCGGGGGTTCCACATGAAAGCAAAAATAGTCCCACATCGGAAAAGTCAATGGATGTGGATTTGCTTATAAGGGATGGGCACCCTCCCTCTAACGGCTAGCTTTTAGGGGCGAGTTCTACCCTGTTAAGAGTCCCTACACTACCTTGTTTAAAGATTTCAACAAATTAATTGTTAGGCCCACCAACGGTTCATATTGGAGAGAGAGACCGCGGGTTTAGTAATGTTAGTAATGTTGTACCGGTTGTAGACTAGAAGGGGGGATATCACTGCCTTTTTTTTTTAAATTGTTGATTCAAATCTTCATTTTGTTATGATTTGATGATCCTATAGTTTATTGGACTGTTTGGAATGAAATTATATCTACTTATAATTTTCTAGCGAAAGGGTTTGATTTTTCAAATTTCAACGCTAAGGCGGATGAATATTAGTTCAAATGGGCATTGGAATTAAAAAAAAAAAAAAAAATTATGGAAGCTAGCTCGCTCCCATGAAATTTCTAAATATTATTCTTTCTACTTTGGACCTTATAGATTTATAGATGTAGGGCATCTGAACAGCTTGGCTATCTATAAACTTGAAGAGATGAGAGAAAATGACTCTTTAATCTTTTGGGTTCTAGTGAAGACATGTCCGGGATATGTAATCCCTGGTCAACCATCTTTATTGTATATAGATCGTAGATTATTGCATAATTTGCTCCGATAATCTTGGGAGGTTGGGGGTGTTGAAATAAGGCTTCTAGAGAGAGGATGTGGGGTCAATGCCCAAGGTGTTGCGGTAGGTAGGTAGAGAGAGAGAGAGAGAGAGAGAGAGAGAGAGAGAGAGAGAGAGAGAGAGTCTTCTTGCACTACAACAAAACTGGGCTTTCCCTACCGACTATAGTTACATCTGTAGGGAAAATTTAACTTTTTCCATACGGATTTAAAAACAGTAGGGAAATAGACCATATCCCTATGGGTGTTGATTTATCTGTAGGGATATAGTTTTTACCTATAGTTTACTACAGTAATCGGTAGGCAAAACATGACATTTATGCCTGCAAAATATTTGTGCCTACTGAAACCATCATTTTTCGGTAGGGATATGTGAAATTTTGCCTACGGCTGAGTAAGTAATCATGTAGGGAAAGGCTAAACCTTACATTACGGACCTTACCTTGCGGGAGCGGAGCGGAGAAATGTAAAATTTTGAATTAATTTTCCTGTTATGCCCATAGCATTTTACTTAAATGACAAAAATAACCGCGAAAGGGGTAAACCCTCTCTCGTTGTACTATTGCCCCTTCTCTATCTCGACCCTATCGCTGCGACTCCCTTTCTCCGCCTCCACCAGCTCCATAGCCAAATCCACCTTCTCATTCTTCTGTCTCTCACACCCCACATCTCCTGAAAACACCTTATTCTCCATTTCTCCTTCTTTCTTTATCCCTCAACTCACCCCTACCAAAACCCCTTTTCTCCCTTTCTTCTCCCCGCCTCTCTCAAGCTCCTTGCAGTTGTTTCAAGAGTATTGTGAACGTGAAAAGTTCATGGAAATAGAGGCAATGGAGATGCCCTAATTTGTTTTAATTGAATATGGTTGTTTCAAATGTTCTCTTTTGTGGATTTTTCATCGAAGGAAATGGGTGGTGTGGTTTCTGTTTTTTATCTCGCTATTTCTACTTTATAATCCACACTTGAGGGAAATGGGTGTTTTGCAGCAGAAGCTTCAAATGCATTCTCCTTTTTGTTTCAGAAATTTGAGGTTAGGGTTTCTATGTAAAGAGGTGGTTGAATTTTCTTTTTGTAGGGTTTCTAGAATTTGGGTTAGGGTTTCTCTGTAAACAAGGTGATGACGGAGCTTCTAAGGAGGATGCTGCCTGTTGGAGCACCCATTCCCGACAACGACGGTGGACTCGTTTCCCTTTTTTTTTTACACTACCCTATCTCCATCATTTTACATTTGGGTCGAGGGTTTTTGTTAACAGGTCTGTTTCTTATTTAAGATTAGTGTTTGTGATTGATAGAAACCGTAAATCCATTAATTAGCAATACCTTCTGATAATGTAGGAAATGAGATTTGTGGGTTTATCTTTGTGGACTTGGTTCTGAATGATTATTTTATCTTGGTTTTTTATTGTTTTTATTTTATTTTGATGGGATTCCAAGGTTTTCTCAGAAACCGAGAGTAGGTTTCTACACTGTTGTTACAAAGCTGAACACAAGGAGATTTCTGGTTGTTTGCGACTCTCTCATGTGGCTTGTTACCCAATTTCAGTTGTGACTGCATGTTAGGGTAAGAAACTTAATTCTTGTTTTTCACTTCCTATAAAATTTCATTGGGTATGGAGAGATAATTTGTATATTTGTTTAATCTAAGATGCAATTCTTGTTCTTGGTATGGATTCCCAACTATAGTCATTAGTAGATATCATGAGTTCATGACAACACTAGTTTTATTTTTTTTATTTGTTATCTATCTGTTGTTTATGGGAAATTTATTAGTTGTTTTGCTTTATAAATATCTAAATCTCTGCAGTTTCAACACCAACGCTTAAGTAGATTGCTCATTTAAAGATGCCATTATTACAAGAGCGTTTCACTTACATCTCTCCAAACACTCACCTCTCCAAACATCTCATACATTTTCATTTTCTTCCTTTCTTTCTTTTTTAATTTTCTGTATGGAATGGACCCTATTCATTGGAATCTGTGAGAATTTATATGATGGGTGGCCGTGAAAACACGTGAAGTCTAAAAAAAGTAGGTACGGCCCACTTTTTTTTATGATCCAAACCATTCATCTGTCTAGGCACAACGTAAATAGGTTGTGCCCCAAAAATCGTTTCCATAGGATGATCCTAACCCTCCGTTCTGAACTGATTTGAATATGGAGATTTCCAAAAATCATTTATTGAATCTTCTTCAGATCGGAGGGTTAGGATCATCCTATGGAAATGATTTTAGGGGCACAACCTATTTACGTTGTGCCCAAATAGATGAACGGTTCGGATCATAAAAAAATGTGGGTCGTACCTACTTTTTTAGACATCACGTGTTTTCACGGCCACCCATCATATAAATTCTCGGAATCTGTAATGGCTACAGAATTTTATATGCAATCAAGTATGTATTATCTTCCTATAGTAAACTTGTCATTTTTTTCTTGAGCAGTGGCAAAAAATGATTTCATTAAAAATGCAACAGAGAAATGGATACTCACATAACTGAGATGGTCATGCAAGTGAGAGATACGAAATGAGTTAACAAAGAGTAAAACAATTCAGTCCCATGTGAACTCAGTTAGTACATAGGATTCTTATAAGTGAAATGGTATTTGTACTCCCTTGTTTTGATAATTTAACTCACTACTTTAATAGCTACTCTTTTTATTTGCTGTTGAAAGAATCAAGGGACTTATAACGGCCTTCAAAAGCTAATTTGGCATTTTTGAACTAAGAGATTGTGGGTATATGTTCCCTTATGAATCCAATTTAGTTGTAATAATGTTGATAATCAAATAGTTCTTAATTTGTTATCTCTTGCAATACCTATGCTTATGTTCTCTCTGCTTTCCTCTCTTTATTTCTTCACCAAGTATGAACACATTATGTAAAAGGCTCATAGGAATGCATTGCAACAGATGACTTCCTTAAAACCTTCTTGATTTACATCCAAGTGTGGTATGTTGTAGTGTTCAACAATTGTTTCCTCTATGAAGATAATAGTGTCATATGCATAATAGAGGTGTATCACCAATTACCTTTTTTACTACAAGTACGTGCTAGTCCCCAAGCCCAGTTGAATACCGATAGTGGTCAGCAATGCTTGACATCTTTACACTTTTCACTTGCCGAGTCCGTTGAAGTCACTTCCCCAGGACTATAAAGTCTAACGGCATTTCTTATTGGTTCCACAATAAGGCATCCAGCAATCTTATGACTGGAAATGAACAGATACACCTTTCAGGCTTATGATGCCATCCATTACTTCAGACAAGTTCCCACTCCATGATCTTCAAAACCTCTTCAACCTTGGCTCTTTTTGGATACAGGTACTTACCTTGTAGATTAGTGGTATACGTAGTCACTAGGGAGGATACAAATACTTGATTTACCTAGAATTTACCTTGTGGAAAAGTGATAAGTAGTGATTGGTTGCCAACCTAGTAGAGCAGTGGGAGGGAGTGTAATTACCATTATAGAAAGAGAAAACAGAGAAAAGAGAGAGAGAAAGAGAGAAAGTCAAATTTGGCTTGGAAAGTAAAGGGAGGGGACATTGATGCCATGTCACTAGACTTGCAATTATTATCTCTGAAATTTGTCTCATAGTTTCTAGGGATTTTGATGCTACATCGGCAACCAAGCACCATAAAGTTGAAGAAAAACTCATTTTTTTGCTTGGCAAATCCTTGAGGATACCAGGCATGTGGCATCCAAACAAAGCCTTATTTCTATGGGAAAGTGGGTCACCATCTAAAACCAAAGTGATGTGATCCCCGTCACTCCAAGGAACACAGACGACCCTCGCATTGCGCCAACCCTTGAATTGGATCCCTTGATAGTAATTCTTGTTGAATTCCTTGCGAACCTTTTTATTGTTTTCATCTCCACGAGCATACTTTAAAGTTTAAACCACATACCGAGCTGCTGTGGAGAAGGAAATTAGATTTCCCCAACACCAAATGATATTGAGCGTAACTTCCCTTCGGTGGATGGTTAATTTGAAGGACAATTTGCTAAATGACCATTTGAATGTGATGCTTCTGTACCCATTGACCTTCATGCCACTTGCTGGAATTTTCAGCGTCTGATTGGTGAGCATTATATCTTGGCTACCTATTACTTCATGGTTTTTATGGCACAACTGAAAGTGGCAGTTAGATGAATATAAGGTCACCCTAAGGGTTTAGTCATGAGTTGTATATTCACCAGCTACTCCCAATTAAACATAAATTGATAACGATTTCTCCAAGCAGAAATTAAACATACTTTTAATGGATTTGCTAGCGTCCATCGCAGAAGGCATTTCTTGGGCAGCCTGTTGCATGTGAGAGCAGCCACAAAACCTGTAGTTTGCTATACTTCTATTCTTACATGTTTTAAAATGTCTTAGGAGTGCATATGTGGTTATAGAGGAATTCTTCAGTAGGGCACAACATTTTTACTTGTAATATTATAATAGGGGCAGTATTCTCTCTTTCTAATTTCCTAATTAGCTGCAAAAAGGTTGTTACAGTTCCCAAAAATAAATATCAACAGCTGGTTTGGCCAACGGTATACAAATAACCATGAAGTTTATTGAATATTAAATAAATAAATAAATAAATATATATATATATATATATATATGAGGTTATTAGTTTATAAAATATTACTCATTCGAGTTATCAATGAGTAAAACATGTAGACTTCTTTTATATAATGCAACATGCTAAAGTTCAGTTGGGAATACTCAAAATCTGTGATGCTGGGACAAGGAACTCTTGAATCCAAGACAATGACATAAACTGCTCAACATCTCTAAGCATCAAAATTCCATCTGATAATTTGCTAGTCATCTGCTGACTTCTTATTCTTCAATTATAAAAAAAAGACTTTTTCTGCAACTCCTATTTTCACTCAAAACGAATCACATAATAGAGGCTTAGTATCTCAACAGATCATGTACCGACCATTGTGCTTTTTCATGCCATGGCCTGGATTCAATTCTTCTTCAGCCCAATGTCATTTGAATTCAATTTCCAAGATAGCTTAATGAGAAGATTAGACAAATGAAATTTAAATCCTGATTCAATATTGTTGGTCCTTAAGTGTACAATTAGTTTTAAATGGCAATCTAAATTCTGAAAATGGATTTACAATATATGCACATGTTCATTTATCATTAATTTATATATGGCTTGTGTTTCTAGGTTAAATTGTTAAATCGCAAATGATAATGAGGATCGAGGAGATGATGAAGAGGAGATGATGAAGACGATGAAGAGGAGATGATCGAGGATGTCGAACAACGTAGTATTTTGTTTTGATATGGGTGTGACCAATGTAGTATTTTGTTAATGAAACAATTCAAGATATTTGTCATGGATGGATTGTGATTTTATAGATACTCTAAAGACAACATTTTTTTATATTTGTATATGTTGTTGTGGAAATGGATGTTATAATTGTAAAAATTTTGATAGTATGTATAAATTGTTTATGGAAAGTACAGGTACATTAGGTCACAGGAATTGGTTATTTATAATGGATTAAATTTTTTTTGAGAAGGCTATCCCTACAAATTCTACTTTGAAATTCCGTAGGAAAAAACACCTTACAGAGGGATCACTTTGATTTGTCCGTAGGGAAAAGTGCCTTTTACCTACTGATTTTTTGAAAATCTGTAGGAAAAAGCATTATCTCCCTATGGATTATTTGGGAATTCCGTACGGAAAAACACCTTTTACCTACTTACTTTTCAAAATTAGTAGGGAAAAGCACATTTTGCCAACTTATTTTCTGAAAGTTACGTAAGGAAAATGACCCTTTTCCCTACAGATTTTTCAAATTTCTTAGGAAAAATTACCTTCTACCTATTGATTGTTTGAAATTCAGTAGGAAAAGGCCCTTTTTACCTACGGTTGTTCAAAATTACGTAGGGAAAATCACCTCTTACCTACTGATTTATTGAAATTATATATGAAAAAACACCTTTTACCTACAATTTTTCAAACATTTAGTAGGGGGAAGCACCGTTTTCCCTACGAATTAATTTATATTCTGTGGGCAAAACCACCATTTACCTGCTGATTTTTCAAAATGTTATAGGGAAAAATATGTTTTATCTACGGATTTTCAGGAATTTCAGTAGGGAAAGTGACATCTTTAGCTACAGACTTGTTAACTTCCGTAGGAAAAGTTCAATACTGCCCCTACGGAATATTCCGTAGGTAAAGGTTGCATATCCCTACGGAACTTCAAATCCGTAGGGAAAAGGCTTTCCCTACCCCCACCTAGCCTACGGAAGTTGAGCACGCTAAAATCCGTAGGGAAAAGTCTTTACCTACGGATTTTGGTACTTTTTCCTATGGATTTGTCCGTAAGGAAAACCTAGTTTTGGTATAGTGTTGTTACCCTCATCATAACGAGTCTATTGAGTCTAGGGGTGCAATTTGGGCGGGCTCAACCCGAACCCGACGAATTCAACCAGGGAAAAAGTCGGGTTGGGTTGAGTTCACGTTGAGGGCTTGGGCAACCTGACCTGAGTGAACCCGACATTTTTAATAATTTTTTTAATTTTTTAAGCTAAAATCTTGGGTTGGTTCGGGTTGGGGTTGGCAAAAAGGGTTCCTCGGGTCGGGTCAGGTTTGGGCTCACCAAATGGTTGCTCGGGTTAGGATTCGGGTTCGGGTTGGCCTCAACCCGACCCGAGTTGCACCCCTAATTGAGTCTGACTAGGGGCTATTTTGGGTCAAGTAATATAAATATAATGTACAAAAAAAATTTAAAATTGCACTGATAAATGTTGCCCTTTCTCAACCCTTTGTTGAAGAAAACACCGTACGAATAAAAGAAATGACGGAAAAACCATAAAAGGAGAGAAACTTTTCTCTTGAATTTAATTTCAAACAACTTGTTTACACCCATTTTGGGTTTAACAGGCTATAGATGACCGAGTTTTCAAGTGGTAGTCTGCTTGGACTTGGTCAACTAAGTTATATGACATGCCGGCAGTTGTGGGAGAACATGCATGTACTAGAAACTATAAGGGTGAATAGTTATTGAAGATTTTATCGGAGCACATTTACCTTTAGGGAGGCAGTCAGTCAAGTGGGACTGAACTACCAAGACACCATTTGTTTGGGTTGATTCAAGGGTGTGGTACAACTATTGCCAATGGTGAGAAGGTGGATGATAATCACCTGGACAATGATGGACATGAGACTAAGGAGACCCATTGTGGGTAGTTGCCAAAAAGTTTTCCTCTAAGAAGAATGTAGGGTAATGAGGAACGGTGACCCGAATAAATATATAAGGAGGCATCTAACTCCAAGGAAGAGGTCTCAGAACCAAATCCAAACATATATTAGCACTTTATTATTACTTTTTCAATACTTGTACCTACGGGTGGAGGCAAATATAGCACCCCATCATGACTTGCAAAATTCCTTTTATACTCTGCATCCATGCAGCCCCATGACCTGCAAAATTCCTTCTATACTCCGCATTGAATGTACATGCATGCTTTAGTTAGTTTACTGGCGCCCTTTCATCGACTTTTTGCAAGGGCGCCTTCAGTTTAGCATTCCTCTACTATTTATATGTTTCTACAATGAAACTTTAGTTAAAAATAGTTTGATTGATCCGCTGGTGAATCTCGCGAATCCTGTGTCAATCAGCCCAGAAATAAAATGAAAATAAAAAAAGGGTGAGTGGTCAAATTTTGGCCAGCTTTACATACCAAGGAAAGGAGTTTAAGCCAAATATTTGTTTATTAGAGTTATCAATAAAAACTCCTCACAATCTCTATATTAGAATTGTCGATATAAATTCCTCATATCTCTCTTCACCTCTTCACTTCTTTCTCTCTATCTAATATCTATCTCTCTCTGCTTCTGCAAATCCATGGCGACTACAAAGGTTGTAACACTTGGAAGTTCAATTATAGTGCCCAGTGTTAAAGAGATGGTCAACCATCAATTGGTGTCGGTCCCACCTAGGTACGTGCGTCCGGATCTAGATCCAACGTCGATCATCTCGGCCGGTGGGTCCCTTATAGATGTTCCAGTCATCGATATGGAGAGATTGCTCGTTGGACAATCTATGCCTTCTGAATTGGAAAAGCTACACTCTGCTTGCAAGGAATGGGGTTTCTTCCAGGTCAGTCTCCCCACCATTTTCATCCCATGAATGATTGCATAAGAAATTATATTTACACCCCCTTTGTTTCGGTGGGGTTCTAGCCTTAGTCGACCCGACCTAATTTTATTGCGATTTTCAAAACCGTAGGGCATATTTGGCTACTATGAATTTTTTTCATGATAAATCGGTGTCTCAAGTGGTGAGAGACGGATAGGGCGGGTAGTGTCCCAAATTCATGCTGAGCGGCTAGAAATCAAGAAATAAAAAGCTATACTCAAAATTGGACCGTCGTTTTCCCTCCCTTTCCACTCTCATCTTTTCATTTTTCTTTGGTATCTCTTTTTCTTAGTCCAATTATTTACCTCTTGACTTTGTTTTTGTTATCTTTGTTCCCTAAATTTTAGGGGCGCAACTTGGGTCGGGTCAGGTTGAGCTTTTGCTAAAATATTGGGTCGGGTCAGATTGTTTTTCCTAAATTTTAGTTGCACCCCTACTAATTTTAAGTACTGTTATTGCTAACGAGGGCAATGTTTTGCAGTTGGTGAACCATGGAGTGAGCTCTTCTTTGATTGAGAAAATGAAGTCGGACGTTCACAATTTCTTTGGGCTTTCCTTGGAAGAAAAGAAAAAATTTTGGCAGCAGCCAGGGCAAGTAGAAGGATTTGGGCAGTTATTTGTCCAATCAGAAGAGCAGAAACTTGATTGGGATGATGTGTTTTTCTTATCCACCAACCCACCTTCTCACAGGAAACCCCATCTATTTGACACCCTTCCCTTCAGGTAAATCTTATGTTCTAATTTTTGCAAAGAGGAATAGTATTGAGAGGTATAAACACCCAATCAGATCACAATTTCATTGATCTGGACCGTCGACTTGGTGGGCTTTTCTTGGTTGGCCAAAGAAGAAAATGCACTAATCAAATTCTCCTAATAGTGCAATCAATAGCTTATGTTTATAATAAGAAACATTGGTTGTTTTTCAAGGTTTTTTAACAAAAAATGAATTACCTGAAAAATTGATTACCAAAACCAGGACATTTTGTTTTTTGCAAAAAATTGAAGGAAAAAATTTCAGCCCAGCCGAACATTCCCTTCGGCTCTGTTTGGATGCATGAAATTTTTTCCTAAGAAATTTTTTCCAGCATTTGGTAAACTAATTTTGCATGGAAATTTTTTCCAAAACCGAAAATTTAACCTGTTTTCAAGGAAAATTGTAAACCTACTAGACCTTGGATTTTTTTCCCCTTGGATTTATTTTTTCATAATTTTTTCCCTAGCCTGTTCATTTTGGATTTTCTGTCTAAGACTGATTATTGGACTTAAATTAAACTCAATTTTGAGTCCAATAACCAGAGAAAAAGAGCAAATACCGAACAAACACCCACATTTTGCGAAGTAATGAAACTTAATCACTGTCCGATCAAGATCGAACTGTCACAAGACAAGGTCCCACTTCTGTTAAATTTTTTATTGATTAAGTTGACACATATCTTTAATCTCATGCATGAGGTTTGCTAAATTGCTAGTGTCAACGGCCCCTCTTTAATCCCTTTAGCCCACTTCTCTTAATCGATTATTCTATCACATAGATTCCTTGTATTAATTTCATTTGTTTCTATTGTAGCGCGACCTTGGATGTTTACTCATCAGAATTACAAAAGCTGGCCATGAAAGTTTTGGACCAAATGGCAAAGGCTCTAGGGATGGACACTGAGGAGATGAGAGATCTGTTTATAGAAGGACATCAATCAGTGAGGATGAATTACTATCCTCCATGTCCGCAACCAGAGAAGGTCATCGGCCTAACACCTCATTCCGATGCCGTCGCACTTACCCTTCTCCTTCAGGCTAATGATGTGGAAGGCCTTCAGATAAGGAAAAATGGCATGTGGAATCCTGTTAAACCTCTTCCAAATGCCTTCATAGTCAACATGGGCGACATTTTGGAGGTAATTTAAAGACTTAGGCCATGTTTGGTAACCATTCTTTTTTTTTTTTCACGGAATATTAGTTTACCAAGTGATGAGAGAGGACTATGGGGAGAATTTAGATTGATGGTGCGAAGTGGCTGAAAATAGGGAAAAGAAAAACTCTACTCAAAATATATAGAGTTTTTTCCCTCTATTTTCAGCCACTTCTCACTAGGGCTGCAACTTGAGCCGGGTAAAACCCGACCCGCATCGACCCGACCCGAAAATAGCCTGGGTCGGGTTGATGTTTCTTGGGTCTTGGGTCGAGCCGGGTTTAGATTAAAAAAGCCCGCATGAATCTCGGGTCGAGCCGGGTTTGAAGGGGCCCGACCCGACCCGACCCGAGATACTTTAAGTTTTATAATACGTAAAAGCAAAAAACGTAAAAGCAAAAACAGGGACTCTTTCCAAAAACGTATTATACTTAAATTTTATAATACTCTCCCTAATCAGCAAAAGAAAATTAGTATTTAATCATCCCTTTATTTTCTTCTTTGATTATTTTAGTGCTAAACCAAAAACAGGGACTCTTTCATAAACGTATTATACTTAAGTTTTATAATACTCTCCCTAATCAGCAAAAGAAAATTAGTATTTAATCATCCCTTTATTTTCTTCTTTGATTATTTTAGTGCTAAACTTTTTAGCCTTCTGTTTCCCTTGTTATGTGCTCTGGGCGAGTCTGATTCTAAAGATACCTTTCATCTTTAGAATAGTTCTAAACAGTGGTTTCATGGTTCTTATAGCCGGAGGCAGAGTTTCGTCCTCCTATGTCTGAAGTTGTCCAAGCATTGGTCCGATTAATGCAAAGGGCAAGCATAGTCAAAAGGCGTTCGAGTGATGAATTAAGGTTCTCATATAATATCCCGGATCGGATCATGAGGCGGCGGATATGTCCTTCTAAGTGTCCGAGGTTAAAGCTAAATGCCGTTCTTATGACTTCTTCCAATTTTGTATGCTTGCCTAATAATTGTTAGTTTGTCTGCTCTCACTGAGGACCAACTTGTTGAGGTAGTTCCTTGGACAGGCTCTATCTAAGAACTGTGTTTACAACATCGCTTTGTAGGTTCTTGCCAAACAAGAGTTTTCCTTAAAAAATTGCGTCAACGTGAAAAAACCCGACCCGACCCGACCCGACCCGAGATTTATCATGGGTAGGGCCGGGTTTGGGTCTCGTGGGTTTTCCGGAAAAAAACCCGACCCGACCCGACCCGAGATATTTCTCGGGTTGGGTTGGGTTCTTCAAAACCCGACCCGCCCGACCCGAGTTGCAGCCCTACTTCTCACCCTCTCCTCACTCTTGCCTCCCAATTCTCTCCCTCTACCATAATATGCTAGCTCTTTGTAAGTATTTACCATCTATTATCATATTGGCCTCACATATAAGGTTGCACCCTACAAAGTTTGGCAAATCACCTTTTTTTAATCTGACTAATCAAGGAGTAGATGAATCCATCGATCTGCGGTAGATGGAAACACACAACAAATAAAATAATTGGACGACAACGAAAAAGATCGACTAAAAAAGCTTACATTATTCATTGACTTGTGTGACTACATCCATTCAAGAAGGCAATCCTGTAAGGAATTTAACCGGGTAGAACTCACCCCTAAAAGCTAGCCGCCCTAAAAGCTAGCCGTTAGAGGGAGGGTGCCCATTCCCTTATAACCCATCCCCATCCATTTCACTTATCCGATGTGGGACTATTTACTTTTGTGTGGAACCCCCAACAATCTCCCCCTCCACGTGGAAGCAACGTGGACAATCTCACCCCTCCACGCAGCGGCAACATGGAACCACAAGATACTACACCGGGGTTTCCGAGATTCCCCGAGGGACATTCCCGCTCTCGAAGGCAAACCGGGGTTACCACACCTTGAGCTCTGATACCATTTGTAGGGACTTTGGACAAAGGAAGATCTTCCTTTCTCCAAATCATTTGCCGCAACAAATCCAAGAGCTTCCACTATCTGAGAAGATTATAAAGTACAAGATAAACAAATGGTCTAACTAAGACCTTGTTGGTGAAAATTATGGGGATGAAGAATAAGACACTTCAGGGCACATTATAATCGTCACTCTCCTTAATACAATTTTTGCCCCCACCGGTTGAAGAACAGGTGTGCACTGGCTTACCACGAATATAGCCTCCAGGAAACATTGAAATCCAGTCACAATTGACTGGCGTCTATCTTTACCCTTGGATTAGACAAACTTGTTGAGAAGCCTAGTCTCGGATTATGCACAAAACAAAATAAACTACAGTGAAGCAAAGAAAATAACACAAAAATAAAGACTCAAAAAGACCTCAAGAAGAAACTAACACAACAAAATAGTAGATGATTTCACCATTGAATTTGGGTTTACTTTCTCATTTTGATGTGCTTTGGCAGATGATAAGTAATGGGGTCTACCGTAGCATCGAGCACCGGGTCACAGTGAATCCAGTGCAAGAGAGGCTCTCCATCGCTACGTTCTACAGCCCACGATTCTCGGCAGAGATTGGCCCTGCATTCAGTCTGATCAACCCACAAAACCCAGCTTTGTTTAAGAGGATAGGCACAGAACAGTGGTTCAAAGGCTTCTTCACAAAGGAACTCAAAGGCAAATCATATCTTGACTACATGGGGGTAGAAAATGGGGAAGCCAATACCAATTCTAACTGAGGATCACTGAATATACTTTTCTGCACAAGTACCAGCTAATAAACAATGTCATGTTGCAAAATAAGTTGGGGGATAACGAAAGGGTTCTTATTGGTTAATGTTGGTGGGACCTACCCCATTTCAGTTGTGTTGTGTGACTCTGTCCCATTGCTTCAGCCAATGGGGAGCTGAGGAGTAGCTTTGTGTGGTAGCCCGTGATCTCCTCTCCTTGTATTATTTTTTATGGAACTTGCCTATCTAAATTTGGGTCTTTTACCAAGGTCCCAATTGGTTATGTACTACAAATAATGTTAGCTAATATACAATGTTTGGTGACGTAAAATGCCATCTGCATGAACCAATTAAAATGTTAAATACAGAATATGATTGGAATTTGATTTTAATCCGCCATGAACATGGAAAATAGACGTTTTCTTTTCAAACAATTAATTCATTATTAAATTGTACCCAAAAAAATAGGCTGTGTATGAACAAATTGCCAGAACAAGGAACCAGAATCAGAATCGGCATCATATTCAAAATCCTATTATGATTCCCTAGCAAATGGAATGAGGTTTCCATAATATGCAGTTTCTCTTTAGATCGGAGGGCTAGGATCATTCTATGAAAATGATATTCTAGGGCACAACCTTCATTTTGACAAATATGGGTGGGGCTACCTGTTGGGGGTTTCACGTGAAAGCAAAAATAGTCCCACATCGGAAAAGTCAATGGATGTGGATTTGCTTATAAGTGATGGGCAGCCTCCCTCTAATGGCTAGCTTTTAGGGGCGAGTTCTACCCTGTTAAGAGTCCCTACAAGTGGTATCAGAGCTAGGGCGTGGTAACCCCGGTTTGCTTCCGAGGGCGGGAATGTGCCTCGGAAAGATCTCAGTAACCCTGATAATGCCTGCGATGACGGAATAATCCTTCGGGGTAGATCTCGTAGTTCCCACGTTGCACCTGCGTGGATTGGGCGAGATTGTCCACGTTGCGTCCACGTGGAGGGAGAGATTGTTGGGGGTTCCATGTGAAAGCAAAAATAGTCCCACATCGGAAAAGTCAATGGATGTGGATTTGCTTATAAGGGATGGGCACCCTCCCTCTAACGGCTAGCTTTTAGGGGCGAGTTCTACCCTGTTAAGAGTCCCTACACTACCTTGTTTAAAGATTTCAACAAATTAATTGTTGGGCCCACCAACGGTTCATGTTGGAGAGAGAGAGACCGCGGGTTTAGTAAAGTTAGTAATGTTGTACCGGTTGTAGACTAGAAGGGGGGATATCACTGCCTTTTTTTTTTAATTGTTGATTCAAATCTTCATTTTGTTATGATTTGATGATCCTATAGTTTAATGGACTGTTTGGAATGAAATTCTATCTACTTATAATTTTCTAGCGAAAGGGTTTGATTTTTCAAATTTCAACGCTAAGGCGGATGAATGTTCAAATGGGCATTGGAATTAAAAAAAAAAAAAAAAACAATTATGGAAGCTAACTCGCTCCCAGGAAATTTCTAAATATTATTCTTTCTACTTTGGACCTTATAGATTTATAGATGTAGGGCATCTGAACAGATTGGCTATCTATAAACTTGAAGAGGAGAGAGAAAATTACTCTTTAATATTTTGGGTTCTAGTGAAGACATGTCCGGGATATCTAATCCCTGGTCAACCATCTTTATTTTATATAGATTGTAGATTATTGCATAATTTGCTCCGATAATCTTGGGAGGTTGGGGGTGTTGAGATAAGGCTTCTAGAGAGAGGATGTGGGGTCAATGCCCAAGGTGTTGCGGTAGAGAGAGAGAGAGAGATAGAGAGAGAGTCTTCTTGTTACCCTCATCGTAACGAGTCTATTGAGTCTAGGGGTGCAATTTGGGCGGGCTCAACCCGAACCCAACGAATTCAACCAGGGAAAAAGTCGGGTTGGGTTGGGTTGGGTTCTCTCAACCCGGGTTGAGTTCAAGTCGGGTTCGGGTTGAGGGCTTGGGCAACCCGACCCGAGTGAACCCGACATTTTTAAAAAAAAATTAAAATTTTTAAGCTAAAAATCTTCGGTTGGTTCAGGTTGGGGTTGGCAAAAAGGGTTCCTCGGGTCGGGTCGTGTTCGGGCTCACCAAATGGTTGCTCGGGTTAAGGTTCGGGGTCGGGTTGGCCTCAACCCAACCCGAGTTGCACCCCTAATTGAGTCTGACTAGGGGCTATTTTGGGTCAAGTAATATAAATATAATGTACAAAAAATCATTTAAAATTGCACTGATAAATGTTGCCCTTTCTCAACCCTTTGTTGAAGAAAACACCGTAAGAAAAAAAGAAATGACAGAAAAACCATAAAAGGAGAGAAACTTTTCTCTTGAATTTAATTTCAAACAACTTGTTTACACCCATTTTGGGTTTAATCGGCTATAGATGACCGAATTTTCAAGTGGTAATCTGCTTGGACTTGGTCAACTAAGTTATATGACTGCCGGCAGTTGTGGGAGAACATGCATGTACTAGAAACTATAAGGGTGGATAGTTATTGAAGATTTTATCGGAGCACGTTTACCTTTAAGGAGGCAGTCAGTCAAGTGGGACTGAACTAGCAAGACACCATTTGTTTGGGTTGATTGAAGGGTGTGGTACAACTATTGCCAATGGTGAGAAGATGGATGATAATCACCTGGACAATGATAGACGTGAGACAAAGGAGACCCATTGTCGGTAGTTGCCAAAAAAATTTCCTCTTAGAAGAATGTAGGGTAATGAGGAACGGTGACCCGAATAAATATATAAGGAGGCATCTAACTCCAAGGAAGAGGTTCCAGGACCAAATCCAAACATATATTAGCACTTTATCCTTACTTTTTCAGCACTAGTACCTAGGGGTGGAGGCAAATATAGCACCCCATCATGACTTGCAAAATTCCATTTATACTCTGCATCCAATGCAGCCCCATGACCTGCAAAATTCCTTCTATACTCCGCATTGAATGTACATGCATGCTTTAGTTAGTTTACTGGCCATGGCCCCCCAAATGACCAATGCAGCCAAGTGTAAATTAGTCCCCTCCGCCCTGCCCCAAGTGTAAATTCCTAGCTCCGCCCCTGCTCGTACCTTTTACTTTTTGTAGCTGTAGCTATACTCGGATTAAGGAAGCAATGGGTTCTTCTTCTCAAGTGAGATTGTCTCTTTAATTCGTTTATCCCTTGCACCAGTGTCTGGTTTGTGTTGTTTTGATGTGTAGTTCGAGTCGAACGGTCCGTCGACCCCGAGTATCATCGCTCATGCTCCTCCCTTACTTATAGCGTCGCGCTTTCCACCTAGAAAGTCATTTACATGTGTGCAAAGGTAAAGGAGCCCAAGGAAGAAGTGTTGTTCTCATCTTCTTCTCAATCACCTGAAATCCAATCCCAAGGTACGGAAACATTTCGGTCTTCGAGGCCCTCGAATTTAGTTTCCGATTTCTTAACTCGAGAGAGGCTGGCACGCCCAAGCATGTACACAGGCACCTACGCACGCAGGCAGGCACGCGCATTTTAGACCGAACACAACTACAGACCTCACATTTTGCACTGATTGTCCTTTTACAATCAAAGACACAGGGTGTATGTCAAACCAAATAGTAGACGTCCACTTCCACTCTTTTTAAAATTAAATCTAACAAAAAAGCCTATTCTAAGTTGAACTTCTAGAAACAAGTGCTAGTCATAAAAGGTGGGCCCGGCCCCTCCGACTGGCCGTGACTCTGCGCATAGTCTTCATACGTGTTATTGGGTTTTCCTATTTTGAGGAATGCTGAAGTCAAGAGCGCCCTTGGAAAAATCAGATGAAAGGGCACCCCCATTGGTGGAATGTCGAGCAGAGTGCATTTAATGTTCTTTGACTTTTACATGTTATAAATGCAATGGCCAGATGTTCCACCGATGTGGGCGCCCTTTCATCGGCTTTTTGCAAGGGCGCCTTCAGTTTAGCATTCCTCTACTATTTATATGTTTCTACAATGAAACTTTAGTTAAAAATAATTTGATTGATCCGCTGGTCGATCTCGCGAGTCCTTTGTCAATCAGCCCAGAAATAAAATGAAAATAAAAAAAGGGTGAGTGGTCAAACTTGGCCGGCTTTACATACCAAGGAAAGGAGTTTAAGCCAAACATTTGTTTATTAGAGTTATCAATAAAAACTCGATATAAATTCCTCATACCTCTTTCTCTCTATCTAATATCTATCTCTCTCTCTCTGCAATTCCATGGCGTCTACAAAGGGTGTAACACTTGGAAGTTCAATTATAGTGCCCAGTGTTAAAGAGATGGTCAACCATCAATTGGTGTCGGTCCCACCTAGGTACGTGCGTCCGGATCTAGATCCATCTTCGATCATCTCGGCCGGTGGGTCCCTTACAGATGTTCCAGTCATCGATATGGAGAGATTGCTCGTTGGACAATCTGTGCCTTCTGAATTGGAAAAGCTACACTCTGCTTGCAAGGAATGGGGTTTCTTCCAGGTCAGTCTCCCCACCATTTTCATCCCATGAATGATTGCATAAGAAATTATATTTACACCCCCTTTGTTTCGGTGGGGTTCTAGCCTTAGTCGACCCGACCTAATTTTATTGCGATTTTCAAAACCGTAGGGCATATTTAGCTACTATGAATTTTTTTTCATGATAAATCGGTGTCTCAAGTGGTGAGAGACGGATAGGGCGGGTAGTGTCCCAAATTCATGCTGAGCGGCTAGAAATAAAAAATAAAAAGCTATACTCAAAATTGGACCGTCGTTTCCCCTCCCTTTCCACTCTCATCTTTTCATTTTTCTTTGGTATCTCTTTTTCTTAGGCAAATTATTTACCTCTTGACTTTGTTTTTGTTATCTTTGTTCCCTAAATTTTAGGGGCGCAACTTGGGTCGGGTCAGGTTGAGCTTTTGCTAAAATATGAGTTGGAATCAACCCGAACCCGATTTTAAGGCAAAAGCTCAACCCGAATTCTGAAAAATTGACCCCAGTTGCACCCCTACTAAATTTAAGTACTGTTATTGCTAACGAGGGCAATGTTTTGCAGTTGGTGAACCATGGAGTGAGCTCTTCTTTGATTGAGAAAATGAAGTCGGACGTTCACAATTTCTTTGGGCTTTCCTTGGAAGAAAAGAAGAAATTTTGGCAGCAGCCAGGGCAAGTAGAAGGATTTGGGCAGATATTTGTCCAATCAGAAGAGCAGAAACTTGATTGGGCTGATGTGTTTTTCTTATCCACCAACCCACCTTCTCACAGGAAACCCCATCTATTTGACACCCTTCCCTTCAGGTAAATCTTATGTTCTAATTTTTGCAAAGAGGAATAGTATTGAGAGGTATAAACACCCAATCAGATCACAATTTCATTGATCTGGACCGTCGACTTGGTGGGCTTTTCTTGGTTGGCCAAAGAAGAAAATGCACTAATCAAATTCTCCTAATAAAAATGCAATCAATAGCTTATGTTTATAATAAATTGTTTTTTGCAAAAAATTGAAGGAAAAAATTTCAGCCCAACCGAACATTCCCTTCGGCTCTGTTTGGATGCATGAAATTTTTTCCTAAGAAATTTTTTCCAGCATTTGGTAAACTAATTTGGCATGGAAATTTTTTCCAAAACCGAAAATTTAACCTGTTTTCAAGGAAAATTGTAAACCTACTAGACCTTGGATTTTTTTCCCCTTGGATTTCTTTTTTCATAATTTTTTCCCTAGATTTTGTGTGGCCCTGTTCATTTTGGATTTTGTGTCCAAGACTGATTACTAGACTTAAATTAAACTCAATTTTGAGTCCAATAATCAGAGAAAAAGAGCAAATACCGAACAAACACCCACATTTTGCTAAGTAATGAAACTTAATCACTGTCCGATCAAGATCGAACTGTCACAAGACAAGGTCCCACTTCTGTTAAATTTTTAATTGATTAAGTTGACAGATATCTTTAATCTCATGCATGAGGTTTGCTAAATTGCTAGTGTCAACGGCCCCTCTTTAATCCCTTTAGCCCACTTCTCTTAATCGATTATTCTATCACATAGATTCTTTGTATTAATTTCATTTGTTTCTATTGTAGCGCGACCTTGGATGCGTACTCATCAGAATTACAAAAGCTGGCCATGAAAGTTTTGGACCAAATGGCAAAGGCTTTAGGGATGGACACTGAGGAGATGAGAGATCTGTTTATAGAAGGACATCAAGCAATGAGGATGAATTACTATCCTCCATGTCCACAACCAGAGCAGGTCATCGGCCTAACACCTCATTCCGATTCCGTCGCACTTACCCTTCTCCTTCAGGCTAATGATGTGGAAGGCCTTCAGATAAGGAAAAATGGCATGTGGAATCCTGTTAAACCTCTTCCAAATGCCTTCATAGTCAACATAGGCGACATTTTGGAGGTAATTTAATGACTTAGGCCATGTTTGGCAACCATTCTTTTTTTTTTTTTCACAGAATATTAGTTTACCAAGTGATGAGAGAGGACTATGGGGAGTATTTAGATTGATGGTGCGAAGTGGCTGAAAATAGGGAAAAGAAAAACTCTACTCAAAATATATAGAGCTTTTTCCCTCTATTTTCAGCCACTTCTCACCCTCTCCTCACTCTTGCCTCCCAATTCTCTCCCTCTACCATAATATGCTAGCTCTTTGTAAGTATTTACCATCTATTATCATATTGGCCTCACATATAAGGTTGCACCCTACAAAGTTTGGCAAATCATCTTTTTTTAATCTGACTAATCAAGGAGTAGATGAATCCATCGATCTGCGGTAGATGGAAACACACAACAAATAAAATAATTGGACGACAACGAAAAAGATCGACTACAAAAGCTTACATTATTCATTGACTTGTGTGACTACATCCATTCAAGAAGGCAATCCTGTAGGGAATTTAACCGGGTAGAACTCACCCCTAAAAGCTAGCCGTTAGAGGGAGGGTGCCCATTCCCTTATAACCCATCCCCATCCATTTCACTTATCCGATGTGGGACTATTTACTTTTGTGTGGAACCCCCAACAATCTCCCCCTCCACGTGGAAGCAACGTGGACAATCTCACCCCTCCACGCAGCGGCAACATTGAACCACAAGATACTACACCGGGGTTTCCGAGATCTTTCCCGAGGGACATTCCCGCTCTCGAAGGCAAACCGGGGTTACCACACCTTGAGCTCTGATACCATTTGGAGGGAACTTTGGACAAAGGAAGATCTTCCTTTGTCCAAATCATTTGCCGCAACAAATCCAAGAGCCTCCACTATATGAGAAGATTATAAAGTACAGATAAACAAATGGTCTAACTAAGACCTTGTTGGTGAAAATTATGGGGATGAAGAATAAGACACTTCAGGGCACATTATAATCGTCACTCTCCTCAATACAATTTTTGCCCCCACCGGTTGAAGAACAGGTGTGCACTGGCTTACCACGAATATAGCCTCCAGGAAACATTGAAATCCAGTCCCAATTGACTGGCGTCTATCTTTACCCTTGGATTAGACAAACTTGTTGAGAAGGCTAGTCTCGGATTATGCACAAAACAAAATAAACTACAGTGAAGAAAGAAAATAACACAAAAATAAAGACTCAAAAAGACCTCAAGAAGAAAATAACACAACAAAATAGTAGATGATTTCACCATTGAATCTGGGTTTACTTTCTCATTTTGATGTGCTTTGGCAGATGATAAGCAATGGGGTCTACCGTAGCATCGAGCACCGGGCCACAGTGAATCCAGTGCAAGAGAGGCTCTCCATCGCTACGTTCTACAGCCCACGATTCTCGGCAGAGATTGGCCCTGCATTCAGTCTGATCAACCCACAAAACCCAGCTTTGTTTAAGAGGATAGGCACAGAACAGTGGTTCAAAGGCTTCTTCTCAAAGGAACTCAAAGGCAAATCATATCTTGACTACATGAGGATAGAAAATGGGGAAGCCAATACCAATTCTAACTGAGGATCACTGAATATACTTTTCTGCACAAGTACCAGCTAATAAACAATGTCATGTTGCAAAATAAGTTGGGGGATAACGAAAGGCTTCTTATTGGTTAATGTTGATGGGACCTACCCCATTTCAGTTGTGTTGTGTGAATCTGTCCCATTGCTTCAGCCAATGGGGAGCTGAGGACTAGCTTTGTGTGGTAGCCCGTGATCTCCTCTCCTTGTATTATTTTTTATGGAACTTGCCTATCTAAATTTGGGTCTTTTACCAAGGTCCCAATTGGTTATGTACTACAGTACTACAAATAATTTTAGCCAATATACAATGTCTGGTGAAGTAAAATGCAATCTGCATGAACCAATTAAAATGTTAAATACAGAATATGATTGGAATTTGATTTTAATCCGCCATGAACATGGAAAATAGACATTTTCTTTTCAAACAATTAATTCATTATTAAATTGTACCCAAAAAAATAGGCTGTGTATGAACAAATTGCCAGAACAAGGAACCAGAATCAGAATCAGCATCATATTCAAAATCCTATTCTGATTCCCTAGCAAATGGAATGAGGTTTCCATAATATGCAGTTTCTCTTTACATCGGAGGGCTAGGATCATTCTATGAAAATGATATTGTAGGGCACAACCTTCATTTTGACAAATATGGGTGGGGCTACCTGTTGGGGGTTTCACGTGAAAGCAAAAATAGTCCCACATCGGAAAAGTCAATGGATGTGGATTTGCTTATAAGTGATGGGCAGCCTCCGTCTAATGGCTAGCTTTTAGGGGCGAGTTCTACCCTGTGAAGTGTCCCTACAAGTGGTATCAAAGCTAGGGCGTGGTAACCCCGGTTTGCTTCTGAGGGCGGGAATGTGCCTCGGGAAATATCTCAGTAACCCCGATAATGCCTGCGATGACGGAATAATCCCTCGGGGTAGATCTCATAGTTCCCACGTTGCACATACGTGGATTGGGCGAGATTGTCCACATTGCTTCAACATGGAGGGAGAGATTGTTGGGGGTTCCACGTGAAAGCAAAAATAGTCCCACATCGGAAAAGTCAATGGATGCAGATTTGCTTATAAGGGATGGGCACCCTCCCTGTAACGGCTAGCTTTTAGGGGCGAGTTCTACCCTGTTAAGAGTCCCTACACTACCTTGTTTAAAGATTTCAACAAATTAATTGTTGGGCCCACCAACGGTTCATGTTGGAGAGAGAGACCGCGGGTTTAGTAATGTTAGTAATGTTGTACCGGTTGTAGACTAGAAGGGGGGATATCACTGCCTTTTTTTTTAATTGTTGATTCAAATCTTCATTTTGTTATGATTTGATGATCCTATAGTTTATTGGACTGTTTGGAATGAAATTCTATCTACTTATAATTTTCTAGCGAAAGGGTTTGATTTTTCAAATTTCAACACTAAGGCGGATGAATATTAGTTCAAATGGGCATTGGAATTTAAAAAAAAAAAAAACAATTATGGAAGCTAGCTCGCTCCCAGGAAATTTCTAAATATTATTCTTTCTACTTTGGACCTTATAGATTTATAGATGTAGGGCATCTGAACAGCTAACTTGAAGCGGAGAGAGAAAATTACTCTTTAATATTTTGGGTTCTAGTGAAGACATGTCCGGGATATCTAATCCCTGGTCAACCATCTTTATTGTATATAGATCGTAGATTATTGCATAATTTGCTCCGATAATCTTGGGAGGTTGGGGGTGTTGAGATAAGGCTTCTAGAGAGAGGATGTGGGGTCAGTGCCCAAGGTGTTGCGGTAGAGAGAGAGGGAGAGAGAGAGAGAGTCTTCTCGTTACCCTCATCATAACGAGTCTATTGAGTCTAGGGGTGCAATTTGGGCGGGCTCAACCCGAACCCGACGAATTCAACCAGGGAAAAAGTCGGGTTGGGTTGAGTTCAGGTTGGGTTCTCTCAACCCGGGTTGAGTTCAAGCCGAGTTCGGGTTGAGGGCTTGGGCAACCCGTCCCGAGTGAACCCGACATTTTAAATAATTTTTAAAAATTTTTAAGCTAAAAATCTTGGGTTGGTTCAGGTTAGGGTTGGCAAAAAGGGTTCCTCGGGTCGGGTCGGGTTTGGGTTGACCAAATGGTTGCTCGGGTTCGGGTTGGCCTCAACCCGACCCAACCCGACCCGAGTTGCACCCCTAATTGAGTCTGACTAGGGGCTATTTTGGGTCAAGTAATATAAATATAATGTACAAAAAAACATTTAAAATTGCACTGATAAATGTTGCCCTTTCTCAACCCTTTGTTGAAGAAAACACCGTAAGAATAAAAGAAATGACGGAAAAACCATAAAAGGAGAGAAACTTTTCGCTTGAATTTAATTTCAAACAACTT
Organism: Tasmannia lanceolata; assembly: GCF_043159265.1. Lineage (NCBI taxonomy): Eukaryota > Viridiplantae > Streptophyta > Magnoliopsida > Canellales > Winteraceae > Tasmannia > Tasmannia lanceolata. The sequence continues at coordinate 48,570,752 of NW_027518692.1, forward strand.
GTTTACACCCATATTGGGTTTAATCGGCTATAGATGACCGAATTTTCAAGTGGTAGTCTGCTTGGACTTGGTCAACTAAGTTATATGACAAGCCGGAAGTTGTGGGAGAACATGAATGTACTAGAAACTATAAGGGTGGATAGTTATTGAAGATTTTATCAGAGCACGTTTACCTTTAAGGAGGCAGTCAGTCAAGAGGGACTGAACTACCAAGACACCATTTGTTTGGGTTGATTCAAGGGTGTGGTACAACTATTGCCAATGGTGAGAAGGTGGATGATAATAACCTGGACAATGATAGACGTGAGAAAAAGGAGACCCATTGTCGGTAGTTGCCAAAAAAATTTCCTCTAAGAAGAATGTAGGGTAGTGAGGAACGGTGACCCGAATAAATATATAAGGAGGCATCTAACTCCAAGGAAGAAGTTCCAGGACCAAATCCAAACATATATTAGCACTTTATCTTTACTTTTTCAGCACAAGCACCTAGGGGTGGAGGCAAATATAGCACCCCATCATGACTTGCAAAATTCCATTTATACTCTGCATCCAATGCAGCCCCATGACCTGCAAAATTCCTTCTATACTCCGCATTGAATGTACATGCATGCTGTAGTTAGTTTACTGGCCATGGCCCCCCCAAATGACCAATGCAGCCAAGTGTAAATTAATCCCCCCCCCCCCCCCCCCCCCTCCCCCAAGTGTAAATTCCTAGCTCCGACCCTGCTTGTACCTTTTACTTTTTGTAGCTGTAGCTATACTCGGTTTAAGGAAGCAATGGGTTCTTCTTCTCAAGTGAGATTGTCTCTTTAATTCGTTTATCCCTTGGACCAGCGTCTGGTTTTTGTTGTTTTGATGTGTAGTTCGAGTCGAACGGTCCGTCGACCCCGAGTATCATCACTCATGCTCCTCCCTTACTTATAGCGTCTCGCTTTGCACCTAGAAAGGCATTTACATCTGTGCAAAGGTAAAGGAGCCCAAGGAAGAAGTGTTGTTCTCCTCTTCTTCTCAATCACCTGAAATCCAATCCCAAGGTACGGAAACATTTCGGTCTTCGAGGCCCTCGAATTGAGTTTCCGATTTCTTACCTCGAGAGATGCCGGCACGTCCACGCATGTACACAGGCACCTACGCACGCACGCAGGCACGCGCATTTTATACCGAACACAACTGCACACTTCACATTTTGCACTTATTGTCCTTTTACAATTAAAGACACAGAGTCTATGTCAAACCAAATAGTAGACGTCCACTTCCACTCTTTTTAAAATTAAATCTAACACCGACTGGCCGTGACTCTGCGCATTTTCTTCTGACGTGTTATTGGGTTTTCCTATTTTGAGGAATGCTGAAGTCAAGAGCGCCCTTGGAAAAATCAGATGAAAGGGCACCCCCATTGGTGGAATGTCGACCAGAGTGCATTTAATGTTCTTTGACTTTTACGTGTTATAAATGCAATGGCCAGATGTTCCACCGATGTGGGCGCCCTTTCATCGGCTTTTTGCAAGGGCGCCTTCAGTTTAGCATTCCTCTACTATTTTAATGTTTCTAGTTTCTACAATGAAACTTTAGTTAAAAATAATTTGATTGATCCGCTGGTCGAGTGCTCAACTTGGTGAGTGCTCAGAAATAAAAAAGGGTGAGTGCTCAACTTGGCCGGCTTTCCATACCTCTCTCTCTATCTAATATCTATCTCTCTCTGCTTCTGCAAATCCATGGCGTCTACAAAGGTTGTAACACTTGGAAGTTCAATTATAGTGCCCAGTGTTAAAGAGATGGTCAACGATCAATTGGCGTCGGTCCCACCTAGGTACGTGCGTCCGGATCTAGATCCATCGTCGATCATCTCGGCCGGTGGGTCCCTTACAGATGTTCCAGTCATCGATATGGAGAGATTGCTCGTTGGACAATCTATGCCTTCTGAATTGGAAAAGCTACACTCTGCTTGCAAGGAATGGGGTTTCTTCCAGGTCAGTCTCCCCACCATTTTCATCCCATGAATTATTGCATAAGAAATTATACTTACACCCCCTTCGTTTCGGTGGGGTGGTTAGGACTTAGGAGTTAGGAGGTGTGTTGTTATTGTCAGTGATTTTCCCCAAAGTTTGTTTAAGTTTTGACATGGTCCTGCGTTCGTCGAGATTAGGGGGTCCAACTAGCGTCGGGTGATTTGACATGGTCCTGTGTTCGAAATTCGAAATTTGGTAATTTGGTTTGAAATTCCGGGCCAAATTTTCAAAATTTTGTAACACTTTCTTTTTTAAATAAATAATGACCGAAATCTGGCGAAAAATAAAATTTCGGAAAATTTCGGTTTCGGTCCCCACTGAAATCCGAAATTTCAGATTTCGGTCGAAATTTAAAACCATGGTTGGCATTGCCTTGGGTTGGGAACCCTAACTGCTAACTTGATTTAATTTTGGATTATGTTTAGGGGTTGGGAGTTCAGGTTGAACGTTTACGTTAAAATCAGGTCGGATTGGGAATTTGGGATCGATTCTTATTCATTTTTTTTTAGCAAAAGTTCAACCTGGCCTGACCCAAGTTGCAGCCCCTAGTTGTGTTAGGGTTCTAGCCTTAGTCGACCCGACCTAATTTTATTGCGATATTCAAAACCTCAGGGCACATTTGGCTACTATGAATTTTTTTTCATGATAAATCGGTGTCTCAAGTGGTGAGAGAGGGATAGGGCGGGTAGTGTCCCAAATTGATGCTGAGCGGCTAGAAATCAGGAAATAAAAAGCTATACTCAAAATTGGACCGTCGTTTCCCCTCCCTTTCCACTCATCTTTTCATTTTTCTTTGGTATCTCTTTTTCTTAGGCAAATTATTTACCTCTTGACTTTGTTTTTGTTATCTTTGTTCCCTAAATTTTAGGGGCGCAACTTGGGTCTGGTCAGGTTGAGCTTTTGCTAAAAAATGAGTTGGAATCAACCCGAACCCGATTTTAAGGCAAAAGCTCGACCCGAATTCCGAAAATTGACCCCAATTGCGCCCCTACTAAATTTAAGTACTGTTATTGCGAACGAGGGCAATGTTTTGCAGTTGGTGAACCATGGAGTGAGCTCTTCATTGATTGAGAAAATGAAGTCGGACGTTCACAATTTCTTTGGGCTTTCCTTGGAAGAAAAGAAGAAATTTTGGCAGCAGCCAGGGCAAGTAGAAGGATTTGGGCAGGTATTTGTCCAATCAGAAGATCAGAAACTTGATTGGGCTGATATGTTTCTCTTATCCACCAACCCACCTTCTCACAGGAAACCCCATCTATTTGATAACCTTCCCTTCAGGTAAATCTTATGTTCTAATTTTTGCAAAGAGGAATAGTCTTGAGAGCTATAAACACCCAATCAGATCACAATTTCATTGATCTGGACCGTCGACTTGGTGGGCTTTTCTTGGTTGGCCAAAGAAGAAAATGCACTAATCAAATTCTCCTAATAGTGCAATCAATAGCTTATGTTTATAACAAACATTGGTTGTTTTTCAAGGTTTTCTAACAAAAAATGAATTACCTGAAAAATGGATTACCAAAACCAGTACATTTTGTTTTTTGCAAAAAATTTCAGCCCAGCCGAATATTCCCTTCGGCTCTGTTTGGATGCATGAAATTTTTTCCTAAGAAATTTTTTCCAGCATTTGGTAAACTAATTTTGCATGGAAATTTTTTCCAAAACCGAAAATTTAAGCTGTTTTCAAGGAAAATTGTAAACCTACTGAGTCCAATAATCAGAGAAAAAGAGCAAATACCGAACAAACACCCACATTTTGCTAAGTAATGAAACTTAATCACTGTCCGATCAAGATCGAACTGTCACAAGACAAGGTCCCACTTCTGTTAAATTTTTTATTGATTAAGTTGACACATATCTTTAATCTCATGCATGAGGTTTGCTAAATTGCTAGTGTCAACGGCCCCTCTTTAATCCCTTTAGCCCACTTCTCTTAATCGATTATTCTATCACATAGATTCTTTGTATTAATTTCATTTGTTTCTATTGTAGCGCGACCTTGGATGCTTACTCATCAGAATTACAAAAGCTGGCCATGAAAGTTTTGGACCAAATGGCAAAGGCTCTAGGGATGGACACTGAGGATATCAGAGATCTGTTTATCGAAGGACATCAATCAGTGAGGATGAATTACTATCCTCCATGTCCACAACCAGAGCAGGTCATCGGCCTAACACCTCATTCCGATGCCGTCGCACTTACCCTTCTCCTTCAGGCTAATGATGTGGATGGCCTTCAGATAAGGAAAAATGGCATGTGGAATCCTGTTAAACCTCTTCCAAATGCCTTCGTAGTCAACATAGGCGACATTTTGGAGGTAATTTAAAGACTTAGGCCATGTTTGGCAACCATTCTTTTTTTTTTTTTTCACAGAATATTAGTTTACCAAGTGATGAGAGAGGACTATGAGGAGAATTTAGATTGATGGTGCGAAGTGGCTGAAAATAGGGAAAGAAAAACTCTACTCAAAATAGAGCTTTTTCCCTTTATTTTCTGCCACTTCTCACCCTCTCCTCACTCTTGCCTCCCAATTCTCTCCCTCTACCATAATATGCTAGCTCTTTGTAAGTATTTACCATCTATTATCATATTGGCCTCACATATAAGGTTGCACCCTACAAAGTTTGGCAAATCACCTTTTTTTAATCTGACTAATCAAGGAGTAGATGAATCCATCGATCTGCGGGAGATGGAAACACACAACAAATAAAATAATTGGACGACAACGAAAAAGATCGACTACAAAAGCTTACATTATTCATTGACTTGTGTGACTACATCCATTCAAGAAGGCAATCCTGTAGGGAATTTAACCGGGTAGAACTCACCCCTAAAAGCTAGCTGTTAGAGGGAGGGTGCCCATTCCCTTATAACCCATCCCCATCCATTTCACTTATCCGATGTGGGACTATTTACTTTTGTGTGGAACCCCCAACAATCTCCCCCTCCACGTGGAAGTAACGTGGACAATCTCATGTTAGTGTAATTAGGGTTTAAGCAAGGATGCTTAAAGCATTACACCCAAGGTATCTAGTTTGGAATACCAAGTTTGTTGCCTTCAGCCCCTATATATAGAGATACACTAGGGTTATAAGAGGTTAATGGGCTCCAGCCCAAATGGGCCCACTACACTTGATCCATTACCTATTGGGCTTATATTAGAACATACATGGGTTATATTATATACCCAACAATCTCCTCCTATGTTCTACATATAGCACAATCCAATAGATAGATAATGTGATGTCCAAACAAAATTATTGAATCATCCATATCACCATATCAATAAAGATTTGTAACCCAACTGAAAAACAAAAATACTTTAAAGAATAACCAAGAGTTTTAGAAATAATCTAAACTCAAACATAAGCAGTTTCATATGTAGGTGAACTATTTAATCAACGGAAAAGAAAATAATAGTTCACACTGCGCTATAAGGATTCACTCATCAAGTAAGTTATCCTCATCAAGATCCAAATTGAGGCAATCTCCTTCATTTTCGCCAATTCCTGTAAATTACCAAATATGAATTTCATTAAAAATGAATCCAATCATTTGTGTATTTTACTAAAGGTATCTAGTTCTACCAGAAGAACTTAGTACAATTTCATGATGGCTGAAAAAACAAATATCAATATCAATAAGCATCAATGTCAAGTTTCAATCAAGAACAAGACCTAAACAGTTTCTTTTACAAAGAACCATTCCATGTTTCCATTTGGAATGTTATAGGCATCATATCCAAATTGAGTTAAGCTGTATCATCAAGTTTGGAATGAAACAACCTTTCCCAAGAAGGACATGTCATCAAATGTGGAATGACATAAAGATAACTGTTAACATCATTGAAACATATCAAGTGCTTATCTTGGCCAAGATAGGGAGATTCGAAAAATTCAAAATAATATGAATGTAGGTTAAGACACGTCTACACAGTCTTTAACCCCATCTCCCCCACAGTTTTGAATATTCGATCTTTGTTCAGTCCCTTCATAAGAGCATCGGCCATATTATCCTTTGATCTCACATCAACCAAACTGATAATACCTTGTTCTAGAAGATAATTTAGCGTGTCATGTTTCAGCCTGACATGTCTTCTCTTACCATTAAAGAGTGAGTTTTTCACAATCGTAATTGTAGCTTGATTATCACAGAACAAACTTAAAGAGTTAATCTTTAAATGGGTCAATGGAATGTCCAGGATCAGATCCCTTATCCACTCTGCTTCATCTCCTGTAGAAGCTAAAGCATAAAGTTCTGATTCCATAGATGACAGAGCAATACAGGTCTGTCTTTTTGACTTCCATGCAACAACGGCTCCACCCAGTGTAAAAACATAACCACTGGTAGATTTACTGTCTCCTAATTCTGAGCCCCATGATGCATAAGAATACCCTTCAAGGATAGGAGGATGGCCATTATAACATAGAGCATATCCTTGAGTACCCTTAAGGTATCTCATCAGCCTCATAAGGGCATCCCAGTGCTCATGGCCAGGATTACTAGTGAAACGACTCAGCATGCCAACTGTAAAGGCTATGTCTGGCCTAGTGCAACTCATAGCATACATGAGACTACCAATCAGTTTAGAATAATCTAACTGATTCACACTGTCTCCTTCATTAGAGATCAACTTCTTGGTATAATCAAACGGTGTCTCAATCGGTTTACACTCACTGTATCCCCATGTAGAAAGTAGTTTTTCAATATAATGGGCTTGGCTAAGAGTAATCCCTTGCCTTTCAAAACTTACTTTCATACCAAGAATGGTGTCAACCACACCAAGATCTTTCATGTCGAATTCTTGAGCCAAAGTAGTTTTCACGTCACTCATTACAGAGAGATCGGAACCAAGAATCAACATATCGTCTACATACAAGCAAATAATTGCAACCTTATTCGACACAAAACGAAAGTAAAGGCATTTATCTGAGTAACTGGTCTGAAAACCAAAGCTCTTTACTACCTTGTCAAATTTTTGATGCCACAATTTAGGTGCTTGTTTAAGACCATACAAAGATTTGTGTAACTTACAAACTTTGTTCTCGAAACCCTCCATGACAAACCCTTCAGGTTGGTTCATGTAGATTTCCTCTGTGAGGTCTCCATTAAGGAAAGCCGTTTTTACATCCATTTGATGCACAACATACTTCTCAATAGAAGCCAAAGCAAGAAGAATTCTTATCGTTGCCAAATGACAGACCGGTGAGTAAATATCAAAGTAGTCTATCCCACTGACTTGAGTATAGCCCTTAGCTACTAAACATGCTTTATACCGAGCTATGGATCCGTCAAAATTAAGTTTCTTCTTCAAAATCCACTTACAGCCCACAATCTTAGTCCATTTTGGCAAATCGACTAGCTGCCAAGGTTGATTTTGTAACATAGAGTTCATTTCATCATCAATGGCTTCTGCCCACAACAAAGAGTCCCTAGATCTCATCGCTTCCTTATAGGTTGACGGATCAATCTCTACATGGTAGGTCACAAAGTCCTCACCAAAGTTCTTGGGTACTCTATCTCTTGTAGAAACTCTTAAAGGTTCTGATGTAGAAATCAGTGTAGGACAGGTGTCAGAAATATTCTGTTCAAACTCTACAGCGATTCTGTAACCATCTCAGTATCGCCAGGTAGGTTCAAACCATGATCTCTGAGAAATTTATTCTCAAAGAATATTGCATCTCTAGATTCTATAACCAAATTGGTAGATAGATCCAAAAATCGATCAGCAGCACTATCTTCTGCACCACCTAGATAAACACAAGTGTTGGTTCTAGGTCCTACCTTAGGTCTCCTAGGATCTTGTATCCTCACATAAGCAATACAGCCGCAAGTCTTAAGAGTGTCATATCTACAAGGATGTTTATGCCATAATTCATAAGGAGTGGTGGTCAACTTAGAGTGTGGTACTCTATTCAGAATGTTATTTGCAGTTAAAGCTGCTTCTCCCCAATAGCTAGTAGGCATGCCAACTGTCAATAACATAGAGTTTAACATTTCAGTTAACGTCCAGTTCTTACGTTCAGCTATGACATTAGATTGAGGTGAGTAAGGAGCATTAGTTTCAAGTATTATGCCCTGAGAGGCACAGAATTCCTTGAACTCTGTCAAAGTGTATTATCCTCCTCTATCACTCCTAAATCGCTTAATTTTCAAGTTCAATTGATTTTCAACACGATTCTTGAAATTTTTAAATTTATCAAAAGCTTCATCTTTCGATTTTAGGAGATAAATATGACAATATCTAGAAAAATCGTCTATAAAAGTGATTAAATACTTCCGACCACCTCGAGTAGTGAAACTTTTAAAGTCACAGAGGTCAAAATGTATTAACTCAAGAAGTTGTGTGCTCCTAGAAACCGAACGAAAAGGTTTTCTAGTGATCTTGGTTTGTGCACACACTTCACATTTGTCAAATCTAATCGATGTATCTAAAGGTATATCATAAGTTTTAGCAAGTGTGACCATTTTCCTATAGTTCACATGTCCCAACCTAGTGTGTAACAACTTATGATCAATCAAAGTGGAACTAACCTGACTAACGGTTTCATTTGCTAAACTCAATCTATACATACCATCGATTAAGAAAGCACAACCAAAATAATAAGAGTTAAGAGTTAAAGTTACTCTACCACCCAAAAAAGATGAACACATGCCAGCATTGTCTAAAAGACTAATAGAAATTAAATTCATTTGAATAGCATGAACTACTTTAACATTTTTTAAACTTAGTATTTTACCTGAAGAAATGACCAAGTTCGCAGTTCCAATGTGAGTCACATTTGCCTCAGCTCCACTAGCCACTATAACGGTCTCTTTCATGCCAACAGCATCCGTAAGTAGTTTCTTCGAGTTGCAAACATGGCAGGTGGCTCCTGTATCTAACCACCAGTCTGAAGAAGTACTGGCCTTACCATTGCCTAACATGGCAATAAAACTCTTAGGCGCAGCACTGCCCACCATCATATGAGTTTCTTTTTGTGGTGTGTCAGATTTAGCCTTCTTAGGTTGTTTACACTCTGCAGCAAAATGACCTCATTTTCCACAATTGTGGCACTTGCCCTTCTTTTTCTGAAAGATAGTCTTTTTGGCCTCCAACTTCGAATTGTCACTTTTAGGTGACTTGGATTTCCGAGGAAATTTCTTGGGATATGTTACCCCGTTAGCAGCAGACTGTTGCTGTCTAACCATCTCCAAGTTATTCCTAGCTCGATTCTCATCTTCGATTCAAATGAATCGTTTGAGATCATCCAGTCCCACTTGCACCTTTTTCCGATACATCTCGATTTTGAAAGAGTGCCATACAGATGGTAACTTGTATATTATTACACCCACAAGAAACGAATCACAGACAACTATTTTCTCATTATGCAACTTAGATCTCAAATTCTCTAGATCAGTGACTTGGGGAGTGATTTTCTTGTCTTCTTGAAACTTGAAATCCATGAATTTGTCCACCAGATGGGTCTTGGACAATTCCTCCTCCTTCTTGAATTGAGCATCTAAGTTGTCCCATATTGCTTTAGCAGTATTATATTTACTATAGGTTTCTGCAAGACGATCTGAAGGACAATTCAACAAGTAGTCTTTGCAGAAATCCTCATCTCTAAGCCATTGAGATTCATCAACTTCTTCATCTGTCTCAGCAAAAGTCGGTGTAAAAACAATTCATATATTTTAGACCGAATTGAGTCTTTCGCTTCCAAGAGTTAAACTCAGACCCACCAAAGGATTGAAGTTTGACCATCTCAAAAGGCATAGAATTCTTTTCCATTGTATTATTTAGATGAAATAAAAGTTGGAAAGAGTGCACCTGATCTCTAGCAAATAGGGAGCCAAAAAACCCTTCCAAAATAGCGATAGCAATGGAGTTCGCCGACAAGAACTTTCCGCAGTGATTCGACCGCTAACGTTTCTGGACCGAAGAATTTCTCCCACCACTTTTCGGATTGCAACGACCACAATTCGTTTTCAAGAGAAGAGTAACAGTGAGAATCCCCAAAGTGTTGTGAAAGGAAAATAACTTTACTTCCGTGAGAACCCTTGGTTCTTCTACCCACGGCCCAAAATTTTCACCAAAGTTTCAGTCTCCAACGGATTAGGTCTCCGAAAAACGACCCCAAAAAAAAAAACCGAGATTAACCCAAATCAAGAAGAATTTGGACCGCTAGCAAGAAGGCTTCCAAAATTGTCTCAAATCTACTGCTGTGTGAGAGAGAGTAACCCCCCAAACTTCTCACGCCCAAGAGAGCAACCCCAAACTTCAGATCTTGAGGCCCAAAAATTTCGAGAAGAGGATGGCTCGATCAATCAAAATAATGTCAAACAGGGTGAAGAAAAATCACACCCAAGCAAGAGAGTTGATGATGGGCAGACCCAACAAGACCACTGTTTCTACCAACTTCCAGGTGGCAGAGAGAGAGAGAGAGAGAGAGAGAGAGAGAGAGAGAGATAGAGCTTCAATAGAACACCAAAATATGAGATTTCTCAAAGTTGGGTTTTTTATAAACCCACATCAATTCAAGAAACCCACAAACAAAAACTTTATAGAAACCCAATTTCCCAAAACTTTGTTTTATTCCATTTAAAGAAAAACGAAATTCTAAACCCACGACGTTACTGCCGTGAGAAAACCCAAATCGCCCAACCTCTTTTTTCAAAACATATTTTGGGTTTGCAAGAGGCGGCGATGAGATTTTCCTTAATCGGTGTTGCAATTCGAAGATCCCTTCCCTTCTCACGGAAGTCAATTCCAATCTGCAACTGATGAGGGGTTTTCTGAGAAACACAAGAAACAGAAACGTTTTGGAGATGAAACCTACGCCCAATCTTGAAAACCCACGGCCAATAAAGCGATGAACAATTAGGGCTCAATAATGCTTTAAGATTGTTACTGTAATTAGGGTTTAAGCAAGGATGCTTAAAGCATTACACCCAAGATATCTAGTTTGGAATACCAAGTTTGTTGCCTCCAGCCCCTATATATAGAGATACACTAGGGTTATAAGAGGTTAATGGGCTCCAGCCCAAATGTGCCCACTACATATGATCTATTACCTATTGGGCTTATATTAGAACATACATGGGTTATATTATATACCCAACATCTCACCCCTCCACGCAGTGGCAACATGGAACCACAAGATACTACACCGGGATTTCCGAGATCTTCCCCGAGGGACATTCCCGCTCTCGAAGGCAAACCGGGGTTACCACACCCTGAGCTCTGATACCAGTTGTAGGGAACTTTGGACAAAGGAAGGTTAATGAGAAGATTATAGAGTACAAGATAAACAAATGGTCTAACTAAGACCTTTTTGGTGAAAATTATGGGGATGAAGAATAAGACACTTCAGGGCACATTATAATTGTCACTCTCTTCAATACAATTTTTGCCCCCACCAGTTGAAGAACAGGTGTGCACTGGCTTACCACGAATATAGCCTCCAGGAAACATTGAAATCCAGTCACAATTGACTGGCGTCTATCTTTACCCTTGGATTAGACAAACTTGTTGAGAAGGCTAGTCTCGGATTATGCACAAAACAAAATAAACTACAGTGAAGAAAGAAAATAGCACAAAAATAAAGACTCAAAAAGACCTCAAGAAGAAAATAACACAACAAAATAGTAGATGATTTCACCATTGAATCTGGGTTTACTTTCTCATTTTGATGTGCTTTGGCAGATGATAAGCAATGGGGTCTACCGTAGCATCGAGCACCGGGCCACAGTGAATCCAGTGCAAGAGAGGCTCTCCATCGCTACGTTCTACAGCCCACGATTCTCGGCAGAGATTGGCCCTGCATTCAGTCTGATCAACCCACAAAACCCAGCTTTGTTTAAGAGGATAGGCACAGAACAGTGGTTCAAAGGCTTCTTCTCAAAGGAACTCAAAGGCAAATCATATCTTGACTACATGAGGATAGAAAATGGGGAAGCCAATACCAATTCTAACTGAGGATCACTGAATATACTTTTCTGCACAAGTACCAGCTAATAAACAATGTCATGTTGCAAAATAAGTTGGGGGATAACGAAAGGCTTCTTATTGGTTAATGTTGATGGGACCTACCCCATTTCAGTTGTGTTGTGTGACTCTGTCCCATTGCTTCAGCCAATGGGGAGCTGAGGAGTAGCTTTGTGTGGTAGCCCGTGATCTCCTCTCCTTGTATTATTTTTTTTGGAACTTGCCTATCTAAATTTGGGTCTTTTACCAAGGTCCCAATTGGTTATGTACTACAAATAATTTTAGCTAATATACAATGTTTGGTGACGTAAAATGCAATCTGCATGAACCAATTAAAATGTTAACTTGGATGGAATATCACTCATTTCCCTAAAATAGTGGTGAACCGATAACGAAGGAGAGATCACCTCATCAGCAGTGACTAGCAAGGGAATCACATTCAATCTAAATTTTAGTCGGGTCAAACTTTAATGAGGGTTTAATTAATGTCATTCCAAACCACCATTAGTTCCACTGTCACAGCATCCGTGTCTCCGGAATGACCTGAAAAAAAGAAAGCACAATCATACATAAACCAAGTTTTTAAATTTCGGTTTTGGGTATAATTTTGGTCCTCACCGAAACCAAAATTTCTGCCAAAATCCCGAAATTTGGTAGAAGCACTCGAAACGTCCGTTTTGGCCGAAATTTAATATTTTATTAAAAATTTCACCAAAATTGCCGAAATTTGGTAAAATTCGGCAATTTAAAAGTTTTGGTGCAGACCGAAATCCAAAATTTCGGTTTCGGTTCCGACTAAAATCCGAAATTCCGGGTTTTGGCCGAAATTTAAAACCATGACATAATCTACACGAGATCTAATTGAACATATTCATACCAAAATTTGTGTGATCTATCCAAGTGCAAATTATAAAATTAACCAAATAATTCCTCTAGGAAGAATGATAACCATCCATTGCCATTAAAAAAAAAACAAAACAAAAAATGATAATCATCCATCAACCCTCTTAACGAGTGATTTAGATTGTCATTAATATTTTTGGGTCACAAACTATTAACTTTGTGTCACATGGACGGTTTGGATCATCCTACAATGTGGTCCGTACAGTACTTTTTGAAAAATGCAGTACCATAAGGGATTATACCATATAAAATCTCTTCTGTATAAAGATAGTGTAGATAATTGTTAAATCTAACAACGAAGTTGTCAGGATGGCCGAGTGGTCTAAGGCGCCAGACTCAAGTTCTGGTCCTCGAGAGAGGGCGTGGGTTCAAACCCCACTTCTGACAAAATTCTTTTTTTAAATTATCTTGGACATTTTCCTCCATGGTGTCTTCCTATCTCCCATGTATGAAAAGTTTATGGTTTTTGAGATAGAATTTATTCAATTTTTCAGTTTATTTTTTCTCTGAGAGTTGGATTTAAAGGGCATCAATGAAAATTTGTTTAAAATCTACTTATCGTCGTATGTCAAGGAAAATTAAGGGATGGAAAATGAAAAATATAGCCCTGCATTTGTAGGGGTGGCAATGTTAGGGTGAATGTTTAGGACAATTCCTAAAACAAGAGTGTCTTAATATTATTTTTGTACATTTTTTGTTCTGAGTTGGATATTGAAGTGTAAGTAATTCTCAAGTTTCTTCCCTCTTCCCTCTTCCCTCTAAGGGCTCTAACCCCTATGTCCTAACTGTCTAGTTGATATTGTAGAAAAGTTTGGAAAGGAAGAATATTTCTAAAATGTCTAAACTTTTTTTTTACACACCGAAAAAGATAATTGGAACCAACCCAATTCAATTTTTATTTAGAGCGGCCTTTAATTTATCAATATATCACTCTAAAGTAACCATAATCACGTCATTTCCCTCTAAATTGTGAAAAGGAAATATTTTCCCAAGAAATGTTTTTCTTTCAATTCAAACAGGGCGTTCTTGCAAGCCCAGATTTCACCTGTAAAACAAGGGGATCACTAGATTCAGGCTAAAAGTCTGGTTGCCAAACAGATCGGAAAGTCGTCTTTAAGCCCAAAAGAATGGCTATTAAAGACGTCTCACCATAGTTAGCAAAACTCCATTTTATTTTATTTTTGAAATGGAGCAAAATTCCATTTTGAACAGCATTCTTTAAAAAAAAAAAAAAAAAAAACATGTTTGATTGGTTTGCGGTCAGAAACTCCGTTTAAAACTTTTACAGCGAAAAAAAACTCAGAAGACAATTTAAACTCATTTTGAACATATTAAACACGTTTTTTTGGGCAACTTCCGAACTTTACACCCACTATATTTTGTAAATGACAAAATTTTAAACGCATTTTTTGGCCAATTAGCCTAGGGATCCACATTCAGATGTCTTGTAAGCCTGTTTGGAGTGTTTGGGCCTTGTTCTTGGGGCTTAGTGTGAAATTCCAGGATTAAAAAAAAAATCTACAGATGAAGTCATTTCGGCTAGGGTTAACCATCCTTTTGTTTATCTCTGCCAATAAATAAATACCTTATTCAGCCTTCACTTATGTTTAGCGATTTCAAATTCCCGAAGAACCCATGGCTTACAAAAGCCTCCCAAAATCAAACAGAAAAAACAGATATTCTGTACCAAACAATGAAACTCCCAATATTTCTTCATTCATCCATGCACCGTGATGCATTCTGTTTACAAGCCCATTTGACATTCTTCATGATAACTAAACAATATGACGGTTGTTTAGTGTTTCAGAGTCTTCTAATTTCTCTGTAATTCGATTACTAGACAGTAACAATGCAATATGAAGTAATAAATGACTGGCAAGAGATGCTAGTTCTTGATAATATACGGGGAATGTCCAGTATACAAAATAATACAGGTACAAAAGAATCGGAGAGAAAAGCAAAAGTAGAAAACAGAAAAGTCTAATAGATATCAAAAGAATTTCAGAATAGCTGAATCCATGACTAATATTTTCTATATGATTCAAACATTTTTATACGCTATCCGGACCAGTGGCTTCATTCCCCTCTCCAAACACAAGTGTGTTGTTCTCGGTATCAAGTTTTTCCAATAGTAGTATAAGGACTAGAAAATTCTTTCACGTATAATGATGAAAGAATGCATAATCTTGTAGCAAGCATCACTTTCATATCTGAACGTAGCAAGGACAAACATAGGGTAAGGACAAACTCCGGATATAACAAATAAAACAAGTACTGGATGTAAAAGATGAGTATTATCGATGCATCAGAATTGCTAACTTCAGTATCTTATAACTACATAGCGATATCCCATTCCAAATAGCTAAACTTCTAACGTGGTCAAAATGGGCAAATGCTGTTTGGATAAATGATAAAGCCTATCACCAAAATATTAAGCAAATCAAACAGCAATAGCTTTCAAATACGATGACACTTATGAGTCAATAACAAAGATTTCCATCACCGACAATGTTTGCTGTTCAAATAGCACACAACTTGCTCTGTGGAAAACCTGTCATGACTTTGTGCCACTTGAGGAGAACAAAACATGGGCGAAGGAACCCCAAGCCACAATATTTGATGTAGGTGCAACATGCTACATGGGAGAAATCAAAGCCACATTATTTGAGGAAGGTGAGACATGCTTACAGAAAATAGGCCTACGGAAGAAAAGAAATAAGCCATAGAGATTCGCTCATAACAGAAGGGATTACCCACATATCATGCTAATAAGAGTAACGATCGATTGCTAGCCTTATTAGTTAGTCAAGTAGTCGAGGTCATTAGAGAACCCCAAGAACACACAACGATAAATCAACCAGCAGCTGCCAGGTTGGCAGCTTGGCTATCAGATTGTTGGTAGTTTACACTTTTAAAAGTCTGACATTAAAAACCGCATGCTTTCTATCAGATATTCAGATTTTAAAACGTTATCTTTCAGTTTGTAGAAGAAATGGTAGCGAGCTAATTTGGCTGGTTTATGTCGTGGTTAGCAAAGATTCTATTTATGCACTTCCTGAAATTTCATATTAAATGCCCATTATTTGAATATGTTTCCACATGTATCTGTATTTTATTTTTTTTGAAATGGCACATGTATCTGTAATTCTATAGGATTTCCATCGAAATTTCTATTCAAAATCGAGATTTCCATTTCCATCATGACTGAAACACATACAGAAATGAACCTATAAGCTATAACCTTGGGTGAACAAGACAAGAAAGAAGAAGAAGACAATATTTGGGCACAAGGGTAGAAAAAAATATCATAAGATGCGTTGATTTTGGGATTGGATTTCAAAGTATCTGAGAAACGAAGAAAGCCTGCAAGTTTCCTTTTATTCAAGGAAAAACTCAAAAGAATCCTTTGGAGAAAGAGGTGCTAACAACGTACATGTAAGAAGAAGACCATAGACAAAGAGGAATTTACGAGTTTCACAACCAGTAAAGGAGTTGAGAGAAGGCAAGGGGGGGGGGGGGGAGGGGGGATTAATCACCTTCCAATCATATAATCTGTTACAAATGTAAACATGTCAATTTTTTTTTGAATGGTGTAAACATGTCAATAATTCCAAACAATTAGCCTCTGCCTTAAAGCTTCAACTCTTATGATGCAAAGGCGAAAAAAATGAAAAAGGCCTAATCGCTAATTACTAACAATAGCCCATCTAGAACGAAACCAACATCTCCTTTCATCAAGTTGTTCTCCAGACCAATCAGTATTATGGAATCTTGTGGACCAGATTTTCATTAGCATGGAATAATTATGGCAGCATCTTTTATTAGACAAAGTAGATTCAATAAATAAAAGTCCATCTATATAATGGCTAGGACTGTCCAACTAGCAAGAGTCCTACGCTGTGGGTCTATAATGGAGCTTCCCAAATGAAAGGTCAGGATCACATACACATGGATGAGTGCCTAACATCGCAGAGGAAAAGCAAAAAGTGACTAACAATGTATACTTTTTCATTAACAACATTTAATTTTGCCACAAAAAAGTGACTAACAATGCATACTTTTTCATTAACAACACTTAATTTTGCAAAAAAAACAAGTGACTAACAATGTATACTTTTTCATTAACAACACTTATTTTTGCCAAAAATTCCGAAAACGCTTCTTCACTCATGAAAAAAGAGGCTGAAAAAGCGTCAATCTAAAGGTTACACATGAGGTTAAATTAAATGCATGGTTTTAAATTTCGGCCGAAACGTTTCGTTTCGGCCGAAATATTTCGGTTTCGGTGGAAACCGAAACGAAATTCACTGTGAGTCGGAAAAGTACCAAACTTCGCCGAAACGTTTCGGAAATTTCGGCCGAAACGTTTCGTTTCGGTAAAATTTTGGTGAAACGTTTCGGAAATTTCGGTGAAACGTTTCGGTGAAATTTCGGAAATTTCGGTGAAACGTTTCGGAAATTTCGGTGAAATTTTTACAAGATTTCATCCGAAATTTCGTACCGAAACCGAAACGTTTCGGTTTCGGTGATGACCGAAACCGAGATTTAAAACCTTGATTAAATGTGGCTGAGACTGTGAGAGAACGAGAAGGTGTTAGATTAAATATCTAATCAACCCACTCCCAGCCCTTAAAAATACAGAAACTCAATTCCAAGATAAAAAAAATCGAATCATGATTTTTTTTTTTTTTGAACTTCTTCACTAGCCTGTCAAACTACAAATTCAGTTGAGCTATGAACACTCAATCAAATTTTTGGTTGAGTGGATGTTAATGGATGCATCAACTTGGGCCTACAATGAATAAGATCAACTAGTATAGATTCTAGATCGTGTCAGCTAGCCTAAATTAGAGACTCGACAACTATGTAGGTCATGTGTTTCACTTCCATCAAAGCCTAAACTGTGACGGTCTCATACATGCAGTTGTGATCTATGACAGGCATAGGGATAAAAATGCATAATATAATCTATCGTCCCTGGGCAACACAATCCAATTCATAGAAACCCTGCATTCATCTGAAAATAAGTCATCAGTCATCCTTATGCTGCATGACCCAGACCCTACTCGAGATGCTAGAGTAAGTCATTGAAAGGCCACAAAATGTCTCATAAAGAATCTAATAAATCAGATAAAAAAAAAGGTACCACAACATCAACAATGAGCACAAATCAGTAGAGATGCAAACATGGGTCGGATCAGGTTGAACTTTTGCTGAAAAATGAATTGGAATAAACCCTAACCCGACCCGATTTTACAGCAAAAGCTCATCCCCAATTCCCAAAAATTGAACCGAGTTGCACCCCTACAAATAAGCATACAATATTACAATCTAGTGAAGTAAAAGAGGAAAACCCATAGATAAACAGGGTGGGGGGAGAGAGAGAGAGAGAGAGAGAGAGAGAGAGAGAGAGAGAGGAGAGATAAGATACACTAACAAAAAGCTTCCTTTCTACATTCATCTGAATATGTCAAACAAACTAAGGACATGTCAAACAAAAAGCTTCCTATCCTAAATGTAATTTCTTGTGGGTTTATAAAAGCAATTTCTAGAATATAACCAGCACCCATGGAGTCAATTTAATAATAGGAAATGAATAGAATAGAATAAAATAGCGCCATTTGCATAGGCACAGTGAGATAAAATTATTAAAAGAAAAAAATACCATTAAAAACACTAATGAAGAACATGCAAAACAGAGAAAAAAAGGGTTTTTTTGCTTCTTTAAATGAGGAGATAGAGGAAAATAAAAATAAAGAAAGGGGGTCATTTTTTCTACTGACCTTTTGGGCACATGAGCAGCTTAGGAAG
The DNA here is from genome assembly GCF_043159265.1 of Tasmannia lanceolata. NCBI lineage: Eukaryota > Viridiplantae > Streptophyta > Magnoliopsida > Canellales > Winteraceae > Tasmannia > Tasmannia lanceolata. The sequence goes on from NW_027518692.1 coordinate 48,589,445, forward strand.
AGAAGAAACAGCCATGATTCGAATAGCCAAACCCTAGTTTACTTTTTTCTGTTGTTTTTCTGTCGGCAAAGAAAGAGAAAGAGAAAAAGACTTGGAGGGGGATCTCTCTCTCTCTCTCTCTCTCTCTCTCTCTCTCTCTCCTCTCTGTTGGGGGAGAATGAGGAGTGTCTATCTGCCTCTGGAACGGTTTATGGTTTATACTGTTTTGGGCAGACGAGAAAGGAGAAAGGAGAAAGCTCTCTCTCTCTCTCTCTTTCTCTCTGTACTAGGTTGTGCCCCAAAAACTAGGGATGCATGGGGTCAACCCCGACCGACTGGTTCACCCGATTTTGGCTTGGGTTGGATTAGCTTTTCTTCGGATTGAAGTAAAAAGGCAGTTTGGAGAATAGTGGAATAGTGGTAAGTATTGTTTTGGTTGCAGAGCAGTCTTCTAGGAGCGTAGTGGAAAAAGTAGAGAGAGAGAGAGACCTTTTCCGACCATTTCCACTATTATTGTTCCAAATTTTTCTTCGTAGAATTTGGGCAAAAAAGCAATCATGATATCTAAAACATGCTAGGTAATCTAGTGAAAGTTCATTGCAATATTGGCAAGCAATCGGTAGCACATTTGAATTATTTTCATCAGCTAGGGTTGAGGGAATGCTACATTCGGCTGTTGGAGAAAGGCGTTATTTATCTTTTATACTTTAACACTCCTCCGCACATGTGGCCCACTTGGCAAACACGTGGCCCATGTGGTCCCACTTTGGGCAAACCATCGCATGTGGATTTTTATTATCTGTGAGGTTTGAACTCGAGACCTTTGGCTCTGATACCGTATTAACTTACTAACTTCTTAAAAAGCTTAAGCTGTTGGAGAAGAAAGGTGTTATTTATCTTTTATACTTTAAAACAAACCAACCCGAGTTGCACCCCTAGCAAAATCATTTTTCATGGGGTGGATTGCAGGAGAAACATTTCTCGTGGAAAAGTTTTTCCTAAGGATTTTTTTTTGGGATTTAGAGGAAATTGATAGGATCATGGCTCTTATTTAGAGAAATATCATTATAAATTGAACATTCCTTTAACGTTAGAAACAAGAAATTTTGGAAAAGTATTTCTTTTCCAAACAATTCCCAGTGCCCAAAGAGTTTTTTTTTGAACGATAATCATTCTTGTCGAGGAAAATAATAATCGTACGGCATTGATCCAATGCTGCATGTATACTGAATCAGTGATTAGTACTGCATTTATCCACTGCCACGTGTATAGTGATTAGTACGCTCATGAATATTGTTGCCCATCACCAGTCTGCTGGTTCCACCCTCATCGGATGATTTTAGACCTTTTGATCAAACATTATGAAAAAAAAAATGTCGTTGATCATGTCTTTAACCGGTCAATTTTTTCATGCCTTGATCCTGTAAATAATATCTCCACTCAACATCAGAGTTGGACCCACTTGATCACTCTGTGATGGTGGGGCTCTCCTTATCTGGAGATCCCACTTTCACCTTTCATTTTTTCTAATTTCCTTCTCTATATTTTTTTTTTTTTACCTTATTCCATTCATTTTAGGCACCTTATGCCATTACTTTTTATTTCTTAAGGCAAATTTCAAAGCCAGTTTTAACACTATTATAACCATTATTTGCAAATAATCATATTTAAGTTCACAACTATTTATATATGAGATTATATGCAAAGAAAAAAAACATAGGTATCAAAAGAGGTTCTTTCTAGAGTCTAGATGCTATTGAAAGTCAGTAGATTCTAAGCTTATACACTACTGAGAATAATATTGTCTGTTAGATTTAGACAGGAACTCAGTTGGTTCTAGGTGCAGACATGCCTTGGAACCTAGTTAGTTCCAGACAGAGTGTATCTAGAACAAATTGAGCTCCTATATACAATTGCTTCTAAACAATTTCCTTAATGCAACCCTAGCCCAACCCAAGATAGCATTCCCTCAACCCTAACCAGCCCCTAGGGCCCAGGAAGGCCATCCCGCTCTAAATCTCTCAACCCAAACCAGACCTACCTAACATTTTTTTCCCCACATTGGGTTGGGTTGGAACGGGTCGAGTTGGGTTTGGGTTGGCCTAGGACTAGGACTAGGACAAAAACAAAATACCTATAAGATTTTGAATTGCAACAAAATTAGAGGACCGGTTGGGTTTGGGTTGGGTCAAACTGCCCAAGGCCTCTACCCTAACCAAACCCGAAATTAATTCCCAACCCAACCCGAGGAAATGCAAACCCAACCCGAGGCGAAGATTTTCTGTTTTGTGGCATGAGTTGTCCTTTCTTTGGAGTTTGTAAACCTTGAGTCATGTCATGTCCAGTGTTGCTATTGCTAAGACCATGGGCTCTAGCTTTGGGCTTGATTTGAGTACAATCCTTTGTCTCCTACCACTACATGATACATGGTTCTTACCAAAACAGAATATTCAAGAGCCAGCACATGACTTCTTGCCATTTAGAACTTAGGCCTGAGAATTATCTTAGGTTATTAAAAGCTTCACAATTGTTTCATCTCAACTAAACTATATACTAATATACACTTGCAAGTAGATTTGATATCGTTCTTTTGCTAGTTAAGCAAGAATCTCATTAGAGAGGGAAAGAAATATACAGCATGAATTTCATTAGATAGAGAGAGAGCCTAAAATAAAACAGCAGCCAAAGAAGGATTAAAATATGCAGAGGAAATTCGAAAAATCTAAAACAGACATACATACAGATGCCAAGATGGACTTTTAAATCATGAGAAGCAACATCCAAAACTGAAGCTAGGTGAGCCAAGAGCAATATAAGAATATTCAAATCAGCAATGAGTTACCCCCACCCTGTCTTCCTGTGGAAGATCATCAATTCCTTTGCGAGCCAGTTCACTAGGTTTCCTTGACAAAGAATATGGGAAATCCTCCAAGCCCGATATTGAAATATCTTTCCTTCTTAGATCAAGTTGGCCGGATTCCATGGAGAAGGGATTTTGCATCTATTGCAGAATTGAATCACATTCAATCCAGATATTGGGATTGTGCAGGTGCTGATCAATGAAAAGATGCACTACAATATAAAAATTTCTCCTAATTCTGATTCTTTGAACAGGAACCCAGGTCCAAGTTGAATCCGCAAATAAAGCAATGTAAAAACATAAGGTATTCATGTATCCAAATGTTTGGATACATCATTGTATTTTCCAAGAAGCTCTATATTATCCCTTGTATTTTGTTTCGTGTTTGTCTTCAACTGAACATGCTTATACTACTTTCTATACCGCTTCAGAATTCAAGATGTGCTCATGTTGGATAAGTTTTATCCCTTCATTTACTTCATCTAAATCAATCCATGGAAAGTACTTTGAGCCTGAAAGTTTTTATTATAACTTTTTTTTTTTTGAAAGTTCACAAAAGTTTTTATAACTTTGAACCATCATTAGAAGTACTTTTTAACCTTTAAGTTTCAGCACTCTCATTGGCAACAATGGCATGAACATTTAGGAATATGACAAAAACCCTGGACTGTCCCTTCTATACAATCTAAGACTAATCCACTCTGGACTTGGAAGTTTGGGTTTTACATCTCCTGGGTTTAGTCCCATATTGGAAACTCAATAAGAGTTTCTTGGTGATATGAGGAATCTCTTCTCTCTTCTCTATGCATTGCCAACTCCAAGTGGCTTAGACTAGAGAAGTGAGTTAATTGAGTACTGTTTAATCGCATCAAGAGCATTAGAGAAAGATAAAAAGTTTTGCAGAGATGAGTGTAGTAAAACCAAGCTAATTGAGCAGTGTTTAATCATGAGACCAAGACTAGAGTTTTCTTAAACACATCTCCTTTGTTGTAACAATATTCTTTGTTGTTTACAGTCTTCAAATCTACCCAATGGAGTAGATCAAGACATCACTTTTAATGAATATTTTCAATCTTTAATCTTTTAGACCAACTTGATTTGATCTAGACTGAACCAAATGTTTGTCTAAGATCTTAGCATTTGATCGACACCCTACATGTACGTATGTCCATATTAGTTTGTAACACACTGATCTTGGTTACCCTAATTAGGGTTTAACCTTCAGAGTGAGATAGAGTTATAGAAATAACTCTTTCAACCCCTAAATCACTTATGAGTTTAAGTGAATCTAACCAATTTTACATGCATTCAAGAAAATGAGACTCAAGTACACTAATCCTAATTGGTGGTAAAAACCAAATCAAATGTACAAATTGAGTCTGGTATGGTTGAATGCCGGAGATAGTATTGCCTAAATCCATTCCACATTTTCAAGACTCCAACTATCTTCAAGAAACGACACTTGCAACATGACTCAAAGCCAAGAATCACAGTTAAGGAATCAGTCAAACTACAAGACTATTTCTAACATCCAAAACTGAAATAACGAAGTGAAGCTTAGGTCTCATTGTCAAGATAAGGATCGTAACTAGACGCTACAAAAGTCTCCCTCGCTAAGCTACCAATGACAACTTTATAAACTAATTTCATAAAAAATAACACAATGAGATAAGAGACACCAACGTTTCTTCTTTTTTTTTAAAAAAAAAAGACAATAAAAGATCTTATGACAACAATTATAACAATGTGTGCATGATTCTCTTCTAGATAGCTTTTGTCTGTGTGATTTGTAAACAAGTATACAATAGCTAGAGTTAATTTGTTGTTTTGGTGCTTAACTAAACTGAATACGAGTTCCACCACTCAAGACAAAAATGATTTAGGAGCTTTTGCAAAGGAGAAACATCATTAAGGTAGAGAGTAAGCAAGCGATTGATGATGAAAGTGGACATCTTAAATGCCAGAGTCAAACATAATTGACCGGTCAACTCTAGTAGCCAATACAAGGATAAAATCTCTTGAAGCTAGTTCAGTATCTCACATTGTGGCCTCATAGCGATGAATTTTCTTATTTTGTGACGCTTCTCGTGAAGAGAATTCTTTAAGAATTCAACTTGCAACAAAAATCATCTATAACATCTGTTTTTCACATTCGGTACAACCTTAGACAATGCGATATGGGACATTTGGCAGAGGCATGTCCACCCCTGGTTAGGATCATGCATTTCTCCATGTGATGCATGAATTCTTGAAACTTACTAGGAACTTCTGATGTGAGTCATATCTCATACCAGTAATTCAGAGAAAAAACAAATAAAGAACAGGAAGCCCCATCAGTAAGAGAAACTAGCTAATAAGTAAGATGGTAGCAATTACATTATCAACCACTGTGTACTGGTAACGATATTACACATTACAAGTGATTAACCGTAATAGAGGTCCTGGTTGATTTTTCGTATGGCGAGAAAGAGAAAAGTCCTATTGGCAATTATGGATACCCAATATGTTTAGGGTTCCATTTGCTGTTGAATTTTCAGTGACCGTTGGGTTGTCCAAAGACTACCAGCACCACAACCCAGGTGGAGTTCCCTCAAATACATGATTGATTTCCAAGATGCATTCATGTCAAAGTAAGAAAGAGTGTGTGTCATTTGATCCCAGTCTTCAAGTCTACTGAAAGCATATAATGCTCGAGTCAGCTCAGAGGCTCGGACAGTGGCCCATAATAGTTGAGAGAGAAGCCAATACAATAACAGGGAATTTACAAGAGCAAGGGCCAAAGAAAGGTTTTATACATTGGAATTTTGTTGCCTTAGTTCTAGGTCTCAAAGTTTGGTGTTGGAAGGTTGTGTACTCTGTTTTATCACTACCTACACCTCATTTTGCATATATAGCCGATCCTTTGATTCCAAAAATAAAGCGCACGGAAAAACCCACGACATCTACAGGGAAAAAAAAGAGGTCTGTTCCAACCATTATCAAAACCAGCATTCTAAAGAAGTCTCCAGATCTCAGATTGACCATTGGATCATTCCAGCCCCGTTAAATCACAAAAATGAAAAATCTAACGGTTAAAAAACAATTAATCAGGAAAAGGATGAAGTTTGAAGTTCCCAACTTCACAAGTCTGTCTAGTTATGACACTAGGGTCATCTGCCAAGTGATTTTCTGGGTTCCAGCTGGATAGAATAAAATCATCACTGAAATTGATGTAATAACAATGATAAAGAAGGTGCTAGTTGTCATAGTTGAACTTCCTCCACAAGCTTTGTTCCCCAGACAAAAAGACAGGTAAATGACTGAAATGATATGTATTATAACTTGACATTTCAAGCCAATTATTCCACCAGTTTGGTAGAGGAGGTGAAAACAACCACTAGCTTGGTTGGATGCCCTGGCAAAAGTAAATTTAGCAGCTATTTCACAATGCAATGGCCCAGATAATCCCTCACTATGTAAACATCACTTGCCACAAGAAATATGAAGTTGTATCATAACTAATGTTCAGAAAAATAATGACTAAAAACACCAATTTATTTACACCCAGCAATCAATTTCAGAATGCTCAGATGTCCTCATCCTTCATTAAGGGCTGAAATCCTGAATGAGAAGGTACTAGAACAAGAGGTGCGAGCGCGCGCACACACAAATATACATAGACTACCATAGGAAGGGTGTGTACCAAAACTCAGATCCAAGGATCATCCTAACCCATCCAAAAGTGGAGGGAAAAATGGACATACATTGTTTGTCCACAAATCTGCCAATTTTTCCCTCAACTTTTGGATGGGTTATGATGATCCATAGGATCTGATTTTTTGTGGACACGCTATCTAGGTAAGGGCCTTTCAAATTAATGGTCTGGATCACCAAAAAAATGTGGGCCCGCCCTGTTTTGTGAACTAAAGCTTATACTCAAATTTTAGAAATTCCTAGCTTATCACCCCAACTATTTTAGAAATTCCTCACTCATCAAGCACTCAAAAGCCATGTATATAGTGACAAACATTTTTCACTCACCACTGTCTTAATTAGATGACCTTGGGCTTTGCCACTCCAAATCGGATTTTCTCAAACTCACAACTGGCAAATCTCATAAATACAATCTCTTAAGATTAACCAATTCTCCAATGCCTTGAGGTAGTTCTCTAATGGCCGCACATCCTTGAGATATAGAAATTGTAGTTGTTTAGGTCTCCTTTAAGCGATTCAATACCGGTACTTGTAAGACCAAGATTCGTAAGAAGCACTAGAAATGGTCTTAGGCATAAGTTTTCTTGGACGAACAACCACAGCAATTAGGCCTAATTGGAAGTCTCTCTATTTGGTTACGCATTAATGAAACCTCTCAACCCCTTCCCACATATTCTCTTTGGGTGTCTCATCCAAGCTTTTACAAGGAATTTTGGGGTTGTAGCAAATTCTCGAATCAAGTCGTGCATCTTGACATAATCGCTATACTTCTCTTCCAAGAGGCATGCATCCTTTAATCTTTCAATGATGTGGTGCCCTTTATTTGATGCATCCTCCCGGTTATCAAAATTATGAACAAATCCTTCCATTGCCCAATATTCTAACAGCTTAGTTACATCTATGGTATATTCTTCAGGATATAGTGCACAATAAGAGAAGCAGAGTTTGAACTTCAGAGATCGAATAACTTTAGGCTCCATACCTTCAATCTCTGGGGCAGACGATTCCTTGAATGGCCTTAGTGCATCCAGCCACACCTCTTTCCTTTTCTTTCCTCGCATAGCTCTTCCCACCGTGATGATTAACCACCACACTCTTTCACAACCTCCTCCGCTAGCTCTCGGATGTCCGGCGAAAGCACTACCTCGCCTGCTTTCTCGTGGAATGATACCCACAACCTCGCCAGCAAACTTAGCCACAACCTCCATTATCGACTATACTGTGAATGAAATGTGTAGCTCTTCCTCCTTGATGCTAACAAATACCTGGGTGAAGCCAAGGGGGATGACAGAGAATCAGAGATTCGTGAAAACAAAACAAAACTCTGAAAAGAAAAAAGCAAACTTAGCCACAACCTCGTGAACCACTCTCACGGGGGGATTTTATTTTTATCCATTTAGGGGAAATATCACTGCCCAAAAAAATAATGATTCAATGACTTTTGGTCAACATCTCTCCATTTTGGTGCAGTAGAGAATGTGAAGTGGTGGGGCCCAAATAAGGAATCTTTTATTTTTGGGAAAAATACACTAGACCCTTGTGCTTTCAATTTGTAACCCCTAATGTTTAAAAAGTCTACTGTGGTTTCAATTTGTATAAGATAGGCCCTCAGTTGACCGTTCGTCTAGCAATTGAAGAGTTATGATGATTGATGATCTAACGGAGCTGATTTTTTGGGCACACCCTATCTATGTCAGGGCCCATCACACTACAAAAACACAGTGGGCTCACATTGTTTGAATGATTCAAAGCGTTCATTTGATGGGCCTTGACATAGATCGGGTGTGCTTAAAAAATCAGCTCCACCGGATTATCCTAACCCTTCAATTTGTGGACGAACCATTAACTGAGGGGGTCTACCTTACACAAATTGAAACCACAAGGGATCTACTTGTAACTTTTTAAACATTAGGGGTTAAGTTGAATGTGTTAGAAACCACAGGGATCTAGGTGTATTTTTTCGATGTGGTCACCATCATGCAAATGCTCTGTTGAAATAACTGCACTACAGGATTTCAATGGGTACATCATTTGTTTTGCTAGATTAACAATCCAAATCATGCTTATGTGGGTGTTTATGGATAACAAATATAATCATGTTTCCTTTCAAACTCGCCATTTATATATTTTTTCCTCTACAAATTTGATTTTGCGACATGTATTCGCCCCGCCCAGAATTTACTCACATGCATAGCATGAGTGGGGCCCACCACTTTGCACCTCATGATTTTTATATAATGGGGCACACCATCTCTATCCAAACCCATCCATATGGTGGGGCCTACCATTTTACACTCATGAGTGGGCCCACCATTTTACCTCTAGGGTGGATAAGGGTTCAGATCAAATGGGAACGGTAGCCGAAGCTATGATCCAAAAATACACAGGTAATGATGATTTTAGGAAAAAATGCCAATGGAGGACACCAAAATACAAGAATTGTCAACGGGGACACAATTTTGAAAAAATTGTTAAAGAGGGTTGATAACCCCCTTTAGAGAGTTTGGTAACCACATTTAGAGGGGTGATAACCCCTTTTACAGACTTGATAACCCCCATTTTGTCCCTCTCTAACAATTTTTCAAAAGTATGACCCCCCACTGGCAATTCTGTATTTTGATGTCCCCGATTAGCAATTTTTCCATGACTTTAAAAGGCCCAAGGCCAGACCCAGAATTTATTAAGAAAAAAAATTATACTAGGGATGAAACAAAACTAGCGAACGACCGCAGCCAGAAACTAGTATAAAAGGCTTAAGAACAAGCCATTAAAACAGAAAACTTAGCTGGAAGACAGATCAGTAAAAAATTAATGTTGATTTTTAATTAATAAGAAATAATTTTGGTGGCATCCAAAGACGCCCCTAAGACCCTGTTTGGATCGCAAGAAAATAAAAAATTCTAATAGTCCGGTAAATTTTTTATTTTCACGATTTAGAGAAAATGGTATGATTATGGTTAAATTTAGAGAGGGATTATCGTACATTGAAGGTCACTCTTAGTAAATATTGTATAGGATTGGTTCAACGGTGCAATCAATGGAAGTATACCTATGTATTGGTTCCATATCATTTATTGAAGGTCCCATTGCTCCACAGTCCACCCACGGGAGTAAACATGTTGACTTGTAGCAGCAGCGCATGTTTGGCATAAGGGTGGCAATGCAATCAATGGAAGGATACCTATGTCTCTCTCAACTCTAGAGAGAGAGAGACCCCTCAGTCCCTTGTGGTGCAGCCGTGCAGCAGTTCTCGTGTAGTGGTGGCCCCAACGAACTACACCTGTACCTTAGAGAGAGAGAGAGAGAGACCATATCTGTCCCTTGTGGTGCAGCCGTGCAGCAGTTCACGTGTAGTGGTGGGCCCAACGAACTACACCTGTACCTTAGAGAGAGAGAGAGAGTGAGAGACCATATCTGTCCCTTGTGGTGCAGCCGTGCAGCAGTTCACGTGTAGTGGTGGGCCCAGCCAACTACATCTGTCCCTTCTGGTGCAGCTGTGCAGTAGTTCACGTGTAGTGGTGGGCCCAACCACGGAATCCTAAGCTGTTATTTGATTTTCTCCTTAAATGGAAACGTACACTTAAGGGTGGCAATGGTTCGGTTTGACCCCCAAACTGATATTGTTTCGGTATGATTCTACCCAACCGAAACCAAACCAGATTTTGAATCGGTTTAAACAAACCGAATTCTCAGTTCTGTTTCGGCTCGGTTCGGCCAATTTCGCCACCCCTTACTCATAATCGTTGGAAATCAGGGGCAACTGTTTGATTTTGGTTCAGTTTGAAATTTGAATCGGTTTAGTTCTACCGAACCGAAATTTGAATCGGGAATTTTCGGGTCGGTATCATCGGGTCGGGTTGGGATGGGTTGGGATTGGGTCCATCTACGGCCAAACAGAAAAATACAAGAAAGAAAAACATAATCCTGAATAAATAATGATAAAATTAGAGGTCGGGTCTGGTTTGCCAAGGCCTCAACCCTCACTAGGGCTGCAAACGAGCTGAGCCGAGCCGAACATTGGGGTGTTCATGCTCGGCTCGCTAAGTTTGAGGCTCGGCTCGTGACGAGCTTTTTTTTTTTGGGGCTCGTGTTCGGCTCATCAAATTTTAGCAAAGCTCGAGCTCGGCTCGTTTAGTAAACGAACGAGCCCGAGTCGAGCTTTTAATGAGCAGAGCCTAAAAAATCAAATAAATACCATTAAGTAATATATATATATATATATATATATATATATATATATATATATATATAGAGGAAAGTGTTGGTGAGCTTAAGCGCCCAATCACATCAGCGCCCAATCACATCCTAACCCATCCATTTGTGGAGGTCAAAATGGACAGACATTATTTGTCCACAAATCTGCCCATTTTTGTCCTCCACAAATGGAGGGGTTGGGATGATCCTATGGAGCTGATTTTTGGTACACACCCTACCTTGCAAATGAATGGTTTGGATCACCACAGAAAATGTGGGACCCATGTGATTGGGGCGCTTAAGCTCATGGTGAGCTTAAGCGCCCCAATCACATGGAGGCCCACTTTGTTAGGTGATCCAAAGCATTCATTTTAAAGTCCCTTACATGGATAGGGGGTGTACTAAAAATCAGCTCCATAGGATCATCCTAACCCCTCCATTTGTGGAGGACAAGCTTAAGCACCCCTATCTATCATAAGGCCTTTAAAATGAATGCTTTGGATCACCTAACAAAGTGGGCCCCCATGTGATTGGGGAGCTTAAGCGCACCAAACCTATGGTGCGCTTAAGCTCACCAACAGTTTTCTCATATATATATATATATATATATATATATATATATATATATATATATATATGAGAAAACGGTTCCTACACATGTGTAGATAAGTTATCTACACACTAGCTTAAAATACAGTGGGGGCCACAATATTTGGGTGATCCAAACCATTCATTTTTAAGGCCCTCATATAGATAGGGTGTCCACAAAAAATCAGATCCATAGGATCATCCTAACCATTCGAACTGTGGAGGCAAAAAATGGACTAATTTGTGAAGGTTTAAAGACATCCATTTTACCTCCACAAATCGTAGGGTTGGGATGATCCTATGGATCTGATTTTTTGTAGACACCCTATCTATGTGATGGCCTTTAAAATGGATGGCTTGGATCACCCAAACAATGTGGGCCTCCACTGTATTTTAAGCTAGTGCGTAGAGAACTCTTTACACATATGTGTAGGAACCGTTTTCTCATATATATATATATATATATATATATATATATATATATATATATATATATATATATATATATATATGAGAATAGAGTTCCTAGGGTGTCACCTCATATAGCTTATATGAGGTGGCGCTTAAAAACATAAGGGGCCCACTTTGTTTGAATGATCCAAAGCATTCATTTGATAGGCCCTCACATAGATAGGGTGTGCCCAAAAAATCAACTTCATAGGATCATCCTAACCCTTCCATTTGTGGAAGTTGAAATGGATGGGTATAAACCTTCATAAATCTGCCCATTTTTAACCTCCATAAATGGAAGGGTTAGGATGATCTTATGGACCTGATTTTTTGTAGGCCCCATATCCATATAGGGGCCTTTCAAATGAGTGGTTTGGATCGCCCCAAAAATGTGGGCCCCTCATGTTTTGTGAGCGCCACCTCATATAAGCTATATGAGGTGACACCTTAGGAACTCTATTCTCTCTCTCTCTCTCTCTCTCTCTCTCTCTATATATATATATATATATATATATATATATATATATCTAATACAATAAGCTGGGATGAAAAGAGGAGAGTTTTTTCGATTTTTTTGAAAATCACATGAGAATTACACGTCACATTTTTTGACTTTTTTGAACAAATGCACCCATTCAACTCATATAATTTCAATCCTACCCCCCCCCCCCCCCCTTTATGCTTTTAACAAAGGCACCCATTAGATCTTATAATTTCAATCCTACCCCATACTTTATGCTTTTAACAAAGGCACCCATTAAAGCCGTATAATTTCGATCTTACCCCCCTCCTTTATGGTTTTTTAATTAAAAAACTATAGGGTGATCTTGACCATCTGATTTAAGATAAGAGGAATTATGGAAACATCTATTGATTGGAGGGCTAGGATCGGCCTATGGAAATGATTTTTGGGGCACAACCTATTTATGTTGTGTTCAATCACATGGACGGTTTGGATCAACCTATGACGTGGTCCGTACAGTTCTTTGTCGGCCCGTGCATCGCACGGGTTTTTTACTAGTCTACTACACTAAGCTGGGATGAAAAGAGGAGAGTTTTTTCGATTTTTTTGAAAATTACGTGAGAATTACACCTCACATTTTTTGACTTTTTTGAACATATGCACCCATTCAACTCATATAATTTCGATCCTACCCCCTCCTTTATGTTTTTAACAAAGGCACCCATTGAATCGTATAATTGCAATCCTACCCCTCCTCTATGCTTTTAACAAAGGCACCCATTAAAGCCGTATAATTTCGATCTTACCCCCCTCCTTTATGGTTTTTTAATTAAAAAACTATAGGGTGATCTTGACCATCCGATTTAAGATAAGAGGAATTATGGAAACATCTATAGATTGGAGGGCTAGGATCAGCCTATGGAAATGATTTTTGGGGCACAACCTATGTATGTTGTGTTCCATCACATGGACGGTTTGGATCAACCTATGACGTGGTCCGTACCGTTATTTGTCGGCCCGTGCATCGCACGAGTTTTTTACTAGTATACAATAAGCTGGGATGAAAAGAAGAGAGTTTTTTCCATTTTTTTGAAAATCACGTGAGAATTACACGTCACATTTTTTGACTTTTTTGAACAAATGCACTCATTCAACTCATATAATTTCAATCCTACCCCCCCTTTATGCTTTTAACAAAGGCACTCATTAAATCATATAATTTCAATCCTACCCCCTCCTTTATACTTTTAACAAAGGCACCCATTAAAGCCATATAATTTCGATCTTAACCCCCTCCTTTATGGTTTTTTAATTAAAAAACTATAGGGTGATCTTGATCATCCGATTTAAGATAAGAGGAATTATGGAAACATCTATAGATTGGAAGGCTAGGATCGGCCTATGGAAATGATTTTTGTGGCACAACCTATTTATGTTGTGTTCCATCACATGGACGGTTTGGATCAACCTATGACGTGGTCGTACAGTTCTTTGTCGGCCCGTGCATCGCACGGGTTTTTTACTAGTATCTTATAACTAGCGATGGTTACATATCTGTAGGTACATCTGTTGATAAAAACCTTTCGTGACGGAATTATAACCATTGCGAAAACATATAGTGATGATTATATATAAATCGATGAAGGACTGGAGCCTTCACCAATGGGGGTATATCTTGTAGTGTATTTAGCGACAGTTAAAGATAATCTGACGCTATATACTTGTATACTATATAGCAGAAGAGAAAAGAAGAGATTTTTTTGAATTTTTACAAAATTCTATGAGAATTACACATCACTTTTTTTAACAAATGCACCCATTCAACTCACATATTTTCAATCCTACCCTCTCCTTTATGCTTTTTAACAAAGGCACCCATTAAAGCCACATAATTTCAATCTTACACCCCTGCTTTATGGTTTTTTAATAAAAAATCTATAGGGTGATCTTAACCATCCGATTTAAGAGGAAGTATGAAAACCTCTATAGATTGGAGGGCTAGGATCAACCTATGGAAATGATTTTTGAGGCACAACCTATTTATGTTGTGTTCCATCACATGGACGGTTTGGATCAACCTATGACGTAGTCCGTATAGTTCTTTGTCGACCCGTGCATCGCACGGGGTTTTTTACTAGTACTATAATAAGCTGGATGGAAAAGAAGAGAATTTTTTGATTTTTTTGAAAATTATATAAGAATTACACATCACTTTTTTGACTTTTTTTAACAAATGCACCCATTCAACTTACATACTTTCAATCCTACCCCCTCCTTTATGCTTTTAACAAAGGCACCCATTAAAGCCATATAATTTCAATCCTACCCCCCTCCTTTATGGTTTTTTAATAAAAAATCTATAGGGTGATCTTAACCATCTGATTTAAGAGGAATTATGGAAACATCTATAGATTGGAGGGCTAGAATCAGCCTATGGAAATGATTTTTGGGGCACAACCTATTTATGTTGTGTTCCATCACATGGACGGTTTGGATCAACCTATGACATGGTCCCGTATAGTTCTTTGTCAGCCCGTGCATCGCACGGACACTATATAGCAGAAGAGAAAAGAAGAGAATTTTTTGAATTTTTTAAAAATTCTATGAGAATTACACATCACTTTTTTTGACTTTTTTTAACAAATGCACCCATTCAACTCACATATTTTCAATCCTAACCCCTCCTTTATGCTTTTCAACAAAGGCACCCATTAAAGTCACATAATTTCAATCTTACCCCTCTCCTTTATGGTTTTTTAATAAAAAATCTATAGGGTGATCTTAACCATCCGATTTAAGAGGAATTATGGAAACCTTTATAGATTTGAGGGCTAGGATCAGCATATGGAAATGATTTTTGGGGCACAACCTATTTATGTTGTGTTCCATCACATGGAAGGTTTGGATCAACCTATGACGTGGTCCGTACAATTCTTTATCGGCCCGTGCATCGCATGGGTTTTTTTACTAGTGTGTGTGTGTGTGTGTCTATATATATATATATATATATATATATATATATATATATATATATATATATATATATATATATATATAACGAACATAATCCGAGCTTTAAAGCTCGCCTCGGCTTTATGAACCGAGCCTAAAAAGTTCACGAGCTTGTCCGAGCCGAACTATACAAAGCTCAAGTTCGGCTCATTTATTTGATGAGCCTAATTTTTTATCTCGAGTTCGGCTCGTTTAGTAAACGAACGAGCCCGAGCCGAGCTTTTAATGAGCCGAACCCAAACATGTTCATGATCCGTCTCGGTTCATTTGCAGCCCTAACCCTAACCCAACCCGAATTTAAATCAGGTTGGCTTTTCCCAACCCTAACCCAGCCCAACCCGACCCAAGAAAATGCCAACCCGACCCGAGCCAAAACCGGGTTGAACCCGTCGGGTTGAGCCCAACCCAAGTTGCACCCCTACTGATGTGCAATAGACCAGCCGCAAAAACCCTTTTGCAATGGACGCTAGCAATTCCCATTAGATGTTCTCTTTGCCACACTATTTTTCGAGAATAAATAATTTTTCTTTGAAAATTTACAATAAAAAAGTCTACAGTAGTCCAAATGAATCTTTTGGGCATGTCTACGGTATGAATGGTATAGATCATAGGAGAAATTATATGGTATCTGCACGTACATGCACATATTGGGGATACAACAAAGGGGTATACCTTTGATATTTGATCCGATGACAGCTGACTATATACCGTCATTGGATAAAATAGCAAGGGGATGCTTTCCAAAGGCATTAGAGGCCTCACAGAGACAAGTTTGGTGATACCAAGAGGGCTTTCTCTGGGCTTATTAGTATCAAGGATTATTGTACTCTTGTCCAAGCACAAGAGCACAAGGATTATTGTCCAACCCTTATGCTCTTGTGCTTGGACAAGAGTACAATAATCCTTGATACCAAGAGGCCCAGAGAAAGCCCTCTTGGTCATAAGGGTTAGAAAGTGCAAGAGAGGTTGGAAAAAAAAAAACCAATAGACCCGACAGTCTTCCTGTGCTTATTATTGTACTCTTGTGCTCTTCTTGCAAAAGAATACAACCAATCCGAAGCTCACAACCAATCTTCCTCCAAGCATATTATTGTACTTTTGTGCTCTTCTTGTGCTTCCTAACCCTTCAAGGGATAGAAATCCTTGGATAAATTGTTCTTTTGTTGGGCAAATATGCTTTGGACAAGTTTATCTCAAAATTGCAATCCGAAAGGCAAATCAGGGGCCCAACAGGCATTGGAGCACTCATTCGTAACACAGAGAGCATTGCAATATTTTCATACTTTTGACCTGGCTAGGATATGTGAATCCAATGAGGCAGAAGCGAGAGCGCTATTGTATGAACTCAAGGCCTTGATAGTGGAGGAAGACTCTTCTCACGCCATTTGTTGGGCGAATGGAGACCCCACGAGTCCTTGGAAACTCTCTAACATCATCTCGGAAATTTAAGACTGTTGCAAGTTTCACACACATTTATAGATCCACAAACAACAAGGCCAACGAACTGGAGTGGATATCCGGACAAGTGTCTTGATACAGATACAAATAAATTCATTCAATTCAAATTGTTTCTTTGGCCCAATTATCGATTAGAAGAGTGGAAGAGTTTCACACCATCAGTGATACAGTGCGAACACGGCTGAGGTTTAGAGTGGAGTTTATATATTTTGTTTTCAAAAAAAAAAAAAAAAAAATGTTTGCTCAAAAATGTAAATCATATAGTAATTTTGGGGACACAACGTCCCCCATCTTTCTGTATGGCTATTCTCAATCAATAATAAAAAAGACTCATTTTATTTGGTAAAGACTACACAAATTAGAGGATTAGGAAAGTCCAATAGAAGAAAGTTTGAGGCATATCACATTACAACTTGGTATAAATGTGAAACATGTCCATGCCACGCAAAAGTCCGCTAAGATTAAAAGTCTTGCATAGCAACTAAGGCCACACTCCTCTCTGCCTATTCTCTGTGACTCGGGTGCTCAAAATACACAACAGCATTAAGAGACATTTTGCAGTCCCAACATCCTTCTCAAATGGCTAAAGCCTACTCAAAACGAAGCAAGAACTTTGATCTATCAAGCCCTGTTTGAGGCCCTGCCATGTAATGTCTGGGATGGGACCAATATCATATTCATATGGATTGCCTTATGATGTTCTACAAGAATGACAGTCTTTATTTCAATCAAGTATTGATTATTACGAAATGGGTCGATGACTACCTGGTCTTCCAGTATTCATAAGAAATTCATCAATTTCTTCCAGAACTAGTAGATGAATAATCATGTCCATTCATTCAAATCTCTCGCCATTTTTATTTTTTTAAAAGAAAACCTCAATCTGAGTTTGAAAATACATACCCTTTTGTAGGACCAAAAAATTACCTTTTAACATTGATCATAAAAATAACTCTCCGCATAGCCATTAAAAGCAAATCTCTGTATCACCATTCTCGGAAATAAATTAGGGCATACATGCACGAAATCAAGTGAACAAGACATTCCAGCTGAAAATTTCAAGAAGCGTGACAAAGAACACTGTTTCCTGGCTTAGAAATGAGGCATCAATCAAAAGAAGGAACATTCCAATCGGAAAAGATATAATCATGATATACTTGCGTGGTATTCCAGCTCAAAACAAGGTTTTACGAACAAAACAGAGCAACCAATAACGAATGTCAGAACAATGTTTCCATGTCTCACCAACTTGAACGGGTAACTGTAACAGATAGTGATACCGAATTTGACAGCAAAGCAGAACACTCCAGCTGCCAAAATGCCGACGCAATGAAAATGATCTTTGTCACACCATGGTATCACAGATAAAAGAAAACAAAAACAAAATCCCACAATCTAGTGTCCTTCTCTATAGCATTCTCAACACTCTCTATTCAGCTATGTTGTCGGTTGTAACCCAGGAAAACCTTAACCATTACATCACTATGAACCTATCTCATTCAAGATATTGCAGACTTTTGATTATTAGCATTACTATGACACACTTTCTTCGATTAATCATCCTTATCCATCTCTGGTTGTTGCGTCAGCAAAGTCTACAATTGAGATTCGACATGATCTGGTGCAAGAAAATAGATATAGAAGGATATCAATAATTTAGTTGCTTGACTGGTGTTAGGCATGATATAATGCAAAAAGGCTAGATGGAGCAAGATGTTGCATTTTTTAGTTGATCTCGGCTGAAAAATGAAGATTTAAACTCAAAAAATTAAAGCAGATTTAGTTCCACAATTTAAACGATAAATTCTTCCTTCAATCGAAACAGAGAGTGATTAAGAAGCACAAAAGAGGAGTTTCCCAGCATGAATTAGTCGCTAAAAATTGGAGAGCAAGAGGACCAACTGCTTACACATTGTAATTTTAAGAGAGAATACTTCAATAGGAAAGAAAATGGCAAATTACACAGACGATCGCCCAAATACCAAAAAATCTCTATTGACTATCACGGGAATTGGGCACAATGAAAAGATGGAAACATCTAAATCTCCACAGATATAAAAAAAATTCATTCAAAATATGAGCTAATCTCCATGGTTTGTCACTTCTTTGCAATGTCCACCCAATTTAGTCACATAGGTCTTCTTTGACCCATAATGATCCACCTAAATCACTTTTTAAGATGCACACAATTCTTCCTATAGATGACTCTTTGCCATAGACGTGTCAGTTTCTTTCCTACTATAATGCCCGGCAGAAGAGTCTTTGCGCAAGGGTTCTATCGAGCCTTCAAGGAGGAAGCTCAGGGAACTTCAGAAGCTGAGGATGGACATTAACTTTGGTCAAGATTTGGAGGGGGACGGGGTTTCTAGTGATATAAAAAAAAAGAAAACCTAGCGGGAGGAAGGGGAAGCCGTCTGCCAAGTTAGATTTATAATGAAGATCGTATCTTGGAATGTCAATGGCCTGAACCAGCAGGACAAAAGAATTCAAGTTAAGGAGCTGGTTAAGAAGATTAAGCCGGATCTTATCTGCTTGCAAGAAACCAAAATGGAGTCGGTTAATAGGGGAGATCTTAGAGGGTTGGGGGTTCGGGCTGAGTGGGAGTTTTCCTGTGTAGGATTTAATGGTGCCTCGGGTGGTATTCTAGTAGCTTGGAATGAGAACGTTTGGAAAAAGCAGGAGGAATGGATAGGAAAGTATTCTTTGTCGATTGCTTTGAAAAAGGAGGCAGATAATTCGATGTGGTTGTTCTCCGGAGTTTATGGTCCGGTTCTTCGAGTGGAAAAGGCTCTGTTCTGGGAGGAACTGGAGAAGGTCAGAGATGATTGTTCTCTGCCTTGGTGCATTGGAGGTGATTTTAATGAGATTATGAAAGTAGGGGAAAGATTAGGATGTGTAAGAACCAATTCTCAGATCAAAGCCTTTGCTGATTTTGTGGCAAAGTTTGAGCTAATCGATCTTCCTTTAGCGGGTGCTTCCTTTACGTGGTTCATAGGTCCTAGTCGGAGTCGTTTGGATAGATATCTTATGTGCTCAGGGTGGCTGAATTTAGTTTCTGACAGCTCTCAGAAAGCATTGGTGCACTCGGTTTTGGATCATTGTCCCCTTCTTCTTGACCCTCATCTTGAGTCGTGGGGTCCTTCCCCTTTTAGATTTGAGTTGGCTTGGCTTAGTTTCCCCCAAATGGAGGATAGATCGGGGAGTTGGTGGTCTTCATGCCTTTTTGAGGGCCCGACGGATGTGGTGATTGGGAACAAACTTAGATTTGTTAAAATAAAGTTAAAAGAATGGTCTAAGGAGCAAAATCAGCAGGTAAATAGTAGAAAGTTTTGGTTGGAAAATAGGTTACAAGAATTACTAGCTTTGGAGGAGTGTGGTTTAAGTTCTGAGGAAGATTGGCAGGAGTTAGGGAAAGTTAAGCAGGAACACAAAGGGCTATTGCTGCAGGAAGAAATATCTTAGAGGTAAAAATCAAGGGTACAATGGCTGGTGGAGGGTGATAAGAATACTGCTTATTTTCACGCGATGTCTAGTGCTCGAAGGAGGTCGAACATAATTGAGTCTATTTCAGTAAATGGTGCCGTAATTAGCTCTAAGGAAGAGGTATCTTCAACCATAGTAGACTTTTATTCTGCTCTGTATGCTTCAGAAGGAGTTCTTCGCCCCATTCTAGAAGAAGTGGAGTTTAAGAGTTTGAATCTGGAGGTTAGCTCAACTCTGGAACAACCTTTTGCAGAAGAGGAAGTTAAAAGAAGTCTTTTTTCGATGCCTAAAGATAAAGCTCCTGGTCCCAACGGTTCTTGCCTAGCTTTCTTCCAAGCTTGCTGGCCAGTTGTGAAATGTGATATTTTAAGATTCTTTACAGAATTCTATGAAGGGTTGACTCTTAACCGAGGCACAGGGGCTACTTTTATAACTTTAATACCCAAGATCAAAGGTGCTACTAAGGTGATTGATTTTCGTCCAATAAGCTTTGTGGGGTGTTTGTACAAGCTATTAGCTAAGGTGTTAGCTAATAGAATTAAAGTGGTCTTACGTCATATAATCTCGGATAGTCAGAGTGTGTTTGTCAGTAAGAGGCAAATTTTGGATTGTTCTTTAACTACGAATGAAGTTATCGAATCTTACTCGAAAAGTGGAGCCGGAGGTGTGCTATGTAAGTTAGACATGGAGAAAGCTTATGATAGAGTGGATTGGGATTGCTTAGATTTTTTGCTTGGAAGAATGGATTTTGGAAATCACTGGAGAGGTTGGATGAGAAAGTGTATTTCCTCTACGTGGTTTTCCATCTTGGTAAATGGTTCTCCAAAAGGTTTTTTCAAGTCTTCTCGGGGTTTACGGCAAGGGGATCCCCTTTCTCCTTTTCTTTTTGTCATCATTGCGGAAACTCTTAGTAGGTTGATGAGTAAAGCTTGTTGCTTGGGTCTGCTTGAAGGTTTTGTTATTGGATGTGATAGAGTGGAAGTTTCTCTTCTGCAATTTGCTAACGACACCATTCTTTTCTGTGCCCCTGATAGGAAGATGATATTAAACTTGAAGGCTACTCTAAGATGCTATGAATTGGTTACTGGTCAAAGATCAAATTTTAGGAAATCTAGCTTGTTTGCTATTAATCTTCCCCCTACTGAAGCTGCTGAGTTTGCTAAAGTGATGGGGTGTAGGTTGGATTCCCTGCCTTCCTTGTATTTAGGGCTTCCATTGGGGGTGGGAAAACTTGGAAAAGAGCTCTGGACTCCTATAGTGGAAAGGATAGAAAGAAGGTTGGAAACTTGGAAGAGGAATCTTGTTTCTAAGGGTGGGAGACTCATCTTGGTCAAAGCAGTGCTAGCTAATATTCCAGTGTATTATTTATCTTTGTTCAATTGTCCGGTTAGTGTAGTGTTGAGAATAGAACAGATTCAAAGAAGATTTCTTTGGGGAGGTGCCAATAGTAAGGGTGGTATACCCTTAGTGAAGTGGGAAAACGTTTGTATGCCGTTAAAGAATGGTGGTTTGGGGATAAGAAAGTTGAGAGAGTTCAACTGTGCATTGTTGGGAAAGTGGCTTTGGCATTTTGGTATGGAACAATCTTCTTTGTGGGTAAAGGTGAATGGTAGCAAATATGGCTTCTTAAATGGGAATTGGTGCTCGGATGATTCATATAGCAAGAAAGGGAGGACTGTTTGGCGAAACATTTTGAGGTTCAAGCACAGATTTGAGGAGGGTATTCACTTTAAAGTTTATAAAGGGGGTCGTATAAAATTTTGGGTGGATGCTTGGTGCTCTGAGGAACCCTTGAAGACTTTTTTTCCTGATTTGTTCTCGGCGGCTTTGAAGAAGGATGTGTTGATGTGTGATTGTTTTGAGAGGGTGGACACCAAGGTGGTTTGGAAGCCTAGCTTCAAAAGGAATTTTTTTGACAGGGAGTTAAATTCCATTTCTCGGTTACTTCTTTTGATTGAGAATTGCTATATAAAAAGAAGTAGGGTGGATAAAAGAATTTGGATCTGGGACTCATCAGGCTTCTTCTCTGTGAAGTCTTTTTACTCTAGGTTGGTGCATGTTTCAGGCTCCCCTCTTGCAGCTGTCGTTTGGAAATTCCTTCGGCCTCCATCAGTTTCTTTTTTTGGTTGGGCAGTCTGCTGGGGGAGGATTCAGACGATTGAATTTCTTAGAAGAAGGGGAATGTGGTTGATAGATTATTGTTCGCTTTGTATGGAAGATGGTGAATCTATTGCTCATCTGTTTACTCATTGCAAGGTTGCAAGGGAGATCTGGGGCCTCATTTTGGATAGTTTGGTATCTGTTGGATCTTCCCAAACTCTATACCAGAACTAGTGTTGAGTTGGGATTTTGTGCCTTGGAAGAAGAAAGGGAAATTGCTCTGGAAGCTGTATTTGATAGCTTTGTGGTGGGTTATTTGGAAAGAAAGAAATTCGCGAGTTTTTAATGGAGTGGCTAAGTCAACTTACTGGTTATTTATGAAAATTATTGCTTTGGTGGTTTTTTGGGCGAAGAGTCTTCCTCAATTTCAATTTGTTTCAGCTTTTGATCTATGGGAAGGTTGGAGAACTGTGTGTTGGGAAGGGGTGAGGAGAGAAAAGATAGTTCAAAGATGGGAGGCTCCTCCTGAAGGGTACTTGAAAATAAACTTTGACGGGTCTAGTTTGGGTAATCCGGGTCAGGCAGGTATTGGTGGCTTTGTTAGGAGTTCTGCGGGCGTGGTGTCTTGGGCTTTTGCTGGCCCAATTGATAGAAGCGACTCATCTGAAGCGGAAGTTAAAGCGGCTTTTCAAGGAATAAAACGTTTGAGTAGGGATATGTTCGATAAGGTGATTGTGGAAGGTGATTCTTCTAACGTAATCAGTTGGCTATCTGGAAAGATTACACCTCCGTGGCGCTTTCTTAGCTTCTTTGAGGAAATCGCTGATCTTGTTTTAGGTTCATCCATAGTGTTTAAATTTGCTAGAAGATCAGCCAATGGTGAAGCTGATTCCCTTGCGAGAGCGAGTGTTCATAAAGAGGGTTTGGAATGGTTTGATCATCTTCCTCCGTGAAATGTATTTTTAGTCTGTTTTGATGTAAATTTTCTTTTCTTTGTATTTTCATGGACCATCTCAGTTCCTTTCTTTCAATATATTGCCATTTCAAAAAAAATAAAAAATGCCCAGCACACTGTCAATGGAGCTATAAGGCATAAAATCTTGCCTCCATCCCCAAGGTGCCAATATCTCCACTCATCGATAAGGTCCCTATAGAGTTTGGGAAGACCGAAAAGATACCAAGCCACCACATAATAGTCCTCCACATTTTCCTCGCCACCTTGCAATGGATGATAATGTGGTTAATCAATTCCTCTGCGACTTTGCACTTGATACATCTATTCACTAACTTCATTTTCTTCTTCTCCAAGTCTGTCAAAAGCTTTCCCTCTTCTCAAGCAACACTGATTAACAAAAGCTTTGTACCCTCATTTAAAATGGGGCTTTCCAAATCCTATCTAAATTTCTCTTCAATTTGTTTTCCTTAAATAAAATATTGAAGGGCTAAGTTAGAAAGACAGCAAGAGGACTGGCCTCCGATATTCGATCATACTGTTCAACCTAAGAAATGAACATTCCTTCCGACAAGATCAGAAGGTCAAGAAAGCAAAGGAAGTCATCCTCTTAAAAATTCCTATGGCAAACCCATGACTAAGCCACCATCCCCACACTCTTAATAGTTGGAAAATTTCACTTCATCTGTCACAAGACTATGTAGGGTCAGAAAACTTGATACAGAGGGAAAACTTCCTCTCTCACCTATCCTCCCAAAAATTTATCACCTTACAACCCCACATCCCCACCCCGCATCCCCAATGCAATTTTGATTCTAGTATGGATGATTATTATGCTCTAATACCAAATTCGATGAAGGTCCGATCCAACTATAGAACTGATTCTAATATAAATGCTCTGATTTTCAAAATCTGACGGTGAAAGTGATTTCCAGATTAATCAATAGATCTAAATTTTATGGCAGATTTGAAATCTATAGCAGATCTGAAAATTTATAACGGATCTGAAAATTATATCAATTTGGACAAATCCCTCTCAATTGTCAATCCGCAATATATAATTGTAAATTGAATGTTGAAGCCAAATAACATAGCACAAAACATGCACTATTCGACCTCTTCCTCAATGGAATAACCCTCTTAAACTAAATCAGTTTTATAAATGAAACTGCAACAATCAAATCTGAGATCTAGTGAACTAGAAGTAGACCCAAGATGAGTCACAAGGAAAATGAAAGCCCTATCTTAGGTGAATCATGGTCGTAGGATAGTACTTTCCTTTTGAGATATCCAATACTTGACACAGTGACACTCCCTGAATCGAACTCCAGATTTTCAATCTTCAAGTATAAATTCCTGCACAATAGAAGGTTATGCAGAAGATGAAAGCCAAATAAGTCTCTCTGCTTTTCTCTAAAAACCAGTCCAATCTTTTCTTTTCTTTTTTTCATAAACCAAAAATCCTCCTCTTCATAAGAGGTTTACAAAGACACACACACACACTATATATATATATATATAAAAGAAAAGAAAAGATTGGACTGGTTTTTAGAGAAAAGCAGAGAGACTTATTTGGCTTTCATCTTTTGCATAACCTTCTATTGTGCAGGGATTTATACTTGAAGATTGAAAATCTAGAGTTCGATTCAGGGAGTGTCACTGTGTCAAGTATTGGATATCTCAAAAGGAAAGTACTATCCTACGACCATGATTCACCTAAGATAGGGCTTTCATTTTCCTTGTGACTCATCTTGGGTCTACTTCTAGTTCAGTAGATCTCAGATTTGATTGTTGCAGTTTCACTTATAAAAGTGATTTAACATATATATATATATATATATATATATATATATATATATATATATATATATATGAAAAAGGCGCAAGAGCTCTCAATTCCTCAAATCTCAAACCATAACAAAATAATAGTCTCAACCTTCATTATCACCTACATGACAAAACCTTCAAAACTCTAATTTTCATCAAAACCATCCTTGAACTTTTGGAAAGAATTCATCCTTGGGTTTAAATTCCCTAAGATTTTTATATTTTCTCATCTAATCTCTTTTTTCTTTTTCTTTTTTTGAATGGTGAAATTTTATTGAAAAGCACAAAGCAAAAACCTCGACCAAGATGGTCAAGAACGTCATCAAAACCAATGAGATACAAAAAGCCCTAAAGGGATAAGGTGATCAAAAGACCACAAATTCATATCTCCTAACCTGCTGCGGGCAAGAGAGTCGGCCTCACTATTGCCAAAATGAAAAACATATTGGAAACTGGTCTCGCAACCCATGATATTGGCCAAAACCTCATCAATCTCGTCAATAAATTGCCATGGAAATCATTTCTTGTCCTGAATGCACCGGATGAGATTGAGAGTCACCTTCACAACAAGACTCAAGAAGGAGATGATTCACTAGCTGAATGCCACGTTGGAGAACTGGGATCTCGTCTTCCTAGAATCAACCACCCCAATGGGGCCAAAGTATGCCCAACTAATCTCTAAGTCTGCTCCGTAGAAGAGCTCGCCAATACCCGCAGGGCTGAGGTTCCCTATGGCTGTGTTTGGATGTGTAGCATAGATGCAGAGAGTAATGGAATAAGTAGTCAACAAGGAGGAGACAAGCATTGAATTTGCCTGAATTACCCCGGAGAATAGTGGTAAGTAGTGTTTGGTTGTGTGGCATAGACTTGGTGAGTAAAGGAATAAGTAGGGGCTGTCATTACCAATATGGAGAGAGAGAGAGAGAGAAACACCATTCCCAAGATTTTTCAAGCAAAATTCCACTTTTTTTGTGGAATTTGGTTTGAAAGTTATAAGGAGGGGGTATCTTGGAAGATTTCTTTCAGGAGGAACTTCTTAGACCAGGAAATCCAAAGGATGGCGAGGCTCTTAGAAAAGATGGTGTCATGCTATATCTAGAGGTCTATTGTCGACAAAGGGTTTGGATCCGGTGCTCTTCTGGGTCATTCGGCGTCAAGTCATTTTACAACCTGATTGCATTCAATTCTTCAGCTTCGCCAGTGGCTAAAGTATTGGCATGCCAGCCCCTCCAAGAGTTTGTGCATTTGCTTGGGCTGCTGTTATGGATAAAATCCCGAAATCCTTACATCGGAGCATCACCGTTACCGGCATATGTGGATCATTAATCACTGTGCGTTGTGTATTGAAGCTAGAGAAACAGTGGATCACATGTTCCTTCATTGTAAAACGGCAAGGTATGTATGGAGCACAATCTTGGGCAGATTTGGGATAGCATGAGTGTTTCCAGCCATGTTTTCTGAGCTTCTAGACAATTGGTCTCTTTTGCCTTGGAGGGGCCCAGGGTAAAATCTTATGTAAAGTAACACTACTCACTACTATCTGGGTGTTATGGAAAGAGATGAATGCTAGGGTGTTAAGAGGCCTAGTAAATTCTCCTCAATTTCTCTTTATAAAGGTGTAGTGTTGACAATTGCATGGATTAGGGCTCTTCCTAGCTTTAGATTCATTTCAACGGACACGTTATGGCGGGGATGGAAAGAAGTTTGCTTTGGTGGGGTGTAGAAGCAGCTCATAGCTCCATCTTGGGACCCGCCTATGGAGGGATATCTCAAGCTAAACTTTCATGGCTCTAGCTCGGGGATTCCTGAGCCGGCAGGAGTAGGCAATCTTCTTTGTGATCATGCCGGTCACACTTGTTGGGCATTCTCAGGCCCTATTGGGACTGCCAATTCCAGTTAAAAAGAAGAGCCATTTATCAAGGTATTAGGATGATAGACAATGATACCCTTGATAAGATAATAGTGGAAGGGGATTCAGTAAATGTGATTAAATGGTTGAAGGGGTCTCTCCCACATCCTTAGCGATTTGCTCATTGGTTTGATGAGATGGTGGATCGAGTAGAGGGATCATCCATCTCCTTCCATGACTTTAGAGGATCGGCAAACAATGCGGGTGGATAGGCTAGCTAGGGATGGAGTCTAGGCTACCTTTGGAATTATTCGACTTCCTTCCTCCTTGAATTGGAATCTGTTGTTGATTTTGTTTTTTCCTTTTCCTTCTCAGGTTGTAGATTGATCTTCCCGATCGCTGGGCTGATCTCCCAGTTCCTTATTCTTTAATCTAATTCTTTGTCCTTTAGAAAATGGAAGAGGCAAGAATGCCACCTCAACAGAAATTCAATAATTAACACGCAATAATTACCCAATTTTTTATCAGCAAAAAAAGGAGGGGACAAAAATGCCACCTCAGCAGACATGCAATAATTACCCAAGAGACATCCTAGGGAGTCTCCGGGGAGTTCAATGCAATATTGGCAACCAAACAAGGGATAGCATCCCAAATCCAGAGATGCCAGATTTTGTGCAACCAAACACAGCCTAAGCTAAAGCCATCGAAATTCAGCCTCAGGAAACCAAGCTGAGGGGAAGACCATCCAACAGATAGCCTAGAACTCTGAGGACGAGCACTATCCTTGATCATGACCAAGGAGAAGCGAATTGAAGACACGAATGTGGCGGCTTTGAACTTAGGAAAAACCATTGCCCAACGAACTACAGTAGATAGGATTTGTTGTTTGATACACACTCCCATGTTGAAACTTGAAGATCCTATAGTTCCTCTCTTTGCAGACCATACAAAACACTGCAAAAGAAGATATAATCCTAAGCTTTTTCCCTCTATACGGCCATAGACCGAAAGCACGACACTCAAAAGACCGGTGATATGGCAAGCCATGGCCCAAGCCACCCGAAAGAGATCAAGAATAAAATCCCATCCCTCTCTCATAAAGCTGCAGTAAATGAAGAGATGATCAATTGTCTCCTCCGCACCACATATAATGTAGTTTCTAGAGATAATACTTCACCTATTATGCAAGTGATCAATTATAAGGATCTTGTCCAGACACGCAATCAACCAAAAGGCACAAACCAGATGAAACGCTCTATGCAATCGAAGGAGCTCAACACAAGCTATTGGGAAGAGAAAAAAAGAACTGATTGGGAACCACCCACTCATACTCCAAATCCAAACCCTCTGATAATCGCCTATCCGTTTGATGGAGACAAAATCCAGTCTTGCCATGAAAGCTGCCACGGAGTCAAATCTCCCGACAAAAGAAATGACTATAGAACAGGTGAGGTTCGCGGGTGACTCCTGGGAACCTTAGGAGCTTGATGGGTAAAACATTGCAATTAAAGTAGTTCAAATCATACCAAAAAAAGTCAGATCAACATGACTATCCACACCACTCTGCCCTCCTTGATCGCTTTGGCACAACACTCATTACTGACGAAATAGCCACTAATACTAGCACCATGATCTTATGTCACTCTGAATAGATTAGGAAAATTGTTCTTCAATGGGCTATCCCCGCACCAAAGTTCATGCCAAAATTGCACACGCGATGTAGGCTGCATCCTAAAACCGGTGCCAATATTGATCATCACTATCTTGACATTGAACTTGAAGAGAACATGCCAATGCCCCCTCTTCATGAAAGAGATTGATCTCGGTACATCATCCATCATTCACTCCCAGTAAAATCCATTCACTCCTCGTCAAAGCCATCTTCACTGCTCAATTCCTCTCCATGGAGCGAATCCACAACCATCATGTTGATCTAGCTTTTGCAACACCCCTTACAGAACTCGCTCCTATCAATCAATCCTGTTATGTGGATCAATAGAGGCCTTATCTGGTGCCATCACAAACATGCAAACAATCTCCAACATAGAACATGCTACAATACCAACACAGACTCTCTCCTATCAATCTTGAGCATTATCAGGGACTAGATGGAAGGGAAGTTTAAGGTAGAAGGTGATTCCTCCAACATTGTATCTTGGGCTCAAAGTATAAACATTGGTCCTTGGAGATTAGCTAAGTTCCTCCAACAAGTGCCCTCGGGCAAGCTCACAAAAATGGGAGAAAATGGAGAAGCCTTATCAGCCCCTTCTCTCCTTGTATTTATAAAGGGCATTCTTGTAAGCTCCATTTCTCCTAATTTTTTTTATGATTGCACACTCTTTTTTTTTCTTTTTCTTTTTTAAATGGAAACAACAAATTGAAAGGAAATAAAAATGATTGCACACTCTTAAATAAGTTTGACAGCATGATACATTCCACTGATCTGCCGATCGCCCTCTTCTTTAACTTTTCCGTGCTTGTGATCTTTCCTTCGAAAATCCAGCTTTTTTTGGATAAGCTGTGTCTACCAATGTTGTAAAAAAAAATTCCTTTGAATCTTCATTAAGTCGATTCGACCAGATTAAGTGAATAAACACCACTGATGTATGCATCGTATTTACATTGTACAGATATTGTCATGAGCGTGTAATGTTCCTATCAGGCCAGCAACCAGAACTACAGCCTTACTTGGGAGGAACTAATTGCAGCAAAAGAGTGTATTACCTAAGCCACTTGAAAACAGTATTGTTAAAGAGTTATATTGCCACTTGATTTATGTGAACTTTAAGAATGAATGAGAGGGGGAAAACCAAAAATAAGAGCACAATCGATGCATAACTCCTGTAAACCATATGAAATTTAAGAACAACCAATGTGACATTGAACACATAATATAAAACTCATGAACTGCCTCAAGTTCTATTTCCAGTAGTCATTGGATAACTATGTTCCACACAAAGTGTATCGAAAGGTTCAAATTAGTTAACTCATCTAAGTGTGATTATCCATTCTTCCAATAATCTGTTAATTTTTCAAAGCACTCCCATATCACATACGAGGCAAATCACAAATCATCAGAACATACTTCAACATTTAAACACAGAAAAACACACACCTTGGACTCAACTTAAAAGTGCTCTTGAAATGGAATAGATGAGGAGGACTGAAAAATGATATAAAGCTAGCAAAATATCAAACATGAGTAGTCGACTGCTACAACAATGAATTCAACAGATTAAGAAGACAATAAGCAGAGGGATTGACTGAGCATATGAATAACATCCATGGAAAATACTTTTCAATTTAATGGGAATTGAGAAGTGGATACGCGTGTAACAGATATTGTTTTCTACCAGAAGAAAGAACAAGTGTCTGATAAAGGATTCCTCACCTGTTATTATCCGTGCGAGCCCCTCAAAAGGTCAAACAAACCACAACAACTCCCCCATGAAGTAGGCTGAACGGGTCGTCGAGCCAACACTACCTGCAGCATCCAACAAAAATTCAGAAGGGAAGCAACATCATTTTATTTAAAATTAGATAAGTCGAACCCAAATGAGAAAAAAGAAAAAAGAAACAATTGTGAAGCAACCGATTACTCCAAAAGCTTAAGCTGATAGAGTTGGCGTTATTTTATCAATTATACTTCAACACTCCGCCTCACGTGAGGCAATAGCTCTGATACCATGTGAAACAACCAATTACTCCAAAAGAGTGAGCTGATAGAGTTGCAGTTATTTAATCATAAATACTTCAACACTACCCCTCACGTGAGGCAATACCTCTGATACCATGCGAAACAACCAAATACTCCAAAAGCTTAAGCTGTTAGAGGTGTTGTTAATTAATCATTTATACTTCAATATCAATCATTCCTAGATTATCGATTGACCTCTTTTTCCGAGCTCTCTGGTTCATCAGACTCCTTATGGCATTCACCACTATCTATAGCCTTCTCACTTGGATCAGTTCCCGAAGACAACGGCATTGTTATTAGCTCTTCATTTTCTTTAACACTAGAATCAACCACACCTGAAACCCTAGAATTCTCGACTGGGGCGGCTTCTACAACAGTAATCACCTCTTCAGACAAAGAAACAATCCGATCCGTCGCATCAACAGACTGTGAAGTTGCGGAATTTGAATCCACCACTTTCCCCAATTCCCTTTCAGACAAATTTCCCATAGCCCTAGAATCAAACACACCCGAAAAAGCCTTAGAATTCTCAACTGGGGTGGCTTCTATAACAGGAGCCACCTCTTCAGACAAAGAAACAATCGGTTCTGTTGGATCGACGGACTGAGAAGTCGCGAAATTTGATTCCAAAAATTTCCCTAATTCCCTTTCAGACAAATTTTCCACAGATTGAGATTCTTCTTCTAAACCACTGGCAGAACTCTCATCTTCACTAGAGGAATCACCATGGGATCCCTTAAAGGATTCCACAAACTCAATACTAACATCTTTGTTTTCTGATCCTTCGGTTGTTTTATCGAAACCCGACTGAGATGAATCTGTTCTTATCTGATCTTCAATTAAATAATCCGAATTCGAAGAGGGTAACTCGCTGCTTTCGCTATCTTTCCCGTCATGATTCATCAGATCGTCATCACTTCTAATATCTCCTTCTTTAATAAATGAACAAAGAAACATAAGAAAGAAAAATGAAAGAAAGAGGGTTTAGGGTTTATCAAATCAATCAACAAACCAAAAAGAAGAAATAAGACAGAGAGAGAGAGAGAGAGGATTAGGGCACCTTGAGAGTGAGTTGGAGAATGAATATGTGATTCATTTTCCTTCTTTTTCTTTTCAGCTCTCCTCTTCTTTGAACCTTTCGGCATGATGAATCTAGGGTTTAGAAGGTTTTTCTGTTTCTTTCCTCTGAATTCTTTCCTCTAATCAAAATCTCGTTTATATTTTCACATAGAAAGCGGAAATTTGTTGTGATTCGATCGAGAATGGATTTTGGGGGTTCCTTTTTTATTGGAGGTTATCTGTTTGTTTCAAAATTAAAGCGTGTGGAATTTCAATCCCTTTTTGGGGGGTGTATTTTGGAATATTGAGGGCGGGAGATTACTAGATTAGTAACGGGCGAGGGGGAAATCAGGTGGTCTGTAGTGTGCCACCTGCTTTTTTCATCTGGGCAAAAAGGGAAACCTTATTCTATTTGAGATTTTTTATGTAATTGTTTTTAGTCGGTAGAGATTTTATATGT
Organism: Tasmannia lanceolata; assembly: GCF_043159265.1. Classification (NCBI taxonomy): domain Eukaryota; kingdom Viridiplantae; phylum Streptophyta; class Magnoliopsida; order Canellales; family Winteraceae; genus Tasmannia; species Tasmannia lanceolata. The sequence goes on from NW_027518692.1 coordinate 48,621,569, forward strand.
AGTGGCCAAGCCAAGTGGGTGTAGTTGGGATGGGTTTTGTCCCTTTAATTGAGGCCGACCTAGCTGGCTTTTGCATGTGAGAACAGCCACACAGGTTGAATTGTCGGCACATTTTGTCTTATTCATTTAATATTTTAATTCATATGAGGTGGTCGTTCTCACATGCAAAAGCCAGCTACAAAATGGCTTTCCGCGAAATTACCTAGCAAATCCCATATATGTCCATGATAATTCTCTACCTGGGGATCTTTCCTTCTCGGGAAGAAGGAAAATGATGTGTTTTTTTTTTTTTTTAAACCGGTAAATCTTTATTCCTAAGAAAACAGCCATGATCCGGTGTTACTTTGGACATTAATTGGGATGTTGGAGATATAAATCCTTGGATGAGTTGTTGATCTTGGAATTAGCTATCTAACTTGGGTTGATAAGTTGATCTTGGAATTGGCTATCCAGCTTGGGTAAGTTATCTTATGCCTTGGATAAGTTATCCTTGTTGACCAAATTTTTCTTGCTAATAATTTGGAACCGTGGACCATTTGGATCCATTGACACCCCAACCAATAGGTTTAGGGCAGCCCATCTTTGGTCCCATCATTACTTACAAATGGGGATTTGCTAGGCAAATTTGCGGAAAACCATTTCGCGGCTGACTTTCGCACGAGAGAACAACATTTTAGCGAGAACCAACTTCACGTGAGTCAGGCCGGTCGGCCGATCGACAACCTACTAAGGGCAGCTTTGCATGCCTTAAAAAATTACATGAAGAATATAATCTTGTGTGTAGGTAAATATGATTATTTGCAAAAGAAGTACCATACTCCCTCATTTGCAAAAGCAGTCTTCAAATTTGATAATTTACAAATGATGGAAGGATTTGTTGGTAATATTGAAAACGTAGAGGCTGCATCAAATGAAGGGCACCACATCATTGAAAGATTAAAGGACGCAGGTCTCTTGGATGCTTATGGCATTCATGTCACAATGCACGATTTGATCTATGACATGGTGATATGGATCACGTCATCGTCATTCTTCGTAAAAGCTTGGCTGAAACTACTGGTGGCACCCAATGTGAATATTTGGGAAGGGTTTGAAAGAGTTTCATTGATGCAGAACCTAATAGTGGAGCTTCCAAGTAGGCCTAATTGCCCTAACTTGGTGTCCTCGTTGCTCCAAGGAAACTATGCTGTAGTGAGTATTTGTAGTAGCTTCTTTGAGCATATGCCGAGGCTTAAGATTCTTGATCTTTCATTTACTGGTATCGAATCGCTTCCAATGTCCCTATCTTCATTGGTGAACCTAAACACACTCATTTTAACAGGTTGTTTCAGATTGGTAAACGTACCACCCTTGGGAGACCTAAAAACATTTAAGATTTCTATATTTCTGGAGATGTCATGTCATTAGATAACTACCTGAAGGCATTGACAAATTGTTAAATCTTAAGAGATTGTATTTATCTTATACATTTTACTCTGATCTTGCTGGCAGGTGAGGATGTCTGGTATGGCCATTTCACACTGGTCGAGTCATTTAATTGCTGCCATCTTACTGAATGGCTAGTTTCTCTTACTGATGGGATTTCCTCTTCCTTATTTGATTTTTCTCGGAATTACTGGTATGAGCTATGAATCACATCGCATAAGTTCCTGGTAAGTTGCAAGAATTATGCATCATAGTGGGAAATGCATGATCCTAACGAGGGTGGACTTTTTCTCTGCCAAATGTCCCAATGGTGCTCTTGGAGGAGATTGATAAATACAATCTCTCAAGATTTAACAATTTGCCACTGCCTTCAGGTAGTTCTCTAATGACATAACATCTCCCGAGATATAGAAATCTTAAATGTTTTAGGTCTCCCAAGGGTGGTAGGTTTACCAATCTGAAACAACATGTTAAAATGAGTGCGTGTAGGTTCACCAATGAAGATAGGAACATTGGAAGCGATTCGATACCAGTAAATGAAAGATCAAGAATCTTAAGCCTCGGCATATGCTCAAAGAAGCTACTACAAATACTCACTAAAGCATAGTTTCCTTGGAGCAACAAGGACACCAAATTAGGGAAATTAGGCCTACTTGGAAGCTCCACTATTAGGATCCGCATCAATGAAACTTTTTCAAACCCTTCCCAAATATTCACATTGGATGCCACCAGTAGTTTCAGCCAAGCTTTTACGAATAATGACGATGACGTGATCCATATCGCCATGTCATAGATCAAATCGTGCATTGTGACATGAATGCCATAAGCATCCAAGAGGCCTGCGTCCATTAATCTTTCAATGATGTGGTGCCCTTCATTTGATGCAGCCTCTACGTTATCAATATTACCAACAAATCCTTCCATCATCTAACAATTTACTAGCTCGTAGAACAAATTCCAAGTTCCCTCACTCCCAAGTGTTTCAACTTTTAACTGCATTTTAACGGCCATGGCATTAGACGCATGAAGGAAACGAGTACTCAGCACGATTTTGCATTTATTTTCCTTATTTGGCTATGGAATTCCGACATCTTCCAATCTAATTTCTTCCCATAGATCCTCCAAGAGCAGCATGTACCTCAAGTTCTTCAATCTTGAAAAGATTTTCCTTCTTCTCGACTCTTTATCTTTATCATTATCAGCTACCTGCAAACCCAATTGGCTTCTAATGTCTATTTGGATCGTTTCAAGATTTTGATCCTTGGACATAGTTACCCAAATCACCACATCAAAGCCTTGGGTTCCACCAGCCTTTGGTTTATAGTTTTCATAAGAGTTGTTTTCTCAACTCCCCCCATGCTGTACACTCATACTATTCCTTTTTCCTCGTCCTGTAAGAATCTCCATAAGGTATCTTCATATTAGGGCTGCACATTTAACCGCCTAAACCGATAAATCGAACCGAATCGGGCCTTTCGGTTTGGTTCGGTTCGATTTTTAGTGGCATTGGTTCGGTCATGATTTCGGTTTTCCATAAACCGTTTGGATCGGTTCGGTCACGGTCTAGGAAAAATTTCAACCGGAAAAACCGAACCGAACCGATGGACTATATATATATATATATATATATATATATATATATATATATACATATATATATATCACTTTTCTTTACTTGGCACACCCAAATCTAATGTATTTAACTGAAAAGAGAAGCGACCTACCAAAATGGGTGGTTCCAAGTAAATAAATGGGCGGAAATGTAACACCAAAGACCAAAAGAATAACTTATTACATGCTGAAAACGGAAAAGGGATAACCTCATAACCCTAGCCGACGGATTTTTCTCTCAAATCTCTACTCTTTCTCCACTCTCTCTCGACCAAAACGGCAAAACCCTAGCCTAAGAAAGATTTTGTGCTTTCGATTCGCGAAAGAAGGATTTTGTGCATTTGATTTGGTAGCTGCACATTCGATATGCGAAACGGCAAAACCCTAGCACTTTATTCGGATTTTTCTCTCAAATCTCTACTCTTTGAGGTATGCTTGAATATGCATCCCTTTTTGTTTTGAGGTATGCTTGAATATGCATCCCTTTTTCTGCATTCGATATGCTTGAATATATCATTACCCCCTAAATCGTGTAAACTGAAGTAAAATTTCGTAAAAAATGTTTTTTCTTATAATCCAAACAGGGCATAAAAGTAGCAGCAATCCAACTCAAGGAAATCGGATAAACCGTGAACCGAACCGAACCGATCCGGTCAAGACCGGTTTGGTTTGGTTCGGTTTGACCGCCAAACAGTTCGGTTACGGTTTGGAAATTTTCCAAACCGATGGCATCGGTTCAGTTCAAGAAATCCCCCTAAACCGAACCGGACCGAACCATGTGCAGCCCTACTTCATAAGTCTCCTGACCATGTGTTGATGTAGTGGGCATCTCCAACACCCTCGGAGGTGAAGGGCACACAGCAACCTCATCGAAATCTCCTTCATTTTGGTCTTTTTAACAGCCTTCTTGCCCAATGTGTGACTTCCAAGTTGAAAGAGTCATCATAGGGATAGGGTAAAGCATCATGCACTTCCTTGTTGTCGTGAAAGAATCGCAAATCCTGGCCACGAATCCTTTCCGCTTTGTAGATTGCCTCCTTCAACATAGCGACTGTATCCATTTCATGCATCTTAAATATAAGTTGTATGTTCGGAAAATGGATGTGTCTTGACAGAGATGATGCGGGCTTCCTCTTCCTCCTTCAACAAAAGGAGGTCAGTTTGACCGTAACAAGAAATAGATGCTATCACCTATATAAAGAGAGGGTGGTTGAAGTTGAAAAAGAATTTTTCTTATTAGTTAGGAAAATGGATGTGAGATAAAAAATGACCCTCAGTCAATGGGGATTCTTGCACATAAGAGATGATCCTGCTAGCATCCTTACTGATGATGGATCATTTTACATGGATCTTGCTATAATGGCATGAAAAAAGGATTTGCATAGGAGGAAACTCGTTGATTTGCTATAAAAGGCAATTTTACAAAAATAGGTGTAATTTCATATTTGTAAAATTCTCAAAACATGGGTAAAATTATTTTTTAAATCACCCTAAAAATATATATAGAAACCGATAATTTAAAAAGGGAAATGATATTTACGCCCCTTTTGATCACCAGGGACACCCATTGCGTGTACGTTGCAATCATAGCCAATGGATTTTTATGACATCAAGTACATTAGTTCCCTTTTTGTCATTGATACACTGACACCTGGTGATCAAAAGGGGTGTAAATATCACTTCCCTTTAAAAATTAATTTACAATATCTAGAAATTCACACCCACAACTCAACTATTTCAATCCATTACTTAAAAGGAAAACAGTATCAAGTATCAATGGATTCAACCCAACAAAAACAGTATCGATGATGGATTCAACCCAAAAATCTGACCCAGAAAATGGAAATTCCGAAGAAACTCTGATTCAACCCAACAAAAACAATATCAACCCAAAATCCGAAGAAAATGAAATTAAACTTGTACTCTTTGAAACGCTACTGATACTTATATAATTGTGAAAAAAATTATGATGCAAGGGAGAATGAAGGTTCTACCGACTTTAGCCTCTTCTCCACTTGGGAGACAGATTTATCATGAAAATTCGGGGAAATTTTTTTCCCAGTTTCCAAACATGCCGTTAAGCCCAGTTTGTTTTGGTTCAATTCCTGAAATCACAGGCCTTATGCTCTATATGTTTTGGATTTTGAGAATCGGTTGTGTACAAAACTGATTATTTGGACTCAAAATTAAACGTAAATTTGAGTGCAATAGGATTGAGCCTCTAGCTCAATTGGGCATGGCTTTGTTCTTCAACTTCGAGTTTCGAGATTTAATCCTAGCTTACCTATAAAAGAAAATTGTATCCAATAATCAGTTTTGGACTCTAAATTGGTTTTCAAAATCCAAAACAATCATGGCCTTTGGAACCAAATTCCTTCCAAGTTCCAACTATAGTTATTGGATCCATTCAACTTGTGGGAACCTGTTACAAATTAACTATCTGTCGCCAACTCAATGTTATTGGATGATCTAAACCACTTCATCAGTCTTCAGATAAAATCTGAAATTTTTCCTAAGCCTTGTTTGTTTCGGATTTTGAGTCAAAAGCTGATTATTGGACTCAAAATTAAACACAAATATGTGATTCCAATAATCAGTTTTAGAGTTACAATCGGTTATAAAAATCAAACAGGGCCTAAATGTTTCTAAAAAAGATAGGGTATTGTGCATGCATCATAAGGCTACGGCTGCTAACCAAGTTAAATTAATATCCGATTTTCGGATTTAAAAAATAAATAAAAATTTATCCTCTGATTATGCTTGCAAGGAAAAAAACGAACAGAAGACGAATTCATGTAAGAAATAAAATGATGAAGAGAAAGTTCAGCTGAAAATCATGAAAAACCTTACCAAACTTGAAAGGAAAAAAAAAAACGCTAGCTAAAATTGTAGATAAAGCAAAAAAATGTATGAGGAAAAAGAAGGAAAAAAATCAAGAATTGATGAAATTTTGAAGTAGAGCAAGCAAGAATTGATGCAAGTTCGAAGCGGAGGAAGGGTACCGAAGTGATCTATAAGCATTTAAATGCGACGTTTCTAGGGGACTTATTATAACCCAAAGGAATAGGTTTTTCAATTATGAAATATCAATGCGTCAGAAATTAACATGCCATGTATACTTGAGCGAGGAAGGGGAGGGCTGCCACATCATCATGAACAGTGGAACGGGGCCCTTTCTCCTTATTATATATAAAGAAAATGCGCGATATCACACTTGAACACAGTAAACAGTGCTCAAAAGGAAAGTCAATTCTCTATTCTCCATAATCAGCTAAAATCTCATTACCCTTATATGTGTGTGTATACATATAGATTTTCAGCACAAGATATATATTATTTTAGAGCAGATAGATTTTCACATGATAGAAACCGAATGAGAAAGATCCTAAGGTTTATAAAAAATTCAAAGTTATAACAATGGCTGAAATTTATAGATAAAAAAAGATCCAAGAATGAAATTACAGGAATCTACCTGCTAAGTCGAACTGAGATGCACTCACTTCTTCTTTAGGTCCAAAAACAACCAAAGCCCTTCATAATTTCATAATCCACAACCTAAAAAGGAAAAACTAACAGAATTCATCATCATAAACAACATAAAACCCATCTCTAAAATTTAAAAAAACAAAGAAAAGGAAACGAATAAAAAAATCAAGATACTCACCTCCATCCCGAGGGTTATCATGAGGGGTCTGCAAATCAAAACCAAAATAAACCCATCAAAACTGATATATTATAGATATAACATTCTAAATGGGACTTGAAACAAATATATTAATTATAGGGAAAAAATGCCCAATGGCAATAATTGAAAATAGCTAAGCATCATTTTGGTGTGGACAAAATATATATATATATATATATATATATATATATATATATATATATATATATATATATATATATATGAGAGAGAGAACGGTTCCTACACATATGTGTAGATAAGTTATCTACACACTAGCTTAAAATACAGTGGGGGCCACATTATTTGGGTGATCCAAACCATTCATTTTTAAGGCCCTCACATAGATAGGGTGTCCACAAAAAATCAGATCCATAGGATCATCCTAACCATTCGAACTGTGGAGGCAAAAAATGGACTAATTTGTGAAGGTTTAAAGACATCCATTTTACCTCCACAAATCGTAGGGTTGGGATGATCCTATGGATCTGATTTTTTGTAGACACCCTATCTATGTGAGGGCCTTTAAAATGGATGGCTTGGATCACCCAAACAATGTGGGCCCCCACTGTATTTTAAGCTAGTGTGTAGAGAACTCTCTACACATATGTGTAGGAACCGTTTTCTCTCTCTCTCTCTCTCTCTCTCTCTCTCTCTCTATATATATATATATATATATATATATATATATATATAGAGAGAGAGAGAGAGAGAGAAAACTGTTGATGAGCTTAAGCGCACCAAACCTATGGTGCGCTTAAGCTCTCCAATCACATGGGGGTCCACTTTGTTAGGTGATTCAAAGCATTCATTTTAAAGGCCTTATGATAGATAGGGGGTGTACCAAAAATCAGCTCCATAGGATCATCCTAACCCCTTCATTTGTGGAGGACAAAAATTGGCAGATTTGTGTGTGTCCATTTTTGTCCTCCACAAATGGAGGGGTTAGGATGATCCTATGGAGCTGATTTTTGGTACACCCCCTATCCATGTAAGGGACTTTAAAATGAATGCTTTGGATCACCTAACAAAGTGGGCCCCCATGTGATTGGGGCGCTTAAGCTCACCAACAGTTTCCTCATATATATATAATAATAAATAATGATGCAATTCATATTTACAGCCATATACATGATACCCACAACCCATTTCAAATATTACAATGGAAAAGAAAGAAATTCCAAAACAAAGCATTCTAAGCCGGGGGAAAACCCAAAGCCTGTCACAAATTTATAATGCAAGAATCTATAAAATAAAATAAAAAATCATTGTTATAAACAATATAAAATCCATCTAGAAAATTTCAAAAAGAAAACAGAAAAGGAAAAAAATATAAAGATAATCAAGAGTCTGAATCTACTCACCTCCATCCCACGAGGTATCGTTAGGTCTGCAAATCATAACAAAAATAATCCCATAAAAATTGATAATTCCAAAATGTAGACAACCCAAAAATCACCATTGCCAATAAAGCACATGAGAGTAGATCCAGACTCCAAATCCAAATCCTATAATAAAAGAGGATTAACTCTAAAATGTGTTTGTATCCCTTTAGTTTGTTCGCCTTGATTATTTCGGGGATGCAGGCCTTAATGAGAGAGATCGATGAACATGAGTCTCCATTATTTGTTTTCTCCTCCCATCTAAAATTGAATTTACATTTAGAATCAAAATACTTCCAAATGAAAAGGATAACATCTCTACAACTCATCAGAAAAAAAAAAAAAAAACCAACTCCTTTCATATATCCATGCTATCAATCTTCGCAATAGAATTTCAAAAGTAGAAGCGACAAACTTACAAGTTAGACTGTGGCAAAACTGAAGCCCTATTTGTTACAAAATTCCTAAAACACATCATCAAACAATTAACAATTAACAATCACACATCATCAAACATGCTAAATTTAAAATGCTCTTTAATTGATATTTTTTTTTGACGAAAAAATATCTATGAAGTGATAAATTGAGCAATCTAGAAGACAAAAACATGAAAGGAAATTGTATCGATGTGGCAGACTTTAATGGGAATGCATTAATAGCAAAAACTGTATATGGGACTATAGTGGAGGATTTTATTTTTAATTTTTGAGAATTCTATTGTAATCAAATGTATGTAGGTTTTCCAATCTACAAGTTTGAGGGGGCATATTAGGGAATAAAATCAGATCTTAGATTAATAGCGTATTTTTAAGCGTTGTGGGAAGGGGAAGAGAATGGATTTAATGCGAAAGAGAAAATACATATGTCTTTTTAAGTAAAGGGAAGTTAAGAAATTCATAGATTAGGAAAAGGAATACTCACACAAAAAATGAATTAGATCAATACAAGAATTTCACCTTGAGATTCTATAGCAACACATCAATTTACACTTTGATCTTTAAAAGAAGCTATTAGGTAATTTCTAAGAGGCGAATTTTAAAAGCACAATCTACACAGATTCGGCAAGTGTATATTTTTTTATATACTCCTCATTCTAACACAAAATCTTAACTGAAATGAAGCTTAGGGCAAGAAATCATCTCTCTCTATGACTTTGTAAAACTATTTCGAATTTCTCATGGCCTTAAAGAATTTAAACATGCTAAACACAAATTTAGAGCACTAATCCTATTATTTCTATAGATATTCACATAATCTTATCATACAAACTAAAATTTCGTAAAAAAAATCATTCTGAAGAGATTTTGAGCATATAAACTATTTTAGCCATTAATCACAGATAAAGTACCTGATAGATGAACCTACTTGATCTTCCTCTTCGTAATTTCTCACCAAATCTCACTTCTTTGACTCCCTTAATCTCTTTCTACTCCTTCAATCACACTGATCTACACATCATCACTTCTTTTCCAACTTTTTTTTACTTTACTCTTGCTTCTAACGAATTTTGATTGACTCAATTACATAGCGTTCTCATCAGAAATGAATCAAGATCAAACATACAGATCCAAACCAAACAAATTGGATTCGAACATATGCCTCTTGGATCTACACTTTTAAAGCACAAATTTAAGGTTTTACAGCACAAATCTAAGGTTCGAGGGTTTAGAGCTAGGGTTTGAGTAGAAAAATGGGGAGGATTGATTAGGATTCGATTGTGAGAAGAAAAAGGAAAATGATGATGAAAGCTAATAGAGAAGGAGAATAACGCATTCAATTGAAGACATGGCTGGTCGGATCTTGTCGGAGCTCGCCAGAAAAAATTGTAGTGTAGACACCCCATTTTGACCGAACCATAATAACATTGTTCAGTTAGAAACCCTATTGAACTAGTGTCTTAAAATCCCAAATTGTACTTTAGGGTAATTTAAGGTCCCAAGCAGGTCTTATAAAATTTCATCGTAATCCGTCAAGGTTAGTTTGTAGTGTAGCATAGTGTAGTATAATGCGATAGGGGGGTGATTTAAACAATCAGGGTGTGTCAATACCAGTTGTGGGCATAAAGAAGAGAATCAAATGTTAGCCCCGTTTCTTACCTAAGACCACCCCTTTTAGAGTTAAAAATAGCCATAAATGTTTAGCAAAGGGGGTTGTCCATAGGAAGAAGTAGGGGTAGAATATATCATTTTCCTTATTAAAACCCAAACCGAATTAGGGCATAAGAAAAAAGCCTCACTTGCAGCCAAGAGGGGGAACTTGAAGCCACCTCTGTGTCTATGAGACTTGTCCAGTCTCACTAGCACCCATGTTTATCTCCTCTTTTTCTATGAAGTAGTCTTTAACTTATTTATCTTTTGGTAGCATTATTAGAGAGTTTTTGGCTTATTTGTCCTTTGGTAGCGTTATTAGAGAATCTTTGACTTATTTAAACCCCTTCTTTAGTGGTACTGGTTTAGGAGTTTATTCTCTACTTTAGGAATTTATCCTTTAGTTTAGGAGTGTGTCCTTTAATGTTGTTACCATTCCTCTTTATTAAATACTAGCACAATCTTATCCCATCATAGCTTAGAATAGGTGCGAAGAACTACGTTGCCTTGATTCTCGTGGAGGAGGGGATACGTAGGCTTCTTTAGATGAATATCAGATCATCTAAAGACTCGGGCTTAAGCATTGTATTAGAGTCTTAGGGTCTGTTGTTAGCACTTTAGGGCTTGTGTTTGTATGTTGACGATGATTTTTGCATAGGATCATAATATTGTGTGTTCATTTCTTCGCTTACTCACATATTTAACTGTAGCATTATCCTGTATTCTTGTTTTACTTACATGCTCGACTGTAGTAATTACCTGCTTTGATTGTTAGTTTGATGTAGCGCTTTACTGCTTTACTGATTATTATATCTGTTATTTCTTGTACAAACCTTATACCTTTAGTTGTAGCATGCATGTGTTTGTCCATCAGAACTTAGACACCAGTTTGGCATGTCACTCATAACCTAGCTGTGATTAGGCGACATTTCTTCCATTTATTTTGTGTGTGCTTGTTATTACCATCCCCGGGACATGCATGCCTAGGTAGACGTTATCTCGGGTATATTCGTTCTCAATTTACATGATTTTTGCCCAAAACTCTTCAAAGTTAATAAATAAATGGCATAAGAGACCAAGTGTTCGCACTCGGACGAATTGGGGGTGCTCTTTGGACTTTCTCCATTCGTAATCAGGCACGGACCTTTTGTATCTCTGGTTATCCGTTGCAGACAGAACATTTGTTTTTTGTTCCATGGCGTATCCATGGATGGCGACTCTGAGTTATTTTTAGGTATGTCTTGGTTTTGAGCCTTGGGTCCGGATCAAGAGGTATCTTATTCATTTTGTATCGTCACTCGTGCTATGCTATGAGGGTATTTTGAGAGTTCCTTGGTAAAGCTCTCATTCACATGTGGAGATCTTTGAGGATTGCAGGGAATCTCGTGTCCTCGGCACTCGTCCTCTCCGGATCGGGGTCCACAGTGCCTAAAGTGAAATAGACACCGAGAACAAGCCCTCCCCATATGGTAAGATCCATTTCACTGAAATTAAAGGACAAGAACCTCCATTGGTGGACCCACACAATTACTTCCATCCAAGAGAGAGCTCACAAACAAACAAACCAGACCAGACCAAACCAAACCACAACACACGTGCGGTTTTAGCCCATTGGCGTGCCACCTAAGATCAAGACAAGCAACGTTGAGGTTAGGCTTAGCCTAGTGCCGTGCCAGTTAAGAACAAGACAAGCAATGTGTTAGAGCCCATTAAAAAAAATAAAAAAATAAAAATGCTTTCACTTACTCAATTTCCCCACACTAACGAAATACCTTTTCATTGAAAGAAGCAAAGGTGGCGAGATTCTCATTAATGGCTTGCATTACAAGGGACTCATTTGTGGCATCACGGAGGCCACCCAACTACCCCAACTCTGTTATATATTGGCTGTGGAACCTTCTTTCCTTTCCTTTCTCTCCCACCAAAAATTCCACTTGTCGGCTTCAGAGAGCTCCCTTTTTTAAGCTTGCTAATACCTTTTTAGGTGATTAGGAGTGAGTTGGTTACAACGTCCTCCTTCCTTTACACCCACATAATCTTACTTTGATTCTCCGAAACATCATTATATAATACTGCCAGTACTTTATTTTAATACATGACCAAAGTAAACGGGTCCTTGATTTTGATTTCTTTTGTGGACAAGCGTGGTTAGGTAAGGTTGTTTTTTCTTCTTAGGGAGCTGACGAAATAAGTGGAAGCAGTGTTTCAAAATGTGGATGTGAGTCAGAACGCAGCCAAAGCAAATCCTAGTTGACTCAGTACGCAAAATGTGGATGTGAGTCAGAACGCAACCAAAGCAAATCCTAGTTGACTCGGTACGATGCGGGCAAATACTCGGTTAACATGGTCATTGCTCAGTACAGTATAAAAAGAATTTTGATAGACTTCGTAGGTAAAAATGCAGACTCGGACAAGGAGGGTTAAAGAATGTAACCTAATCTATTATTCGATTGTCTAATCAGAGGTTTAGAATGTAATAGGATGGTGATGACAGGTCTGCATGCCATTTCAAATCGAAGAAAGAGACGGAGAAGAATGAGAGGCCAAATTAAATAATTATAATATTTTCTTTTCTTTTCTTACCATTTCCCCCTCTTTTTTTCAAGGGTGAGAGTGAAGGAATGCACATAACCGTAAGCTGGTAACATGATTCAATCAATCATGTAATTTTTTTTTTATCACTCTCAGAGAGTACTCAATGTGGAAAGCTACCGTTACTCTTCAGCAAGGGGTAACTTAAAATCATAGCCGAAATCTTGTGTAATAAAATATGAAAATGATAAAAAGAAAGGGATGCTATGCTCTTTCTTAAAGGACACATTTCGCCCAACTTGAGAACACCATGATGGAATTATCTTAAGCCCTTAATCCATCTAGGTTCCACAACAAAAAAATCTGGAACGTTGATTTTTGTAGGCAATTTATCTTATGCACAGGATGCCTGTTTTGGGTGGGACCAGGATCATGTGGATCATCTAATTTTGTTCTACATTATCAACGGTCATGATGAGACTTTGATAATGTCATGATATGGGCTAAGGGGACCCACTAGAGTTAGATCTTAATAGCGGCACACATTTCCCAAAGAGCTATTAGATTGGACCCCACTCGTCCCCCTGCAAAATGAACATCACATCCACTAATATCGACCAATACAGCTCAGCACTACACACGTACAAAGAAATGGCATTCAACTCCCCATATTTTGGTAGCGACACACTTCAATTAATTTATTAAAATAAAAAAACACTAACAGGCCGCTCCTTACGCGACGTGCTCACGTGACATTAGTAAAAGAGGAGCGCCGCCCAGACGGTTGATCTGTCAACTGCTCCTCTCTAGACACGTGGAGAAATACCGTTAAAGGAGTCATCAACGATGGAGCGCAAAACAAAAGAGACCCAAAACACAAAAGACAAAAAACAAAACAAGAGTAGACAAAATTACGTACCTGCCCTCGCCTTCTATAAAAGACCCCCTCCTGGCCTCCTTACCCAACGAACCAAAACCAACCAACTCATTTTCATTTCAAGACCTTCTCAGCTTCTCTACCCACCACTTCTAGCGCGTGATGGGCACGTGTGACTGGCACAGAGGGCCCACCATCGGCCGGGGCTCCTCCGGCACCGTCTCCCTCGCTTCCCGATCCGGCGAGCTCTTCGCCGTCAAGTCAGCCCAATTGGGTCAATCCCAAATCATACAAAGAGAACAAAAAATTCTCTCTCTCCTCTCTAACCCTCATATCGTTTCTTATATCGGTTACGATATCACCACCGAAAAGGGTCAGATTTTATACAACCTTTTCATGGAGTACCTCGCCGGCGGCACACTTTCAGACCAAATTTTCCGGCAAGGCGGAAAGCTCCAAGAATCGGAGATCCGAACCCACACTCGCTCAATTCTACATGGCCTTTCCTACCTTCACTCGAACAACATAGCTCATTGTGATATCAAGGGCCGAAACGTGATAATCGGAAACGATGGTTGTGCAAAAATCGCAGATCTTGGATGCGCTAAATGGGTAGATATTTCGGCCGTTTCGGGTGTTTCGGACATTACGACACAGATTTCCGGTACGCCACTTTTTATGGCCCCGGAAGTGGCACGTGGGGAAGAACAGGGTTTTCCAGCTGATGTGTGGGCAGTTGGATGTACGGTGATTGAAATGGCTACTGGGAGACCGCCCTGGCCCGACGTTACGGATCCCGTATCCGCTTTGTATCGAATCGGGTATTCGGACGACTTGCCCGAATTTCCGAGCTGGGTGTCGGAGGAAGGAAAGGATTTTTTGAGTGTGTGTTTGAGGAGACGTATGGAGGAGAGATGGACCGTTGATCAGCTTCTTAAGCACCCTTTTGTGGATGAATTCGTTTCTTCTAAGAAAAGAATTTCGGACTCTGTTTTTGTGTCGGATTCTCCTACAAGTACTCTGGATCGGGCCTTGTGGGACTCTCTAGATGACGGGCAGACGGGCCTGGATGGGACCCACATCGGGTTTTCGAGTAATGATCGTCTATCGGATCGGATCCCGCGGTTGTACAGTGGGATTTCGCCGTCTAGAAGGCCTGATTGGACATGGGACGAAAATTGGATCACGGTTAGAGGAAGCGAAGAAGGGTCTGGGCAATGCCCGACCCACTCCGCAGGGACCCACTCCTTAATGATGCTGAAAACGTATCTACACAGGGAGGAAGAGGATCCACAGATATATAACAGAGTAACTTATCCTCCCTTTCCGATGTGGGATCTTCCAGAAGGGGACAATTTTTTGGAGGCAGAAGAGGTGGGTCAGATTCCGGCCAGTGAAACAATGGGTGGTGGGTCAGATTCCGTTTTGGATAGGTCCCACCAAGAGCTAGGCTTTTGTATTATAAGTGATAGGAATAGTGGTAGTGGTAGTAATAGTGGTGGTTGTGGCATGATTGGAAGGGATCGGAGAGGGGTTTCTGCAATTGCGTGTAAATGTACAGAAGATGTTTGTTGTAATTTTGATATGGGGAGACCAAAAACATATGTAATTTTTGCATTCGGCATTGAATTTGGATCTGATTCTTCGATTTTTTTGGTTCTACTGTTGGATTGTTTCCAATTTGTGGCCTGGGAGTGAGCCCATTATGTGGAAATATTGGCTAACTTCAAGATAGTAACATTCTTTATTGGATTTTGGTAAAATGCAACATGCCTAACGGTTTTTGGAATGCTTGGTTTTGCCAAGCTTAGTGGCTATAATTTTAGAAGCTCAAGCTTATGAAAGCTTGGCCTAATGGAAATTATATGTAGCCCAATGTCCCTCTTTCCACACTAATTGAGTAATTGTTCATTCATGTTTTGAAACTCCTTGAGAGTGAGATTCGCGTCTAAGAGTGACAGGGTACGGCTTTCTTAGTTAATCAGAGCACTCAGGAAAAGCGTGAGGACAGCCAGTTGGAGCTTAAGGAGATCATTTATGGCTTCAGGTATCAGGTTTGAATACCCTATTTAGACAATGTTTTTTCATGGGTTTGAATGGCTAAAGATCCAAGGGATTGAGATGTGTGAATAAAGTATTAACACTATTGTCAATCTTACACAAACTAAATGCTAGGTTGATCTATATTTTACACGTGGTTGCATGATTTGTGAGTAAAAAGTTTTTGGGCACCAACTTCAGCAAGTAATCAAACTGGCCCTGTTTGTTTTGGATTTTGAGAATATTTCTGAGTCCTAAACTGATAATGGGACTCAAAAATCAAATGTAAATTTGAGTCCAATAATCAGTTCTGGACTCACAATCGTTCCTCAAAATCCAAAACAATGAATTTTGAGTCCAGAACTGATTGTTGGAGTCAAAATTAAGTCTAATTTTGAGTCCAATAATTAGCTTCAACTGAAAATCAATTCTCAAAATCCAAAATGAATAGGGCTCGTTTCTTACGCCTTGATCGTTTTGGATTTTGAGCCCAGAACTGATTATTGGTGTCCGAATTAAGTTTAATTCTGAATTTTAAGAATTAATTTGAATCCAAAAATGATTCTGACTTGACTCAAAATTGAGTTTAATCTTGAGTCCAATAATTTGATTTGGAGTCAAAATCGATTCTCTCCTCTCTCTCTCTCTCTCTCTCTCTCTCTCTCTCTCTCTTCATTTTTAAGAGAGAGAAAAACCCATGAGATCTTCCTTCCTTTTACCGTGATTCTCTTCTTAAGTTTTCAGTAGCAAGTGAATCAAAAGCCTTTTTATCTAGAGACAAGACAGAGCCATAGAGGTTTGTATTTTCTTGCCCTCTGTTTCTTTTCTTTCGAGTACTGATTTTAACAGTCAACTTGGTTGATATTGTGACACAACCAATCACTGCAAAAGCTTAAGTTGTTAGAGTTGGTGTTATTTAATCATTTATAATTCAACAATCCCCCTAATTTTGGATTTTAATATTAAAAAGTTGTTGGGTTTTGAATCCATGACCTGTGATATCATGTGAGACAACCAATTACTTCAAAAGCTTAAGCTATTAGAGTTGGTGTTATTTAAGCATCTATATTTCAACATATATAAAACATCTTATTTTAATTTGTTTTTGTTCTTCTGTAGGAATAAAAATAAAAATGAATCCGGATAAATTCACCCACAAGACAAATGAAGCTCTTGCCGGAGCTCATGAACTGGCGACGGATTCCGGCAATGTCCAATTAACCTCAGTTCAGGGGACTCATCAAATGTTATTGGTTGGGCTAGGAACCAAGGAGGCGGGCCGTAGAGGTTGAACTATATTATTGATGAGATTTGGGATCTGGTTCGTCGGATCCATCCTCAACTTGTTCACCGGAGGAGAACGGCCAACTCTTTAGCGGATGCACTGGCTAAAGAGGGGGGTATATGCTATGGAAACAAATGTAAATTATTGTAATTCGTTGAATCAGATGTAGGCTATTTGTGCCTTATTACTGAATTGGACTCTGTACTGGGACATCTTGTCCCCATTTCTGATCAAATAAAATTTTGTTAATTTTCAAAAAAAAAAATTTAACCCCAGTTCACGTAGTCATCGCATTAGTATCAGACCCAAATGGAATTTTAAGGCAGGCCATTGCTAATGCCGGTGGAGAGGAAGCCGCAAAATCCTTCGAGAGAGTCGTGAACCAAGCCCTGAAAAAAATCCCATCTCAACACCCTGCTCCCGTGAGGTCCCCGCGAGTTCTTCTCTGATTAAGGCTATAAGGCGTGCACAGTCTTCCCAGAAATCCCGCGGTGACACCCATTTGGCCGCCGATCTGTTGATTCTCGGCCTGCTTGAGGATTCTCATATTGGCAACCTCCTCAAAGAAGCTGGTGTGAGTACTGCTAGAGTGAAATCCGAGGTGGAGAAATTGCGGGAAAAAGAAAGGGAAGAAGGTGGAGAGTGCATCTGGGGATACGAATTTTCAAGCACTTAAGACGTACGGTGTTGATCTTGTTGAGATGGCGGGAAAGCTTGATCCAGTTATTGGTAGAGATGAGGAAATTAGAAGAGTGGTGATAAGAATTCTTTCGAGGAGAACGAAGAACAATCCAGTTCTTATTGGAGAGCCCGGCGTTGGGAAGACTGCGGTGGTTGAGGGTCTTGCGCAAAGAATTGCGAGGGGTGATGTGCCTAGCAATTTGCTTGATGTGAGGGTTGTAGCATTGGATATGGGTGCTCTGATTGCCGGGGCGAAATACAGGGGAGAATTCGAAGAGAGAGTTAAGGCTGTGTTGAAAGAAGTTCAAGAAGCTAATGGAACGGTTATACTTTTCATTGACGAAATCCATCTTGTCCTTGGAGCTGGTAAGTGAATTTCAAAATCCCATTGTTTGGTTATTCTCTATGTGTTTTGTTAAATGATCTATATTAGTTTATCTTAAAATGGGCTCCCAAAGCAAATCCAATGCCTCTTGAGAGGCCCATGTCATCTCTGTGTTTTTTTCTATGATTTGTGGACACGGACACGAGTGTCGTGTGTCGACATGTACACGGAGTGTTGGACACAGCAAACACCCAAACTTTAGAAACGGGGACACGGCTAAAATAGAAAGTATATGTAATCATGATTTGTGGATATGGATTCGTGTGTCCAGTTTCGACACGGATACGAGTTGTCTAAATGAGGTAAACACAATAATCAATAAAAAAACAGAATGTCACACTTGACACAGTACAAAAATATGTCCACACACCCGCATTAAGTCTAACACTTGCAGCAATACAAGTAGAAGTGTCCAAAGAAGTGTCGATAAGTGTAGACAAGCATGTCGTGTCAGACACGGCAGGACACGTGAGTCGGCAATAAATTCGAAGTGTCGGCCAAATCATATGTTTTTTTCCATTTTATATGTTGATATGTCTGTAATGTCCCCATTGTTTTGTTATTATTATTATTTTTTAAGTATTTATTTTTAGTTTATCTTAAAATGCGCTCACTCAAACAAATCCAATGCCCCTTGAAAGGCCCATTTTGAGTTTTTGTCATGTTATATGGTGTTGATGTGTCTGTAATCTATGAACATTTAGGCCTGAAGGTTCGATGGATGCGGCGAATTTATTCAAGCCAATGTTGGCTAGGGGGCAGCTCCGTTGCATTGGCGCAACCACCCTTGTAGAGTGCAGGAAGTATGTGGAGAAGGATGCAGCATTTGAGCGGCGGTTTCAGCAGGTTTACGTGGCTGAGCCGAGTGTAGAGGATACAATAAGCATTCTTCGTGGGCTTAAGAGAGATTTGAAACGCACCATGGTGTTCGAATTCTAGATCGAGCTCTTGTTGTTGCTGCTCAGTTATCCAGTCGATATATTACTCGTATGTAGAGGATTTTTCAGTGTTGAGAAGAGTTTTTTCTACTTTCATTACTTTCATTGTTGTTAGTGTTGTTGGGTGTGGAACTGCAGTCTGTGTTTTTTTTTTAATTCTGTTGAGAAATCACAAGCAAAACCAATCTGATAGCACGCGCAGAAACAGAAAATATAATAGGTAAAGACTCACACAAGCATAAGATATACGTGCTTAGGCCACGATGCCTACACCCGTAGGAAAGAAATAATACAAGGATTACAACAGGATTACACCAGACACCCATAAATTGTAACCCTTTTCCACTCGTCTAACCAAGACTGTACACTACCAAGAGAAAACCCCAAATTCTTATCCCACGAGAAATTTCTGAGAAGAGAACTCTCCTTTTTATTTTACCATCCGCACACAAAGTCCTGTGGTTTTGCACCATTAATAAGGTATTCAAATACCTTATATAAACTTAGGTATCTCTCTCCTAGTCAAACTAAGAAACACCTAGGACACCTAGCCTAGACCTAGTCCTACACTAAATAGGAAATCTTACCCTCTCTCTCCACTCTAGTCATATGGGGAAACCTAAATAAAAGAGAAGTCTCCTCTTCCTACCTATGTAGCAAACAAGACATCTAACGCAATATATTCAATTACTGATGGATTCTTTTTCCAAATGTGAAGAGCGTTACCTTCCTCACAAAGCAATTGATCTGGTTGATGAAGCCTGTGCTAATGTGAGAGTTCAGCTTGACAGCCAGCCAGAAGAGATTGATAAACTCGAAGGGAGGAGAATTCAGATAGAAGTAGAATTACATGCACTTGAGAAAGAGAAAGACAGAGACAAAGCCAGCAAAGCTCGGCTGTTGGAAGTGAGTTTCCTCGAGATTGAATTGAATGGATAGAAGCTCAGTACTAAAATTTCTTTGTCTTATTCTAATGTGGATTTTTCATTTCAGGTTAAAAAAGAATTGGATGAATTAAGGGATAAATTGAAGCCACTAATGATGAAGTACAAGAAAGAGAAGGAAAGGATTGATGAGATTCGAAGGCTGAAAAAAAAAAAACGTGAAGAGCTGCTGATCAGTTTACAAGAGGCTGAGAGGAGAATGGATTTGGCCCGTGTTGCTGATATTAAGTATGGGGCGCTGAAAGAGATCGAAGCTGCAATAGCAAAACTTGAAGAAAGTGCAGTAGGAAACTTAATGCTGATAGAAACTGTTGGACCGGAGCACATTGCAGAGGTATGCTTTTCTTATTTCATGGGTGATTTGAACTACAACTCAGTGGAATCGCAATAGCTTTTAATGGGTTCTGATGGCATGTTTTGCTGCTATTTGGTGTTTTTTTATAAGTTGTGAGCCGCTGGACAGGTATTCCAGTGACCAGACTTGGCCAAAATGAGAAGGATAGGCTGATTGGTCTCACAGAGAGATTGCAACAAAGAGTGGTGGGACAAGATCAAGCAGTTGAAGCAGTTGCAGAAGCTGTATTAAGGTCTAGAGCGGTACTAGGTCGGCCACAACAGCCAATCGGATCATTCCTGTTCTTGCGGCCAACTGGGGTTGGTAAAACAGAGCTTGCAAAAGCTCTTGCTGAGCAATTGTTTGATGATGAGAAGATGCTGATACGAATCGATATGTCAGAATACATGGAGCGACATTCAGTGGCGTGGCTCATTGGTGCCCCTCCAGGGTAAGTATATATGTTTTTTTGAATAGAGGATAAGTATATATGTCTTCAATTAACTGAAATTTGAATGACCCCTTTGTGAATTCCTTGTTTGTTTTCAGATATGTCGGGCACGAAGAAGGTGGGCAGCTTACAAAGGCAGTGAGGAGGCGGCCATACAGTGTTGTCCTGTTTGATGAAGTCGAGAAGGCGCATGTTGCTGTTCTGAACACCCTGCTGCAAGTTCTCGATGATGGTCGATTAACTGATGGCCTTGGGAAGACTATTGATTTTTCCAACACTGTGATCATCATGACATCAATCTAGGAGCAGAGTACCTTATTGCTGGACTCTCTGGATAAACTTCTATGCAGAAAGCCAAAGAAAGAGTCATGCAAGAGGTAAAAATTGTAGATTAGTAGCAGCAGCTCCAATTCATGGTTTTTAAGGGCTGTTTTTGGTACTAGTTTTCCTTAAAACTCTTATCTTTTGGTGGCTGCAGGTGAAGAGGCATTTCAAGCCTGAGTTACTCAATCGTCTCGATGAGATTGTGATCTTCGAGCCTCTATCCCATGAACAACTCCGTAAAATTGCAAGACTCCAAATGAAGTTGCCAAAAGACTGGCGGAGCGTGGGGTTGCTTTAGCTGTATCAGACGCTGCTTTGGACATTGTCTTGGCAGAAGCTTATGACCCAGTAAGCATTTCTCCCCTCCATGGGAGGACATTTGGTGGTTGTTCCTGATACTTGTGGGTTTATGTGTTTATGTGATGGATTGAGACTTACATACTTCTATTGTTGCATATATATGGAGCTAGGCCAATAAGGCGGTGGCTAGAGAAGAAGGTGGTAACACAACAGTCAAGAATGCTCATAAGAGGAGAGATTGACGAGAACTCAACTGTTTACATTGATGCTGCACCAGGAGGGAAGGAGCTGACATTTAAGGTGGAGAAGAATGGAGGGCTGGTGAACGCCGCCACCGGACAGAAGTCAGACATCTTGATAGAGATTCCGAATGGGCAAGGGAGTAGGAGTGATGCTGCTCAGGTAGTGAAGATGAAGGTAGAAGCTGATGACGATGAGGATGAAATGGACTAGATCGGAGGATTAACTGCTGGGGGTGTTGTGATGAATGAGAAACACTACTTTGGAGGGTGTTTGTTTTCATGTTCATGGTCTTCTAGTGTCTGTTGATAGCTGTGGTTTTGTTTATAGAACTTCCCTTTTTTATACGATAATGAAGTCTCAGTAGTGTTAATATGATCCTTTTTTTTTTAATGGTAACATGATCCTTGTTTTGTTACCAACTGCTTATAAATGCCAATGTGTTTTTCTTTTAATTGAACGGTTCTTCAAGGGAAGAAACGTGTTCCATTTGTTAGGGTCCTTAGTCGTTGCTTTCTTTCTATAATGGGGAAGATTCGACAAGTGCTGCTTTGATGGTGTTGAGATACATCTTGTTTCCATATTTGGATGGGAGACTTCTCTTCTTTCCTAGTATGGGTAGGAAAGAGAGGAGAGATCTTAGTGGAAGATGTGGATGGGAGACTTTTTTTCTTTGATGGTGTTGACATGTCTTGTAACACGCTATTTCCACTTTATCATAGTGGAAGATCGTAATCTTACCCCTTTGTTGTACTAGAAGGATAAAGTTGGACACATTTCAGCCACCCTTCCATTATAAAAGGGTCTTTTCTACCATGAACTTAAGCATAACAATTAACAAACAAAGGTGGTAGATTTGTTCTATAAATTAAAAAATGGCCCTAAGCAATACAGTAAAATTCGTTGTCGTGGTTGTCCTAGTAACCATGGTGGGCAGCTTGGGAGCAAAGACCGGAAGGATGAAGGAGAACAACATAGTGTTCTACATGAAAGAATGGGAGACTGGTAAGAACAGCACGAATTCAAGCGTGCTCAAATTCAAAACAGTCAAGGTAATGGATGATAAATTAACAGGAGAGCTCGATCGACGATCGAAGCAAATTGGACAAGCACAGGGAATATATTTGAACTCAGCCTAGGATGCTTTTTAAAGAAGCCTTGATGGGGTGGAAGTCTGCTATTTGCTATGCTTGCTAAGAACTTTGCTTTGGTGATTTTCTGTGGTCTGTTGGGAGATTTGGGTTGCAAGAAACAAGACCAAATTTACTATTCATTGACAGGATAGGTGACATCTATCTTTTTAATATCGATAGCTATTTCCACCCCTAATCCAATGTTTGTCGAATGTTATTTGATACAGACACCCACATAAGTTATTCAAACATGAGAAGCATTATGCAGTTTACTGTGTTTTAATTGACGAATAAAACAGTAGCTGGCTTTTACGTAGAAACACTAAAATCATTTATATGGTTTCACTTCCTCACATCTACAGAACAGATAGCAAATACCCCATCAAGGGACCCAAGCAAGCATATTAGTCATAAACCATGAACAAAAACTGTAACTCAATGTCTCAGAGAACAGATTTTTTAGGCAAAAAAAAAAAAAAAAGGATATACCACAGTACCAGTACAAAGAAACGCCATGTGAAGTGGTCTTACGAGATTTTCTTGCTATCAGAATGTGACAATCTACGGTCAACTGACTGCAACTGATTCCGAAGGTTTTGGTTGTCCTCTAGCAAGCGATCATATTCGAGAAGGAATCCTTCTGATTGTTTCCTTAGAGCTATGGCATTAGCCTCGGCAGCTTTGGCATCTCTCTCCCTCATCTCTGATTCCGATTCCAGCTGCTTAACCTTTGCCCTCAGAGCAGCAACTTCTTCATCCAATGCTTTTCTCTCCTCTGAACCCCCACTTTTTCCATCCTCAAATCCTCTGTTTTGTTTCTTTGCAGCCTCCATGCTCTTTCGCACCCCGCGCAGCTCCCTGATATAATGGTGCAATCGGTCGATTACTAGTGCAAGAAACAGCAAGAAACCTGCAAAATTAACAGAATTTCTACTTTAGATTCACATAGATTGAGACCAAAAAGGGCAGTCATCAATCAACAGTGAAACCCAGATGAAAACCACAATATGGACAGGAAATTCATAAATTTTCAGCTTGCAAAAATCAGGGAAAGTAAGGCTGCAACCATGAAAAACCAATACACAAGTAGCTCCAATACGACAGTTCAGCTTGAGAAATCAGGCCCACATCTCAAACCCAGAGTTTAGCGCCCATGGAAGAAGCAGGATTAGTCAGAGATCAACGGCCTTGACTGTCGTTTAGTGGTTCTACCACATCGTCCTTTTAATTATGAAGTAGCCCTAATTTTGAGAGAAGTTAAAGCATCCAATATGCCTTGAAATCGAAAAAGGCCAACTGAATTTCAGAAAGAGAAACATGCACTATTTTATTTTATTTTTAATGGCAGAAACATGCACTATTTATAACGAAACATTACTTTTACATCATTTGAGAGAACTTGGTTTTATTGAAAGCAATAACAACGGAAATTTCAGAAATGTTAAATCAAGACTGGTGAATTTGATCAATCTTTTATTCCACCACGCATCATGGCTTTTGCATGGACTGTCTCACATCGCTGCATCAATACCTGAGATCAATTAAAGAGACGAAAAGTTAAGCTCGCAAGTTGGTGCGTACTCTGTCGCAGGGAGGAGGAAACTCCTGTGTGGATGAGCATTTTGAGGTTTTTTGGTATGACTACGGTCCTACTAAATAGCATTTCCAAGATTCCCACACACAGGAGTGGAGGGTTTCACGGATGCTTTGGAAAAACTATGTAGTTGTCAATCTCATACGCCATCATTTGGCATATTTGGAACGAGCGGAACAATCGCATATTTTTGGAGAACGACAGGAGCTGGAATCATGTTGCCTTGGATATCAAACTTGCTATAATTGCGTGGTCTTAAATTGAAGGTGGGTATTCCATATTCTGTCAGCGACATATTGCGGAATTGGGGCTCCGTTATTTCGGAGAAGAAAGGTCGTGCAGTACCTTCCCCGAGGTGGGCGCCACCTCCGGAAGGATGATTCAGGTTCAAATTCAATGGTAGCTCACTGGGCAACCCCATTTTGGCAGAGATTGGCAGGCTTATCCCGGGGCGGATGGTATTACAATCATGTCTTCCTCGGGTCCCACTGGTCTCCATTATGCAAATAAGGCAGAGGGGAGGGCGCTACTATTCAGACTAAAGTGGTATGAAAAAAAAAAAAAAAAAAAAACCTGGCCCACTCATTGTTGAAGGTGACTCGACTAACGTCATCGACTGTTCGAACCGTTGCATGGGTCCCTGGCGGCTGTCTTCCATATCAGACGAGATCAGGGATCTGGTCCGCATCATCCACCCAAGATTGACTCATATGAGAAGATCCGCTAACCCATCTGCGGACGGGCTGGCGAAAGAGGGTGCCCATCAGGCATCCACACATGTTATTTGCGACGAACCCATCTTGGGGGTGTCTTGATACTGGCTATTAATCCCTGCGATGTTTTTGGATCTTACCAAAAATCTGTTTTCTTCATTGGGGACATCTTGTCCCCATTCTTTTGTAAGACTTTATTTATGGAATGGAATCATTACTTTTCACCAAAAAAAAAAAGGACTGGTGAATTTGATCGTGAAATAGCTTTTCACAGGATTCAACAATCATGGAGCTGGCCAAACCATTTATTGATTAATAAAGAGACATTGTATTAGAAGCGGAATAGGACAAGCAAATAAGTGCAAAAACCTTATCCAGCCAGCGTACAAAGGTCCAAAAACTCAATGAAACTGTTTATGAAATTATAAGACACCACCTAGGCTTCCCTGTAGATATCGAATCCTACACTCCAAGGCAGGTTATAGCAACCTGTTGTGTAACTGAATGGCATTAAAAGGAAATTTCCAATTAACACAATCACACCCCTCCTAGAGTTTGTGCCTTCGCTTGGATGGTGTGCCTCAATAAGGTTCTCATGGTGTACCTTCTCTAGAGTCGCAAGATGATCATAGTAGATTATTGAAACACTTATAGATTATTATTTATCATGTACACCTCTGAGAAACTTATAGATTTCTTACACTTCCATGTCAATTGTTTTGTCTTTCACTAACACAACTATTGTAGCTTTTCAGTACCCTCCATCGAAATAGTAAGCTTCTTATGTGAATTTTATGTTACCTATTAAAATCCCATTGGATAGCCGGTTATAACCTTTTTGTTGTATAAAAGAATTATATTTCTAAAATGATTAAAATATAAATCCAAATTCAAGGACCCTTCTTTTCAAGGTTTGCTGGATTCGGCAATAATACGTGTGTCAGATCTCATCACTCTTACCTGTATCGATGGAACGTAGATAGGAACTAATGTTATAGCCTGCAATGAGTGATCACAAATCAGCTCAACTAATAAAAATCTAATTGATCCGTCCTAACAGTGGTCATGACAAGCACGCATAGGTCATGATGTTTATCCCTTGGAACTATTAAAGACGCCCCTAGACTCTTTCAGCTTCATTGACAGTCTCATTGTAGAGGTGCACCAACTAATCACCTTTCTCCACTTTTAACTAAAAACAATCTCATTGGAGAGGTGCACCAACTAATCACCTTTCTCCACTTTTAACTAAAAACTATCTCAGACAGGATCCAATTAAGAAAAGGCCACTCAACTCTATCATATCACATCTGCCTTGAGCAAAATACTCTTTAAACCTCAATCGGCGGCAAAGTCAAGGCATAAGCATTAATAAATCAAAGATTGGTAATTTATCACAAACCAAGATTGCATTTCTCATGCCAGAAACTCTAATACTAGCCTCCAAGATCTTCTGTGATAATTTTATAAACCCTATCAAATGGCTTACAAGTTTAAAGAAGTCTTGAATCGGATTCATATTCTGACTTACAGGGCTGCTATTCAACATTAACTGAAAGCTTATGGGGACCATTTAAAAGCACAAAAAGTTAATTCATTACTTCCACAATATCTAGGAAATAAATTCCAAAGTCTTTCAAAAAAAAAAAAAACAGCAACCTAAGGTCTTTTGAAACTAATGTAGTTGTTTTCCTCTCTCCTTTGGAAGGGGCTTTAAGTGTCTTGCTTACCTCCTGTGGAAGAGACTAGAATAGAAGCCATTATCTCTCACCATTTCAAGGAGAAAAGTCTTGAAATGCTCACAATCCCCTCATTTATTTGAATGGTGAAATTTTTATTAAATGGGGGGCAAAAGCCCAATGACCGAGGTGGTCAAAGAAAATACATACAACAAAGCTATATTATAGTAGGTACAAAGCAAAATAATACAACCCACGCAGCATCCTCAAGGAGGTAACTAATCAAAAGTCAAAAGTGCCTCTTTGTTGACACCCGAATGAGCGAGAGCATCCGCCTCTAAGTTAGCCGATCACTAGATATGTTGGACTTCTGCATAATGTCCCTATAATTGATCACGAATCTCCTCTATCACAATTGCAAACCTCCATAGGAACGAATTCCTACCTCTCACCCATCTAACAACATAGAGGGAATTTCTCTCAATAATAATCTGGCCTATCTGAGAATGATCCATCAGCCTGATCCCGTGAAGAATAGCCTGAACTTCTATCTCGTTAGAGACTCTCACCAATAGGTTCCGAAAAACCCAAAGAACTGTGCTAGCATCATGACTCAGAACTCCCCTGATACTAATCAGACCAGGGTTGTCAATACATGATCCATTGAAGTTCAGCTTCAGCTTCCCGAGGGAAGTCCCATCAAGGCCGAGGGCCCTCAATATGCGCGTAGCTCTGCCTGATCTGCCCCCTAAGACCTATAGAAGGAAGACATTGAAATGCCACGAAATGAGGAAAGGTTAGAAACCCACCAGAGCACTGCTGAAAATGTTTGACTCTAAATATTCCCTACTACTTCTAATACCCCATTGGAAACTCTCATGTTTCTTTCCTTCCATATAAGCCAAAGGGTGACAGCAAAGGATAATTTCAACAATCCCCTCTTTCAATTCATTTCAGACTCTACTTCAACCTCTCCCATTGGCATCATTGACAACATATTCCTTGTGAGTAGTTTCCATTCTGCGGAAGGATGTAGAACTGTCTTCTACTAGTAGTCAGTATTTCTGCCATCACAATAGGGCTGAATGGGGTCAAGAAATTTTCAAGTGAAAATGATCATGCTCTTCCAAAGCATCAAGGTCTGCAATATTCTAATCTATCAACTCTTTTAGTCGGTTTAGAAACCCAAGATCTTTGTTCCAGATCTTCTTCAGAAACCCCTTGCACCCTCAACTTGGAGAAAAAAATGAAAGACTAGGGCCCCCTAAACCTAGTCGTTCCCCACCATTCAATTAGCATGTATTTGAGTTTTTGGTGCATAAAGCTCATTACTCCAAAGTTGAAATGGGGCAAATCAAGTCCCCAAATCCTGACACACAATACGAGATCAATCTAAATGTCACGTATTAGAATAACAATGGAAAATACTTCTAGTCTAGCACGGCTGGATGATAAGGAATGACCAGTCAAGGAAAACCTATTACTTGACCAAGTAAACATAGCACCCTGATGAGAGACGTCTATGTTGTCAGGCTCCTTTTAAAAGTTTAACATTAAGAGAGAGGTACTGCTCTTTAATGTGACTCCTTCAAATCTTCCAGGTACATCACCAATTTTCCCTGCCATCGAGGCCTGATTATAAGATGAAAAATGGTATGGAACATCAGAACACCCCCATGAAGTTATATGACTGTTGAGGTTTGAAGTGCCTCTTCATCAAATACATCAACAAAAATTCTTGCCAATCAAAACTATTACACCCAATCAATGCCAAGCCCATCTTGATGAATCTAACCAAGGCATCCCCGATTGATTTGTTGCATTTGTTGCAAATTATCAAGTTTTGAGTCAAGTTTCGAGTTTCCAAAACTTCAAGTGATTAGCTGTTCGCTTTAGATTTTTATATTGATTTATGTAAAATTGATGAACGATGTGCACTTCTGAAGTGAAAATTAAATGAGCGACCCACTTCCATGTTACATCTCATGCTGTACTTTTCAGGTCATATACTTATATTATAATCTAACTCTCACTTTGTATAGAGAATGCTATCTTCTTTATCCACAGATATGATACCTTAACAAATGCCAAGCATGTTATAAAAATAGTATATAGTGATAGTTCAGATGATATCACAACTTTGGGTCCTGTTATAAATTCTGATTGCAGAAATGAAACCTTAACTAATGCAAAGAATGTTATAAAAAAAGTATATACTGATTATTTATTTATTTTTATTTTTTTTATAAGAAGTATATAGTGATAGTTCAGATGGTATCACAACTTTTCACCCTGTTATAAATTATGATTGCACTGCATTTGTCTTTTCAGAACAGTGCATACTTAATTTGCTATATTCTTCTTGCTAGAAATGACTAGAACTCCTTCACTCTTCCAAAGAGAGCTACCCAACTTCAGATTAAATGGACCTCACAAGACAAGCAAAACAGTTGCATTCTAAGCAGTCATCTATATAAATTCGGTTGGTCTATTAAGGGATTCCCTCAACTTATTCCAAAAGAAAGGACACAAGAGACTTAGGGCCTCTTTGGATACCTCTAAAAATTATTCGCATATAATCTTATGTGCAATTGTTATGAACTTAAATATGAATATTTGCAGATAATGGCTATAATAATTTCAAAACTGATACAGTTAATGGCTTCCAAAGAGACCTTATTGTCAGATTCATGGTTTTAAATTTCTCCAAATTTTCCCCGAAATGACCGAAATGTTTCCATTTCCATCCACACAGAAACGGAATCTACATGATTTCCTTTTACGCCATTATTTCCCCGAAATTTTGACCGAAATTCCTGAAATGCGACCGAAATTCTCAAAATCAAACCGAAATTCCCGAAATTTGACCGAAATGGTTGGAACGATAAAAAAAATAGAAAGATGTTATTATTTGCATTTTATTTCATTTAATTAATATAGAGATTGATATTTGGCAGGCACCATCATTGAACTGCACACCAAAGTAACCATATCTTATGTAAGGGATGTCATATCAGCATGGGACCAATAATACCTCCTAACTCTATGGGGCATTGACAGAGTTGGGGTCCATAGAGGGGAGACTAGTCATAGTAGTTTCTCATACTATATTACATTGTACTTCTTTGTTGCATATTGTTCCAGATATGTGTGACAATGCATGTCACTAGGTGTTCGATGTGATTGAATCAGTATGGATGGCTTTCTTGATTATGTGATTGTTTCTAAGTATGTATTTGTGGTTATCCTAGCATTTCCCAATGTTTCATCTTAAAATTTCATCATTTGCATACGCTTTTTTTAAAGATTAAAAACTTTCATCACTTGCATATGCTTCCATACATTTCTGTAATTTTACAAGTTTTCCTCAAAATTTCCACCGAAACCCAATTTAAAACCTTGGTCATATTTGCTAATAAATATTAAATAAAATTAGTCTTATTTGCAAATAAGGATCAATTTTGGTGGCATCCAAAGAGGTCTTTAGTTATTAGAATCAAACTTTTGGTTGAATGGAACACATATACAAGGGAAATATTAACAATCCCCAATAGAGAGAAAGAGAGATCCCCTCTTGGCTACAAGTTCTCCCAGAACGAAAGACTAAGTGAGAAATCTTCAAACGCAGACGTAAGAATTCTTAGCACAATTAATCTCCACAAGAGAAAAAACTTTCTAAAAGTATACGAACTAAAAAAGAAAAACACACCTACGATTATTAAAATTCAAACAGTTTCCAAAGGTCAATAAACTTTTCCAAAAGAGTTTCATTAAATTCTCCCTCTAAAATTCAGATTAGTTATGAACACAACAAACACATCCATCCTCAGATACTGTATCGAATTCGCTCCTGATCCACTAACTAAACTCATTAGTGTCATAAACTCATAAGATCAGATCAGAGATCTTACCATAACCAAAAAAAATTGAACTATATCCACTAGACAGAAATGGTAATTGAAATCGGAGAGTCAATACCCTCCAATTCGAATTCATCGACAAAAGCAACAAATCAACGCTGTAAAAAAAAAAAAATGCGAGAAACACAATCACAAGAGACAAGATTTACGTGGTTCAGCAGTGTGCCTACGTCCAAAAAAGAAGGGTTTCACTATTTCGGTTTAGGGTTACAAAACTCTACACGTGCCGCATGTGGTCACGCACATTAATCCATCAAGGTCCTATATGATGCCAGAATACAAGACATCTGTACAACAAATGCAAACCCAATTCAATTCTCAAAATGTCTCAAATACCCAAAAACAGAAACAAAGAAAAAAAAAAGATTACCAAAGAGTGATGCTTCAAGATCCACAAAAAACAACAAATCAATGCAAACCCAATTCAATTCTCAAAATGTCTCAAAAACCCAAAAACTGAAACAAAGAGAATACAAAAAAAAAGGATTACCCAAGAGTGATGCTTCAACATCCACAAAAACAACAGATCAATGCAAACCCAATTCAATTCTCTAAATTTCTCAAACACCGAAAAACAAAAACAGAGAAAATTAAAAAAAAAAAGATTACCCAAGAGTGTTGTTTCAAGAAGATGCTTGCTCATGAGAACCTGATCCGTGGGCGAGACTGCATTTAAGTCGAGAATTCGTCTCTTGATCTTTACCATACTATAAAGGCTTGAAACCAACACAATAAAAATTGTACCCGAGATCGTTTTCACCACAACAGGGCCTCTCCCTCGTTTGACTCGATCCAAACCCATAATCGCCAATTTACGCAAAGGGGTTTTGAGCAGAAGAAGAAAAACCACAGCCCCCTCGGTAAATAAGAGCGAAAAGAGCAATTGAATCATTTTTTTTTTTCCTTCAGAAAGAAATCAAAAAATGGGAAGAGAGAAAAAAAACCCAGAAAGAAAGGAAGGTCTCTTTTTAGATCCAACACCAGATTTTAAACAACCAGATGAAAGAATTTAAGAAAGAGCGGTGGGGAAGGTGAAAGGGGTGGCACCCACAAGGCCACAACACGGTTTTGACTATTTCTAGAGAGTGATGGGAAGCAATGAAGGCAAAGGAAGAAAGGATACGGAGAAGCGTAGACCAGATTGCCGACGAGTTGGGAAATGGGAGAAAAGCAAAAAAAAAAGGCTACTGATATTCGCACTACTATGATTTGATAATTGCACGAACTCTCCTTGTCTTTTAGTGTTTAATTAAATTTCGAGGGCTTTTTGGGAAGGGAAATTATATCATCACAAAATGTTTAAAGAGCTGTCGAAGGTTATTAGAGTTCCCAGCAAAAAGCTCTCACAAGCCAATGAAAAAAGAAAAGACAAGGTGGGTTTGTACAATTATCAAAACATTGTTGTGCTGATATCAGTAGACAGAAAGGGTGAAACAGCTAAGCTTGGGTGGGTTTCCACGTTCCAAGTTGCGGGGGCTGCTGCTCTTTTTTGGGAGACTCGACATTGAATCATTCCACTATTTTTAAATTCCTAGTAGTAAATTGTGGAAAGGGCTTTGTTCTTAAGGTGTTCTCTTTTTTTCTCCAAGTAGTTGGTGCAATTGAGAGGGAGCAATGATGCAATGAGGAAGGGAGTATGGACTCAATTGTAAATATGATGAGAGATGTCTGGGTTGGCATAAGTGGGCTAGCTATGGCTTTGATGAATCTGAACCATTGAACTTGTGGGGTTCACCTGGGTTCTAGTGTCCCAAACTAAACATAGATTAGATGTTCCTAACTACCAACAGAGTGTACAAATGTATGGGGACAAAAATTAAAAGAAGTGCTAACATTTGTTGATGAAAAATCTATCTGATCTACTGGGATATATTTAATCCTTGGATAGACTAGCAATCTTTCGACTCCAAGTAGTTTGGGACAAAGGCTTAGTTGAGTTGAGTATAGACTTGCAATCTTTAGTTGTTCATGTGGATCTTAGAACAAAACTGCTGAACAGTGGATAGAATTTTTTTTTTAATTGTGAAGAAATAAATTAGAGAAACGAGGAATTCCCAAGGCCGAGACAGATAAATACAAGAAAAAAAAAATTAGAAAAGTTAAGGTGGGAGAAAAGTGAATGACTTCAATTGCAGTCGCTCAACTCTGCCAATGAAGATCAATCCGAACCCTTAGGAAATAATTCTTATGGTAAAGCCATAGACTCTACAGTATCTCCTGTGTGTTCCACATCTGATAGTAATAGATTCTCAGCCCCGGAGGATCTTGATTCCTATCCAACTCACAATAAAGAGCATAGGGGCAGATTTTTGCACCACCCATGCCTCCGAGTAAAACTCCATAAAAAATAAAAAAAAAACTCTAGCTCGACCAAACATATCAGCATCACTATTAACTACTTGTTGACTTTTTATGTGAAAAAAGTATTTTGGTAATTCAAACTTACAATGGGGTGTTTTTAGTCATTATATGTATGCTTTTGGGCTTCTCATTCAAATTACTTTGGCTTCCCTCCAAAAAGATTAAAGTTATGAGAAAACTTTAGTCCTAGATGAGAAGTGTGAGAGGATGAGAGTGGTCATATATATACTTTCACTCTCTTAGCCTTGTGAATGAGCAAGAGGTCATGGGGATCCTATGCGCACGGATCGGCCATTTGGGTCTGGCGGGCTTTTGATCTTACCACACACGTGCGCCGCCCGGCGCGGCTCGGCCGGCCACGCGCGTGGACATAAGGCTTTTCTTTTTCTATTATTTATTTTTTCCTTTTAACGATCAAGAATTTATTTATTTTGTTTTAACTCTTTTTTACCGTTTGAGATTCCTTAATCGTGGTTTAGTGACCGTTTGGAAAACGTCTCTCACGCACTAAAAGAGTGCGACGTTTCACCCTAACGCGTCGATTACCTTTCTATAAAATCGGTTTTAGAGAAAACAGAAAGACATTCTTGACGGATTCTTCTTCTGCTCTTTCTCTTCTCTGGTTTTCTCTTTGGTTTTCTGCTCAAGGCTTTTGGCATAAGCGAGTTCTTAGGCATCCGGGCTGCGTGAGTGCACACCCCTGGAGCGAGAGTTGTTGTATCCTGGAAGCATACGCCGAGACGCCCATCTGCACGGTTGATTCGTCATAGTGGGGGCGAGATTTGCCTTAAGGACATCGAAGATTCTTCGTGCCTCAACTCGATAAGTGATCTAACGATTTCTCTTTTTCTTTACAGATTATTATTGCAGAAAATAGTATTATTGATCTTTGTCTTCAAGTTGTGAGGTTATTTTGTTATAAGATATTCTCGAATCCTAAATTACAGATTTGCACATCAATTTTCTAACACTACTAACTATTAACCGATCCCCTGACATGCTAAAAAATGATCCCAAGCCCCTTTAATCGATCATGTATTTCTTCAATGGCATTTGCCAACGAGGCAGAGTTCTATGACCCAACCACCTTTTCATATTCTCAGTCTCTTTCCATAATCAAACATTTTATGATGAACTTATACAAGTAGGACAGTGAATCCCAAGAACAAACACGAGTATATGATGCAGTAGATGTTGGGAAAGTTGCCTTGTTTCCATTAACACCGGTTACCTAATGTAATTGGGTTTCCTAATTCCAATGGAATTGAAATAGGAAAGTTGCTCTTATTTGGTTTTGTTAAAACTAATAAGAGGAGACAAAATTGACCGTGGGTTTTCTCTTGTAGCGAGAGGCTTGAGGTGTGTTCGGCTGCCCCAAGCTGTGCGCGCGTGTGCGAGAGAGAATCTTATTGTAGGTTTCTTCTCAGGGTTTTCTCTTTAACTTTGGGTTTTCTCTAGGGTTACTCCCGGTGTACAGTCTTGGGTTGAGAATGAGGGAAAGGTTGCGGGATGTTGGTTTTTGGATTAAATCCATTGTAATCCTTGTATATTGTTTTTCTCATAATAGAAGACCGTGTTTCTCGCCTGTGGACATAGGCTTGGCCGAACCACGTAAGATCTTGGTGTTCATCTTGTGTCTTGTTTGTTATTTTTACTTTTTTCGTTTAATTTGTGCACGATCGGATTGTTTTACCCGGCAAATTTTCTCAACAGTAGAGTCCTATATAATAGGTGTTCACCTTGTTAAATTATTGATAGTATACATTACATGGTGTGCGTGCTTTAATTAATGATCAACTATGGTTAATTTATTTCAGTGTGCTAATTAGGAGAAAAACACTCTTGATATTTACTTTATTATAGTATAATATAAAGAGGGGTATACATCGACCTTGTTTGGATTGCAAAAAAATTTCTGAAAAATTAGGGAAGGAAAATATTTCCAAAATTTCCTACCTTTTTTACATATGGAAAAAAAGAAGATAACTTGAACCAACCCTATTCCATTTTTATTTAGCGGGATCTTCAATTTATATTGATATCCCTCTAAATGAGCCATAGCCCTCAAAGTCATGGAAAGAAAATGTTTTCCTTAGAAGAAAAAAAATCCGTAAAAAATGTTTTTCTTGCAATCCAAACAGGACCACAGGATAATGATATTTCCAACCGCCTTTTCCAGCATTTCTAAGACAAAGTATGAGAAATCAAGACACCCACATGGTCTTCATCCCATGTTGAATGGGCATCCCATTTATAAGACAAAGTACTGCAAAAATCAAGGTCTTAGCTTTTCTTGGTGGAACCTTGAATGAGACTTGATGGATGATGGGCCTAAGATCACCTTATCAAAGAGTTCTCTACAGCACTTGGCTGGACTTATAGTTGTCATTTGGTTCTAGAATATGATCGCATAAATGAGGCCCAATTAGTTTTTTCTTTCTCTTTTCTTTTAAATGAGCTAGTAATAGCCCCCCTCATTTTAGCATTTGCCTTTTATAAAAAGGCTCCTTTTCCATTTATTTTTTCGTTAGTCTTTGGATTTTTATTAGACCTGGCAAACGAGCGGGCTGGGCCGGTTTTGGCCCTGCCCGTACGGGTCCGGGTCAAACGGGCCGGGTAAAAATGACCCGGGAAATTTTACGGGTCACTATGCTTGGACCCGGACCCAGCCCGTACTGGCCGGGCCGACCTGCGGATCGCCCGGATTTCTGACATATTATTTTTAAGAATTTTTTTTTTAATAGGGATTCGCTAGCCACCTTCCCCGAGTCTACTTTTCGGCTTGTCCACATCCTTTGCTGCAAAGATCCGACAGAGGTGGCTAGCAATAAAGGTGGCTAGCAATAAAATAATAGCAATTTATAACAATCATACGGTTACTATGTTTTAAATGAAAAATTACCGAAAAAGGGAAGCAAAGTAGAAAAATTACCAAAAAAAAATCCAAAAGAATGTATTAAAATATGACAATTACCAAAAACAACTACAAAGAAAAGGCCAAAATAAAACTTTTGTAATTCTCTAGGGGCACCCGCGGGTCCACCCGGCCCGGCCCAGTTTTTATGGGCCAGGTGGACCCGCGGGTCAATTTTAAACGGGTCACATATTGTTGACCCGGACCCGGAATTTACGGGCGAGCCGGGTGGACCCGGGTCACTTTTTGCCGGGTCTAATTTTTATTAACTAGATATGGCAATTTGTCGAAATGATCAAAGTAGTTTGATTTTGAAAATAACCAAGTAGCTAGGGTCGTTGTACATGAAAAATGACCACACTCTCTCTCTCTCTCTCTCTCTCTCTCTTCTACACCATGAGTTGTGAATCTCCACCCTTCTCCTCTCACTGTTGTAACTCCTAGGGTTGTGTTCATGTTGCTGCATTTAATCCTACACGATTTTCCTTTACCCTAACTTTTACAAGATTTACTATAACTTTTTAAAGATTTATCCTGATCTTTTGCCGATTTATCTAGATTTTTTGTAAATTTAATCTGCATTTTTATCAATTCATCCTAAAATTTAACCAATATATCATAAACTTCAGCCCATTTGCCATTAAGTTTAGCCGATTAACCATTAAGCACAGGTGAGAACGTTTTGAAGGTTTTGTATTCAGTAAGGTAGAGGACACTTGTTTTGACTGGTCTTTTATTATAGAGGGGGTGCCCGTTGATTCGACCAGCCACCACAAGTCTGATCAATTACTAATTAGAATACTTCGATCAGATGATCATAGCCCTTGATCTATCAAGCCTTATCTAGGGTTTTGCACTATAACACAAGTTATCCTTTTGGCATTGATCGAAGACTATGTGGGTTCGCCTCATGACATTCTACAAGATCAACTGATCAACTATCTCGATTGCACATACATGTCTCCCCATGAGAATTTTGGTGGGCCCAATAGATGAATGGTATCTATCTCAAAGATTATTAGACCCCACAAATATTTTTTGAAGACTCTACAAAAAAGAAAGTGATATTATATTCGCCCCTTTTCTTCCCGGAACAGCCCCTTCTAGTACTACTACTACCCTCAAATGGTGACCCACCAGATCGACGCCTGTATTTGATGCCACGCGTATCAATGGAGACACCTCGTGTTCATCCGTGGCAGGTGTTTGGTAGTTTCATAACACGCATGCCATTAAAAGACACGTGGGATTAGAGAAGGCGGGAAAAAGACAAAGGACGGTATCTTGTAAAGTAATATAAAATTCGCGTGTCGTTTTCCAGCGGACAGTCCATAATTTTCCCGTCCTTTTCAAAATATCTCGCGAAACGCCCCTTCTTCCCAAGCGGCGACATCATAAATCTCATCCAACGGTTAATTAGATATACCCACACAACATCCGACGGCTACGATCAAAGTCCTCTCCCCTCTATAAAAACTGACCCTATAAATTAGAGACCCATAGCGGTCTCTCTCTCTCTGCTAATCCTTAGATCAGTAAGCACGAATTCTTCCATGCTTTCTTTGATTCCTAACTAGGTATATATGTTAGTATTTTGGTTTTGCTATAAATGCCTTCTTTTCTTTTCAGCTAATATTGATCTATACTCACGTCTTGTTTTCAGTTTTTCGCTTTCAAAGCCTGAATTTCGTGTAGTTGATCGAAAGCTCTAATGGAAACCGGATTAAGAGTCTTAGGGGTTTCTATGTTGCTTTCGTTCCTTTTGCTGCCATCATTTCTCTGTGTATCTGCTGATGGCTTCGTTAGAATCGGGCTGAAGAAGAAGGCGTTGGATCGAAATTGGTTGGCATCACAAGCTGCAGCTCGTGATGAGCCCTACAGGGCTTCTACTCGGAGGTGTGAAACAACTAATTACTCCAAAAGCTTAAGTTGTTAGAGCTGGTGTAAATAATTTTTCCTTCAGTAGGTTTTAAGTTAAGGATCTGACGTGACAGTAGTGCTATGATACCATGTGAACTAGTCAATTACTCCAAAAGCTTAAGCTATGAGAGTTGGTGTTATTTAATCATTTATACTTCAACACTCCCCATCAAGTGTGACCCTCTTTTTTGGGTTGGTCGCGCATATGGGGTTTTTTTAGTATCAAAGTGGCTTTTTTTTTTTTTTTTTTACATGGAAAGATAGCGACCGTTGGAGGACGGGCAAATTTATATAGAAGTTGGGACCATACAAGAGGAGAGGAAACCTCCTAGCTAACAAAAACAGCAAGCCAAAGCCCTAGTAAGACAGTAAAGAGGAGGGGAAGCCTCTAACACGTCAAAATAGCAAGTAAAAGCAACAGGAAAAAGGCATCATACAACGCTTATAAGGAAGAGTACCCTGAGATTGGGGAACTGACAATTAATCCAAAAGCTTAAGCTATTAGGGCAGGTTTGGCTATACCATGATATTTTTTTTCTCATGATAAACTAGTGTCCCCAAGTGGTGACAGAGAAGTAGGAAGGCGAAGTGGCTAAAAACGAGGAAACAAACATAGGAAACAAGTGTCAGTGTCTCCCAAGTGGTGAGAAGTAGCTAAAATTCAGGAAACAACAAAATCTCAATTCCTAGCTGCCAGACATGGCCTTAGAGTTGATGTTATTTAATCATTTATACTTCAACAGGAGGTACGGTCTCCGGGGGAATCTCAGAGATTCGGACATGGATATCATATCGTTGAAGAACTACATGGATGCTCAGTATTTTGGAGAGATCGGTATTGGCACTCCGCCTCAAAATTTCACTGTGATATTTGATACCGGAAGTGCGGACTTGTGGGTGCCCTCTGAAAAGTGCTATTTTTCAGTGAGTTTCCATGCCCCTTTTTTCTGTTTTTTTTGTTCGGGGTTTGAATTTGTTTATTTTTGTTAATTTTTTTGGTGCCTTGATTTCTTTTGGGGTTGTGATTGAATAGAAGAAAATCCCTTGTCTTTCTTTCGACAGCTTGCTTGCTTCTTACATCACAAGTTCAGGGCAAGCCAATCTAAGACCTACCGCAAGATTGGTTCGTTTCTGCATGCCTCCCGATTTCTTTTGTTTGCTTCTGAATTCTCAATTTTCTCGAGCATTAGTGGTAGGTTTTTAGTTTATAAAATAAATGGAAAGCAAGCAAAATCTCTTGTTGTCTCTATAAGCATTCAAATGTGGACGTAAAATGGATTGCAAATTAATATTCTAATGGCTAGTGATATAACAGAAGAACCATTGCAGTTTTGTAGAGTCAACATTCATTTATGTTGTGATTTGAATAATCTCAATTGTTATTGAGTTTCTGCATGTTATGTTTTGTATCTTGTTTCACTACTGTTGGGATGGTTTTCACAACAGTATTACATGTGCGGAAACATGATGTTTTGAATTTTAAAAATGCAAAAACAAAAGTGCACCATTATTCTTTGAAAAAAGAGGTTTTCTCTACGGATAAGATCTCATCTCTGAGAAAAAGGAGGAGGAGGAGACACACGGTTGTTTTTTATTGTCCTTTTGCGTAAGGAAGAAGAGGAGGGATTTTTCTCTCGTCTCGTGAAAAAAGATAGAAACGTGAGTTACTTCTTGGTTTTATCTCTTGTGGTTTTCTTTTGTAGTGTAAAAAGGGGTTTTCTTTCATGTATTGAGAAAGAGGTGTTTTGAGAGAGACAGATGTCCATGGAAGAGCAAAGAGGGTTGCGTTAATTCTGTTGTAATCTTGTTATTTTTCTCTAATAGTGGAAGAAGTGATCTCACCCATGGATGCATGACATTGTGCCGAACCATGTAAATTTGTGTGTTCCTTGTGTGGCTCTTTTTTTTATTCTTGTGGTTGCTTTTAGTTTGTCTTTGATTGTGTTTTTTGTCGGTCGAGATTTTTTCGCACAAAGTGGTACCATAACCTATGGTTTCGTAGATGGAAATGGGATCAAAGGTGTTGACCAAGCTTGAAGTAGAGAAGTTCGATGGAAAAGGATGGAAAAGGAAGCTTCGATTTATGGCAAAGAAGAGTTAGGGGTCGTTTGGATACACGGATTTAGAGTCTTGGATTTCCTCAAAATCATGGATGGGAAACAAGAGAAGGAGACTTCATTTAATCATTGTATAGCATCTGAGAAGGTAAAAGATAGAAAGAGAAAGAGTTTAGGAATAGAGAAAACAATGTAAAAAGAGAGAAGGATGAGGGTTATCGGCTTATAATCCCAACCGAGAGGAGATGTGAGGAGAAGAAGATAAAAGATATAAAGAGAAAGAGTTTAGGAAAATAAATTTCATTCGATCATTGTATAGCATCTAAGAAAAGTGCCTTGAGGCTACATATATATAAGAAAAGAAAGAGAAAGAAAGAACTAAAATCCTAAATAAAAATAGTACACTTTTTGACTAAAGTACCATCTAATAATGACTTAAAGAATCTCTCTTCTTCGAAATTTTTGCAATACATGTGTGGCCTATTTAAAACACTCATAACTCAAAGAACTTAATTGATTTTGATGGGAAAAGACCGCGGATCTTTCTATAACTTAAGGGACTTAAACGATACCTAAAAGACAGTTAAAAATCAGAAGATGAGCCCTAGGATGGTCCCCATCAACCAACGATCTCAACACATGCACTATAAGAGTATTTGTTTTCTATAGCATTGACTATTCATGACACTATTTCAGAGTAGGATGTTTCGGACATATTGTGTCCATATTTTTTGTGCAGGGAAATCTGTTGATATTCACTATGGGACTGGAGCAATTTCTGGTTTCTTAAGCAAAGACCACGTTCAAGTCGGTGACCTTGTTGTCAAGGATCAGGTAAATCCTATAAAAATTTATTTCATGCGAAAGATTAATATTTCATCATCAATGAAAATTTGTGGGATTACCTATATTCATTATGAAAATCTGTCTCAGGTTTTCATTGAAGCCACTAGAGAGCCTGGGCTTACATTTTTTATGGCAAAGTTTGATGGTATCCTTGGACTTGGATTTCAAGAAATCTCAGTTGCTAAGGTTGTGCCTGTATGGTATGCTGTCATATCTTGACTATGAACTGTTTTTATGTTATTAATATAATATGATTTTGTTATTGTAGAGTGTATTGTATATGTTGCTTGGTTGTGGCTTTAGGGTTTACTTAATTGACAGTTTAATTAGACTATTTTATAATTTTGGCAGGGAGAACATGGT
Organism: Tasmannia lanceolata; assembly: GCF_043159265.1. NCBI lineage: Eukaryota > Viridiplantae > Streptophyta > Magnoliopsida > Canellales > Winteraceae > Tasmannia > Tasmannia lanceolata. The sequence goes on from NW_027518692.1 coordinate 48,662,587, forward strand.
CAACCAAGGTCTTATCAAAGAACCTGTTTTCTCGTTTTGGTTTAACCGAAATGCCGAGGAAGAAGAGGGGGGTGAAATTGTGTTTGGAGGGGTTGATCCTAAGCATTACAAGGGTCATCACACGTATGTTCCTGTGACCCAGAAAGGTTACTGGCAGGTGATCTTTCCAGATCTCGCATCCCTACCACACGTGATCAAATATTATCCTCTGTTCCAAATCATATTTTTCTTGTTGTTCTATTTCAGTTTGATATCGGAGATGTCCTCATTGGTGGTCGAACAACTGGTTATTTATGAGTTATTTCTGTTTGTGTTCTTACATTGGGGTGACCCTTTTTTTTTTCTTATAGTACCTATTCATTGTTTTATTGATAGAGGCATTTCAATTCTCAGGAATCTGTTCAGAAAGTTGTTCAGCAATTGCAGATTCTGGAACTTCTTTGATTGCGGGTCCTACAGTATGTAATGTTATTCAAATTTTAGTCAATTTCTAGTTGTACTTCTTTTCCTTTTGTTTCTGCTTCTTTTGATGTTAAATTGGCGTAAAACAAAATTTATGCCCATTTTAATTGGTAAACTGGGCGTGAAACAAATTTCCCGCGCCCAGTTTACGTAGAAGGAAATGGAGCCTTTGGAAGAAGTCTCATTGGATATAGCCATATACGTGGCTACATGCATATCTAATATAGTTCTACTTGTGTTTTGTCATTCTTGAATAAGCTATAATCAATTCTATGCATCTTTGATGCCCTTGCTGCATTTAGAATCTCTTCCCATATTCATTATTTCCTTATATTTGTATTCTAATTATGCATTTTATTTATCTGCAGACAGTTATTACTGAAATCAATCATGCCATTGGAGCTGCTGGCGTTGTTAGCCAGGAGTGTAAAACATTAGTATCTCAGTATGGTGAACTGATATTCGAGATGTTGATATCCGAGGTCTGTCCTGTAGCACTCATTCAGAACATAGGTATTACCTACAGAAAGCCTGATCATTTCTTGATTTGTGGTCTTAATTAATTATACAGGCAAATCCCAAAAAAATCTGCGCTCAGATTAATTTGTGCGCTTCTGATGGAACCCAAAGTGTTAGGTTAGCTTTCCTGTTTATCATTTTTCTTTTCTTAGCTTTCCTGTTTATCATTTTTGTTGGTTAAATTTTCTCATCATGTAATAACCTGAATTCATGGGTTTTAAATGGCCGAAATACTGACATTTGGAATTTTGGTTGGGACCCACACCGAAACCATCTAATTCCGAAATTTCGGCTAGAATTCAAAAATTTGGCAGGGGAAATATAATTTTTTTATTAAAAAATTCCAAAATTTCGGCACTATAATGAAATTTGCTGTCCTTTTACCGAATTTCCGCTGGATTTTCGGTTTCGGCTATGAAATTATTTAGAATGTGATTTTGTTTGTGGACAGTATTGGCATAGACAGTGTAGTGAACAGGAACACTAGGGGTCAATCTGCCAATGTGGGTGATGCAATGTGCTCCACTTGTGAGATGGCAGTTGTATGGATACAAAATCAGCTTAGGCATGATGAGACAAAGGATCGTATATTGAACTACATCAACGAGGTGAAGTAACATCAAATTTTGCATTATATTCCTCAAGGTTGCATGTTTCCCGCCCTAAAAAAAGGCGTGGGGGGTACCCTATGTCATAAAAAAAAGGGTTGCATGTTTCCTCATGGCTATCAGTTATGTTGCAGCTTTGTGATCGAGTGCGTAGTCCAATGGGAGAATCAGCTGTCAACTGCAGTGTGCTTTCTTCAATGCCCAGTGTTTCCTTCACCATTGGGGGCAGAACATTTGACCTTACTTCAGAACAGGTATGTTATCATCCTTCATTTTCCTAGAAATACCTTACTTTATACTTACTTACAGATAATCATTTGTGAGTTAGCAGGCAATTGGCCTTCCATAACCATACTTCAATTACTATTCTATTCTTCTCTAGATAGTTCTATTGGTTCACCATTACATATCAAGTTGTTATTTAGCTTGACAATCTATCATTTGATCTTTGATTCAGATGTTTTTTTTAACCCCGAATTTATCTAGGAACCCAGGGTGGCACCTGAAATTTTATTGATTAGAAATAAATAATAGAAAACAAGCATGATTCTGATGCTTCTCTCTCTCTCTCTCTCTCTCTCTCTCTCTCTCTCTATATATATATATATATATATATATATATATATAGAGAGAGAGAGAGAGAGAGAGAGAGAGAAAACGGTTCTTACACATATGTGTAGAGAGTTCTCTACACACTAGCTTAAAATACAGTGGGGGCGCACATTGTTTGGGTGATCCAAGCCATCAATTTTAAGGGCCCTCACATAGATAGGGTGTCTACAAAAAATCAGATCCATAGGATTATCCCAACCCTACGATTTGTGGAGGTAAAATGGATGTCTTTAAACCTTCACAAATTAGTCCATTTTTTGCCTCCACAGTTCGAATGGTTAGGATGATCCTATGGATCTGATTTTTTGTTGACACCCTATCTATGTGAGGGCCTTAAAAATGAATGGTTTGGATCACCCAAATAATATGTCCCCTACTGTATTTTAAGCTAGTGTGTAGATAACTTATCTACACGTGTGTAGGAACCGTTTTCTCATATATATATATATATATATATATATATATATATATATATATATATATATATATATATATATATATATATCAGGAAAAGGTTTCTGAGGTATCGCGCAGCCTGAGCAGCCCTCTATATATGCCATCTCCCATGTTGTTTGACTCATCCAACCTGTTCATTCTATAGGACCTAACATAGGTAGGGTGTCCCTAAGAAATCATGTCCATAGGATCATGGTATATGTTGATTTGTGGAGTTTTAGAATGGCTGGCTAGAAAGTGGGCTTCTACAGATCGAGTGGTTAGGATGATTGTATGGAGATGGTGTTTGTGTGTGTGTGTGTGTATCGGAAAAGTGTTTCTAGTCCAACGGACCAAATAAATTATATGGTCCGTCGACCAGAAAGAGTGGGCCCACGTTGTTTGGGTAATGGAAACCATTCATCTGATTAAGATAGGGTGTGCCCCAAAAATCATCTCCATAGGATCATCCTAACCCTTCGATTTGTGGAGGTTAAAATGGACAGGTTTAAACCTCCACAGATAAGGAGCCAATCAAATCAAAAGAAAATAATTTATTTCTGCAGATCGTAGTGAATAAAAAAAGGGCGGCCCGGTGCACGAGGCTTCCGCCACTGCGGGGTATGGGGAGGGCTAGATGTACGCAGCCTTACCCCAGATGGTAGTGAACACTGGATAAAAATGATATTCTCTGGTAGATGATTATAACTTTTCTTTTACTAATTAGACATTGCATGCACTTTTTTTAGATTCTTCTAAATATGCTGCTGTCTTTATTGTGAACAGTACATACTTAAGGTGGGAGAGGGAGCTGCAGCTCAGTGCATCAGTGGATTTACTGCATTGGACGTACCTCCTCCTCATGGTCCTCTCTGGTAATTGCCATCTCCATGCTTCTATAACTCCTTGTGTTCTAGTAACTGTGAAGATGATATTTGCTTAGATGACTACATACAGTTGAATGATGCTATAGAGCATTGTATAATTCCCTATGATCTGTTCCATGGATAGGAGATGTCCTACACAGCAACCCCTAAAAATCTTAGAAACAGGGACATGCCTATTGCACGTAGATACATAATTATTAATTGGTAATAATTATTTTACAACATGATAAATGTGGTATTTGTACCTCCTCCTCGTGGTCCTCTCTGGTAATTGCCATCTCCATGCTTCTATAACTCCTTGTGTTCTAGTAACTGTGAAGATGATCTTTGCTTAGATGATTACATACAGTTGAATGATGCTATAGAGCACTGTATAATTCCCTATGATCTGTTCCATGGATTGGAGGTGTCCTACACAGCAACCCCTAAAAATCTTAGAAACAGGGACATGCCTATTGCACGTAGATACATAATTATTAATTGGTAATAATTATTTTACAACAAGATAAATATGGTATTCATTTAATAAACTAATAAGGCCATTTAATAAGCTAATAAGGCCATGTTTGGAAACCATTATTTTTTTTAATGGAATATTAGCTTTACCAAGTGTTTTGGGAGTGGGAGGGAATTGAAACAGTATGAATGAGGAGATGGTGAGAAGTGTCTGAAAATAAAATAAAACAAAAACTCTATTATGAGGAGGGTTTTTCTTTTCCCTGTTTTTTAGCCAATTCTTAACCTCTCCTCCCTCATGCCCTCTCAGTTCTCTCCCTCTCCCACCCTCCCTGTGATGCGGATCGTAGGCCCATCATGTTTTATTTGTCCTGACTTTTAGGAATTTATTTCCATGTTATTTAGTTATCTTCATAGGATACTATGAAGATAACATTGGAAGTAGAGTTTGTTTAGTGTTATAGGTTTAGAGGTAGGAGATAACAATAAATATTTTACTTAAAACATCGGTTAGTAGAATGGTCAATAATAAGGAGTTAATTATAAGCCAAGAGTTAAGAAACATAATATTTAATAATAAAACAGTATGTTGCACTTGACACAATATAAAAACATATCGACACGCCACAGTAATGACACTTCTAGCAGTAAGTTTATATAAGTGTCAGCTAAATCATAGATAATTTCTGACGTATGTGGTATCTATACAGGATCTTGGGTGATGTCTTCATGGGAGTGTACCACACCGTGTTCGACTCTGGCAACATGAGAGTCGGGTTTGCAAAAGCAGCCTAATCCGTGCCTCGGCCAGCCTTTTTGCGAGTATCCAACATCCTTATCAGGGCTTTGTACATGATGTAAGCAGTTCAAATACGATACTTATGGTACTGTTCTGGTGCATATCTTTTTTTTTTTTTAATGGCACAGTTCATGTACATATCTAGCAGCTATTATGTTTTGACTTTTTCTAGTATTATGATGTCTGTCTGAAGCATCCATTCCCTGGTTTCCTTGTTTATTCTGATGGTTCTCTGAAATGATCTCTGTGCTTCTACTGTGTTGATTAAATTAAGATGTGGGTGAGAATCCTAGATCCTAAATTGTCTGGGAGACATATCTAAGGTACTTTTTAAAAATTGGGTCTTCTCTGACCAATTTCGGTAAGTCGCCGGTTCAATTTTTTTCTAGGATTTTCATCATAGGATGATTATCTTGTGCTCAAAGTGATCCTTTGGTAATGGTGGTATTTTGGAGTCCAGGGAGAGTTTTTCTATGATTTTCTGGGGTCAAGTGACAATCTTATGTGCTTTGCAATTTCAGGGCATTTTGAAGGCATTTTTCAAGTGTTATTTTGTAAAATTTGGGATTTTGAAGAGGAATTTTGGAAATTAACAATCTTCTGGACTGGGCTTTTTCAATATTTCAATTTAAGCATTCTTCTAACACATACGTCAGTGACAACTATCAGATTAGAAACAAAATGAGGTGTCTGAAAAAGCATTATCTTAGAATTTTAAATCAATCTAAACTAAAACCCTAATCTATTCTTTGAACAAGACTGCAGGAATATTTAAATTTATAGTATTTAACTATGGAAAATAAAAGGCAGAAGTCTGAATGAACCAAAATTAAGAAATCTAAATTATCATGCGACAAATAAAGATCTGAATTTTTAAGAAAAAAAAAATACCATAAAATTTGAAGGTGTAAGGATGAAAATGGAGGATAGATCCTCAATTCTCCTATCAAGTACTACAGAAAAGGAAAGTACTTCAATTTTTTGAACTAAAATTTCTTGAAGAATTTATCTAGGTTACTGGCACTACCATGTTTCTATAATTGCACTAATTCATATTGTCTTTTGTTATTTGATTGAATAGATGTCAAACGTTATTACAGTTCCCAAAATGCTCCCGGAAGCCGATTAAAAAAGAAAAAACAAGCTGAGTTTGTCCAATTATTAAAACATGGTAATAAAAAATTTAAGAAGCCTTTATGTATCTTTTTTTTAATAATTTAGCTCTTTATGTTTTAGCTGTAAATCAGAAAAAAAATCATTTCAAACTGATCTAGGAACAAAATTATGGTCAATGTTAAAGGCTTCAACCATTCTAATTCTCTATTCAGACAGTGGGGAGAAGCTAGCCAAGCGCAGATTTGCGAAAACGGGTTTGGTTGGGTTGGGGCCAACTCTGCCGCAACCCGATGTGTCATGAATTCAACCCTAGCGTGACCCAACCTGACCTCCTTGACCCAACCCGCCTCAAAATCTTGCAACCCAGATTTTCTAAATCGGACCGTGTTGGGTTCAGGGACAAAAAGAAATTATGAACCTAAAGCTTTTAAAATCACGTCAAAATTAGGGGGAAGGGGGTTATGTTCGGATCAGGTAGAGTTGCCCAATGCAGGTAGAGTTGCCCAATGCCTCAACCCAAATCCAACCCGAAATTAAATTTGGTCGGCTTTTCCCAACCCTAATCTAACCTAAAGGGAACAAACCCAATCCAACCTGAAATCTGGGTTGAATCTGGTTCAGGTTGAATCTGACCCAAGTTGCACTCTAGTACTGATGTAGCCATATATTTGGCAACGTGGAGCTAAAAAACAAGGTTAATAGGAATACTAAGAAACTCATCTATCTAAAAGATTTGTTTACTACTATTTTAACTTTATCTTTAGGTTGATATGGCAGTAAGAGATTTTAGACACTTTTAGAAAGTATACTTTTATTAGGAGTCTGAAGTATATTCATGTATGTTAGTGGATTAGTTTCAGAATATTGCTATAATGATAATTCTTATTATAAAACATGTATGAGACATTATGAGAGGAAATTTTTAGTGATTTTATGAAACAAGAGAACATCCGCTTGGTTGCCAGTAAAATTTTTATCCTAGGGAGTTTTTAATCCAAACAGTGAAGTCAACGGGATTTGCTAGTTTTTATTTTATTTTCCTACAATTCCTAAAATTCCTGCCAAAATTTAGAGGTGTCATTACCAAATATGGGAAGGGAGGAAAGAGAGAGAGAGAGGAATCAATCCCTAGGAAAGAAAAAGAGGGGACAAGGAGTCAATGTCACCACAAAAGCAATCATTACAAGAGTGGGATTAAAAAAATTCTAGTGCTAAAAGGCAACCAAACATAGGGTGGGACAAAATTTTTACTAAAAACTTCCTATGACAAAATTTTTTACTAGCAACCAAACGGAGCGGGGCCCTTTGATACGCGGATTTTAGAATCCAAATTTTAGTTTGAAAATAGTGTAAAGGAGGGTGTGATCAAGCTACTAGTATGCTGTCTAAAAAATCTAGGTTTTAGAAATCTCTCCTACATCTTGAGATTTCTAAAACCTGGAAACATGGGACGATCGCCAGCTCTCTTGCTGTCGGAAAGAAGGGCTAGAAATCAGAAAACGACGGCTGCTCTCTTTCTTCTCTTGTCTACCAACTACAATTTTGAAGAAATCCAGGATTCTAAAATCAGCGTATCCAAACGGAGGTACACGGATTTTAGAAACCAAGTTTTAGTTTGAAAATAGTGTAAAAGGGGGTTCATGATCAAGCTCTGATATCGTTTCTTAGATTTTAAGTAAGAAATCCAGGTTTTAGAAATCTCTCCCTCATCCTAAAATTTCTAAAACCTAGAAACATGGGATGATCTGCTACTTTAGAAGGGCGAGAAATTAGAAAACCTTGGCGCCTGGTCTGCTTCTTCTCACCTATCATCTACAATTTTGAAGAAATCCCGGATTCTAAAATACGCGTATCCAAATGGCCCCTAAGGTTTTTCTTTTATCTTCTTCACCGGTTTGCACCAACGCGTGTAGCCATGTTAAGTATGTATCATGGTGCTATCAAGGGGGTTGTCACAATCCAACCACAAACGCATTTCACAATATTGAGATAGGGATAAGGGCTTCTCATTGTATTAACATGTTGGTTTCATTTCTCCTCAGGCCCTCTACACTCTATATTATATGATACGGCTTAGAAAATATGCAGCATGTGAGGATCTTTGGTTGTTTGAACAAGAAGCCAAGGACAAATTATCATCCCTCGCGTTCTTCCTTCTACTTCTTTTTGGATATATCACAAGTTCCCTTGAACGAAATGCCATCCTTTAATGCTTTTTTCCTATCACTCTCCTTTGCTGAGACAGATGAGACCGTATTTGGTGGACTATGTCGGTAAAGAAAATAGCTCTCTCTCTCTCTCTCTCTCTCTCTCTCTCTCTCTCTCTCTCTCTCTCTCTCTCTCTCTCTCTCTCAGGGTTTGTTTCATAGTTTCACGGGAAAGTGCTTAGGCTTCAATGGGTGAGAATGGTTGTTGAAATATACATGGGCCGATATTCGGTCCCATTGTCACAAATATATGGGCAGGATATTTTATTCTTTTTTGTTAATTTTGGGTTTATGTCGGAAAAATGGGAAAAATATATTTAAAATTTAAAATTTAAGAACAAAATTCGGACAACGCATAATATCCTGAATTTATTATAATATTTTTATGATATTTTCACGGTAAAAATAATATAAGAAAAATATCTCAATGATTTTTTTAGGGTAAGAAAATATCTGGATGATTTTTTTAGGCTCCTGATATTTGCACTGCGGTGTTTAGAATTCACAAAATATGGCCTTATAATTCCCAAAAAGCTCTCTACACCCAATTAAAAAGGAAAAGACAAGGTGAGTTTGTGTCAATATAAAAAAATGGTAGTGCAAATATCAGTGGCCTTTTTTTAAAAGACTATGGGAAACTTTCGAGATTATGTCATTTTTTAAGAAATCACAAAATATAGTGATATTTTCAGAAGGGAAATGATATATTTGCCTCCATTTTCTACTTAAAACACACCTTGTTAGTGTTCCAAGACTCAAGAGTAGTCATAAATACACTAGAAAGAGGTGGCCCAGAAAAAAATAGGGGCAAATATATCATTTCCCTTAATAAATATCAGGGATATTTGCCACTATGGCGGGAGACTTGAGCATCTCTCTCGCTATGGTTGTCTGCACGACTGCACCAGGTAGATGGCGACCACATGGCATGGCCCCACACAGTGGATGGATCACAACCATTGGGAAATTTCACTAATCTTGGACGAATTATAACAAGCCTAATGAGTGTTTATATAGAACACTCAAGGGAAATTTCACAATAGCAAGAGATGATCAAAGAAAGTGACAAGAATAGAAATCCTAACCACTATATCTAGCTTATTGCCAATCTACCCAAACTGCATAAGCTACCACACACGAATCCAACGGTCAAGTTTTCCTTACAATCAATGGCCAAGATCTGATCTACTATAACAGTCCCAACTAAGGTTCTATTAGTTTTGGGTTTTGAGAATTGATTTGAGACCGAAACTTATTAAAGTACTCAACATTAAAGTATTAAAGGCACTTTTGAGTCCACGAACTCAAAATCAATTCTCAAAGCCAAAACTAACCCGGCTTAATTGATTTTGGTATCTCTTGATGAATGAAAATAGGATCCGATCCTAAAAAGCCCACAAGCCCTACAAACAAGGGAAACATTTCTCACATGGGTGACTCAAATGTGAAAAAGTTAGAGACAAGTTATGTTGACAATGAAGATGTGGGTGAGCTCAGATGCAATGTTTTTCTTAAAGGGAAATGTATAGAAAAGGGGTTTGGTTGTGGGGTCATGACTGGTGATTTGCAGAGCTTTGAAAAGTAAAGAAAGGGGTCTGTTGAATTGGAAAAGTGGAGACAGGGCTGGATTGGTAGCCAAAGGAAGTTTCTTGTCAACATAAATCCCTGTCAAATGGCCTTTTCCCACACCAACTTCTCTTCCCAAGCTTTTTCTCCAAAACTTGCACTGATTATTAGTTCATAGAAAAGTATTAATATCACGAACTACATAATTCTAGGCAGTGTTCCCATTCAATAGTGTAAAAAGGCTACTAATTAGGTGGCTGGGATTATATGTACAGTAGAAATATGCCCAAGTATTAGAGTCGTGCAAAAATCAACAATTTAGGGACATCTTTTTCACCATCCTAGATGAAAGGCTTCCAATCATACAATGAAGGTTGGATTAAGAACATCAATGTTCATACACTTGATCACCCTATACGACAGAGGGTCCATTCATGATTGTTTATCTTGGGGTCCATTTCTTTCATGTAAAATTGTTGGGGGCAGTGATAAATCGACCCCCATATATCTTAAATCAACCCCCAAATAGGGCAGTGCTGAGAGAGAGAGATAGAGAGAGAGAGAGAGAGAGAGAGGGTCGATTTAAGATAATAGGGGGTCGCATTGTAATTTGGATCGGATCAAATTCTTGGATTTCTAATTCAGCAGATAACAGTGAAGAAAATCAAATTTCTATATTTGCTGTGGAAATAAGAAATTGGAAATCTACAGATGTGGCAGTTTCCTTCACCCTCTTTGCTCCTCAACCTCTCCCCTCCACTAGGAAGTACCCCCTTCCCTCTTTGTCTCCATCTACATGAGCTGCCGGATCTATTCAATTTGTTTTGAAAACTCAATTCCAAATCCAAATACAAAATGGGAGGTATCCAAACGAGCCATTAAGGGATTTGCTAAGGTCCATTGGCTAGTCTGACGTGCGACAGACCAGCCGTGAAATGCATGAACGCTAGCAATTCCCTAAGTTACAGGGGAACTAAAAAAGGAGATTTCATATGGTGTAAAGGCTTACAACAATACAGTAGCGGTACCGCCCTTGATGTTTGATCAACAGCAGTTCACTTTTTGAGCTTTTTGAGGAGCTGGTGTTGGATCAAATATCAAGGGTTGTAAGCCCTTACATCATATAATTTCTCTACCAAAAGAATGTACTTTAAATTAAGGGGGAAAGTATGAAAAGTAAGATGCGACTATCACATACCAAAAATTTGAACGTTCGTTTCTTCCTGTAAGAGTGGCTCCTTGTCAATGTTGTTCTCTTTGCTAAGGTAGGCGGCGGTACATGCACGTGCATGATGAAAGGTTTGAATCAACCAAAAAATGCAGGACCCACTGTTTCTTTTGGGGCTGCATGTGCATGCACAGCCCTCCAGCATATAAATTCTCTGATTTTGTCGCCCGAAGAAACTAAGACATGCTGAGGTTTTTCAAAGTTCCAGCATATAAATTCTCTGATTTTGTCGTCCCGAAGAAACTAAGACATGCTGAGATTTTTCAAAGTTATAAATGAAATTCAAGTGCTTGTTCTAAAATGAGAAATCATACTGACCAAACTATTTACTTTTTTGGTGATTAGAATCTCTCAAATTCAACGAACTTAGAAGCTGTAAAATTAGATGAATGACTTTTGAGAACGAAAACGTGAGACTAAGAAACACTTGACATGTGATGGCTTGCAATGTTGACTTCTCTTCAAATCACGTTGGCCATTCAATATTTCATTTTCTTTTATCCTAAAATTATGTTTTTTTTTTTTTTTTTTTTCATGGAAGCCACCAGGATTCCTCTTTAGTCATCTGGGTCTTTCCCATTTTCTGTGGTTTTCTGTTCCCATGGGTTTTTTTTTATATCTTATAAAAGTCTTTGTTTTCTTCTGGTTTTCATGTTTTCTTCACGGAATAGTGAGAAAAAAATTTAAATGAGAAACTACGCCATTTTCTTCGTTGATTCAAATAAAAAGAAATAAAATTACCATAAAAAAACATAGAAAGTCTAAGAGACCGTTTGGATATGTGGATTTTAGAATCTTGGATTTCTTGAAAATTGTAGAGGGGAGACAAGAGAAGGAGACCATATGTCGTTTTTTGATTTCTCGCCCTTCTTTCCGTCAGCAAGAGAGAAGAAGATGATTCCATGTTTCCAGGTTTAAGAAATCTGGGGAAAAATTTCTAAAACTTAGATTTCTTACTTAAAATCTAAGATTCTAAAGAGAAACAAACCAAAAGTCTGCTTCTCTCTTGTCTCCCATCTACAATTTTGAAGAAATCCAAGAGACTAAAATCCGCATGTCCAAATGGCCCCTAAATGTCTTTTTTAGTTAAGTTCAAATTAATTAAAGAGGAGTTACAAAACAAGCCCACAATATATCTATGATATACCCAAAGTCAAGTTGAAAAAACCAAAGAAAATTAACACAATTATGTGGTTTACCAGAAGCTTGTAAATGCACAAGAAAAATCTGGCCGAGAGTTATTTAATATGGACAAAGGAACGAGGTCGTGTGTAGGGATGATCTGGCAATCAAGGGAAGTATAACATTAGCAGGTAACCCTCAAGAATGGAGGAGGCAAAAGTGCAAAACTTCCAAATGTGGTACTACAACGTAATCCAATGTAAGCAAGTAGATCCATATTCACCTGCGAGACTGAACGGTGCCCCATGCATCTTGCTCCTCAAACTTTGTTTATTCTCATTTAAAGATCTGCACCTTTACTTTTCCAGTTGTAGTTTGTAGCATAGCCCAGAAAACGTACCCCGATGACCAGCATTAATATGTTCATCACCACTTATCAACTATCCAATCCCTTTATTAAAATGGTTGCCCCCGGCAGTCGTACTCAAGAGGTGGCCCATAGGAAAGAAACTTAGGCCTCCGTAGTCGCACGATTTGGACAAATGACCAAATCGACAGCCTACAGACTTTGACTCCGAGCGATCGGATATTTGATTTAATGCTTCAGCTTGAAATTGGCTAAACTCTTTGTATTAGTATTGGTTCTGACACGCCCGTGCAAGCACACTGTTGACCAAAATGTTTCAAAGACGAATCCATGTGCCAACCAAGGTTTTAAATTTCGGGGGTTTCGGTACCTATTTCGGACCCCACCAAAATCCAAAATGTCGTTCCGAAGTTTGGTATTAAGTTTCGAAATTTTGTAACATTTTTCTTTTTTTTTAAATGCCATTTTCTCGAAATTTCGGACCGAAATTACTAAAATTTTTGAATTTCGCGAAATATCAAATCTTGGGAAATTTCGGTTTCGGTCGCCAGGTCGAAATTTAAAACCATGGTGCCAACACAAATTGATCTTAAGACATGAAAAGTGATTAAAACCAACCCAAAGGTAAAAAAAAATGTTTTAAATTTTAAGTTAGGAAATTATTGAGTTTTTTTTCTTTTTTTTCAGCTCAACCTTTGGGTGTGATATTTATCCTCATATTGTAGGACATGGTAGTTGATTGCGTCACATTTACAAATAAGTCATGTCCATTCGAATTAATTCATAGCTCAAGGAGAAGACCAAAAGAATAATTGTGGCATTAATGTTAAGATTTCCAAAATTATATGTATATAAATTTAAGCTATTGATATTTGCACTACCATGTTCTGATAACGACAAACTCACCTCGTCTTTTATTATTTAACCAGCTGTTCAAAGCTGCTACAATTCTCAAAAAAGCTCTCAAAAGCGAATTAAATAATAAAAGACAAGGTATTTTGCCTCATTAGCAATACGTGTTGGTGTAAATATCAGTAGCCTATAATTAAAGGCATTTAAAGCAGACCCTGAATCTTATACCTTAAACCCTAAATACTAAATACTAAATCCTAACCGTTCATCTTATGTGAGTAGGTCATGCTTCAAAATTCATACCGAGTACTAGATCAAGGTGGCAAATGGGCCGTGCCGTGCCCGGCATGATATTTCTCGGCCCAACGTAGCCCGCAGGCCGGCACGGCACGATTTGGCCAAGGTCCGTGCTGTGCCAGCACGAATAAGGTTGAGGTTAAGCACGGCACGGCCCACAGCCCGTGTTGTGCCGGCCCGGGACAACAACCACATAGGCTCACTTTTTAACTAATTTTGCCGTGCCGAGCCGCTTGTCATGCCGTGCTGTTTTGCGCCGCGTGCCTAAACCCTCAGCCCGGCACGGCCAATATCTTCGTGCCGTGCCGGTACGGCCCACTCACTGTAGCAATTAGTGCCGTGCCGGCACGGCCCATGTCGTGCAGTGCTGGCCGGGCCGCGGGCCGGCATGGCCCAGTTGCCACCTTGAGTACATGAGCCTACAGCTCAATGGTCAAGGCTCTATTCTCTAACCTGGGGGCAGATGTTCAATTCCAGCTTGATTACCAAAAAATATATAAGAGTCAAAAATCAAAATCACAATCGTTGCATAAACTAAGAAATATAGACCCGCGTGTGCTACTTTTCTTTTCCCAAATCAAAGATGAAATTGAATGAACTATAGTACCAACCAATGTCACAATCTTGGAGGCAATTGATCCAACGGTTATAGATTTATCCGATCACATCAATCGGACAAACCAAAAAGAAATTATCTTAAATCTAATCTAAATTTGTTGCATAATAAAGTCTTTGTCGCGAAAGAAACGGTAAGGCAGAGCTTGTGACCCGGTCCCACACCACAGTAGACACCGAAGGAGTCAACAAACAAACAAAAATTAAAAAAAATCTAACACGTGTCGTCCTGAGGTGGCCGCAAAAGAAGACGTCTACAGTCTAGAACGGGTGGGTCAAAAAGAGGTACGTGGAGACACCGCCATCGCCCAATCACATGGGCCCCACTCCGTTTTACCAGTAGTCAAATCCGTGCCGTCAAATTCGTTGCCTAAGTTCACGTGGATCCCGCCGAACCAATCGGGACTCTCCATTTGTAGAATTCGTCAATGTAGGTCTCTCTCTCTCTCCCTTTCTCTCTCTCTCTCCTGAAAATCCAGCTGTCCAATCTGACGCAAAGGCTAACGTCATTCTGATAAATATTCAAACCATGAGTCTTCGTCTAAACACCCTCTGATCGCCCTTTTTATTGGCGTGGGAATTGCACCGGAAAAAGACTTCATAGACTTCTCCTTACTTCTTATTCTTCTCCAGACCCTCATTTCTCTGCTCTTTCTTTCCTCTCTTCTCCATTTTACGGACAAAGGTGGAAGACTCACCACCAGTACAAACTCAATCTGATTTTTCGTAAATAATCCTACGAACGAATTCATGGGCTCGGGTAATCGGTTTTCGGGAATTGCTTTTTCGATGAATCCCAATTATAGAGACGACCCAGATGAACATATGGATACTAATGATAAACGCGTAATTATGGGTGAGATGGATTTCTTCTCGGATAAGAACAGATTGTCTACACCCATCAATAATATCAAGGAGGAGGACTCACATGAAGCTGAAGCAAGGTTGAATTTTGATGTAAATGTAAGTGATTCATTAAATTTGGCGTTATTCATTCTGATTTTGATCAGGTTAAGAATGCTTGGGAGAGAATAGTACTAGGATAGGTGACCTCATAGGAAGTCCTGGTGTTGCACCCTTTAAATCTCCTATTTCTCAAAAACAATACAATCAACATCAATTAAAGCTTATTTTGGGATTGAGCCTCTACCTCAATGGTCAAGGCTTTGTCCTTCAACCTTGAGGTCGGGGGTTCAATCCCAGCTTACCTACCAAAAGTTTGAGTTGCTAAATTTTCTTCTCTCTTTCTCTTTTCTATGTTTATAGACCGGTCTGAACCTTCGTACTGCAAATACGGGCAGTGATCAATCTACGATCGATGACGGAATCTCATCCAATGTGGATGAGAGAGAAAGGAAAGCTGAGGTGAGAAGAAGAATTAGAATTTTGGATTAGAATTGAATTTATGGGTCTTCTTGTGCTAATTATGCTGATTTATAATCTTTTTCAGTTGGCGGTGCTGCAAGCCCAGCTAGAGAGGATGAACGAAGAGAATCAGCGTCTGAGAGGGATGCTTAATCAAGTGAGCAACAACTATAATGCCCTTCAGATCCATCTTGTGTCATACATGCAACAACAGGCTCAGAGAAGCGAAACCCACCAAGAACATGAGGTATTTTACTTAGATGATTATAGTTTTTAATTTTTTTTTTGGTTTTATAATATTATTCTGTTGAAGTATAAATAATTAAACAACATCACCTCTAACTCACGGCAGGTCCTGCAACTCCTTTATATTAAAAATCCACGTCTACGGCCAACCAAAAATGAGGCGCCACACTGGAGAGCGTTGAAATATAAATGATTAGATAACATTAACTGTTTTGGATTAATTGGTTGTTTCACATATTCTTATTACTTAGATTGGTTCTTATCCATATTTCAGAATATTGATGAAAAGATCCAAGAGAAGAAGCACGATCCTGGTGATGGAGGTGATGGAGGATTAATGGTGCCAAGACAGTTTATGGATCTAGGCCCAAATGCTACAACCGAAACTGATGACCCTTCTCACTCTTCGTCAGTAGAGAGAAGCCGAGAGTGCTCCAGATCATCTCCGAACAATCTCGAAGTGGTTTCGAAGGAACTCACGGCAAAGAGCGGCCATGGTAGAGGAACTCAGAGGGAAGAGAGCCCAGATCAAGGATCCCCGGGTTGGGTTCCTAATAAGGCCCAAAAATTACCCGAATCGAAGAACGTTGATCAATCCACAGAACCCACAATGAGGAAAGCTCGAGTCTCTGTTCGAGCCCGATCGGAAGCGCCCATGGTATAATTCATCATCTGAGTTAACTGCACTCTAGATCTTCTAATTATCCATAATTGGGTGTAATTAAATCATAAAATGATAAACTTTCAGATCGGCGATGGATGCCAATGGCGAAAATATGGGCAAAAAATGGCGAAAGGAAACCCTTGTCCACGAGCTTACTATCGGTGCACCATGGCCGCCGGATGTCCAGTTCGCAAACAAGTATGTTTCTCTTCCAATTCAATTCCACTTGCATTTCATTAATGGTTTGATTAGTTCAAATGAGTTTGATTAATCTAAAGTCATCTGAATTTTGACGTGGGTTATCCGAATTTTCAAACTGTGACAGAAGGTCTATAAATAGAAGAACTCACAATTTGTTTTGTAATATGAGATTCCATTGTGGGAATCAAAGTCTAGTGATTTCCCAAGCCTCTTCTCCCTCTTTAGAGATTTTCAAATTCTCTTTTTATTCCTTTTATTTTTCTTTATTTCGGGTTATTTGTTATTCGCAAAAACATAAACCAATATATTAGAGACTTGCAAAATCTGAGGGTGTTTTGGGTTTGTTTATGCTTGCGCGTAGCGTCAACAAACGTCAATAGATTTGGTCTATTTGGAGGCGAACTCGCAGATCCCTTTTGCACATCATTCAAATGGTGGGGGCGAATGTGGTCTTAAGGATAGCCACTTCATGATGCACCTTGATGCATTATTTTCTTCTACATCTCCACCAAGTTTCATTACAAACACATTTTTTTCTCCAACACTACAGGTTCAAAGATGCGCGGAAGATCGTTCGATCCTGATAACAACTTATGAAGGGAACCACAACCACCCTCTTCCGCCAGCGGCCGTGGCAATGGCATCTACCACATCTGCCGCGGCATCTATGCTTCTCTCCGGATCAATGCCGAGCTCCGACGGGCTAATGAATTCGAATATCTTTGCGAGAACACTCTTACCTTGCTCGGCAAACATGGCGACCATATCCGCCTCCGCGCCTTTCCCCACCGTCACATTAGACCTCACCCACAATCCCAACCCCTTGCAATTCCAAAGGCCACCCCCTCAATTCCAACCTGCCGTCCCCAATGCAGGCTTTGCAACTCCCTCGGCCCCACCGCAGATCTTTGGCCAACCGCTCTACAACCAATCAAAATTCTCTGGTCTTCAGCTATCTCCCAATATGGACCCCACCCAATTTGCTTCTCCCCCTCAGCCGCCCTCATTGGCCCACACGGTGAGCGCCATCACGGCCGATCCAAACTTCACCGCCGCTCTAGCAGCAGCCATCTCTTCAATTATCGGCGGCAATAATAATAATACTGCCACCACTTCCAATAATAACAGCAACAGCAACAACAACAACAACAAAATCAGCAACCCCAACTTTTAGGCAAGCTGATTGTCTAGATCTTTTTTCTTTCTTTTTTGTTTTTTTTTTTGTTTTTCCTTCATGGGGGAGAAAAATTAGAATATACCCAATTCCATTCTTTCTTATTATTTTATATTGAATAATGAAAATCCAAATTGTATTTTGATAGATATTTTGATATCAATTTTGGTAAAGTGTTTTTTTTTGGAAGGGAAGTGATTCTTCTGTTATTTTATATTATTTTAATTTCAATTGCTTGTGTTAAGTTATTCTTAAAAGTGACAATTTTGTTTCCTTTTCTTGTGTGAGCCCTATTCCTTGTTTGAAGTGACTTAAATGGGGGTCAAGAAAAGCGTCCTATAGACGAGAGAGCCGAAGTTAGACACGGAAATGCTCTTTTGGTGTTTGTTAGAGGGAGAGAGGGATGTCTCTATGATGCCGGAGCAACCTCGAAGAGCAGCGACGGTGAAGGAAGTTGCCACAAATAGAAAAGATCTAAAAATCGGAACTTTTTACACTGTTGTAGCTGATTTGGAAATGTTTAGGATTTGATCCAGTTCAAAATATCAACTAAATCCAAATCTAAATCTTGTGGGTACCCAAACATGGTCCAGAGGGAGTGGCTCAGGAAGGCAGGGGAAGGATATTTCATTTCTCTTTCTATATTTGTCGCTCTTTCTTATGCTGACTTACGTACGTATTGATTTTTCGGTAATCCCATGACCCACGTAGTCTCACCGTATTCACCGTACAATAATCATTTCTAAATAAAGGCATTATTTTCTAGGCAATATCGCGGAAAAGTAAGCCGGTAGGATTAAATGGCTTTCCGCGAAATTGCCTCCCAAATTCCATCTAGGGAAATGCTAAGTCCACTCGCGGAACTGCGGAAGCAGCATTCTTTTACTTTTCTTTTACATACCTTGATATAATGGAGGTCCATTATTTCTTCAACCTATATTTAGAAGTTTCTACCGGCCGTGTGGACAGTCCAACCAACTTGATTTTGAGGTAACGTAACACTAAATGTAAGGAATGCTAAACCGAAGGGCACCTTACATAAACCCAGCATCAAATGCGTCCCATTGGTTGGATGCCCCACCTGTCGGTTTAGCATCCCATTAGATACTTTTTCATTTTTTTTGGGGCCAATAAACGTGATTAAGCTAATATAAACCCAATATATAGCTTCCATCACACCGGCCGATGAGAATACAAATTATACAAAATCACAGTCGGGTGAAACTTACAGCAATTTTTGATTTATGGCCTGCACATTCCTCCCAAAATAATCTGAAAATAAAAGATGTAGGATTTAGGATACGGCCAATTCAGCCCGTTAAGACCATGAGTCTAAGGGAGCTAACATACATACCAAAGTCAGCTAAACTTATTTTAAATGGGGTTTAAAAAATAAAAATAAAGATGTTTCGGATTTTCTCCGTTTAAACCTTTTACAACTCGGAAAACATTTAAAACGCATTTTTTGGCCAATTTTCCAACTTATCCCTGCTACATGTTGTAGATGACATAATTATAGGGGAGTGATAAATCGACCCCCATATTTCTTAAATCGACTCCCCATGTGCCTCTCTCTCTCTCTATCTAACTCAGAGGAGAGAGAAAGAGACATAGGTGGTCGATTTATCACTGTTCTAATTATAAGAGCAATGATAGATGCAAGGGCTCCTTGCATCTATCATTCCTCTAATTATATGTTAATTATAAACATATTAAACAAATATTTTTGTGTTTTCATTTATTTGACCATGAGCCAATACGGTATTAAACCTGAATTGTTCCCATCCTCTTTTAGCGGAATTGCATTTTGCTTACTTACCCATCATTGTCGCCCATCAAATCTGACTCAGTAAAGCAATAAATGCAGCAGTTAAGCGTTTGTGTGGATTTTTCTAAATTGTGTGTCATGAGCTTATTATAACTCGTCATGGGAAAGTATGCAGCTATCTATAGTGTGGTCTCGTGTTGTGACTGAGCTCTCCCGGCCCATGACCTAGAAGGTGCGGGAGAAGAAAAGTCATCGAAATGGCCCCATTGTGAAACTGAAAGTTCGGGAATCAATCCAATACATTCTAAAGCCGGTCTTATTGCCTTAATGATTTTGAATGTCAAACAAGTAATTCACTTAGATTCACACTGAAACATCCACTTTCAATTTTAAAGAGAGAGTTGGAAAGCATATTTATTCTTGATTGACTCTCATGAAACAATGGAAAATTGACAAGCTTTTCATCAAATATTCCCTTGTGAATCCACTTTGTTCTTTGTTGAAAGTTCAGTAAACAAGATAGGGCGCTGATATCCCCCCCCCCCCCACCCGACGGCTGGCTAACGTATTCCCACCATTTGACCGGTCTCTCTCTCTCTCTCTCTCTCTCTCTCTCTCTCTCTCTCTCTCCGCGCACACACAACACGAACAGTTGGTGGGCCCATTGGTGGGCCCATCTTTGAACAACGTAGGCCCTGCTCATACCACACCATAGGATAATCCAAACCGTCCATTTGATGGGCCACAAACGAAAATAGGTTGCGTCCCAAAATATTTTTCCATAGGCGGGTCCTAGCGCTCCGATCTAAATAGAAACTACATCTTATGCAACCTTTGTAGATTGTAGGGTTGTGATCATCCTACGGAAATGATTTTTTGGGCACAACCTATTTACATTGTGGCCCATCAAATGGACGGCTCGGATCATCCTATGGTCTGGACGGTACACTTCATTTTCAAAAATATGGGTGGGGCCTAAATTGGTACGAACCACACCATAGGATGATCCAAACCATGGACAGCTTGGATCATCCTATGTTGTGGACGGGTATGCTTCAATTTGAAAAATATCGGTGGGGCCTACGATTGGGCCTTAATGTTAGTGTACGACCAACTCCATAGGATTATCCAAACCATGGACGGCTTGGATCATCCTATGTTGTGGACGGGCCTTAATGTTACTGTACGACCACAGGATGATCCAAACCATTCATTTGATGGGCCAACCCTTTTGGGGGCACAACCCATTTACGTTATGGCCCATCAAATGGACGGTTCAGATCATCCTATGGTCTGGACGGTACACTTCATTTTCAAAAATATGGGTGGGGCCTAAATTGGGCCTTAATGTTACTGTACGAACCACACCATAGGAGGATCCAAACCATAAACGGCTTGGATCATCCTATGTTGTGGACGGTACGCTTTAATTTGAAAAAAATCGGTGGGGCCTACGATTGGGCCTTAATGTTACTGTACGACCAACTCCATAGGATTATCCAAACCATGGACGGCTTGGATCGTCCTATGTTGTGGACGGGCCTTAATGTTACTTTTACGACCAACTCCATAGAATGATCCAAACCATTCATTTGATGGGCCACAATGTAAATAGGTTGTGCCCCAAAAATCATTTTCATAGGATGATCACAACCCT
The DNA here is from genome assembly GCF_043159265.1 of Tasmannia lanceolata. Taxonomy (NCBI): domain Eukaryota; kingdom Viridiplantae; phylum Streptophyta; class Magnoliopsida; order Canellales; family Winteraceae; genus Tasmannia; species Tasmannia lanceolata. The sequence goes on from NW_027518692.1 coordinate 48,683,810, forward strand.
ACAATCTATAGAGGTTGCATAAGATGTAGTTTCTATTTAGATCGGAGGGCTAGGATCAGCCTATGGAAATGATATTTTGGGACACAACCTATTTACGTTTATGGCCCATCAAATGGACGGTTTGGATTATCCTACGGTGGTATGGGCGGGGCCTACGTTGTTCAAAGATGGGCCCACTATTCCACCAACGGTTTCTGTTGGGGTCACCAAATGTTCCTGTTGTGTGTGTGGAGAGAGAGAGAGAGAGAGAGAGAGAGAGAGAGAGACCGGTCAAATGGTGGGAAAGTGACATGTCAGAACATTTAACGTTAGCCAGCCGTCAAGGCGGGGGGAAATAGCCGTCAAGGGGGGGGGGGGGGAATATCAGCGCCCTTTTTGTGAGAATATTAGTTTGTCGTGCTCAGAGAGGGGTAGAAAAGATGGGAGAGGGTGAGAATTGAGAGGGAAGAAGTGAGGAGAAGGCCTGCAACTCGGGTCGGGCGGGTCGGGTTTTGGAGAACCCAACCCTACCCGAGAAATATCTCGGGTCGGGTTTTTTTTCGGAAAACCCACGATTCCCAAACCCGGCCCTACCCATGATAAATCTCGGGTCGGGTCGGGTCGGGTTTTTCACGTTGACGCAATTTTTTAAGGAAAATTCTTATTTGGCAAGGCAACGTAACTCATAGAAGCAGAAATTACAATCACATTACACTTGAATCAAACAATGATGTAATTACACTCACATTACACTTGAATCAAACAATGCTGTAATCAAACAATGTTGTAATTACAATCAAACAATGCTGAATCAAACACTTGAATCAACTCAACTCATAGAAGCAGAAATTACACTCACACGCAATAACAGTGGGTGCGTGGGTTTTCACTTTTATCTTTTAACTAACAATAGAAAAAAAATGTACATACTGTAACTTATGTTACTCGGGTCGGGTCGGGTCGGGCCCCTTCAAACCCGGCTCGACCCGAGATTCATGCGGGCTTTTGAATGCTCAATCCGGCTCGACCCGAAACCCATGAAACCTGAACCCAACCCACGCTATTTTCGGGTCGGGTCGATGCGGGTCGGGTAAAACCCGGCTCGAGTTGCAGCCCTAGCCCTAAGTGGCTGAACCATAAGAAAAATATTACTCTATTTTAAGTAGAGTTTTTCTTTTATATGTTTTTAAGCCACTTCTCACCCTCTCCTCATGCCCTCTCCCTCCTTGCCCCTCTCCCACCACTGATTAAATTAATATTCCATGGTGGCAATCATGGCCTTAATGTATAAAGACAACCCTATAATTTATTATTATTATTATTACTAGTAAAATATGCACGTGCACCGCACGTGCCACTAAGGTATTTTACAATTTGTTTATTTTAATATTTATTAATGAATTAGTATAACTTTTTAAAAATATTGTTCAATATTACAACGTAATTATTGTTAATTTCAGAAGAAATTGTATATTAGAATAATCAAAGAAATAGCAACATGATCAATTAGTAGAAGAATCAGGAAAAAAAATTCTTTGAAAGAACAAATAAACTTCTCTGATTTATTGGATGAATAAATAAATGTTGTGGGGTGGCATGGATCGAATGTTTGCCTGAAACTGAGTTTTTCCAGAGGCTCCCTTCAGGTCAGCATTCTTCTTGAAAGAAAGGGGATATTTTTTTGCAAGGAGGAGAAAGTGTTTGAGAGGCAGAGAGATAAGACTGTAAACGCATCATATACATATCACAAATCTAAGCAAATCTGCATCAAGTTTCGAATCTATAAAAAATCAAATCATAATGATAGTTCTAGCAGAACCTAATTCTATCATTTCAGCAACCTATCAACATGCAATTCTCCAATTGCCAGCTTCCACCATCGAACAAGATCTCGCTATCTAGCGGTTTCTAAGAACCAAAGAACAAAAAACATGATAAAAATCTCCAAACCCTATTTCAAAGCATCAGCAGAACACACACAACTCTTCTCGAAGCTTTTGATCCATCGGAGAGACTGGGCTCTTAGTAACAATTTTACCTACTAAAATTGATAAAAATAAAATGTAAATCAAGTTAGAATAGATATTATACAGTCTATACGGATTTTCTTTTGAAAACCATAGGCACCTGATCAGGATTTCCGACTGAGAAATAAAAAAATATACAGAAATAAGAATTCCCACAAATAACATGGCAAATGGCAGGGATATTGCAGCAGTGAAATGGCGAAAGTACCCTAGACAAATCCGACTTAGTGAAATGGCAGGGACATTGCAGCATTGAAGGCAAGGGCCCCGTGCAATGCACGGGCCGACAAAGAATTGTACAGACCACATCATAGGTTGATCCAAACCGCTCATGTGATGGAACAGAACATAAATAGGTTGTGCCAGTAAAATCATTTCCATAGGCTGATCCTAGCCCTCCAATCTATAGAGGTTTCCATAATTTTTGTTAATCTTAAGGTGCCCGGAATTCGTCAATATTTTTACAGGTGTCCTGCCTTCGTAATATCAAACTTTCCGTAATTTGACCCTCACACAGTGAATAAGAAAAAGTAATTTTTTCGTCATCGTTAGAGGTGTAACTCGGGTCGGATTGAGGCCAGCCCGAGGAACCCACTTTTCCAACCCAACCCGACCCAACCCGGCTGGGTTCAACCCGACCCAACCCAATTTGCAATTTCCTCAACCCGACCCTACCCGATTTCCAATTCTGGCTGGGTTGGGTCGGGTTGACCCAATTTGATATGGTACCCATTGTTGACCACCTCAACTCAAGCCGGGTTGTTTTGGATTTGGGCAACCAATAGTGAGTCACCAATAATCAGTTTTTAACTCACAATCGGTTCTCAAAATCCAAAACAAACAGGGACTAACAATTAACAAAGGGAAATGTTATCCGCAGTAGTATATTTTGATGATCGCAGTCCTCACTTGATTAAAGTACGGTATGGCCCGCACCATAGGATTATCCAAACCGTCCATTGTGGACTGTGGAGACTATTTCAATGTTGAAAAAGAAAAACACATATACAGAACTTCTTCAGATGGAACCCATATTTGGGTTTCGGGTCGGGTCGGGTTGCCTGACAACCCAACTCGACCCAACCTGATTTCCAATTCGGGTTGATTTTTCCCAACCCAACCCGATTTGCGAAAAATCTTAACCCGACCCAACCCAAATTCGGGTTGAACCCGACCCCCGTGGGAATATCCAAGAACATCGATGGTTTCAAATTATATATAGTGCTAATGTCCTCACTACCATATTTTATAATGGCACTACTCACCGCATTTTGATGATCGCACTCCTCACTTTGTTAAAATGTACGGTATGGCCCGTACCATAGGATGATCCAAGCCGTCCATTAGATGGGCCACTGCCTAAATAGGTTGAGCCCTAAAATAATCTTCATAAGTTAATCCTAACCCTCCGATCTATAGAGGGTTATAGGTTGATCCAATCGTCCATGTGATGGAACACAACATCAATCGGTTGTGCCCGTAAAATCATTTCCATAGGCTTATCGTAGCCCTCAAATTGATAGAGGTTTCCTTAATTGTTGTTCCTCTTCAGGTGCTCGGCATTCGTCAATATTTTGTAACTTGTCACGAATGCGTCATATAACGTAGTTTTTCGTCATTGTCATATGTCTATACCTCTTTTTGGTAGTTTTTGTTCGTAATTGTCATAGACAGGTACCATATGTCGGTACTTTTCGTATGCAATTGATGATTGTACCCTCAAATCATTTCTCATTCCGAGAAACTTCTAGCATCAAAATGACTTAAATGCCCCCAGCTAATAGTAGGAAGTTTTTCTAAAGGAAGGGCATGGAATTATCATATGTAATTATTTTTTGGGAACAATCAATTTATATTGTGGTCCATTAAATGGACGGTTTGGATCATCCTATGATACAAGGCGTAGGATTCTGATGGGAAGGATTCATTGGCATGCCTCTCAAAAGAAGACCCAGGTAAGGGCATTGTCTCCTCTCCCTCCACATCTGAGGGAGGATCTTGGCAAACCATTTCAAAGAAGAAAGGAAAAGCTTCACCACCACCCCCTTCTCTGCCAGGCCAAAGAATCCCCTTCAAAGGGCTCATCCCCGGATCTTACAAGTCCTAAGTGGGGTCTGGACCTCTTGCTTTTGGGTTCGTGTCCCCTCTGTTTGCTGTTGGGCTTTGAAATTCTGTTTCACTTAGTTGTTGCTTGCTTGTTGGTTTTTGGCCGTTGTTCTTGATTTGTTTTTGTCCGTGCTGCTTTGCACTTAGTCTGTTCTTGTTTCCCGGTCGCTTGTGGCTTGGGTGCGCTCTTGCTCTATCTTTGTAATCTCCATTTTTTTCAATATATCTGGTCGGGGTCTGCCTAACCCCAGCTTACCCTTTTCAAAAAAAAAAGGATTCTTTTGAAAAATACTTGATTGTACGGACTTACACCATAGGTTGTATGCCAAAAATCATTTCCATAGGATGTTCCCAACACAGTTGCGGGGTTTCCAAATTATGTCATTTATCTATAGATTGTAGGGATGCAATCATCATTTCGGAATGATCAAATGGACAGTTTGGATCATCCTATGGTGTAGGCGGTAAAATATTCACTCCAATTTTTTATAGGTAAGTTGGGGTTTTGTGGGGACCCCTACCGGCTTATTAAAAAATAGTTCACTACATGGGCTTACACCATATATATTGTAACAAGAATTTTGTGACAAAGCTTGTAAACCAAAAACATATTTCTTACACTCCCTATTAAAAAAAAGTATTGTGTAACTTACACCATAGGATGATCCAAACCGTCCAATTGATGGGCCACATCGTAAATAGGATGTTCCCAAAAAAACACATTTCCATGCGATGATCCTAGCCATGCAGTCTATAGAGGAACGGCATATTTAGGAAACATTTATTGATTGGAGGGTTGTGATTATCCTATGGAAATGAATTTTGGCACACAACCTACTTACATTGTGGCCCATCAAATGGACGGTTTGGATCATCCTAAGATCTAAGCCATACAGTGCTTTTTGAAAACCAATACTCACTGTAAGGACTTACACTATATATAAAAACTCTCATAATCACATCATTTCCCTCTAAATCATGGGGAAACGGGTCAAACTGGCCGGGTCAAAGTGACGGGAGAAATTTTACGGGTCATTGGGCTTGGACCCGCACCCGACCGCGGGTCAACCGGTTTTTTGACGTATGTTTTTAAGATTTTTTTTATAGGGATTTGCTAGCCACCTTCGCCGAGCATTCTTTTCTGCTTGTTCGCACATCCTTTGCTGCGAAGTACGGTTTGTGCAAAGGTGGCTAGCAATACATAATAGCAATAAATAATAATCAAGATTTTGTTTATAGGGATTTGCTAGCCACCTTCGCCGAGCGTACTTTTCTGCTTGTTCGCCCATCCTTTGCTGCGAAGTACGGTTTGTGCAAATGTGGCTAGCAATACATAATAGCAATAAATAATAATCATGCGCGGCTACTAAGTTTTAAATGAAAATTATGAGAAAATGGAAGCAAAGCAGAAAAATTACGAAAAAAAATACCGAACAAACGAGGGTACTAAAATATGACAATTACGGCCAAAACTACAAATAAAATTGAAAAATTATGACAATTACGGACAAAAAAGAGACAGCTGGCCTTTTTTTTTAACTCTTGTGGAAGGGCATATGAGAAGCGGAAATGATGAAAAAGAAGTAGTGAAAAAGGACATACTTGGGAGTTTTTTGGAAATTAAGGCGGGACGCATAAGGAAATAACAGGAAAGAAGCAGACGATTTTTCAGGGATTTTCCCTTTTAGTAGTAAAGGATTATTATTTTGAACTGAACCCTAGAATTTATTATTTTCACTATATATTATGAAAAATTTAAAAATCCTAAGAAAAAATTGTCCTCGAGGAATGTTTTTCTTGGAAAATCAAACCTAGCTTCAAAGATTTTTTTTTTGTTGTTGAAGAGAATGGTATTGTCCAGCATGGGACCCACATCCATGGACCTGTTAATCTTATCAGAATCTGGTCTATTCCCAGTGGCATCAGATGATATTAGCACCTGATCAAGGTTGATGAAAAGGATGTCCTTTGATGACTCGCAGAGGCCATTGATTCTTTACGAGCTCAATCTCGCAAATAGGATCTAGTTTTGGCATGACCAACTGTCTTGATTAGAGATTGTGCTGTGTGCGCCTTTGATGTGCCTTTTTTTCATCATAACTTTGACACTCCATTTTTAATTAAGAGGAAAAATCATCATTAGGCGATATGATTAGACATTTTGAAATCAAGTTAATGGAAAATGGAACCTTGATCTTTGGGTCTCTACTTTGAAGATAACTCTCCTTTGAGGTGGATGAATGTGTAGGCTATTGACTGCTATCTATATAATACACAATAAACGTCAGTTGTCATTCCTTTTTTACAAGGAGTATTTTTATTGCAAATTTTCCAGATAAAATAAATTTTACAACATTTTATAAATTCATTAATCATGAAATGGTTTTCTAGATCAAAAGATTTTACCTATTTTCAAAGAAAATTGCAAACCTATTAGACTCGGACTCTTTTTTTCGGTATAGGTAAGCTTGAACCTCGGGCCTCACGGCTCAAGAACAAAGCCTTGACCAGTTGAGCTAAAGCCCAATCCCTTTACCTCGGACTCTTTTTCATGGAATTTTTTTAAACCTCATGTAAAGATTTGGGTGGGGCCCACTAATTTATACTTCATGTTTTGATGGAGTGGGGCCCACCATTTCCGCCCAAACCCATGCATAAGCAAGGCACACTATTTTACACCTCATGCTTGGAAAGAGTGAGGCCTACCGTCTCCACCCAATTCCATGCATAGCGTAGGGCGGCCCACCATACACAGCATGTTTTGATTATGGTTTTAAATTTCGACCAAAATCCGACCGAAATCACCAATAACGGAAATGGTCATTTATTTCGGACGAAATTTTGGAATTTCGGTCAAAATTTCGGTTTTTCCAAAATTTGACCCAAAAAACTGTTTTGTTTTTAATTAATTTAATATTTAACCGAAATTATCGAAATTTCGGTAATTTCGGCCGAAATTTAATATTGAATAAAATATGAGTTTCGATTTCTATACCAGATTTTGACCGAAATTTCGAAATTTGAAGGTCCGAAACCGAAATTTTAAACCTTGGTTTTGATGCGTAGGTTCTACCATCTTCACCCAAATTCATGCACAATGTGGGACCCGCCTGTTAGGCTCTTTCGTTACAGCCACTTTTAAGGCCTCACATGTGCCATGGGGACGTGATTGGATCAATGTTACGTAATCTGATCTGCGATCAAAAGTTTAGGTTTCTATCAAGATAAGCTAAACCGTTAAGTTGATTTTTGTTGTCCTTTTATCTTAGTTGTGGGGACGTCCGTTCAGTGCATTGGATCAATGTCCAAGTTACCACTGATGTTGTGAGAGTTATGTCATGTTCGACTAAACCATATATCTCAATATGCAATTACATGGTCTCATGTGGAATTGAAAAATTGAACGCTGCTTTTTTTTAAGATCAAAGTCTACCAAAGTGGCATCAATGTTGGGCACCGAAAGAGTTCATATTTCATGACATCATGTCCCGTGACCAATTCATCGTGGAGATGGAAGCCTTCTAGGAAAAGGAACTGTCCCATAAGCAGGACGTGTTTGGCAACCTTGAAATTTTTTCATGGAATATTAGTTTGCTAAGTGGTGAAAATGGGGCACAAGGTGTGTGAGAGGAAGCGAATTGAGAGGACATGCAGGAGTGAGGAGATAGTGCAAAGTGGATGAGAAATAATAAAAATAAAACTCTATTTTGAGTAGATTTTTCCTTTTACCTGAATTTTTTTTTCAGGGAATATTAGCTTACCAAGTGTTGAGAGAGGTGTAGGGAGAGTGGGAGCTAGAGGAAGAGAATTGAGGGAGCATGAGTGAGGAGGTGGTGCAAATAAGGGAAAACAAAAACTCCTCTCTTTCCCCCCTTTTTCAGCCACTTCTTACCCTCTCCTCACTCATGCACTCTCATTTCTCTCACCCTCTTTGCCCCTGGATAAACTAATGTTCCATGGAAAACAAATTTCATAGCTGCCAAACGTGGACTAAATCTAATATTGATTGCCCAAGGTACGTTGAAAAGATATGTTGAAAGGAAAGAAAGCTGCTAGGAAGACCGCGACCATGACCCTACTCTGATATGATGATCCTCATCCCTTGATTACACACATCCCATTTGAAACTCAATTTTGATAATGGTGGTAAACGTGTTTTGTAGGTTCGCCATTTATGTTTTGCAGGTTTGCCGATTAATATTCTGTTTAAAAATTTTACACCAAAGAACTCCTTTTTTAGAAATACATTTAAACCATGTTTTAAATTTATTAAATGCATTTTTGGCCAAATTTTCCAACTTTACCCCGCTTTATTTTTTAAATGACAACATTTTGAAACATATTAAATGAACAGATGGATTGTGCAGGAGAGCCATGGATGCCGATGAGATACCTTGGGCTGAGAAACGCACCTAGTTGGAGTTTTATCAAATTATACAGGACCATTACATTGCTCGTTGTAGATTACGCCTCCTGTTAGCCCCCTAAAATCAATGACATGGGCATTGGCTCGTGGTGGCACCTTGCACCCTTGCCAATAGCCAAATGGGCCTAGGGAGATAAGCCTGGAAGGTAACAAGGTGGAGTAAGACCATGGCAGGAGGCCAATGGCATAAGAAGACCAAGTGTGGATGGGCTTCACAAGGTGACATGGCAAAGACCTTGGTGGCGCAGCATATGTGTGCAAGCCAGCACACAAGTAAAGGCAATAGGCTGGGCATGGCTAAGAGGGAGTGCACAAGGCATATGCACGCAAGGGCCAAGGGATTTGAGGGCATTGATGTGTAAACACTGGTTTTCACAGGCATTGGCATACAAAACAGCACGCTGGCAGGTTTAGGCATTGGCGGCAATGCACAATGCACAAGGGAGTTGGCGCCAAGCAATGGCATTGGCGCGCAACAATAGGCCAATAAACATGAGACAATTGGCCAGCACATGGGCGTGATGCCCAAATTGCCGAGGCAGTCCATCTCTACATCCGAGGCTGGTGCAAAGGTAGGGCCATACAAGAAACTATTGACCGAACCGATAGATGACCACCACGAGTCAGAGGGGTAGTATTCTAACCATCGAGATATTCGCAGAGATATATTCGCTAGAGTTGATTGTACTGGCTTTCCATATTGTCGAGCCGATTTTGCAGATTATCGACCTTGGTACCGTTTTAGGATTCTTATACATCAGAGGATGTTCGGGGTGATTGATGGTCCCACTTTACGGACACCAAGGAGTTTTTTCTGCATGATGATCAGGATGCTATCATGCTTGCCGAGATTGATTATAGTGAGCTAGATGAGGAGGATATTATTGAGACTATTTGCAGAGGGTTGCCAGAAGATAACTACACTGAGCTTGACCTCGAGATAGTGTTGTCCATGGTCATCACACCCATCTATGACACTATTTGCCTCACTACTCTGATAATTTTACTACTAAAGAAATTGCCTAAAAATTCTAAAATGGATATGGAATGCTAACTTTCTTAGTGAATAACTTTCTATGGAGGCTTGTTTCATCAGACACTAGAGACTTCTATGGCAGAAATTGAAATACAACAATTGCAAAACAACTGTCCAAAATTAGTGTTGAAATTGTAGAATCCTTGAAGGACTATATAAACATGGTTTTAAGCACACTTGGGACTCTTTTTAGTGATCGATTTTAGGGATTCTCTGTGCCTAAATATGAGTAGACAATTTCAATTATGTGATAGGTGATTCATTTTTTAGCGATGTGTATTGAGGTATTTGCTTTTCCTCTTGCAAGTCTAGGAATAAAATGAGATCAGGTCGCGTGGAGTTATCTGTACCAATTATATATGGTGGCATTTCCTACATTGAGTGTTACTTCAAAATAGTCTCTCTTACGTTCGTGATATGGGAATCAAGCGACTGATTCTTGCCAATTTCACACACCTCTTAGGAATTATAATGCCCATGGTCATCACACCCATCTATGATACTATTTACCACCCGACAAAACCTATTTTGGGAAACCAATCCTCTTGCGAATCCCCTAAGGGCATAAACTTGGAAAGAGATAATCCAGGAAATCAAACCCAATCATAATTATTCAAGACTCCTAGCTTAGAAAGACTCCCGATTTGGGAATATTTCTAAATAAATCAAAATCTAATCTCCATTACAAATAGGGGGCCCACTCCAAGGTACGCACTTTACTCTCTCGTATTCTTAAGCTCTCGTCTTATCAGAGAGCTCAGCATGTATTGTTGCCTCCTTTGACTTAAGCATCGGAGAGTCCCCCAGTCACTTTCCGATCGTGTTCTCATGTGCACAGGTCTTCCTCCCAAAGCCCGTCTAGACAGGATCCCATCCATTCAGATTTCAACAGCAACAACCCTTTAGGCAAAGAGAAATTTGCCCGAGAAGGGACGCACGTCCAATTAGCTAGTTTGTGAGGCAATAGCTCACCCATGCGATGATCAGGCACATCGGAAAGGGCGTTCTAACATCCAACTACTATTTCATTCACGTTGTCCGTCAAGCCTCTGCTCTGAATAACCTCCTTCCTCCTGCTTGATGCTTTAACTGATGCTTCACTTGTGCAAACAGTCTCCGAATTGTTCAATAGGTCATATTATCAACTACTTAACATAAAAACTAATCGTTTTAGAAAGTTTAGACCAAAATGTTTTGGTTAATACATATATAAACGCTCCACGAGAGACAATCATGTCGTAACCTAGCTATCTAAGGTAACAATTTGCAAACCGAACCCGGGCTGAAAAACATAAATGCAGCAGCGTCCTAATATTCCTATTATTAAATCCCATTACTGTACCATGGCGTAGGTTAGGGAAAGTAGGAACCCAAGTGAGAGGAAGCTATATATATATATGCCTAAATCTGAGCCAACAATTCCAATTATGTGATAGGAGATTCATTCTTTTAGCTATGCGTATTGAGGTATTTGCTTTTCCTCTTGCAAGTGTTGGAATGAAATGAGATCAGATCGCGTGGAGTGATCTGTACCAGTTATATGTGGTGGCATTTCCTACATTGAGTGTTACTTCAAAAAAGTTTCTTTTATGCTCATGATATGAGAATCAAGGGACTAGTTCTTGTCAATTCTACACACCTCGTATGAATTATAATGCATTATGTTATTAATTGGTTGGCTGTCACTCCACTATTATTGTTGATGTTAATTGTGTGCTTCATGTAAAATCCTAGCATGAGGTTTATACTCATGCAAATCTCATTCACAAATTTTGAAACAAAGGGCATACTTAGATACAATTGAACGACCCCAATTGGAAAACAACTGTGCAAAATTAGTGTTGAAATTGCAGAATCCTAGAGGGAGTATATATACACGTTTTTAAGAACACTTGAGACTCTCTGTTTAGTGATCGAGTTAGGGATTCTCTATGCCTAAATCCAAGCAAACAATTCCAATTATGTGAAAGGAGATTCATCTTTTTTAGCTATGTGTATTGAGGTATCTTGATTTTCCTCTTGCAAGTCTTGGAATGAAATGAGATCAGGTCGCGTGGAGTAATCTGTACCAGTTATATGTGGTGGCATTTTCTACATTGAGTGTTACTTCAAAATAGTTTCTCTTATGCTCATGATATGGGAATCGAGGGACTGGTTCTCTCCAATTTCACATACCTCTTAGGAATTATAATGCATTGGCTGTCACTCTATTATTATTGTCGCTGTTAACTGTGTCTTGCATGTAAAATCCTAGCATGAGGTTTACGCTCATGCAAATCTCATCCGCAAATTTCGAAACCATGGGCATACTTAAACACAATTGAATGACCCCAATAGATTGCTTTTATGTCCATGTAATGCATGTAACTCTAGTATATGATTTCGCCGATTTAGCAACACCTTAGGATGGTATAGCCTTAAAGTTAATGGCGAGGTTCAAACCAACAAAGGCTTACGGTTGATATCTAGCCACCCGTAGACGAGGAAGGGTGTAATAAGCAACGGAATGCTTTGGGGAGTTGAAAATAAGCATTGATCTTAAGATTTTTCAAATAGGCCAACCATTCAACATTGATGTTGAATCCGTGTGCCGACAAAAGAAACGACTGCTAATACCCTTGTTGGGCTTAAAATTCGCCAAACCAATGAGGAGCTGGCACGTTTACGGGTGCTAAAGGCAGTTAAGGGAAAACGCCAAAAGGGTAATTTTATCATCTGGATGCTTCCCAAAATTGCCGAACGTGAGAAATCTATTTTGGGAAACCAATCCTCGTACGAATCGCCTAAGGGGATAAACTTGGAAGGACATAATCTAGGAAATCAAACCCAATCCTAATTAGCAAGAGTCCTAGTTAAGAAAATTTACTAAACGGATCAAACTCTATCTCTACAATAAATAGGGGGCCAACTCCAAGGTACGCACTTTACTTTGTCATATTCTTAAGTTCTCGTCTTATCAGATAACTCGGCATGTACTGGTGCCTCCTCTCACTTAAGCATCGGAGAGTCCCCCATAGTGTTCTCATGTAAGTTAAGAGAAATTTGCCTTAGAAGGGGCGCGCGTCTAATTAGCTAGTCTGTGAGGCAATAGCTTACCCATGCGATGATTATCAACTTCCGCTACACTTTAAATGATGCTTCACTTGTGCAAACAATCTCCGAACTGTTCAGCAGGTTAGATTACCAACTACTTAACATAAAAGCTAATTGTTTTACAAAATTTAGACCAAAATCTTTTGATTAATACATCTAGAAACACTCCACAAGAGATAATAATGTCATAACCTAGCTATATAAGGCAACAATTTGCCAGCCAAACCCAGACTGGAAATCATGAATGCAACAATAGGGTCCTAATATTCCTACTATTAAAGCCCATTACTGTAGAATGGGGTAAGTTCGAGAAAGTAGGAACCCAAGTGAGAGAAGGCTATACACGAGAGCTCGCTGTATGCGCTTTTGACGATGGCGAATCTGCCACAATCCTTCTCTCTCAACGCCCCATTCGGAGGTCCCAACGCTTGTTCCACCAGTGCGAACCCTAACCCAAATAGAGACCCAAAAATGGCCTCTGCAGAGCAGCTGGTTCTCGATCTCAGCAACCCCGAACTCAGAGAAAATGCCCTCCTCGATCTCTCTAAGGTCCATACTCCACATCTCATTTCTCTTCCCTCGTCAGATTTTTTGTATGTTTTTTTATTTTTTGAGTCCTTATTCTGTCTAGATCTAATCCATCGTTGTGATATGATGCACGATCTCTTCATGTTTAAGTACTTCATTTCGTAATGCGTTTGAATATTGTATTCCGAATGAGGAGATTCGATTTAATCGCGAAAGGAAGAAAAGAGGATTTTGTCCCCAATCTGACTTAGCACGGGATATAATCTATTATTTTTCAGCTGGTAGATGATTTGGTATTTATCTATTTCTATCCATCTTCAACAAATTTAGGTCGAGCAAGAATCTTTTTTTAGGGTTTACCTGCCTTTGCATGCCGTTCAAAATGAAGAAAAGAGGATTTTAAGATTCTTCTGTTAGGGTTTCCCTACCTTTGCATGCCGTTCAAAAGGAAGAAATGAGGGTTTTTTCCCCAATCTTACTTAGCATGGATAGATATAAAGTAGTATTTTGCAGATGTTATTTGATTTGGTCTTGGACTATTTCTATCCATCTTGAACAAATTTAGGTCGAGTAAGAATCTTCTGTTAGGGTTTCCCTTTGCCTTTGCATGTTGTTCAAAAGGAAGAAATGAGATTCAGGATATAGTGGGTCGATCTTGGATCTTGGATCGTCTTCAAGCATATGCGAAGATCCGCCAATGCCGTGGCGGATAGATTAGCGAGGGAGGGTGTTAATAAGCTGGGTCTTGAGATGTTTGATTATCTTCCCCCTTAATTCTCTCTTTTCTTTGTCTCTATTGTTATTTTTCTTTGTTGGGATCTTATTGTACTTATCTTGGTCTGACCACCTCCGTCTTTCCTTTATTTTAATGAAAATTTTCACCATTCAAAAAAAAATGAAGAAAGGTTCACGGAAGGTGATTAGGCTAGTATTTCTCGGCTGTTATATGATTCAGATTCAAACTATTTCTATCCATCTTCAACTAATTTAGGCCGGGTAAGAATTTTCTGTTAGGGTTTCCTGCTTTTGCGTGTCACTCTGTCGATGTAGATAATGAATACAGCTTCATGGTTAGGGACTTTTTTTTTTTTTGGAAATTTTTGAGAAGAATGTTATGCTACTGGACCGCGTTTTTCTGTTGGAGGAGAGAGTTGTTGCCTTCCAGTAATGTGTTTTGTCGCTCTATCTGGGTCCTGCGTGATTGAAAGCCCATTAGGAATCACAAAGTCTTACTTAGGTGGTGCTTTCTCTTGGCCACTCACGCCCCATGCAACTCGCCAAGGATTTCAATCCCTATAGTTGTATTCAGTTGAGTAACACGCTCAAATTGTCTAGTATGGAGCACCTCTTTGAGTTTGTCCAGCTCAGTGACCCTCCTATCTCATGCAAAGTAGATAAATTTCTCCTATCTTCATTATGAGAATAGGAAATGGTTCTTGGCCTCTGGGTTTGTGCATTTTTGTTCAATTACATAATAAAAAATTTCATTAATTAAGCAGAGTTGTAATATCGAATTAGATACAAGGAAAAGTCTACCAGAAAGATTATATATCTTGCATATTCTACGAAGTTTTCAGTCAGCAATAGTTTACCTCCATCCAAGAAAAAAAGGAGTAAAAACCTCAAGTTTCTTCCGGTTTAGAGACTAGATAATTAGTGCTTGTATGAATGTGAGAAATCACTCACATATAAAAGGAGGTAATAACATGTTTCATCTTTGAAACCTTGAAAATAAGCTCCAAAGAGAGGGCAACCCCTCCCCAAAGCTACCTCTGCATTTTTGGAATCATCATCTAGTTGTTTTAATTGCCCTAGGAACTTCGACATTGAGCCTAGTCTTATGCCGAAAATCCAAAGCCTTAGCCTCACATTCAACTTCATTCAACCCTAGCTGGAGGCATGCAGATGTCACTCGATTTGGCCATTATTTTGACGTTATGTCGTAGTACAGTCCATCCATGGTTAACTGAGCTGACTCCCATGATAATTGTTGCAACCTATGAATAGTTAAAATTCTAAAGCTCCTTTATCCTCAGAAGGAACGAAGAAGTAATCTTTGGACACATCGTATTTGCTCATTATTGACTGTTGATGCGACATGCGTGTATATTTAAGGAGGGTAAAAGACTATTGATATATGTAGTACTTTAGTTAAGAAGAACTGCTAAATTTGATTTACCCAGTGGCACTGAAACAACGTCTTGAGTAATCTATCCCATAGTTGCTCAAATCAAGAGTTAGCATAGGGGAAGTGACTTCAAAGTAGTTAGGGTATCGGAGTGCCTATGAACATCTTTGGCTCTTGTAAAATAGTATTAATAACTCGACTCAACTCAACTAAGCCTTTGTCCCAAACTCCACCTGTGTTTCGCAGCCTGTCCCAAGCCAGGATAAAGGAGGAGGGTAGGCGTCCGGTTGGCAGCCGGTCGTAAACTTTGCCATTTTTCTATGGAAAAAAATAAAATAGTATTAATAATTTTAAAAAATATGTTTGTAACTAATAAAACTCAGAATTAATTCATTTGGTCATTACATTTATAAAGATGTAGGTTTTGAAAATGACAAAGCCGCAGCTCAAAACATTGAGTTAAAGGTTTCATATTGAATTATGGTACCATACCGATCGGATAGTTGGTGATAGGAGAAAGAGGGGTTTGAAGGTGGAACTTGCATTGTGATTTGTGAATGGAGGCCACTCTCTTTGACATAAGATTCTTGCTACTAATGTATTGCTGTCCTTCACTCTGAACCATTAGAAAGCCAATGCAGGCGGAGAAACCACTTGGCACCATATGTTACTGGGGGGCAACGATGAGTGGAGCTGGGATCACACCATAAACTGACTTAATTGTGAATAGATCATTGCCCTCACTAGTCTAGATCACCATGTTGCCATGCGCTTGGGCCATGGAATGAGGACTTCCTCTAGCTGTTGCTTCAAGACCAGTACTTCTAGGTTTTCAATTCAATTTTGTATGTTGAATTCATACCCATCTAGGGGTTCAGATATTACTACTTCGCAGTAAAGACATTGCTTTATTTAAGCAAAGGGGCATACACTTCCATCCTTATTTATGCTTTTAACATATAATAGGACCTTAATGGACACATTGTGGCCTTTTGATGGCTCCTCCGTTGTTCCTTTTTCATGGTGATGTTACAATGTGTAGATTGTTTGAGATTTGTATGGAAAAATTGGTAGCTGACCTTCATTTTATTGCAGAAACGAGAGATATTTCAAGATTTAGCTCCATTGCTGTGGCATTCTTTTGGCACTATTGCTGCACTCTTACAGGTATGTTTCCTTTATATTGGTGATACTCACAAGGTGTGCCACTTTTTAATTTTTTGAACAAGAAAATAACAATTATTGCAGCTGTTTCATAACAATATTAAAATATCACTTACTTGGTTTAACTTTTTTTTTTAAAAGCATTTGTACGTACTGTTTTTTTTTAATGTTTTTTTTTTTGGGTGAAATTCTTCTTTGAAGCTTCTCTCTCTCTTTCTAGTTTATTTTTTCTACCAGCCTTTAAAAGATTGCATTCAACGTGTGTAGAAGTTATCTATAGCGTGCTCCTCAGACTTACCATTTTTATGTTGCATGTGTGTGTGTGTGTGTGCGCGTGTGTGTGTGTGTGTGTGTGTGTGTGTGTGTGTGTGTGTGTGTCTTTTTTTCCCTTAACTTGTGGTATGATGTGTATCTCTTTTGTCCAAATAGGCTTATCTTATCGTGCATAATTTTGCATGGTTTATTTTTCTCTGCCCAACATCTGTCCTTTACACCTGATGCTTAAATAATTTGAAGCAGAACTATCACTTTAAAAATATTTCTTTTGAAAAATGAAGTTCCATCATGTTTTGTTTCTATATTCCTTGTTTCTTTTTAACATCTTTTGATAAAATAAGTGCATTGACATTTCTTTTGGCAACTGACATGCTTATTTCTAGCTATATGATAATTTCCTCACAGTTGGGTCAAAATTGTTTTTAATTTGGTTCTGTAAGCAACTCAATATATATCTTTCATTTCTTTGTGCATAAAGATTTTATATTTTTTTTTGCCGTTTTGCACCTGAGTATCACTTTAAAAATATTTCTTTTGAAAAATGAAGTTCCATCATGTTTTGTTTCTATATTCCTTGTTTCTTTTTAACATCTTTTTGATAAAATAAGTGCATTGACATTTCTTTTGGCAACTGACATGCTTATTTCTAGCTACATGATAATTTCCTCACAGTTGGGTCAAAATTGTTTTTAATTTGGTTCTGTAAGCAACTCAATATATATCTTTCATTTCTTTGTGCATAAAGATTTTATATTTTTTTTTGCCGTTTTGCACCTGAGTGATTGCTGTCTGGTGAACTGAGAACAAAAAAAGTCAGTGTTGTTTGTCTATTTGCCTACATTACACTTGATCAGTTTCCTAGTTTCTGATGAGAAATATTTGTGTGCTTCAGCTCTTTGTATGCTCTTCTTATACCGATGAGCTGGATTAGCAAATAAATAATAATTTTGTTTGCAATATATTCACTACGAGCATATAGATGTTAATATTACTTTGTTTTATTTACAACCAATTCCCAATCCTTTGACTACTTGCAGGAGATAATTTCAATATACCCTGTTCTTTCACCTCCAACCCTTAGTGCAGGTGCATCAAACCGTGTTTGCAATGCACTTGCTCTTCTTCAGGTCAATTATTTATCACATAATATTATTTCAGTGTGAAGATTTCTCACTTTTTTATTTATCTTTGGAAATTGTTCCTTTTTTTTCTTATAGTGAATGTTTTAGTCTGATGGAAATGATCAGTTTCAACATATAGCAAGTTTGCTTAGCATAACAAATCACAAGGATTATCATACTTATGATACGCAGTAGCTTCTCTGTCGATTCACTGATGTTGAGCCCGTTTGATGTGAAGCACCTGTAAATATAAGCTTTGTTTTTTATATGGGATGATGAAGTATATTTGAGTTAGTCAAGCTTGTGGTAGATACTGAGCCTGTAAATGTTAATTTCTCTTCAATTTTTTTGGTGACAATAACAGAAATTTATAAAGAACAAGAGATTGCAGGACAGAAATAGCTTCACACACGACGAAGACCCATTTTCACATTCCTTTGCTAACATATCACCTATATCTAGTTTCTCCTATAATCTGACCTAAAGAAATATTTGAACATCAATTTAAATTATTAATTTCAGCTATATGACATGAGCAAACCTCTATGAACCGGTCCTATGGCTTAATGCCAACTTAATCTCAATCGAAGAATCACCCCTCCACCAAGCCTATCACTATCTCATTGAGGATGATGCTAAGACCAGGAATAAGATTTCACTTTTCTGCGTCATTTGTGACACAAATATGCGTCAAAACACCTTCATTATCTCCTTTCATTTCTAAACACTCACCTTTCCCTTGCCAGAACTGGATTCTCGATAGAGATTCAAAGTTTAATTTAGGAGCTTCGAGTGAAGGAAGAATCCATCGTGCTCTTCTTTTATCTTTGATTGGGTGGCTTCTAATGATGATATTCCACCTTTTGTGATGATCTTGCATTGATTATCCCAAAATTCTTTCCTTCATATAGCATAATTAATTAATGACACTGATATTTCTATTTTTTTTTAACGGTGTGATATTTCATATTATTTTTTCGGGATTTGTTAGGGTCCATCGCGAAAGGCATTTCGCGGCTGGTCTGTTGCATGTCAGACCAGCCACCTCGTGAATGAAGACAACAGCTTTTGTCTCCATTCATGAGGTGGCTGGTCTGTAATGCGACAGACCAGCCCCGAAATGCCGTTTGCGATGACTCTAGCAATTCCCTATTTTTTCAATTGATTTTCCTTTATTATGGAATCATGGCTTGAAGGATAAGGGCCTTATCCTTCAAGCCAAGATAATTGGCATCATGGCTTGAAGGATAAGAACCAAGATGATTGGTTCTTCCACGTTTTAAGAAGATTCATGGTCGAACTAGGGGAATCCAAAAAAAAAACCAAACCATTGAAGGTAAGCAGTCAAACCTTTTGCGCTACTTTACATTGGATAAATATGTAGTTGTTTGATTCTTCTTTGTCTTTAGAAGTTTAGATAACATGCAAATATTTGCTAATTTAAAAATTTTCTTATTTAGTTTGTCAAGTGTGCTGATTTTATCTATCACTGGCGTCCAATAATAAAGCTTGGGGGTAATTGGAACATTCCAAATTCTCTCTCCCAGAGAAATGGAATTGTCCTCCATGAAGAGGTTCCTGAAGAACGACTTGGCCATAAACTGACCATGGGACTCGTCGGCCCAAATCCTTCTATTTTTTTCTGGTGATATCAGATTTCAAGTTATTTTTTGAAGAAAAGATATCATTTACGAGTTTACCTCAGTCATTTCATGTTTATGCTACTAATATTCAAAGTTAACTGGATCGTATTGTATCCTTGGCTTGGTAAATTGAGAATTTCCCACTAACAGAAAAATGATGAAAACGAGACGGCTGGAAAAGCCAATAGGAAAATTTTCAACCTATGAAGGTTTATACTGTGGGGGGCACGTGAATCCCTTTATCTGTTGAATTAGATTTGCCAGTGTATTTTAGAAGAAGGACCACTTGGAACTGAGCTAGCATATCATATAAGGATTGTATATTAATTCACCTCTGCCAGATAAACTTTGAAAAAAATCTCCTAACCAACATAAAATGGTAGAACCCGTTGATTGTTTAACACTTTAATGTGCTTTCTGATCTGCTTCTAGCACATATTTTTAGGCCATAAGGTCCATATACATGAAAACAATCTATATTAACTAGCAAGACCATTGTTTCTGCCATTAAAATATATCTTTAGGCAGCCCATTGAAAGTAAAGGGATATCTACCATTAAAAAAAAGAGAAGGAAAGTGAAGGGATATATTACTAGGGTTTGCCGCGTGTCTAAATATCTCTCCGGCAGTTACCTAGTATCCTATTAGACTATAGCACCTTAAATGCTTGATGATGGATATTCCTCTTTTGCTAACTCAATAATCTCCACTTGATGACCATATATGGTCTGGTGCTTTGTCAATTGTAATTTGTTTGATTTTATTCCCCAATTTTTAACAAGGTAAAGAAACTCAACCTCTATGAGTCCCCGTATAATAACTTCTTCATTCCATATTTGAATGATTGATAGAGGTTGTTGTTAGCTTTGCCTATATCTTTCCATAAAGAAGTCCTCAAACTTTGCGAGGTGGCTCTCGATTTCAGTCCTTCTGAGTATAGTGGTCAAGTCACAATGTGTTTTCTTGGTTGTCTATGGTCTAAATATTCCTAGGCTTTGCGGTTGTATGTGGGCAGAATTGGATGGAATTAGAGAGAGGTTGTCGGTCTTTGGTGCATTGGAGGAGACTTCAATGTTTCTCGATTTCAAGATGAAAGGATTTCGGGAATCATGCATGCATTTTCAGATTTGTGGGCCAAAACGTGTTGATGGATCTCCCTCTGATTGGGCCCAATTTACCGGTCTAGGAATCATTGTTGGAGCAAGTTGGATAGATTCCTGGTTTGTCAGTATTAGTGCTCATGGTTTTTGCTGGCCAACCTCCTAAAGTAGATGTGTCCGATTCTCCTTGACAAAGGTTGTCTCTTGGGGTTGACTTTCTTTCATTTTGAGTTGGCTTGGCTCGAGGAACCAAATATCAGCGCCAGGCTTGCATCTTGGTGGGTTGAGGCCCACATCCATGGCCCAATGGATGTCTGGTTGGGTCAAAAGCTTAGATTTCTCAAAGCCAATATGAGGCATTGGTTTGGAGAGGAGAAAGACATGGCAGGTAAAAAAGAAGATTGCTTAGGGGAATGGATGAGTTTGACCGCAAAGATGAGCTTGATCTACTTTCAGAAAGTGAGTTGCTGGAAAGGGGGTCTCTGAAGAGTGATTTTCGCAAGATGATATTGGAAGAGGAACTTAGGTCTGGAGGCAACAGTCTAGAGCCGAGTGGTGAAAGTAAGATATAAAAGCACTGCTTCTTTCAATAGTATCACTAATGCCGTTAGAAGAGTGAAAAGAATCCAGACTTTAGTGATCAACGAGGAGAGAATTGAGGATAAGAGTAATATCATTGAGGATATTGTTTCCTTTTATCAAAAGCTATTCTGACTGTAGAGCCCTTGCGTGCCTTTGATATTGATTTTCGTCGATTGATGCGATGGCTAGTTGCGAGCTCGAGAGCCAGTTTAACGAGGAAGTTAAGGTGGCTCTTTTCTCTCTTAAAGGTGATAAAGCCCCTGGTCTGATGGCTTTTGTTTGGCGTTCTTCCATAGATGCTGGGAGTTTATCCAAGGTGATCTCATGTCTTTCTGCGATTAATTTTTTGAAGGCATTCAGCTAGACAGGAGCACTGAGGCTACATTCAATTCGCTTATTTCTAAGAAGGATGATGTTGATAGGCTCATTGATTTCCATCCCATAAGTCTTGTGGGGAGTTTTTATAAGATTCTGGCAAAGGTTCCGATAGATAAATTGAGAAAGGTTTTTTTTTTTTGTGGCGACGGTGGTGTGTGTGTGTGTGTGTTTTTTTTTTTTTTTTTTTTTGGGGGGGGGGCACGATGGTGGTCGTGGTGCTGTGGGGGGTTCTAGCCATGCTTATTGCTGCTAGATAGCTTAATTGATGTTTTGGCTGCTAATGAATGTATTGACTACTATCACGTAAGCGGGGAAAGATGTGTGATGTGCAAGATTGATTTGAAGAAAGCTTACGATAGAGTGGAATGGAGATGCTTGGACTATCTTATGAGCATACTAGTTTTTGGAGTTCGTTGGAGGGGATGGATGAGCGGTTGAATGTCCTCTACTTGGTACTTGGTGTTGATTAATGGATTGCCTCAAGGTTTTTTCAAGCCCTCGCCTCACCTAGCTGCTCCGGAGTTAGAATCCCTAAATCAGGAAATGCTAACCAAAGAGCAACTGGCAGAGATAGTTTTTCTCGCAGGCAAAGGAGAGCCAGAGCAGCACTATCCTCTCTTTTGGAGGGATTCAGACCGGAATCCCCGTGTTCAAGGCAACCCCTGCCGTGAACACCCCTGGACCTTACGCCGACAGCGCGAACAAGCAGGCATGCAGCCGCACGAGACTAGTGCTTCTATCAAGTGTGAAGCAAATCGGTTCACTCCACAGGAAGAAATCCGAGGGGGGAAGCACTCTAGGGGAACTGTTAGGGGGATCCGCTTTCCCCCTTTCCTCTTCAGTATTAGGGTAGAAGCTTTAAGCAAGTTATTGGAGAAAGCTAGAAGCCTTAAGTTGATTAAGGGTTTCAAAGTCAGGCACAACTGTACAAAAATTTTCCACCTTCGGTATGCTAATGACACACTATTGCTTTATGAGGCAGATGCCTTGAAAATCAAGAACTTGAAGGCAGTGTTGAGATGCTACGAGGCAGTTTTGGGTCAATGTGTCAACTTCTCAAGGTTGATCTTGATGAGGATCCATTTGTCCAAGGAGGAAGAGGTTGGTTTTGGAAGAACTTTGTGTTTCAGACAATACCCAATCCCCACTTCTTATTTGGGGCTCCCGCTCTACATTGGTCATCCTTCCAGAAACCTTTGGGACCCGATTATCAGAAGGGTGTCGAGGAGGCTGCCTACCTGGAAGAAGAGTTTGTTACCTCTTGGAGGGCGGATCATGCTAATCTCGGCAGTTGGCTAATCTTCTGATGTATTATTTGTCCTTGTTTTGATGTCCCATTTTTGTTATTAATAGACCGCTTCAACTTCAACAAAACTTTTTTGAGGAAGGCCTGGCAAGATGGCTATATACACATCTTTCTCCCAAATACCTAATTATAAGATTTTTACCAACTATGATCATTATATGGTAGAAAAATCTCTTTTATGTTCTATACCAGTCTCCTATTTGCAACAAACTCTGCAGAGTTGTTTCCATTTGTTATGCAATACTTCCCCGCTTATGCCTGCAGCTGTAGATTTAATTACCCTCTCATTGTTGAGTCTGTTCATTGGGCAAAAAAAATTATGTAGGTAATTTTTTCTCTTGTTTTCATTGCTGGTGGTTGGATGTGCTCCTAGGAGTTGTGTGGGTGCATCTGTGGATGCTCCAGATCTGTTTTGCTGATCTCACTCAATTTTATGGGCACAACTGATTTGATTCCCTTTTGATTTTTTTTTTCTTTCCAGTGTGTTGCCTCACACCCTGACACGAGGACTCTTTTTCTCAATGGTAATTCTGCACAATCCATTTTTTCCTTATTTATTTATGATGACATATCCCACTTGGACCGTGTCATAAAGCAACTGAAGGGGTAGTTGTCATGAAGGGAGAACTTTTACATTAATTCATAATATCTTGATCCGGAATATGTACTTAGGAAGTTTATTCTGGGAGGTTCAATTGCAGTTTGATGGAGTTATGCTTAATTTATGGAGCATTTTATAATGGATACGGATATTTCCATCCCCTTGTTTTTATATTGGCACCCCTCCTTATTTTGAAATTCTCTCACTGGATTTTTACAATTCCCTCCAAGCTGTGAACAGCCAGCCAGGGAAGTGTAAAATAAACAGAGGGGAATCAATATGACAACAAGTGGATCAAAATATCTGCTCCCTTTGTAATTTATTGTAGAGCTGTGCAATCGAATCTATTCTTCATTTATTCATTTCTGTGTATAATGACTGTTAGTCTGTAAGAGCCTCTTTTTTTTCCTGTGGTCTTCATTGACAGTTTTCACATTCTAAAGAGTTACATCTAAGGTTAATACATTCGATATTTTCTCATTTATTCGATATAATAGAGCGGTAGCTGCTGTTCCGCATTGTTTAATCATGCTTTCATCCTTCTTGGTCTCGCTAATTGGATTTAGTGCGAGGTTTCACTTTGTTTCCTAATATTAATGTTATTTTGCTCTTTCATGTATCTCATGTAGCATATTTTGTTTAGGGTTATGTAAATGAATATCCTCAAGTTTTATTTGTGATAGGAGGGAAGGGAAGATCAAACCTTATGTAGTTTGGATCTGTGGAGTTTTCAAAATAAAAAATATGCTTTCATTCTTCTTGGTCTCGCTAATTGGATTTAGTGCGAGGTTCCACTTTGTTTCCTAATATTAATGTTATTTTGCTCTTTCATGTTTCTAATGTAGCATATTTTGTTTAGGGTTATGTAAATGAATATCCTTGAGTTTTTTTTGTGGTAGGAGGGAAGGCAAGATCAAACCTTAGGTAGTTTGGATCTTTGGAGTTTTCAAAATAAAAAATGGCTTTAAAAATAAAAATAGAGATTAAATGTCTTAGGAAAGTGTGACTGGTCTGTAGATAGTCGTGATGATGCTCAATTTTATTGCTGTGGGGGGTTTTATTGCTGTGGGGGGCACGATGGTGGTTGTGGTGCTGTGGGGGGTTCTAGCCATGCTTATTGCTGCTAGACAGCTTAACCGATGTTTTAGCTGCTAATGAATGTATTGACTACTATCACGTAAGCGGGGAAAGATGTGTGATGTGCAAGATTGATCTGAAGAAAGCTTACGATAGAGTGGAATGGAGATGCTTGGACTATCTTATGAGCATACTGGTTGTGGTTGTGGGTTTGATCCGAGAATTCCCAGCTTACATGCTAACGTAGGAAAATGTAGGAAAGAGGTGGAAAAGAAACAAAAGGACTAAAATGAGAGCAATCTTACTTGGTGTGAAGAGCAGACCCAGATGGTCCTTGATCTAACATTCTTTGCTCTATTAGCATGACTAGGTGAAAGAGAAGATACAATAGTTTGGTTGATTCATTGTAATGAATGAGTAGTAAATGTCATATACTCCTTTCTTTTTCTTTTTCTTTTTTTGAAAAGTTAAATAAATGTCTTATACTCCTAAGTCACAAATATCGTTCTCAGGAATTTCTCAGCAAAAGGAAAATCTTAGGATATATATATATATATATATATATATATATATATATATATATATATATATACATATGAGAAAAGTGTTGGTGAGCTTAAGCTCACCAAACTTATGGTGAGCTCAAGCGCCCCAATCACATGGGTCCTACATTTTCTGTGGTGATCCAAACCATTCATTTGCAAGGCCCTATCATCGATAGGGTGTGTACCAAAAATCAGCTCCATAGGATCATCCTAACCCCTCCATTTGTGGAGGACAAAAATGGGCAGATTTGTGGACAAATAATGTCTCTCCATTTTGACCTCCACAAATGGATGGGTTAGGATGATCCTATGGAACTGATTTTTGGTACACACCCCATCTATGTAAGGGCCTTTCAAATGAATGCTTTGGATCATCCTAACAAAGTAGGCCCCAATGCGATTGGGCGCTTAAGCTCACCAACACTTTCCTCTATATATATATATATATATATATATATATATATATAGAGAGAGAGAGAGAGAGAGAGAGAGAGAGAGAGAGAGAGAGAGAGAGAAGTGTAGCTAACTTAGCTACACCAACGGCTTAAAATACAGTGGGCCCCACATTGTTTGGGTGATGCAAACCATTCATTTGATGGGCCCTCACCTAGATAGGGTGTGCCCAAAAAATCAGCTCCATAGGATCATCCCAACGCTACGATTTGTGGAGGCAAAATTGGACGTGTAAAAACCTTCACAAATCTATCAATTTTTGCCTTCACAGTTTGAAGGGTTGGGATGATCCTATGGAGCTGATTTTTTGGGCACACCCTATCAATGTGAGGGCCTATCAAATGAATGGTTTGGATCACCCAAATAATGTGGGCCCACTGTATTTTAAGCCGTCGGTGTAGCTAAGTTAGCTACACGTATGTGTAGCTTCACTTAACTCACACACACACACACACACACACACACACACACACACATATATATATATATATATATATATATATATATATATATTTTCAGGTTTATATCAGGAAAACGATAGAAAAATTATTTTAAAATATATAAATTCAGAAAAATAAAAAATATCATGATATTATCGCGGAAAATGAAATATCGATATATTTTAAAGTTTAAACGATATTATCGTGGCAAATGAAAATATCGCTATAATTCTCTGGATAATTTCGGGATTTTATCGTTTTATCAAAATATCGTGATAAAATCGTTATGAAAATATTGGAGAATTTGTGACATAGATATACTCATTCTGAAAATAAAGAAAGAAGACAATATTACCATTGGCACCTTAGACAGACAATATTCAGGACCAAGAAATGAATGACACACACTAAAAGTAACACCTAAGAACTGCATGTAGTTACATGTTTCAAATGAAGTCTTACACCAATTATTTATTATGTGAACAAAGCATAGGACCTTTTCACAATATGACAAAAGTTTTTTTTTTTTTTTTTTGAATGGTGATATGACAAAAGATATTACAAGAGATGAATCCTTTTTTTTTTTACTTGTGAAGGGATGAATCTTTATGTAGCCTGAGTGTATGCATATGTCAATTTTAAGCCATCAATACATTATGAGTGAAACACCACCACACACATGCTCCCGACCTTTGGCACTTTTGCTTCTGCTTCCACACTCCCTCTGCATCTCCTGCCCTCTTGTTTTTGTTGGCTTCCGACTCATATGGAAGTACATGTTGGAGGGAAGGTTTATGACTAGAGATGGTGCATGGTGATTTTGGACATGCCTTAAAGTGCAACAACTAGATACATTCTTTTATCAACAATTCATATGGTGGTGTTTTAGTAGGATTGGGAGGTTTTTAATTTTCAAAAAAAAAAAGGGATGAAGTTTTTAATTCCTTATTGGGAATCGAGTCTGGAAGTTTTTGAGAGTGCTGACTTATCAACTTCTGCTTTTAGGATCTGCTAAGTCCTACCCTCTATACCTTGAGGTCGCAGGTTCCTATCAGAAAAAAAAGTCCTACCTCTATACATATGGTTGATGAGCTATGTTTTTGGCCATTCTGTCCATGTTTTGGGATTTGCTCGAATGATTAATATGAAGCATTTCTCTTTTGATTCTGAGGATACTTATGTTTTAGAGACACGCATCCATATGTACGATTGTGAAAGTTTTATTAGTTAACAAGCTATAATTTGTACTCTTATTTTATCACGTTAATCATTTACAGAATGATTCCTTTAAAGTATTTAATTCTTCCATTGACATGCATATAGATTAAGGTTTCCGCTCACATAATACTTGGCATTTTGTCCTCATGCAGCTCATATTCCTTTATATCTGTACCCATTTCTGAATACCACGAGCAAGACAAGACAGTTTGAATATTTGAGGCTTACCAGCTTAGGAGTTATAGGCGCACTTGTTAAGGTACTTTCGTAAGAGAAAAGATACTGTGATTTGATTTGATAAAACTGTTTTACATTTTAATTGTATAAATGCATATATACTGTCATGTGAAAGACCAAAATTCTCTTCTAAGATTCGAGCAATTGTGTCTATTTGAACTTACCAAGTGCATAATACATTCCATTTACGTATTTTCAGTACACATAATGTCTGATTGCTTATGTTTTGGCTCAACTTGGAGATCAATGGTTCTCGTGTTGTATCCCTAATGTCAGATTTCATATGTTTTGGCACAACGACTTCGAGATTAATGGTTCTAATGTTGTATCCCAGGTCCTTTGTAGAATTTCTCTGTTAGTTGGAGCTTCAATGAATGATGTGATGCCATGGCATTAACAGCTGATATATTTATTTGTGAAGGGAGCGCAAATAATCATTTCACAAATAGTCTTTGAGATGTTTGGGAAGTGTTTGGAATGTCATGCTAACATCCATAGTGGTTCCCACGTACCTCCGTCGTGGAAATTGGGTAGCATGGATATAATAATTTATGCAGATTTTTAGTGATTTTTTGTACAAACGTGCCTGCCTCGGTTCCAGTTAACTATGTTCGATCGTTGTTCTATTTCTGGTGGTTTTTTATCTTTTGTGATTATGCCAAGCATATCATATCATGCCGAAGTTTGGTTATTAATCTTTCCTTGTTTGTCTGATGTATATGTTCATCTCTCATTTTATTTATTGTTTCGGCTTTTTATATTGGGAAAACTACTAGAAACCCCCTAAATAAAAACATATCTCCAAGAATCCCCCAAAATTTTCTTAATTACCAGTAGGGAAATAAATTGCTTTTAATTTTGTCTTTTACCCATTTTACCCTTTCTTATATTACCCCTACAAACCCCTAAAATCTCTCCATCCGTTAGCATTAATTGTTTGAAATCTTTCTCCATTAATAAAGTAACATTAATCTCTCTCTCTCTCTGACCATACCCCATACAAATAGCCTCTTTTTTTTGGTATCTCTCTCTCCTAATTAAATCGGAGATTTTAGTATGGAAATCTCTATAGATCGGAGGGCTGGGATCATCATATGGAAATGATTTTTGGGGCACAACCTATCTGTGCAATACTTTTTGAAAAACACTAGACTCAACCGGCTTCCACCATATAAAAACTCATTAAATCCATTTGAGAGAGAGAGAGAGAGCTACTTCTTTTGTTTTGTATGATGGGAGGGAGATGGGATCTATTCAATTGAGAGAGACCTATTTCTTTGATGATGTATTCAATTAGAGAGAGTGAGAGTTACCGAAAGAGGAGAAACGTATGGGGGAGATGAGAGGAGATGGATTCAATTAAGAGAGAGAGAGAGAGAGAGAGAGAGAGCTACTTTGATGATGTATTCAAATAAGAAAGAGCTACTTTGATAATGTATTCAATTAAAAGAGAGAATGAGATAGAGTTACCAAAAAAAGATGTAAATTGTATAGGGTAGAAAGAGTGATTTTCATTAATGTTGCCTTTTTTGATGAAGGGAGAGATTTTAGGAATTTGTACATTATCTATAACTAAGGTAATATAAGAAAGGGTAAAATGGGTAAAAGAAAAAATAAAAGCTATTTATGGCACAAGACATTACTATTGGTGATTAAGAAAATTTTGGGAGGATCCCTGTATATACTTTTTCATTTGGGGGGTTTCTAGTAGTTTTCCCTTTTATATTTCTGTGATTCCATAAGATTTGTCTGAACTAGCCTTCTACAAAAAATTGAATTCTTTATTAAGATTCAATGAAGGAAAGGAAGCAACCTCTAAAATTTTCCGAGAACTTTAGGGCTTATTTGGCAACCATGAAAAACTTTCCATGGAATATTCGTGGGCCTAATTGTGAGAGATTGGCGGAGAGAGAGGAAGAGACTTGAGAAGGCAGGACTGGGCAGGGCAAGAGAAATGAGAAATCCCTAAAAACGGTGAAAAAAAATACACTACTTAGTATTTGTTTTCCCCTATGATTTGGCCGACACTTTGAATTTACTACTGACACACGTGTCCGACACGACACGCGTGTCCACCCGTGTCGACACTCCTTTGGACACTTTTAAATGTACTGCTATAAGTGTTAGACTTAATGTGGGTGTGTGGACACGTTTTTGTGTCGTGTCAAGTGTGACATTCTATTTTATTACTTCATATTGCGTTTACCTCTTTTATTATTAACTATTCTTTGACTATAAACCCTTTTTTAGCTCTTCTTTAACTAATATGTTTTGTTGTATCATTTATATCCTTTCTATTTTAGCCGTCTCCCCGTTTCTAAATTTTGGAGGTTTGCAGTGTCCGACACTTCGTGTCCGTGTCCACAAATCATAGGTTTTCCCCCTTTTTAGTGGCTTTTCATGCGGCCCTCACACCCAACCTCTCATTACATCTCTCACAACCGTCCCTACAAGTATTCCATGAAATAATTTTTTCATGGTTGCCAAACATGCTCTTAAAGTAGTTTCTATTGCTGAGGCCTCTAAACCTATCAGAAATCCACATATATTTTTTAGTAACTCTTCTGTTGGCTACTTTCCTGAAACGCCTCTGATGTACATTTAGCATATCGGTAAGTATAAACATTTATTATCTCCATTTTTTATTCAGTCACAATGTGTGGGGAAAAGGCCAAAAGTCATGGGGAACATGCTCTGAACATGGTTGCTTTATTTGTGGTTAGCAGAGACCTGTCAGCTTAACTGAGTTCTTTGCTATTGTCCATAGTATTATGCCTTTTCCTTCTTTTTTTTTCCAAATTCATCAAAATATATTTAACATAATCTTCTGCAGGTTGATGATACTGAAGTTATAAGTTTTCTTCTGTCAACCGAAATAATTCCTTTGTGTCTGCGCACCATGGAAATGGGTAGTGAACTTTCAAAAACGGTGAGTGACCTGACTTTCTGTATCTTTTTTGTGTATTTGAGATTTGCCTACTATATGCATCTCATTAGTTCGTTGGAATCTCTGTCATTAGCACTAAATGTTTTAGTATTATTAACAAAATCAATAGATTAACTGTTTACAAAAGATGAGATTATATTTCCATTTTCCTTCAGCTTCTTTTTAAACTCTAGATCTTATTACCAGATGGAAGCCGATTGACGGATCCGACTGTGCAAGATGGGAGGAAACATAGTCATTCATTTGTTATGGATCTATTTCACTAATTTCAGTTTGGAATCCTTCCTTTTTCTTTTATATACATAACAACTTTATTAATAAATTAATTAAATAAAAGGCACTACACATGAGGTATAGGTATCCCGTATCCCATTAATGAAGGCTTTACAATCACTTTGGCAAATGGCGAGCATGCCTACCTCCTTGTTGCTTTCTCTCAAAAAGTAACTAAAAGATACTTGTAGCCATTGCCAAATCCATGATATCATGATGTTTTCCAGCCTCGATGACGAGAATTCCTCCTTGATGCCCACGCTGTTGTACTCAGCATTTAATGGGTGCTTTGCATCTTGATTTCCAGCTAGATTCATACTGACCATCCTTTTTTGCCTATGCTTTATATTTATTTTCTTTCGATCAAATAATGCATTAATGGAAAAAAGATACAAAAGGAAGGCCAACAACCTAAAGCAGACGGAAAAAAGAGAGGAAAAACTACTAACACCAAATCAAAACTCGGGCATTTAATCCGAGGCGGATCGTCTTGCCAGAGCTGGGGTGAACCGAGCGAGTATGGAAATATTTTATTTTCTTCCCCCTTGTGCTTTGCTTCCTTATTGGCATCTTTCATTTTTTTATCCTTTTGTTGATTACATCCTCGGTCTTGGGGTGTTCCTCCTTAATACTAATATAATTTACTCCATTTAAAAAAACAAAAAAAACAAAAACAAATCACAACTCGAGCATCTCATTCCAGACCAAAAATTTGTACATGACACACTGAAATTAGCAAGAGAATCAGCTCTTGGTTTTCCCGCATGATGAATATGGATGAAGCCCCAATCAAAATTTAGGAATGGAGCTAAAACTTTTGTGCTAGCAGTCAACAGGTTTTCAGTGAATCTATTCCAATGAGTGGAAGACCATGCCAGATATCTTGAGTAGCCTTGCCATAAAACTTTGGGAATATTGCATAGCCTTGAGCTTGGAAGACCTAAATTCTCGATTCTTCCGCTACCGTCTTTTAATCTGATTAGTGAAACATTACTTTCAATGATTTATTGCTGGAGAAGAGGACCGTGATGATTTGTTCCTACAGGTTGCTTTGCTAGCCTACAAGATGACATCCAAAGCAGCCTAAAATAATTCACTGCAATTCATATGTTTTATATTTCCGGTTTCATGGTGTTTACAACAAGGCTTCAGAACTGAGAATTTTTCCAAAATTTCTATAGCCCTTGACCCCATAATCCCTCCTGCCGAGGTGCTTTTTCATCTCTCACATGGGTGTGGATTACCATTTTATTCTAAAATGTAACCCACTCTATTTTTGCCAGGACAAAGCTAGCTATCGGGCTTCTCTAGGTCCGTGGACACTTGAGATGAGTAAGGTGGGCTTCAGCATTCTGTTGCAACATGGGTTTTGTTTGAAAAGATTTTTGGAGTAATGTTGACCGGTTCATGTAAACGAGGAAAAGGCCATTGATTGGCTGGCTAATCTAGTGGTTGATGACAAGGAGTCTCTCTTTTAGATGGTCTTTATGTCTCTTTAGTTGGTTGAGCTTTAGGTGCATGCCGATTTGTATACATTTCATTTCTATTTTTCTTGTGTTTCTATTTTTGAAGTTTTTTCCCCGTAGCTATTGATTCTTGTTATTTTAACCCTAGTTCTAAATGGCTTCATTTTATTCTTTATTTTTCTTGTGTTTCTATTTTGATGTTGAAGAAGTTACCTTTGAATTTATGAACGCTTTTTGACTTACATCTCATGGATTCTTTGTCCCACTTGAATACATAGGTGGCGACCTTTATTGTTCAAAAAATTCTCTTGGATGATGTTGGGCTGCGATACATTTGTGCTACGGCAGAGCGTTTTTTTGCCGTAGGTCGTGTTCTGGGGACTATGGTTGCATCGCTTGCTGAACAACCTTCTGCACGACTTCTAAAGCATATTATTCGTTGTTATCTCAGACTTTCTGATAATGCCCGGTTAGTATACAAACATGACTGTTTAATGTGAGCAATGATAGAATGAAGGGCGCCCTTGCAAAAACTAACTTCAAGGGCGCCCTCATTGGTCAATTTCAGTAAAAGTCAAAGCCGTTCCACTTTTTATGGGGCCATTCACTTTTTTGGGCGCCATCATAAACGCACTTTTGCTGAAATTGACCGATGAGGGCACCTTTGAAGTTGGTTTTTGCTAGGGCGCCCTTTATTGTATCATTCCTCTTATAATGTATAAGTAGTTGAACTTGGTTCTGCCTTACTTTTTACCATCATTTCTAGTGCTCAGTGCTATAGTAAGATGTCAGTGATCTTTGGTTTCCAAAACTGCAGGGCTTGTGAAGCTTTGAAGAATTGCCTTCCTGACATGTTAAGAGATGCAACATTCAATAACTGCCTTCGTGTGAGTGCCATTTAGTCAAATTTATAGAAAACTTTACAATTTTGGCCCTTGGAATAATTCAGCAGCTTCTGATTTGGCACTGTGATTCTATTGACAGTTGTGTAGCGTGAGTTCTTACTTAATTTAAAATATAATATAGTAGATTTGAA
Organism: Tasmannia lanceolata; assembly: GCF_043159265.1. Taxonomy (NCBI): domain Eukaryota; kingdom Viridiplantae; phylum Streptophyta; class Magnoliopsida; order Canellales; family Winteraceae; genus Tasmannia; species Tasmannia lanceolata. The sequence goes on from NW_027518692.1 coordinate 48,716,996, forward strand.
ATTATTTCACTCTTGATATGGTAGCACATGTTCTTATTTTAAAATATAATAGAGTAGGTTTGAAATTATTAGCATTAGTTCTTTAAAGATGTTCTCTTTTTCACCCCAAAATTATGCTATATTTTTAAGGTACCAAAATTATGCTATTTTTTTTGCTGTTGCTGAATTGCGGTGGTTGTATGCCCTACTTTTATGTATTTTTTTTCATGATTTTCTACTTGTTACAACTTGAGCCTTGCATTCCAACCTTGTTTTAAATTTCGGCCAAAATGTTTCCAGGGTGAAACGAAATTTACCTTAAATTGGTTTTTTACAAGATTTCTGCAAAAATTTGGTTAAAATTTCATTTTTGCCCTTTTTAAAAAATTTCTACGAAAATGTTAAAAATTTCCACCGAAATTAAATTTCAGACATTTCGGTGGAAATTTTTTCATTTTTTGCATGATTTCGACCGAAACTGCCACCGATATTTAAAACCTTGTCTACCAGTGAAAATGCTTCTTTATTATAGATTTATCTGTTATGACATAGTTTACGTGTACTTTCAGGAGGACCCAACTACCAGGCGGTGGCTTCAACAGCTCATACATAATGTGAGCGGCGGAAATCGGGTAGGAGCACTTCAGGCCGGCGCCCTCGATCTTATGTAGAGAGCTGAGAATCTTTAGAAAGCATTTCTCATTATCTATTTTTATCAGGAACAAAGTGTGGGCGGATGTGACCTTGTTTCAGGCACATCTGCTGTTATTATCTTTATTAGTTTTTTTTAAACAATATCTTCTCTATTTTCGGCGTAATATTATATGCAGCTCAGCCATTTCAGCTTGATTGTAATTTTTTTGAACTGTTCTGTCATGGCTGGAAGCGAAAACAAGGAATGTTTGTAAGACTTATATATTGGTAGCGGCCTTATTTATTTTATTATATTTTTTTTTTCCAAGGAAATATTTTATTAGTGCTTTTTGCAAGGATCTGCTTTATACTTTTATTAGTCAAATAAAAGTATATACTAATATATTTCCCTCTCAAGAGTTGGGAAATGGGAGGAACTGGAAGAACAGGTCGGATTTGCCATTATTTTCACTCTTTCTCTACAATGAAAATGGCACAGAAGCCCTGTCATTTAGGGTGAAAGAATACAGCCATAGTTTTTCTCTGAATTTTGTCTTCTGGGGACAAGTTGGTTTAGAAAACTGTTATTCACCAATTGTTTCTACTACAATGGAAAGGAAAAATTTTCCTTAAAAATATTTCTCCAATTTATTTCAAGAGGAAAATCAGCACTTCAGTTAAGACTCGTTGATATACCCATATACTATGGTAAGTGAGCCGCACATACTAATGAGGTCTGTACATAATATGGGAATTGAGGCTTCATAGAGGACCGAATGGCGAGTATCAATGTACCAATCTGTACTAATATAAGGCCATGTTTGTTTTGGATTTTGAGAACCATTGTGATTTCAGAACTGATTATTGTACTCAAATTTCGGTTTAATTTTAAGTCAAAGCACCGTCTCAAAAAAATAAAATTTAAGTCAAAGAATCAGCCTTGGACTTACAATTGGTTCTCAAAATCCAAAACAAATAGTGCCCAAGTGATTTGCTAGTGGGTCTAAGATGATGAGTCCTAATTAATTTGTAATAGGAGTCTTTTCATTGAGAATTTGACACTAGTCTTGTTGATTTTGGTATAAAACAGAAGTCCTATCGAGCGTTAAGATGTTTTAAGAAAGAAATTCCCCTTAAAGTACTATTTTAATCACTAGAGTTATTTATTGGCTTCTCTACCAGACATTCATACTGTAGATTAAAATGCCTTTTATATTAAACAAGCTCTAATGTCATATTTCTATGAATGGAATTTCTGGTCCCACGGCTACATGACTTCATCTTAAGTAGGGCCACCTAGACCCCCTCACACCATGCCATCGACCGATGTTGTGGAGTCAGCCACACCATTTCATCCCACTAATGCAAGTGCATGTGAATGTGATAAGATGCATTAAGAATATTATAGTAAAGTTAGCATATAAACCATTGACATAACAGGCCCATCTCTCATAACTGGCCCCACATAACCGTAGACAGTACCTTGGAAAAAAGAGCAGAAAACACAACAGTTATACAAACCACTGACATTACTACAAAAGCAAGAAGAAAATTTACATCTATCACATGATTAGTCGGGTATCATGTAGAACAAAATACAGTGAAAGAAATTCAATCTTTTGGAGTTTCCATCAGCCATTGGCACTCTTGAGTCCACAAGCGGCGAATTGCATGGAGGCATGAGCTGTGGGTCCCAATCACACCTCAATATTAATACAGAAATATGTTAGTGTGTTGGATCATTCCTTTAGTCTTCTGGAATTCGGAGGAATGTGTATATAAAGTTCGTCCAAAGTTGCACAATCGTGAATGGTCAGGCCATGCTCGTTAGCCAAATGCAAGAGACATATGAAACATAGATGGGTGGAGATATCCTTGGGTGCAGCTGCTTTGCAGTCATCTGGAAAAGTTCTCAAAATATGCCTGAAAGATACCGGAGCCTCATTTTCCTATGGACAACAAAGCCACCATCAGGAATTAATAATATAATGACGGAATGCCTCTTATGTCAGAATCCAAGCTACAGAAGTGGCACCGTTTAAAGATCTTTCAAAAAAATAAAACATCAGGAATTAATTACACCGGCAAAGACTAAGAGATGAGAACTCATATTAAAAATCGCACATGATGTCATGTCTAGCATCTGAGTATGGCTAAAAGCAAGCAAGCTGACTAAACAAATGGAAAGGATTGGCACTGAAATTTTGCAACAAGTGAGCAGCAGCAAATGGAGCCTCGTGTCGCAAAAACTACTCAATACTGAGGGGTCCACAATATAAATTCCATTCACTTCTGCTCGAGTCAAAGTACCCCCCATGATTTGATGTGAAACATGTGATGTCAACCATATTCCATGTTATAAAGCGTAAGAATTGAAACAAGGCGTGAAGAAGCATCATAGAGTCAACTGCCAATGCTTCAAATTTGGTGTGTAACAGATCGCACTTTCTACTGTTGGTGGCAAGAAGAGGACTGGCTTTTGGTGATTCCAAACGGGGGCAGATTTTTCATTCTCCTTTAAATAATTATGGGTGGCGCTTTAGTAATTTTATTTTCTTTATTTGCACAAAAATCAGAACATATTTTAAAAGAGCAAGACAAACTTTGGCTTACCGTCTCACTAATTTCAACAGATTCTTGTATACGATCCCAAAGCACTTCTTTCAAAGCATGAACATCAACCTGTTTAGACGCCTTGTCATATTGGACTTCAATTTTATTTACCTACAGTTTCGGAAGAAGAAACGTGCATTAGTACACACAATTTTTATTACCACCAGATAAAATACCGAAAAGAAGATGAATGGAGCATTATGGAACCTGCAAATCACAATTGTCAAATCTCAAAAGATCAAAATAATAGGCATTATAAATCATGTTTCAGGATGTTGTCTTGGATTTCAATGCGGTGCATTTCTCTTTTATATTAAAGATGCATAAGCTGTGATTATCTCTGCAAAAGATACCGACATCAAGAATAGCAACATTTATAAGAATGTTATGCTGCACATTAAGGTTTACAAGCTCATCCTTGATCAAGTCATCTGCACATCACGCTGCAAACTGACCTCTTTAAGCGTAGCATTTCTTTCAAAATACTTGGCATATTTGATTATTTATAGTCGGTTTGTGCTGATTTGAGAATGCATGTTGCTGGTTTGTTGAGTTAAAACCATGATTTTAAATTGTCCGAGATTTCGAATATCGGTTGGGACCGAAACCGAAATTTTGCAGAATCTGAAATTTCAGATTTCCCAAATTCCGGCTGAAATTGAGAAATTAATTTTTTTTTCAAAAATTCAGTATTTTTACTGAAATTTCGGCCGAAATTACCGAAATAATTATTTAATCTTACCGGATTTCGGCCGAAACTTTGGTTTTAGCTGAGCCCGAAACCGAAACCAAAATTTAAATCCATGGTTAAAACCCATCTATTACTCCTAAATTATTGGAAAGCCATCTGCGAACCTATAAGTTTCAACCAAAAATGGCATCAGAGATCAGAGCTCAAAGCTCAGATTCCTTATGCATCAACTAGTCATTCGATCGATAGGGTCTAGGGTAGACTGGGTAGTAGATTTTTGTCTGTTAGGGGATCTTTAGGTAGGAATTGTAACTCTAGTGTTATCCTAGGTCGTAGGGTTGATCTTTGGTCCTTTAAATGTGTGTTGTGTTCTTCTCTTCTTGCTTTGCTCTCTAAATATATTTCTAGACTGTAGGATTATGCATGTCAAATTATCTACTTTTAACCATAGTTGTCAGTGCGGGAGGCGAAGGCTCCCAGAGTGGGGGAAGATGGGAAGCAGCCAAGCAGGAAACAGGAAGCGATGGAGAAGCGTGGAGGGATGCGATGGGAAAACATGAAGGATCTTCAACATTTTGCCAACCTAAATCATTTGTTGTAAAAACAGTCATCCTCTGTAACCCAATCCATCATAACATCAAGGTTGTAAAGATCCAACATTTACTTAAAGGATAATCATGGTCAGTCGAAATGCCTGTGTCACACTGCCTGACTAGATGAAAAAAATTTAGAGAGCAAATTATGAGAATTTTTTACCAGACTTCTGGGATTCAATAATATTTAGACATGATAAAAGTTATAAATTTTAAAAATTAGTAAAATACCACACATCGTTTGGTAGTTCAAATTTTGACCCGGCCTTAAATGACCGAAAAAGGTCTGATTTTGTATAAGAAATGGAAAGTTGAGTTATTATCCTTCTAGAATTCGGTCTTGAAACTATTTTTATTAAATCCAATTGGGGGTATTCCCCTATTTACATGTAAATCTTAAGTAAATGGACATTACAATAGTAAAGACATACCCAGTTTCCTGTATTTATCCTGTTCTTCATTTAAGAACTAAGAAGATGCAAGAGGAAGAGAGGAACGGAATGAAATCCGAACGATTCCAAAAAGCTTGAAACACAAATCCCCGAGGACACAAAACGTGTTTCCTAGGAAGTAGGAAGCACGCTTCCCACATTTCGGAAACACGCGTCCCACTCTCCATAGGCGTTTCCAGCAGCATTGTTTTTAACCATGGCTAACAGGACCAATCTTCCACATTGGGGCCAAGGTCGAGTCCAGTTTTGAGAGACATGGCAACAAAGTCCTCAGGCTGCATTGGATCAGTATGCAAGAATGTTAGCAAAGATTAAAGACACTATGAATCGCATCATCAAACATTTTAGACTTGTGGCTCCCGAGAATGACATGACCCTAGAAATACATGCCTAGTCTATCCACCTGTGTAAGTCCCTCCCTCTCTACGACTTCTCTCCCTCTCCCTCACGGTCTACCTTACTCGGCCCACCTCTCTTCCTCCCTACATGACAAAGGTAGCTGCCACCACTCCCTTCTCCATCTCTTCTCTTCCCTAATTTCCTTCCTCTTTCTCATTCTAGATTTTCTCCCTTCTCCCCCCATCTTCCACCACATCTCTACCTATCCTTCTCCTGTCTCACATCCTTTACTCCTCCCTCATCTCTCTTATCCTCCTACTTTCTTTCTAGTCTTGTTTCTCTTTTCCTCTCATTTTCGCTCTTTCTTTCTGATGATTTAGGTGCATCCGAGTCATCTGAAGGCCAAGGGTTTCAAATAAATTATTGGACTATTCAGACCCTCAGATCAGGCAACGGATGACAGACATCGACGATGAAGCTTAAGATGATGTCAGATCACATTACCCAAGGGCCAATCATCCACAGATCATCCAAATCTCTGACAACGTTGAAATCAATAGTCCTTGTTCATTAAGGGCCCCAAATTAGTTGATTTAGTTTTCTTAGTCTTATTTGAAAATTTCCTATTGGCTCATAGTTGAATTAGGATTTTGTGTTGGCCTTCCAAATTAACTAGTTTTTAGGAAATTGTAGAGACCTTTTAGGGAAGGTTTTTGCAAGAGATTGGACACCCAAACATAAGGGTAGTTTTGTCTTTTTATTCATTCCTTGTTCTAGTAGAATAGGAAATCAAGTTCTAATAGGATTTGCCATGCAAATCTCTATAAAACCCATGGATGTAGATGAATTTGAGGATAGCTGAATTATTTTGAAATAAAATTAATTTTTAGGAATCTTTTCCTATCATCTTCATCTTTCCCTTGGATTGAATTTGCAAAATTGAAACTTTTTTCTAGTTTTCCATCTTCCTTCCCCATCACGTTTCAGTGTTTGACTAGTTTCCAACAGCAAGATCCATTGAAACCAGTGCTTTCCTGGTTTCCAAGACCTTCCCGCCATTGAAGCAGCCTTATGTGTGTCATCTTCATCCTTCAAGATCCAGCCATTCAAGCAGCTTCCCTGCTTTAAGTGTTAGCACCTTGTTCTCAAGCAATCACCCTCAAGTCTCCCAAGTTTAGCCGCAGACCTTCTAGTTCGTCGCAAGCTTCAAATCAGTTCCGTTTGGATGCATCAAAAGGTGGGAAAAGAAAAGGACACATTTTTCATGTCCTGATGTCCTTGCTAATATGGAAATAAAAGGAATCACTTCAGGTTGGCATCATTTCACACTTTACAAGCTATGCATGTCTCAAGGAAATATAATTAACTTCAGATGGGGTGTCAGAAAAATTGCTATTTTTACACTTACAAGGCACCGAGGAAATTGTTGCCTTTTCACATTACGTTGTATGAGTTAAATAGAGGTCTTGACCTATTGAATCATTGTGAGATTTCAACCACTACCAATATGTCTTTTTTACAAGCTTATTTCTTATTCTTCATTTCTTACATAATTTTCATACTACAATATCAAACTTGAAGACAAACTAATGAGTTGATAGAAGTTCCTTTCTAACAATCAACTGCCACCTGCTTTGTGATGGCTAGAAATTGAAGTGGAAGTACCATTAAAAAAAAAGACAAAAAGGAAAAAAATTAAAGTTGGAGCATTTTCTAATTATTCCATTATCACTTTTTCGAGGGACGATTCTTAATATATGTCCATCTTACTTTTAGAGGCAGTGGCAGTCTCCTCCTAGTGAGATAAGGAAGTTGAATTTGATGGTTCTAGTTTTGGTAATCCTGGGCCAGCTGAGAATGGGGGTGTTTTTAGGGAGGACTTCTCAAGGGAGGTAATTTGGCTTTCTCAGGGCCTATTGGTTTAGTAGATGCTAGTGAAGCAGAGGTAAGGGCAGTTCATCAAGGTATAATGCATTTGGGTAGAGATGATTTGGCCCAAAGGATAATAGAGGGAGATTCACTGAATGTTATAAGATGGCTCAAGGGTTCTCTTGTTCTGCCTTGGAGATTTGCTTGCTTCTTTGATGAGATAAAAGACAGGTAGGAAGGCTCCTCTATCTCCTATGTGCATGTAAGAAGATTTGCTAACAGGGTTGCCGACAAACTCACTAGGGAGGGAGTTCATTTGCAGGATCTCGAGTTTTTTTATTTTTTGCCTCCTTGATACGCCACTATTTTTCAGATTTTTATATTTCTGTTTTTATGTTGGACTTTCTATTCTTGGGGTGGACTTTCTCGATCTGCCATTTTTTAATGAAATTTGTTACCATCCAAAAAAAAATTCCTTTTACCGGCAGGAAAGTTGAAAATCAATATTTCCCTTGGTTTGAGCTGATACACCATTAAAGATATGAGTAATTTATAGGCTTGAGCCCACATCTCAGTTGAAAGGTGCTTTGTGTTGCAATCACAAGGTTGTGTTTTCAATCCAACTAATCTACCAAACAAAATAATAAATTATAAGATGAGAAAAACAAACCTGTCGAGGTTGGGAAACGAGAGTGTTAGTGTCCTCAATATCACTATGAACATTGGCATCATCAAATTGGTCGTTGGTATCAATTTCATTGTCCCATGATGTCCATGATTCATAAGCATGATTTCGGTGTCCTGATTCATCTGACAAGAGAGTAAAGAGCAAGAATTCATATATTACAACTGTAGTTTAGATACCATATTCACAAAAATACAAAGTAAATGCAAAACCATTGTAAGCATAACCAAACTAATGTTAACGAATAGAAATAAACGATGTTGATACCATAATAGATCCTTGCTTAATTTGGACAATTACCAAAACAAAGTAATAAATTCAAGAAATAAAAACTATTAAAGTAGACCCTTAGCTCCATATGTAGAGGAAACTTCTATTTTGATGATTTGGGGAGTAACAATACCAGCAGCAAATTGAGAGACAAATAAACAAAGTCATTAGCATGCTATAACAATAGTTACTTCTAAACAGAATAATGGCAAGAATGAACACTACATGCATGTGCACATAAAATCCAAAACAAACAAACACATATTCGGGCACACAAACACATGCGAACACAGAGACAAGCATGCTAGCAATATATGCATGCATATAATATATGCAATTATTTAAGTATGCCTGCATGTATGAATTTACCTGTATGCATGTACATGATTGGTCAATGTAAAATCACTGCTAGGTTAGAACAAAGATAAGCCATAAGCAATGGTAAGTAGTTATGACAAAAGGTGCAACAATGAACAAAAGTGGAAACAAGCTACTATAGGGACCCTAGCACTTGGGAACCGTGAAAATCTGAAACATGGGAACGAGCATAAATAGAATATTTGGTAAATAGGTTATTCAAATCAATTCAGACAAAAATGATGAGGGTTCTTCTCTGGTGGATAGGCAGATTTTTTCCAAGGAAAAATGAGCAGCTAGAAGTACATGTGGGTCCCACTTTTTAAATCATCCATACCATTAGCAATTAGGCAGGCCTTGCTATGGATGGCCCATGGAGCAAAATCCGCCCCCCATTGGATGATTCCAACCTTTCAATTTGTGGTCACTAAATGGACAGTGAGAAAATAAGAAAGTGACAACGTATATTCATAGAGAAAGCCCACAAAAATTAGAGGTTTCATGGCCCATTCATAGTGAGGCCTAACCGGTAAATGGCATGGATCATTGAACAAGAGTGAGTATATTGTGGTTCGAATTAAAATTTTAGTCCAATTTGTGTTGTTGGTATATGGGATCTAGGGCCTCTTTGGACACCTCAAAAATTATCTGCAAATTATCTAACAAACACATGGTTTTGAAATATGACTCAACTCAACTAAGCCCTTGTCTCAAACTAGTTGGGGTCGGCTAATGAATCCTTTAGAAAATTTTCATGAAGAAAGTGAACGGATCTACCCGGTTCAAATTGACCAAGTCTAATCCTGACACTACTTGGGTTCGTCTACATGGATCTACACTAGTTGGTTTTGAAATATGACTATTTGCAAATAATGGTTAAAATGGTTTGTAAATGATGTAATGTTCTCAACTTTTTTTCCTTGGAATTTGTGGTCAACTGGTCATCATCTTCCTTCTTTTGACAGAGAGACGAGAGAAAATATGAAGTCGTTAGAGAGAAAGAACTAACCTGGGGATTTTCTTCTGTTCTTCCCTAGGCACTACAGACAAAATAAGATTTCATCATCATACAGCAACGAGAAAGAGGTTAATAATGATAGGAGGAAAAAAAAAAAAAAAACAGAAAATGCCATCCCAACAACACGTCTTACCATAACAGTGGGAAGAAGAAACAACTTGACAAGATCCTCTGGTTGATAATGACAGTCTTCAGGAAGCGTGGTATTACAAGGAACTCGTTTTGCTGGCAGCAATAATGATTTTGGATTTCTTGGTGGGGAAAAGATATCTGGCATTTCCTTATCCAAGGATTTTGTGAAATCAATATCAATAAAAGTTTGCTTTCTGTTCTTCTGTCTTTTTGATGCAATTAGTGATTCGTTCTCTGAAAGTGGAACCTCCTCTGAACCTGGTAAGCATTTTTGTTATATTACCAAACTATATGTATCATAGCATCACATTGTACGAAACAGAAGACCGGGTTATCCTTCAAGTCTCTACCTTTAGCCTTCTGATACTTCCAATGATCGGGACCTGCCCAAGCATTTTGTTTTGAAGCAAATCCCAAACCTAAAAATAAAAAATCAGCCACTTTCTCTAATCTGTCATCCATGTTGGGTTCATCGAATGTATAGTTGTCATCCTCCTGCAAAAGTAACATGATAACCATTAGATGATGCAATCTCAAAACGCTTCAACAGGAATGGATTTAAATTTCGGTTTCGGTCCCCACCGAAACCCTTTTGTTTTTCAATTTCGGTCCTTTCGGCCTAAATTTGTACAAATTTCGGTCAAAACGACCAAATTTCGGCCGAAATTGAAACCAAAACCGAAATTGAACTGATTTCGGATTTCGGTCAAAAATTAAATCTATGTCAACAGGTAGCAAAGCAAGCACAGGCACCTCATGATGACTTGCAAAATTTGGATCGGTAAAAGTTGAGCAGTCATCAAGAACACTTTCCGGGTCCTCATCAAAGTTGCAGGGCCCACAGTCATCAAACACGTTGCTTTCCAACTCAGCTTGGCTAGTGTCGGGTGTATCATCTTGCCCCTGTGCTTTCTGGCCTACAGAGAACACATCCGATGGCCTTCGATTATCTTCATCAAACTGATTCACAATTTCCCTCAGAGTCGGTGAGATGTCATTCTTTCTGGGCATGCATTTCACCATCTGTTCAATACATTCTGTAAAGAAAGTAGATAAATATGACTGGAACAAGGTAAAGCAATTTACAATTTTTTTTTATGACATAGGGTATCCCCCCCACCCCATTTCAGGGCGGGACTAATCCCTATGGATGCACGCAATCACCCGTGAACCACGCAATCGGGTAACTCCGAGGGGACTCGAACTAGCGTCTATGGGGAGCAAACCCCCGATGCTAGCCGACGTGCCAACCCCATCCAGGTAAAAGCATTTTACAATATATGCACAAGTAGATCAGAACAATCGGTACAATAATGCAACCACACCTCTTGCAAAAGAAATATCGATCACTTCCGATGTATCATTTTGTTCTACACATGACATACTCTTCCCTGGTACTTCAAGTGAATCAAAAAGTACCCGACATCCACCATATACCCCAAGAGTATTCAAGAGAAGGCCCTTGGCTCCACCTTCATCAAACTGCGCAGAAGATTGGTGATACAGCGGATCCACAGTGAAGGCCACTAAAGCACAAAAATAAAATATCATTTGAAGTCCGTAGCATTTGAATTTAAATAAAGCATGAGAATTTCACATTCTTTGGAAAGTAAAACAGCGATATGCCATTACCATCAAACTTTTTTACATTGAGAGCCTCAAAAGATGATTCCAATGTCGACAAAGGTGACGTCTGCATATATTGAATGTTGTGAGCCAGCACCCTAACACATAATTCAGTAAATAACAAAATATATCACCTTCTTCTCAGATTCTTTCTTAGGTTGGCCATCCTCTTGTACAGTGTTGGTTTGATCACCCTCCAAGGCAGCCTCTGACATGGTAAAACCAAACATCAGGATATAGATGCACACTAACTTCCAAAGTACCAAATCTGAAACAACATGCTAAGATTTTGACCCTGGTATGGGCATCAATTTAATAAATTTATTGACGTTTTCAGTTTACTGAAAAACAGCACCCAAGACAATAGCCATGAATTGGGGAAATTCACAATTTTTTATTGAAAAATTGAATTGAATTTTAACAAATTGAAGAAAAACCCAAAAAATAGTCATGAATTGCAGAAATTCACAATTGTTTATTGATAAACTGAACAGAAGTTTAACAAGTTGAAAAAACAACACTCAAAACAATAGCCAGGAATTGGGAAAATTCACAATTGTTTATTGATAAACTAAACAGAAGTTTAACAAATTGAATATGGAAAAAAAAGAAGCTTAGGGGAAACTACTGGACAAAAATAATGCTCCTAATTCCTAATATAAATTAAAAAATCAATCCTTAAGTAACATAAATTACACAATCAACCAAGCAGAATCCTAATCTGCCGAAAGAAACAAAATGACAGTCATATATGACCCAGTAAACAATTGCATCCATTACTTGACATCAGTGTCTGACCCCTCAAGGCATAAAGAAATTTAAAAACACGGCATCCGCAGAAAGGGTGGAACGTCATTGGTTTCTAACAACATAATCATCTCAACAAACATGCATTTTACCTGTGCAATTTATGTGTGCTCTATTTTCTTGGTTTTATATTTTCTATGACATTTTTAGCTTCATACTCCTGCCATGTGTACTGCTGAACAAACGGCAGAGGCATGAACCTTTGGATTTATGTCACTGGATACCAGACGAGATACTAGGTCCAACATTTGTTATCTGTTACTTTTCTAACCAATCCGGCCAATAGAGAACCCAAAGAAGCTTAGTCTTTGAGATTTTATGCTATGAATTGATGCATTGAAAGTAGGCATCTTAATTACCACCTTTTTTTAATGGTAAACTTCAGAAAAAGATTTAATACATAGTCACAACCATGCTTAATTACCACTTTTTACACATTGTTATTCAACTGTGCATTTATGTTTATCTCCCTTTTAAGCATGATGATTACTGGGGCTTGTGTGAACTTTCATTGCATCATTCTCCAAGAGTTGGAGAGAACAGGATCTTAAGAAATAATAAATAATGTCTTTTTTGGCCCATGCCAATGGGCGCCTAGGAACTTATAATTCAACACCAATTGATCAGGGAAAATATAGAGTATTACAAAAAAGAAAAGAAACAAGTAACTGATGCCAAGACATCTAAGATTCTGAAAACTTCGTTCAACTTCAAGCTCCCCCCTAAGAGAAATTTAACTACAATAAAAAAAACAACAAGGAAAAATGTGCATGCAATAGACATCAAAAACAAACAATGCTTGCATTAAATTAAAGTATTAAACTGTTAACAAAATGACAAAGAAAATAAATGCCAAAATTATAACCACACAATTACACTGAAATGCGTATAAATCCTGACCTCCATCATCCTCACGACCTGCACGATTAATCCCACCAAGAACCTTGTATGCCTCAGAATGCCAAGAATCTACCCTCAACGAGTAGATCTTGACTCCAGCTTCCAAAGTGCAGCTTGCCTGCACCAAGAAAAAATAATTAAACAACAGCATAACTTCTGCGAGAAATTCACCCAAAATAAATAGAAGTTAATCAGAGAAAAACCTTTTGAAAATTGGTCTCCGTGTCATCTTCTGAATCGACTCTGATGATCTCACTAAGATGGTCAATGAGATTCAACTCCCACGTGTTCTTCTGGTTTATTTTCTACACCACACCAAACAGAAAACAAAAAAACTATTGAAGTATAAATGATCCAATAACACCAACTCTAAGAGCTTAATCTTTTGGAGTAATTGGTTGTTTAGTATCGGAGCTATTGCCTCACGGCAAGTCTTGTATTCAAAACCCAACAACTCCTTAATATTAAATATACACGTGTACGGACAACCCAGAAAAAAAGACGGGCCACGCGTGAGAGGAAGTGTTGAAATATAAATGATTAAATAAAAACCAACTCTAACAGCTTGAGCATTTGGACTGATTGGTTGTTTCACAAAAATCCAAGACAATGTGAAGTGATATGCAAGAAAAAAATAAAGGGGTTTGGAGAAAATGGGATTTCCCATTACTTACGTTTTCGCTGGCGAGTTTGATGCAATTCTGGAAGAGAAAAGAAATGGGTTTGGAGAAAATAGGATTTTCCATTACTAAAAGTTTTTTGGAAGGGAAAAATAAATGGGATTGTAGAAAATGGGACTTTCCATTACTTGGGTTTTTTGGAAGAGAAAACAAATGGGTCTGGAGAAAATGGGATTTTCCATTACTTAAAGTTTTCTGGAAGAGAAAACAAAAGGGGTTTGGAGTAATTAATTGCTTCACAAAAAAACCTAGACAATGTAAAACGAGAGAGAGAAGAAAAGAAAAGGGTTTAGAGAAAATGGGATTTTTACTTACGTTTTCGCTAGCGAGTTTGATGCAATTCTGGAAGAGTTCCATAATCTGATCTTTGCCGAAGAAATCATGGTTTTTGTCGGACGGAGGAGGAGCGGCAGCCGTTGATTTTCTCCGGCTTGCAGCGACTCGGGCCGCGCGAGCCTGGGCCCGTTCGAGTTGGTCGTCATTGGATCCCAAGAAGAAAGGGCTCGTTGGAGATTGAAGTCGAGAAGCCATTGGAGCTCTCTGTTTTGCTAGGGTTTGGTTATTGGGGGTTCGGCATTCGCCCATTTTTCTCTGTGTTCTTGTTCTTTATGGAGAAGAAACAGAAATGAGTACGAGAAGGGGGTTAGGGTTTTAGTTTGTTACGGGATGAGGGAAATTTGGTTTTTGTTTTTCCTGCTGGAAGAAGGGTTGTGGTCGATTGGATTTCGATTTCTCACTTTCCCTCTTTTCTCATTTGAACGGGAAAACCCCGCTCTCTGTCCTCGCTCAAGTCCATGTGATTTCGAATAAATTACTGAAATGCCTCACAGCTGAACTAATTAGATCTTTAACAAGGTAGGACCAACCTATACTTATTCTCACGACCAATACTTTATCTTCACCTACAAGGTGCAACTTAAGTCCATTTTTGAGAATTCGGGTTGACCTTTTATAATAAATCCAGGTCGGGTTCTTCAAGAAAAAAAAGCTTGACTCAACCCGATCCAAGTTGCACCCTTATTGAACACGCCCGACAAAGAATGGTTTAGATATTTGAAGAAGGTGGATGGCGTAAAACAAAAAACACTTTGCCTTACTTTGTTTGTTGCAACCCAACGTAGATAGTCCTTGCCCCAAAAATTATGTCCCCAAGGCTGATACTAACTCTTCAATCTGTAGAGATTTATATATGGTGTTGTTCTATCAAATCAAATGATTAGGATCAGTAACTCTTCAATCTGTAGAGATTTATATATGGTGTCGTTCTATCAAATCAGATGGTTAGAATCATATGATGGAGACGATTTTTGGGGCACAAGTGCACAACATATTTACGTTGAGGCTCTAACATATGAATACTTATGATTTTCGAAGAAAGTGGCCCCACTGAATTTTCTAAAATACGTTATATTATGTATGTCTGTAAATATGTACCATATATTAGGTGAACACCAGCGTCTGTATTGTGTCTGTTCTTAGGTGAGCAGATATATTTTGAAAAAAGGAATTGCTAGCGTCTATCGCATAAGGCATTTCGCGGATGGCCTGGGATCATAGAGTGGCTCAAGATCCATAGAAGTTTCCATAACAGGTGATCCCAGTGTAGATTGGACGATTGGGATCATCTTATGGAGATGATTTAGGGCATTCATGACAAGCATTTTTTTTTTTTTTTTTTTTTTTAAATTCCAAATTTCAGACCCCCAGGACTCCACGACTGGCTGGGAATAATTGGGATTATTCAGCTTCCTAAAACTACACTGAAGAATGCTAAACTGAAGGGCGCCCTAGAAAAAGCTAACCACAGGCCCACAAGCCCTCCTTGCCTTTTATTATTCATTTACTATTATACTTTTCACTTTTTCAGTGCCAATATAACTATTTCGGAGTCGGTGTCACAATCCAACACCGTGGAAGATGGACCAAAATCCCAAAAAAAACCACCAATCCAACGGCCCCAATTAAGGGGAATGCAGGGCCCACCCAGTATCGGAGATAGATTTATACTAGAAATTTGGCGAAGCGGTTGAAAAGAGGCCGTATCTAATACACAGGACCCAAATGAAATTACGTATTTCGCCGCCATTAAAACAGGAAAAGAAGAAAAAATAAAACTCAGCTCTCTCCTCATACTACTACTTGTCGGTGAAGATGAGGATGATGTGAGCGATGAGACTTTTCACTCTTATCAATTCTTCCCCCAAACACTGACTAACACTTATCTCCCATATATATATATATATATATATTTTTTCTTCTCTATTCCTTAGACTCCCCTTATTCAAAGATCTCCATTTGATTTAGGGGAGAGAGAGAGAGAGAGAGAGAGAGAGATGGCTGGTTCGGAGAATAGTTGTAATCCGAGGATATTGAAGGGGGTGGTGATTTTGTTAGCTTTGTGTTTGGGTGGATACATCGTGGGCCCTCCTCTTTACTGGCACTTGGCCGAGGGTTTGGCCTCCGCTTCCTCCTCCTCTTCCTGCCCTCCTTGTTTGTGTGACTGTGCTTCTCAACCTCTCCTCTCTATTCCCTCAGGTAATTCACTCACAATTCATTTTCATCTTCGCATTTGAATCAGATCTGTTTTTTTTTGTGCCCTAAATCACTTTTAGATCTGTAATCCCATTCAGCATCGATTGGTGATCTAAAATTACAATTGGATTAATTGGAATCTAATTGTAAAGGAATGATTTCTATTTTTAGGTATTCTGTCGTGTTCAATTTTAAGTAGGGAATGTGATGTGATGGCAAAAGAAATTCATTTCACATTTAAGACTTGAAGCAAATTAATAGTTTTTGGCCTTGATGAAAACCTGAGACAACATTGGGAACCAGATTTGTTTTGGTGATCTAAAATTACATTTTGTTGTATTCTTGGATTGATTGGAATCTAATTGTAACTGAATGATTTCTATTTTGAGGTTGTTTGCTGCGTTCAATTTAAGTAGGGAATGGGATGTGATAGAGAAAGAGAAAGAAAATCATTTCACATCTAAGACTTGAAACAAATTTTTTTTTTTTTTGTGGCTTTGATGAAAGCCTGAGACAGCATGTGGGAACCAGATTTGATGTCTACTCTTTTCATTTGATCACCGCAGAAACAAAAATTGAAGGATCGCAAGATCCATCCAAACCAACCTCCGCAAATCCACTGTGAATTTGCTGTTTTCCCAAGAATTTGCATGAATCTGAAATGCCCTATGGATAAAATCGAAAGATCAAAATACTTTATTGGAACTAAGATTTCTGATGTGAATCTGCTGATTTTGTCTCTTCACTGGGTAGCTTAAGTCATCTTTTGACCTTGCTGAGTTGCTGTGTCTGCGTGTCTTGATGACAACCATACTTTTTTTTTATGACATGGGTATCCTGACCCCAATTTTTAGGGCAGCTGGGCTGGACTATTCCCTACGGATGCACTCAATCACCCGTAATGATGATAACCATACAGAAATAAGCATTAAGCATTAGTTATTGATGATAACCATACTTAATGCTTAATTCTGTTGCTGGATAGGTATAGTCAGGATAGAAGTCCATGCGTTCTTGGATCATTAACAATGGTTTCATACTTCCAAATATTTATGGAGACTAGATGCTTTGTGTGTCTTGAACTAAAGAGGGAAGGTTACTTCAGCCCATCTCAAATTTAGGAAAGACTTTGAAACCTTTGGCTTGGGTAGTGACAATTTCAAGCTTTGTGGTAATCCAATAGTCTAGGTCCCTAAACATGACAAATGTTTAAATTGGAGATCTTGAATGGATATTTAATTATGTGAGCAGAGATTGAAAGAATTTCATACTTTAGTATCCAGGTTAAGACTACCGAGGTTAACCGCCACTGTTAAGTTTTTTTTCTTGTGAGATTACGGGCTCCACAGTCTAGACACTGATTTCGAGGGGAATGATGGCGATGAACCACAAAAGTATATTGCAATGAGCCCTGCATGCATTTTTTGAGAAAGAGAAGGTTAGACCAACATTCATTTATTGCTTTAATGTGCATGGGTGCAATAGATTTGACATTTTTTTTTCAAATTATTTAATGGTGATAGTGATAGTTACTCTTTTAATTATTTTCTCGTATTATGGAACACACATTACTGATCAATTGGAAATGAGTGGTTGGAGAAATGCCAGTCTTTCAAGAAACAGAAACGCTAGTCTTTTCTGTCACACCAAGCTTTAGACTGTGTTCAGGTGTATAATTTTGGAGGTCTCAGAATGAGCTATGTTTCCACTGTGGTTCTCAGATGCGATTATTTACCCTAGAATGGAGCAGTGTCCTCCAAAATTTCATCCTAACGGACGAAGTAAGTGTGGTTTGATGCTCATATGGGATGCTGAAATTGAATTTTGACGGTATTATAAAACAAAACCTTGGTAAAAAAAGTCTCAGCAACAAGTTTTCTAACACTGAGAGCATTGTATTTGTGATTGTGCTAGATCAGTTGGGAACGCTGATGCCATTGAAGTTGAAATAATGGCATTGTGAACTAAGATCACTCTCCTTGCTTTGGTTATCAAGATAGTTTTGTAGTTCTGAGAGAATTCAAAAACGCCATATTTGGCTGAACAAGGATACTTTCTTTATTTGGAATCCATATTCCCAGAGACCTGACACTTCCTCTCCCCATTCACAGTGGGAAGATCTCTTACATATATTGGGAATCTGACATTTTAGAGGGTTGTTGCTCTATGGAATCATGGCTACTTATGCCAGAGATATATCCCTTTATCCGGTTCAATTCTCACTTGATATTTTGTTGCTTTGTTAATAATTTTTTTTTTTCTTGTTTAGTGATGAAAGAGTTATGGGAACCTCCTGATATGGATCCGAGTATTTCATATTATTGAAATTTAGTGAAATATTTACCATTCTCATTAATAAAAAAAACTATCTTTTTGAAAGGTAATAAGAAAAACTATATATCTCACTCAAACCTTATTATGCTATTTCTTATCACTTTAACACTTCTGTTCTGGCATTCACCCCCATAGTTATCTATTATGTTTCATCTGTCTTAAATGGGCGAAACGCCCCACAACTGTAGTTTCTGATAGAACAAAGGTGGATGAAACGTACCAGTAGTTTCTGATACTAGTTTTTTTGGATTTATGTGATGAGATGTTCTGTGAGAGATTTGAACAATTCAATCTTCAATTTTATTGGTAATATTAATAGTTAAAACTTTTCATTTTTGTATATTTTTTTGATGTATTACAATAAATTTGATGTTTTAAGTAATAAAATGTGTCTTTTTGTTAAATTTGGTTTATATAATGATGTATTATATTTTCTAATATTTTTTTGTTTGAATTTTTAACTATTTAAAAGATCTGTGTTCGTATTGTCTTTTCCAAAACGGAACAATAAAACGGATGAAACACCGATACGTTCCATTACTGACCAAAATGAAATGCCGAACAAAATGGTATTCATAACCATTGTTTTAAATTTCGGTTTTGGTACCGGTTTCAGACCCCACTGAAATTTCGCTAAAAGAACATTTTATTCATTATCAAAATCCCTGAATTTTCGTTCGAAATTTCGGGATAATTATAAAATAATTAAAATAATGACACGTTTATGTGCCATTTCGATTTCAATCTTCCCCGAAACCTGAAATTTCGGATTTCGGTCGAAATTTAAAACCATGTTCATAACTATGGTCACCTCTAATGTACCAAAAAAGACATACATGCTTGATAGAAAGGTTGTAAGTTAGAAACTTAGAAGCAAGAACCTTCTCTCGGGATGCCGCTCCCACCTCGGAACCTCGATTCGGCGCTCCTTAGGAAGGAGCTTTCAGGTAGGGGTGCGCATTATTCGGTTAAAACCGAAATAACCGACCGAACCGAATTTGGTCGATTATTTCGGTTCGGTTCCAAGGTGTTTCAGTTCGGTTATGGTTGCCTTTTGTATCATATTTCGGTGTTCGGGTTTGGTTTCGATTTTGGGCAAAAATATTTCGGTTTGATCGAATAACCGAAAGTATTTTCGGACTCATGAGTGAAATATTGTGTAAGCTCTCTATTGTCAGTTCTGCTAGAGATTTTGAAAAGATAGCCGAAAATAAAGTACCCATTTTTAATTAAAAAAACCTATTGTCATGCCTACCAACTGTCACCACCAACTTCTCCTTTGACTAGAAAACTCTAGAAAGCGACAAATTCTCTGCAGCCAAGGTTCTTAGCTCTCTTCTATGTGGGCCCCATCACAATCATGACTCCCTTCAAATACCCATAATACCCACAACTATCTTAAGCCTTTATACATAGATAAAAACCTAGTTTCGTCATTAACAAAAAGCTATTTTTGGGAATCTGTTCTCATCATGACTCCCTTCAAATACCCATAATACCCCCAACTATCTTAAGCCTTTATACATACATAAAAACCTAGTTTCGTCGTTAAAAAAAAGCTATTTTTTGGAATATGTTCTCCCTAAGTCTATATGTTGGATTTGCATATCGTGGCAAGGTGCTCATAGAGTTTTGAAGAAAACAGAGAGATATTGATTCATATTGCCGAAATGACAAGAATCGGCATTTTTTTCCAGCGATCGATGCCGGAGCTGATGGAAAAATGCTTTCCTTGGCCTTCTCCATCTCAAGAACTTCACATTTTTGCTGTTGATGATGGTGTTATCGATCTAAAGGCGATCCAACGGTTGTTGAAGATCTCTACATATAAAGCTGCCTTTTTTTTCTAATATTTAAATTGTTAAAATGAATTAGAACAGATCTGACTGTTGGTTTATTATAGTGGGATTAGATGGAGAGAAAGGTTCCCTCGGATTTGACGAAACCGAACTGAAACCGAAAAACCGAAATCTGATGATTTTCAATGAATTCGGTTCGGTTCGGTTGCACCCATAATCGGTTTCGGTTTCGGTTCCAAAATTGGGGTAACCGAAATTGGTTCAGTTCCAACTATTCGGTCAGTTCGGTTCGGTTTAAACCGAATGACCACCCCTACTTTCAGGGAGCGCGACCCAAAGAGACGGGAACCGCTCTAATGACGCTCCCTGCATGCTTCTATTACTCTATAAGTCCCACCACCATCAACTTCTTTACATCAAACTCCTCCAACTCTTCAAAGTACTTCATTGGAACAAGCACAAAGGCTTGTGCATCTTCAGAAGGCACGAGGAACGAGTGCACACGAATGAAGATGGTTAGAAACTAGCTTTAAGACGTACGCAAAATTTGAAAGATACATATGAAAATGGTTAGAAACTATTATTTTTTTATGTACTTGAATTTTAAAAGATATATAAAGAAAATATTACATACACGATCCCATGGCGCGCCCAAACTTAGACTCTTCTAGACCCCACGCTTCCCCGCCCCCTCCCCCGCTTCGTGCTTTTAAGGTTAGAAATCCTCTTGCACACCATATATTAAGGGAATACAACATTTTGCACAACAGATCTAAAAAATTTAAACGATATTAAATATTGGCCATATACACATAAGCTCGCATGCCAACCGTCAAGCCCCGACCCTACTGTGTAAATTTTTTCCGGTTCTGGGGTTCTCCCACGCTCCTTGTTTTTTTTTTCCCAACAGCACTACCGTGCACGACCCACTCTGCAGGGACCCACCCGTTGGAGATGCTGAAAACCCGTCTACACAGGGAGAGGGAGAATCCATATAGCCCATAAATCTTTTCTCCCTTTCCTATGTGGGTTCTTACAATCTACCTCTCTTGGGATCCAACGTCCTCGCTGGCACCCCCCTTGGGGCCCAGCGTCCTCACTGGCACCCTCGTTGGGGCCCAACATCCTCGCTGGTGCATCGTACCGCTGGAGGTCCGGCTCTGATACCATTGTGTCACGCCCCAACCCCATTGTGTAAATATTGTCTGGTTCTGGGTTTTCCCACCCTCCCCAGTTTTGTTTTCAGCACTATCGTGTGCGACCCACTCCACAAGACCCACCCCTTGGAGGTGCTGTAAACGCGTCTACGCAGGGAAAGGGAGAATCCACATATATGCCCATAAATCTTTTCTCCCTTTCCGATGTGGGATCTTACACCAGCTGTAATTCGAATTCCAGTACAATATTACATTTTGATTAATGATGTCATGCGGTCGATTGTACAAGCAACATTTTCAAAGGTAAACCGTACCTACAGTTGCTGTTGTTTATTAACAATGATCCATACTTCGGAAATTGTTCTTTTCATTTTAGCTGTATTCCCACAAGTGCTAACAATTTAGCTGACTGTTTGGCTAAATTGAGTGTTATACTGTAATGTGAGGGGCAGTCTCTGCCCCCCTCCCCTTCCTCTTTGTACCTAACTCAATATTAATAAAATTCTTCGTTATCTCTTATAAAAAAAAGGTCAATACATGCCATAATCTTCCCTTCAGCTAGCTACCTTGTATATGAGCTTTGAAATACTGATAAGAAATCCTACACTATGAGACTGTAAACTGGAAAAAGTGCTTCAATACAAAGTAAATAGTTGTGATAGCAATCATCAAGCTTGGTTTAGTACCTACGCTGAGCAAGAGAAAAAAAATGATCACAGTAGTTGGAATCATCTAGAATATTTTTTTTGGAAGCACTCATATGGTACGTCTATTGGAAAGTGAGGAGTGAACTAGTTGATGCGGGTCTCATGGGTATTATTAGTGTCTTTAGGATAGCAGAAGGATGCTTTGAAAGCTTTATCCGGCCTGTTAGGTCTCCAGCATTTCAATAAAGCGGAATTGCTCACTCTTGTTTGTGGCCTTTGCATATTCTTTAGGGACTTAGGGGGCAAGCATGGGTTTCGGGGACCCTTCCGATGTGATTCCGTGGTTTCTTCACTCCAGCTCAAGGCCATGGAGACCGCCTCCCGTCATGAATTCATGATGCATGAGCATCAATTATCTATGTGTAGAGTCAAATAAAGAAGGAAGAGAAATGGAGAAGTCACAAAGGCCATTTGCTCTTTTTAGTAATGATTCTACAAGGATTATGTGATGTGATGCAACGTAATCGATGATGCTGCTAAACCAATGAGTTGTTTTGTTCTTGTGTTTTCAAATTAAATTATTTTATTATTTTTGTGATTTTCATGTTGATTTCTGCTGGATTCTCGCGTAAGTTTTTGAGCGGGAAAAATTAATAGGAAATAGAAATTTATTGGGAGATGAAGATTTGATGCTGGATTTTCCGTGCATAAAGTTCTTACAAGAGCAAGTTTTTATCCCTTTGAAAAAAAAAGAACTTCAAGTAAATTTAAACATAAAGTTGAATAAAGCCCAACGAGATGAAGTGATGCAATATGTGGGTCGAATGGAACAAATAATTGAAGATAGGGAAAGAAATCATACTGATTGAAAAAGGAAGAAAGCCAACTGTAGTCTAATGGGGCTTGAAAGCATACCAAACGAGGATACAAATCTACTGAATGGAGGTGATGGGTCTATTATTCCAAGTTCATCCAGAGATTCAATATAGCTTGTGTTCATAGGAATAGAATAAATTTGAAAATTTGAATTATATGGTGGAAGATGAAGTGGATGAACTGGAAGTGTATGAAGAGTCTTCTGAGGATGATTACTCCAACAAAAGCAATGCTTCCTAGGAGATTGTGACATGTTGGGGCGTGAGGACGAAGTTGAATAAATTGGTGATGAATGTGTATAGAAAACGAGACCTACATGGATGGAGCGAGGACTATCAAGTCCATGTTTCCCAATTATGCTACAAAGAATGTCTACTGACTGACCGAGGAATGAGCTTGAAACAATTCATGGATGAAGGATTCCAAAAATGGAAAATGGGAGGCATGTGAAATTCAACACATCTGTTTATTCTATGTACTTTAATCCGCTGGAAAGGATTTCTGCAATTTTTCTTGACAGATGAAGGTAGTGTCAGTACTAATTTGAGGTTGAATTTCCTCCAATAGAGAGGGTTTTATTCAAGCGCATCAATCATCCACATGCAGAGTCAAAGAAAAATGAAAGAAAAGAAAGGGAGAAGATATAAATGCCATTTGATTTTTTTTAATGATAGCGATTCTGCACGGCGCATGTGATGTATGTTACATAGTCCATGGTGAAATGCTACCAAATAAGTTAGTTATTTTGTTTTTGGGTTGTGCTGAAATTTTTGACTTCGTATGGATTTTCTGCTGAATTTTGAGTTACTGAAATTTGGAAGGAAAAGGGAAAATTAGCTGGGAGTTGAAGATATATTACTGGAAACAATATTTTCCAAGTATCACATATTGACGAATTCAGGTTTATGTAGAGGGTCTGATATCACGTCTTCATACATTTTGAGAAATGCAACTAGGCTGGTTGATCTTTCAGCATAAAAGAGTGTATATGGATTAATAGAGATGATTTTATCTCGGGGCAAACTCTTCCCCTTCCATATTGTTTATATTTTCTTCTAAATAAAGTCTTCTGTGGCTAATCGTAACGTTATTTGAAGTCATTTGAGCCATTAAGCTTTCTCTGTTTTGTAGTTACTAAACTAATATTCCCTTCACCTATAGTTTTATCGAATATTTTATCAATGATGTATATAATTGGTTCTGTTGAGGATCAGAACTGTGTCACAGTTTGTTAATCAGAAAAATCCCATTTAGATTAAAAATGGCTCCAAGATTTGTTAGGATACGTGCACTCCCAGAAGTCGTAATCTGAGCCGGAATAAAATGATCACAGGAGTCACAATCAGGTAGAATCTCCTTTCAGAAACACTCTTGAGACAGGTCTATTCACTGATTATTAAGCAGTTGTGGCTATCAAAAAGCAAAGCTTTGATCTATGATTTCTGTTGGGCTAGATGCGGGCCGTACGGCAGCAGGATACAGCTTCACATTCCTGATTTTTCTTAGTTAAATATCTTAAACTTAATTGAATAATTAAGGTTTTTTTTTTACATTACAACAATTATTGAGGAATTGTCGATATGTAAGATCATAATTATTGATACGGGTCTTGTCCACATAAAAAGGGAATCTTTTGTTACCATAGAACCAGAAGTGATGCGGATTATTCAAGAATCGAAGTAGTTTGCTCCCAGCAATATAGCCATCCCTACCCTCTCAAGTCAATCCCACGAGCCTCTTATCCATTCCCATTCGATCACGGCGGGGGAGCAAGTAAAAATAGAAAAACTCTTGTTGTCTATAAATTTTTTTTTCCTGTTAGAAAGCGGTCTTCAATCAGTATAATCAATTACAATACTGCTATCACAGCTCGTAAATAAGGTGGTCCCACGTACATAAAACTTGCTCCAAAATTTGCTGACTAAGACTCCTAAATACGTATCTTTTATCCAAGATGGCATTTTCATAAAATTTAAAAAAAAAAAAAACAATCATTATACAAACTACGAAGTTTGCCATTGCTCATTTATACCTTGTGCCTTGCATCTTCTTTTTTTGAATGGCACCTTCTGCTTTGCATCATGTCATCTTATACTTTTGTTTGGGCCAGGGACTTATTTGGCTTGCAAATTTAGATTAGGAACATATATAGTCATGCATTTGGTAGCATATTTGGTCCTACATAAGGTGCTCACAAATTATTCATATATTTGTAGATTTTTGCACAATAGTGTACTTGCCAAAATAAATAATATTATGGACTTGTTAGCTCTTAATTGCACAATAGTGTACTTGCGAAAATAAATAATATTATGGAGTAGTTAGCTCTTTATTCAAACAAACTTTTCTTAATATTATTAAATTTCTTGTAAATCTCCTTAGGGGGACACATTTTTATGTTGTGCATCTGATTTCTCAAATACACATGTCAATTCTTGTATCTGATTTCTCAAGTACACATGTCAATACTTGGTTATTGCATTCAACGCATATGCAGAATGACATTTGTTGGTCAAGAAACAATTTTGTAATGCTTTCTTTTTCTTTATTTTTTTCTTGAGATCCAATCTGGTTATCACCTGCTTATTTTTATATCATTGTCTTCCTTTTCTGCAGGCTTAAGCAATGCTTCATTTGAAGGTCAGTTTTCCTTTTCCAAATTTCATACGTAGATGTAGTGGTTATATTTGTTATTTGATATATAATACCATAGTACTGTCAATATTTGAAGTTCAGGCACCGATGTATACGTTAAAACAAAAGTTAGATTTGTTATCAGTATTGCATATCAGTTTTATCGCTCAAAAAGGAAAAAAAAGGTATTTCATAGTGTTGAACACAAAATTTTATCAAAGAAAAGGGGTAAAAGTAAAATGCCTTCATAAAAAGAAAAGTGTTTACACATTATGCCTATTCCTAAATTCAAGAAAAAAAGTAAGGCAGGGAAGAGTAAACTAAAAATGCTTTAGTCAAAAGAGCAAAGAAGATACTGACAACTAATAAAAATAGCTTTTCCCAATGGTTGTGAGGAACCTTTAATAGATCCTATACAGATGTTACTACTCACTGCATAGAAACTCCGTCCAAGTTTAGAAGAAGCACCATTGAAAAGCTGACTACAGACAGCTCCATGTGAAACAATTTTAGTTTCCCTTCCAAAGGATTCTGCAATTTCCAAAGGGCTCGGTTTATTTTGGCATTAAATTCTTTTAAAAGAATATCATCGTGAAATGACACCTGGATACGCATGGGGTTGGTTGGAAAGTAAGGATATCATGATTGGCTGGTTGGTTAGGGCTCTTTCCTGCATGATAAGCTTGATGCTTCCCACATGATAGATAACCACCCACCACGGGTCCTTTTGCATGACTTTCATGGCCACAACCCTTCCAACCATTGCCCACCTATGGATACTTCATAATATAAAAAAAAAACCCCTCCAATTCCCAGTCAAAACCAGACCCCGAGCCACTTGCTATCGCCAGGGGCGATGGCACTTGACAGGAAAGGGGGACAATTGCCCCCCTTAATTTTTTGGAAAAAAAAATATACCTTTATTTTTTAATATTATTTTATACTTACCTCCTTTTTAAAAAAATATGCCCCGCTTTACAATCACCCCTAAGATAGAAAATAAGTTTAAAATTTTAATTTTACCATTTTTATATCCCTTCCTTGTGCAAAATTTACTCTAATTTTTGCCCCCCTTGTGCAAAATTTCTGGCATCGCCCCTGGCTATCGCACCTGTCGCAAAAACCAAAATTAATGTTCAACTTGCGGTCGCAGATACTACCTGTGGTCTGCAACAACATATAAGTACCTGGCATGTTATGTCGCAGAATTGATATCGTAATTCGGATCCATGGGTTATAGTGTGGTCCATCATTTGATGTATATAGCAATTGAAATGGCTGTCACCTAACCATACACATCTTTTTGTAATTACAAGACTTTTCTCTCATACTGGCTTATGGGTAATTCATTCTGTGATGATTCCTGAATGGGAAATGATATCAGCACAACCATATTTTGATATTTTCACAAACCATCTTGTCTTTGAGTATTTAAAGAGCTGTCAAAAAGGTTATTACATTTCCCAAAAAGCTCTCACAAGCCAATTAAGGAAGAAAAGACAGCTGAGTTTGTGCAAATATCAAAATATGGTTTTGCTGATAGCATTTCCCATCCTAAATTTGCTTCTAAAATGCAGAGATGTTATCAATTCCTTGACTATCATATCTATGATGTTCTGTGCAGACTGCGGGAAACATGACGAACAGGTGAATGAAGAGATGGAGAGGAATTTTACCGATCTCCTATCGGAGGAACTCAAGTTACGGGAAGCCGAGTCTTTGGAGAATCAACGACACGCTGACATGGCATTGCTGGAGGCCAAGAAGATGGCATCTCAGTATCAAAAAGAGGCAGATAAGTGCAATTCAGGAATGGAGACTTGCGAAGAGGCAAGAGAAAAGGCCGAAGCTGCATTGTTAGCCCAGAAGAGGCTGTCTACAATGTGGGAGATGAGGGCTCGACAACGAGGATGGAAAGAAAAGTCTCAATCTTGAGAAAAGTCTCAATCTTGTGAGAGGGTCACCCTCCATGCAATATATAGTTGCAAAAATGGCGTTTTTAATTCAGCACCATGCATTCTATACATAATTTAAGAGAGCAGGGTGGGATCACACCCTCGAAGAGGGCGTAGTCGGACTTTTGAGGAAGAGGTAGTTGACATGTAGTTATGTGCGTGTTGATCGTAGTTACGTTTGTTGAGTTGCTATGACCGTTGGATTCCTGGTCTGATTCATTTGTTAATCTGTCTGGAAATTTTAATACAGTTTGTTCTTAGATAGGAGCTTCAGTTTCTCCATTTTCTTCCCTGTTTCATTTTGTGGAGAGTAGAATTCCATGTGATTCAATGAAGTGCATTATGGTTCGCAAATTATCAATAGAACTATACAAGGCAGAGTGTAGTATTTTCTGGGAAATGTATCTGTCCATTCTTGTTTTGAAAGACTTTTCTATTTGGATGAGTATTGCTTTTCTAGGAACTGTAACAACGTTTACCAGCTAATTAGGAAAGCGGAGATAGGAGGAGTGGCATTATTAGAACAAGGGAGTGCCAATATCATTTAGCTATTTCCTTGCCATTTGAGATCAACTAACAAGAGTGGCAGAACGAGTACTGTCCAATGCACACGTAGCATATGCACTTGGTGATTGGGACCGTTGATCTGGTGGGCCATCTCTAGGTCTAATGATGAACGTCGATCTCTTTCCCAAGATTGATGCATACCAAAAATTACGGTGTCTTTTTCATCATGCTTTATCAAAGGCCGAGAATCATGTGATGAGATCAAGGGTTCGGTATCAGAAACTGAGAAATGATGTGGGCCCATCACAATGGGGTGGTGAGAGGTGTGGGGCCCAACATTGATTGTTGAGAACATCCCAACCGTAAGATTGATGACACCAAAAAAAAGCGATATGGTAAGTACAGATCCAGTTCCTTGGAAACATAGTATGTGGGCCCCATCAATGTCCTTGGGAAAAACTCTCTCTTTCTTGTGGTGGGACACTACCTCTCTATCTCCAGCCGTCCATTTATATGTCTATGCTGGGCAGACTATTTGAGTTATGAGCTATCAATAGGACGCCCACCAGTGAATGGTTTTCATCTTTTTAATTTTCAGTGGGCCACCATAAAATAACAACTCGGCTAGGGAAGTGCCTCTCGACTCAACGGTGAGTTGAGGTGCAATCCGAACCCAAAAATAATGTAATTAAGCAAACTAGACCTGGCAAACGGGTGGGCCAGGCCGGGTCAACCCGCGGGTGATGTGGGTGCGGGTCAGGAAATGACACGCATTTTTGCGGGTCAGAATTTACGTGACCCGCGCGGTCCGCGGGTGGGCCAGGACAACCCGCGGGTCACCTACAAATTCGAATCATTTTTTAATTCAAACCATTTTTTAATTTAGGAAAATGTTAAAACTTAAAAGTAGGGCATGGCCGGCACCCTGGGATGATCCAAACCGTCCACTAGATGGCCCACAGCCTAAATAGGGTGTGCCCCAAAAATCATTTCAATAGGTTGATCCTAACTCTCTGATCTATAGAGGGTTAGGATCAAGTGATCAACCCTCTATCATTCAGATCGGAGGGTTGGGATCAACCTACGGTGCCAGCCACAACCTATTTATATTCTATGGTGCCAGCCATAACCTATTTGTAATTTTAGATTGGGTAGAAAACAAGGAAGAAACTAACCATGAGTGGCTAAGTTAGGGCATAAAACTAATAGGCATAAAAGACTTTTTTGGGTATTTTATAGTTTTTTAAAGAAATAATAAAAACAAAAAAAAAAGCATCAAAACCAGCGGGTTGACCCGACCCAACCCATGTTTTTGCTGGTTGGGTAGCCCGTGGGTCAATTTTGGCGGGCCACTAAAACCCGGACCCGTGCCCTCAAATTTGCGGGTGGATGCGGTCAACCCGCTGGCATGGGTCAGTTTTGCCAGGTTTAAAGCAAATCGCCAATTCTCTATGATTTTTCTAACACTCTATAGATCGGAGGGTTAGGATCAACCTATGGAAATGATTTTTGGAGCACAACCTTCTTAGACTGTGGCCCATCTAATGGACGGTTTGGATGTGCAGGCCATAATAAAGTGAGAGTGTGATCATCAAAATCCGGTAGTGGTGATATCATTTTTTCCCTTTTGTAAAATAGTATAATAAGTTGGATTTAGACGGTCCATAACTCCATATGGCTTTTGTTAGTTGTAATAAACTTCGGATCCAATGATAGGGACAAAGGGTCCCGAAATGTGTACATGGATCCTAGAAACGTGTCTAGATCCTGTCTATTAAAGTTCGGATTCGTATAGTCCATCGGACTCTCGGACCGTAACATCATCGACTCAAATAGTCTTCTCTTCTATTTCTTTGAGAAGGGTCTCTGTCTCTCTCTCTCTCTCTCTCTCTCTCTCTCTAATTTCTAACAACGAGAATTCCTCTTGCTTTGTATTTTCGGACCCTCAGCATCCCCCTTGTATCCATCTTTCTTCATCCAATTCAAATCGACTCTGTTCGATTAGAGAATCGGAAAAATAATTGGGATGGATTTCGAGCTGAGGGCGGCGAGGGAGAAGCTGGAGAGGGAGCAGAAAGTGAGGAAAGAGAAGGCCAGGCTCAGACTCGACAAGGAGAGGAAAGCCCGAACCGAGGCCCTGCGTCAGAGAGAGGCCATTGAAGCTGCCCAGAGAACTCGAAGAATCGATGAGGCCCAGGCCCAACTCAAGGTTTTCTTCTTTTTCTCTCTCTCTCTCATATGTCCCCCCACCCCCCCCCCCCCCCCCCCCCCCCCTTCTTTTTTTTAATATTGTTCTAGGGTTTGTATTCGAAATTTGCACCTTTGCTTAGCTTGAATCTGTACGATTGAATAGTATCTCATTGTTGATAGTTAGCAAAGTACTAAACACTTATATGGCTGTTGGGAATTGCATTGGAATTGTTGTGCCTTGATGGGCTTTATTAAGTTAGTTTTTCTTTTGATTATTTTTCACCCTGAAGGTTAAAATCTTATTCATGGGTTTTATTAGGTTAGATTTTCTGTTTATTTGGATGGAAATACCTTTTTTTTTTTACAATAATTGATCCTTTCCTACTCCAACCTGTCTATGGTGAAGTTTATTTACCAACAATGAGAAGTTACAAAGTTCTTTAGTGGGGCATCTATGCCCATTTTTGTTATCTTGTGTAACACATGATTCTTATATAAGCTGTAATCATTAACTTCAGACCTCTCTTGTTTATGAAGTTACTGATAATCAGTAAATGCTTACAATCTTCACCTGTTTGATCTTCAGTCTTGCTACCGTTGTGGTACTTCTGGCCCCTTTTAGGTTGAGAGTGCCAACTGTTGCTTATTCTCATTTCCTAGGATATTGTCTTATTATATTGCATTTTTACTAAATTTGCTTCCTAGTAGCAAGGGTCATCATTGCCAATGGTCCTGACCTCATGCCTTTCCTTGAATTTGCAATTTCTCTACGACTTATCTGTTTATGCATATAATTTATTTTTTCTTCTTAGCCCATTAAGAAATGAAGTTCGTATTCGTCAAGAATATCACATTCTTTCTGATATTTCATTCTCTAAGAATGCCCATCCATCTTCACCGCAAATTTACTTTCGTTATTTCGCATATTGTTCTTTCATTTTCTAAATGCATAAAATCGAGCTTTTTTGCTTGTTCTTGAGATGGGCTTGTACTTTCTTTGTGGAGAAATTAATTATATTTTCATTATGAAGAAATTAAAGGTTGAACTTTCTTTTCCAGTTTCCGTTCTTTTGAATATATGAATCCTCTTTCCATGCCCTTCTTCGTTGATCAGAATTGCATTGTCATTTGTCTGCTATGATGACAATTGTTGGTATAAGTTTTGGAAGAGACTGCTTGATCTTTTATCTCACACGTGTGATTGTATATGCAAAATATATTGTTGCTGTACCCATTCATGCTGGATGCGTAAAGAATATCAACTTGCTATTTAATTTC
The DNA here is from genome assembly GCF_043159265.1 of Tasmannia lanceolata. Lineage (NCBI taxonomy): Eukaryota > Viridiplantae > Streptophyta > Magnoliopsida > Canellales > Winteraceae > Tasmannia > Tasmannia lanceolata. The sequence continues at coordinate 48,748,549 of NW_027518692.1, forward strand.
AATGTTTAGAAACTGGGGATTTTAATGTATTATAAATGAGCAATAGATGATCAATTGCCAATTGTTTTGATGTTTCTACTAGGAAAGCTGTGACTATTAATTAGGTAACAGACAAATTACATTAGTTGCATGTGCCTTCATGCTTCACTTTTCATGTTGTGAATCACATTACAGTCAATTTTTTATCGATATGTGAAGTGCCTTTTGAGATAAATTTGTTAAATAAAATAGTATAGTATGGTTGTTGGCCCATCCATTGTTTTCTGTAGGTGTGTGTTTATATCTTAGAGACTATGAAAGAATCAAATGAAAGTCTTTTTTGTTGGGGCAGGTAAGTTGGGATTGAACTGATGATCTCATGGCCACAACACAAGGCACCTTCCAACTTAGATATGAGCTCAAGCTCAAATAAATGCTAGCTCAGTAGTGATTTTTTTATTTAATTTTTTTTTTTTTGAAAAAAAAATTAAGTTCTATATATGTTAGCTCAAGTTATTGGTGGAAACAATGACATGGTAAGATTCAATATAAAAAAAAAAAAGAGTTATTGGCGAAACAATGAACAAAATAATCTTCAATCATGTAGTCATCATCTCAATTGAAATGGTAAGATTCAAGGATCGAATCATAATTAGAGACAGTGGGTAGAATTGGCATATGCCAACATTCAACTTCCAACATAAAATATAAATGATTGGGTCTAACTTCTAGCAAGTTATATTTTCCAAATATTAGAGAAGATAACTGAGGCGCATAACTATCTTTCCATATTGCCAAGCATTGTATTGGTAACTATGATGTCAAAGTCAACATAGATTTTTGTCCTTTTCCTTTTTTTGAAATGGGAAAGAAAGTGGAGAGGCAGATTTCGTGGTATTTGATTGTATTCTCATAATGATGTCGATCTCATATGCAATGACTTATAGTTGACTGAATATGAGTAATTATTAACTCTATGTTATTTCTAACAAATATTTCTTAAACCTGTTGCCCAACTGGATACTGTGCTTGAGGGAGATAAATTCACTACTGCACAAAGGGTAATTAGAAAAACAAATGGACATTATCGATATGAAATTGAAAGAGAAAACATTTCTAATTTGTGTTCATCTTTCCTCTTTTAGTGTTGAGAACCTTTATGACTAACATTGTGAGTTGAAAGGAATCACATAACCTTTTGATTTTTTTCCTCAGGCCAATCAAGAAATGGAAGAAAGATTGCTTGATGGAGGAGGAGTCATGTTCTATCGAATTCTTGAAGCCGTGCCCTATCAGGGCTACGGAGATAAGATCAAATTGCCACCGTCTTGTTTCACCGAACTATCTGATCAAGGAGCTTTGGATAAGGGCCCCATGTACTTTCGACTGACAAAGATTCACCAAGGAGATGTTTCAGATACAGAGGCCACTATGCAACAAAACCCTAAAACAACTCATTCAGGTGTTCTGGAATTTACAGCAACCGATGGTTCTGTTGAGCTTCCACATCATTCCTGGAGCAACTTATTCCCTGCCACAACTCATCAGGTCCCTTTAATTGAGGTGCGTTATGTTAGATTGCCAAAGGGGACATATGCAAAACTGCAACCAGATGGGATTGGTTTCTCGGACATACCTAACCACAAGGCTGTTCTTGAAACAAGTCTTCGCCAGCATGCAACTCTTTCTCAGGGCGACATAATCACAGTCAATCACGGAGAGCTGAATTATAAGTTGAGGGTTCTTGAGCTAAAGCCATCATCTAGCATTTCTGTTCTCGAAACAGATATTGAAGTGGATATAGTGGGACCCGACTCTGCTGCAGAGAGGACTAATCAGTATGTACTGGTCCCACTTGTGCTAGGAAAGGTGGAATCGGGAACAGTTGAGGAAGGGACATATAACTATTACAAGTTCTCAATTGACAATGATATTGGCGGAAAAATAGCATCTGGGGATATGAATATCGAGGTCAAGATAGAGGTGGAGACAAATGACGGGGATATTGATCTTTACGTATCCAGACATCCCATCATATTCCCAAATCAACACCAGCATGAATGGTCTTCCCACGACATGGGTTCAAAGGTTTTGATCCTTAGCCCTAAGGATCAAATCCAGGTTGAGGGTACATACAGTATTGGTGTATATGGATTCAAGGGATTTACAAAATACCGTATTTTGGTGGTTGTGGAAGATAATAGTAGTCGTAGGGCTGGAGAACAAGCGGTTTCTTCGTCTTCTGCAGTGGATGCAAACTGTGTTGAGTGTCGAAACTGCAAACATCAAATACCTAGCAGGACCATTGCACTGCATGAAGCATACTGCAGCCGACACAATGTTGTCTGCCAACATAATGGTTGTGGGGTTGTTCTTAGAAAGGAGGAAGCGGTGAATCACGTACATTGTGCTAAATGTGGTCAAGCTTTCCAACAAGGTGAGATGGAGAAACACATGAAAGTATTCCATGAGCCACTCCATTGTCATTGTGGAGTAATGCTAGAGAAGGAAGAAATGGTAAGCAATAGCGTCCCTCCAAATGTATCTTAAAGACTTCTTTATGCATTTTTTTTTTGAATGATGAATTCTTTACTAGTGAAGAGAAAAAAAAAAGGAAAAAAGGAGAGCGAGGGGGTGCCTCTACTGAGCTAGTCAAGGGTCAACACTCTAGCGGCAGGGGGGGTGCCTGACTGAGGTAACTGATCTGCCTCCCCGCTTGCAGAACGGAGGACATGCTAGACTAGAAAGTTGTGGCATGACCATCTACATGGTCCAAAAGCTCCTCCACAGGGTCGGCAAATCTCCAACGGAAACCCTTGCCATCTGACACCCAACGAATGATGTTGAGTGGCACTCCACCATGAGATTATCAACAATAGAAAAATCCACTAGACAAGTCTCACTCTTAAGCTCACCTCCACCTCATTGGAGTCACCTAATCCAGAACCCTAGAATGCCCACCTAATGACACTCACCGAACTATGAGCAGGCCACCAGTGTTGGCCAGACCTGGTTCCTTAAGGTAGAACCATCAAACTTCAGCATCAAGAACCTAGGGGAAGGGACAACCAATAAGAGGGTAGTCAACCTGAGCCTCACTAATGTGAATGGTGCCTCGAGAGAATCGAATGGTATCAGTATATATGTGAGCCACCAGTATCATGTGCTTTGGGGGATTTAGCAAGTAAAGCTTAAGGACTTGTACTCTGGGTTTTAGATTTTTGAGATCCCTTAGTTGGTTCATGTTTGTGCTTGTGTGTTACATTTATGATGTGGTCTTTGGTCACGCAATTTTCCTGAAAGTTGTTGTAAGTTTGTAACGGATTCTGCACGGTGGGTTTTTTTTTTCGGTTCTATAAATCCCTGTCCTTGCTTCTGTTTCCCCTTCATTGGTGAAAAAAAAACACGTGGATTTTTTTGAAAGATGACAAATTTTATTAACATGGTAATATCTGCAATTCAAGTATACAACAAATGGGGATGAGGCACCTCATTAATGTGAACTGCGGCTACCCCACACCCAAAAAGAGAGCAACAATTTCATCCTTACCCTCTATTTTGCCCCCACCCCTTCTCAACAAACACATGGATCCTCTCTCTATCAAAAATCATGGATATGACCATTTATTTTGCATGTATTACTGCAGAAAGTGTTTCTTAATGCAAATTTCCCTTTGGTGACAGGTGCAACACCAGTCCTCTGTCTGTCCCTTGCGTCTAATTACTTGCCGATTCTGTGGGGACATGGTTCAAGCTGGGACTTCAGCATCAGATGCCCGGGATCGACTAAGAGGACTTTCAGAGCATGAGAGCATATGTGGCTCCAGAACAGCTCAGTGTGATTCATGTGGACGTTCCGTCATGCTCAAGGAGATGGACATCCATAGAGTTGCTGTGCATCAGAAGAACTGAGGCCCTTGGTACGTAATTTATGTTCAGATTCTCAGATTTCCTTGATGGGCGTGCGTGGGGTGCAATCACATCCACATTTCGTAACTTCAAAATAGCAAAACAGTCTGCCATTCATGTCCTTATGTTCAGAAGAGATGAATCTGTCATTCCTCGGGCATCTTTCTGGAGCTTTATTGACTTTGTACCTGAAAGTCGATAAAAAGATGTTTGCAAGAAGGCATTGGACCTTCTTCCATTGCCATGATTTTGTTGTTGGGTGTTTGGGGCGTGTTTTGGCAAGATTTTTATTGGGGTTTGAACTTTTTCTCTTGAAATTTATTACACCTGCTTATCCCAACAAAACTTAGATTATGGAGATATTTATAGAGATTGTTCGAATGTATAATAAGAAAATGCTTATAAAATCCCTGTGCTCATTGCCATTGTTCTTGAAAGAGGATACTTTTAAACCTTAACAAAGGTTCTCAATGGATCCTCAGAGGGAAAATACTTGGCCAGTGAGGGAATCTGGGACGGTATTATCTCTCTAGATCTTACAAAAATAAGATTCGCATTCCAGCTGAAGTTTTAGTTCATGTGTAGAAACATATGTTTGGATTCTGCATAATTTTAGAGGGTAATGTGTATTTGCATCTATTTGCTATTCACTAGTTTCTTATAACTCTTTCTTGAAAATAAGGATGAAGAAGAGAAGATGATGTTCCATATGAGAGTGATGAATGCCCGGCTAATTCTCATTAATGGCAGCGATTATGGCGTTTTGGATTTTGAGAACCGATTGTGAGTCCAAAACTGATCATTGGATAAGTTTTAGACTGACAATAGGTTCTAAAAAACTAAGGGCCCGGTTAGTTTTAGATTTTGACAACCTATTGCGAATCCAAAACCGATTATCGGAATCCAAATTAAACGTGATTTTGAGTCTAATAATAGGTTCTGGATCCAATCAGTTGTGAAAATCTAAAATAAAAAACAGCCGGGGCCAAAACAAACAGGGCGATTTACGAATCCTTAATAATTGTGGATTATACGGGGTTCATTATAATGTGCAAGTAAGGGTCTAAGTTTCTGGGTTTTCTGATATCACTGATATTGGCACTACAATGTTTTGATAATTGCACAAATTCATCTTGTCTTTTTCTATTGAAAAACCTGCCAAAGGTTATTATAGTATAGTTCCCAACAAGCTCTCAAAAGCCAATTAAAAAGGAAAAGGCAGGCCAGGATCAGTCGCCTATTGACATTGAATCAGCACGAGCACAAGCTCTATAATTATTTCAGTGTGCTTTGATTCGCATTGGAATCGGCATCATATTCTAATTCCACCTGATTCTACTTTCTGATTGAAAAAATGAATGAAATCAGGGGGTGGAGAAACCGCAAAGCCGCAAAAGGTGGAATTAAAGGGGGGGAAAGCCGGAGTCTGTTTCCGAAAGGGGGTATTCTGATTCCGCCCTGGTCGAAATGAAAATTTTTAATTTAATTTTTTCCATTCTGTTTACATGGGCATAGGAATATGATATATATCTTCCATGATATTGAGAAAACTATTCAATTCCTTCTCAAACTCCTTCAAAAAGCTAGAAGTTGGATTGGGTACTGAATCTCCGGTTCGTTATTCAATATTGGACAGAACTTAAGAGAGATTAACTTGCTTTGTAGTTCTATAGACTCGGTTTCAAACCTCACACCCACATCAGAACTAGGACAACGAAAAAGGGAGTCAATGATTTAAGCAGCCAAACTTTCATCAACTCGGATGAGTCAAGAGATTGATTGACTTGAGAGGGCAAAACTCATTTGCATATGAGAACTCGGTCAAGGTAAAAGAGAGTCAACTCGGGCGAGTAAACATATGATGCAGGGAGCTTTTAAACAATGGTTTTAGAGGGATAATTTTTCCCAAACAAGATTCAACTGTTGCAACCTATCACCACAAACATTAGCATCCCGGCTAGTTTGTCACTAGCTCACAGCTTCACGTACATGCGGCACATGTGTGGTGATCGGAGCCATTGATGTGATGGCCCCACGCAACCCGAACGGAAACTATACATGCCCAGATGGGCCTCCTTTAAATAGCAGCAGTTAAAAGTTGTTGGGAAAATGCTTGAGAGATGTACAACTGGGCTCAAGCAAGAAAATTAAAAAAGGATCAAGACCCTCCATTTGGTAAATCCTGGCCCAAAAGTTACCCTTATTGGACAATAGTTAGAGATGTTTTCCAATGAACAGTTAAAAAATAAAATCAACAGTGGTCGCATTCAAGTTCTATGATCAAATAGTTAGAGATGTTCTTCAAACAGTGTGATTTTCATGATCTTGACCCTTCAAGTCAAGGACTTTTAGAAGGATCAATATCATGGTGAGATCATGTTGGTGGGTTCAAGCTAAGCTTCTCATGCACTTCTCTTCTCTTGTTTGTATCTTCTCATGCACTTCTCTTCTCTTGTTAGTATCTTCTCATAGTATCATTCCCTGGTAGCTTTAGCTTGGAGGATGTAAGAAACAAATACAGATAAAATAAACTAACCACACTATTCATGTCTCTGGCATATTGATTTTTTTAGTCACAGACTCGCAGTTATGAAAGATCTTCCTATTTACCAAACGAAAATGAGTCTATTTTTCAACATTTTCACTTTTGTCTGTTCATAAAATACCTTTTGTTTCCCTACTCTGGAGAAATTTCTGTAAGCAAGGTATACATACAATGATACAACTAGGTTCTCTGTCAGCTAGACTGTTTTCATATATATGCCGATTTTATAAATGGAGGCACCCTTAAAACCACATGGAAAATTAAAAGAATAATATAAAAAAAAAGCTCGAGGCTTGCTATGATACCTTTACTTGTACTTTTCCATGATCCTTCTCGCTTCATCTAGAGTCTCGTCCGTCGAATTGCTGGATTTGCTGCCTCCACCCCCACTTGGGCCGTCATCCTTGTTCAAGGCTATGAATACGAAATAAATGAACCCCATCATGGCCTGTTCCAAGACAAATGCCCATTAGTATTTAACAAAAACCATCTAAAAGGATATTGAAGATTTGACTAGATGTTTCCAGTTCAGCAATCCAACTCAATATGTCAAAACATCTCATCGCCTTAAGTCTAGGTCGTTTTAACTCGAACAAGGACTTACACTACCGGTTTAAAACTTCCTGAATCAATCATCAACTTGGTTTTAACCTGGCCAAGTTCCAAGTCCAACTCCTAGTTTGGCCCTCCCAAGTTAACCAAATATTTCTTTGTCCGAGTGGCGAACCTTCTCGTCAATCCTCTGTCTCTCTTCCCACCATGTAGTTAATCAAGAGTTGCAAATTTCCAATGCGTTACAAAATTTTGTGCAATAATGTTTTGAGCCAATACCGAGATAGGGTTAACTATGACAGCTAAGTTGAAGTTGAACAAAAAATGGTTTCTCCATAACAGTTGTCTTTGCCAAAAATATTTCAAAGGAACATGGACTGAGAGAAGGCATCAAATGGTCAATAATTTCTGAATGTTTCTCTCAACTACGCACACTTGCCATGTGTGAGAAAAAAGGAACTAATGAAATAGCCCTGAACCTATGTGACACGTATTTTTACCCTTCAATCTGAAGGGGTAACAGGAGTACACATATGAGGTCAAGATTAGCTAACAAATGCCTATGAAACAGGAAACATCTCTATATCTGACCAAGGTCCTATCTATTAAATTAAAGTGTAAAGTAAAGTGACGAGAGGGACACCATAAAAGGAGCCGGTTCTGGGGAACATAAATCTGGAACAGGCATCCAACCAGTTAAGGACAATAATTCAAATAGTCCATTATGTTCACATAAATGATATGCTTAAGTGAAACTCAAATGGCAAGTTTAATGGGGTCAGCTAACCGCAAGTGATACGCAATGAAAATGATAGGCAGATGGAGGGGATTTTTTAAAAAGTATTAATAACTTTGACTTTGAACATTAGTAGGCAGATGGATGGAATTTGTCAAAAGCATTGAGACCTTTACTTCTTTTTTTTAAAGGTAAAAGAGGCGGGTGTAATACGAGTACCTTCCACGAGGTCACCCATCTTAGTACTACTCTCACCCAAGAACACTTAACTTTAGAGCTCTGATGCAATCCAATGCATTTGTGCTGGTATGATCGCACCCTAGCATTGATGCCTTCGCTTTGACTTTGAACAAAATGATGGCCGGAGGACTTAACCATAGTTTTATTTATTTTTTAAATGGCAGCCAAATTCACTAAGAAGAGGGCTAAACCATAGTTTAACATTCTTTAAAAACTTAAAGGGGAGAATCAGAAAAGAAGGTGTTGATCAAACCTGGTAGGAAAACTAAATTCATCTTATGTCCTCCAGTGATTATGCATCAGGAGTGCACAGGAAACTCTATGAAGGATATAAACACCACAATTTTCTTCAATAAGTTGACCAACAGACCTAAGTAAAATAAAAGACAGTATACAGCTCCAACAAATATGTTGTAGACTTGTAGGAACAGAAATAGAGATTGACCAAAGTATGGAAGGGCAAATATATGGACTAGCAGCATCATAATGATAAAAAAAAGGCCGGCCCAGTGCACGAGGCTCCCGCATCATAATGATTGAATTATAAAAAATAAAAGTTCAAGAAACGTAAACCAAAAGTGTAACCTTCCATCCTGATAGAATTATAAAAAATAAAAGTTCAAGAAGCGCAAACCAAAAGAGTAACCCTCCATCCAACTAGTAGGGTTGTCTTGTTTCTATTCATAAATAAATCATCATGTGTCCAAATCTTACAATAGAGATAATAACTTTAGGAGTATCTCAAATGCTATGTTCCAATATTAAAGAAAAAGTTTATTTTTGGGTTCTTAAGAGAAAGAAACCATTCTAATCATATATGCCTACATTATGCAGTATGAACCCATGTTGACAGGTACTTCAAACCATCAATATGAAGGAAGGAGAAATAGGAGTAATCATGTAATCTAAACAAGTTCTCGCCTAATAAATTAAAATGTAAAGTAAAACTATGAGAAGAACATAATAAAGAGAGCCAGCTATGGGCAGCTGCTCAACTCAACTCAACCAAGCCTTTGTCCCAAACTAGTGGGGGTCGGACATCATAAAGAGAGCCAGCTATGGGCAGCAGGAGTTGGGAGCAGAAATCCAACCACTCCAGTATAGTAATTCAAATAATCCACTAGGATCATACTAGTGATATGCTCAAATAATAAATTAATGTGGTTATCTAACTTCAAGTGAGACATAAGAACTGCAAGGAACACATAAGAAAAATGGTAGGTAGATGGATGAGATATGTCAAAAGTATTAATGCATTTATGTTGACTTTCAACATTGTGATGGTCGAAAGAGTTCAAGGTAGTTTAAACAACTCTCAACTCAACTCAACAAAGCCCTTGTCCCAAACTAGTTGGGGTCGGCTAAATGAATCCTTTAGAAAAATCATGAATAAGGTAAAAGGAATCTACCCGGCTCTAATCCTGGTTCTAGTTGGGTTCTTCTACGTGGATCATTTTCTTCCATTCTATCATATCCAAGGTCATGTTCTCTATTATGTTCCTAGCTATCAAGTCTTTCCTCAATGTTTCTACCCAAGTTGTTTTCGGTCTGCCCCTACCTCTTTTTACTCCATCAATTTGGCACGAGTCGCCTCTTCTCACCGGAGCATCCAAAGGCCTACGTTGGATATGTCCAAACCATCTTAAGCGGTGCTCTCTCATCTTCTCCTCAGTTGGATAGTTTAAATGTATGCATCAACAACACCATCACCATTAATGTCATAATAGCAAAATGACTAAAAGTTGAGACATGATAGATTTGGTTTCGCAATCCTACAAATAACAGGAGTTACTTATACAACAATTCAATCAACAATGTCGAGGACTTGCTCTCTAAAAATGGTGTGCTTATGAAACTTTGCCTATGTTTGAATCACTCTTATGCAATATGATTGCCCTTAAAGTGGGTTCTTTACATTCTTGTCACTCAACTTAGTGGATTCTTTACATTCTCGTCACTGATGAGCAATTAAAATTCAGCACTTAAACGGAACTATGCAGCATTAGAAAAATGACAACATGCATTCTCAATTCTTCGGGAAGGAAACGGTAAGATCATGTACCAGTACAAAAAATGCTGTGGACAGAACTGATTTTAGTAGGAAAAGGGCAACTGTCACAGCCACAACAGCTACAGAAATTCTTGCTATCGGTCGTGGAACAGAATCCTGACATCAAAATGTTGCAATCAGTTAGGTAAGTCCGTACAAGATTCAACCTGTGCCACAAATATCGTTCTCGGGAATATCTCGGCAAGGGAAAATCTCAGGATATTTTTATTTACTTTATTTTTTTCAGGTTTATAACAGGAAAACAGTAAAAATAAAATTATTTAAAATATGAAATATGAAATACACACACATTTTTAAAGTGATGTTTTCAATTTCTCGCAAGAAAATCACGGGATGTTTGGGATTTGTTTGTTAAAATCACAGTTTTAGAGTCAAGGAGAAGATGTAGAGCTTTTTTGAAAGTCAACTCATGGATTTATCGTGATAATCTGTGAAAAAATCACGATAAATTCGCAAGAAAGTCAATATATCGCGAGAAAATGAAATCTTGCGATAAATTCGTATTTTTATCGTTTAATCAAAATAATGCGAGATTTTCAATTTCTCGCCATTTTTTGTGAGATAGGTATAGAGAGAATCTTCAAATCGGAAATCAGACTGCACTTTAAGATGCATTATATGCAGGCAAAAATGACGGTGAGAAACTATAAACCTACAGGCACAAGATTGGTCCCTGCCTCAATGCCATCCTTCCCAACCCTCCATGCTGTTTGAAGAACTATCATAGATATATGAAAAGAATGTTAGTAAAAGTGAACTTCTAAATACTTTGTTGCACAACATATCAATGCATCATGCTAAGATCATAGCTAATTGGCATATCTATATAACGCTGCTAGCTGTTTAAATCCTTTTCACAACTAATTGTGTGTATCACTTTGTATTCCATGTGGAGGTTAGATCCAACCAAGTGCAGTTTTTTAATAATTTTGACATGGAAAATTACAAATGTACCTAGCCAAAATCCAACAGTGCGGGTGGTAGTGAAACCAGAAAAATGTCATTGTTTATCTAGAAGCTTTTATTTGAAATAATTGACAGAAATGAAGTCAATTATTTAAAACTTCTGATTTTCTTTTATTGGAACAATTTAGCTGATATTGATACAACAAACTTGTCACATTTACCTAGTAAAAAAGAATCAATAGATGTAACCATTGCTGGTTTACAGAGAGACCATGTGATAGTACATCCAGTCCATGGTCTGCACAGTTACCGGAGTGGAACTTAGTCATCTCCAACATTGCTGCAGCCCACTCTATTTTTTGGTGCTTGATGAAAAGCCCAAGTCGCAAGTGCTGCTCGAGAGAAACATTTTTGTACCAGCTCAAATATGTTTATACTTCATGGTGCCCGTAGATGTTGAATTTGTCTCGATTAGACGGATGCATTTTGAAATTGGCCAACCCACGAGTCACTAATACCTACCACACCAATTTTTTTTTGAAGCATTATGATTTCAACAAGGCCAAAGCATGAGTACATGTCTAGTTTTTTAACCTTTTTTCCCAAGTGGGGAATATATGAAGCTATTTTGGTGTCAGTTACAAACAGGCTTTCTATGTAGCAATCTTTTTTTATGGTGAATAGGTATATGAAAAAGCAGGGAAGCCTCAAGACCGAGATGGACAAATACAAGAAAACAAAGGCAAAACACCAACGATTATTAGAAAAAAAAAAACAGGAAAAATCCGTCAGGGCAGAACAAAATCGAACTTAAGTGATTTTTGTCAACTCCAGCTCTAGCTAGCTGATCAGCATCATAATTGGCAGATCTCCTGACATTCTAAAAAATGATCTCGTGCCCTCTCAATCGGTCTCAGATTTCTTCGATAGCATTAGCGAATCACCAAGGATGTTGACTCCTATGATCCATCCATCTTATCACATTCTTAGGACCTCTTCCACAATCAAACAATCTGCCTCGACCCCTTCTAAGAGCCTAATACCCTTTAAGATGATCATCACCTCCATCTTGTTGGAATCCTTAATTCCAATCGGGCCAGAAAATGCCCACTTAACCGGACCTTGCTCATTTCTAAGGATCCCTCCAATTCCAGAGGGGCCCGGGTTACCTAAGCTTGGCCCATCAAAATTAAGTTTCAGCTTCCCATGATCCGGTGGCATCCACTTAGGAGCAAGAGCATCAATCTTCTCTGAACTCCACTTAGGACCAAGGGCGTCAATCTTCTCCGAGATCTTGCATACTTTCCTCCAATTATAGATCAGAGCGTAGCTGATTACTTCCCTAAAGCAAGGGATTACTTGTGCTCCATCTACAAGTGAAGTATACTACCTTCATAAAAATAGAATGTGGCTCTTGGAGATGCTTTTGAAGATCCAGTTGTTTCTTTCTTTCCATAATGCCCACAATGTAGCCAACGGGACCAATCACCATGGGATCCTGACTTTTCTAGGCCAGGATATGCTCATCCAGCTCTCTACAAGATCAATAAGCCGATCTCGGAAAGCCCAAGTCATACTAAACTGTTGAAGAATGTGGTGCCATACCTTTCTAGAAATACTGCAATGGATGAAGGTGATCAATGGTCTCTCCTGTCTCTAAACATAAGGCACAGTGGTCTACAATCAACAACTTTCAATTACGAAGATGATCGACCCTCATAATTTTATCCAAAGCAGCTGTCCAACCGAATATGCTAAGAGTTGGTATACTCAAAACTCTTATCACTGTATCTGAAGCGAAGACAGGAGATGATGGTAAAAGGACTTCACATTAAACACCCTGATGGAGTTCTAGATCCAAACCCTTTTGTTGCTACCATCTCTCATAATATATGTGGCCTCCAACCACTCAATGAGCAAAGTCATCCCATCCAACTCCTTGTCAAAGAAATTTCTCCTAAACCAAACTTTCCAGGTTACCCCCTCTGCCTCCCTGACTTGATCAGGGGAATTTAATCAGGGGAATTTTAACTGGAGCTTCTTTATCCACTGCCACAACAAACAAATCCAGAAGCAACTCCATTAAAGGTTTATCTTTGCACCAGCTATCCTTCCAAAACTTGACCCCATCTCATTTATACACTCAATATCTAATCCCTCTTGAGAAATTGGCTGATTGCTTCAAAATATCTCTCCGCACCGTCACCCTACTTTGCCTGCAATTATAATCAGAGCTCCATCCACTGGGGGATTCCCATATTTGTGCTCCATCCTCTCCTCTTCAGATCTCCAGAGCCACTTACCAAGTAGTGCTTAGTTCATAGCTCTAAGATTGCGAAAGACACAACTCACCTACGGATTTAGGCTTACACATATCCTCCCACTTCACTAGATGGAATCTCTTCATCTCCTCAAAAAATTTCTCTGGAATGTTCAATATGATTAATAGCTACGGTTGGACACCAAAAAAAAACGAGGCAAGTGATGAACCGGGATAATGGCTAAATCCACCTTGATCAGAGTTTATTTTCCATGTCAACAATCGTCTCTCCTATTTTTCAACAATTGCATCCCATGTGATGTGTTTTGTCTCCCTTCGCAAAAGAGGAAGGCCTAAATGTCTTAATGGGACCCGATCTACTAAACACCCAAGCTGAGACACATATCTATCTCTCTCTTCCTCTTAGCAGCTTCGACTAGCTGAAATTTGATCTTTGCCCAACACCATCCCATAACAGTGAATTTTAGCTTTCAACTTTTGCACATTTACATCGCCGGTCCTACCGAAAATTAGGGTGTCATTCGCATATTGAAGATGATTGACAACCAAACTTGGGTCTCCCACCCTAGGCCCCTCAATGAAACCAAAACTTCTACCTTTCTTCATCATTCTACGGATAGACTCAGCTACAATGGTGAACGAGAAATGGAAGAGTGGATCTCTATGCCTTAAACCTCTCTTTGATATGAAGAAACCTGTAGGGAAGGGAAACCATTTATAGGAATGGAGAACCACACCGATGAAACACATCTATAGATCCATCCCCGCAGCCTGCATCCAAATCCCATACACCCCAAAAGGTAAGAATGGGAAACCATTTATAAGAATGGAAAACCACGCCGAGGAACACATCTATAGATCTATCCCTACCACCTACATCCAAATCCCATACGCCCCAAAGGGTAATCTAAGCACCTCTCATCCACCAAATTGTAAGCCTTTTCCATATCTAAGTAGCAAACAATTCCTTTCTATTGAGACTTACACAGATAGTCAACCAACTTATTCACCACCAAAACAGTCCCTTCCTTTGATAAAAGGAGATTGGTTATGAGAAAGGATAAGCAAAGTGTTTCTTTTCGCCATTGCAATGTAGTAAAACAAAACGTTTAAATTAGATTGTTCATAACACAGAGCGGTTGAGAACAAGACATGAACATTTCGTGAGCGTTTGAATGTACACCCAAATTGCAATTTAGGAATACACCCAAATGCACCCATGTGAGAAGAAGTTCATCTGTGCACCAGTATCTACCCAAAAACCTACAAACAAAACGAAAGGGAGGAGCCCACACTCTTCTTATAGTCAGATTTCTTATAGTCATAGAGGATTAGAGGACGAACCTTTGAATAAGTTGGATTGAGCAGCAACAATAGCTTGTGGAGAAGTCTTGAATCTTGTGAATAGTTTCTTTTCAGAGGGAAATTTTATTGGGTTGAAGCTCCGGGGGAGAGGATTAGAGTGAAGAAATTGGGAAGAATGGAGGAGAGGAAATAAGTGAGGATTGGGTTTCGATGAGGAAACAAAGAGAGGAGGAAAGGACTTGTGAAGGAGGGAAATGGGGTTCGCCATTTTTATTTGTTTTTCCTTTTTTAAGCGGACACAGAGATTTTCGAGAACAAAATCTCTACCTCCCCTTGTAACTTTGATGAGTTGGGTTTTGGGAGGCACCAAGGCATAACAGATGCTCGTAATCCACACATGCAAATCCCTTGTTTTATCTGTTTTTATTAGGCCCAGACGCCCAGTTTGTTTTTTATTTTGATAATCGATTTTTCGGCTCGAGATTCTTGTCCAACAATCAGTTTTGGACGAAATCGGTCCTCGAGATCCAGGGCCTTAGCTATTTGTTGGCCCAATTGAGTAATGGGTATGATAATCAAATCATTGATCAAGAAGGCCACTAAGGGCAGAGTGCAAGATCAATCTTTAATCTGATCTTTGGGTGGAAAGAGGGCAGGGTACAAATATCAATCAGTCAAAATCTAATGACAGGGCCTCCCAGTTCAAATGGATGATCAAGATCAATCCTTCATCTGATCTCGGGTTTATCCAAGTGCAAAAATGCAAAAGGGAGTGGTGCCAAAATCTGACCAAAAAATTGTTTTGTCTCTGTTTGTTTGCCATAAAAGAACAAAAAATAGAAAAATCACCAGAGTAAAAGAAAATTTTATAAGACAACCATAACCATATTCCCTTAAAATATATTTTGCCATGCACATTACATCCTTTTGTCTTCTTCTTCCTAAGATTCTTCTCCTTTCCTTTCTTCTCCTTTTCTATTCTTCATCTTTGATTCTTTTTCTTCCTTCGAATCCCTCCTGGAAGAACATCAAACCTATCTACGGCAAGAGTTGCCAAGAACGTCAAAATCCTCCTCTTCTTCCTCCTTCGACCCCTCTTTATCGTTGCAAAACCCCCGGCAACCCTCTGTTATCGATGCAAAACTCCTCCTTTTCCTTTGATCCTTCTTCTTCCATTTTTCCTCTGGTATAGCTAAGATTTCAAATTCTTTCTCCTCTCAATGAAAACCGATCGACTGGCAATCATCCCTCTTAGCTCATCATCTTTGGCACTCACCCTTCTATCCATGTCTGCTTGAAAATCTAATCAAGTGGTTGCTTTGGTAAAAGGAAGACGATCATGAATGTTTTTTTTTTTTTTCGACAAAAAAGTCGAAGAAAACACCCTTTTCTGTTGCACGAAAACAGAAACAATGTCGAAGGGAAATCACGTGGAACCTTGTTTTACATGGTGGAAATTTGGATTTACACTCCGGCTTGCCACAAAAAAAAAATGTTTATCTTGAAACCAACTAAACTCACACTACCCCTTCTAAAGGAAGAGTAGTGCACTTTTCTTTTCCTTAATGTCTCTCAGAAATCAACTAAACAAACCTTTTAGTTACAAGTGCTAACTTTCACATGTGGGCTACTGGTGTTCCGATGGCTTATTGATCGACAGAAACAAATATGTTTGTGTGTGTGTGCGCGCGGGGGGAGGGGGGGACGTAAGCTAAGCTGGGGTTTGGCGATGACCCCTAATGGGTTATTAAATGAAAAGAAAGATGACACATTTAAGAATGGAAATCATCATCCCTACCATTTAAAAGAAAAATCATCATCCCCGTCCTTGAGACACTAAAAAGGGCAGCCCAGTGCACGAGGCTCCCGCCATTGCAATGCTGGGGTAGATGTGCGCAGCCTTGTCCATGCTTTGCAAAGAGGCTTTTTCTGTGGCTCAAACCACCAGGTCACAACAAAGCAACCTTACTGTTGCGCCAAGGCTCGCCCTCTTGAGACACTAGATAGGGAAAAACAAAAAGACTCATATGACCCAAGAAAGACTCCCTGTGACAGGAAGTTGACGCCGCTAATGCTTCCGGAGGTCTATCATCTTTTGACTCTCAAGCTCTTCCTTAACTTTTGGTGATCTGTTCTTCTTTTTCTGTCCTTTGTTTCTAATGATCTGTCCTTGGTGGGAGGAGGGCTATCATCTCTTGGCCCAGCTTCTTGTTTCTTTGGCTCTTCTTCTATTTTAGTATTTTGTCTCTTCACATCATGGATAGGTGCCGGAGAGTTTGCCTAGTGGAGGTTGCCTACGTTTCCTTCCTCCATATTCGAGCCTTCATTTTCAGAGGTTTCTGCTTCATCATTAGAGGAATTGTCTATCTCACTTTGATCAATGTCCTATGTTCTAAAGTCTTCCTCTTGATCGTCTTCTAGAATGGAAAATGTGTTATTCAAGAAAAGCTACTTTTGGGCCTCCGTGTCTTTCTTTAGAGCTTGTGGCTTGACCAGAGTGATTTCTATTTGATTTTTTATTCTCTTCTCCTCGGTCCCTCATTCTTTCAGGGATCGCCTTCTTGTTGTTTCTAAGGGGTCTCCATTCTTAGTGAATATTTGCTTCCTTGGAGATCTCTGTTTCTAGGCAGTGATCGTTTGAATGACTGATGTTTCTACATAAACAAATAGGAGTGGTATCATCTTCAACATGCTGCAACCAAGGATAGAAAAGGGTGGTAATAAGGTCATTGCTGGTTGCGTCGTCGACATCGATCATCAAGCACAAAAACAACTATGATGAAATTTTAGTGATGTGACACTGTTCTTTGGCAATTTGCTCGGCGACTCAATCACATTCGATGGCGTTCTCAAAATTTTAGTAGTTGTTCTATTTTCTATAGGAGTGGGATATTAATGGATCTCCTATAGGCTTTAATAAAATCCTGAACCTATGGATTAGGTACTCCTACCAATGTTAAAATTTTGATGGGTAAATCATTCATAACACAACTAGCATTGTAAATACGAATATAACCATCATCAAATCATAAGTTACTCTCAGAATCATTGTGGCCACAATTCTCTCAACTATTATTTCAATTAATAACATTTGCTAAATTTCTATTTTGATTTGAGTTTAGATACGTGATTTATCTATGTTTCCGATAATCTTTTTTATTTTTGAATTTCTTCTTTCGTAACTGTCCCTCGATAAATACTTTATGAATTCTTGCAACATAATAATTTTACAAAAAATATGATGCTAATCTCCTAAAAAAAATTCCAAAACATTCTATTCCGGCATGATCGGTCGATCATCAAATATTGCGAGAGTAATTTTATTTAATTTTCATGTGTCTACTGAGAACTCTAAACACACTTGAATTTACTGAAATTAAATATTAAATCATTAAAAATTATACAAGCAATCCACTATCTTCTATCAGCACATCATAATGAGTCCCAGCGCGAGGATTGTTCTGTGCAGTGTCCTATGCATCACACTAAAAGTTCACCACAATGGCTTCTTTATGTACAAAATTATAATGTAGTTTCTTAGGGGTTACTCATATTTGCACAGCCATATCTGATAACGACACAAACTTGCCTTGTCATTTCATTTTTAATTGCCCGGTGAGTTTTTTTTTTTTAGGCTACTGTTGCTGGCGGTACCATGTTTTGATAAATGCACTATCTCATCCTGCCTTTTATTACTTAAACAGCGCTCAAAGGTTATTAAAGTTCCCAAAAAGCTCTAAAAAGTCAATTAAAAAGCAAAAGACAAGCCAGGTCTGTGCAATTAACAAAACATGATAGTGCTGATATCAGTAGCCTTTGTTTTTTTTTTAGGACAACGGGCATGCTTATAAAACAGGAGAATACTCATCTCGACGGGAATCAAGAATCCATATCGTATTCGTACGCACAGTGCGCAATACGCACCCTCCACCGATAACCCCCTCGTAACAAGGAAAGAACATAACCTCCTCCTTTTTAATAATGGAATAAACCGACGCTTGTCTTAAAAACCGAGCCTTTTTTTTCCCACTTCATCCCTTTCTTCTTCTCCACGAATTTCATATTCTATCGAACGCAGAACCTCGTGTAGGTCTCTCTCTCTCTCTCTCTCTCTCTCTCTCTCTCTCTATCTAACCGTAAAAACATATTCAGATTCTGAATGGTTGATTTCGAGAAATTCAGTCGAAAATCACCAAATTAGCTTTCTTACATTTCCATTTTTTTTTTCTTCTTTCAGTCATATCTTGATCAACAATGGGAGAAGATTCCTGCTCGACACAGCTTATCTATGGGGATGGAGTATTTAATGTCACGGGTCTGGAGAGTTTCATGCAAACTGTTAAGCTCTCTCAATTCGGCCTCTCTTATGCCGTGGTCTCGATCATGGGTCCTCAGAGCAGCGGTATGTGAATCTCATCTCCATTCCAATTAATTCAATATCCCCTTTTTATTCTTTTTTTTTTTTGATGAATTGTTGTGGATGTTTTTGTTGAGCGAAATAAGGGTGGCTAGAACCGAACCAGACCCAAAGAACCGAACCGGAACCGAACTGTTTAAAAATACTTTGGGTCCGGTCCGGTCCGGTTCCACTGATGAAGAACCGAACTTATTCGGTTCGGTTCCGGGTCTAATGTTCTTGGTTCGGTTCTGGAACCGAAGAACCGAACTTTTGAATATATATATAATATTTTTTATATTTCTATTATACGTATACTTATTAATATAAATTACTTATAATATTAATAAGTAATAGTTAATACTATTCTTATAATAAGAAAGTAACTTATATTATAACTTTAATTAAAAGTTTTTATAAATTATAATTAGTAATTAGTAATTAGTAATTAGCCATTAGAACCGGAGAACCGGACCGAACCGATTATGTTCGGTCCGGTTCGTTTCAGTCCTACTATGTACTACGGTTCGGTTCGGTTCTTACGGTTCATGGAATCGGGAACCGAGAACCGAACCGGTTGGCCACCCCTAGAGTGAAACTTGAAATACCCGGCCCGTTTGGATACCCTTTGAATTTGGATTTGGAGGTGAATTTGGATTTTTAAATCCAAATTCGGCGTTTGGCAAGCCTTTATGACATCTGGATTTGGATTTGAGTGAAATCCACAAGATTTACAAATTCCTCATGTTAGTGTAATTTTTTGGATTTATAAATCCTTTCTGCGAGAGGTTATTTATAAATCTAAATGTGACCGTTAGGGGTTAAAATGACCAAAATATACAAAAGAAGTGTTAAATAACTAAAGTACCCATGTGACATTAAAAAATGATCAAAATACGTCGTATTAGGTAAAATGACTAGAAAACCTGGGTCAGGCAAAATGACCGAAATACCCCTATACCAAGTAAAAATGAAAAAATACCCCGAGTCGCAAAATGACTAAAATACCCTTATGACAAAAATGATCAAAATAACCTCATTTACGGTAAAATGACTAGAATACCCCAAGATTATGAAAAATTACTGAAATACCCTTATATCAAGTAAAAATGACCCATGGAGCAAAAAAAATGACTAAAATGACTAAAAATACCCTCATGAGATAAAAATGATAAAAATATGTCATATTAGGTAAAATGACTAGAATACCCTCGGTGAGGCAAAATGACTGAAATACCCCTATACCAGGTAAAAATGAAAAAAATACCCCCGAGTCGTGCAAAATGACTAAAATACCCTTATGACATTAAAATGATCAAAATAACCTCATATAGGGTAAAATGACTAAAATACCCCAAGATCATGAAAAATTACTGAAATACCCCTATATCAAGTAAAAATGACCCATGGGCCATGGCTCATGAAAAATGACCCATGGGCCATGGCTCATGAAAAATGACTAAAATGACTAAAAATACCTTCATGAGATAAAAAAGATAAAAATACGCCATATTAGGTAAAATGACTAGGATACCCCCCAGTCATGCAAAATGACCGGAATATACCTATACCGGGTGAAAATGACCAAGTACCCTGAGTCATGGAAAATGACTAAAACACCCTTATGACATAAAAAATGATCAAAACAGCCCCATATAGGGTAAAATGACTAGAATACCCCTGGATCATGAAAAATGGCTGAAATGCCGCTATATCAAGTATTTTAGGGCTTTTTGGTTTTGTTAGATTTCAAATTCAAATCCAAAGAGCATCCAAACAAAAAAATAATAATTTAGATTTGAAATCCAAATCTATACGTGGTCATCCAAACGGCATTATTTATAAATTTGTGAATTTTAAAATTCTGGATTTTGAATCCATGGATTTTGGAAATCCAAATTCACCTCCAAATCCAAATCCAATGGGTATCCAAACGGGCCCTTATTCTCTTTTTTTAGTTTGTGGAATTATGGAATGGTGTGAGTTTCTGAGAGAAATTGCTCCCAACATATTGAAAACATTTTTAGTAAATTGCGGGTTAAATGGATTCGGATAATAATATGATATGTGTATAGTCATGGTTTTAAATTTCGACTGAAATCTGAAATTAGGTCACCACCGAAACCGAAATTTAGAATACATGTAACAGCACTTCATTAGGGGCCGTTTGGATACTTGGATTTTAGAATCCAAGTTTTTAGTTTGAAAACAGTGTAAAAGATGGTTCATGATCGAGTTGCTGTTGTATGCTGTCTTGACATCGTTTCTTGGATTTTAAGTAAGAAAACTAGGTTTTAGAAACCTCTCCCCCATTCCTGAGATTCCTAAAACCTGGTTTTCTTAATCCAAGAAACGCTGCAGCAGCTCGATTGTGAACCCTCTTTTATACTGTTTTCATACTAAAAACCTGGATTCTAAAATCCGCGTATCCAAATGGCCCCGAAATTTCAGCCCAAAAATCTCGATTTTTTTAATTATTTAATTTTTGCCAAAATTCAACCGAAATTTGGTATTGAATATAATATTAATATTAGCTGGTGTATAGGATTTCGTCCGAAATTTCGGTTTCGGTTTCGGACCGAAACGCATCCGAAACCGAAATTTGAAACCACGGTGTATACTATTACAATGGAAATTTAGGAAATTTGGCAACAAAAAAAACTTTGTTTTAGGAGAGTCATGAACCTCTAGGAGGTCTGATTGCCTCGAATAAAAAATTCCCCCCTCTTTTTTTTTCTATGTGTTTTCATTGTTTATGGCCAATTAGCCATGTTGTAGACACCCCATTTTGACATGACCCAAGTTCGCTATGCTTGGGAGAAACCCCATCCGATCATTTCCGCCATGTTTCGCATTTTTCCGTGAGAGGTTGAGAGAGATTATTCATAAGAATCCAAGCGAGGGAGAATTTGGACCCGTTTGGTGGGCCCGCATTGAACATTTGTTTAAAATTCGAATCAACCGAGGGCCCACATTGTGGGGCCCACGTTGTGGGGCCCACATTGTGGGGCCTCAGTAGGGCCTCTTGTGAGGCCTCTTATGAAGAACAATAATGATGGATTCTCCACTAAAGAAACATGATGGGCCCTCCACTAAGAACAATAATGATGGATTCTCCACTAAGAAACATGATGGGCCCTCCACTAAGAAGAATGATGATGGATTCTCCACTAAGAAACATGATGGGCCCTCCACTAAGAAGAATGATGATGGATTCTCCACTAAGAAACATGATGGGCCCTCCACTAAGAAGAATGATGATGGATTCTCCACTAAGAAACATGATGGGCCCTCCACTAAGAAGAATGATGATGGATTCTCCACTAAGAGGGACAACATGATGAGCTCTCCACCAACACATCTCTCTCTCTCTCTTTCTCTCCCTATATATATCTTCCTTCCCATCCATAAAAAAAGAGGAGAAAGAGGAGGAGATTTACCTTCCATTATCTCTTTCTCTTCCATTATCTCTTCCAATCACTCCCTCAAATCCCTTTCCCTATATTCTTCTTCCATTATCTCTCCCAATCACCTCCCAATCCTTCCCTCTAAGAGAAAGCGAAAGACGGCGGATCGGATCGGCGGCGGCAAGATCTTCACCACAGGTAGGTGCATTTTTCTCAAAATATTTCTGTATTTTTCCGAATTTTTCTGATTTTTTCCGCAAATTGTGTTTTAAAAATAGAAAACTCTTCAAAAAAAACATCTTTTGACGAAGAAAAATTAAATTATATACCAAACAGATTCCAAATTTAATGCAATTTCGTGGGAAATTAATATGGTACTGATTCATTTTACCATGAATTTTTAAGGATTTTTGGAGTTTATTTGGTATATTATTTAATGCTTTCTTTGAAAATTATCAGATTTTGTGAAACTTGTTACTGACATCAAATCACCCTTAAAATTCTTAAAATTTTTACAGTAGTCTTATCTTCCATATTTCTTGTTACTGTAAAATTTTCGAGTGATTTGGATCTGTTTTCATATGGGATGTAGTGTTAATTCTTAATCTGGTCTGAAAATTGTAAAATCCGAAATCGGTAGTAAATAGTCTTTATAATTTATGAAATTCTCACCGCATGCTCATTTTATTGATATCTTATTTCTGTAGAAATTTCATAGAATTTATATGTCTATTTCTTGTAGTTTCTGTGTTAATTTGGCAATCTGGTCATTTAATTGTTAAATCAAGATTAAATATGAATTTAATGTAAAAATCTGCAAAACTCATCTATTAAGCTACATACATTCCCATCTTGCTGCTGTAGAAATTTCAACTCATTTCGAATTCGTTTGCAATAATTTCACTTGTAAAATCATTCATATGCTTAAAATTGATACAATCCATTGAAAATTCGAAATTAATTACTACCAAGTGATTTTCAACATTCGAAATTCGAAATTAAAATTGATAAAATCCATTGATAAAATCACATTTACTCAAACTTAATCTAACAAAACCTGAAGGCATCATAGATTGCGCGAACTTATTGCACACACTTACATCACTTTCATCTAAACCCCTGCATCTCACATGCACACACGTCCCATTTTAGGAACCCGGAGTGTTATCTAGCATGGTTGACTGGGATTTCATCACCTGGTGCCTCTGTGCTAGAGAAGCATCCCACCCTTAGCCTAGTACCTTTATGGTACGTAAACGGATCTCTTGTTCACGTACTGATACGCCGGACACTGGTACAGTATATCGAACATGGATTCGCGCTAAGGGAACTCTTGGCCTTACCCCTAGATTAACCCACACATGCATGTAGTATACGAACACATGTGCATCACGTGTGTGAGCCTAGTTTAGGATATCCTACCCATTTGTGTCTAGATTAGGTCGTAGTCCATCTTCCAATGGCTACGATCGGTCCTAGGTACACAAACAAAGTCATGAGTCGAGATCCTCTCTCCACTCCGCTAGATTAGGGTTAGAGTTGATGCCTTCAGGTAACACTGATAAAATGCGCGAAGATTAAAAAACTTTTCCTTTGGGGTTAGGGTGTAAATCCCATTCATTTCCAAAGATCTCATAGGATTAGTCATTCATGATCCATCCGTTGAAAGCAATCTTATGCTATCTCATCTCATCTTGATCACAGATTTTCAATCTTCTATTATATGATTCGATCGCGTTTCCATCTCTTTTAGAGAGTCTTTTGACTCATCTGTCTTTAGTTGGTGTTATTAGAGTCTTTGACTCGTATTCCTTTTCTTTTAGGGAGTCTTTGACTCATATATCCTTTAGTTGGTGTTAGTGGAGTCTTTGACTCGTGTTTTCATCTCTTTTAGAGAGTCTTTGACTCATTTATCCTTTAGTTGGTGTTAGTGGAGTCTTTGACTCGTGTTTCTTTTCCTTTAGAGAGTCTTTGACTCATATATCCTTTAGTTGGTGTTAGTGGAGTCTTTGACTCGTGTTTTTATCTCTTTTAGAGAGTCTTTGACTCATTTATCCTTTAGTTGTTGTCAGTGGAGTCTTTGACTCGTATTTCTTTTCCTTTAGAGAGTCTTTGACTCATATATCCTTTAGTTGGTGTTAGTGGAGTCTTTGACTCGTATTTTCATCTCTTTTAGAGAGTCTTTGACTCATTTATCCTTTAGTTGGTGTTAGTGGAGTCTTTGACTCGTGTTTCTTTTCCTTTAGAGAGTCTTTGACTCATATATCCTTTAGTTGGTGTTAGTGGAGTCTTTGACTCGTGTTTTCATCTCTTTTAGAGAGTCTTTGACTCATTTATCCTTTAGTTGTTGTCAGTAGAGTCTTTGACTCGTGTTTCTTTTCCTTTAGAGAGTCTTTGACTCATATATCCTTTAGTTGGTGTTAGTGGAGTCTTTGACTCGTGTTTTCATCTCTTTTAGAGAATCTTTGACTCATTAATCCTTTAGTTGGTGTGAGTGGAGTCTTTGACTCGTGTTTCTTTTCCTTTAGAGAGTCTTTGACTCATTTATCTTTTAGTTGGTGTCATTGGAGTCTTTGACTCGTGTTTCCGTTTTTAGAGAGTCTTTGACTCATCTGTTTCATTTGCAGTATTATTAGAGAGTCTTTGACTTCGTTATCTTATTTCAGTGTTATCAGTTGCTCTTATTAGAGAGTCTTTGACTCGTTTATCCTTTAGTCGCTTTTATTAGAGAGTCTTTGACTCATTTATTCTTCAGTTACTGTCATTAGAGAGTCTTTGACTCATTTGCTCTTATAATAGTATTATTAGAGCATAGTTTCTCCTGTACACCCTAGGGTTTGTCCCTAGGATGTTGTTTTGTATATTCCCTCCGGTCTTTGGCCAAGAGGGTGAAAACATAAAAAATAATTGATTTGCTGTAAGTGTTTGATAGTTAGAGAGTTCGTTCCGAACTACGTTGGCTTGATCCTCTTCCACGAGGTACGTAGTGCAGCTTGGGATCCACATCCCAAGTCCAGCCAAACCTTTAAAAATAAAAATTTTAAATCTTTCAAAGTTACAAAAATATTCAAACCATTTTCAAAAAGATCTTCCTCTAGAGTTAGGAGTATGTCCTAGCTGTTTAGGTTGTGTTCTAGAGTTAGGAGTTTGTCTTGATTTATATGGTATGTCCTGTCGTGTGAGTGTCCCTAGAGTTAGGAGGCCTCGAGTCGATCGGTTAGACATTTAGTCGAACCGATGGCTAGACTAGGCATATAGTCAGCCCGTGGTTTTCATTAGGTTGCACAGCCTAGTTACACATAGGATTGTAGGAACCACCTGCATTAGCCTAAGGCTAATCAACTTGCATTAGTTAGGGCATATAGGGTGTCCTAAAATCCACAATTCACTGGAATTTTAATAATCATACAAGAAGCTTTAATAACTGGTTCGGTCTTTTAGATCGAGTCTAGGATAGAGGGCTAGATGTCTTAGGCATCATAATTTAGAATAGGGCATCGAACTACGTGGGCTCCGATTCTTCCCGAGGCCGGGATACGTAGCGCAGCTAGGATGGATGGCCATTCTGGTCCGAGTCCAGTCCTGCATTAGAGTTAGGACTTGTCTTGTCCCGTCATACATAGCATAGATTTGTGTCTCATGTTTTGATATGTTTTCTTACTTTCTTGTACTGATACTATACCTTTGGTTGTAGCTTGCATGTGCGTGTCCACCAGAAACTTAGACACCCATTAGGCATGTCACTCATAACCTAGCTTTGCTTAGGTGACACATTTTTCATTTCATTTTACGTGTTTATTTCTCCATTCTCAGGAAATGCATGCTTAGGTAGACGATTCCTGAGGATTGTTCCCATTTCACATGATTTTTACTCAAACTTCTTTGGAATTAATGAAAATGGCATAAGAGACCAAGTGCTTGCACTCGGGCGAATTGGGGGTGCTCTCAGACCTTCCCCATTCGTAACCAGGCACGAACCCATATATATTTCTGGTTATCCATTGCACAGAGGATTTGATTTTAGGGTTCCATGGCCTATCCATGGATGGCGACTCTGAGTTCTTTTTAGGTACATCTCGGTTTCGAGCCCTGGCTCCTGATCAGGATGTATCTCATTCGTTTTGTATCGCCACTCGTGCTATGCTGTGAGGGTGGCATCCGTTTCGAGAGTTCCTCGGCAGAGCTCTCCTTCACATTGTGGAGATCTTAGAGGATTGCTGTGGGGACCTCGCGTCCCTCGCCGCACTCGTCCTCTCCGGATCGGGGTCCACACATGTAAATGTGTAACACAATCATTGGGAGTTGTAAATGACGACTGTGATGCCTTTTATCCTCTTACTATTAGTTATTTGGGTGGATGAGGTGGGTGGAAGCCAACTTCTTTTACTTGTTTGGGTGAATCTTTTGATCTTACAATCAAACAGATGATTTCTGATTTTCTCTCAATTCGGAACTGTGATCGCACTCATGCAATATCATAATAAAACACATTGTATAATAATTTATTGTTTTATTATTTTCTTCTTTGTGTTGATCTCCTCGATCAGTGTTCTCTTTCTCCCAAGGAAGCAGGATTCTTCCCTGGGAGCCTTCGATTCCCATTTCGATTCCCGCTCTGGCAACCTTGAGCAGGATTCTTCCTTGGGAGCCTTCGATTCCCGCTCTGGCAACCTTGAGCAGGATTCTTCCCTGGGAGCCTTCGATTCCCGCTCTGGCAACCTTGCTTTCTCCTCTTTTCTAATAAAATTTTTTGCCATTCTAATTTTTTTTTTTTGTTATCTTTATTGTCATAGTCTTTGCTTATTATTCTAAAGTTCTAACTCATGCTATGAGATGTCGGGATTCTTTGTGGTGATAGTTTTCTTTTGTTTTATTAATTCATACTACATACTCCCATAAGACTCCCATAAACTTAACATATCAGTGGATGTATTTTCTTCAAAGTTTATGCATATAGTTGAACAATATGAGCTTTTTCCTTATTAATTAGAAAGGCATGATGCATTAAGGGACTGTGTACAGGGATTCCCAAAATCCAAACGTTTAGGGGCTGTTTGGATATGCAGATTTTAGAATCTTGGATTTCCTCAAAATCCTGGATGGGAGACGAGAGAAGAAGGAGACTGTCCGTCGTTTTCTTATTTCTTGCCCTTCTTTCCGTTGAGCGAGAGTGTAGGAGATCGTCCCGTGTTTCCAGATTTTAGAAATCTCAGGACGGGGGAGAGATTTCTAAAACATGGATTTCTTACTTAAAATCCAGGATAATGGATTGTAAAATCCAAAATTTTACAACGCCTTCAAACTAAAACATGGATTCTAAAATCCACGTATCCAAACAGCCCCTTAGGATATGAGTATGACAAGAATCCAATGTACTTCTGTTGGATGTGATTATGTTTTGTTAAACCTAGGATATGGTGGATACATTTCTATTCCCATGTTCAAAATTTATTAATCTTTTGTTTCAATTTCGAAATTCATTATATCAACTTCTAACAAAAAATAGTACTGTTTATTATCTAAATAAAACGTCAACTAAATCAATATGTTGTTTGAATTACATTAATTTTCAATTTAGTTTTTTATAGACATTATGGTATTTAACTTAATTGTAAGTGAAGTTCTAACCTAATTAGAAACTTTGACTTAGTTACCCACGGATCATTAGATCCAATCATGAGTGGAACATAAATTGTTTTAGGTACTAACTTTTTTTTAATGATGAAGCCTTTAATTAAGAAGAGGGAAAAATAGAAGCGCCTCCACAGGACCGAACTGGTCAGTGGAAGGGGAAAGAGGAAAAAAGAAGAATGAACACATTAACATGCCACCCCTCACTGTGGGAGGAAATCAAAGAACTCTATTTGCTGATCTTCTTATGTGTTGAAAAGAGATGGACTTTCCCTCCACGTGCTCTTGGACATCGTCAAACAAATCCTGAAACCTCCAAGGAGTGGGGTGACTTCCCTTTATCCATCTAATGACGTTAAGGGAATCACCTTCAATGGTCAATCTATCAAAGACATTACGCTCTATGCTCCTCAAATCCTGATAGGCTGCTCTAACATCTGCCTCATTAGTGTCACTCCTCCCAATAGACCCCAAGAAGGCCCATGAAGTTACTCCATCTTCGTCCCTTAGTAGACCTCTTATTCCTGCAGGCCCATGGTTACCTAGTGTAGAGCCATCAAAGTTGAACTTCATCCTCCCGGGTCCTGGTGGTACCCATCCTAGGATGGCTTCGCTACTTGCTAACTGCTATTACAAACCTCTTTCCATCCATACCACAGATCATAGGCTGAAACCAACCTGAAGCTAGGGAGCATCTTAACCCATGCGATAGAAAGTGCTATGATCTCTGTGTATATGAATTGAGATCTGTGGATGCAGTCCTGGAAGACCCTTGCATTCCTCTCCTTCCATCGACCCTTGTTTAAATAGTAGCTTAGCATGCTCAAAACTATTTTTGAGACTACATGGAAAAGCAGGTCGTTGAGGCTCAAATAGAACATGTCAAAAGATCACATCCTAAGCAAGAACTATTCAATATAGGTACCATGAGCGAGCCTTATCTGGGACGTGAAAGAAAAAAAAAAGTAAATAAGATACGGTTAGGAGTATATGAGGTGTATCCGAGTTTCCTTATCAATACTTAGATACTCCATTTTTGGAAGGATCCAACTATCATAGCAGAATTGTGTATTCTTATTTCACTATTCACACTTCATAGTCATGTTCATCCATAGCTACAGACTCTATTCGTGAGAAGTTGTTGGCTTATCTTTTGAGCACACAGAACTCATGCTAGTGGTTTCTTTATTGGCTTAGTTCTTACAATTAGGCTTTGAAAGTGGACTTAAGAAAAATGGGTTTTACAACTTTTTCTTCTTCTTGTTCGCTATATGTTTTCACTGCATTTCATATTCTTCTAACAATAGCATTTGCATATTTTGTTACAGCTTCATTCATGTGTGGATTCTCAGTTGGATTCCTTGTCTTAATGTTGACAATAAATTTTTGTCAATGCCACCCATGGTTTCGAATCTTCTAATGAATGTGTGCGGCCTACTTTATATTTTCCCTCGTAATTTGTAGGAAAACACTTTGAAAATGGGATTCCTTGTCAGAAATAAAAATGGGAGTGATGTGACGGTTGATTTGACCTTTTCAACATTGTATTTGTTACTTTTTTGGGGATTTGAGCCCCTTATTTTGTCATTTAGTGGATGTGGCTCCAATGAATGATGCCTGTTTTTATTCACAAAACGGATTCCCGCCTTCCTAGCAGTGCTCTAATTTGTATATCTCGAAGAGTATTTTCATACATATAACAGTAGCAGTTGAGGTTGTTTCTGTTATTTGCACCTTTTCATCTAGAAAATTACTTCTATTTCTTTGAGCAGGGAAGAGCACCCTATTGAACCATCTTTTCCATACCAATTTCACGGAAATGGATGCTTTCAGTGGAAGGTAAGCCTTTTATTGTCCTATGCATCAAACTGATATGTTCTTTCAGTGCTGTTTGTCAGCATTCACTGCAATATGAGGAACATGGCTCTTATTATTTCTTTTTCTGGTGTAGGAGCCAAACTACTAAAGGGATCTGGATAGCAAAGTGTGTCGGCATTGAACCTTGCACAATTGCCATGGATATAGAGGGTACTGATGGGAGAGAAAGAGGGGAGGTGAGTCATCTGATATTAATTTGTTTCCATTTTTTCATGAGAATACTTTTGGATAATGCAAACTTCTCTAATTTTCTTTGTTGTTTGTAATGGTGTTCTGGTTGTTAATGGATTTAGTGGTGTATTTTCTTTAGAACCACAATTTGTATTTGTCTTATACTATATTAGTTTGATAGTGAAAGTAGGATAAATAAGTGTATCCAGCATAAACTGATGATAGTTTATGTTCCCATACTTTTTTTGGAAAAACCCATACTTGTTATAATGGACATTACTTCGAAGTGAATTAGGAATTATTTTCTGTGTCGATAGAATTTGCTTAAATCTTGGTAACCTAGTTAACAATCTAAACTATTTTTTTTAATAAAAAAAACTAACAATCTAACCTATTTTAACCGGTCAAAAGTTACTTCTTGGTCTAACGGCAAGACATGTGTGGTGGTATGTAAATTGCTATATCTTCATTCTTCATCCTATAGCATGTCTATAGGGCAGCAACGACGAAATTTATTAACGACAAGAAAAATACAAAGGAAAAGGGGACATGATGGCCTGTACAGGGAGATAAAGCACAAGAATGATAGGAAAACACAAAACAAAGAAGAGTGGTCATAAACAAGTCTCTATAACAGATGGGAATCCACATAAATAGTTAAACTTAAAACAGCCCAAGCAGCAACTTTCCTAGCTAAAGAATCTAACATATCATTAGCACTTCCAGGGATATGATTCAACATTGGATTGAGTTCCCTTCCCAACTCAAGAATCTATAAGATTTAATTTGCTTATGTCTAAGGGCCCATACTCGATCTTGATTCATAAGTGATTTGATCACCTCATAAGTCCGACTTGAAAATGCAAAGGCCAGTGAGTATAGCATTTCCGCTTCATTTGAATTCACAGTGCAATAGTTATGGAAAAATGCCATCCCCATTAGCATTCCTCAACACACCACTTCCTATGCCGCCAGGCTCTGGTGGCCACAAGAGCTACCATCAAAATTCATTAAGGTATTATTCAGGGGCAGAGTCCATCTCACTTTAAAGTATAAACCTAGTCCTCTCTGGAAGGGTCAAAGAAATCTTTCTCCATGTCTGAAACAAGTCACCAACTTAGAAGCCCCCAAACTCCTTTTCCAGAAGTGCCTAAAAGATGACGGATGACTTGTTGTACACTGCTAAAATCTAAGGCGACTTGGAGAGCCTGTAAAAAACCCTGTTCTTTCTCTCATTCCAAACACCCTAAAACACCGCAAAAGGAGTTATTGTCCTAACTCCTAAGGATGCTGCTTAGCATATTACAGCCTTTCTTTCACTTCCGTACCTCAAACTGAAAACTTATGCTACATGCAACTTTGATATTTTTTTATAGTAGGTTATATAAAAATCATTTTGAGTAAGTTTATGCAGCTTCATTGTGAATTCTGTATATTTTAAATCTGTGTTAGTATTGTCATGAATAATTTCTTTTTTGATGGAACTGAACATTTGTGCATCTGAAATTTTCTTCAATGGTGTCTTATCCTTTTCCATATCAGGATGACACGGCATTTGAGAAGCAGAGTGCCCTTTTTGCTTTGGCAATTTCAGACATTGTACTGATAAACATGTGAGTCTATCACTTTAGCATGTTCCACTTCTATCTTTTCTTTTTTTGATGACACAGGGTATCCCCACCCTATTTTAGGGTGGGACTGATCCCTATGAATGCACGCAATCACCTGTAAACCACGCGCATCGGGTTTACTACAGGGGGATTCGAACTCGCATCACTGGGGAGCATACCCATGTTCCGCTTCTATCTGCTCATCCTGAAAGACTCCTCTTTTTTGTTGGTTGTGGTTGGAGTATACTATCTGTTGGTGGTTTTGATTATAATAAATGATCCATGTAGGTGGTGTCATGATATTGGTCGGGAGCAGGCTGCGAACAAGCCTCTTCTAAAGACTGTTTTTCAGGTTCTTCTTATTCATATTTTTCCTTTCGAAATGGAAAAGCCTCTTGGTTGCAATTCTAATTTTGACGATCTGGTTTTTTTTTATGGCAGGTCATGATGCATTTATTCAGTCCTCGCAAGACAACTTTGCTATTTGTTATTCGCGACAAAACAAAGGTTTGCATTTTTAAATTGTAAATTTTGTACAAACTTGTTCTTGGTTTATTCGCTTTACTTTTTAAATATTTAATCAGTTGTTTTCCATGTAGACTCCACTAGATCGTTTAGAAACCATCCTACGAGAAGATATTCAGAAGGTGCCTATTCTTCATTTTTGCTTTATTGTTTTGCAACTGTCTTTTTTATTCTCTTTCCGTATTATCATGATCCCCATCTCTGCAGATTTGGGATGCTGTTTCTAAGCCCCGGGCCCACAAGGATACACCACTCAGTGAATTTTTTAATGTGAGTTATTTGTTATTTCTAGGAAAGTTTTTATATGTTCGTTTCTGATGCACTATTGTTTGCCTTGAAGGTGGAGGTAACGGCTTTGTCCAGTTATGAAGAGAAGGAAGAGCAATTTAAAGAGCAGGTAGTTCACCAATTACAATGGTCAGTTGTCAATCCTCTTGATTTGGATTGACCATCATCTTTGTTTTTCTAAAATATGCATGGAGGTGGCTTTCGTATAAACTTATGTCTGTCTTGGGTTGTGAATTGACCAAGGAATAAGGGTCACACTTCAGTACTTTAGTTTTTGATAGACATTTGAGGAATGCTAGATTCACAGGCGCCCTTGCAAAAAAAGGGCAAGGGTGCCCCCATTGGTGAAATTGCATTTAAGATGGCACAAAAAATTACAATCATGACTGTCTTAAATGCAATTTGACCAATGGGGGCTCCCTTTGCCCCGTTTTTTGCAAGGGTGACTGTGAATCTAGCATTCCTCTAGACTTTTATTTACAAGTTATTGACACCCTTACGTTGTGTCTTATATAGGTTGCACAATTAAGGCAACGCTTTTTCCATTCTATCGCTCCGGGAGGGCTTGCTGGTGATAGAAGGGGTGTTGTTCCCGCTTCGGCATTTTCTTTCAGTGCACAACAGATATGGAAAGTTATACAAGAGAATAAGGACCTTGACCTTCCCGCCCACAAGGTATTTGATTTGTATTTCACTTGCCGAGCGGCAAGGAATTGCCTCTTATAGTCTGTTATGCACTTATATATATATAGAGAGAGAGAGAGAAGTGTTGGTGCGCTTGAGCGCACCAAAAAAATGGTGTGTTCAAGTCGTTATAACGCTTCCCATTGGTTCCTGGATGTGGGACCCAAACATTTAAACCAATGGGAGGCGTTATAATGACTTGAGCGCACCAGCACTTTTCTCATATATATATATATATATATATATATATATATATATATATATATATATATATATATATGAGGAAACTGTTGGTGAGCTTTTAAGCGCACCAAACTTATGGTGCGCTTAAGCTCCCCAATCACAGGGGCCCACAGCTCCATAGGTGATCCAAACCATTCATTTGCAAGGCCTAATCATAGATAGGGTGTGTAACAAAAATCAGCTCCATAGGATCATCCTAACCCCTCCATTTGTGGAGGACAAAAATGGGCAGATTTGTGGACAAACACTGTCTGTCCATTTTGTCCTCCACAAATGGAGGGGTTAGGATGATCCTACGGAGCTGATTTTTGGTACACACCCTATCTATGATAAGGCCTTTCAAATGAATGCTTTGGATCATCCTAACAAAGTGGGCCCCCATGTGATTGGGCGCTTAAGCCCACCATAACTTTGGTGAGCTTAAGCGCACCAACAGTTTTCTCTCTCTCTCTCTCTCTCTCTCTCTCTCTATATATATATATATATATATATATATATATATATATATATATATATATATATATATATATATATATATATATATATATATGGGAAAGGTGTGCGTACTCGGTCGAGTAGATAAGCTTATCTACTCGGTCGGGTTAAAAACAGTGGAGGCCCACATTTTTTGGGTTTCCGAATTGGAATAGAGATAAATAGATATATATAGAGAGAGAAAGAGATCGGGATAAATATGATATGGGAAAAAAAATAAATCCACTTGGTTGATCCAAACCATTCATTTGAAAGGCCCTTACCTAGATAGGGTGTCCACAAAAAATCAGCCCCATAGGATCATCCTAACCCATGCAACAGTGGAGGGAAAATGGGGAAAAATGGACAAACACAGCTTGTCCACAAATTTGCCCATTTTTCCCTCCATTGTTGGATGGGTTAGGATGATCCCATGGGGCTGATTTTTTGTGGACACCCTATCTAGGTAAGGGCCTTTCAAATGAATGGTTTGGATCACCCAAAAAATGTGGGCCCCCACTGTTTTTAACCAGACCGAGTAGATAAGCTTATCTACTCGACCGAGTACGCACACCTTTCCCTTTATATATATATATATATATATATATATATATATATATATATATAGAGAGAGAGAGAGAGAGAGAGAGAGAGTGTGTGTGCCACAAAAACATGGGTCCCACATTTTTTGTGGTGATGCAAAACATTCATTTGGAAGGACTTTACATAGATAGGGTGTGTACCAAAAATCAGGTCCATAGGATCATCCTAACCCATCTAAAAGTGCAGAGGAAAATGGACAGACACTGTTTGTCCACAAATCTGCCCATTTTTGCCCTCCACTTTTGGAGGGGTTAGGAGGATCCAATGGACTTGATTTTTGTTACACACCCTATCTATGATGGGGCCTTGCAAATGAATGGTTTAGATCACTACAAAAAAATGTGGGACCCATGTATTTGGGCACTCAAGCTCATATAAGCTTATATGAGCTCAAGCTCACGAACAGTATATATATATATATATATATATATATATATATATATATATATATATATATATATCCTAAGGAAAGTGTTCCTAAGCTTGTGGCCCCACATTTTTTGGGGGATCCAAAGCATTCATTTGGAAGGCCCTTCCATGGATAGGGTGTGTACCAAAAATCAGCCCTATAGGATCATCCTAGCTCAATCAAAGGTAGAGTGAAAAATGGACAAACAATGTGTGTCCATGTTTCTACCCATTTTTTCCCCCAATAGATGGCAGGGTTAGGATGACCCTATATGGCTGATTTTTGGTACACACCCTATCCATTGAAGGGCCTTCCAAATGAATGCTTTGGATCCCCCAAAAAATGTGGGGCCACATGTGTTTTTGAGCTCTAGCTTAGATAAACTTATCTAAGCTATAGCTTAAGAACACTTTCCTCATATATCCTATGATGCACTTATATATATTTTCATTATTTAGGTAATGGTTGCTACTGTTCGATGTGAAGAGATTGCTAATGAAAAGTTCAGTAGTTTGACCTCCGATGAGGTACGCCATTTGCCTTTTGCAGTCATTTTCAGTCTAATTGGCAAACTGTCCCCAAGACTGATGAACTTTCTGGATGGGCTTTAGGGTTGGTTGGAACTGGAGGAAGGTGTTCAATCTGGACCAGTACCAGGCTTTGGGAAAAAACTTAGCTCCATTTTAGATGCTTATCTGTCAGAGTAAGAAAACTTCTGCTGCATTTTTATACTCTTTTCCCTAGTAATATGTCATAATGTCCCAAACTAATATATATATATATATATATATATATATATATATATATATATATATATATATATATATATATAAGAAAAGGGTTCCTGCACTCAAGCGCAGATAGCTTATATGCGCTTGAGTGCTAGAAACATGGTGGGGCCACATTGTTGGGGGGATCCTAAGCATTCATTTGAAAGCTACCATCATGGATGGGGTGTGTACCAAAAATCAGCTTCATTGGATCACCACAGGGTGTCCATTTGTGGGGGTGAAAAATGGACAGATACTGTTTGTCCACTAATCTGCCCATTTTTTCACCCCACAAATGGACACCCTATGGTGATCCAATGGAGCTGATATTTGGTGGACACCCTATCCATGAAAGGGCCCCACAAATGAATGCTTTGGATCCCCCCAACAATGTGGCCCCACCCGTGTTTTTGCAGTCAAGCGCAGGAACCCTTTACTCTCTCTCTCTCTCTCTCTCTCTCTCTCTCTCTATATATATATATATATATATATATATATATATATATATATATATATATATATATATATATATATATATATATATGAGGAAAAAGATTGTGCGCTCGAGCGCACCAAGCTTATGGTGTGCTCGAGGGCCCAATCACATGTGGGCCCACTTTGTTAGGATGATCCAAAGCATTTATTTGAAAGGCCCTTACATAGATGGGGTGTGTACAAAAAATCAGCTCCATTGGATCATCCTAACCCATACAAAAGTGGAGGGCAAAATAGACAGACACCGTTTGCCACTAATCTGCCCATTTTTGCCCTCCACTTTTGGAGGGGTTAGGATGATCCAATAGAGCTGATTTTTGTTACACACCCTATCTATCACCACAAAAAATGTGGGGCCCATGTGATTGGGCCCTCGAGCGCACAATATTTTTCCTCTCTCTCTCTCTCTCTCTCTCTCTCTCTATATATATATATATATATATATATATATATATATATGAGGAAACTGTTGGTGAGCTTAAGCGCACCAAACTTATGGTGCGCTTAAGCTCCCCAATCACATGGGGGCCCACTTTTCTGTGGTGATCCAAACCCTTCATTTGCAAGGCCTTATGATAGATAGGGGGTGTACCAAAAATCAGCTCCATAGGATCATCCTAACCCCTCCATTTGTGGAGGACAAAAAATGGGCAGATTTGTGTCTGTCCATTTTTGTCCTTCACAAATGGAGGGGTTAGGATGATCCTATGGAGCTGATTTTTGGTACACCCCCCATCTATGTAAGGGACTTTAAAATGAATGCTTTGGATCATCCTAACAAAGTGGGCCCCCATGTGATTGGGCGCTTAAGCTCACCATAAGTTTGGTGAGCTTAAGCTCACCAACAGTTTACTCTCTCTCTCTCTCTCTCTCTCTCTCTATATATATATATATATATATATATATATATATATATATATATATATAGAGAGAGAGAGAGAGAGAGTTAAGTGAAGCTACACATACGTGTAGCTAACTTAGCTACACCGATGGCTTAAAATACAGTGGGCCCACATTATTTGGGTGATCCAAACCGTTCATTTGATAGGCCCTCACATTGATAGGGTGTGCCCAAAAAATCAGCTCCACAGGATCATCCCAACCCTTCAAACTGTGAAGGTAAAAATTGATAGATTTGTGAAGGTTTTTACACGTCCAATTTTGCCTCCACAAATCGTAGGGTTGGGATGATCCTATGGAGCTGATTTTTTGGGCACACCCTATCTATGTGAGGGCCCATCAAATGAATGGTTTGCATCACCCAAACAATGTGGGGCCCACTGTATTTCAAGCCGTTGGTGTAGCTAAGTTAGCTACACATACGTTAGCTACACTTTTCTAAGTTAGCTACACTTTTCTCATATATATATATATATATATATATATATATATATATATAGAGAGAGAGAGAGAGAGAGAGAAAACGGTTCCTACACATATGTGTAGATAAGTTATCTACACACTAGCTTAAAATACAGTGAGGGCCACATTATTTGGGTGATCCAAACCATTCATTTCTAAGGCCCTCACATAGATAGGGTGTCCATAAAAAATCAGATCCATAGGATCATCCTAACCATTCGAACTGTGGAGGCAAAAAATGGACTAATTTGTGAAGGTTTAAAGACATCAATTTTACCTCCACAAATCGTAGGGTTGGGATGATCCTATGGATTTGATTTTTTGTAGACACCCTATCTATGTGAGGGCCTTTAAAATGGATGGCTTGGATCACCCAAACAATGTGGGCCCCCACTATATTTTAAGCTAGTGTGTAGAGAACTCTCTACACATATGTGTAGGAGCCGTTTTCTCATATATATATATATATATATATATATATATATATATATATATATGAGGAAAGTGTTTCTAGTCCGGCCGACTAGAGATCATTCTCTAGTCCGCCACCCAAAAACACATGGGTCCCACATATTTGGGTGATCTAAAGCATTCATTTGATAGGCCTCATCATAGATACGATGTCCACAAAAATTCAGCTTCATAGGATCTTCTTAACCCTTCGATTTGTGGAGTTAAAAAATGGACAGATTCGGGTGATGCAAAGCCGTCCATTTTAAGCTCTACAAATCATAGGGTTGGGATGATCCTATGAAGCTAATTTCTTGTGGACACCGTCTCTATGTCAGGGCCCATCAAATGAATGCTTTGCATCACCCAAATATGTGGGACCCATGTGTTTTTGGGTGGCGGACTAGAGAATGATCTCTAGTCGGCCGGACTAGAAACACTTTTCTCTATATATATATATATATATGGGATTGTATATGGTTTGTGTCCTTAAAGTCCAGTATTTTCAAAAAGTACTGTGGGGCCTACTTCATATGATAATCCAAACTGTTCATATGTTGATCCACAACGTAAATAGGCTGTACGTTGAAAATCATGTGGAATGGAGAAAATTCACCCATTCACCATCATGTGCCAATAAAATAACTTGGATTTTTTACCCCCAAAGATGCCAATCGATCAACTTTTGCGTTTCCATTGTGATGAATTGTCAGAGAAATGTACACACCCTCACACAACTCCAAATCAAATGCATCTCTTTGAACTTTGTGGTGAAACGCTTCGGAGGAATAGACTCTAATTCTATTCTATTTCAGCACTTGAATTCCGTTTGCCATTTCTTTACTGCTACTATTGAGATTCAACTTTAGCCAACTGACAAGTCGAACTTACCAAAAATCTTTATGTTCTCAATTGCCCATGTTACATGATATACCGTGTGGTATCAATTAACAGCGCTATGTTTTGGTGTGGTCATCTTTTTTTCTATAGTTATTAAGGCTGAATTTGTTCTTTGAATAAGCTGGATTTAGCCAATTTGGGAACTCAATTCTTGTTTATACCTTTCGTCTTTTAATTAGGTATGACATGGAGGCTATCTACTTCGATGAGCGTGTAAGGATTGCAAAGCGGAAACAATTGGAATCTAAGGCATTGCATGTGAGGCTTTTACCCTTGGTTTATGTTTCAAGGCATCCCATTTTATTGTTAAATATGGTATAATTTTTTCTACATTGAAACATTTGTTAGGCCTTTATTGAAATGGTCAAACTTCAAAATTCCATTTATGATTGAATCATGCAAGAGAACTTAGAATTTCCTTATTTAGCTACTTTGGTATGATATTCAACTAGGAAAATGAAACTGATAGCCGCGTTACCTTGTTTGACCTTAGTTTTTCCCTTGTTTATTGATAACTAGTGGATCTTCATTAAATAATGAAAAAAATAGACAGTAAAAATAGTATAAGAAACACAATCAAGGAATTACGGGTGGCTAAGAAATTGCTTATTGTAAGAGACAGTCCGCAAACTGTCTTTAGATAGTCAGCAGTTATATTTACTCCCAACGGACGTGGCGCAGAGAGATCCCAAAGGGGATAGCAACTATAATGTGTTTCACAACACAATCTTTGCAAGTATTCACCATGCTAAAGGCGTGCAGGAAACATATCTTATAATGTTAAGAAAGTCTCATTCTACTTTCAGGGAATTAATGAGCCCATGAATATTTTTGTGGTCCTTCAGGAACACCTTTTACCCAAGCTTCTTGGATCGCTTCTTCCACATTTCCAACAAAACATTCCCATTATCCATCCTTATATTGTTCCAAAGGTACACTGTACTGGCTTGACCTAAATGGCACAACCCTAGGGGCAAAAAAATGATCCCAGGCAATTGACACACAAGTGCTTAGGCAATAGCCAAGGGGGAAGCCTAGAAGAAACTAAGATATTTAAGCATAGTGTTGGATCAAACTTTTGTTTGTTTGTCTGTTTTTTTTTTTTTTTTTGCATATTTAGTTGTTAAACAACAATACAAGCACACAAATGGATACCATTACTCATTATTGCAAAAGGAATGTCTACATATGTTTATTAGTAATTAGTAATTATCATAAGTACTGTTTACTCTATAAGAACACTTTAAATTAACAAGTATATAGCATTATAAATGAGTGTCTGGTCACTTTTGCCCCTTTGTTACGACTCACAGGTGGGTGCTTGTTGTCAATTTTGTTCCAATAGGCATTCGACTTTCCTTTAGAATGGAACGGTTTGGTCTTCTGCCCGTTTCGAATTTCCGTTTGGAAAAGATGTGACAAAAGAAGCTCAAAATTTTAAAATTCGAACAAAGAATAGAAGATGAGAACATGGCAAAACTGTGACCTTTTTCCTCTTATGGACTATGCACAGAGTAGACATTTACTATATAATTTGTAGCAAGGATGTCACTGAGTGGTGGAAGAGCAGGAAAACATTGAAAAAGTTTTTGAACATAAAAATGGAACTCTTTATTCTAGAAAA
This sequence comes from Tasmannia lanceolata, assembly GCF_043159265.1. Classification (NCBI taxonomy): domain Eukaryota; kingdom Viridiplantae; phylum Streptophyta; class Magnoliopsida; order Canellales; family Winteraceae; genus Tasmannia; species Tasmannia lanceolata. The sequence goes on from NW_027518692.1 coordinate 48,788,993, forward strand.
TATGTTTTCGAATGGTAACTGGATTTTTTTAAATAGACCGTCAAAGATGTCCTCCCCGATCGAGGTTTTCAAGCAAGATCAAGATAACATAGTAACATAATAGAAAACCGACTATAAAAACTGAATACAGTAACACTATAGTGTTATTTTGTCCTTGGTGGAGATTAGTGGCCAGTTGAACCAATAGATTTAGGAAAAGATTAGAAGAATAATTTTATAATGGTGAGGGATAAAACTCTAGGTATGAATACCAATGCCCTTTGCCACTTTTCCATTCTCATTGATGGTCATCGTAAGGAAATCCCCCCCTCTTCTGTCTTTTTACCTTCATTATAGAAGTGTTGAGATGCTTATATTGTGTAGATAAGGGTGTTTTGATTGAAGGATTAAAATAAGTAGCGCACTTATTTTTGAATGGTAATGGATTTCATTAAAGCCAAGCAAAGACCAAGTTGGTCAATACAAGCAAGAGATAAGAAATACAAGAAAATACGATAGCAACCCCTAAAAGGGTAGGACCAAGCTAAGGGAATCAAGGAGGGAGGAAATCAAACATCACCAAATCCTCCTTCGAGACACCCTCCCTAGTAACCTATCTGCAGTACCGTTTGCTGATCTTCTTACATGATGGAATTAGATGCTAGATGATCCTACCTTGTCTTAAATCTTGTCGAAAAAAGGAGCAAATCTCCACGGATAGGAGTGGGTGCCTCTAAGCCATCAAATCACATTACGAGAGTTCCCTTCCACTACCACTCTATCCAAATCTTCATTCTCAAGGAATTTTATTTCTTGGTGGGCTGCGCGGACTTTTTCTTCACTTGAATATGCATTCCCTATGGGTCCTGCAAATGCCTGGTGGCCAGTTGGACCTATAGATTGAGGAAGAAATTAGAAGGATAATTTTAGAATGGCGAGGGAGAAAACTCTGGGTATGGAAACCAATGTCCTTTTACACTTTTTCATTCTCATTGATGGTGATCGCAAGGAAATCCCCCCCTCTTCTGTCTTTTTACCTTCATTATAGAAGTGTTGAGATGCTTACGTTGTGTAGATAAGGGTGTTTTGATTGAAGGATTTAAAATAAGTAGCACACTGTTTTTTTTTTTTGAATGGTAATGGATTTCATTAAAGCCAAGCAAAGACCGAGTTGGTCAATACAAGCAAGAGATAAGAAATACAAGAAAATACAATAGCAAGGCGCTTCTATTGTGGGGTTGCAGATTCTTGAGGTTTCCTATTTGTAAACAAATGTACTAACTGTAGAGTGTAGGAGGGCAGATTGGGTATCTTATGCAAAGTTGATCAAGAACAAGCTTGTGATCACATTTTTTTTGAGTTCTTCTTTATATCATGATGACAATGTATTTTGATGCTTTATGGGGGAAGTAGTTGTTGGTGCCACTTTTCCATTCTCATTGATGATGATCGCAAGGAAATCCCCCCGCTCTCCCTCGCTCTTCTCTCTTTTGTACCTTCATTTTAGAAGTGTTGAGATGCTTATGTTGTGTAGATAAGGGTGTTTTGATTGAAGGATTTAAAATAAGTAGCACACTTTTATTTCTCTTCTTCAAGAATAAGACATATTTAAACTCCAAGCAGGGCTTAGATGGTTCGAAAATCTTAGGTTGAAGTCGGAAAGAACTCCAAGGTTGAAGCTAACGTGGGAATGGACAGATTTTGGTTCCTGTAGATATCATGGATGTAGTAGGTATGCTCTTAAAGAATATTTGGACGTAGTAGGTATGCTCTTTTCCATCAGATAGCTTTTCTATATCTTGCCTCGATCTCTCCCTTGTCGTAGGTATGCTCTTAAAGAATATTTGGACATCGGTGATAGAGAGGATGGAAAAGAAACTAGCTACTTGGAAGAAATATTACTTATCTGTAGGTGTACAAATTACTCATATCCAGGGGACTTGATATGCTCTAGAGGGGTTTCCTTTTGGATGGAAGAGATCAATCTAAGAGGATGGAATTTCTTATTTAGTGAATGTAATGTGTAATTAAAAGAAGTCGGTGGCTTGGTATTTGGAACTCGGAAGTATAAAATGGGCTCTTTTGGTTAGCTGGTTAGTATAAAATGGGCTCTTTTGAACAAATTATTGGCTCCAGATATGGGGCGGGATGGACTCTGTTTCTATTTAAAAAATAGAGAGAGAGAGAGAGAGAGAGAGAGAGAGAGAGAGAGAGAGATGTTTGTTTGTGAACAAATTATTGTCTCCAAATATGGGTCGGGATGGGCTCTATTTCTATTAAAAAAATCGACAATGTAATTACTAATAACATATGTAGTGACCAGTGACCTCATATTCGACTTTGTGGAAAGAGTATGGATACTGAGCCCTCTGCTGTTGAATGCTGACCGATCTCACTCTGAAACCTGCTTGTGCACATCTTTTTACTCTTACACCTAGTTGGTATGCCTTCTTTGAACCGATGATAGACATTGTTAAAAACAAAGAAAAAAAAGACAGTGCCTACACACACACAAAAGGGAGAATGCAAATTAAGACACAGGCATGTGATGTGAGAGAGGAGAACTGGAGAGGAGCTTAGGAGGTTTGTGAAGGAAGACTCCTTTTGATAACTTTTGTGGTAAACATACCGAGAAGGCTAACTTATGAAAAAAATTAGTGTTCTAAGCAGTCACTAAGCTATAAAAGGATATAAATGATTTGAATAATGAAGTATTGATCCTATCTCATGCTCATTGTTTTTTTTTCCTTTTACAGTTTGTCCATCCAGCTTACCAAGACATGCTGGGATATCTCTGTTCTAAAACTCTCGATGATTTTAAGAATGGATTAGACCAATCACTGAAGAAAGGGGCAGATTTTGCTGCATCTGTTCATGACTGTACTCGGTCATGTATGCTTGAGTTTGATCGAGGGTGTTCAGGTACACATTAGATGATTTGTCTTGCTTATGCTTTAACATACTGTTTCTTTGGTAATATTGTTATTTACTTTGAAAATATAGTGTTCAAGGTTATAATAATATGTGCAAATTTTAGACATTTTACCATTCAAAAAAAAATATGTGCAAATTTTACCAGATCCTGTACGACAGTAACACACATTTTCTAGTCTTGTTTTCTTTCTTAAAATAAGAATGTTCTTTCTTCTTTGTTCCAAATTCTATGTAGGATACAAAGCATGCACCTAGTGACCTTTTAGGTCAATATCTCAATTGTTTTAATATTATGTTTTAGTATTTTGATTTCAAGGGGGTTTAACTTGACTGGGTGGTGATTACAGATTTTTGTTTTTAACTGTCGCTAAAGATTTTTCTGTTGATGGTAAGAAATGCTTGAGGGGCTGTATAAATATCTCATGATCAAATGATTCTAAGCAAAGCTTGGCCACCTGCAACCATGAATTTAATATGACTGTGTGTACGTAAGCCTATTGGATCCTGCTCAAGAACATTCAAACCAAGTATTTCAACTATACTTTTAAATTTCAAAAATTTCGGTTTCGGCCAAGACCGAAGCTGAAAGTACATTGAATCGGAATTTTACAGAATTTCCCCTGAAATTTCGTTTTTCACTCATATTTACAAAATTTCTACTGAAATGTTAAAGATTGCACCAAAAATTTAAAACATTTCACCAAAATTTAAAGATTTCTACCGAAATTTCCACCGAAATTTTATACATTTTTTTTTTGAATGGTACCGAAATTTTGGAAATTTAAAAAAATGCAAAATTTTGGTCAAGGTTTTACACTTTTACATGATTTCGGCCAAAACGGTGGTGGCCGAAACCGACATTCAAAACCTTGATTTCAAATTGCCAGCGTTATCATTTTGCCACAATACCAAACTTACTGTGAGTCTGCTGGTCAGTGTGATGGAAATGCTGTTGTTGAGATAGTCATATAGATTAAAGCTCTACTAGGAAGCGTTGCTATTGCTGTTTTTTCACTTTTGCTTACCACAGTTTACTTCAAAAAGGGATTTTAGTTGTTGATTTCTATCTCGTCTTTTCTTACTTCTAGTGACTTTGTTGTATTCTGTAAGATCCTATGCTTAGGAAACAATATAAACAGGGTATGCAATTTTTATCGCCATGATGATTATGCAGTGGAACATGAGAGCCCCTGATGATGGAGACACGCCTCGAATTTCCCAAATGACTATTGATACTACCATATGTTTTTCCAATGAAATAACAGGGACAAAGGCAAAGGAGACTTTGTTTGGTTTGTTACCGTTGGTTACCTGCTTTTAATATCTACATGCATCTTTTGGTGGACTGGATGCTTAAAGCATAAGTTTCTGATACAGTCATGTATCCTGTATTCCTCTTTGCTATGCCCAAATCTTGCTCCTTTGCGTGGGACTTGGATGCTCTAGTATACCTGGAGCTGTTGATGCCAATTTCCCTTTTAGCATGTTCATCCTTTGTCATTACTTCTACCACGTTCAAACTAAAGGACATACGGAGGGAAAATTGCTTGTCAGAGATTACTGCAAGATAATCGTGAAATGCTTTTTCCAAATTTAATGGCATGTCCATTCGTTATTATTATTTAAATTCCCTAATCTGAACACCTTTGGATACGCGGATTTTAGAATCTTGGATTTCCTCAAAATCGTAGATAGGAGACGAGAGAAGGAGACCAGCTGTCGTTTTCTGATTTCTCGCCCTTCTTTCCGTCATAAAGAGAGTAGGAGATCATCCCATGTTTCCAGGTTTTAGAAATCTCAGGATGGGGGAGAGATTTCTAAAACCTGGATTTCTTACTTAAAATCCAAGATTCTAAAGAGAAGTGAAACGGACGGTCTCCTTCTCTTGTCTCCCATCCATGATTTTGAGGAAATCCAAGATTCTAAAATCCGCGTATCCAAACAGTCCCTTACATTTATCGATTTTCTTGTGTATGGTTGTCAACATTTTATGATTAGACCATCCTCATTTAAAGATTATTGCTTTCAGATGTGGCCATACGGCAGGCTAAGTGGGATTCCTCCAAAGTCCGTGACAAGCTTTGGCGTGATATTGAAGCACATGCAGAATCTGTCCGTAGTGCGAAGTTGTCTGAGTTAGTAGCCAATTATGAGGTGCTACACTTGGGTTTGGTTTCATGCAAATTTTATATTTCATGAATCTGCTATATTTTTTCGACCGTTCCCATCCGGGTCCGGATGAAAAGAATAATTGAAGGATAAGTTGTTAAATGAAGAATAATATTAAAAAAAGTTGTTAAAAGAACATCATTATCACATACTTTTTTTGGTAGGATATGAAAACTTATATATGCTAACAACTCGAGGATATCTTATTGTCACACAGAAACAACTCACTAAAGCTCTTTCCTTACCTGTTGAGTCCCTATTTGATGCTGCTGGAAATGGTACTTGGGGATCCATAAGAGCCCTTCTTAAACATGAGACTGAGGTTGCTGTATCAAAATTTTCGACTGCCCTTGAAGGTTTCAAATTGGACCATGCTACTTTCAATAAAATGGTGGGAAATCTTGATGACTTTGCAAGGAGTGTGGTGGAAAAAAAGGCAAGAGAAGAAGCTGGGAAAGTTCTGACTCGTATGAAGGATAGGTAGCATTTTGATCCCTTGGAGTTGCTTGTTTCTGTGGTTTTTCTTCTTACTCAAGCTGGTTGTCACCAATGAATTATTTTCAGGTTTTCAGTAGTGTTTAGCCGTGACAATAAATCAATGCCAAGGGTCTGGACTGGGAAAGAAGACATTATAGCAATCACAAAGGATGCCCGTGCTGCGGTATGTTGAAATTTTAGGCTTCCTTCTATGGTACTTAAACTGTCATAGACCATACCTGTTCAATGTTTCTGGAGCCTCTCCTTTTCTTATTGACATAGTTGTCAAACTCTTATGAGTCGTACTTGTCAACTCTTGAGTTGAGTTGAGCTGTTGGGCTTTTGAGGCGAGTTGCATGCGTGACTCGTAGATTGTCAAACTCCTACGAGTCGTACGAGTCAACTCTCGAGTCGACTCGACTCGACTCAAAAAAATAACTCTTACGACTCGATTTGAGTCGTTGGGCCTGGGCTTTCTTGTTTTGATGGTTGAAAACTTGAAAGTTAGAACTTAATCATTTTTGTGCATACAAGTTACAAGCATATAGTTATTTATATTTTTGGCTTAGTGCTATATCTATGTGCTATTGGGTTATATTTTTTACACGCTTCATCTTTTGATATATAATTATATTTTTTTTCAACTAAATTCCCGTTCTTGTCAAAATCTCTTACGAGTCACGAGTCATAAAATTAAGAAATCGAGTCATGGGTTGACAACTATGCTTATTGAAATGTGGGATTTTTCAAAGTTCCTACCTTTGTGTTGCAGGCCTTGAAAATTCTCTCTGTATTAGCTGCCATACGTTTGGATGAGAAACCAGATAAAATTGAGAATGTACTCTTTTCTTCCCTTACGGATGGAACCAGTGTGGTTGCTCTTACTAGACAGAGGAGCATAAAAGCTTCTATAGATCCACTTGCTTATAGCACATGGAAAGAGGTATTGTAGAGAGTGTTTCCCTTCTTTTTTTGTGTGAAGATGTTTCCAGTACTGATGTTGTTTTTCGATTAGGTTCTTCCAAAAAATACATTGATTACGCCTGTGCGATGTAAATATTTGTGGAGGCAGTTCCAAACAGAAACTGAGTTTATGGTCACTGAAGCTATATCTGCACAGGTACCTTATATACATATTTTGTTTCTCCTTCATTTCTTATACCCACGGTCCTTATGGATTTTACTTGTTTGATGATCTCTCTCTCTCTCTCTCTCTCTCTCTCTCTCTCTCTCTCTCTCTCTCTCTCTCTCTCTCTCTCTCTCTCTCTCTCTCTCTCTCTGTGTGTGTGTGGTAGGTAAGTTGGGATCGAACCTGAGGCCTCGAGGTTGAGAAACAAAGCCTCAACCGTTGAGCTACAGGCCCAAACCCTCCCACCCCCCTCTCTCTCTCTGTTTTTTTTTAATTTCTTTCTCTCTTATCATCAAATGACATGTAAAAAGTCACATTGGGTTTTGGGAATTTGTTTTCCAACTTTTATGCTACTCACTTTGATGATATATGGAATTCATTTTACAGCTCATATAATCTTTACAACTGTCTTAAAAATTGAACCGGCTGTCTGTCTTCAGTTGCTATTTGTTCTAACTTCTAATTGCTAGACCGAAGCTGTTTTGGAGTGTCTGATTTGTTCACATTCATATTTATGCTAAGGATTTGATGTGATCGTAGTTCACTTGTTTTTTTTTATGGGAGACATCACTAGTTTGGATATATTTCTATTTCTTTTATTTAGTTGCATTCATTCCTAGATGTAGATGTCTACAAGACGCAGAGTGACATTTCTTTTCATCTAATTGTTATCTTCAATAGCAGCAAAGTTTTTTTTTTTTGGTTTGCACAGATGATTTTATTTATAGAACAAAAGGCTATAAATGAAGCAAAAGACGACGGAAAAAAGAAGAAGAGAAAACAAAATGGGAAAAACAGCTACGAGGCTGAAACTTGTAACCGAAAGTCATGCAAGGCCAGATACGACCCAAAACAACCAAAAACCAATTACAAATAAGGCATATCACCCCAAATTCTTATATTATTACAAGAGACCCCAAATTAGCCAACTTGTCCACCTTGACATTCCCATATATATGAATATGGCAGGGGGAGGAGCTCTCCATGAAGGTCACACATAACACCTCCATATCTCTGAGCAGAGCTAAAAATCTCCATGGGGGCCACAATTCCCCCTTGAGCCACAAGATGTAATCAGAATCTTTCTCGTATTTTTATTCCAAACAAGGCTGCTTTTACTTCTGCTTCAATTGGTTGCTTATTACCACACAGGCCTTCACTATGCACAAATTACCCTCCTGTTGATGAAAAGCTCATTGGTGCATGACTTTTATGCTTGCATAATTTCTGGATAATATACTATCTTGGCTTGTTTTTATGATTATCTAAAAATGTTTTCCCTTTGTAATTTCTGATTATGCCACATACTATTTGTATTGTTCAGGAAGCAATCCGGCGTAGTAAAAACAACTGGTTACCTCCTCCATGGGCAATTCTTGCAATGGTTGTCCTTGGATTTGATGAGTTTATGGTTCTTCTGAAGTAATCACCGATAACTTAATTGTCTAGCATTTACTTTCAGTTTGGTCTGTTCAGTTTGTTTACACTGTTTATATTCTGTTCCTACCTGTTCACTTTCTTTCTTTTTAATTTTTTCTATTATTTATTTATTTTTGTTCTCTCACTAACATCTGGTGTCTCCTCTGTTCGTAAGCAGGAATCCTCTGTACCTTGTGGTATTTTTTATTATTTTTTTACTGTCCAAAGCCGTATGGGTTCAGCTTGACGTTGCAGGGGCGTTTCGCCATGGTGCTGTGAGTAAAAAAATCCCCAGTTATAATGATTTATTTGAAATAAACTTGATGAGCGGGCTACTTATTAAATATATTTAAAATATACTATATTACATATCAAAATAGAAAGTAGAACAAACCATTATATCTGTTATTATGGTTATGGAGCACATAATATTATATGAACATATTTTGTAATTGTAGGAGTACTAATATGCCAGTGTAGACTGGACTTGCCTCTTCTTGGAAGGAAGTTGTCGGAAGCAAATCTACACCCTGCGTGACAATCTCTGGCATGGCTATGCATGACAATCTTTGGCAATGGCTATGTGTGACAATCTTTGCCATAGCTAATTGAAAAAAAACACCCCCCACCCCAAACCCCCACCCACCCACACACACTAGTGATAGGCACGCACGTGAGGGATATGGGTGTCTTTTAAATTTGCAAGACATGACACTAAACATGGAGGCATGACGTAAGTGGAGACCATGCATGCCAATTTCTGACATGGCTATGTACGACAATCTTTGTCATGGCTATGCGTAAGCCATAGCTATTTGAAAAAAGACTCCACTCCCACTCCCCCTTCCCCTTCCCCTGTCCATACTCACATTCAGTTGCTGGGCCTTGGCTTTCTTGTTTTAATGGTTGAAAACTTGGAAGTTGGAACTTAGAACTTAATTATTTTTGTGCATGCAAGTTACAAGCATATAGTTATTTATATTTTTGGCTCAGTGCTTTATCTAGGTGCTATTGGGTTATATTTTTTACATGCTTCATCTTTTGATATATGATTATATATTTTTTTTCAACAAATTTTTTGTTCTTGTCAAAAACTCTTACGAGTCACAAGTCGAGTTGAGTCACAAGTCATAAAATTAAGAGATTGAGTCACGGGTTGCCAACTATGGCAGTGGCCCTTGTCAAAGGTTGGCCATGGCAAAAAATCAAATCAAACAATCCTAATTGCCTGAAGCTATTTGGAGAACTTCTCTAGAATGTATGTCTTTGCAATTTCTCTTCTTTTAAGTGTCCATCTGCAGTCTGCAAGTCATCACACAAAATTGTGAGGGTCATCTGATTAGCTCAATTGTTTGTGAGGATTCCATGATGGGCACACATTGTGGGAGAGTTTTTAGGGAGAACCTATTCTTGGTGAGGGGCTAGGAGCAAAAAATGTTAGAAGAAGTGAATTGTCAGTAGCAGTTCTCTATTCTCAAATAGACATTTCAATTTGTGTTCTTAGGGAATAGTGTGTCTGTCCCTGTCGAGACCATTTCTAAGTTCATATTAGTCGGTTTACAGATAAACTTATACTACATGTTATTTTTGTATTATACTCTTTGGAAGTTTCAATTAATGAGTTACAAATGCTGAAATTAATTTCATCTATGCTGGTTTTGAATGCAGCTCTCAGGAATCTTTTTATTGTCATCGAGGTTTCTACAGACAGGCATGAACCTTCTAAAGCGACTTGCTGATTTGGGTCAGAAGGGTGAGAACCCCGAACCTCCCAGACCGTCTCCCTCAAATCTGAGCTATCAGAATTTCAGGAGCCAATCACAAAGAGAAACTTCGGCGTCTCCCCGAACTCTGAGCTCTCAGGGTTTCAGGAGCCAATCACTAAGAGAAACTTGGGCGGCACACGTGGTACCTGACTTGTCTTCCTCAACTCAAATGTCATCCACGGATAGCGGGATTGAGTATTCAAGCCCGCTGATACATCGCCAGGTCAGTAGTGTGGGTATAGACCACACTTGAGGGTGGATGCTGCTCCAAGTTGGTGTAGATTCCTGTGGGGATTCAATACATAGTGGTACATTTTTATTCACGAAGGTAGATAGGCTGTTGTTTTTTTCTTCCTGGAAAGTTATATACGCCCATTATGTTATTGGATGAGGCATCTCTTGAATATGATTCTTGGCTAGTTAAAATTTAGTAAAAAGAAATTATGTAAAGCCAAGATACCAAAATATCTTCAAAATTTACTCAAATGAATAAAATTTTAAAATCTAGTAAGACACGATACCATCTTTATTTAGCATTGCATGAGGGAGCAGCCACATAGGCTCGATTTTCAGCCAATTTTGTCTTATTCATTTTGTCTCATGAAACAGCCAGCTGTGAAATGCCTTTCCGCGATAGTCACTAGCAAATCCCAAAAAACAAGGACAACAGTCACAACACTTTGTTTTATTTTTTTTTCATCATTTTTATTTGTTTTCTACAAGGGCAGTGATAAATCGACCCCCCACGCCTCAGGTTACCGGGTGTGAAGTCACAACCGGTACAACACTAGTACAACCGGTGCTCTCTCTCTCTCTTTTAACATGAACCTTTGGTGGGGACTATAAAATGAGTTGCCTAAATCTTTGAACCAGATGGGTTCTCACCATTATTATTCTCTCACTTGTCTCTCTTTGAGCACAAACCCTTGGTGGGGCTCAACAACGAATGGTCTAGATCTTTGAAGAAGGTGGACATCATAGAAGGTGGAATTTTTCTTTAAAAAAAATCACTTTGGGCCCACTTGATTCGAAAATCCAAACCGTTCATTGGTTGTGTAATTTGGATATTGGAATAAGGGTAGCAATGAATTTTCTAATAAATATAAAACCTTTGGGAGCTGATTTTTGGGCAGAGTCTCATAACACTAGGGCCCAACAACCGAATAGTTTGGAATGATATTTTCCCCTCTTTGACGGCACTTTTAACGTTTTCCGTGAGAAAGGTTTCAACTAGGATAAATTCACCCCCTGTAACTACCTTTAAAAAGTTAACAGAGAACGTTAAACCGGGGGAAAGAAAAATCCTGCGTGCCAAAGCTTGCCCTAAAAGTTGTCTCTGTTCTCTTTCTAACAGGGTGCCCTATTTTTAGACCCTACTAGTTTTGTGTTGTGGTGGTGAGGTAGAAGGAAGGAAGGAAGGAAGGAAGGGAAAGCAGGAAGATTTGGGTGAAAATGGTATCGGGTTTGGCTGTGTCGCGCCCAGTGACCTTCGTGACTGGAAACGCGAAGAAGCTGGAAGAAGTACGAGCCATATTGGGCCCCTCTATCCCCTTCCAATCTCTCAAGCTCGATTGTAATGTCCCACTACACTTTCCTCTCTTTCTCTCTCATTATCATCTCTATAGTCTATAGATTTACCTTTTCCTTTTAATCTCTTCTACTATTACGTTTCTTAAAATGGAAACCCTACATTTATTCTTACTCTTCCAACGAATCTAACTATCATCAACAAAGACACAGTAACCAAGTAGACAATATTCAGTCGAGATAAATCGATCGACTGGCAATGCATGTATCTATAGGAAGTAGGATTAGCCAAGAGAGCACCAGCAATGGAGGAGACTTTGAGATTTTGAGTAGAAAGAAACCTGGTATCATCAAGAAATTCTAATGTGTATTTTCATTCAGACAAAAAAAAATGCCTTTTGTTGAACGGGCAACCTTGATGCCAAGAAAATATTTTAAGATCCCAAGATCCCCAATGTGAAGAAAGGCCTTCAAAGCTTTGATAGTTACATAATTGTTCTTAGTAACGATAATGTCGTCAGCATACACAAGGATAACAGTAATGGCAAAACCATACGTGGATATAAACAAAAAATAATTAGCAGCAGATTGCTTGCTTGAATCCAGCAAGGTGAAGGGCAAACAAAAATTTAGCAAATCAGCTCTGAGAACCTTGATTTAGTCCATAAAAGAGATTTTTTTTAGGTGGGTGTACAGCATTCCAAGAGGAGGAGACATGCAGACAGGGTAGAGGCATGTCCATGGCAAGGGTGAGCACGGTGAGTGATGATAGTAGGTGTTCACCCATAGATTGAAAAGGAAAAGTATCTTCGAGAATGGTGACATAGACCTTCTAACTCTGCTGACCAAAGGAATACCTAATGAAAGCAATCTTAACAGGTGCTTGTGGAGCCCACATGTGTGTGCCGGGAGGATGTTTATTAGTGCATAACTATTATTTTCCAATTAAAAATTAACAAGGCATAAGATAAAAATCCACTGACTTATAACTCGACTCTCATTGAAGATGAATCTGTTTTCGTGGAATATCATTTTGTAGCTTGATTCTCTCCTTTTTGATCTCTCTCTTCTGTATGTATTCTTTCCTTTTCTTCTAGGACAGGATTCTCCTCCCCTAGGCTTCTTATCCCCCTTTTCCTTTTCGGAGAAATCCCTTTCTTATCTAGCACATGGCTACATAAACATAACTGAGTTATTCCATTTTGATATCATCCTACAGAATAAAGCCTTCCTTCACCAAATTCGGGCTCTTAAAGTAGTCAAGGCCTGCGTACTTTAAGTAGTCAGTGAAGAATCTGTCAGCATGCAAATAAGGCCAAATTAGCAAATATATCCAAGTCATTCACGTAATTTTTGTTTATTTATTTTTAATTTTTGTGTCTCTCCTCTGAACTGCAGCTCTTATTGGCATAAATTTTCAATCTCACCTTTCAGTTTAATGTTATTTATGTCTATCACATGCTTGTATTGTCTGATGGCCCTCATTCATTTTTCTTTTATTCCGCAGGGTGTACGGTTAATAGAATTTGTAACACTATAAAATATTTTTGTTTTCTTTTTCCTTAGGCATATTACTTATCTGATTTAAATCTTTATCTTTAACTTTAATGTCTGTTCCAGTGCCTGAACTGCAAGGAGAGCCTGAAGAGATTTCCAAAGAAAAGGCTCGTTTGGCTGTAAAGGAGGTATTTCACGTCCTCATTGTTGATTGATTGTTGCAGTTTGGCTAATTGTTCAGTGTTCTTCCATGTAATATTAGATTTGGTGTACGTAGAAAATTAAACCAGAATTGTGTAATATTAGAATATCTCGTATGCTATGACTGTATTCATAATGCTATGCAATCAAGTATAATAATATAATATTTTTACTTTTCTCTTCAAAGGTAAATGGACCTGTGCTCGTTGAGGACACTTGCCTTTGTTTTAATGCTCTTAATGGTCTTCCAGGTATCTGCCTATTTTCTTCTCTTCCTATTTATTCTTCTCTAACATTGTATTTGATTGTCACCTATTGTTTAAACTATTGCAGGACCTTACATGTAAGTTTTAATTCTGCCCTTGTGGTCAAGGTGAAGTTTTGTTCTCTGTATATTTCTTGACGCCATTGTTTATCTAGCTGATCTGATATAGCAGTTTATTCATTGCTTCCTTGCTTTTGCTTTTATTTTTTCTCCCCTAATCATTTTCAGATATCTTTAGTATAAATTCTGAGATTCCTGTTTTTTTTTGGCTGTTTCTAATACCATGATAAACCAGCAAGTGGTTTCTGCAGAAGATTGGTCATGAAGGTTTTAACTTTCACATTCTCTCTCTTTTCTTTTTTTTTCAACTTTTAGAATGTTTTGTGTTCGTTTAATATTTCTCCTCTCTTTCTGTTTGCCGTTTCAGGCCTTAACAATATCTTGAAGGCTTATGATGACAAATCAGCTTATGCAATGTGTGTTTTTTCTCTTGCTCTTGGACCAAATGCTGATCCAATATCATTTATTGGAAAAACTCAGGTACACAGTTTTTGTTTTAAATGCACATTCTTGAGTACAATTGAGGATACATCTGAGAGACTGAGACCAATATGTTGCTTCGTCTGTTTTGAGTTGTTTTTTTTTTTTTCAAAAAAAAGAAAGACAGATTTGTGTTTTCAGCAACTATACTGCACAATCATAATCGAATTCATGGAAATAAAACTTAGAATAATATATTATTAATCTTACAAATTCCATCAAAAAAGAAATGCGAGACATTTGTTTCAATGCTGCGAATTTGGATATTAACTACATGATGGAAGCACAAATTACAGTCACCTTTCATTTTGCTTCCAAGTAGTAATTTAGCTCCCATGCTTTTGAGGCTCCTTGTTGTAGATTAAAGAGTGGGATTTTGCAAGGCTCAGGGGAGAGGGTTACACGTGGAATTCCAAATGGAAATGGTTCTTTCGGTTGAACTCACGGGGGACATAAAAAATTCATTTTATAGATAGAACCTTTGTTTTCACTTGGAAACCAATATCATTTCTTGCTTCATGAAATGTTTGTTCTTAATTGGATCAACAAAATACTGATGTGAATGCCAAACCTGTGTAGTTTTCTAGGATCGAAAGAATAAGAATGAGAAACAAAGCTTTTATTTTTGGGAAAAATAGCTTTGGAAATACGGAGAGGAAAAGGACTCTTTATGGCACAAAATTATAGGGCAAAAAAATGGGTGGCATTGGGGAGAATGGGCCTAGTGTTAGGAAAATGTTTGGGTGCATGGATGTCCATTTTTGTGTCTAGACCCTTGTGTGAGCCATTAGTTAGATTTAGAGTGGGAAGAGGAGAGGGAATATGTTTTTGGGTAGATATTTAGCCAGGAAAGTCTTTGTTGTGCCACGTATTCCGGGACATATGGACATATAACTTTTTAGCGGCAAATAGAGGGGCTAGAGTGTGACTATATAGAGAGAGTGGGGTGATTTGGCTTGTGAGGCCTTAGGAGGAACCTTAAGGATAGTGAAATAAATAGTATCTCCTTCCTTCTTGGTCTCCTGGGCCCCACTATTGTTCTTCGTCTAGGCCTGATCATAGAGTGTGCATTCCTTGACACTATTGGCCCGTTCAATCTTTTTTTCACTAGTTGGTTAGGGAGGACATGACTGCCACATATTACAAGAGAATTTGGCGATCGGCGGCTGCCCCACAGATAGCAGCATTCGCGTGGACGGTGGCGAAGAAGAAAATTATTACTTGTGATCGGCTTAAAAGAGGATCATTTCACCTTGCCAACTATTGCATTTTATGCAAGAAGGAAGAAGAGTCACTGGACCATGTACTGTTGCACCGCCTATTTGCACATCAGATTTGGCAGGCTATCATAAAAAATTTCGGTATTCATTGGGTCTCTCATAGAATTATCAAGAAGACTATCCTGCATTGCAGTAGCGGACCTTTTGGTACAGCTGGTTGGGCCTTTTAGACATTAGTCCCTCTCGCAATGACTTGGGATTTATGGAAAGAGAGGAATAACTGTATCTAAAGAAACTAGAGGCAGATTGGGAGGTTAGTAACTAAAACCAAAGTCAATCTTGTTTCACGGGGAATGATCCTTATACAACATAGGGGATATCCTTACGAAAAAAAGGGGCTAAGAAAAAAAAATCTCCCTTACCCTTAGGTGGCACCCTCTCCCTTTTGGTTGGGCGAAGTTTAATTTTGATGGGAGCTCCAAAGGAAACCCAGGAAGATCAGGCATTGGAGGATTATTCCATAATGAAAATGGAAGTTTGCTACTATCCTTCTCTGGATCAGCCAGGGTGTGTGTTTCTAATGAGGCGGAAGTAATAGCGGTGTGTGGTTCTAATGAGGCGGAAGCAAGAGCCCTTCTTTGGGGATTAAGATGGTTTGTAAGATCCATGAAAGTGCCTTTAATTATTGCAGGGGGTTCTGCAAATGTTTTAGCATGGGCAAGGAGCAAGGCACCTGGTCCATTTGGTTTGGAGGACGTCATTTTGGAAATAAGAGATCTTTGCTCGATTCTTCGCCCGGAATTTTCTCAAGTGAAGCGATCAACTAATGACGAAGCACACAAGTTAGCGAAAGAGGGAGCAGAGAAGGAAGCGGTTGCGAGTACAGGTCCTTAAGTGACAGGAGGAGGTTGGGCGGTTTGGCTGATCATGAGTTAAGTGTGTAGGTTTTCGGATTCAGCGAAAACCTACCTACCTAGGGGGACACCTCGTTCCTGATGTATGTATCGTCCCCTCGTTCCCGATGTATGTATCATGATCGCTGTTTTGCATTAATAAAATCTGTTACCTTTCACAAAAAAAGAAAAGGGAAATAAAAAACCTAAAAACCTTTGTAGTTTCCTGGCACAAGATATCCCCTTCAAGATGGGGGAGATCAGCTTAAAGGCACTTCATCGAATGGATTTCACTTTCAAATAGAATTATTCTCATTTTAACACTTTGAACAGGTAGTTTAATGCCCCACCTCTGTCTGAGCATGGGTGATACTTTGTTTCAGTGTTGAGCCATATGTTCAAAATTGGAAGGACTCACTCTGGCTAGAGGGAATAGTCAAGGAGGAACATAGTTCTTAATGTTTAGTGTCTAAGTCTAACTACCTGATGTGATATATTTGTGGTTGCTGCATATCCTAGAACACCAGTGTAGTCACTGTTGGGTAAAACACCAAACTCTACTTGTTCAAATAGGCTATATTTACATAAAAGTGTCTTTAATTGGAAATAATCTCTATACTCTCGCCGGACAAACCTCGCTGGGGTGGTTCAAACTCAACTTTGATGGAAGCTCTTTCGGGAATCCGGGATTGGCCGGAATCGGTGGCGTAATTCGAAATGACAATGGGGATACGATTATGACTCTCTGGACTGGCGGGCATATGTGATGCAAATGAGGCGGAGGCAAGGGCACTTCTTTTTGGTTTACGTTGGTACTTGGCGCACAACCTCGTCCCTCTTATTGTTGAGGGTGATTCTACAAATGTAATCGCTTGGGCTGCAAGTCGTCGCATTGGACCGTGGCAGATTGCTTCAATACATGGTTTAATTCAGTTAATCAGGCCTCGCCTATCGCATATTTTTGAAGATCGGCAAATTCGGTTGCGGATGGACTCGCCAAAGAAGGAGCTGGGCTACCCGAATCTTGTGTTATTTGTTTTGAATTGCAACGAGACACTTCACAGTGATCTCCTGGCCCTGTTTTTATTTATTGGAATGTAATGGGTGGGGACATCTTGTCCCCTCCAACCCTTAGTGCAATCTTTTTTCATATTTAATGAATGGGTTTGTTACTTTTCAAAAAAAAAAAATCTCTTTACTCTCCTGATAGTACAGCATTCATTCATGATTACATCCACTAAATCCTTGCTTTGTTTTAAAGATTGTCAAATGCTCAACACTGCAGATTAGTTCGATTTTAAAAATTGAACAAAGATTATGTTAAATCATTACTTTCATGAGTGGTCTGGTAAAACTATAGGCAATAATCCACATTCATTCAAGGGATATATAGTGGGAGATGGGTTGGGAGATGGACTAGATATAATTGTTCACTTCTTTATGATAAATGGTAAAGCCAAAATTCATGCAACCATACAGAATGTGTGAATTAGCAAATCTCATATCCCTAATCAATGTTCCCAACCATTGCAGTCCATATTTTTGATGCTATGTAAGTGTTTTTAGTGCCATGGTTTGCCAATGCTCATTCCTTATTCTATTCAAAGCATTACAAAATCTTTATCCGTATGGGTAGCCTCCTATATGTAATATTAATTGCTATTAAACTTCTTGCATCAATATCTACATATTTGTAAGTAGAGACTAAAAGTCCTCTCCTTTTCTGTCTCCTCTTTATAATATACATAGGGGCTGATATCTGCGAAGCCATGTTTTGATAATGGGATGAGTCACCTTATATATATATATATATATATATATATATATATATAGAGAGAGAGAGAGAGAGAGAGAGAGAGAGAGAGAGAGAGAGAGAGAGAGAGAGAGAGAACATTTCCTACACACTTGTGTAGGTAAGTTACCTACACACTACCTTAAAATACAGTGGGGGCCCACATTGTTTTGGTGATCCAAACAATTCATTTGAATGGTCCTCACATAGATAGGGTGTCCACAAAAAATCAAATCCATAGGATCATCCTAACCATTCAAACTATGGAGGCAAAAAATGGACTAATTTGTGAAGGTTTATACACGTCCATTTTACCTTCACAAATCGTAGGGTTGGGATGATCCTATGGATCTGATTTTTTGTGGTCACCCTATCTATGTGAGGACCATTCAAATGAATTGTTTGAATCACTTAAACAATGTGGGCCCCCACTGTATTTTAAGGTAGTGTGTAGATAACTTACCTACACAAGTGTGTAGGAAATGTTCTCTCATATATATATATATATATATATATATATATATGAGAAAACGGTTCCTACACATATGTGTAGAGAGTTCTCTACACACTAGCTTAAAATACAGTGGGGGCCCACATTGTTTGGGTGATCCAAGCCATCCATTTTAAAAGCCCTCACATAGATAGGGTGTCTACAAAAAATCAGATCCATAGGATCATCCCAACCCTACGATTTGTGGAGGTAAAATGGATGTCTTTAAACCTTCACAAATTAGTCCATTTTTTGCCTCCACAGTTCGAATGGTTAGGATGATCCTATGGATCTGATTTTTTGTTGACACCCTATCTATGTGAGGGCCTTAAAAATGAATGGTTTGGATCACCCAAATAATGTGGCCCCCACTGTATTTTAAGCTAGTGTGTAGATAACTTATCTACACATATGTGTAGGAACCGTTTTCTCATATATGGATGGCTTGGATCACCCAAACAATGTGGGCCCCCACTGTATTTTAAGCTAGTGTGTAGAGAACTCTCTACACATATGTGTAGGAACCGTTTTCTCTCTCTCTCTCTCTCTCTCTCTATATATATATATATATATATATATATGAGAAAAGGGTTCCTGCTAACGTTAGCATAAAACAAGGGTGGGCCACATTGTTGGGCTGATCCTAAGCATTCATTTGAAAGGCCCCATCATGGATGGGGTGTGTACCAAAAATCAGCTTCATTGGATCATTATCAAAACATGGTAGCGGGAGTATCAGTAGCCCCATATTTATATCGATTATATACTATTTATAATGAGTAAACTTGAGAGGCGGAAACTTGAGCAGCTCCGTAGCTTATTTAAAACATTATAATTGTGAATTGATAGATGAAATGAAAAGTTCGTGAATCTATATTATCTGTTCTCTAAGCTGACTACTGGGCATGTGTGGTATTTTAGGGAAGTATAGTTCCTCCGAGAGGGCCTCCTGATTTCGGATGGGATCCCATCTTCCAACCCGACGGCTATCAACAAACGTACGTAAACCTGAATTGTTTAGTGCATTCTAATCACGCTTGCCTCCATTGTTTAGTGAATTCTAAGTAGATTTGCTTGTGTAATCTCACACGGGGATATTTGAAATGTCTTTCAGTTACGCCGAGATGCCGAAGGAAGAAAAGAATACGATTTCCCACCGCTCCAAGGCACTTGCATTGGTGAAATCACATTTTGCTGCAGCCAACTACGCCTTTCAGACAGATTATGGATCCATTTCAGGAGAAAATCTACCATAGATGACTACTTCCACATTGCCTTAACAAAGGAAAGTGCACCTTGAATCACTGAGAAACTGTTTCAAGACCTTTTAGATATTTGGGTGTTTGTTAGTCATGTCTAAGGCCACTTTGCTATGTTGAAATCCCCACTTTGCTGCACCCAATTAAGCCTTTCAGGGAAATTGTTGATCCATTTCAGGATAAAATTTACTATAGATGAGATGATTCCTCACTGCCTAACAAATGAGAGCTAAACCTTGAATTACTGACAAACGTTTCAAGAGCTTTTAGATACTGGGTGTTTATTAGTCATGCTTTGAGAACCAAATATATGTTTTATGAACCTGACTTATCATGTAATATGCAAAGTTGGTACTTGCATAGGGCAGCAGAGAACCGAGGAAGATGGGCATCCCACTCTTCTCTCACCATTTCTGTTTGTCAGGTTTGAGAACAAACCTCTACAGCCTTGTATATTAATATTGTAGTGATCGGAACCGTTGATGTGGTGGGTGACCAGATTGCCTTGGGTGGCAACATGGGTAATTCACCAGTCAATTTGGAAAAAAAGAATTGTATTTATATTCCTATATCAAGAGTTTCATATCACATTGATTTTGGCTATCCAAATTGTTTAGTTGCAGAATTTGAGGAATCTATACTGTACTTAGCTGCCTTGGGTTCCTAATCAAAATATGCCAAAAGCCCCAAAAGAAGCCCAAGGACTGATGAGACGTATTATGGCAGGTCCTTGCAGACTTTGAGGAATCTATTCTACATGTAATGGAAAACTTGGGTGGCTACCTTAGGTTTAAGTTCCCAATGAATATGCCAAAAGCTCCAAAAAAAGCCACATAGGGCAGGCCCTAAAACCACCTGTAATTATAACATTCCACCATTCACATCCGACATCCCAAGAGACTTTTACTCCGGTGGTTGTTTCTACTTTCTAGGTAGCTCTTTTCACATGTAACCTCTTCCCTTGGCAGACCTACTCTATGAAGGCTCTGGTTGTTGCCCTTTTCACAAGTTGCTCCATTTGTGATGGGTTTTACAGAGAGCTCTTTTCATGGGGCTCCATGACTCACGCTACATTTGGTACCTAACCAATGGGCCAAAAGCCCCACGGCTGATAAAACGCAATAGGTCCGATGCCTAATGTTTAGGTACCAAACCAGCACACCAAGAGCCTCAGGACTGACAGAACACGTCAGGACAACCCCTTGAACCACATATGATAGTAAGAGGTCCCATGTTATTTAAAACCTTATAAATGTGAAGTTTCTTTCAGAAAGTCTTCAAGTTGCAACTATATTTGTTTACATGAGTGGTCATAATCTCTAAATTATAACAAATTGTTGGATAGTTATGTCGCATGGGAGCGGTCAAGTCTCTTAGAAGATCATTGACTGGTCCCAGAATAATTACACCTTGTGGCACAAAGTGAGTGGGTAGCAACTCCAAAATGATATCTCAGAGCAAAAAAACTGGAAGGCAGAGAAATATAAGACAGACTAAGCAGATGATCAATGCTTTAGTACCCTGTTTTCAAAAAACTAGATAAAGCACTAGATGAAAATCACAACTTGCTACTACTTTATTTCCATGGAAAATGCATTGCATATATGAAACTCCCGACCTTCCCTTCATGCTCTACACACAATCCATCCATTTCTACTCCCTACTCTTCCATATTAATAATGCATCGTAGACCCTCACCCTTCAGCATGTACTCAAAGGCCTTGTTTATCTCAGAGAAAGGGAGTTTATGAGTGATGAACTTATCCAATTCCAATTCCTGCATTTGTAGTAAAATATCTCAAGCTTTTAGTTCTGCCATTAAACTGTAAATGTAAAGGAAAACATTGTCTTGCGTCCTATAATTCATACCTTATTCATGTACATGTTGACAACAGAAGGGAGATCGGTTCGAGGCTTATAGTTCCCAAAGAAGGTCCCCTTAAGCGTCCGTTCATTTAGCAAATTTATTGGTTTAGTCATGAAGACCGCGTCCTTACTTGGTACTCCTACCAGCACAGCTACACCCCATCCCTACACCAGTTGAAGATTAGAATTAAAAGCAGATGATGATTGATTTTTTTGATATTTTTTTTGTGGAATGGCTAAACAAGGATGAATTAACAATAGAAGTGAAGGGTTTTGTCCTAAAGATGCATACGTCGTGAACACATTCGAATGCGGATATCATGCAATCAGTGTTGCCGGTGCACTCCACACTACGGTCAACGCCACCATTGGTCATTTCTGCAATTACCTACGAATGTCGAAAGAACTGTCAAGTGGTAAACAACCTAGAGAAACCCTTTAAATGTGTTTTTGGATAACCAAGGAGAAAAACCCACCTCTTGGACTGGTCTGCTATGATCCTTAGGGTTCACATATTCAGTGACACCAAACTTCTTGGCTGAACAAAGAAAAGAGAGGTTAAATAGATGATTAGTTGTTGGATGGCAGGGATTGATCAGAAGTAGAACACCCTTGATAAGAAATTACCTAACTCGAATCTTGCAGCGTGCAAGTCAACTCCGATAATTCGGGATGCCCCAGCAATCCTTGCCCCTTCAGCAGCCTGTAATTGAAAATAGAATAGCATGCAAGTTTAACTAAAAACTGATGTTGTACGATATAAAAAATCTCTCTGTAATATCTAAATAAAATAGCAATAGAATCTGGAAATTGACTAGTGTTTGACAAGCACCTCACAAATATTTGGCTTAAGAGAACCTTTAATTCCATCCCATAACCTCGAGAAGGATGATAACAATAAACTGGTTATGGAAAAATCTCAATTTGATCTCATGAGATTGTGGGCCAGAGATGGGCAAGGTTCTAGCACTGCTGAGTTGTACACAGATTTGAGACTGAAATGAGTGTTTTGGGGGAGTCTATGGATAATAGGGATCCAATACCACAACAACTAGCTTATCTAATTATGATTTGGAGCTGTACCATCTGAGCATATGTCACTCTACCCTCCCTTAAGGAGTCAATTTGTGTTATCATCATTTAACCTTACTTAATGCCGGCAAGGCCTACGGCTTGCAATGCCGGCATGCAAGTTTAACTAATAGCATCAGAATAACATATTGTGAATCATATTCCACTTACCGCAAGGCCTACGGCTCCCAACCCAAAGATTGCAACAGTCGAGCCCCTTTTCGGTTTAGCCACATTCAATGTAGCCCCCAAACCTGAAAATTGAGAATGTTAACAAACACCAAGGATCTTATGGGGAAATTGGCCCCAATATACAACAAAACCCACAAAAATTATATAAGAAATACCTGTTGTGATACCACAACTGAGGATGCAGACTTTATCTAGAGGTGCTGAAGGATCAATCTTTGCAAGACAACCCGAATGGACAACCGTGTACTCACTGAAGGTGGATGTACCTACAAAGTGATTAATGGGTTTTCCATTTATGGAAAACCGAGATTTACCGTCGTTAAGCATTACTCCACGGTCCGTATTTATCCTTAGAAGGTCACACATATTGCTTTCCTCAGACTTGCAATGCCGGCAATCCCCGCACTCCCCTGTGAATACAGGAAGAACATGGTCTCCTACTTGGAGGCTGGTCACACCTTCGCCAACACTCTCCACAATCCTATAAAGATTTATGAATAAATTACCTACAGCGAGATCTAATTCAGAGGGTACTTGAAAAGAAAGTTACTATAATAACACAGGTCTCACGTCTGCCAGGTCATAACTTTGATAAAATTTAAGTCTAGGTGAGATTAGTAATACCCATCCAACCAAGAGGACCTTGTACGAAATTGCAGCTGACGGCTAAGAACAAGTGCAGAGATAGTGATACTGTGATAGAGCCAACTTCATACAAAAATTTGTATTATAACCACTGGAAATTCAATGTAGTACACAAGTGCTCAATAATCATTTGTGTTAGTGTTTTGGTGTTATTTTCTCCCTTTTCTGTACTGCTCCTTCTCCATCTAGATGCCTAGAGCACACAATACAACTTTGGGTATATATTGGAAGTTATTTCTTTTTACTTTTCCTTTTTTGGGTCTGTGATTGATACTCAGATGATTGACAGGTAACATAGAATAAAAACTAATGTGATTAGTAACGTGTCATGTAAGAGACAAGATATTATAATTATGAAAACAATATGTAGCAGGCTTGCAAAATATGAAAGTCTGAAATCTTAGGCCTTGTTCGTTTACAATTATGACAACTGATTGTGAGTGTAAAACCAATTATTAATTGGTCTTGGACTCACAATCGGTTGTCGTAATCTTAAACGAAGAGGGCCTTAATGCTATTCTATAATTCTAGGGATTATGATCCACAGAGATGGTTATTTGGCAGAATTATCCTGAAAAAGCCAATTCTTCTAGATTTAATTACCCAAACCCAAGATCTCAGCACTAAAGCAGACATCATTAATTAAAACTACAGGGCTAATGAAAAGAAATCATCAAGTGTAGAATCTCCATACCCAGCTGCTTCGTGACCAAAAATGCGAGGAAATAATGGCGTCTGGCCCTGAAAAAAGAAACCCAAAATCTCATAATTAGGAAAACATCCAAATGTTGTACTTGGTATAATTGGCAACCAGAAGAACTAAGGAAAATGACGAGCAAACCAAATTACAAACCCCATTGTATAGACATTTGAAAAGTACATACTACTCAGATGGAAAGAAACAAAGCATTGATCTTTTCCATTTTAGTCTCTAATATATAATTCAACTCAATTCAACTCAACTAAGCCTTTGTCCCAAACTAGTTGGGGTAGGCTACAAAGATCAATAGAATAATTCAAGCACATTTTAGTCTCTAATATATAATTCAAGCACATATAAAAAGATAATCTGCAAATGGCTTCTGACAGCTAATGAAAAGGATAATTTGGCTACGTTATTAAGAAATTAAAATCAAAGAAGAAATGGGTGTTTTTACCTTGGCCTCCCAGAAAAAGAGATCAGTGTGGCAAAGGGAAGTGTACTTGATCTGGATCCTCACTTCCATGGCCTGTGGTGGAGCAACCTCAACTTGCTCAATCACCAGAGGCTTGCCTGCTTCCCAGGCAACAGCAGCTACACCAAAAAAAAAAAAAAAACCAAATTTTAAATAGCACACTTGTTATCGTATATCTAAAACAACTGAATGAGAAAGAAATCAACCCATCCTGGTATGGGACAGGTTTAAAGGACCTAGCTTATCAAGTTCCATCGGCTCCGAGCTTTTAGCATATTGGTTAGGTCTTCCGGGTTGAAGTCATGGAGGGGTGATCTCTGGAAAAGGGCTACATCGTAAAAAGCCAAAGCGAAAGGGCAGAAAGGGCGACCTATGTAAAGGACTACATTGGAGCGACCCATCATAAAGTGGGCTGCAGAGGACTGCGGATGAGGAAGCATGGTGGTGGAAGGTTATGGTCCTGGAGGGCGTGCCTGGGTATGGGACTAGGTGTGAGACAGCCGTAGGTTTAAAGGGCCTAGACTAAGGCGCCTTATCGGTTAGGTACCAAACACGCCCAAAACCCATTTAAGAGATGAAAGAGAAATGGAAAAATTAACAACCCAGAGCATCAGATGGACAGAATATAAGGGGAAAGAAACCCCAAGAAGTGAAACAGTAAGACAGATTCAATTTGTTGGTTCAAATTCTTACCTTTGCAAGGAATACTACGACCTGCCAAAGTGGACATGGCTATGAGATTCTATGTGTGTTGAGGAATATAATGTGGGTGGTGGGTATGGAAAGGCCCTCTGCTCTAGTTTTATAGGGGATATGAAATGAGAAGAGGCATTGCCAGATTCTGGGTTTTGGATCAAAACCGCTTGCGCTAGTGGGAAGGAAAACCACGTGGACCAAAACACAAGTGACGCGTCTCTAAACATGATTTGATGTGTCGTTCATTGAACAGTTCCACAGACACAGATGCAGAAAAAGAGAGAGCCAAGGAAAAAGGAAATGCTTACTTCAACACGATAATGATGTCTTTCTTAAGAGTCACCGACAACATCTTCCTCCTAAGAATAGTAGAATACCATACTAGAGAAATGATATTATTGGCCCCTCTTTTTACCTGGGACAACCCACAAAATTTGAGTGTAAATAAGGGTGTCAATTTTGGCTCGGGCTTGGAGGCTCGCTCGAGCTCGGCTCGAAAAAAGCTCGGCTCAAATCCTTAACGAGCCGAGCCGAGCCGGCTCGCCAGGCTCGTTAAGCTTAACGAGCCGAGCCCGATTTAGGCCAGGCTCGGCTCGGCTCGTTAAGAATTTAATATATTTAAATATATATATTATATATTAATATATACACTAAAAGGGTTGTTCAGGGAGTGAAAGGGGGGAGGCAAAATATGTCACTTCATTTTAGGAACCCCATTTGTTACTTGGACCACCCCCCATAGTGTAAAAAAAGTAGTCAAATTACACTATATATGGCTGTCCAGGGAAGATGAGGGGTGTGAACTTAATATAACCCAAGCTCGGTAAGGCTTGCGAGCCTGGCCGAGCCTAACCGAGCCGAGCTTTTGGGCTTAACGTTACACCCCTAGGTGTAAAAGAGTAGAACAAATCACTTCCCTAATTTTGGGTGTTCATCTTATGGTGGGGTTCTTATATGGTGGATGCAAACATTTTTCAAAAGCCCACAAAAGTACGAGACCTGATTGGATTGTAGTAATTTTAATGGAAAAAGGTTGGAAAAGAAAAAAAAAGGCCTAAGAATTTCTTGTTCTTCCATTGCTTGAATTTTTTTTTAAATGGTAAGTGAGAATTTATTAAAGGAAAAGGAGCGTACAAATAAAATTACTAATAAAGCAAAAAAATTAGAGGCCTCTCTAGGAGGCAGAAAATGAAAGATTTCAAGGCTTTCTCTAGCAACCCCTTCCCTTGCAAGTTTGTAGGCAACTGAATTCTTGCTCAATGGATAGATGGTTTAGCTATTTTCATTGTTCAATTACACATGAAAAGAGCTACTTGAACCATACTAGTTCAAGTTATAATTACAGGGACCTTTAATTTGTCATGATAGCCATGACCATATCATTTCTCTCTATAGTGGGGACAGTAATTAGTTTGAATTATTGAGCAAATGGTCTCAATCTGTCATTTTGCCCTTGGAAAAATATGAAGACCGGGCCCATTGCCGACATGAAGTACAAAGTATATTATAAGAGCATCTGAATAATATCCTAAGAAAAGAAATAGAAAAGAAAGGGGTTGCTGAGAATTCACCTTTAAAAGTTTCATTTCTACTTGGGTGGAATTAGAATACCACCTCTTGAGGTGGGAAATAGATTCCGACGTTTTCCCTGTTTAAGTTTGGCCCTAGTCAACCGTTTCCCCTTCCTGATTCTGTTCATTTTTTCGAGGCAGACACCAGAATGGGATGGAATAGAATAGGATGCCAATTCGAGGACCTGATTCCCACAATCCAAACACATTGTGAGGGGACATAGGATGTAGACAGTCATAAATTGATACCCATAATGGTAAATAGAATATGTCGGCCACCATATATGCCTTTGTTTATCACATAATCCTTAATTAAATCTAGCTAAAAAAATTATTTTAATCTTCTTCATCACCATCCAACATTCTAATCAGGCATTAAGATATACAGTTAGCAGAAAAAAAGGAGAATCTTTTATGGTGCATTCTCTTCTTTAAGAGAAGCAAAAAATAACGACTGGATTACCTCCACATGAAGGCTGGTTTTGATTTCTGTAATCAGAAATCTGCATCCTATTCTGATTCTCCCAGAAATGGAATGGAAAAAAATTAAAATAAAATATTTAATTGAAAAAATTTCATCGTGACGGGTAGAATCAATATATCAGCCGTTGGGGTGGGAAACCAATTCCGGCATTTTCCCTCTAAATCCGTCCCGGTCTAATTTTTGCCTACCTAACTCTTCAATTTTTTTATCCAAATGGCGGAATAGGATGCCAATTCCAGCACCTGATTTAGGCTATCCAATCATTTCAAAGATGATCCTTCACAGGACGACTCCATCTTTGTTTCAAGGATATCACAAAAGCCTATATATCAATTCTTTTCCGAAAAATCTCCTACAATGCTAAAATACTTTGCATGACAGGTTTCAAATTCCACAACATGAACCCTTATTTCCAAATCAAGTGGGAAGATCGAAAGAAGAAATAAGGTCCTGCTTGTTTTGGATTTTGAGAACCAAAACCAGTTTTCAACTCACAATCGGTACTGAAAATCCAAAACAGGGCCTAAATCACAGGTCCAACTGATCTCCGCATCTGTATTGTAAATATGCAGTTACGAATAAACCGGCCAAAGTAATAGGAATTAGACCTAAGACGATTCCAAATAGAAAAACTTCAATCATTTCAATTTGTTGGAAAGGGGAAAAATAGAGGTAATATCATCCCTAAATATTACTCCGAATCACCCATGGATTTCAATGACCAAGAATTGGAACCGGTTTGAGAAAAGTCAACAGTATAAGACATTTGCCGAAAGTAGACCTGTGAGACCGAAACACTCTTGATTCGGCGGAGAGAGGAAAGGCAAGGGCCCTACAAGCGAGGTGATTCTAGCCCGTTAGAAAACCCGGGACTGAAACAAGTAGTTTCGGAACGGTTAGATAGAGGAAGATCAACTTTACGGCTTATCCCCGCCTAGCCAGCAAGCAGCAAGCAACGGCTTCAAAGCCCCCCTATCACGTAGGGGCGTTTAAAGGGTTTTTGGGATGAGTTTTCTGCTCTTTCCCCCTTCCTCCCTGTTCTTGTGGTGCATTAAAATCCTTGATTGAATAAAAAAGTCAAAATCACAGTAAGCATCTACAGATAAATGCAGAAACCATGTAAGAGTATGTCTGAGAACCAAAATAAAAAAGCCTTTCAAAGCTAAAAAGGACATTACAATGCATAATTCAACGACCTGGTGAAAGTATCACTTAGATATACTCAAACTCATAAAACATTACCATTCAAAACAAAAACAACTCATAAAACATCATATATCATGGTACGACCTCATTTAGGCATAAGCATTTAAACATCCACTATCTCCTAGGCGTCAGCATCATTTCCGGGTTTGGGCTGTTTTTTTTTTCTTGAAAAAAGAAATCAGCTTAGTTCAGATATCGGGCATCTCAGTTCCATAATTCTCATTTGATGATCCAACTCTCTTCCTGTCATTTCTTCCTGCACGTGTAAAGGAAACTATCAATTTCAACCGGAGGAAATTACCTCAAGATTCATGAGGCCTCTGATAGAGGCAAGTTCTTCAATAAGTAAAATTTACTTGTTAAATAAAATAAACAGGCTTGTAATAGGATGGCATAAAGGTTGATTCTTTCATGGATAGGTTTTTTTTTTTTTTTGAATAGTAGCAGATTTCATCCCCCCCAATTAGTTTGGGATAAAGGCTTTAGTTGAGTTGAGTTGAGTTGAGCAGACCTCAATCAAATCAAAAGGGCCGACTGAGAAAGTCCACCCTACAAGTACATAGAAAGCAATAAAAGAAAATAGGAATAGACCAAAATACAAGGATAAAGCCCAATTAAGGACATAAGAAATCAAACAACTCCAAACCCTGCCTATGTACTCATGCCCTGGCTATAGTCTTTCCGCAATCCCATTTGCCGATCCTCTAACATGCCAGAAGGAAATTGAGGAACCTTCAGTGCTATCACAAATCTCGTCAAAGGACTGTGCAAATCTTCAAGGGGGAACCAATGAACCTTTAAGGCATCTTATAATATTGAGGGAGTCACCCCCCACTATCACACGATCCATGCTATCCCTGTCCCGACGAATAATGCCCTGGTGCACGGTTCGAACCTCCGCTTCACTAGCATCCACTATCCCGATAGGCGCAGAAAATGCCCAAATAACCTCACCCTTGGAATCCCTAAGAACAACTCCAATCCCAGACGACCCAGGATTTCCCAGACTAGAATCGTCAAAGTTTAATTTTGTTCATGAATAGTTGACACAATGGGTTCATATAACGTTCGGTTTCAATGACTGAAATATTGTTTGTAAATAACGAATGAAAAGCTCAATATAAACATGATAAAATTCTATGAAACAGGATGCAAAACACTCCCTTCAAGGTGATGACCAGTAACTGTGCTTCTAGAAATGTTGGAAACAGAATCAAGTCCATTGAGAAGGAAAAAAGGTGACGATCGACTATGGAAGCTATCTTCCTGATTAGGCGGTTAATGGAGAGTTTAGAGAAAATATAAAAAAGACCTTCATATGGTTTTCATTGATTTGGAGAAAGTGTATGATAGGGTTCCCAGGTGGGTTATGTGGTAGGTCCTTGAAAGGAAAAAAGTGCCTACTAAATATGTTGATATGATTAAGGATATGTACGATGGAGCAGTAACTAGTGTCAGAACTATAGTTGGCACGTCTGGTGAGTTTCCAATTACAATAGGATTGCACCAAGGATCAGCTCTAAGCCCTTATCATTTTGCTCTAGTTATGGATGAACTTACAGAGGGTATCCAGGACGACGTGTCGTGGTGTATATTATTTGCAGATGACATAGTATTAATTGACGAAACCAAAGTACGAGTTGATGCTAAGTTAGAGTTATAGAGAACTACTTTGGAATCCAAAGGTTCTAGACCGAACAGAACTAAGACAGAGTATATGGAGTGCAACTTTAGTAATGTAAGGAGGCGGGATGAGGGTGTAGTAAATATGACTAGACAGGAGGTACCTAAGAGAGATATCTTTCGCTATCTTGGTTCAATCCTACATAAGGAAGGAGAGATTGAAGAGGATGCTAACCACAGAATAAGAGCAGGTTGGTTGAAGTGGAAGCATGCTTCAGGAAAAACTATTTCGATGTATGAATCCCTGCTGTAACTTGTTACTAATTGTTTCTTTTAAATACTTGAGGATGATGTTAACTGCTTTAAAGTAAAAATTATGAGCGTATGCATATAGCGGCAAATCTGATTTATGACCAATGTGATATTTTGATGTCAAGATTAGTGAAATTTAAGTAAAATTTAAGTAGTTATATCCATAATTTTTTGATAAAGTTAAGTAGTTATATATTTAATTTTTCTTTTTACATATTTGAGAATTCTCTAACCAGCTTTGAGATAAGGCACCATAAATTTATTAATGTATCAAGAATCATGATGTCAGGTATAGTGATCTTTATACACGTCCATTTAACCTCCACAAACTGAAGGGTTAGGCTCATGCTGTGAAGCTGATTTTTTGGGCACACCCTTTCTATGACGGCCCATCAAATGGAATGGTTTGCATCACGCACATAACGTGGACGCCACTCTGTTTCTGGTCGACAGACCAGATAGGTTATCTGGTCGATCGACCAGGAACACTTTCCCCTGTCATATGTGTACATGCCAACATTTTTATAATATTTAGGGTTAGACCTATCATGTATGTTTTTCCCTATATTATCTATTTTTTGGGATCTTTTTTATGATTTTCATATTTTTTGTTTTCTTTTTCAAATGATTTTTTTAATGGTAGTTGGATTAAAAAACAAAAGCAAGGCACTATAAAAGCTAAAAACACAGGACAAGAGATGCAAAAAGAAACCATTAAAAAAAGAAATACAAAAAGAACCAAAAATATTATGGAGGAAGTCAAAATTCAGTATCACATCTGTCTACTGCAGAAAAAGCACGCCTATCTGCTTCGCTCTTGGTGGATAGCCATATATGGATGATCTCAATGCCGTGACTTCGATCAAATCGCAAATCTCTATCACATTTGGAAATATTCACGCTTGCAAAGTCACCCCCCAATGGTCACACCTCACTGTCGTACATCAATGTTTCTGTATTCCTACTCGAGATTTTAAATTTCGGTTTCAATTTCGGTCAGCAAGGAAACAGAAACATTTCGGTTTCGGTGGAAATCTTGTAAAATCAAGGAAACACAAGGAAACATATGCAAATGATGACATTTTAAGATAAAACTTTGAAAAACGCTTGAATAAGCAGAAATACATACTTAGAAACCATCACATAGGCAAAAAGGGCATTATGAATGGCTTAATCACATCGAACACCTAGTGACATGCGTTGTCGCACATGTCTGGAATAGTAGAGTCAATAAAGAAGTACAATTTAATGAAGTATAAGAAAGTACAATGGCTAGTCTTCCCTTCTAAAGACCCCAACTCTATGTCAATACCACATAGTTAAGAGGTATTATTGGTCCCATTGGTCCCTGGTCGATCTGAAATCCAATGCATAAGATACAGCTATTTTGTTGTGCAATTCAATGATGTTGCCTACCAACTCTACATTACTGAAATGAAATGAAATACAAATCATAACATCTTTCTAGTTTTTGTTATTTTGGTTGAATTTCGGGAATTTTGATTGCATTTCGGGAATTTTGGTCAAATTTTGGGAATTTTGGTCGAAAATTTGGGGAAATAATGACGTAGAAGGAAATCATGTGGATTTCGTTTTGGTGGGGATGGAAATGGAAACATTTCGATGAACCACATCCTCAAGAAAAAACAAAAAGAAAAAAAGAAAAGAAAATGCTTATGCTTGAGCTTGTAACATTCCAGTTATCTTGTCAAGATGATTAAGCAGTTGACACCAAGCTGAGGATAGGTGTCACGCCTTCCCCCGCCCCCTTCTACCTTCATTTGGAATTTGAACTGCCTGCGCCTCTCTAGAAACATTGTATCTCTATGTCTCGGCTGAAATCGATTTTGAAAACCATCATAAAGGGGCTGCGGGGCGTAGCGATCGCCCAATCACCCAGCTCCCTCAATCACACTTGGTAGAGCCCAATGAGCTCCTAATAGGCATTCTTACAGCCTATCGCCGAATCAAGCAAGGAAACTGCTAACAACTAAGTTGTCCAAATGTGACACAACTTATCATGACGAGGGCAGTGTCCTAGCCCGCCTGCCATGCTTCCATCCCAGTTCCACAACGCAATCAATCACTGGGTGGGAGAAGTTGGCTTCGACCCCTACCTTGTTACACCAACCAAATTCCACGTCTTACCTCCAAAATTGATCATCTCCGTGATTCTCTGAGAAGCAGCACCGACCAACCTAGAATAAGGAGGGAATATCTATGCTTACGACCCTCTACTTTTGCCCGCCAAGGTCTCTCTCGATTCTCTAATCCAAAATAGTGACACATCAACCAACACCCAAAAAGTGAGATCTTCTAGGAAGAGCTTCGACACTTTTACACAAACTCTTCCTACCTCGCATTGGAACCTTGAGCTGCATGACTAGTCCTAGGGATAACACATCCCCCAAGTATTTCCCTATAGCTATAAAAGCAACATTTGTCCAAATGTGAGGGGGTCCCTCTTATCTCCCACAAAAATTGTTGTCGATTCCACCCCACATCATTTGCTCCAAACCTAGAGTTACGAGACAGGGCAACCATTTTTTGTGGCCTCACTCGAATGGCATTATCCTTGCACGCACGCGCGCGCGCGCGCACACACACACACACACACACACACAGATTACAACGCTATCCTAGCTGAACAAAAGCATATGACAATTGCTCACCAGGGTATACATAAGAGAGTTTACATTCGTGCAGCACAAGTGTAATAACAATCCCCCCCCCTCCCTCCTCGAGGCAGGAGATGAAAGGAATAATCGAATATAATTATCCAACTCCTCCTTGTGGGATAGATTGAATCATCTCAATGTTTTGCTTCACCACACCTCCTTCGCCAAGCGATCAGCCAACTCGTTAGCAGATCTCCTCATGTGCATGATTTGTGGTTTAATTAAACGCACGAGGTCCCTAGTCTCAGCAATTATGTCCTCCAACTTCCAAGGTCCTCTACATTTATTAAATCCCCAAGCCGAAGCATTTATCGACTCCCTTTCAATGATAAGAGGGCCCAAATTATGCTTCGCTCACCATCTTAATCCACAAACCAAGGCCCTAGCTTCCGCTTCATTTGCATCACACACCGGCCGGACCCGAGAAATCAAAATTTCACGATTATCCTTGCATATCTACTATGGAAGATTTATGATAACCTCTCTAGGGCCGGTGGGAGTCACTTGAACCAAACTCTTAATTCCAACCAAGCCACTGCATGACGACTAGCTGGTCTTGACAACCGCCTAAATGTTGTTCAGGAAATGACTTAGTGATCTCATCCTAAGGCAACCTTCGTCCTCTTTTTCCACCTTCAGCATCTTCTCAGAATTGTTCGAAGTAGAAGGAGATACTCCGACCCCATAGTTTCCTGTGCGTTCTCTTCGATTATAAGCTCATCTGATGTTCCTCCACATTCAGCCACAGAAGCAATGCTGTTGACCTATGATATTCGAAAAATAGGAGCCACGTCATTGATTTTAACACTTACTCCTTCCATCCAATACCAAGTACTTTTCATTTTCTTCTCTCCTTTTAGGTGTTTTTTTTCATTATTGTGAGGGAGGTGGGTTTTGGAGATTTCTAGGTTTTATTTTCGTCTAGGGTTTTATTTTGGAGAGGGTATTACATGGAGTGCCTGTACCAAAAACTGTTTGTATTGTTTTGGGGGTGGATTTGAGTATTGGAAAATCAGGCACTCAAACATGGTGCTTTGAATGTGAATTGAATTCACCATTCTTGTTGAAAAATACTCTTGAAGAAGAGCGCGATGGCGGAAGCGATCTAGATCTATATTTTATTTTTTTGGGATTTTAGAGAAGATAGGGATCTTGATCTTACTTCGAGCGTGGGGACACTCAAGATTGGATGAAGCACGGAATCGTCGGCAAAGAACCTTGCATGCAAAAAGGGATGAAGAGACAAATTGAAAAGAAACTATAACCAATAGTTTACAATTCCCATTTCTCAAGAAAAAAACAAGAAAAGAGAAAATTTCTCCCCAAATTCTAAATCATCAAAGGTGTCCACAAATGAGAGAGTAGAGGCCTTATATAAGCAGCCCCTAATACAACATAAAAGGTCTAAAATACCCCTAATGAAAATAAAATACATCCAAACTACCCATACAAATGTAAAATGACATGGAAAATATATGAACTACCACTACTAAACTAAGCCAAATGAAAAGTCCTAGACTAGTGAGCTACAAGGGCTGATGTAGAGAATGACAAAGGGGATGCTCCTGCATCAAACTCCCCTTCTTGAAAGAACTCGTCCTCGAGTTCCCATCAGCCTCATAGTATAATGACTCCGCCGGGGTCAAAATAATAGATGGTCCACTCTCAAGGAGAGTAGTAATCCATATAAGTCAGTCTGCCCCATACATCTCATCAAGAATGGATCATCCACGCAAATATGGCGGTCAGGACGGGTAGCTGTCCATATCAGAACAAGCATATGCTGAAAGTGGCAGTGGTATAGTGGTCCACCATGCCAACCAACTGCAATCTCACTAAATATCTCATTTGTGTCGGGTGTAACGGCTATAGGCAGCACCATCTCAATATGAACAACTTCTGCTAAGACATCCTCTGCAACTATGGTAATGGTGATGTCACTTGTGGCATTTGCAAGTGTATGCTCCTCATCTACAACTGTGCTCACTAAAGGTGTGACAGACTCTATCGCAACATGCTCTGTCGTAGCCTCAATCATGGTTTTAAATTTCGACCGAAATCCGAAATTCGAAACCGAAATTTCCCGAAATCCTATTTTTCGCTAAAAAGAAAAAAAATTCGGTCTGAAATTTTGAAATTAATTAAATACTCTTTTTAATTTCTAACCAAATTTCGACCGAAATTTCGGAATTTCGGTCAAAATTTCAGTTTTCCCAAGGACCGAAACCGGTATTTTAAACCATGGCCTCAATATATCCATCATCACTGGCCTCACTATCAGGGACAACAAGATCACCTCTGGAATCAACAACATCACTAGTGTCAAGCTTGTCACCACCATCGTCTAGCTCTGAAATGAAGGTCTCAACAACCTCTGCTGGATGGCCATGTGAATCCTCAGTATCTGCCATAACCTCTCCCTTCCCTTCTTGTTCTTTAGCCTCGTCATCAGCCTCTAGGGGTGGAGAAGGAGATGTATGTGAATGTCGCTCGAGTCTCTACAACTGCATGGTGAGGGAATCAAGATTATCTTTCTGATTATGGCGAGCCTCCCGTTCTCGGCGATGCTGAGCCAAGAACTTTTGCCATCGGTCCTCATGGGCTCTCTCCTCATCACGTCGTCGTCGATACTCTGTAGGGCATAAATCCTCAACAAGCGATCACGGACCTGTTCCCAGCAGCGGAATGGAGGTTTTCCCAAGTCATGACGCTCTCTTTCTATGACCATCCACATAGACTTTGCACTTAGTCTAACGGTCTCTCTAGCACAACGTAATGTCTCATGATGGTTGAAGCCATAGTATCTGTGATACACATCGAGTGCATCGGCCCAAATTATACACTCGGTCTCAACATCACCATAGCCATAGATGTGAGGAACAAATGGTGGCTCCATCGGTGTAAACGTGACTCAACTAGCCAATCAAATCAATTGCCGGATGCGTAGATGATCTGGCCAAGGCTGATACTTGTCCAAATCTGTGTGATGCAGTTGATGGTGGCTTCGCTGACTTGTTCAGGGATTGGCGGAGGGAAAGTGTTGTCTAAAGACCTACAAGCAAGACTTTGATACAGGTGTGTAGAATTCAGACCCCACAATTCAGACAATTCTCCGGTGAGAACTGAAACTGAACAGCTTAGGTCTGTGTTCCTGCGGTTCCAAATGCAAGTGCTTAAGTGATGGTTTTACTCTTGATGGAGGATATTCACTAGCCAACCAATTCAATACTTTTGAGTGTTAGTTGATTAGCAACTACAAATGTCTGCAACAGAATAAATTTTCCCTTTCAAGCTTTACTAGTAAGCAGAACAGATCCAACATGCTCGGAAAAATGGAATTGAACACTTTGAATGTTCTGAAGCTGAAGAGAAAGTTGGCTGCCAGGTCAAACAAAAACAGCTGAAGCTGAAACCTTGGAATGGGTCCTAACTTTTATCACAACTGTTTCAACAACCATCACCTCTGACGTTTATAAGGAGCTGAATTCTTTGTATATGTGTTGATAACTTGCAGAATCAGAGTGAACTCTATGGTTCAATGAAGAAAATCCCCAAGCCAGAAGCTTTAATTCACAGTTTCAAACCCACACTAGGTGTGCTAATACAAGAATCCCTTTGGCATGCAATCATTTTCTAACACGCAGTAAGAGCAAAAGCCTTTTCAAATGACTTTTATTATGCTCAGGATCGATCACTGATTACTTGGCACATGTACTAGCTAAATGTTGTCCTGAAGATCCTTTGCTCTAGAGAAATCAATGCTACCAAGGCTCAATGTGTACAAGTCTCTAATTTCCTCAATGTCGTTAGCATTAGTGACTGTTCTGGGTTGACTTGGGACAGTTCTACTATTAGTGCTTCTAAACTTCTACCAAGTTATGTAAGGTAATATTGTTGGCTGCAAGTAATTCTCATGGGCATTACTACAAATAGCTACCAAGCTAGAAAATAAGAATCTTTTCTCTTAATTCAATTGGGTAGGAAGGCCATGCTAATATAGTAGGGTCATGATTCCACACAAGTCCATATCCAGGATTGAGTGAATTGCCCCATTAGCCCATTGTTCCACCTCCACTGATAGCTGCTATTCACTGCACAATCAAACCACAAAACAGATAACACCTTGCACTTTCAATAGGATTTCAAGAGGAATTTGGCTGATCGAATGGTAAGATTCAAAATGGCTTGGCTATTAAAATTCCTGGAATTGGATGGTAAGTCTCAGCCTAAAAAAAAAAAACTGGCCTTAATTCACAAGTGCAGGCTGTTTTAAGTGAATTAATTTCAAACACTTCTCACGGAACCTCGAACTAGAAGCAGAGCCTCATTTCCATTGCAAAAGGAGTCCAAACAGCCATCAAAGAAAAATTAATCCTCCGGAAAATTGAGTGTGGATTTGCATGCAGAGATGTCTTGAGCAAAGTTATTTCACGATCTAGAATTTTCAAGAACCCAAAACATGCAGACCTAATTTCCAATATGAAATGGCTTCCCGTATAGGAAATAATCACTTGGAAATTAAGACCTTATCCAATTTGTGTGCAATTGGGAGTATAGCTCGGCACAAATCAAGAAACCAAACCTTGTGGAACCAGTCGCATGTTTAGATCTGGAATGGAGCCCTCCGTTTGTCAATTTCCTCGAATAGGCACTTTAATCAACACAATTATGATCTCTTACCGAACATGCAGAAACTATTTTTTTATAATAGAATTTCTTCAACGAGCACCAGAAATCAGGCCCTATAATCAATCCAGAGCCGTAACAACAAGATCTGGTTATTGTAGCTCAGACCTTCGAAAACTTCTCCTCCAAATTGACACAGACCTTCAGATCTGGTGATATTTCTCATTTTCTCTTCGGAGACTGGCTGAAATTAGGAAATTTCAGCAGCCTAAGCTCTGATACCAATTTGATGTAGAGCGCGATGGCGGAAGCGATCTAGATCTATATTTTTTTTTTTTGGGGATTTTAGAGAAGATAGGGATCTTGATCTTACTTCGAGCGTGGGGACACTCGAGATTGGATGAAGCACGGAATTGTCAGCAAAGAACCTTGCATGCAACAAGGGATGAAGAGAGAAATTGAAAAGAAACTATAACCAATAGTTTACAATTCCCATTTCTCAAGAAAAAAACAAGAAAAGAGAAAATTTCTCCCCAAATTTTAAATCATCAAAGGTGTCCAGAAATGAGAGAGTAGAGGCTTTATATAAGCAGCCCCTAATACAACATAAAAGGTCTAAAATACCCCTAATGAAAATAAAATACATCCAAACTACCCATACAAATGTAAAATGACATGGAAATATACGAACTACCACTACTAAACTCAGCCAAATGAAAAGTCCTAGACTAATGAGCTACAAGGGCTGATGTAGAGAATGACAAAGGGGATGCTCCTGCATCAACTCTTTACAATATGAAGAAACAATGGCTAAGAAAAAGGCTAAGAAATTAAAAATTGAGAGTATTTCAATCTGAGGAAACAAAATTGAGAGTAAAGAAACCTGATTTTGAAATTAAAAATCATGAGAATCATGCCTGGAATGTTAAATTTGGTTGTATGGAGGAACATGCTTGGAATGTAAAATTTGTTTGTATGGAAGATCATTTTTTGTTGATTTTTATGCTCGACAAACACCCAAAATGAAATAAAATAAGTGTGTTTTCTTTGGAGAATAAAATCAAGAAAGTAATTTATCGAAGATAAAAAAACGAAACAGACCCCATATCTTGCATCTCTAGAGTCTTGGGGCAAAGGAGTGCTAAGGGATGGTAATGCTAAGGTGATCATGGCCTTTGCATTCTACTATGTGAAAGGATCCAATATGTTTTATGAAACCAGAGCCTTAGTTGACGGCTTAAGGATGTGTGTGACCCAAGGGGAAGTGATTATTGAATCTGATAGTGAAGTTTTGTAAAAGTGATAGGCAGATTGCTCAAATACTAATAAGTCAGTGAAACTTATTTGGATCATGTTATAAATGCCATATAGATATTACCTATGGGAAAGTGAGGCATCTGTGGTCTATATCTTTTCTGGTAGTATATTATGGAGTTGTTGAAGATTTGTCTATCCTTATCAGCATGAATTCAGAGAGGGAAATATGGTGGCCGATGCGCTAACGAATGAGGCCGTCTCCTCTAAATGTAACCGGGTGAGCCATGCTTGGGCGTAATTGCATAGAGATGCTAGAGGTGTGGCAGGATGCAATGCCTTGGGCCTTCCTAAAATGCGCATGAAGAGTGGGGAAGTAAGGGAGGCGCCTCCTTCCACATGGGCATTTTCATTGGCCTTGGGTTCTTTGATCTTATATTTAGGTCTGGGTGTTAATAGGGGCTCAATCTTCATGTCCTCCCCTTGTATAGTTTTCCATTATATATCTTATTTAAAGGTGGTACGATAAAGGTACCACCCTTGAGATTTGATCCAACAGCAGCTTCTCAAAAAGTGAGCTGCTGTTCAATCAAATATCAAGGATCGGATGCTGAGTACGTGCTCATAAGGCCTTTCATCATATAAATTCTCCTGTTTTGAATCCGCTGAAGATTAATTCAGTAGCATCCTTTATTGGAAGTGCTGCTAGTGGAAGCAAGACAAGGGACTAATTCATTCGCCCTTGTGCCTGTCAACGAAGGATAGGACAAGCCGTTGAACTGGGAGGTCAACCAATAATTCGTCAGTCCTGAAAACGGGGTAGAAGAGAAAATCATCTGGAATCTAGTGGATAACCACATTATGAGAATGAGAAGGGCTCTAGGGCTATCATTTGATGGCCTAGAGGCGGAGGACAGAGAATTGTTCTTCAAAGCATAAATCAGAGACAAACGAATGAAAGACACTCTACATCTGGATAGAAATAATAGAGCAACAAGACTAATCAAGGAGATGGTGAGGCTCCAATCAAACATGAACTATGATAGTCCTCTAGTAGAAGGGGTGGGAACTCTAGAGCTTAGATCAGGTGGAAGTAGATGTGAGGGCGGTGGAGCTCAGTTGTCCATTCTTCAACGAAGGTCTATAGTTGGAATGCGTGGGAGCTTAGGATCCCTAGAGAAGATAGCCCACGTCAAGGAGATTCTCTGGATTAAAAATCCTCAAATATTCAGTCTTCAAGAAATGAAGGTAAAGGGTGATAATAGATCCATGCTCAGAGAGCTAGGGTGCAAACCCAGCTTTTGTTTTGCCAGCCTTTATTCAGTTGGGGCAGCAGATGGGATTCTAGTGGCCGTGGATGTGGCCCAGCTTGAACTAGAAGTTCTTGGTTCTCATATTGTCTCTATGTTTCTCAGGAGGAAGACTGGGGGATCTTTCTGGGAGTTCTCCATGGTCTAAGGCCCAAACACCGCAGTGAATCGTTACTTGCTCTGGCCATAGCTAGACATTATACGATCTTGATGGCAGTACTCCTAGTGTGTTGGGGGTGAATTCAATGTCACCAAAATTATAGAAGAACAAGTTGGGTGCACCACGAGATCCTCTAGCATGCAAGCCCTAAATAGGTGGCATCATCATGCTAACAACATGTTGGATGGGAGTATGGTGCCACAAGTCAGCCCTCTTAACCATTGAGGTAGCTCCAGCATCACCATTTCACTATGCATCCAAGGAATGGCTCAAATATTGAGTCAAAATAATGAAGGCAGAATACTAAATTTTTCTGCTAGTTTCTTCATGAAGTACATGAATGTGTTTTACCGTGTTCAGACTTCAGATACTCAACAAGTTATGAGCTACATGAAAGTAATGCTCTTACTGTTGCTTATGTAGGGAAAAGAGAACAAAACTGGAGTCCAAAATGATTCAAAAAAAAAAAAAAAAAAAAAAACTGGATTGCACCAACAAAAATTATCATCAAGTAGACTAAGTAAAGAATATGATGAATCCCAATATGTGATAATCCAAACCACGTAGTAACCAATTAAACTTGCCAGTCTCATAATCGTCATCAGGGTAAGGATAATAAAATTTGATATTTTTTTCGATTATGAATTAGGTGCATACAAGCAGCACTTCATCCTTGTTTGAAGTATAAGCATTTGTTTATGAAGAAAGACAAGTCAGAATGACATAAAGGCAGCACTTCATCCTTGTGTGTGTAGGGCTCACATTTTCTGGTCGATTGAACAGATAACTTATCCAGTTCGTTGGCCAAAAACAGAGTGGGGTCCACAATGTTTGGGTGATCCAACCATCCATTTAATGGGCCCTGAGTCCCTGACATTGATAGGGTGTACCCAAAAAATCAACTCCATAGGATCATCCTAACCCTTCAAAAATATAAGGTACACCAGTCATGGATGAACTGAACAGAGAACACACAGGAAAAAAAAGTAGAAAAAAAGAACTCTTGATTCCATATCTAAATGAGGTTCCTATAGGTATTTCTGTGTTCAGCTTCAAAAAGTGGAACATAACAGAGTAAAAAGAAGAAGAAAAATTGAGCATTCAAACACATACTGAGTAAAATAAATAAATAAATAGATCTCAACTCCTAAATGATTAGAAAATGAGAAAGTAGAAGATGCAACAATAAACCTCACAACATTAGGAAACCAATGGGCTTAGATAATAACTTCTGAAAAAAGAGAAAAAAAAACCTGTTGAAAATGATGCAGGCAGCAGCTACATATTAATCCCTCATGCTTTCAGTGTCATCTTCCTCATCACTTAGTTCAAGATCAGCAAGCAACTCTTCCAATGGCACAGAAGGTAGATCATCTCCATCAGTAACGGATGTCATCTCAGATGGCTGATACTCTTTATTTCTGTACAATGATATATTAAACCTCATTTCTGGATTCTCCTCTAAGTCTTTCAAGAACTCTTCATACTCCATGTTCCTCTTATCATCATCTATTCTGCGATTAGACGCGTTGTCTACTTCCATATTCATGTTTTTAAGCTTCCAAGGGCGAGGTTTTCCACGCTTTTTCTGACGCTTCTCCTCGTAGCTCTTTTTCATTAAGATTGCATCTGGTAGAATGAGACCTTTATACTTATCTAGCTCAATATCGTTGCTGTTGGCCCCAAATAGGTCATAACCAAATGAATAGTCCCCGGGATTTAAAAGATGACCAAGATGTGTTCTTACATTGAAAATCTTATCATTTTTTCCAAAGTCGGATACCCTTGCCACCTGGGCATCGGCTAAACAATACTTAGTGCCACCAATATTGACTGCAGGAGTTTGAACTTCAATATCCAATATGATATATTCCACAAGCTGCCTACTCGAAAGTAGTAACTTAAATGGGGCTCTCCAATACTGGTTTGCATCCATGAAAGAGTGTCGCAGAGTTAATGGGTCCAGAAGCAAGATATTATTACTCACCTTAGCACAAAACACAAGAGGACCCAAATTTCCCAAACTAGCTGAAACTTTTGGGGGAAGGCAAATCAAATCCTCTCGGCAAATTGGACAGACCTCAACAGAAAAAGTGTACTTGTAGTTATAATTGCTGCTCTTGATATCATGAGAAACAAGCTGCTTATCATTGCGACTTTTGATAGGAACCACATTCCCCAAGAAATCGACAAATTTCACAGCATGGCTCCTATTACCAAAGAAAAAATCAATGCCCTGATCCATTTGCTTAATTTTGATTGCTCGTATAGCCGCATCATGCCTGAGAATAAGCTGCTCCAAATAATAAAAAGTCCTCCGATGAGCAACATGTTGCCTAACTTGAACAGAGGCCACCCACTGATCAGGGTTGGCTTGAACCCTAGAACAAGATTCACACAAATGCTCTTGTTGAACATATTCAACAATATAAGCTTGTTCCAACACTGCCCCATTAAGAACCTCCTTTTGCACCTTCAATTTCACCTTGATCCTCTTGGAATGAGGCTCGGTCCAGATAAATTCCGCATGAACTAGCCTAACCTTATTCAAATTCTTCAACCTCTTTATGCAAAAAGTTAAAAGCTCCTTAGATTCTAATTGGGCTTTTATCCAAGTTCTTGGTGGCTGCAAATAGCAATTGCATTCAGGGCAATGCAAGATTATCAAATGCTTTTGAAGACCTTCAGTTATGTCAACTTGGGAACGCAGACAATTCACACACATATTCGCAGCATTCGGTGCCATTGACTTGCCACACATGCAACATAGAACAGTACCAACTGTTTGCTGTAACTTGAACATACCCGTTAATCCTTCCTCGGCCATGGCAGTTTACAACAATCTACTTTTCACTATACAATACTGCAAATTGATTCAAGAAAGAAAATTAACAACTTTAAAACAGAGGATAAACATAAAATCAAATGAATGTCAATTTTCATGAGCTAGAGATCAATCCCCTGTGGATTTCTATTCCCCAAACCTAATCAACTAGTAAGAAATGGTGAGAGCAAAACAACATCCAAAGCAGAAAACAGAGGAAAAACTTAAACAGTCGTTGATTTCTATTCGGTAAACCTAAACACTTTCGTTTGGACATAATGAAAAGCTACATAAAATATAAGAATGGAAAGAGAAAAAGCAACGTTAGTAAGAAATTGTGAGAGCATAATGGCATCCAGAGCAGGAAAAACAAAACCCTAAAATTGATAGTATCTAATGGGAAAAGATGTTACCGTGTTAGAGAGAGTACCTATAGGACGGAGAGGAGAGCGAGGTGAAATTAGGGTTTGGCAGAAATGAAATCGAGCAAGAGAATAAGAAAACGAATTAGGGTTTTATTCTTAGTGTTAAATACACGCCCCCAAAGAAATAAAAATAGGGCTGTCTGAGTAGGTATTTCCTAGGCAATTTTGTGGAAAGCCAATTTGCGGCTGGCTGTTGCATGTGAGATCAGCCACCTCAGATGAATAAATCAATAAGACAAAAATCAACCTCTGTGGCTGTTCTCACATGCAAAAGCTGGCCGCGAAATGAATTTTCACGAAATTTCCTAGTAAATCCCGTCTTATTGTATGATGATTAAAAAAAGGGCGCTGATAACCCCCTTTGACGGCTGGCTAACGTTTTCCCACCATTTGACCTCTCTCTCTCTGACCTGGCAAACGGGTAACCCGGCCCGGGCGGGTACGGGTACAACCTGTGCGGGTATAGGTACCGGCAGGTACGGGTAAGAAATACCGGTGCGGGTAGCCTTTTATGAACCCGGAACCCACCCGGGTGGGTACAGGTATACCTGCAGGTAACCCGGCAAATTTAAAGAAAAAATTATATGATGAATGGGTGTATGAACACATAAAGGTGGTACGATGGATGTACAAGTCTTGATATTTAATCCAACAACAGCTTCTTAACAAGTCAGCTGTTGTTGGATCAAATATCAAG
This sequence comes from Tasmannia lanceolata, assembly GCF_043159265.1. Taxonomy (NCBI): domain Eukaryota; kingdom Viridiplantae; phylum Streptophyta; class Magnoliopsida; order Canellales; family Winteraceae; genus Tasmannia; species Tasmannia lanceolata. Next base: position 48,833,365 of record NW_027518692.1, read on the forward strand.
GATGGGATGATGAGTACATGTTTATACGCCAATTCATCATACAATTTTCATCTACATTAACAAATGTTTGTTTTGGTACAACCAAAGATACCAGTTACATGGTCTGGTTGCTTTGACTTGTTTTGTTGGCCCACCCACATAGTCTATTTTTTAGTGTCTAGTGTTTAGGCCTTAAGAATAAAAACTTGAAAACCGAATGGCGGGTAACCCGCGGGCACCAATGCCCGACCCAGACCCACCCGCGGGTCACGGGTACGGGTATTTTTTTTCACGGGTATTGAAATTGGTACCCGTACCCCTGCGGGCCCGGTGTACCCGCGGGTACGGGTTCCATTTTGCCGGGTCTACTCTCTCTCCACACACACACAACAGGAACAGTTGGTGGGCCCAACAGAAACCGTTGGTGGAATGGGAACGGTGGAATGGTGGACCCATCTTTGAACATTGTAGGCCCCGCCCATACCACACCATAGGATAATCCAAACCGTCCATTTGATGGGCCATAAACGTTAATAGGTTGCGTCCCAAAATATTATTTCCATAGGCTGATCCTAGCCCTCCGATGTAAATAGAAACTACATCTTATGCAACCTCTATAGATTGTAGGGTTGTGATCATCCTACGGAAATGATTTTTGGGGCACAACCTATTTACATTGTGGCCCGTCAAATGGACGGCTCGGATCATCCTATGGTCTGGGCGGTACACTTCATTTTCAAAAATATGGGTGGGGCCTAAATTGGTACGAACCACACCATAGGATGATCCAAACCATGGACGGCTTGGATCATCCTATGTTGTGGACGGTACGCTTCAATTTGAAAAAATATCGATGGGGCCTACAATTGGGCCTTAATGTTACTATACGACCAACTCCATAGGATTATCCAAACCATGGACGGCTTGGATCGTCCTATGTTGTGGACGGGCCTTAATGTTACTTTACGACCAACTCCATAGCAAACCATTCATTTGATGGGCCACAATGTAAATTGGTTGTGCCCCAAAAATCATTTCCATAGGATGATCACAACCCTACAATCTATAGAGGTTGCATAAGATGTAGTTTCTATTTAGATCGGATGGCTAGGATCAGCCTATGAAAATGATATTTTGGGACGCAACCTATTTACGTTTATGGCCCATCAAATGGACGGTTTGGATTATCCTATGGTGTGGTATGGGCGGGCCTACATTGTTCAAAGATGGGCCCACCATTCCACCAACGGTTTCTGTTGGGCCCACCAACTGTTCCTGTTGTGTGTGTGGAGAGAGAGAGAGAGAGAGAGAGAGAGGTCAAATGGTGGGAAAGTGACATATACGTTAAATCCTAACGTTTAACGTTAGCCAGCCCTTGGGGGGGGGGGGGGGGGGGGGGAGATATTAGCGCCCTAAACAAATTGTTCAAAGGGCGGTGATATTTACACCCCCACTTCAGTACGCATTCACGCCCTTTTAATGTGATTTGACGTCAAAAAGCATTAAAGTTGCCCACTGTTCACGCTAAAAGGGGGGCGAATGCGTACCGGAGAGGGGTGAAAATATCATCTCCCTTCTTATCTAAGGTTTAGGATCATCTCCTATGGAGAAGATTTTTGGGGTACAACATATCAACGGTGTTATCTCATCTAAATAGATGGGCCCTACTTGACCTTTTTCATGGGCAGGCATTTATATTGAAATTCATGTAAATCTAGAAACGAAGCTATTGAATCCAGTTAATCTAACAATGCAATTTATATAGATTTCAAAGAAGATCATAGACTTATATATCTCGATCCACCATGGCGGATGATCAGTCTAGGCTTGATCTAATGATCTTATACTACTCTGGATGACCTGATCATTGATGGGATGGATCTCCTTGATCTAATGAACTTATACTACTCTGGATGACCTGATCTTTGATGGATTTGATGGCGAAGAGACCAACCCACTAATTTGTTTATAGACAAGCGGTTAGTGTTCTGCCGACAACATAACTAAATCTACCCAATTTAATTAATTACTAATCCCGAATCCCTGATGTTGTTAAACATAGGGTCACATTGATACATCCATGTCTAACTAGTATAAGATGCATTGGTCACTTAGATAAGGAGTAAATCCAGTAATTTCATACTTAATCTCACTCCTCAATCTAGATGGTCTGAAATTAGAGCTTACAATTCACGCCCCACTTATCATATAAAATCTCATTCTAGACATTTTAAAACAAGGCATGTAAGTTCGACATGTATATACAATCAAGAAAATTGATCTAATGGACCATTTAGAAGCAACCAACATCATCATAAAGTCCCATTTCAAACAATTTCCTATCCATAATATCAAGTCTACAAAATATATTGGTGGGGTTTTTACGAGGTACTCCTACTAAAGTGCAAAAACCCCATTGCATTCCTCCTTTAAGAGTAGAAATACAAATCTCTCCATTTATTTAACTTATTTCAACCTAATCCCTCTCACCGAAACAACCTCTTTGCAAAGCAGGGGTAACGCTGCGTACATCTAGCCCTCCCCATACTAGGGGTGCAACTTGGGTCGGGCTCAACCCGATTTTGGCTCAAGTTGGGTTGGGTTAGGGTTGGGAAAAGCCAACCCGATTTAATTTTGGGCTGGGTTAGGGTTGAGGCCTTGGCAATCCAACCCGAACCCGACCTCCGTCCTCTAATTTTCTCATAATTTTTTAGGATTATGCTTATTTTCCTTGTATTTTTCTAATTTAGCCCTAGATGAACCCGAATACAACCCGACCCAATTTGGAGGCGGGTTAGGTTAGGGTTGGCCATCCTCAACCCGAGGCTCGGATTGGGTTAGGGTTGAGAGAATGTTGTCTCGGGTTGAGTTAGGGTTGGCCTCAGCCCAACCCCACTTGCACCCCTATCCCAAACCCCACAATGGCGGGAGCCTCGTGCAATGGCTGCCTTTTTATTTCAACCTAATCCCTCCCGTGCAAAAAGAAGTGGATTTAACTATGGCTAGAATTTCGTCCACTTAATGTATATGCGATTTTAAAAGTCCCTGAGCTCTCATATATTTTTGCCTGTGTCCATTCTATCCCTTACGCATGGGTCTAGAGGATTAAACGGTAATGGATAGGATTTGGGCAAAACAATGAGAGAGAGAGAGAGAGTTGAACATAAAAACAGGACCAGATGAAATGAAGTATGCTAGGGAGCAGTTGATATTTCAAATTTAAAGATGGAGTAGATTGCTGTAACGAACTTAATGATTCCATAAACCTTATGCCCTTGATAGGCCGTGTTTGTTTTGGATTTTGAGAACTGACTGTGAGTCCAAAAGAAATTTCAATTTAAAGTTGGACCTCCCAAAATTTTGACTCTAACCCAATTGCTACCGTGCTAGTGGCATGGGTATTGTTTTGAACTAGTCTAGAGCTAATAAGCAAAAATCACATTGAACGAACTATCCTAACCATTTGATCAGTGCCCTCAATGATTTTTGGGATTGTATTGCAGCAATTTTGATGTCTTCCTAATCGGTCCCTTATCAGTTGCGCATCAGGATGATTTCTCTCTAATCGTAAGTCTTTTATAAAAGGAAATCCAAGCCTTTGTCATGGTACACTTTATTTTAGTGTGCAAAATGGGTTGTGGAATGATTCGCCCCAAGGTTAAATTGTGCGTCTAATCTCTATCATTCATGCTATTTATAATCAAAATCAATAACCAAGTTGGGCCACACATGGCTTGTCGGATGATATCAACCATCCATCCGATCATCAATCCACGAAACACCTATCTCTTGCACGAGAAAGCAGCCACCTCAGACGAATTAAACGAATAAGACAAAATCTGGTGAAAAGTAAGCCTGTGTGGCTTCTCTCCCAAGCAACAGCCAGGCTGCAAAATGCCTTTTGAGATGGTCCCTAGCCAATCTCCTATAATATATATATATATATATATATATATATATATATATATATATATATATATATATATATATAAAATGTTACCTTGTCATTCATTTTCTTTCCATGGAAATTTTAAATGGAAAACATTTTTCGTGAAAAAAGTTTAATTGGAATTTTTCTATGGTGAATGTTTTTACACACCTCATGCACAGCATGGGTTGGGTCCATCATTTAACAATACATGTTTTGAATCTTTTGATAAGGTGATACCCATCATTTTACACCCAGACATACATAAGCATGAGTGGGGCCACCACATTACATATGTTTTGATATGATAAGGTATACAATCTCTACCCAAACCAGTGCATTTGGTGAGCATAAAATTTGTTTTACCCCCATTTTACTTGGAATGAAACAGATCATTGAGGGTATATGCACGGCAAACAACACATTACACATACATTATACCTTGGAAAAATATGGCCATGCAGTATGAACAAAACACTTTTTTCCTTGGAAAAATATGGCCAGGCATCATAAACAACACAGCTCGGGTCTTGTGGAAGAAACCCTAATTAGCCACATATTCATTAAATTGGTAAGAAAATCTTACATTCTCATAAATTTCCTACATCAAAGGTATATACCCTTCACTTCCAGAAACATTTCTCTTTTTTTTTCCACAAGTTTTATAGGTATAGACGCATGCATGTAAAAATCAACCTTTCAATTCCGGCCAGCAAAATTTCTCCATTTTTTTCCACCAATTTTATAGGTAGAGAGATGCATGCATGTAAAATACACATGGGGAACGCTGAATAAAACATGGAAATCCTCTACTTATCTTTCATGATAACTGATACATTACCATTTTATGTATTTATTTTTAATTTTAGTGCTTCTAGTGGATAACATGTGTGGAAGGATGAAGGCTAGTAAGTGGAGCCCAGGTGTGGGAACATGTGCAAGTTTTGGCACATGGCCGGGTTTGATTGATGAGTGCACATGAGGGCATGTGCATGGGGAAGCCATACAAAAAGACACCACACATGAGGAAAGAGATTAGTTTGGGGAGATGAGGGACAATTTGTCGGAGGGGATGATGACTGGTTGTTCACACCTTCTTTTCAGAACGATAACAGCCACAACTAGGCTGAGTTATACTTTCTAAGTAGAGGGGTGTGTGGATATCAATTACGAGTGATTGTGTAGATTATATGGTGTAACACCCCAAAGCTATGAGCTTTTGATGGATTTTGCTATGAGGTGATCTAGTGTCAATTATGAGGCTATGTGTTTCATATCGGATCATCTGGACTATCCGTAAGGTTGGACTTGTTGTGCAGTGGTAATCATAGGCTAGGCAATTTAAGCTGTCCAAAGTAAAGGACTTTTGTCTCCTTCAATGTGAACACTTGACAATTCACTTTTAACCATCCACATGAGGTCTATGATGAATGCGGACTGAAAAAAAGAAATAAAGAAATCCCCGTCCAAATTAGGGGCCTCAACTTGTTATCAACACAAGACATCCGCTGGTCAGGACCAACCCTAGCCCGATCAAACCTTCCTTTTGGGCTGAGGAGGGTCAACCCTAACCCAAACCGGCACTAAATCTCTCTACGCTAACTGAACAAGTCGAACCCAATTTTCCAAATCAGGCAGGTTGGGTCTGGTGTAACTCTAAGGCTATCACGTCCCGACTCCACTGTGTAAATATTGTCCGGTTATGGGTCTCAACCTACCCTAATTTTATTTTCTAGCAGCACTAACCTTGCCCATCTCACATCGTAGGAATATATAGCCTAAGAACTTTCTCTCCCCTTCCGATGTGAGATCTTACAATCGACCCCCCCCCTTAGGGCCCAACATCATCCCTAGCACACCGTACTACTGGAGGTACTGCTTTGATATCATTCTGTCGTGTGTCATGGCCCAACCACCCCACTACGTAAATATTGTCCGATTAGCTTTCCAGCAACACTAACCGTGCCCGGCCCTCTTCGCGCGGCCTGCCCCTTGGAGATGCTGGGGGGATCTTACAATCTACCCTTCTTAGGGCCTAGTATCTTCGTTGGCACACCATACTGTGGGAGGTACAGGTCTGATACCATTCTGCCACGCCTCGACCCCACTGTGTAAATATTGTCCGGCTTTGGGTCTTTTACATTGTAAGATACAACATTGGAAAGAGAGAAAGTCCATGGGTCATATATCCGAACTCTTCTGCTCCCTGTGTAGACGCGTTTTCAGCATTTTCAAGGTGTGGGCTCCGCGGAGTAGGTTGGGCACAGTTAGTGCTGCTGGTAAATAAAACCGGGGAGGGTATAAGACCCAGAATTGGACAATATTTACACAATGGGGTCATGGCAGGCTTGACAAAAGGCACGGGGAATTTTTTTTCATGATAAATTAGGGTCTCCAAGTGGCGATTGAGGGTTAGATCGGGTGGGAGAACGAGAGAGATTTGAGAGGGAACGATTGAGATGAGGTTGAGAAGTGGCTAAAAAACAGGAAAAGTCGATCCTATTTTGAGTAGAGTTTTTTGTTCCCTAATTTTTAGCCACTTCTCATCACTTGGAGACACTAATTTCCTGATTTGTGATTCATGATTTTTAGCCACTTCACCAGCCCTTCTCCTCTCCTGACCACTTTGAGTAGTGTCTTTTTCTGTTTTTCATGATAAACAGGAAAAGACACTGGTTTATCATGAAAAAAAAAAAAAAAAAAAACTCATTGTAGCCAAACATGCCTAAAGAAATAAAAAAAAAATGCAACAAAATCACCTCAAGAGTAAGGGGAAGATGATTGGGTTTAGGTCGGGTTGGGCTAACCAAGGTCTCAACCATTATAGAAGACGAAATTAGATCGGGTTGACTTTTTCCAACCTTAACCTAACCCAACGAGGAAACACCAACCCAACATGGGCCGAAATTGACTCTAGAGTGAGTACACCAAGTGGTTTAGAGATAATTGACCGTAGACGACCTTTACGAAGTTAGTCACAACTGACTTTAGATTGCTTTCGATGTCCACTCAACCTAACTTTGTTCTAGATTTCCAACTTTGTTCTACATTTCCAGCTATTTCACAAGTCGCACATGTGATCATTATTCTGTCATCTAAATATTGGACCCCACATTATATTGGCAACAAAATGCTGGGCCCTACCTCAAAATATGCCACAAATCAAAATTTTCATCGATCGAGTGATCTACCAGTAAAGAAAATAGTGGCAATAGTCCATGCTAAAAAGGTAAATTGTATTGATCGGACGGTTACAATCGGCCGATTTAGGGCTAGGGCCCATCAATTGTGAAGCAAGATCCATGGTTACATTTGACATGTAATTAGGTAAAGACGTGACCGTCAACAACCTAAGATTAGTCTTTTGTACATTGTATATTTTCTCATGATTTTTTTTTTGGTAGGTATATTTTCTCATGATTTGGTAAGAAAAAGAGAGGAAGGTGTTTGGTATTTTCTCATGATTTTGTAAGAAAAAGAGAGTACTAATCAAAAAAAAAAAAAAGGGAGGAAGAGAAACCAAAGAGAAAAGTCGAGGAAGGTGTTTGGTGTAAAGTAAAAGGACTTCCCGCCGAGTTTTTCAGATTATATATTCGACAATCTGAAGTCCAAACCCACAATCTTGGCGGTAAATGCGCTTTGAATTTTCACATTACAAAAAGAATAAGTCATAAGAAAGCAAATGATGTTAGTTTACCAGAAAGTTGTTGCTTAAAGAAAACTTCAATCCTTACATTTAAAAATCTACAATCCTAACTTATTTTTCAACCTTTAAAAATGTTAAATTACTACGCAAGTCCTCTAAAGCCTCTTGCTCTCACACCTTCACTAACCCTCAATCACCACTTGGAAAACCAATATCCCAGGGAAATATTTTTCATAGTTGTCACCATGGTTTTAAATTTCGACCGAAATCTAAAATTTTGGACCCAAATTTCGGATTTCGGTGGAGACCGACACTGAAATCCATAATACCTGAAACGGTATTTTATTTCGTCCGAATTTTCGGAATTTCGGTCGAAATTTCGTTTTCCTCCGAAATTTCACCCAAAAATCTGTTTTTTTAATTTGAATTAATATTTTACAGGAATTTCGACCAAAATTTCGGCTGAAATTTTATATCCAATAAAATATTGTTTTTCCGGTTTCGCCGGATTTCAGCCGAAATTTCGATTTCGGTGGGGTCCGAAACTTGTACCGAAACCAAAATTTAAAACCATGGTTGTCACACATGGCTAAAAGGAACAACCCATTTCCAAATAAACAAACCAAGTTCAGTTCGCTTGATTAGGTTTTACTTGTATCGACTCTGTTTGTTACATGTGGAGTTTAGGTTCACTTTTATTTCCTGGTTCAGTACACTACTGTAACATTTGTAATTGTATTTAGGAAAGTCATTCAAGTCTTCAAATGCTTACATGTGAGGTGAGAAGTATATACCCAAATGTAGAAAATGAAAATTTATATGAGAATTGGAATAATGGAAGTTAGAAGTCAAATTGGGTACAGAACAACGTATACTCTATGGGGTTCGTAACTTGTTCGTTCGGTTTATTTTGTTATCTGTGTTAGTCCTAAGCGGGGGTGTGGCTAGGAATAAGACTAAGTAGGGCCCAGCCTTAGTAGAGGACATGCTTAAAGGGCCTAGTCTAACGCATTTCATAAGCTCTGGAGCTCTTGGCTTATCGGTTTGGTATTTAAGATTTGGTATCAGAGCAGTCACCACACTGAGTGAGTCGCCAAGGACAACATGTGCAGGAGTGTAGAGGAATGTTAAAGTCTTAAGTGGCGGCCTACATAGGTATGGCGGGACGGAGTGAGCAGCTGATCAGGAGTGTAAAAGTCCTTAGTGGTGGCCTGCCTAGGTATGACACTATGTAGGACCCAACCTCATATGAGACATGTTTAAAGGGCATAACCTATCACATTCCATCAACTCCAGAGCTTTTAACGTATTGGTTAGGTACCTAACTCGTGTAAAATATGGATGCTCCCTATCTCTAGTCTATCATTCTCTACAGTTGGAGACGCTATTAACCGCTATAGTTGGAAGTGTTACGTTAGTGGATGGGGCTCAAACCATGGTTTCATCGTACCTAGCTTCGAACCATCTGTTACCCAAAAATGGTCCATCAAATGGGCTCAGCCCAATTATCATTTGTGGCGTATATAACATGTTAAATTAATTGGACTGTTCAAAGTGGGGGAATGTTATCAGCACTACTGTATTTTGATGATGGCACTCCTCACTTTATTAGAAGTACGCTATGGCTAGCACAATAAGATGATCCAAACCATCCATTAGATGGGCCACAGCCTAAATAGGTTGTGCCCCAAAAATCGTTTCCACAGGTTGATCCTAACCTTCTAATCTATAGAGGGTTAGGATCAATCCTTGAACATTCAGATCGGAGGGTTAGGATCAACGTATGGAAATGATTTTTGGGGCACAACCTATTTAGGCTGTGGCCCATCTAATGGACGGTTTGGATCATCCTATGGCTTGGGCCATACCGTACTTTTAATAAATTGAGGATTGCCATCATCAAAATACAGTGGTGCTGACAACATCAAAAGTATCTTGCTAGAGAACCATTTCATGGAGATGTCTCCTGCCACGCCTTTCTTTTTTCTTATTTCTTTCTTCATAAAAGTGCTCCTTAAGTGGGCCAGCACTGTTCGGTTGGACTACAAAAGGATAAGAGATGCAAGCAAAAGTGTAAGTGGGGGCCACTCTTCCCGAGAAATATGCATTCAGGGGAAACTACCCATTGATCCAAGGGTTAAGGTTGATCGATGAAGATTAATTTTATGGTACTGCTTGATCTTGTGGGCCCCACCATAAACTTTCCTACCCGGTGCTTGAGTTTATTTACGGTCTGCTACCATGTTGTTTCTCTATATTCGAATAGAAACTTATGGAGAAGAGGGAATTTTTAGGGCCGCTTCTCATATTTAAAAAAAGAAATAGTTGGAATAGTTTTATCAGATGGACTATTGGAAGTCCCAAAATCTGATCCTTTTGTTATGGATAATGCTAAAACAAGAGCTTTCCGGCAATTAATTTACATAAGTTCGTTGCTGACTATAGCTTAAGCTGGCCTATCTAAGCACTGTCATTGAGCTTTAATTATTGGGTCACAACCCTTGTTTTCTATTTTGCACCCCTAAGTTTTCGTACATCCCACCTATTAGTTTAAGATTAAAAATGGATTATTAAGTTATTAATAACTGTATGCTCTTCTTTCCCACAAATTATAAGAATGTTTTTTTATTTTGTAAGATTAATCCTAAACTTTTGAGACTAAGATCCCTAACGCCGTGTTAGGATTCGAAGAAAACATTTCCGCTGGAAAACATTTTCTTGGGAAAATTGTGTTTTCCACAGAGTCCTTTGAAATAAAAGTTGATGACCCCTCTAAATAAAAATAGAATAGGGTTGGTTCAAATTATCACTTTTGTGAGTAAAAAAGTAAGAGATTTTAGAGTAATTTTCCCTTCCGAAACTTCTTTTTTTTATAAATCAGGCAATCCACACAAGGCCGGACCGGCCGGTGCCCTAGTGTAATGAAGGGCCCTAATAGACGCGCTTATCAAGTTGAAGGTTCAGACTTTAGACAAATCAAGGGTAGGACCCACTACTTTGTGGTTGGTGTGCCTCATTGTATTACAATGCATTCATGCCTTGTAATTTTCCTATTAATTCACCCTCTTTTGTATCCTCAAGTAATTTTTTCGTTAATGTTATATAATTTCCTTGATGTTTCATCCATTCATTAACATTATTAGCATGGAGGAATTATGTAGCATTAATATCTTTCCAAGAAAAAAAAAAAAAATCGGTCGACCAAATCATTCATCTACTAGGCCCCTAGAAATAGAATACATGATGTTCTACAAGATCAACAGTTTTGATTTCCCCCCTTCTGGATAAAAAATTGGCCTTTTTTTCTCATAAATGAACAGGCAAGAGACAATATAATTTCTTATTAACATGTCGCTGAAACCTAATTATATTCCTCTTGTAACCTTTTCAAATGTTGAGAATGCCCTTGACATTATGATTCACCTTTTACCACGGGGTGACTAATACTATGATGAGGTTTTATATTGAGTGAAGTCCTGTGTTTTTTTTTTTTCCCGAATGTATAGTGGCGCCCACTTCTTAATTAGGATGACCCGGAGTGTGATCCAAACCATTCATTTGTTGGGCCCTGATATAGCTATGTGCCCCGGAGAGGTAAGATCATCCCATGGAGAAGATTTTCGGGGCACCCCCTATCTACATGAGCGTCCAACAAATGAACGGTTTAGATCATCCAAACAACGTGGCCACCACTGTTTTTTTGGGCTGCATGTGCGTGCATGGCCATCCATCATATAATTTTTCCATACTGTGATAGCCTCAGATGGGTAGACCCAAAGCATCACTATCTGTAGGGACCAACAAACCAAACGCAAATGACCGAAGTACCATCGACATATTCCACGGTGAAAGAAAGTTTTTGATTCCGAGATACGGGGATGTTTCAGTCATTTTCACACGACTTGTAGAGATGGGGAGCTCGGGCATGATTTTGTTCGGAGCCATGTCCGGCGTGAAATGGAAAGAGTGAGAAAATAAGAGGAATGCTCCGACACGAAACTTCTTGGAAGGGAGGTGGAAAAGGAAAATAAAAGTCCGTGTAATCTTGTAAAAAGTATCCACCTTGCAGATAGAGCAGGGACATGACTGTGTGACGTGGACAGGGGAAACACGGTGGAGACAAAAACAATATGCTTAGGTGGGGGCCTTATGAATAATCCTTCTCTTGGACCCCTTGTCTCTCATTTGCACTTACACAAATACTGTCAAGATAAGGATGCTTTGTTCAATCCAAACTCTCTTACATTTTCAATTCTGGTATGATATGTTTCATGCATCGGTGGTGTGTAATTATCAATAGACAATGAATTTATTAGGATCTAATCAGGGGTGCAACTTGGGTCGGGTTAAGATGAATCCTGGCCTAATCCGAAATAGCATTACCCAAATCCTAACCCAACCTGAGCTCTGTGTCAAGGATGGTCACCGACGTATAAATTTCTCAGCCCTTGTATGATCGTCTTCCTTTCTAAATCAGGTCGAGTTGAGTTGGGTTGGGTTAGGGTTAGCCCTTAAGATTTGGAAATGTATGATAAAATTAGAGGACAGAGGTTGGGCTCGAATTTGGTCTGCCCAATGCATCAACCCTAACCCAACATGCAATTAAATTGGCTTAGCTTTTCCAACCCAAGCCAAAATTAGGTTGAGCCCGACACAAGTTGCACACCTACTATGAATCATTTGGGGGGGAAGACGTAAATTGCAAAATTAAAGAAAACGAGAATAGAGCAATTAAGAGAGTAGGGAACTTAGTAACAAGTTTTCCGCTTGTCCATGTGACTTAATTCGAAAATATAAACAATGGGTTTTTTTTTTCTCTAATTAAACTACCTTGACATGCCAAATATAGAAAGAACACTTCTAAAACGGAATTAGGCCTTGATTAACAAATACCATGGCTGAAACGGAGAGAAAAAAAAAAACCTAATTCAAGGGTTGAATTTTCAAACTAAATGCCATTGTAACTAAACCTGTAATGGACGATTGTATGCAACCTTTGATGAACAGAGTCTCCGGCATTATTATGAAAATTTACTTCTTGTTAAGGGGTATTTTGGTCATTTGGTACAGATACTAATGTAAGTCAAATCATGCAGTCCTATTTCTTCTTGTTTACATGTCTCAATCTTTGGTCCCCGTTTTTTAAATGAAAAAGGGGTTCACGTCTTCGTAGCACAGCGAGGTTTTAAATTTCGCTCTCGGTACCTATTTCGGACCCCTCCGAAATTTGGTACTAAGCTTTGAAATTTCAGACCGAAATTCCGAAATTTTGTAACATTTATTCTTATTTTAAAAAAAAATGCAATTTTCTCGAAATTTCGTATTTCGCAAAATATCAAATTTCGGGAAATTTCGGTTTCGGTCCCCACCGAAATCCAAAATTTCGGAAAACCATGTGATAGCAGATCTCAAAGTATTTTAATGCTCATCGTTAATAAACTTGTGATTGTAGTATTGTACCTACTTCCGTAGATGGTGCAGAGGAACGGATAAGCAATTAAAAGGGAATAGAGACTCATGGGTCTATTTCTGTGACCTTGAAGGACAACCGCACTTGTGCCCCGTCCTTGATGTACGCTTGCACATGTATTGTTAGCCTGTGGGCCCCATCTCACCAATAATAAGAAAATGCTATTTGTCTTATGGGAAATGGTATATTCACCCCCTTTTTTTATTTGGGACAGCCAATCTAGTGTAAAAGAATACTCATAAATACCCAAAATAATATCCGTCGGATGATCCTAACCATTTATCAGTAGAGGCTAAGCAAGACCCATTTACGTTCGGGCCCAACAAAGGAATGGTTTGGATCTTTGAAAAAGGTGGGACCCACTGTATATTTAAAAATGTGCATGCAGCTATCTGCCCAGCATAGAGAATACACCAAAAGTAATTCTTAATCCAAAAACTATAAAAGCAAAATCTGGACCGTTCATCCTGTCGCGTGCCATAAACAACAAAATTACATCAAAGAGATCCGATCTACAACTTTAGATCAACAAGACCCGATTTGTGGGGCCCACTTGAAAGGCACCTAACCGTTTTTTTTCTAAATTACTTAACAGAGAATAACTGATTAGGAATAGAATAATCACACGGATGACGTTGAGATATTCGTTTCTATGCAACTTCCATGTGAACCTCCTATACGCAAATTCCGTTATTTCTCCATAAAGACAAGTCTTGCTTCGGGCGTAAGTAGGCACTGTGCACGTGCAGGTACGCCAAGAAAACAGTGGGGCCCACATTTTTGGGTGATCCAAGCCATTCATTTTTTACAACCCGGTCCGTGGAGGTTTCTATACTGTGTTGTCTATTTTAAACCTCCACAAAGCATAGGGTTAGGATAATGCTATGAATAAGTTTTTTTCTCGGGCGCACCCTACGTAAAGAGAACCGAATGAATGGTTTGGATCACCCAAAAAAAAAAAAAAGTGTAATCTACATCAACCCTAACAAATGAATGGTTTGGATCAGCCAAAAAGTGGGTAAACCTTCATGGATCAAAGGGCTAGATTATCCTATTCGGGCACACCTTATCAGCTTCAGGTCCCAAAAATTGAATGGTTTGGATCACCCAAAAAGTGTGGGCCCCACTGTTTTTCTTGGCCATTATGAAGAACACCAGGAGGAGCAAGGAGCAACAATGCTTCCCATTCTTTAGCTTCGTGGTTACTCATTACCTTTTTTTTACACAGTGGCTGATGATTCTCTTTGGATGGTGAGGATTCCTGTTATAGAATTAAGCGGTATAGCCCAACCACCCAACAATTAGCAAAATGCAGATTGTGCGATTCTTCTGTTAAGGACACACCAAATTGACCGTGCCACGTGGGGTGTCAACAGGCAAAATTATCGACGGACAAGGATGCGTCAAATTGACCGTCAATCCTTCCTTGATCAACGCTAATTCCCATGTGATATCTGGGCCCACCACTCTTCAACTCTCTCCCTAAAGTTGCTCGGACTCGCCAATTTAGGGGGAAGTTGGTCGGTCACCTATCTATAAATAAATTATTTTGAATTCTATAAGTTAAAGAAATTAATTAAAAAAATAAATTCCGGCTCGTGTAATAGTTGGGTTTTAAATGTTGGGAAAGTGTAAGGGGAGTGATAAGGGAAGACCCGAGTTTTGTAAGACAATTGAAAAACGAGAAAAAATTTGCCATTAAAAAAAAAATCCATGAAAAATTTGAAGACTTTTTCTTAGACCCAAATATGCCATCGAGAAATTTGTATGTTTTTTTCCTCAATAGGGGTGCTACTTGGCCTGGCTCAACTAGAACTCGATTTGAGCTCGGGTTGGCTTCCTTAGATTGGGTAGGGTTAGGTTGCGAAAAGTCAACCCGATTTAATTCTAGATCGGGTAGGATTGAGGGTCTCAGAAGTACAATCCAACCAAAACTGGACCCTTCCCCTTATTTTTATCATAATTTTCAGATGGCTACTAATATTTGCACTACCACGTTTTGATAGTCACACCAACTCATCTTGTCTTTTATTATTTAAACAGGGGTCAAATGCTATTAAAGTTCCCAAAAAGCTCAAGAAACCAATTAAAAAAGAAAGTACATGCTGAGTTTGTGTAGTTATTAAAACATATATACTAGTGTCTATCGATAATAGCCTTTTCAAAATCTTAGGAGATTTTTTTTTTTTTTTTTGTATCTTTCCTGTGGTTGCCTCTGGCAAATTTGATCGGATTTGGAAAATTGGGTTAGATGGGTTAGGTTATGGTCGAGAGATTTAGAGACAAGTTGGGTTAGGATTAATTCTCCCCTATTCGAGAATCGGATTTGGCCGAGTTAGGGTTGAGGTAATGCTACATTGGGTTGGTTTCAACCCGACCTGACCCAACTGCCCGGCCGAGTTGCACTGTTAGGGAAGAGGGAGGAAAAAAAAAAGAAACACTTGAAATTCCTTTTTCAATAAAATGATTATTTTTAGAAATTCAAATATTTAGATGAAAATTGGATGGACTGTACTTAGAGGAGAAAGACAGAGATTATCTGTCTGTTATCCATTATAAGAAGATACATGGATTACTATTTTCTAGTGGTTGGGAGCAGTCCCACCAATTCTATCTTTTCATTATATAAAGAAGATTGAAATAAAAATAAAGAAGAAAGTGAATTTGGAAGATGGATTTTAGATTTTAGATTTTTAGGTCGGGCCTTTGCTTCCAACCGTTGCAACATTGAGCACATGGCTTGATTCTACTTTCCATCGTGGTAAAAGTAAACTCGCCCCCTTTTCTTCTCTGGGCCACCCCCTTCTAGTCTAAAAAGAGGGTTCTTAATTAACCTACAGCGGGTGGACAGGGGAAAAAATGGGGCGAATATATTTCTTGCCTAAAAGAAAAATAAACAGAATGCAAAAGACAAAAGTCGCAAGGGTGAAATCTTAAATAAATAAAATAAAATACTTTCAACTCGCGTGAGATCGTGCTATGATGGAACCGGTGGTTGATGCATGGAGGCATAATAATATTAATAATAAGCAAAATCATATATTAGCCCCCTTTTCTTATCTGGGACAGCCCCTTGTACGGTCAAAGAGGGGATGTCCGGGGGAAGAAAAGGGGGAGAATATATCACTTACTTGGTTATTTACTTATTTTACACTAGAGGGGGCTGTCCCCGGCAACAAAGGGGCAAATATATAATTTCCCTAATAAAAAAAGTGTAAAAATAAATCCCGAATGTTAAAATCTTTCATTCTAAGATCGAACGGTTGTCGTACGAGGATAAGTGGGCACAGGTGGGGATGAGGTTTAGTTAGTTGAGATGTCAGAGGAGAATGACTTGGGGGGAGTCTCGCACGTGATTGGTCGACAACATTAACACGTGGCAGAAATCATCGTCGGTGCTCGAATCCGTTAGTGGCAGTTAGGGTTAACTTTTTTGGAGGCTCTCTCGTCCGGGGTTAATTAACCTAACCATGGTTGAGAGTTGAGGGTTTGGGAGGGTTGGGCGCTCTATAAAAATGGAGGTTTCAGTGCTGCCTTTTTGACTATTTTCTGTTGCTTATTCATTTTCTTCTCCTTTTCTTTCTCTACACAGAGAGATAGAGCGAGAGAGAGAAAGAGAGAGGGAGAGAGAGAGAGAGATGGCAATGGAGTATTTTACTTTGATCTTTTTTATTGTTTTGCTGTTCGTTGAAGCTCTGGCGAGGAATGGTGGTGAAGGGATGCGAGATCCGAGGTACATTTGTATGTTTTTTTTAATTTAGTTTTTGAAGGTTTCTCAACTAGGATTTTGGTAAGGATATTCTTTGAAAGTTTTCGTAATATGTGGAAGGATTTTAAGGAGTTGAAGAACCGAAGAATAGGAGTTGTTACGGAGTTTCTTTGCTTTCTTTACTTACAGGCATTGGAGTAATTAGGGTTTTGTGATGTTTTAAAGTGTTTTAGCTTTCTCTTGAAGTTTCCTGTTCCAGTTTGTCGAAATGGCGTAAGGTTTCAGCAGAGCAGAGGATTCTTATTTATGAGTTTTTTTTTTTATACTCGATTTAGTTTTTTTCTTCAGTTTCAGCTGGGGATTCAGAAAATTCTACTCGATTTCAGTTTTTTTTTTTTTTTTTTTTTTTCATTTTTCTTCTGTTGTGTTTTGAATTCCAAAGATTTGAGAGTGAGAGAGAGGATTCGCTCCCGTTCTGTTCCAGCATTTGATGTTTTTGCCGTGGTTTTTTAAAATGGAAGCAATTTAAGGATTTTCTTATGTGATTTTGAGGAAATGAGGCAAATCTTGTTACAGAAACAGAGGATTTTCTTCGAGCTTGATTTATGTTAAAGCAGAGAACAGTTTCTTCCAGCTTTTACTATTTTATGCTTCTTCTTCTTTTCGATTTTCTCGCTGTAGATTTTTCTTTGAGGTTTTACATGTTCTTAGGGTTTGCAACTTTGCATTTTCTTTGCAGGATTAGAGAATCAGAACAGAGCTTAAAAGAAGATCCAGAGAAGTTGATGTCGGAAACAGGGCGGTTAGTATCTTCTCTTTTGACTCCTTTCCTCTTTTCTCAGCTTTTTCCATAAAGAAATGCGTTTTGTAACGGTAGTTTTTGGCGGATCCGGACCGTCTAGATTTCTGGTGTGAAATCTGGACGGTTGTGCTGATGCATTGAGTTTCGAGATTCGATGGATGCTTCCTTTCTTTGCTTGGAATAATCTGAACCGTTCAGATCGGGGTCTGAAGATCTGGACCGTTTAATCCTTTACGTCAGTTTCAGTTTCACCTTTCATTTTCAAGAAAGCAGGTTAGGGCAACAGTCAAATTACCCCCCTGACCTGCTTCAGATGTTTGAAGTGAAATGAAATGAAATTAGCAGAGTCCTCCTTTGGTATTTGGAACTGTCCATAATGCCCCTTCCAACAGTCTTTAGTTGTGCTGCTTTGGAAAGAATATGATGACTACCTGAGGTTATTTTAGTCATTTCGTGAATAGCGAGTGAGCGACCACGGTCAACGTAAAAACAGGTTTTTCAAAAGGGGCATTCCCTAGGGTTTGTGTTTCAGTCTATTTCTCGTTCACTGTGTCTCTCTCCGACTTCACTTTTTACGCTTTTACCGGTGCCTCGAGCAGTGTACATATCTCCCTGTCGTCTCCCAATATGAAAAAAATGGAAAGTGATATATTCACCCCCTCTTCTTACCTGGGTCAGCTCTCTTTAGTGTATTTATGACTACCCTTTTACACTACAAGCGGGTGGCCCAAGGAAGAAAAAGGGTCGAATATACAATTCCCCAAAAAAATTCCCAGAACATGGCTCAAATAGAATCCCGACTTCCATTATTCTTTTATCCATTCCATTAAATCGCGAAAAGATCATGAGTCTCATCCAGTTGATTATTCGAACGGCTCAGATGGTCCTGGATCGGATCTATAATCCACAACCGCAAATCTGTTCGAGGTAGTGGAATTACCAAATTGGCCCTCTGCTAAACCGGAAAGAATCAAAGCAAGGCTAGTGTCATGTGGGTGTTTTAGTAATTATGGAACAAAGAATCATCCAGTTGATTAAAAAATAAAAAATAAATAAATTGAGTGCTGTGTGTCTTTTCTATATCTATAATTTGTATCTACATGCTCAAGCGAGAAGAATCTCTACTTTTTCTTAATTCAACAGGGGTTTGTTGCCGTTTTCTATACAATTAACGGAAAGGGTTTTTTGTTGTGTGCAGATCGGAACCAAACCCATGGAAGCACAGTGTGAAGAATCCAGAGGAGGTTGCCTCTACTGTGGCTACGTTAGTCTTCTCTCCCGTGACTTTGTTTTATTCATGGAGTTCATTGTTTATTTTTTGTCATTCATATGTGATATTTTGATTCTCGATTTACTTGGGACTCTGTCTTCGTTTTCTCTTCATAGTCTGGAAAACCAACTAAATAATTCTTCATGAGTAGGTGCCCACTGAAATGGGTTCTGAAAATTCACATGAATTGGGGCCTATGTTACCAATATATTTGTTTCTTTTTTCTCCTCTGCTTCAGTTAATGAAGAAATTCCCACCGGAATTCATATTTCGATTTAAGTATTGGTTACTTTACTTTCTAAAGTACTAATAAACAAGTCTCACTTTAAATTCTTTGATTTGACAGTGATTTGGACTGAACCTTGTACTTGACAAATACGAGTTCCCTGGAGTTTTTCTCTTGCCCAGTTTGTTTTGGATTTTCAGAATTGATTTTGAGACTAAAAATTTATTATTGGGCTCAAAATTACATTTAGACCCAATTTGTTTTGGATTCTGAGAACCGATTGCGATTCCAAAACAATTGTTTCTCAAAATACAAAACGAACAGGGCCTTAATTTTTTAGTCCAATAATCAGTTTCGGACTCACAATCAAGTCTCAAAATCCAAAACAAAGGGCCTTAGTCTTTATGGTCAGCAGGATTCAGGGCAGTCCACTGCCATACTCCTAGGTTCATAACTCTGAGATTGGCCAGGCCCAAAGAATAAGATGTTGGGCTGATGCCCTGTTAATTGTTACTGACAAAGAAGACTGATCCCCTCTTATTCTCTTAAATGTAACTTAGAAAGAACTTAGCAAATGCACCAATTCTTGCAACTGTGTCGAAATTTCCACACTGTTTCCTTTGATGTCTTTATTGATTTATAAAGGTTTCCCTTGCTAATAAATTATAGAAATAAATGTCTTAGGTAACGTAATTACATCCTCAACGAACTCCCTGATTTCTACCAAATTTCTCTTTGCTTTTTTCTATCTTTACCATTAATTTTTCTCTTTCCTTTTTGGGAATTGGTAGGTAAAGGACCTGTCGTTTAGAAATGCATTGCCAACTTTGCATTTATTTCGTACACTGAAATTCCGGGTAAAAAAAAAAGCATTTATTTCAAACACTGTGCTTACCAGTATTTCCAAGAAGATACTCCTCACGAAGCCATTAGGGTTCACCCATATGTACTACTTGAGATCCATGATCCTTTTAATGCCTTCTGTTTCCTTTCTCCACTGTGAAACAACCAATTACTCCAAAAGCGAAATCGTTTAGAGCTGGTGTTATTACTCCAAAAGCTAAATCTGTTAGAGCTGGTGTTATTTAAAACACTCCCTCCATGTGTGACCCCTCTTTTTTTGGGCTGGCCGTACACCTGGATATCCGTGAGGCAATACTTTTATACCATGTGAAACAACCAATTACTCCAAAAGCTTAAGCTGCTAGACTTGGTGTTATTTTATCATTTATACTTCAACATGCACTAATGGTGAAATTTTGTCTTTGGTTTTCAATTGCAAACCATTTCCCATCAATTAATTTGATATGGTTAATTAAGCTTATTATACTACCTGTGATCCATGATCCATTTAATGCCTTATGTTTCTTTTCTCCACTAATATTGAAATCTTGCCTTTGGTTTTCAACTACAGACCTTCTCCCATCAATTAATTAGATATGTTTAATTAAGCTTATTATAACACAATAATACTACCTGTTTGCTCAGGAGCATAACCAACAGCACAGAGAGAAGGAACCTCGGCTATTTCTCCTGTGGCACAGGAAATCCCATTGATGATTGCTGGCGCTGTGACCCCAACTGGCATCTCAACCGCAAGAGGTTAGCCGACTGTGGGATTGGGTTCGGACGCAATGCCATTGGTGGGCGCGACGGAAGCATCTACGTAGTCACAGACCCAGGTGACTACGATGCCATTAACCCTCGACCGGGCACTCTCCGACATGCTGTCATCCAAGAGGAACCTCTCTGGATCATTTTCAAGCGTGATATGGTGATCACCCTCAAGCAGGAACTCATAATGAACAGCTTCAAGACCATTGATGGCCGTGGTGTCAATGTCCATATAGCCAATGGAGCATGCTTAACTATCCAATTTGTTACAAACATCATTATCCATGGCCTTCACATCCACGACTGTAAGCCCACAGGCAATGCCATGGTTCGCAGCTCCCCGAGCCACTATGGGTGGAGGACAATTGCTGATGGTGATGGTGTCTCCATCTTTGGTTCTAGTCATGTGTGGGTCGATCACAACTCCCTCTCCAACTGTGCTGATGGCTTAGTTGATGCTGTCATGGGGTCCACTGCCATCACTATCTCCAACAATTACTTCACCCACCATAATGAGGTACTTCCTCTGGGTGTTTTACACTCAGATCCTTCTCTAAATTACTTACCCCACGTGACTGAATACACAAGTCTTTAAAACTCTGATCTTCAAGTTGTGCATTTGGGTCTTTTCCTTGTCTGATATGGTGAAATTAATATTTCAACAGGTGATGCTGTTGGGTCACAGCGATTCTTATGAGAAAGATCAGGCAATGCAGGTGACCATCGCTTTCAATCATTTTGGTGAAGGTCTGATCCAGAGAATGCCAAGGTACCAAATGCTTATAAGTGTTTTTGTACTTGCTCCCAGTTCATGCCCCCTTAGATGCATGTATTCATAGCTTAATTCAATCTTTAATGCGGAACGAGAAACCTTACCTCCAGCCATGATGATCATATCGCGATCTGACCGTTGAAGATGCTCTGGATGAACACCGTTCATCAATTACTAGAGATATCTTCCAATGTACACAAGTCTGGATGCTCAGATTAATAGAATCTAGGGCTTGCCTTGGTAGATTAGAAACCACCCAAAGAAAACCCTGTTATCACTCTTTGGTACTTTATGTGTGTCGCTCCCATTAAGCAACCACTCTTATTTATTTAGAACTAGAAGATTACGGCTAGGTCTCCACAAGCACTAGAACTTTTTCTTACAATAGACCTTTAATTAGGGGCTAACTTAACCCTAATTGGACTAGGTTGGCAATGTGGGCCACTATTGAAAAACGTTTCCAACAGTTTCTTCTTTGTGACACTACTGATTTGGGGTTGGAAACATGAAGTGAAAATACCATTCCAAAAAAAAAATGAAGTGAAAACACCATTCCAAAAAAAAAAAAAAAACAGAAGAAAAAAAAAAAAATGAAGTGAAAACAAACCACTTTTTTCTTATCTTGAGGCATTACTGATTTGGAGTTGGAAACATGAAGTGAAAACAAAAGGCTGTAGGATTGTCTTGATGCCCATTGTTTTTGCTGTTGCAGGTGTAGACATGGCTACTTCCATGTGGTGAACAATGACTACACTCACTGGGAAATGTATGCCATTGGTGGAAGTGCAAACCCCACCCTCAATAGCCAGGGCAACAGATACCTGGCCCCGGGGAATCCCTTCGCCAAGGAGGTAATAATCTCTTCATTCAATTACCCACCATCAAACTGGATTTGATATTGAATTTCTCCAACATCATCCCAAAATTTCATCCACTGATTTTCTATTTTCATTCAATCACGGATTGGGGCGTACAAACAGGTGACTAAGCGGATAGAGACTGGCACGGGCGTTTGGAAGAATTGGAACTGGAGGTCTGAGGGGGACTTACTTTTGAACGGCGCCTACTTCACTCCCTCCGGTGCCGGAGCTTCGGCCAGCTATGCGCGGGCCTCCAGTCTCGGCGCCAAGTCCTCTTCCATGGTTGGTTCCATTACTTCTGGGGCAGGCGCCCTAGGCTGCCGCCAGGGCGTACCTTGCTAAGCACACTACCCTCCCTCCCCTTTTGACAGTGTACACATTTTTTACACAGTCATCACAACAAATAGACACCCATTATTCCCTATTTTCTTCCCCATTATCTGTCCTCAACCTCGGCCTGCTTCTCTCCATTATAAAACAATTATGAAGTGGGTGCAGAAGCGTTGTTCTTCATTTCTCGCTTCGTATTCCCTCATTTTCCTATTTTTTTCCTGCATTTATCGTCTCTTCTTTTCGCTATAGGATTGAATGATCTTGGGCTTCTCTTTTTTTACTTTTTTTTTTAAAGCTTTGGTGATACATACATAGTTTGAAATGTTGGTATTGTAAACTTAATTATAGAAGCATATATTGCAGGTAAGTGTAAGATGTCCGGTTAATTCCAAAGGAAGCAGTGGTTCTTTATTTACTTCCATTTTACTTTCTCCTTCCTTGTCTTTGTCTTTTGTTTGCTGAGATGAGGACAATGCTTATACTAGAAGGTTTCATATTTGAATTAAGATGTGTTATTGTACAAGTTATGGCATCCACATTGAAATAGTTGAAGTACTCTCTAATTGAGTCAAAAACTGATTATTGGACTCAATTAAATGCAATTTTGAATCAATAGTCAGCTTTGGACTCAAAATCTAAAACAAGCAGGGCATAAGTGGATGATTGTAAACTGGGTTTTCTCTTCAATTTAACCATCCATCTAACAAGCAGCTGATGAGACAACCTAGAATTATCCAATTGGTGATTGTTTTGGGTTTTTGGCTAACCCAAGCTCCACCACATCAACGACCTTTTCATTTTGGATTTTGAGTCCAAAACAGATAATTAGAGTCAAAATACAACTCAACTCAAATCAATTCTTAAAATCCAAAATGAACAGGGCCCAGATGATTCAGATTATTCCGCTTGCTTATCATATACCAATCGCATAAGGGATTGTTAAAACACAAACACAAACTATGCCAATGTAGGCTGTTGACATTTCTACTCTTATTCCCAGGGCCAAACCAAAAGAATGAACAAAATTTAGCAAAACTATTGAGAATCCAGACAAGGCTTTGGTTTTAGAAGAAGACTGTTCAAAAACTTTTTCTGGAGTAACACGTACAACTTGTATTTACAGCCCTATGAAATCAGTTTTCTAAGGAATTCCAATCAAAATCTCCTTACATAGCACCAACATCCACGGTGAGGATATTCTTTGGTAGGTAAGCTAGCTTAAACCCAACACTTGGGACTCATTTTGGATTTTGAGAATCGATTGAGAGTCCAAAACTGATTATTGGATACAAATATACATTTAATTTTAGGTCCAATCATTAATTTTGAACTCACAATCGGTTCTGAAAATCCAAAACAATCAGGGCATTAATATAATTTTAAGTCCAGTCACTCACAATCGGTTCTCAAAATCCAAGACAAACAGGGCATTAATATAATTTTAAGTCCAATCATTAGTTTTGGACTGACAATCGGTTCTCAAAATCCAAAACAAATAGGCCGTTAATCCAATATTCAGTTCTAGGCTCAAAATTGATCCTTAGCTTCTTATGCCCTTCACCTTAACCAAATTAACTACATTGATACTAAACATGATCAAAGAATATCAGTCTAAGGGTACACATGTTTTGTGGCTTAACATTGGAGTATGGGACTTCCCATAATTTATTTCATCACGGTAACTAATCTTCAAAAAATGGACGAAATTCCTATAAAAATGTCTCCCTCGCCAACCAAAGCTCACACGCAGGAAGCTTCCAGGATCAGTTTTCGACTCACAATCGGTTCTGAAAATCCAAGACAAACGAGGCTTAATTGTGGGGATATTCAGGTCTTTGGGAGATAGCTAACCGTGTCAAGGTGATGATATACCTTGTACTTAGCTTCCGACAGTGATTTATTAGCAGAAATAATATGGTACCTGAGTTAGCAAGGCAAAAGGCAGAATTGGTTTCCATTGTGAACAAGCCGTTGTAACCTTTCCCATTCAATGATAAAATGATATGTTATGTGAGGCTTATGAAAGGATATTTCTTTTTTAGCTTATGAAAGGATAGATATAGTTCAGATAATACAAAAGAAATGACGTGTAGATGTTTTAGGATCAAAGGGTTAGGATGGTTGATGCAAGAGATTGTGAGACTCAAAAGATGAATGGTTTGTACCACCAACCTATACATTTTGCCTCCATGTAATTCAGACTTGAAAAACTTGTCACTCTGAATTGATAGCGCTCAATCCTCTATGAAACATGATTTCTGTTCTAGGCGTCCAACTTCAAAGATAATCCTACATTTTCTTTAGGTTTCACTTAGTTTTTCATGAATTAAAGCACTCACCGGTAGCCATCAAAACTGATTGTAACAGACTTGGCTTGGGAGTTGCTATGGTCGGAGTCCTTCCTCACACGTGAGAAATATCTTGTAAGTTGGTTTTATAGAGTTTTGATAGAATGAGAAACACAACTCCTCATCACTTCATTTTTTTAATGGGTAAGAAGGGGTTAGGCAGACCCCTACCAGTATATTAAATAAAGAAAGATGATACGGTAGTAGGAACAAGACCACTGACCAATCCTTAGAACAA
The DNA here is from genome assembly GCF_043159265.1 of Tasmannia lanceolata. NCBI lineage: Eukaryota > Viridiplantae > Streptophyta > Magnoliopsida > Canellales > Winteraceae > Tasmannia > Tasmannia lanceolata. The sequence goes on from NW_027518692.1 coordinate 48,858,560, forward strand.
TGTCTAAGGAAAAAGGCAGAACAAATAGCGTTATGATGCCCTTGAAGACAAACTCAAAACAAGCAAGAGAAAAGATATACACAAGCTGAATTTGTGCCTATGAACTCCTCATCACTCTGGTTCCTCCCTCAAACTACTCTTTGTTTTGGTTTACATCTCTTTCATTCACACAAATAAAGTTAACATCCTTCCTATAACCGTAAGTAACCAACTAGCTCGATCTGGGCTATTGATCTTGCTAAGGGAAAATTGATTTTCGTTTTTTTTCGTTAAAGAGTATTTCGGTATTTTTTTTATGTAGTAATTTTTTCGGTAAAGGCTGGAAAACCTAGATTCACAATATATTTTGATTGAAAAGAATTCCTGATGACAAAGCATTAATCAAGACATTTAACATATAACATTTTTAAAGGCTACAAAATAGGGGTTATTTATGTAGATAAATAGCACTTTGATTTAGATTGTAGTCCTGGGCTCTTCCCTCTTCATAGCACCCAAAAGATTATAAGCCAACTTTTACCCCTGCATATCAAAAAGAAGAATAGAAGAAAACATAAAAACCATGAACCGATGAAAAACCAAGACTCCAGAAATAAGAGAACAACAATCCCTCGCAAAGCCTTTACTCCAGGAATGAAAAACAAAATCTGCAAAAATGAAGAGGCTCTAATAAAACAGAACATGCCTTTGGCAATACAATCCTGAAACATATTCGCCCTGAAGAAAACCATTTTTCGTGGCTCACCTGAAACATATTCGCCCTCGAAAAAAAAAAAAAGTAAAATCTCCACATGACCATGAAAGTGGCTGGGAGAAGTTACATCGATAATATAATACAATGGATTACAATCTTGGCAGCTTCCAAAAACGTTTTGGAAAGAATCCTAAATGGAATAAATACAGTGAATATGCTATAAGGACGTTATGAAATTCTTGGGAAGTGTGGAGGTCGAAGAGACGTAAGTTTTAGGGTTGGGAAGTCAAAAGGTCTAAATGGGATTTTGGAAAGAATCCTAAATGGAATAAATACAATGAATATGCTATAAAGAATTGAAAATCTTAACGCCACATCAGGAATTTAGACGCCACGCAGACTTGAGGGAGGAAGGGGAAGGCTGCCACGTCACCGTGAACAGTGAAACACTGAAACAGCCCTTCTTCCTTCTGATATATAGATATAGATTGCAAATGGGACATTAAGGTAACCTTGGAAGTCATTAATTGTATAATTTCTAAAACCATAATAATCACTATTTGCAAATAATTGTACTTTTTATTCCTGATTCAAAAGTATAGGATAAAGCTTCAAAACAGGATACGCAGTAATATGGAGTTGTCACTCAATGAAGATGGAAAGCAAAACTAAATCCTTTTCAGGTAAGTCTGCCTTCCTAATAACTAAGCTTTTCATGAAAGCTTCTTATTAAAAGACAATTTTAAAAGCACTTCAACAGGAAGATAATGACTTGCATCAAAGAAAACTGAACAAAATCACAAAGAGAGGAACAAACCACGCTCAACCCTACAGACCACATCAAGTACTCTTTGCTCTCTTGATCATGTATTCATGCAAGAAGTGGATAATGGTGCTGGGTTTGATGCCTCTGATTTCCAAATACTTTTCGAAGGCTCCTGGTACGCTTCAAAGAAAAATAAACAAAATCAAATTGAGAACAGAAAGTATGGTCAAGAAATAAAATTAATCTTTAAGAAGTAACAATGACTTACTTGAAGTCGGGTCCTTCATAAAGTACCTCATCCTCAGAAATTGGCTTGACCGGATAAAACATCCCATCAAATGAAATTTTTTCTCGGTAACCTAAACAAGTTAACACCAAATTGGGCAAATAGCCTTTACAAATATAGATGATAAGTCGAAGGTTATACTGCCCGCCCTTTATATCGTCATTGTTCTCATCATCATTGTCATCCTTGCCCTCATCGCCAGTAACAAGATCATCGGGAATACGGAACTTAACAAGGATAGTCTCGCCCTCGTAATGTCTTTTTAGAAATATGAGATGGCCGGGAATATCTTTATCTCCGACTTTAAACCATTCTGGGATCTCAGCCTCATCTTGGGTTTCAAAAGGAAACCCATCTGGGATCTCAGCCACCTGTAGGAAAGAGGAGGAAAAGCACCAAAATGCCTCATTTTTCTCACTAGAAAAGTGGTATAACCAAGAAAACAGTAATCATAAACGATGATATAAAACAATAGCACTTGAATTGCAAATATGTGTAATTTAAGCATTAGACATGTGAGGGAAGAAAAAGGGGAGGCATGTGAGAGAATGAGTGGCTCTTTAAGATATACTAATATTTGATGATTTAAAAGTTTAGTTCTTAAAAAATAAAAACTCTTAAGCAGTGAATAGTAATGCATAAGAAAAAGGCTTGTTTTCTGACACATGCCATATAGCAGAAAATCCGCAAAAGAAGCTTTCACTTGGGGAGATACTACCAATGTGTGTGTGTGTGTGTGCGCGTGTGTGTGTTTGTAATAAATCCAAACCATTCAATCAGTTGAACCAGAATCTATAGATACATAAATTTACTACATTTCAAAATTAACATAAATTTGAGTCCAATAATCAGTTTTGGGGTCACAATAAGTTCTCAAAATACAAAACAAACAAGGCCTACATGCTTACGAGAACCATGTTCTACATCATGCAAAGAAACATGATCGACAAAAACCTAGCATACCTTGTCAAGATATACACACCTGTTTGGTTAGAAATTACATCCATGCAATTGTCGTTTTAAATGACACACATAATCCATATTTTTTTTTAGAATGGTAGCCAAATGTATTAATAAAAGACCAAGATGGTCAGAGTACAATGACACAAAAGAACGACAATATAAAAGTGCAAGAATAAAGTTTCACGGCGGAAGAGAATTACATTAGAAGAAACGCCTTCAATTACTACTCTATTGAGGAAAATTTTCTGAATGAGCTCCAATCCTTGATGCACTGCACGCACTTCTGTTTCCGTAGCATCCGTCCCCCCCGCATACGCCCAAAGAATTTTACCAATCTCGTTTCTTAGAACACCTCCTACTCCAGCGGGACCCGGAGCCTACACACATAATCCATATTATAACATCTATATAACAAAAATGACTCCCCTTGTCCCCATAGTTGTGCTTCAATTCAATAAATTTATGTTATTGCTGGGAAAAAAAATAACAACAATGCCCCTAGTCGAGAAGTTAAGACACTGAAATAACAAATGGTGTTATCACACATTTTACATGCAAGCAATACACATCACAATGCCTTCTATAACATTTTAACAGCGCTAAAATTCAAAATTCCCTTTCGTAGGCTCTTTGGGCATAAGAACCCGCTCTTTGGGCATAAGAACCTGTTCTATGCCGTCTATAAGCTGTAATCAGGGGGACTCCTGGTCCCTCTGCTTTTTCTGTAACTACTTCAGTAAATAATATATTGTCACTTTTCAGAAAGAAAAAAATTCAATATTCCCAAAAATCATACAACACTGAATGCAAGAGAATGATTAGTAATCTTGACTCTGGAGACCACTATGACAGGCTTCAACTTACAAGCTCATCGAACTGGACAAACCAATCGATAAGTGTCGCCAGGATGAGCCATTTTTTGAAATTTGCACGAACTGGATAATCTTAACCATCCAATCAGTGACCTGCAAATGGACACCTAAAATGAAATACGAGCAATGGTCCCCACTGTATAGGCGACACAAGCTCATCAATCAGGATAAGCCAATATGAAACCTCTTCCAACATTAAGAGATTTCGATCCTTCCAACGCTAATTCAACCCATGTACGAAGAACAAAATAGATCAATAAGCATTAAAATTCCTCTAAGAAGCATAGATAGAAATTTGGTATTTCAAAAGGACCTCCACAAATTTCTAGTTATTCGAATCCAAGAACCACCTAAAAACATGAATTTTACAGCTAAATCTAAACAAGAGACAAAGATATATGAAAATAAATATACATATCTCTTTCTCAGAACAAAAGACATAAATCTCTTTGTCAGAACCAAAGACAAATATCTCTTTGACATCAAGGAGGTTTGAACTCAGGACCTTTGCACTGATACCATGTGAAACAACCAGTTACTCCAGTAAATGTCCTATAACTAGAAGCACTTACCAAGAGTTCAATAGAATTTTCAAGAATTTCCAGAAACAATGACATTCAGAAAATCTTGGGGCAGGCTATATAAACATTTCAAGATAATCAATAAAGACGGAAATGGATAGAAAACCTGACATTCTATTTGGTAACCATTTTAAAAGTCTTTGGCTAATATCTGTTCAGTTTCAGCGGAACATCTTAAGAATCAACCGCAAAGATCAGATGGTTATCTACCAAAAATAAACCCACAAAGATAATAGATAAATCGACCTATGTTTCCAGAGCTATTAGCATTTCTCTATGTAATTTCGCCTCATAATTTTTTTTTGGCAGATTGAATGCAAGCTCATATCAAATCATATCAAGGATAAATAAATAGATAAATAAAACGGTGTTAGGCACCTAACCAATACAAAAGTTCTAGAGCTAATGGAATTCGTTAGGCTATGCCCTTTAAACCAGTTTCATATCAGGCTGGGTCCCACCTAGTCCCTACCTAGGCAGACCCCACTCAGGACCGTAAGTAGTCCTTTTTCAAATCAATGAAGGAATCTATCGTAAAAATTGTGTGTTTACATACAAAGGACCCTTCCCTCAAAGTGGTTCGAGAGGCCGATCTTCCCTTTATGAAGCTTAACCACGTTGCGAACCAATTTGTGTTCGTAACAATAGGCCGACTATTCTGGAAGATTTTATATCTCTCTACCTTTTAACTTAATCTGAAAAATCCATATACAAAATTTTTAAGAAAAAATAAATAATTTTGAGAAAACATCATGCTTCAATGAAAGGGCTTCTAATACTCAAGGATCCAAACATCGAGGCGATGTGTTTGAACCAATCTTACTCACCAAAAAAAAAAAAACAATACCCAGAAAGATAATAGACCAATCAACCAATTTATTAGCATTACTCTGCAATTTTTCCTCTCCCCATCATGAGATTTCTAAAAGCTGGTTTTCTTACTTAAAATCCAAGAAACGCTGCCAGTACAGCATGCAGCAGCTTGATCATGAACCCTCTTCTACACTGTTTTCAAACTAAAAACCTGGATTCTAAAATCCGCGTATCCAAATGGCCCCTAATGAGTTCGCTGGAATTCTTCGAATTGAGAGACGAGTATGTAACCAATGGATTCCCCGAAAAGAAAGAGCTCCGAAGGAAGCAAAAGAGGCCAAAAAGTCGGTTATTCTAAGTACCAGTCTAGACCTCAACATAGCCATTGATGAGGGAAAATGAGAAAACCCTCATGAAAAACCAGAAATTACCAAATAAAGAAGCTGACAAAAGACAAAGAATACTGGGAAAAAAAAAAAAATCTCCATCCCATTGTGAGAAGAGCCTTCTGCATTTATAGAAATGTAACCTACAAAGTTATTAACCCAAAACCCTAGAAAATAAAAACCCATTTCTGTTGAAAGGAGATGGGTATTAGAGGATAAAACCCTGGAACCAAATTCTTTTCCATTACATATGACTGAAACAAGTCAAACAAGAAACCCTAGAAGGATATTAATCGAAAATCATGGATTCAGAGTCTCACCTTCACGTGTTGGTCCGATTCCTCGTCACATTTGGCATCAGAGCTTTGATTTCCAAAGAACGAAGAGAAATGAAAGGGGGAAACACTGATTTTTTGGCAAAGCTTTTGAGAGACACTGTTTTGCAGGGGGGTGAAGAGGGTAGACACCTATATTTTTATTTTATTTTTATTTTTTATGACGACACCTAAATATTCTGAGCTACACGTTGCTTACATGCCTTTCAAGGAATGGAGAAAAACATATTAATTATTCAATGTATTTCTTGTATTTCTAAATTTTCAAAAAAAAAAAAAAAAATTCCTTGTATTTCTTGAAGTTTGTTTAGATGGAAGGACTCTCACGAATAATCTAATGGTGGATCATCATCTAATGAATTTGATAGCCTACTTATATCCACAATGCTTGCAAAGGAAATCAGCTGTACCATGAAAAAAGGTTTCAAATGAGAGTGACTAACCATGTCCCAATTATAGTCAGCAACGTAAGATAGGTCAATAAAATGGGGTCACCTTGTTCCAAGGATCTATAATATGTGGGTTGTTGGGTCCTTTGGCAATTGGGTTGGATTAGGGTTGAGAGATTTAAAGGGTGGTTCGGTTAAGGTTGGGGAATTGGATCCTTGGAGTGGGCTAAGGTTAGCCTCAGCGCCTCACTTGCACCCCTAAAATCCATCCTTTCAGGTCATCTGGGTTCATTTTTGTTCCTCCACTGTAATCATACCCCACTCATAATCTTCAACTTGTGAAAAAACTATAAAAAAAAAAAAATTCAGAACCCAACCATCCAGTATATACTTCATCAACTGAATATTTCCAGTTCCTCAACATGTTTTTTTAAAATCCTGGATGACAGCCACAATAAAAAGCAAAAGTGGGGGATAAAACAACAATTCTATACTAGCCGCAGAACTTGAATGAGGATCTAATGAGCGACGGAATTCATCATCTTCTGCAGCCACATCAAGTACTCTTTCCTCTCTTGATCATGTATTCGTGCCAGAAGTAAATAATGGTGCTGGGATTGATGCCTCTGATTTTCAAATACTTTCCGAAAGCTCCCGGTACGCTTCAAAGAAAAATAAATAAAATCAAATTGAGAACAGAAAGTATGGTCAAGAAATAAAATTAATCTTTAAGAAGTAACAATGACTTACTTGAAGTCGGGTCCTTCATAAACTGACTCATCATCAGAAATTGCCTTGAGCGTGAAAAACATCCCATCAAATGAAATTTCTTCTCGATAACCAGTACAAATTAACACCAGATTGGGCATATAGCCTTCACAAATATAGATGATAAGTCGAAGGCTGTGCTGGCCTCCCTTTATATCGTCAATGTTCTCATCATCATCGTCATCTTTACCCTCATAGCCAGTAACAAGATCATCGGGAATACGGACCTTAACTAGGATAGTCTCGCCCTCGTACTCTCTTTTTAGAAATATGGGATGGCCGGGAATATCTTTATCTCCGACTTTAAACCAATCTGGGATCTCAGCCTCATCTTGGAGTTCAAAAGGAAACCAATCTGGGATCTCAGCCTCATCTTGGATTTCAAAAGGAAACCCATCTGGGATCTCAGCCACCTGTAGGAAAGAGGAGGAAAAGCACCAAAATACCTCATTTTTCTCACTAGAAAAGGGGTATAACCAAGAAAACAGTAATCATAAACGATGATATAAACTATTTCAAAAAATAAAATAAACGATGATATAAAACAATAGCGCTTGAATTGCAAAAATGTGAAATTTAAGCATTAGACATGTGAGGGAAGAAAAAGGGGAGGCATATGAGAGAATGAGTGGCTCTTAAGATATACTAATATTTGATGATTTAAAAGTTTAGTTCTTAAAAAATAAAAACTCTTAAGCAGCGAATAGTAATGCATAAGAAAAAGGCTTTGATTCTGACACATGCCATATAGCAGAAAATCCACAAAAGAAGCTTTCACTTGGAGAGATACTAGTAAATTAGTAGTGTGTGTGTGTGTGTAATAATTCCAAACCATTCAATCTCTATAGATACATAAATTTACTACATTTCAAAATTAAACATAAATTTGAGTCCAATAATCAGTTTTGGGGTCACAATCAGTTCTCAAAACACAAAACAAACAAGCCCTACATGCTTACGAGAATCATGTTCGACATCATGCAAAGAAACATGATTGACGAAAACCTAGTATACCTTGTCAAGATATGCACACTTGTTTTGGTTACAAATTACATCCATGCAATTGTCGTTTTAAATGACACACATAATCCTTATTTTTTTTTAGAATGGTAGCGAAATGTATTAATAAAAACCAAGATGGTCAGAGTACAATGAGAAAAAAGAACGACAATATAAAAGTACAAGAATAAAGTTTCACGGCGGAAGAGAATTACATTAGAAGAATCGCATTCAATTAGTACTTTATTGACACAATTTTTCTGGAGGAGCTCCAATCCTTGATGCACTGCACGCACTTCTACTTCTGTAGCATCCGTCCCTCCCGTATACACCCAAAGAATTTTACCAATCTCATTTCTTAGAACACGTCCTACTCCAGCGGGACCCGGAGCCTACACACATAATCCATATTATAACATCCATATAACAAAAATCCCTCCAACTATGGGGACTCCTTGTCCCCATAGTTGTGCTTCAATTCAATAAATTTATGTTATTGCTGGCAGAAAAAATAACAACAATGCCCCTAGTCGAGAAGTTAAGACATTGAAATAACAAATTGTGTTACCACACATTTTACATGCAAGCAATACACATCACAATGCCTTTTATAACATTTTAACAGCGCTAAAATTCAAAATTCCCTTTTGTAAGCTCTTTGGGCATAAGAACCTGTTCTATGCCGTCTATAAGCTGTAATCAGGGGGAATCCCCTCTGCTATTTCTGTAACTACTTCAGTATATAATATATTGTCACTTTACAGAAGAAAAAAATCAAAATTCCCAAAAATCATATAACACTGAATGCAGGAGAATGATTAGTAATCTCGACTCCGGAGACCACTATGACAGGCTTCAACTTAAAAGCTCATCGAACTGGACAAACCAATCGATAATTGTCGCCAGGATGAGCCATTTTTTGAAGTTTGCACGAACTGGATAATCTTAGCCATCCAATCAGTGACCTGCAAATGGACACCTAAAATGAAATACGAGCAATGGTCCCCACTGTATAGGCGACACAAGCTCATCAATAAGGATAAGCCAATATGAAACGTCTTCCAATAAAAGAACCTGTGACCTCATTTATCTTTATGCAGAAGGGGCATGACTGAACAGTATGATAAATTCCAAATTTCAAATATGATTTCCCCAATCTAGGTAGACCTAGGCTCAACTTGCATGCCCAGGTAATATCATTAATAGAGTATCCTTCTACTACCAGCCACCAAGGGAGATACTTAAGACATGAAAACCTTGAAGAAAAGCACATGCTTCGACTTCATTAGAATCAAAAGAGTATATTCTACGTCTCTCAAATGGTTCTGAATCAGTCCACCCACCAGTGGGATAAATGGTTCTTAATCAATCTACCTACCTGTGGGATAAATGGTTCTGAATCAATCCACCTACCAGTGGGGACCCATGTTTCTACTCGAGCTTCCATCAATATTAAGCCAGGCATTTCATCCAGGATTTTTATTTTTTTGGAATGGCGAGAGATTTATTAATGGAAAATAAGAGAAAACATCAACCGAGATGGTCAAAGAACAACATAAAGACAGAAAAATACATGACAACCCCTCAAAGGTGGAGCTGGTCAAAAAACAGTCAAGTACTCAAAACAAGATCTCATTCCATCCAAGTTCTTCCAGTGTAGTTTGGACTCTAATCTCTTCTCCTAGTCTTCTAAGACTGACATACACTTAACAAATAAAACTTGTTCACTCACACACAGCTCTAAACTACTTTCGAGTCATACCCAATGAAATATCATGATCAGCTTTTCAAAATGCAGATGCGGGCCAAAACGTGGCCAAATAAATCCAAGTCGACTCGGCACGGAACGGTCAAGCACTCGAAATACGCAATCGGACGAGTCGATGTAAATGACTTAGAAGGGCAAAATACAGACCCAAACAAAAACTTAGCCAATGTAAATGGGAGTCAACTCGGGCGAGTTGATGATTGAAATAGGGAGATTTGAAACAATGGTCGTGACTTTAATCCTTACATATTTTAAGTAGGAATTATCACTGGAATTTCTGTCATTTTCTCCCCCAAATCCCCATATGAAGGCATGATGACCAAAGGATGCAACCTTTGAACCTCGTAACCACCCTCCAAATTTTCTATTTGTACTGCATGCTTATCTAACTTCCTAGTTTTTTTTAACAATGAAAAGCCAAATAAAAAGTCATTATACTAAAATAGCTTTCTGTTTTGGCATCAACTACTTACTAGTATGACATGTCGTGCGATACATGACGCAACAAAAAAGGAAATGAATTGGGAAAATAGACGTAAATAACAACATTAAGAGATTTCGATCCCTCCAACGCTAATTCAACCCATGTACGAAGAACAAAATAGATCAATAAGCATTAAAATTCCTCTAAGAAGCATAGATAGAAATTTGGTATTTCCAGAGGACCTCCACAAATTTCTAGTTATTCGAATCCAAGAACCACCTAAAAAAATGAAATTTACAGCTAAATATAAACGAGAGACAAAGATATATGAAAATAAATATACATATCTCTTTCTCAGAACAAAAGACATAAATCTCTTTGGCAGAACAAAAGACAAATATCTCTTTGACATCAAGGAGGTTTGAACTCAGGACCTTTGCACTGATAATATGTGAAACAACCAGTTACTCCAAAAGCACAAGCTGTTGGAGAAGGCGTTATTTATTCCATTTCCAACTAACTCCAACTGACTCCAATTTCAAAGATAGTAAAATTTATAAGCAATTGATTCCGATTTCTTTGTTATAAACAATTGAAGCAATTCCTATTTCTTTGTTATAAACAATTGAAGCAAAAAGAAAGTCAAGCTGTGTAATTAGCAAATGTCCTATAACTAGAGGCACTTATCAAGAGTTCAATAGATTTTCAAGAATTTCCAGAAACAATGACATTCAGAAAATCTTGGGGCAGGCTACATAAACATTTCAAGATAATCAATAGAGACGGAAATGGATAGAAAACCTGACATTCTATTTGGTAACCATTTTAAAAGTCTTTGGCCAATATCTGTTCAGTTTCAGAGGAACATCTTAAGAATCAACAGCAAAGATCAGATGGTTCAAGCCTCACAGCCTAGTGGTTGCAACTTAAGGATCCAAAGTCCAAACATCGAGGTGATGGGTTTCAACCAATATAATTATCTACCAAAAAAAAACCACAAAGATAATAGATAAATCAACCTATGTTTCCAGAGCTATTAGCATTACTCTATGTAATTTCCCCTCATAATTTTTTTTGGCAGATTGAATGCAAGCTCATATCAAATCATATCAAGGATAAATAAATAGATAAATGAAACGGTGTTAGGTACCTAACCAATACAAAAGTTCTAGAGCTAATGGAATGCGTTAGGTTATGCCCTTTAAACCAGTTTCATAACAGGCTGGGTCCCACCTAGTCCCCTACCTAAGGAGTCCTTTTTCAAATCAATGAAGAAATCTATCCAGAAAATTGTGTTCTTGCATACAAAGGGCCTTCCCTCGAAGTGGTTCGAGAGGCTGATCATCCCTTTATGAAGCTTAACCACGTTGCGAACCAATTTGTGTTCGTAACAATAGGCCGAACATTCTGGAAGATTTTATATCTCTCTACCTTTTAACTTAATCTGAAAAATCCATAAACAAATTTTTTAAGGAAAATAAACTAATTTTGAGAAAACATCATGTTTCAATGAAAGGGCTTCTAATACTCAAGGATCCAAACATCGAGGTGAGTTTGAACCAATCTTACCCACGCAAAAAATAAAATAAAATACCCACAAAGATAATAGACCAATCAACCTATATATTAGCATTACTCTGCAATTTTTCCTTATAATATTTTTTTTCAGATTTAATGCAAGCTCATATCAAATCGAATGTAAGAACAAATAAATAGATAGATGAAATTTTTTTAAACACATGTTGTTTAATTTGGACTAAATAAAAAGATTTTACATCTCTCTACCATTTTACATAAATGGTAATCTCTCCGAACTCCCGTGGCACGAATAGCCAGAGGAGCTACTACGGAGGAAGCCATTCTTCGAAGGTGAAGAGGGTAGAAAGCCATTTTCAGAGAGAGGTTTTGTGCTTTCAGACAAAGGGTCTTAGGAGCTGAAAAGGTGGGGTTTATGGTCTGGGGGGTTTGGAGGGTTTTAAAGCTTCGGAGGTGAAGAGGGTAGAAAGCCATTTTCAGGGAGAGGCTCTGTGTTTTCGGAGTCCAGACAAAGGGGTTTAGGAGCTGAAAAGGTGAGGCTTATGGTTTGGGGAGGTTTGGGGAGTTTTAATTTTTAAAGCAAAACAGAGAAAATCTCAACCCGGTTTTGTGCATTTCCACTCCCTTTTGCCTGTCTTTTGCCCTTTTGTGTGTCTTTTGTTAGTGTTGTTCTACTAAAAAATTCAATTTGATTCAGGGTAATTTGTCTTAAGTTCTTAATGACTTCAAATTATCTGAAAAACCCACAAAAGACAAAATTATTTGCCCACGTAAATTAACATGATCGTTACTACCGATGTGTTAGCCGACCCCAACTAGCTAGGGACAAAGGCTTTGTTGCGTTGAGTTGAGTTACTACCGATGTGTTAAGGAAGAATGATAAACTAAAGGTGGTGATAAATTTACCCCCTTTTACATGAATTCAACTCGTATTTTTCAAAATGAGCTGTACAGCCCACACCATAGAATGATCCAAACCGCCCATTTAATGGGCCACACCATAAATAGGTTGTGCCCCAAAAATCATTACTATAGGAAGATTTTAACCCTCCAATCTAAAGAGGGACTCGCATTGTGTAAACTTATACAGATCGGACGGTTGGGATCATCCTGTGGAAATGACTTTTGGGGAACAACCTATTTACATTGTGGCCCATCAAATCGACGGATTAGATCATCCTGTGGTGTGGGCTGTACTGCCCATCTTAAAAAATATGGGGGGCGAATTTATCACCGCCCAAACTAAATAGAAGGGCTCACAGTTGAAGATGATTTTATTCGGCTAAGCATGTGTACCCAAAGATTAAAATACAGACTAAAAAATTAATGGAAGTAAGGAAATAAACTAAATCAGAACAATTTTGTGATAGTCAAGGACCTCATCCTAATGGCTCTTAACCTTTTATAAAACCTACCTTTTCAAAATCGTCTTCAACATGATCAGTTTTGGACTCACAATCGGTTCTCAAAATCCAAGAGAAATCGGGTTTAGTCGTAGGGATATTCAAGTACTTGGGAGATAGCTCTGGGTGTTGAGATACCATGTACTTATCTTCCAACAGTGATTTATTGACTAATTAACATAACAGCCAACCCTGAGAAGTACCTAATTTGCACAAATGGCACTGGCAACATCCAGACGTTAGACAATTAATCCAATTGTATAATCAACCTTGAGTTAATTTGGTGGAAGCGGACTCGAACTGCTGAGGGCATAGGTTAAACCACAACCTCTCAGGCTTCTCTGATTGATTCTACTATCTAGGCGAACGATAAACGATAATTCCCATTTACCCAAAGACATCTTATAACTTTCATCGTACTCTTCTCACAATCTCAAACAAAGGTGCTGAGCTAGAATACTATTTTAAAGATTCTTGTGGTTCCTAAGGGTGTGTTCGGCAACTATTCTTTTACGGGATTTTCCCCTTTTTTAGGGGGGAGAATGACAAAAGCCAAAAAAATCTCAAAAATCATGTTCGGCTGCGTGACCCGCTAAGGTCTGTTTCCAAAATTTCTGCTACTTTTTCGACAAAAAACTAGGATTTCTCGAAGCGATAAATAACCGTTTCTAAAATTTCTCATCACTCCGCTTCCGCCCCATTCTTTAGGCGAGAATGAGAAGTGTTGCCGAACATGCCCTGAGGGTCCTTATACGAGAAATCCAACTAAAAAAACCCGCAACTAAAAAATAAGGGTGTCCGCATTAATTGAGATTTTTGTCAAGGATAGTGCTGTGTGGATGTCTTGTATTCTGTCATTATACAACACCCTAACGGATTAATGTGCGCGACACATCCAAATTGAACTGCGCAGTCAATTCACTAGGGGGTGAGGAGGAGCGCCTACAAGGCTTTTTAGAGAAGTGCCCCTTTGGTTTTGTGTAAATAGTACTTCAGCATTTCTTGATGTGGCAGCATTGATATATAAGCCACATATTGGGGTTATAGGTTGTGGTTTTTTTCTTTGAGTTTTACTTTTTGGCTTAAAAGAAGAGTTGTAACCCTGAACCAAAACAATGAAACTCTTCTCATGCGGACATCGGTACACTGCCAAATCATGTAAATTTCATGTTCCCGGGTTTGTTAGGATTTATTTCTTGCATGTCTTCTTGACATTTGCCGCACATCATGTTTGATCCTATTTGAGAGATTAAAGATTTCTCAGTTCTCTACCGATAGACAGTGGAAGAAGGATTTTTCGAAGAACTAGAAACTTTTTTTCTTAATCTTGAAAGTAGCAGGAATAATCTATTAAACTCGGGAAAGTTAGGAATAATATGTTGCCTAAATTAGCAAGGCAAAAGGCAAATTTGCACGGATCTAGGCATCCAACTTTGAAGAAATCATACGAGGGCGACTTGTGGAGAGGACTACCAGTGAAAGAAAAAAAAAGAGTGAAAGCCACTAGAGCTAAGTTGCCACGGAGTGGGCGGCTGGGAAGGGGCGACATGTGGAAATGGCCACCTGAAAAAAGGCAGAGTGAAAGATGTAACAAAGTGGGCCGCCAATGATAGCAGATGCGGAAGCGTGGAGGAATGTTATGGCTCTGAGTAGGGGCCCGCCTAAGTATGGGACTAGGTGGGACCCAGCCTGGTATTGGATGGGTTTAAAGGGCCAAGGGCCTTGCCGAACGCGTTCCATCAGCTCTGGAGCTTTTGGCGTATTGGTAAGGTAACTGACAGTAAAGCACTCACCGGCAACCGTTGAAACCAATCGCGACGGACTTGGCTTGTGAGTTTCTTTGGACGGAGTCCTTCCTCATAAGTGAGAAATCAACGATCACCACTTCCCAGTTCTGCCCACTTCGCAATTCTGTGATGAGACCGATCATTCTTTGTTCTTAGTATACCGTAGATTGCAAGAAAACCCAATAACAATGTCTTTTGATGCATGAGCATGGACCTTATGGATTCTTTTATAGAGTTTTGAGAGAGAGAGAGAGAGAGAGAGAGAGAGAGAGAGTCCTCATCACCCCGATTCCTCCCTCAAATACTCTTTGTTTTAAATCTCTTTTATTTATACCCATATTGGTAACATCCCTTCCTATAACCTTAACTAAACACCAACTACCTATGATATGCACAGCATAAATTCAAACTCGAATCATTCTTTCTCGCGTCGTATGAGGAGAAAACCTCCTATACGTTTCTAGGGGGGGCATTGTTCATCCATATCTATCCCAATGAGCCATCTATCGAATCATTGCGATTGATGTTCGATCCCAAAGAGAAGGAAGATATCTTTGTAAAGTGGGTTTTTACGATCCGATAAAGAATCAAACTTATTCAAGAGTTCCTGATGTGGGCCGTTGATCTAGGCCACAACCACTGTTGAGATCGGCTCCTACAAGGGTTGACTTGGCTAAGTTAGAGCATGTTTGGCTACCCTCAAAATTTTCCCATGAAAAAAAAAAAGGAAAAGAAAACTAAAGCCGGGGTTGCTTTTTGTTAGGTTTTTTGTGTAAAAGATTCATAGCTAAATAGGGTTTTCTTTTTTTCTGGATCCGGACGCCTGAAATCTGTTTTTTTTTTTTTTCATTTATTTTATTTAATTTCTAAACTTTCAATTTTCTATAATTTCTACACATAACGGTATTTCAAGCTATCTTTCCTTTTATCATTTCCGTTTTTTATGTATTCCGTCTCTATTTATTCCCTAATTAACAGCCCAAAATCGTTTCCAAATCTTCTAGCTTTATCCCCTAGGTCTCTAAAAACGTAAAAGCATTTAAGATTTCCTATTAAATATTTCTCTTCAATTTATTGGCGTGGGTAATATGTTATAGGGCGCTTTATTGGCGCTTTTTTAGGCGCACGTACGCAGCGTCGCGATTTCAAACATTCTTGAAAGGTGCCCTTTACACTGAAAAGACACCAGAGGCTCTATAAAAGAGCTAATTTCTATCATTTGAGGAGAGAAACGAATTTGCAATTCCCTTGTGCAATTCTGACAAACTTTAAACACTCTTCTACATTCTTTCAAAATCCCCAAGTATCATACTGTTTTTTCTTTTGTTTACTGTTCTAGATGTTGTTCTTCTGCAGAAACAGTATCTGGAAATTTCTCTAAGGCTTGAAATTTCTGAAAGGCATTTCGGATTTGATTCCGCTAGTTCGAGGCATCATCAAACATTAGTAGGGCTTCCCTACTAAGCTTCATTGTATCTTGGAGGCTATTCGCTGATCCCATTTGCATACTACTGGTGGGGGCGAATCTTGTCTTAAGGAAAGTGATATCACGCCTTGAAGCAACACATTTCTATTCTCACATCACCAACAGTAACCCTCTAATTATACAACAGAAGATGCTTAATATGGATATCTGTGAAACTTATCAAATGACCCCATAACATCAGCAGATGTTAGTTGATCTTATTGAGGCAACAATAGCCAAAAAAAATAAAAGATAATCATTAGAACTTTCTTCACCTAAATCTCTTTTTAGTAACGTTTTCAATTTTGCCGGGTTAAAACTTGAGGGTCAATCCTTTCTTAAAACATTGATATCTTTTTGAACGAGTTATTTGACCGTTGTCGGACGTGGACCGTTATCTCATGTATGGTTATCGGCTTTTGTGGTTTGTGAATTTCACCACAAGTTCAAAACTTTGCAAGAGGCGAGGGGGGGGGGGGAGAATAGGTAAGCTGGGATTGAATCTCCAACCTCACAAGGTTGAAAACCAGAGCCTTTAACCAATTGAGCTAGAGGCTCAATTACATTATGTCCCTCCCTAAATGATTTTAACAGAAAACTTTTTCTTCATGATTTAAAGGGAACTTAACGACCCCTTTATGTTAAGATTGAACACAATTGGTTCCAGCTATCTTTCCAGTGTGTAAATAAACTAGGAATTTTTTAGAAATATTTTGTCCTTTCCAAACTATTCCAAAAAAATTATTGCAATCAAAACAAGGCCTAATTGCTGCTATGCCATTTTGTCCTTTATTAGTAATTAAGCTGGATTGACTCATCCTGTGCGTCCAGTCCCACAACGAATAGATATCTCATCCATTGGATTCAGGCTTTTCTTCAAAAAAAAAAAAGCCTTAAAAAGGCCTCCTTTGGGAAATCTTATAGAGGGCCCACATGATGAACGGTTATGATCATAATATATACATATCCCAAGTATATAGCAGAGAGCACAAAAACATTACCCTTCCTTCCAAGTTTTCGACACAAGTAATATCTCATCAATTTTCAGCGCATTTAATTTTTCTTGCGGTATTTAAAAAGAGTAATCACCATTCACCAATACACAAAAGAGGGGTGTCCAGGGGAAGAAAAGGGGGCACAAAAATTTAACGTCAAGCACAGACATGTGAAATTTTGGAAATGCCACTCAAATAGCAAAAGAGTATAAAACCGTTAGTTCCAAACCGAATCATCTTCTGCAGCCGCATCAAGTACTCTTTGCTCTCTTGATCATGTATTCATGCAATAAGTAAATAATGGTGCTGGGTTTGATGCCTCTGATTTCCAAGTACTTTTCGAAAACTCCCGGTACTCTTCAAAGAAAAATAAACAAAATCAAATTGAGAACAGAAAGTATGGTCAAGAAATAAAATTAATCTTTAAGAAGTAACAATGACTTACTTGAAGTCGGGTCCTTCATAAACTGCCTCGTCATCAGAAATTTGCTTCACCGGAACAAACATCATCCCATCAAATGAAATTTCTTCTCGGCAACCAGTACAAAGTAACACCAAATTGGGCATATAGCCTTCACAGATGTAGATGATAAGTCGAAGGCTATACTGGCCGCCCTTTATATCGTCAGTAACAAGATCATCGGGAATACGGACCTTAACTAGGATAGTCTCGCCCTCGTACTCTCTTTTGAAAAATATGGGATGGCCGGGAAAATCTTCATCGCTGACTTTAAACCATTCTGGGATCTCAGCCTCATCTTGGATTTCAAAAGGAAACCCATCTGGGATCTCAGCCACCTGTAGGAAAGAGGAGGAAAAGCACCAAAATACCTCATTTTTCTCACTAGAAAAGGGGTATAACCAAGAAAACAGTAATCATAAACGATGATATAAAACAATAGCGCTTGAATTGCAAAAATGTGAAATTTAAGCATTAGACATGTGAGGGAAGAAAAAGGGGAGGCATATGAGAGAATGAGTGGCTCTTAAGATATACTAATATTTGATGATTTAAAAGTTTAGTTCTTAAAAAATAAAAACTCTTAAGCAGCGAATAGTAATGCATAAGAAAAAGGCTTTGATTCTGACACATGCCATATAGCAGAAAATCCACAAAAGAAGCTTTCACTTGGGGAGATACTAGTAAATTAGTAATGTGTGTGTGTGTGTGATAATTCCAAACCATTCAATCAGTTGAACCAGAATCTATAGATACATAAATTTACTACATTTCAAAATTAAACATAAATTTGAGTCCAATAATCAGTTTTGGGGTCACAATCAGTTCTCAAAATACAAAACAAACAAGCCCTACATGCTTACGAGAACCATGTTCGACATCATGCAAAGAAACATGATCGACAAAAACCTAGCATACCTCGTCAAGATATACACACCTGTTTTGGTTACAAATTACATCCGTGCAATTGTCGTTTTAAATGACACACATAATCCATATTATAACATCCTTATAACAAAAATGCCTCCAACTATGGGGACTCCTTGTCCCCATAGTTGTGCTTCAATTCAATAAATTTATGTTATTGCTGGGAAAAAAAATAACAACAATGCCCCTAGTCGAGAAGTTAAGACACTGAAATAACAAATGGTGTTATCACACATTTTACATGCAAGCAATACACATCACAATGCCTTCTATAACATTTTAACAGCGCTAAAATTCAAAATTCCCTTTTGTAGGCTCTTTGGGCATAAGAACCTGTTCTATGCCGTCTATAAGCTGTAATCAAGGGGCACTCCTGGTCCCCTCTGCTTTTTCTGTAACTACTTCAGTATACAATATATTGTAACTTTTCAGGAAAAAAAATCAAAATTCCGAAAAATCATATAACATTGAATGCAAGAGAATGATTAGTAATCTTGACTCCGGAGACCACTATGACAGGCTTCAACTTACAAGCTCATCGAACTGGACAAACCAATCGATAAGTGTCGCCAGGTTGAGCCAATTTTTGAAATTTGCAGGAACTGGATAATCTTAACCATCCAATCAGTGACCTGCAAATGGACACACCTAAAACGAAATACGAGCAATGGTCCCCACTGTATAGGCGACACAAGCTCATCAATCAGGATAAGCCAATATGAAACCTCTTCCAACATTAAGAGATTTCGATCGCTCCAACATACAGATTGAATGCAAGCTCATATCAAATCGAATGTGAGAACAAATAAATAGATGGATGAAAAAATTTTAAACACATGTTGCATTTGATCTGGACTAAATAGAAAGATTTTACATCTATCTACCTTTTTAACTTAATCTAGGAAATCACTAAACAAATGTTTTAAGGAAAAATAAATAATTTTAGGGAAAAAATCATGTTTCAGTGAAAGGGTTTCTAATACCCTTAGGCCCTGTTTGGATCACAAGAATTTTCTACAAAAGTTAGGAAAAGAAAAACTTTTCAAAAAAATTAATACTTTTCTATTGTTTGATTACAAATGGAAAAGTAACTAGAACCACAACAGTTGAAATTTTATTATTTGGGATCTTCAGTTTATAATGATATCCCATTAAAAAATCTCTAAATTGTGGACATACAAAAATTCTCCTAAGAAAAAATCTTCCAAAATTTTTTTTATCCTGCAATCCAAACAAGGCCTTAAAAAATATAAAACTAACACAATGAGACAGAGGAACCCAGATTTCTTCTAAAACCCAAAATTTCTCTACAACTACTACTAACAAGAAGAAGAAAACACAGAAATCTAGATATAGAAGCATGGGGTTTCCATAAACATAAAACTAAAACAAAGAAACAGAAGAACCCAGATTTCTTCTAGCACCCAAAATTTCTCTACAACTACTAACAGGAAAAGAAAACACAGAAATCTAAATATAGAAACATGGGGTTTCCATAAACATAAAACTAAAAAAATAGAAGCAGAAGAACCCAGATTTGGGTTTCCATAAACATAAAACTAAAAAAATAGAAGCATAAGAACCAAGATTTTTTGTAATCACCCAAACTTCTCAATAACTAATAAGAGGAAGAAAACAGAGAAATCTAAATATAGAAACATGAGGTCTCCATAAATGTATTCAGAGTCTTCTCACCTTCACATAATCGTCCGACTCGATCTCTAAATCGATGGGATGCGAAAGCTTGGCATCAGAGCTATGGTTTGCAACGAGCAAAGGGAAATGAGGGGGGGAAACAGTAGTTTTTTTGTAAACCTTGTGAGAGAGGATGTTTTGCAAGGGGGAAAAAAGGGTACAATGGTAATCTCTCCGAACTCCCATGGCACGAATAGCCAGAGGAGCTACTACGGAGGAAGCCATTCTTCGGAGGTGAAGAGGGTAGAAAGCCATTTTCAGAGAGAGGTTTTGTGTTTTCAGAGAAAGGGGTTTAGGAGCTGAAAAGGTGGGGTTTATGGTTTGAGGGGTTTGAGGGGTTTGGAGGGTTTTAAAGCTTCGGAGGTGAAGAGGGTAGAAAGCCATTTTCAGAGAGCGAGAGAGGTTTTAGGGTTTTAGGAGCTGAAACGGTGGGGTTTATGGTTTGCTGGGTTTGGAGGGTTTTAAAGCAAAACAGAGAAAATCCCAAACCCGATTTGTGCAGTTCCACTCCCTTTTGTTTGTCTTTTGTTAGTGTTGTTCTTCTCAAAAATTCAATTTGATTAAAGGGTGATTTTTTTTTTTATGGGTAATTAAAGGGTGATTTGTCTCCAGTATTGGAGAAGCAGAGGGGAATTTCTGAAAACCCACAAAAGACAAAATTATTTGCCCGCGTAGATTAACAGGATAATGTAGAATGAAGTGATAAATTCACCCCCTTTTATGATGAATTCAACCCGCATGTTTCAACATGGTACAGCCCACACCATAGGATGATCCAAACTGCCCATTTGATGGGCCACGCCATATATAGGTTGTGCCCCAAAAAAATTACTATAGGATGATTCTAACCCTCTCCAATCTAAAGAGGGACTCACATTATGGAAACTTATATAGAACGGACAGTTAGGATTGTGGAAACTTATATAGATCGACGGTTAGGATTACCTGTGGCAATTGTTTTTGGGGCGCAACCTATTTACATTGTGGCCCATCAAATGGAGTGTTTGGATCATCCTATGGGGTGTAGGCTTTACTGTCCATCTTAAAAAATATGGGGGGTGAATTTATCCCCGCCCTAAACTAAATAGAAGGGCTCACAGTTGAAGATGATTTTATTCGACTTCCAGCATGCGTACCCAAAGATTAAAATACAGACTAAAAAACCACTGGAATTAAGAAACTAAAATAAATCAGAACAATTTTGTGATGATCAAAGATCTCTCGTCCTAGTGGCTTTTAACCTTTTATATAGCCTTCCTCTAGAAAATCGCCTTCAACTTGATCAGTTTTGGACTCGCAATCGGTTCTCAAAATCCAAGAGAAATTGGGTTTAATCGTAGGGTATTCAAGTGCTTGGGAGATAGCACTGGGTGATGAGATACCATGTACTTATCTTCCAACAGTGATTTATTGACTAATTAACATAACATAAAAGCCAACCATGAGAAGTACCTAATTTGCACGAATGGCACTGGCAACATCCAGACTTTAGATAACTAATCCAATTGTAAAATCAACCTTGAGCTAATTTGGTGGCAGCGGACTTGAACCGCTGATAATTAATCCAATTGTAAAATCAACCATAGGTTCTCAGGCTTCTCTGACTGATTCTACTCTCGAGGCGAACGGTAAACGATAATTCCCATTTACGCAAACACATTTTATAACATTCATCGTACTCTTCTCTTCAAGCAGCAATTCTTCTCACAATCTCAGAAAGGTGCTGAGCTAGAATTCTATTTTAAAGATTCTTGTGGTTCCTAAGGGTCCTTGTATGATAAATCCAACTAAAAAAACTCGCAACACAAAAAATAAGAGTGCCTGCATTAATCGAGATTTTTTATCAAGGATAGTGTTGTGTGGATGTCTTGTATTCTGGCATCATACAACACCCTAACGGATTAATGTGCGCGACACAAATCCAAATTGAACTGCGCAGTCAATTCCCTAGGGGGTGAGGAGGAGCGCCTACAAGGTTTTTTAGAGCAGTGCCCCTTCAGTTTGTAAATAGTACTCCAATATTTTTTGATGTAGCAGCATTGATATATGAGCCACATATGGGGGTTATATGTTGTGGGTTTTTTCTTTGAGTTTTACTTTTTGGCTTAGAAGAAGAGTTGTAACCCTAAACCAGAACAGTGAAACTCTTCTCATGTGGACATCGGTACACTGCCAAATCAAGTAAATTTTGTGTTTCCGTGTTTGTTAGAATTTATTTCTCGCAACTCTACTTGACATTTGCCGCACATCATGTTTGATCCTATTTGAGAGATTAAAGATTTCTCAGTTTTTTTTTTTTTTTTTTTTCCATTTCAAAAAACGATTTCTCAGCTCTCTGCAGATAGACATTGGAAGAAGGATTTTTCGAAGAACTAGAAACTTTTTTCTTAATCTCGAAAGTAGTTGGAATAATCTATTAAACTCGATAAAGTAAGGGAGGAATAATATGTTGCCTGAATTAGCAAGGCAAAAGGCAAATTTACATGGATCTAGGCATCTAACTTTGAAGAAATCATACAATCAATGTAGTTTTCAATCAGTTTTTCAAATGAACATATGTATGTGACGGGCCTGTCTACGTATGAGACTAGGTGGGACCCAGCCTAGTGAAGGACATGTTTAAAGGGCCTTGCCTAACATTGAGCTTTTGATGTATTTGTAAGGTACCTAACATGGTATCAGAGCAGCCATCATGTCCCGTGTTCGAGCCACATAAGGGGCGACTTGTGAAGAGGACTACGCAGTGGAAAAGATTCAGAGTGAAAGCCGCTAGACCGATGTTGCCACGGAGTGGGGTGCTGGGGAAAGGGAGACATGTGGAAAGGGCTGCCTGAAAAAAGGTAGAGTGAAAGCTGCAACTAAGTGGGCCGCCAATGATAGCGGATGCGGAAGCGTGGTGGAATGTTATGATCCTGAGTGGGGGCCCGCCTAAGTATGGGACTAAGTGGAACCGAGCCTAGTATTGGACGGGTTTAAAGGGCCAAGGACCTTGTCGAACGCGTTCCATTAGCCCTAGAGCTTTTGGCGTATTGGTGAGGTAACTAACAGTAAAGCCCTCACCGGCAGCCGTTGAAACCGATCGTGACGGACTTTGCTTGCGAGTTTCTTTGGACTGAGTCCTTCCTCATAAGTGAGAAATCAACTATCACCACTCTTCAGTTCTACCCACTTCGCAATTCTCAGTGATGAGGGATGAGACAGATCATTCTTTGCTCTTGGTATGCTGTAGATTGCAAGAAAACCCAATAACAATGTCTTTTGAGTCATGCATGAGCAGGGACCTTATGGATTATTTTATAGAGTTTTGAGAGAGAGGGAGAGAGAGAGAGTCCTCATCACCCCGGTTCCTCTCTCAAACGACTCTTAATTTGTTTTACATCTCTTTCATTTACACCCTTATGGTTAACATCCCTTCCTATAACCTTAATTAAACACCAACTACCTCGATGTGGGCCGTTGATCTTGGCCACAACCAGTGTTGAAATCGGCTCCTAAGAGGGTTGACTTAGCTAAGTTAGAGCATGTTTGGCTACCCTCAAAATTTTCCCAACAAAAAAAAAAAAGGAAACGAAAACTAGAGCCTGGGTAGCTTTTTTTAAGGTTTTTTGTGTAAAAGATTCATAGCTAAATAGGGTTTTCATTTTTTTATGGATCCGCACGACTGAAATTTGTTATTTTCCATTTATTTTTATTTAATTTCTAAACTTTCAATTTTCTATGATGTGGGGTCTATCTAAGCATCTGTAGAATCCAAGAAAATGGTGGACCCAAACCTACTCATTACTTCTAATTGCTATAAAAGGGTGATGAATTGGCCTCCACTTTGATTATACTTATTCCCTACCATTTTTGGCTTTTTCCCACCTTTTCAACTTTATATTCTCTTTTAGTTATTTAATCTTAATTGTATTCTCTTTTAGTTTTCATATAACGATCACTCTCCGGAATTAGTTACTGTTAGGCTGTGTTTGATTCCAATGAGTTGATATATGACAAAAAAAGTACCTATATGGAGGGAAGCTGTGTAGGGCCACTTTTATGGCGAATCACATATTTGACATTAAAATGCATATGAATTCACCTTTTATATTTATTTTAAGGGAAATGTTATCAGCACTACTGTATTTTGATGAGGGCACTCCTCACTTTATTAAAAGTACAGTATGGCCCGCACCATAGGATGATCCAAACCGTCCATTAGATGGGCCACAGCCTAAATAGGTTGCGCCCTCAAAATTATTTTCATAGGTTCATCGTAACCCTCCGATCTAAAGAGGGTTAGGATCAACCCTCTAACATTCAGATCGGAGGGTTAGGATCAACCTATGGAAGTGATTTTTGAGGCACAACCTATTTAGGCTGTGGCTCATTTAATGGACGGTTTGGATCACCCTATGGTGCGAGCCATACCGTACTTTTAATAAAGTGAGGAGTGCCCTCATCAAAATACAGTAGTGCTGATAACACTTCCCTATTTTAATAATATTTAAAACTTTATTGATTTTATTAAAATTGAACTGATATATCCCTCTTGCAGGTTTGTTTTTCTTATTAAGTAATTAAGGAAAATAATATTGCCACGCACTTGTTCTGGTCTTCTGCCATATCTAATATTTTAACTATTTTCTGTTGCAATTAATAGAATTCATTAAAAGTTTTACAAAATCAAAAGAAAATTTCAACTTAGAGGAATCATTTCTAGAACATTACGAATAGCGGTGGCAATGGTTCGGTTTCGGTTCGGTTTGACCCCCAAACCGAACCAAACCGAAATTTGAATCGGTTTGGTTTTACCAAACCAAAACCGAACCAAAACTGAATTTTCGGTTAGGTTTCGGTTCGGTTCCGCCAATTTTGCCACCCTTTACTCATAATAATTGCAAATATTCGGTTTTGGTTCGGTTTGATACCCAAACTGAACCAAACCGAAATTTGAATCGATTTGGTTTAACCAAACCGAAACCGAATTTTCGGTTCGGTTTCGGCTCGGTTCCGGTTCGGTTCGGCCAATTTTGCCACCCCTAATTACGAATTTATATTCGAGAAAGGGAGATGAAAAATGAGCCCCCCCCTATCTTACCAAAGCACCCCTATTGAGTATATATATGACCTCTCTTTTAAAAATCCAAATACCATAACGTTTCCATATATTTTTTTCCTCCAACAATAAGCTTTCATTAGATTGAAGATAGAAAATGCTTAATATGGAAATTTGTGAAACTTATAAAATGATCCCACAATATCAGCGGATGTCAGTTGATCTCAATGAAGGCGACTCTCTCACCACTAATAATATTCTGAGCTATAGGGTGCTTTCTTGGATTCTGAGATATGCGTTTCTTTCATGGAATGGAAGCTGTTAAAGCCAAAAAAAAAAGAAGAAGAAGAAAATCATCGGAAGCTTCTTCACCTTGATCTCTTTATTAGTAACGTATTCAATTTTGCCTGGTTGAAACTTGTAAGAGGGTCGATCCTTTGTTAAAACATTGTCACAAAGTATACATGATATCTTTTTGAACGAGTCATTTGACCGTTGTTGGACGTGGACCGTTATCTCATGTATGGCTATCGGGTTGTTGTTTGTGACTCTCACCACAAGTTCAAAACTTTGCAAATTATTATTATTATTAGGTAAGCTGGGATTGAACCTCCTACCTCACAAGGTTGAAAACCAGAGCCTTTAACCAATTGAGCTAGAGGCTCAATCCCCCATCCTGCATGTTCAGTCCCACAACGAATGGATATCTCATCCATTGGATTGAGGCTTTGTTTGAGAAAGCTTATAGAGGGGGCCCACATGATGAACGGTTATGATCATCACATATGCATATCTCAGGATACAGCAGAGTGCGCAAGAGCATGCCTCTCCCTTCCAAGTTTCCGACACAAGTAATTTCACATCAAATTTCAGCGCATTTAATTTTTCTTGCGGCCGAGATAGACCAAAAGCAACGCTTTACAACGAAATCCCCGTTGTTTTCTGGCATTTAAAAAGAGTAGTCACCAAGTCACCAATACACTAAAGAGGGGTGTCCAGAGGAAGAAAAGGGGGCACAATATACCACTTCTGTGATTCAAGCGATTCAACTTGAACACGTTCTGTAAGAAAACTGAATGTTTTTTACCCTTTTGAATGACGATAAAGCCTACCATTTTACCAGCAGTTACGAAAACCAATTTCGTATCTTTCCCTTTTAATAAATAACTTTCTTCTATAATAAACTTACCAGCAATTTCCAGGCTCGCACACATGAGAGCCTCCGAATCTTAGATTCTAGGGTTTCGAATTCCAAAAAAGGGAAGTTTGCACAGATCTGGATCTAGGAAGGACTGATCGACGAGGAGAAAGAAGGTTTTTTAAGGTTTTAATGGCGGAATCGTCGCAGGATCGTCAGGACGATTCTACTGATCCTGCGAGTGTTAAGTTGGATGTTGAAATTGTTGAAGGAATTGGTGAATCGGAGACCAGAGGTGAGTGCAGTTCTGGTGATGGTCATGAAACTTTGCGGAATCCTGTGGAGGAGGCCGGTGGGAAGAATCCGGTGGAGGCGGAGGAGGCCGGCGGGAAGAATTCCGGCGAAGGCGAGGGGAACTCTTCAGGTTCGTAAATTTGTTCAATTGAGTTTTTTTTTTTTTTTTTTTGGAAATCACTTTGTTGATGTAAATAAATCGGAATTGTGTGAGATCTTTCTGATAAGGCACTACCGAAACTTCCAACTGATGTTGATAATTTTCGCAATTCTTTATACTAATTCTACCCTAATTAATTCTTTAATTCAATCATATTAGTACTTCCAAAATCAAGAGACATATAATTCTACTGATCTTGCTAGTGTTATATTGGATTTGGAAATTTGTTGAAGGAATTGGTGAATCTGAGAGCAGAGGTGAGTGTAGTTCTGGAGATGGTGATGAAACTTTGCGGAATCCGGTGGTGGAAGTGGAGGAGGAGGCCGGTGGGAAGAATCCGGTGGAGGCGGACGAAGCCGGCGGGAAGAATCCCGGCGAAGGCGAGGGGAACTCTTCAGGTTCGTAAATTTGCTCAATTGAGTTTTTTTAGGAAATCTGTTTGTTGATGAAAATAAATCTGAATAAGTAATTGTGTGAGATCTTTCTGATAAGGCAGTACCTAAACTTTCAACTGATGTTGATAATTTTCACAATTCTTTATACTAATTCTACCCTAATTAATTATTTAATTCAATCATATAATTAGTCCTTAAATCAAGCGATATATAATTATTTTCTAAATCAAGCAATTACATTGGTACCTGACACGTGCACTTTGTGTTTTACGTGTCTGCGGATGGAGTTTCTCTGAGTTTACTGTTATTTGTGATGTGGCATACCACGTAATGAGAGGTGTGAGAATTTTAGGAGTTGTGGAGAGTTGGTGTCAGTTGAGTCTCTGTTTTAATTGGGTCTTAGTGTTAGTGTAATAGTGGAGTCGTGGGTTGAGTTATGGAGTCATGGGTTGAATGGTTGTGGTAACCATTGGATGATGCTCTTGTATTTATTGGCATAGTGAAGAGGAGTAGATTTGCACAACCAAAATTCCTTATTAAGGATTGGAGGTTTCGGATTTCCCTCGAAGTAAATCCAACTCTTTCTCTTCTTCTCTTTGAGCTCATAAAATATGACATATAGATAGTTTAGGAAAGTTCCTAACACTTTCAGTTCTTGCAGAAATGATTTTTTTATATTGGCGATGAAGCGTTTACTCTGTTGCTGATTAGACATGCATTAGATTATCTTTCTCAATTGTTCAAAGTAGAGGAATTAACTGAAATATTTGGTTACGAATAATAGCTCGGTCACGTTGCTTGATCTTATATCTGTGATTATGAACTGTTTATAGGTATACTAATTCGTAAAGAGTAGAAAAAGGCTAGGAGAAAATGGTAAATCTCGAGACTGGAAACTGTATTAAATGCTTCAATTAATTAACACTATGCTAACTGAATTTTTTAACTAAAAGTTCTAAAGCAAAATTATGCTTTCTGCATTTCATATTTTCTCTTATTCTTCTCTTTTATTTTTGAGTAAAATGAAAAATTAACACCATATCATTTGATTTACCAGTTTTTGGTTAGACCTAATGATTTTTGATCTCGGGTTTTTTATCCTCAAATTTTCTAATTCCGATGAAGTATGAAAACATTTCCCTCCATACTCAATGTGATCACAGTACTATTATTCTTCTCGTCTGGCCATCTAACTTTGTTAAATTCATCTACAATGTACCAAGATGTGTTTAACAACCTTAAAAGGCTGCATGGAAAATAGGTTGTTCTGTTAATTCTCAATATCTTAAGAGAAAAAGATGCCGCAAAAGTCCTGGTATGTAAGCCAAGAGGAAGGGTGGATTGGGAATTGGAAGACTGAGGGAGATGAACTGAGCATTACTTGGTAAATGGCTATGGAGATTCAGCGAAGAGGAAAATAGTATATGATTTTCAGGAAGTACAATGTACGATGAAGCGGTTTGTTGCCACAAAAAGGCTGGCAAAGGGTATGCTATCAGGTAGTAAGCATTTGATGAGCTATCAATGGTATTATGACCAATGATTTCTTACCTGGTATTAGGTATCGAGTGGGAAGGGTGATCATATTGTTTTTTGGAAGATGTATGGTGCTCTGGGATTCCCCTTAAAGCAGTATTCCCCACTCAATTCAGACTCGCATATTATAAAGAGGCATTATTTTTTAATTCATATACCCATAATGAAGATGGTATCATTTGGACTCCCTCTTTCAAGGCATTTTTTGCATTGGGAGGTTGGTCAGGGAGCAGCATTTATGGAAACATTGGACAGAATTGAATGAATAGAAGAATATGGGCAAGGTCTACAAGAGGGAACTTCTCAGTTAAGTCAATGTGCTGAGACCTCAAATCAGCACAAATTATGGTCCATTCTTGCCCCATCATAAGTTATTCCATTTTGTTGGACAGCAGGGTTAGATATGATCCTCACAATAGATCACCTTATTAGCTGGCAGCAAGTCATTCAGAATGTCTGTGCAATGTGCTCATCAGCTGAAGGATCATTAAGCAATTCATTCCTACTCTGTTCCGTAGCGCTAGTATATTATTTTTTGAATGTTTAGTTGGTCCTGGGTGCGGCCAAAGTTCAGTAATGCACTCATATCAGCGTGGGTGGCTACTTCTTGGTCAGAAGCTTATTCCTTTTCAGTTTTGTGGACTGTGTGTGGAAGGAGAGGAATGGTTTGATATTCAGAGGCAAAGCTACAAGTACATAAACTTTGACAACGTTGGTTCTAAGTAGGATGGTGGAATGAGCCCTCTTCTAAGTTTAGCAAGGGCCGCAGCTGTTGATGGTTCTGAGAAATGAAAGTATTACCTGTTCAGCACAGAACCAATAAGGTTAATAGTGCCTAGATGGAAGTCCGTCTTCGAGAAGCATTAAGATGAACTTTGATGGCTCAAGTTTGGGCAAGCACAGGTCCATCTGGTTTTGAGGGGACATTGAGGGGCTGTTTGGATACGTGGATTTTAGAATCCAGGTGTTTTAGTTTGAAAGCAGTGTAAAATTCTCGATTTTACAAGCCATTATCCTGGATTTGAAGTAAGAAATTCAGGTTTTAGAAATCTCTCCCCAATCCTGATATTTCTAAAACCTGGAATCACGGGACGATCTCATACTCTCTCGCTCGACGGAAAGAAGGGCGAGAAATCAGAAAACGATGGACGGTCTCCTTCTTCTCTCGTCTCCCATCCTGGATTTTGAGGAAAATCTAGGATTCTAAAATCCATGTATCCAAACAGCCCCTAAGAGATGGTAACAGTGTAGTCACACTTACATTTACAGCCCCGGTAGGAGAAAAGAGATATTTGGAAGCGGAGCTCATGGCTTTGACGCAGGGGATCAAACTCTTCATTTCATTGAAGAGGATTCCCTCTATGTAATTAAATGGATCAGATTGGAGGAGGCTGTACATGGAGTCTTGCGGATGTTTTTGGGGAAGTGCTAGACTGTCTAGCCAGTCGTCGGCTGAATTTTGTTCATGACGTAAAGAGTGAATGCAGAAGAAGACATCTTATCCAAAGAGGGGGGTCAAGAGTCCATCCCCTGTCATAATGGACCTCTTGCCATTATAGGCTTTTTGCTTTGTTTTTTCTGCTATGGTTTTTGCATTCTGATCATCTCAACCGGGATTCTCTTTTCCTCTTTTCATTAATAAAATTCTTGCTATCATTAAAAAATCACTTTCTCCTTTAAAATTAAGACACTTATTGAATAGTAAAAATCTAAATTATATGATCGTTATGTTTAATAATGTCTGTTTTATTGCATACATTGCATCACTTGATTTCTTAGTAGTTACAAGTCTCTTTAATGTTTTAGACTTTTAGTGATTAACTATATTGACTTTTCCTTTTCATGTTACATGTCTTATAGCCCTCCAGCGTCCTTTTTGAACCATGCAATATTTATTAATTGGATGTTTAATAATTCTATTTTCTACTATTTTGCAACACATGCTGGATTCTTTCTGTATGTGGATAATATTCATCCTGGCTGGAGAAGAGAAACTAAGCTGGCATGTGTTAAATATTGGTTCTATTCTCGTGTACACATTCTTATCTTAAATAGGCAATCTGTAAGACATATTACAATGCACATGGTCAGTAATAGCTTTTGGCATGTCTGGTGTCCACAAAAACTAATTTTTCATGGCACTTCTGTATTTTCTTTGTTTAGGGGTGATAGATAGGAGGCTGCCTAGAGCGAATACTCTGCCTGGGGACAAAATAAATCCTGAAAAAGCAGATTCATCCACAAGTCACCTTAATCTGGAAAGATCGAAAACTGACAAGCGAAGACCTAACATTATACTTGGTGATCAAGCAGCGCAAATCTTCGATGACAAGATTTCTGATCGAAAGAAGGTGCACCTTTGGGATTTTTTTGTGAAATTATTTCTGATGCAATATATTTTCTATTCGACAGAAGTTGGTGGTTTACATTATTTTAGATTTTATGAATGTATTGTTCTCATGTATGAATTTTTCATTATCCTAAAATTGTTTTGGTTTCATGACGTGTATCTGGTTGAAGCTTATGTTTGTGTTCAACTAGATATTTAATCCTGTTAAATTCATGTTGGATCTGATGTTTTTCAGGCTATGACTTGTTTGCACAGTTCTGGTTCATCTAAAAAGCTATGCTTAGTGTGTTTGGAAATGAAGTACGCTATTGGCTTCTTGTATTCATACTAGTGGAAGAGGGAGGTTATATGCATTATACCATGTGGAACACGCTCAAAAGAAGCCAAAGTTTTCTAGTTGATTATGCACTCACTTTCTCTCCCGTCAATCTTAAAGATGGACATGTTTATCAGTACCAGCATGGTTTTAAATATCCACTAAAACAGATACGAAATGACCAAAATGTTTTGGTTTCCATCCCCGCCGAAACCGAAATTGAAACGACCGAATTGCATAAACCAAAATCGTAAGTGTAATAGTGATATATTATATCAGTATGTACTACATAATTATATTGATGTGAATTGCATGCAAAATGTTGTGCATGTATTTGTATAAATATTTATACTAAACTGAAATTTAAAACCTTGAATACTAGTCACAGGGCGATTTAACTTACGCCTTAGGATGCAATGATGCATACTAACAAATTATAATTGTTTATATATTTCATATTATATGGGGACCATCACATGTGATCTGCCACTATTCATATGAACAGTGGCATGAATAGTGAAACCCTATTCATAGGGTTTTTACATTGTAACACAGGAACTCCCTTCCCCTTCCCCGTCCTCTCTTCTCCTTTTCTTTGTCTCTCTTCTTCCCTGGTTGATTATAAGGCTAAATTGCAACTTGGTATCATAGTTTCAAGATCTAGAGGATTGCGCTCTCCTTTCTTTGAGTTTTGAAACTTTAGGTAACATCCTCTACGGCCTTATGGCTGATGTCAGCAGGCGCGTGACCACACCTTTAGAATGATGGAACCTTAGATTCTAGATCACACATATATGGTGTGATTTATGAGCTTTTTTGCTGTGTTTTAAAGCTGTCTTGCCAAGTTTATGTTTAGATTTCTCTTGGAATTCGAGAAAAATCAGTTTTTGTGTCTAGGGCTTCGCAAGTTTCTTTGAGGAGAAATTTGGGAAAGCAATATACAATTTTTTAGTGGAGGGTTTTTATGCGAAACTGATATTTTTTTTATCTCATGGGATTTCAAGATCTATTGAGGGAGCTTTTTGGGATTTCTTCTAAAAATTTTTGTCATTTTTATCCGAAGGATCTCTTTTCGTTTTTGCCGAGGTCATGGTTATTTGTCATAAAGAATATTTCAAACTGCTAAAGTGGTTGTTTGAAGGTGTTATGAGGTCTTATAGGTAGAAGATGTCGACGGTTGATTATTCTGAAGCCACTTCCAATGTGCCCTGGACTTCGGGTAATGGTCCTATAGCTGGAAACTCTGGTGATCCGATGCATGTTCATGTTAATGGTTCAAATTATTTAGAATGGTCCCAATCTTCCAAAATGTACATTACTGCTATAGAAAAGCTCATTTACCTGACTGGCAGAATGAAACAACCAAAGGAGGACACTTTATGATACGTGCGAATGAAAGAAATTGATGGTGATGCCATGTATGACTAGTTTTATACAACCACCTATTACTAGAGGATATCCATTATAAAAGACTAACTAATATGAATCTAGGGTTCGAAGGTTGATTTATAGGAATATGCACCATACATTCTGATAACAGAATAAACGGCAAGTAGTATGCCAAAGAAATCAGATATGTAACTAAGATGGAATACTGATGTACTAGTCTATCCACAATGCGAAAATTAACTCCCCAACTATGTCCCAAAGAAATCTAGGAAGGGTAGGGATATGTCTAGGGTATAGGGTAGCCTCCAAGACAAGAAAGAAATATAGATGGAGATATGAGAATGATCTACTGATCTTAGTCAAGATAAGGAAGATGAAGGAAAGAAGAATCAAGATCAAGATATGAGAGATCAAGACCAAGAAACGATCAAGATCTTGAAAACTTTAAGGTCAAGAAAAGAAATGAAGATCAAGGTGAAGGAAAGATAAGAGGAAAAGGAGAAACGGTTTATAAACTCAACCGGGAAGGGTGAAAAGAGGGAAAAGAGGAAAAACGGTTTATAAACTCAACCGGGAAGGGTGAAAAGAGGGTAGGTGAAATGGTTTATAAACCCAACCGAAAATGGTGAATGAAAGAAGATGTCAAACTAGAAGATGGGAGGAGAGAAGAGAAAGGAGAGAAGAAAACGGTCTATAAACTCAACCGGGAAGGGTGAAAAGAGGGTAGGTGAAATGGTTTATAAACCCAACTGAAAATGGTGAATGAAAGAAGATGGAAAACTAGAAGATGGGAGGTGTAAAGACCCATATTTTAATATTGCACATTAATTAAATCATTTAAGTTTTACTAATGGTACCCTGTTAAGATGCACTAAACCATATTTTTCCCCGTAATTACTTTATTTAATAAATAATTTCAGTGTAAATGCAAGTTTGTGGGCCTCTTTACTAAGGTAGGTTTAAAAATTTAAATCTAATTATGGGCAAAATTGTAAAATATTAATTGAGAGGAAATAGCAAGAGATAAAGATGGAAATGGAAAACCAAATTGGATTCTCCTCAAAAAGTGCCGTGTACACCCTGTTAGGATGCACTAAACCATATTTTTTCCCGTAATTACTTTATTTAATAAATAATTTCAGTATAAATGCAAGTTTGTGGGCCTCTTTATTAAGGTAGGTTTAAAAATTTAAATCTAATTATGGGCAAATTTGTAAAATATTAATTGAGAGGATATAGCAAGAGATAAAGATGGAATTGAAAACCAAATTGGATTCTCCTCAAAAAGTGCTGTGTACACTCTCCCATAAATGGAGAGTGCGCACGCCACTAGTGGGCCCCTCTCCAAATTTCTTCTATAAACAAGAATTAGAGAGAGAGTTGTATTAGGTATTAATTAAGAAACAACTAAAAAATTAGGAATCTTAGGTGAAACAAAAATTAGAAAGGTAGAGACCAAATCAATTGGGATCTTGGTTTGTGGGTTTTATAAAAACCCATCCTCGTGGGTTTTTCCCCACTGTGCTTGCGCTCTTATAAAAAAAAAAAACAGAGAATCAGAAAATCGAGAAGAAGAAGAAGAGAAGAATAAGAAGTGGAAGATAGAGATTAAGGCTTACCTTTTCAATCTTCAATTTCAAGTAAGTATTCAGATTTTTTTTATGTTATCAACCTTTCACAAATTCAGCCCAGGAACTCAAAACCCTTAAAATCCAATTATAAATTCATGGCCAAGAACACATCAAACCCCACAAATTCATGAAATACTGAAATTATTTATTAAATAAAGTAATTACGGGAAAAAATATGGTTTAGTGCATCTTAACAGGGTGTACACGGCACTTTTTGAGGAGAATCCAATTTGGTTTTCCATTTCCATCTTTATCTCTTGCTATTTCCTCTCAATTAATATTTTACAATTTTGCCCATAATTAGATTAAAATTTTTAAACCTACCTTAGTAAAGAGGCCCACAAACTTGCATTTACACTGAAATTATTTATTAAATAAAGTAATTACGGGGAAAAATATGGTTTAGTGCATCTTAACAGGGTACCATTAGTAAAACTTAAATGATTTAATTAATGTGCAATATTAAAATATGGGTCTTTACAAGAGGAGAGAAGAGAAAGAAGAGAAGAAAATGAAGATAAGAGAAAGAAATGGAGAGAGAGGAGGGCATACCTTGACGCAAGAGAGGCTTCTTCAAAACTGCTAATCAAAATCTAGACGTAAATAAATCATAAACTCGTGCATAATGTGAAAAATCACTAATTGTAGAAAAATAGGAATTCATAAAAAAACAAGCAAACCTAAGGTATGTTAGATTTTGATTTTCAAAATCTTAATTTTTGGTCAAAAGATAGTGTTTGGAAAATGTTTTCTAAGTGTGTTTTGGAAAAGGAAAAACTTTACTTTGGAAAAAGTTGCTTTTTGCAAGAGAAAGAGAAGATTGCAAAAGTAGTGTGAAAAAGATAGTCCCATACTGACTCATAAGAAAGAAAAAGTTGGGCTTATAAAGCCTTACTCTTTTCTCTACTTTATTATGGTGCTCAATGGGTCTTAGCCTTGGGTTGAACCGCGGGACGGTGCAACGCATCGTTCGCACATGCGCACGCGCGCGCGGCGTGGGCAATGGGCTATAGGGCGCATAGTGGCGCTTTATTGGTGTTTTTTTAGGCCCACTTTGCAATTCGCACACCGCATCGTAGCGAGGAGCGATTGGAGCTTTTCATTTTACCTGATTTGATCCGAACCGTTGGATCAAGATCGACCTGGATCGGTCGAGTGGGTAGACCGAATGGTTTGGTCGGGTTGGGCCTGAGTTCGGGCCCAACGGTTGGCCCAGAGTTCGGGCCCAACGGTTGGCCCAGCAGGCCTAGGGGCTCCAATAGATAGTGCGTGAGCGGGTGCGATCCGAAGCGTCGGATCTTAGTGTAACGGCTAGTGGAAGATGACCGTTGGATGGTGTCCCATCTACTAAATGGTCAAAGGCCTAAAGGGTGCGATCTGCATCATGGATGGGTAATCTAGCGGTTTGGAGTTGGAAGGGTTTTTACACAAGCC
This sequence comes from Tasmannia lanceolata, assembly GCF_043159265.1. Taxonomy (NCBI): domain Eukaryota; kingdom Viridiplantae; phylum Streptophyta; class Magnoliopsida; order Canellales; family Winteraceae; genus Tasmannia; species Tasmannia lanceolata. Next base: position 48,894,553 of record NW_027518692.1, read on the forward strand.
AACGGTCACTCTAGGATTGATCTGAGCCGTAGAGTCGCGATTAAACACGATCTAATGGTCAGAATTCAAACCCGCTGAAAGGATGTCCAGAAAGGGTGTCTTCAAACGGGAAAAGCCACCAGAAGCTCTATAAAAACAGTAGAAAATATCAAAATACTCATTCTATACAGAATTCAGATTTCTACTTTGGCATACCCAAAATGGTTATTTCCAGCACAATTCTCTCTCTAAACCCCTACAAAGTTTCGGTTTTTACTATTTTAGAAGTTCTCTTCAAGTATTCTGTTTTCTGCAGTAACAGAACACTTGGGTTGTAATTACTTGAAAAATTCAAAGGTGATTCAGGCTTGATTCCGTTCAGTGCAGAACGTCGTCAAGCAATCGGTTTGGAACCGGGCTTCATTGTATCTTGGAGGCGAGTTTATGATCCCCTTTGCACACTACTGGTGGGGGCGAATATCGTCTTAAGGAGAGCGTTTACGCGCCTTGAAGCATCTTCTTATCTTCTTCTCAACCAGTACACAAATTTCTTTCAAACAATCTTAAGACGATATTCTTCTGTTGGAGATCTTCATGGCACAGTCAATGAAGCAAATGACGCAAGATTTTGTCAAGTTGGAATGATTCAACAAGGGGAACTTCAAAAGATGGCAGAAGAAAGTACATTTCATTCTAACCACTCTCAAAGTGGTATATGTACTGACTTCAATTCGGCAGAAGTTGAAAACGAGACACTTGCCCAAGCCCGTAGAAGGAGGAAGTTGGAACAAGACGATTATCAATGCAAAGGACACATCCTCAATGCTATGACGGATGAACTGTTTGACATCTACCATAGCATGGGTTGGGCGGGAGAACTATGGACGTCTTTGGAGACAACGTACCTATCGGAAAATCCCGGATCCAAAAAGTTTGTTGTAAGTCATTTTTTAAATTTCAAGATGACTGATGATAAGTTGGTAGATGATCAAGTCCATGAGATCCAACATATCATTAGTCAAGTTCACCAACAAGGGGTGAACCTTGATGACACTGTCATTATACCCTCTATCATTGACAAATTACCACCATCTTGGAAAGACTTAAGAAAAAGTCTTAAACATAAAAAAGAGGAAATGACACTCGAAGAATTGATTGAAACCCTCCAAGTTGAGGAAGAATCAAGGCTTCGAGACAATAAAGATGATATAGCAAATCAATTCTCTAAAGTCCATATGGTGGAAGTTGCCAATGTAACAGACTCAAACCCCCCTACTAAACCTTGGAAAGGTAATCGGAAGAAAAAGCATCAAAATGGCAAGGGTTCTGATAAGAACAAGAAGCGCAAAGGCGCTTGTTTCCAGTGTGGCAAAATTGGCCACTACAAGAGGGAGTGTCGATCTAAAAAGTCAAACACTCAAGGAAACAAAGATGGAAACAAGAAAAAGTTTCTTGCCATGATATCCGAGGTTAATTTCCTCGAAGGAGAAGATGCTTGGTGGATCGATTCAGGCGCTACCAAACATGTTTTCAAAGACAGAAGCGCATTCTTGACTTATGCTCCAGTTGAAGACGGAAATGTTCTCTACATGGGAAATTCCTCAACTGCAGAAGTCAAGGGAAAAGGCAAAGTGGAACTTGAATTCACCTCTGGAAAGATCCTAACTCTTACTGATGTATACCATGCCCCAGATGTTAGGAATGATTTAGTTTCTGGTAGCCTTCTTAATAAGAATGGCTTTAAACTTGTATTCGAATCTAACAAGTTTGTACTATCCAAGGGTGAGATATTTGTAGGGAAGGGTTATATGTATGAGGGCATGTTCAAGATGAATATTAATAAAGTTAATGTTTCTGTTTACATGGTTGACTCTATTTCTTTATGGCATAATAGATTAGGACATGTAAATCTTAGGAAAATGCATGATATGGTTAAGTTAGAACTAATTCCTAAATATGATGAAAATCGGGAAGATAAATGTAAAATATGCATGCAAAATAAGATAACTACTATACCATTTCCTAGTGTAGAAAGATCTACTACTTTATTACAGTTGATACATAGTGATGTATGTGATTTACATGGCACTCCAACAAGAGGAGGCAAAAAGTATTTTGTAACATTCGTTGATGATTTTTCAAAATACTGTTACGTATATCTTTTAGGATATAAAGATGAAGTCTTAGATAAGTTTAAGACTTATAAGACAATAGTAGAAAACCAATGTGAAATTAAGATCAAGTGTATTAGATCTGACAGAGGAGGGGAATACCAATTCCCTGAATTTTATGAAAATGAGGGAATAATACACGAGTCCTTATACACCACAACATAATGGTGTTGCGGAAAGAAAGAATAGGACTATTATGGAAATGGTTAATTCCATGCTAGTCAATTCTGGTTTAAATAAGGATTTTTGGGGTGAAGCCTTATTAACGGCTTCCCACATCCTAAATAGAATTCCTAATAAGAAAACCCTTGTAACCCCCTATGAACTTTAGAAAAAGAGAAAACCCAACTTAAGCTACCTTAAAGTTTGGGGTTGTAGAGCCATTGTTCAAGTACCCAAACCTAAGAAAAGAAAGTTAGGTGAAAGAGGCATTGAATGCATATTTCTTGGATTTACAAATCATAGTAAAGCCTATAGGTTCTTAGAAATGAATACCATTATTGAGTCTAGGGATGCCACCTTCTGTGAAAACAGGTTCTCATCCATTCGTAGATTAATGGATTCAAACTCACCTATAGAGTCTTCATTAGAGCCTCAAGAGGAAACAAATGAGGTACTTAATGAAATTAGGAGAAGTAAAAGAGATAGAAAAGAAAAATCATTTGGTCCTGATTTTGTAGTCTTTCTTGTAGAAGGATCAAAAGATAAGGTCTCTACTTCTACTATGATAGATCTAAAAGTAGAACCTGATCCAAAGACCTATGAAGAAGCCATTAAATCTCAAGATGCTGCCCTTTGGAAAGAGGCTATCAATGATGAAATGGATTCCATCATGGGTAATAAAACTTGGAAATTAGTTGACTTACCACCTGGGTCTAAACCCATATGTTGTAAGTGGATCTTCAAGAAGAAGATGAAAGTAGATGGAACCATAGAAAAGTTTAAGGCAATGTTGATTGCCAAAGGCTTTACACAAAAAGCTGGAATAGATTACTTTGATACATATGCCCCAGTTGCTAGGATCTCAACCATTAGAGTCATAATTGCTCTTGCATCCATATACAACCTTCACATTCATCAAATGGATGTTAAAACAACATTCTTGAATGGTGAACTTGATGAAGAAGTATATATGGATCAACCTGAAGGTTTTGTTATGCCTAGTCTAGAGCGTAAAGTATGTAAGCTAATTAAGTCTTTATATGGGCTTAAATAAGCCCCTAAACAGTGGCATGAGAGATTTGACAAGGTTCTAATGTCAAATGGTTTTAAGATACATGAATCTGACAAATGTGTATATAGTAAGTATAAAGGTGGAAAAGATGTCATCATATATTTATATGTAGATGACATGTTAATCTTTGGTAGTGATATGGATAGTATCACAAGGACCAAAGAGTTTGTGTCATTGAATTTTGATATGAAAGACATGGGTGTTGCAGATGTGATTCTAGGCAGAGTAGCAGGATTCGTCCATAAGGTTGGGGAATCGCGATTCCCCGGTCCGCGATTCCGAACCGGGAATCGGGAATCGATTCGATTCCCCAAAAATTAGGAATCGAGGTTTCTTGTTCCCGGAAAGGAATCGCGGATTTTATTTGCCGGAATCGCAAGTTCCAGAGTTTAAAACCGCATATTCATTAATTTAAAACCGGGATTTTTACTTATGTAAACCGCGTATTCTTGTTCCCGGAAACACGATTCCCAATCGTTTTTTAGGAAATTACGTTTCTGAGTTTCAAAAACCTAATATACTGATGTATTTTGAAGGGGTAATTGTGTCTTTTTACCAAAAACACTTATATATATATACGAAAGAGAGGGTTTTTTCTGTTTTGCTCGATTAAAACCAAAAACCCTAAATTTTCTGTCGAAACCCAAACCCTAACTCGTCGCGGCTTCGACTCCACACGCCTCTTCAGTCCACTCCTCCACGTTGAAGAGGGAGAAGAAGAGGATCGGAGTTCCAACGTGGTAAGTGAACTCATCTCTTTTTAATCTCCCTTTAATCTCATTTTTTCTTCTCTCTTTTCCTTTTTCTTCTCTAAATGAAGAAGATACCAGTTCTTTTTCCTTTTGGGGAATGATACCCCCCCCATTTAACGGTTTCTGTAAGAATGGTGGCTCGAGGATAAATTCTCCCCCTTTAACGTTTTCTGTGAGAATGGTTTCACTGCTTGAGGATAAATTCTCCCCCTTTAACGTTTTTTTTCATTTTATTGAATGGGGGGGATTTTATCCGCCAGAGGAGGGGAAAATCCCCTTTTTTTAATTTGATTCTTATTTTTTGGGATTTGCTAGAGTTCATCTCTAAAGGCATTTCGTGGAGCGTCTTTTGCATGAGAGAGCATCCACCTCAAATGAATTAAATGAATAAGACAAAATCTGAGGCTATGTGTATGCTCTCTCATGCAACAGAAGCTCCGCAAAATGCCTTCTACCAATCTGCGATGGACGCTAGCAAATCCCTTATTTTTTTGATAATATATCATTATATCTATGCTCATCTTCGTTTCAGATTGTGACAAGACAACCTATTGTGAGCCCTTCATCTGATTATTGGCTCAAAATTAAGCATAAATTTGAGCCAATAATCAGTTGGGTCCTAACAATCTAAAACAAAGTAACAAACAGCCGTAATGGTCTGTTGATAAACTGAGTGGGGGGGATATCATTCCCCTTCATTTTTAATTTTTTTTTTGTTGATAATCTGATTATGTGTTGTTGATTATTTATTATGTCTTGTTGATGATTGTCGTATTTGATTGTGTTGTTAATGATTAGTATTTTTTAGTATTTGTTAATGATTTTGTTGATATTTGATTCTGTGTTGAATACTTGAATATTTGATTGTTGATAATATTTGATTCTGTGTTGATGATTCTGTGTTGTTGATAATATTTGTATTCTGTGTTGTTGATAATATTTAGGCCCTCTTCGTTTCAGATTGTGACAACCTATTGTGAGCGAAAGATCATGTCTTTAGCTCTTTTTCCTTAAATTTAATCATTTATTAATTTTTTATTGCTCTCCGGCGACTCCCCGGCGGATCTCCGGCGACTCCCCGACGATTCCCCAGCGAAATTTCGAATCCCGCTCCCAACCATCCCCGGAGCCTTCGAATCCCGAATTGAATCCCGTTTTCGATTCCCGCCCTGGCAACTTTGATTCTAGGTATTAGAATAATAAGAAAAGATAGTAACCTTATTCTTACCCAATCACATTATATTGAAAAAGGACTTAGAAAATTTGATCATTTTGATTGCACACCAGTTTCTACTCCTTTTGATTCAAGTTTAAGATTATATCCTAATACTGGTAGGTCTATATCTCAATTAAAGTATGCTAGTGTCATAGGTAGTTTAATGTATGCTATGACATGTACTAGACCTGACATAGCATTCGCAGTTGGAAAGCTAAGTAGATTTATTAGCAATCCTAGTAATGTTTATTGGAATGCTATAAATAGGATATTAAAGTATCTTAAAGGCACTATAGACTATTGATTGTCATAGAGTGGGTATCTTGTAGTGTTAGAAGGATATACAGATGCCAGTTGGTTAACTGAGCGTGTTGATTATTCATCAACGAGTGGGTGGATATTCACTCTTGGTGGGGGAGCTATCTTCTGGGCTTCTAGGAAGCAGACATGCATAACTACTTCCACCATGGAAGCAGAGTTTATTGCATTAGCCTCTTGTTCTAAAGAGGCGGAGTGGCTGAGGAATTTGCTAATAGAAATTCTTATTTGGCCTAAACCTATGCCATCGATATATGTGCATTGTGATAGTCAGGCCACACTATCAAGAGCATATAACCATGTGTACAATGGTAAGTCTAGGCATATTGGAGGCATAGTGTCATTAGACAGTTACTTACTGATGGAGTAGTAACTTTAGATTATGTGAGATCAAGCCAGAACTTCGCTGATCCATTAACAAAAGGTCTTGCAAGAGATTTGGTGTTAAAGACATCAATAGGGATGGGTCTAAAGCCAATAACTAATGATCACCAATGATGGAAATTCAACTCAATGCTTGAAGATACATCAAGTCTTGAGTTCAATGAGCCCAAGTACATCATATGGAGTGATTGCAAGCACTGTACATTATATAAATGCCATCCCAAAGGAAAGTGCTTGGAACTTGTAATGTGTAACGGAGGAGGTTGAGCATTTAGGCTCTTAATAGGCTTATAACCAGGTTGTTAGGGTGCTATAGTTACAGGGGCACTCGTAAGCTTACCTATGTAAGTGTGGAAGTGGTGCCGCTTCCTATGAGACTTGGCTAGTCTCTAGAGCACTCATGAAACCGACATACAGACACATGGCCAATACACGTGTCGGCTTGTAAAAATCACCTGAGGAGAAGAATTTCTTATGTGTGAAACGTATCCGGTTGGCCGTATAGAATAGCTAGTTCAAAGACACGTCTACTATGCAATTCTGGTCAACTTTGATGTGTTCTCATTAAGTGAAGGTTCAAATCATAAGATACCTTCATTTATGCGTAAGAGTTCCAAGTATGATGGAATATTTTTTTATTTTGAAAATGGTGGGGGGATTGTTAGATTTTGATTTTCAAAATCTTAATTTTTGGTCAAAGACCCAAAGGGTGCGATCTGCACCATGAATGGGCAATCTAGCGGTTCGGAGTTGGAAGGGTTTTTACACAAGCCAACAGTCACTCCAGGATTGATCTGAGACGTAGAGTCGCGATTAGACACGATCTAATGGTCAGAATTCAAACCCGCTGAAAAGATGTCCAGAAATGGTGTTTTCCAACGGGAAAAGCCACCAGAAGCTCTATAAAAACAGTAGAAAATACTCATTCTATACAAAATTTAGATTTCTACTTTGGCATACCCAAAATTGCTATTTCCGGCACAATTCTCTTTCTCTAAACCCCTACAAAGTTTCGGTTTTTACTGTTTTAGAAGTTCTCTTCAAGTATTTTGTTTTCTGCAGAAACAGAACACTTGGGTCTCAATTACTTGAAAAATTCAAAGGTGATTCAGGCTTGATTCCGTTCAGTGCAGAACGTCGTCAAGCAATCGGTTTGGAACTGGGCTTCATTGTATCTTGGAGGCGAGTTTGTGGTCCCCTTTGCACACTACTGCTGGGGGCAAATATCGTCTTAAGGAAAGCGTTTACGCGCCTTGAAGCATCTTCTTATCTTCTTCTCAACCAGGACACACATTTCTTTCCAACAAGGTACACACAGACCAGAATAAAAGGGATAATTTTCAAAACTGCAAATCATATTGGGAAATAGAAAACCTTGAAAATCAATATCTAAATGTAAATAAATCAAAAATTCATGCATAATGTGATAAATTACTAATTATAGAAAAATACTAATGCTTCAAGAAGCAAGTAAACTAATGCTTCAAGAAGCAAGTAAAAACCCAATCCCAAACAGTGAAGGGTAGAAAATAAACCAAAATATACACATACACATCATAAATAAATGCATAATATGAAAAATAATTAATACATTATACTTACAAAAATATACTATAAGAAGAAATACTAAGTAAAACTTAAAAATATGACCTCTTCAAAGACCAATGTACGTCCGTCATCCACATCAATCTAAAACGAAAAATAAATGCATAATATGGAAAAATAATTAATACATTAGTACTTAGAAAAATATACTATAAGAAGAAATGCTAAGTAAAACTTAAAAATATGACCTCTTCAATGACCAATGTACGTCCGACATCCACATCATCTAAAACGAAAAATAAAGGAAAACCTAGTTCAAAAAGCAAGAATAAAATCACCGTTATTGCTAAAAATCCAAGAATGACGAAATCACCTGAGCTAAAGTTTGATATGTTGAACATGACAGATGTTCTCATTGCCGAATCTATGTCCAGAGCGAAAAAACCTGCTACGGAACTACCGAGCAGGGGCAAAAATACGATAAGTAGATACATCAGCTTCTAAAGTCAACTTACGTGAGAGGGGCTAATAAGGGCTAGCTCCATAAACACCCTTATTAATATAGTTGCGTTTAGAGGCTAATAAGCTCTCTCATGGTTATGCTAAGTCAGGTGAGAAAAACAATTCGACTTGGACATTTCAAAGTGGCTCAATAATTTCTATTCTTGGTTGATAGGGATGCATGTTGTAGAATAAAATGCTCTATCAAGGATTAGTTTGAGCTATGCTAAGTCAGGTGAGAAAAACAAGTTGGCTTGGACATTTCAAAGCGGCTCAATAGTTTTCTATTCTTGGTTGATAGGGATGCATGTTGTAGAATGAAATGCTCTATGAAGGATTAGTATGAGCTATGCTAATACACAAAAGCAAAATACAACTTTTTTTACAGTGGTTTTTTGGATGTTAAATTTCTTAAAGATCAAATATCTTGAATTGTTTGGTAGGTACCTTATTGGATGTTATATCACGTTTGATATCTTCACTTGTGAGCTAGTTTAGAAGGTATAGCAGGCATATTCCTGGATATGCCAAAATTTTATCACAAATATCATTGTTTCACTTCACATTCCTTTCAATTCCATTTTGATGCATTGAAAATGGACAAAATCATTGTTTTTTCCTTCAAACTGTTCATCTCTAAACCAAATAGCATTCTTCTATTTGATGGATTTACCTGTGTAAACTTATCTACTGAGTTGCTTCTGGAAGTTGACTGTTTATGCATTAACTTTCTATTTATAGGCAGCTATCATATTTTCATGCAGAGTTTAAATTCTTCTCATAATTCTTAGTGGAATGATAGATGCAAGGGCGCCCTTGCATAAAAAGCCGGAAAAGGACCCTTGATTGGATCCAGAGATCCACGCCATTTTCAGTAACTTTTTAAAATCGGTTGAGAAATTAAAATCAGTTGCACTTAATGACATGGATCCAATCAAGGGCCCTTTTCTGGCTCTTTATGCAAGGGCGCCCTTGCATCTATCATTCCTTTAATTCTTAACATGCTGTGTTTAAATTCTTCTCAAATGCTTGTTCTTATTGTTGCCATTCAAAAAAAATCGTGTTCTTATTGTTTTTCTCAATTGTGTAACTGTTGAGAGTATTACTGAACTACTAAATCCGCAGATTAAAATGCTGAACCGGATAGCCACCGTGAGACATGATGGAACTATAGTCTTTGATATTCCAGATAATGTTGAACCCGAAAGTCTTCATTTTGGGTCTGAAGCTGTCTGTGGTGAACCCGCTGAGGATGAAACCATAGATGTGACGGACATTCAATATATACCACCACTGCAAATAGTGATGCTCATTGTTGGAACTCGGGGAGATGTACAACCATTTGTAGCCATTGGAAAAAAGTTACAGGTTTGAGTCCATTCTCATTTTTATTGAGCTTATGTCAGTTTCGTTTTAATTTCTATCCATGCTCTTCGTTAATGTTTTCATCTTTATCATAATCACAATTTCCAAGTTTAGGGTACCTAGATATCTGTAATGCTGCATCCATTTTATGCAAGTTCTTTACGTCTTCCACAACAAGTGGTGGGACGATAAAACCGGTTTCCTGATTAGGTATTTCATTGATCATTGGAGTTGGTCCCAATCTCAAGTCGATCCAAATCCTCAAAGAAGTTATTCTCTACGGGGAAATGATGTGAAGACATGCTTGTGTCAGGGCTTCCCAGACAACTCTCCTGATACCGCCATGTATACATACACGGGATATGATTGTCATTTTATCAAGAAAATAGGATATTTTGTCCTAAGAAACTTATCATTAATGCATTGTTGGCTACTTGAATTATCAGTAGGGAGGGTCGTTAGGAAGGGGAGCATTGTTCTGAACAGGGATTAGACAAATCCATCTATCTTTGCAAGTTAGGAAGGCGAGACGGTTCATAGACCTGACTTTCGGTGAGTGGTTACAATGGCAGGTGAATTTAGTTCATAAGGCGGAGTGCTAGTTCCAATATTTCATAACATGGATGCAGGTCAAAACGCGGCGAAGAAAATCCTAATCGACACGGTCGAGTACTCGGTTGATGTGTTCATAACTCGGGAGAGTTAAAAGGAGTTTTTATTGACTTTGTAAGACAAAACGCGGAACGTAGCCGAGGTAAATGGGAGTCGACTCGGGGGAGTTCACGATGACACGGGGGAGTTTTAAAACTATGGCTAGTTCCGTCTCTTTGGCTGATCAGAGAGTTCGTTCCTTCGGGATGTCACTCGATCCTTCCTTCCCTCTCCCCTTATTCTCTATTGAAATATGCTTTCTTCCTTTACAGGAAGTGCAAGCCTGTGATTCTTTCCATAACAATAACTATTAGTGCCCTAATCCTTATTGATGAGTAATGGCCCGGATTATTAGTAGGGAGGGTTGTTAGGAATCTCCCTGCCGCTAGGTGTGTTTGTAGCAGCTCTCTTTTGTAAATGAGGAAAACTGTCTTAATTGTCACTGCTACGATGAATATTCATTGGCGCCAAGTGTATGCGGAAAATTGTCTTGTTCGTCACTGCTGCAATCATTGTATTCAAAGGCGCCAAGTATACCCCTCAAGGCGAGGTGTTAATTCAAAAAAACCTCAAGGAGTCCTTGAAAAGGCATAAGTCGGGGGAGAGGAGGAAGAGGAGAGAGGGGTGTGTGAAAGCCTGAAAGGCATACACCTCTGATAAAAGGTGTACATCTTTCAAGCTTGTGACGAAAAACCATCACCTGAATACCCTAAATTTTGAGTTTTTCACTTTCTCTTGACTCCCCCAACCCTACCCCCCTAAACACTTATAAGACCCATATGAAGATCTAAGAATGATTTTTAGGGAATTTAGAGAGTTATGGGGTTTCGGGGATTTTTTCCTCTCCCTACATCCTGTTTTGTAATTTGACTAATTTCTCCTGAACCTTTCAATGAAATCAAAATCTTTTGCTTCTAGTGGTTTTCTTTCATCAAAGCGAAGCTAATGGTTGTGGATTAGTTTGTGATTGTGCATCTCTTCACTTGGTGAATTAAGATCCCTAATTTATTGGTCTTTTTCTTTATGCATCCATTAATTTATTTTTCATCATATGCTAGTTGATGGGGAGTATGATGATGGTGGTGATGATGAGGGCGCATCCCTTATGATGATGAGGATTGTAGAAGAATTGAATTTTTAGGATGGATCCACGTTATGTATGCCACTTGTTTTTTTTTTTTTTTTTTTTTAAATTATTGTTAGAGAATATAAGGTGTGATTGGATTACGTGTGGTAAATTAGTGTTGTGAAAACCCCCCTCTTCTTACGCGATCTGCGATTTCAATGGCAAAGTAAAACGAAAGAATAAACACAAGCAATCACACAAAGACACAAAGATTACGTGGTTCGGCAAAAGCCTACTCCACGGCAGAGGCGACGAGAAAATCCACTATAAGATTCAGAGATTACAAGAGAAGATCAGTCTCTCTCTCTCACCAAACCCACTAGAAACCCTAGAACACCCTTTTCCCTTTTCTTTTGAGCCCTCAACCCTCTTTACAAGACTTGCTCACGAAATAAGCCCTAAAAGCCCCTTTATATAAAGCGGGCCATAAGTTAGTCTTATCGGGGTGAAAAACACATAAAACGGGCCGGGCCAAACGGGCCTAATCCGGGTCGCACATAATATTTTGGACCCTAAACGGGTTATAATTCAAGACACCCAACTTAGCAATTAGGTAGTTAAGATAGATTAGGCAGATGATTAGGATTAGGATTAGGATTATCTTGTTCTTATCTTCTTATGATGATTATAAGTGCTTATTTAAGCACCCCTAATGTTAATGAAAGCATCTAAGAATTAGAGAAAATCTCAAAACTTAATATGGTATCAGAGCCACCGATCTTTGCCTGACCACAGCTCGTATAAGACAGTTCTCCGGCGGACGGCCGATCTACCCGTGCGCGGGCCGCGTCAATTCCCATCCGCTGCAAATTGAATACCCAAAACCCTCAATTTTCTTCCGTACCCATCCAAAGATAACCCCCCCTCGCCCCCCACCCCCACCCCTCCACACAAAAAAAAGAAGATACAAAACGCTCGTGCATCCCCCCAAGGACATCCGGGGCTTCGATCCACATTGGCCTAGTGCGAACGACGCCCTCGCTCTAGTCCCACTGTCGTTCTGAAAAGATAAAAGAAACAGTGATACAGAGAAGCTTTGGGAAGCTAATAGTGCAAGCAATGATGATTAAAGAGGGAGAAATTGGACTGGAAATTAGTACCCTTCATTTCAAGATCTACATTGCCCTTTTCCCCTTACCAAATAGTCATGCTCCAGATTTGATAAGTCCACCACTTCCCTTGTCTTTATCTTTGCAAAATGGCCAGGCTCCATTTCAACATCTACACCACTCTGTCTTTTTGCAAAATAGCCGGGCTCCATCTTATATAAGTCCACTGCAATCTATATCTTTCCTTTGTCTTATCCAATCTACCACCCCAAACATTGATAATGGCACCCACCTTCATTCCAATTTTCTATATTTCTCCTCTATCTTAGACAAAGGAGCATCGCTCTCATCTTGATCCTGCTTCCCTTCTTCTTTCCTTTATAATAAACTCAGCTCTCATATTGATAAAAACACCCCTATGTCTGTCACCAAATATTCACCACTATCATTGATATTTGCACCCCATTTTTACGCAGTGTCGTTCTCTTAGTAGTGTTGTCGTTATTCCAAAGCCGTTTAGTGTCGCTCATATCATTACTTTTCTATTTCCCCCAATTTCTTTCAAATTTATTTCTCTCTTTTTGTTCCATTTCAATTGAGGTACCTCTTTGAGGTGCCTGCCTATAATTGGAGCTCTACTCAGTTGAGAGAGCAGTTTCAAATTCCATGAGGATCAGCATCAAAATCCGACCCATGACGTCTCATTTCATGAGGATTGCCCGTCGAGGCTTGGTCCATTGTGACCCATTTCTTAAAATCGGTATCTAAAACCGATCCTTCTTTGAAGACCGATATCTAAAATATTTTTCCTTGAAAACTCGCCTATGAAGGTTAGAGTCCCATGAAGTCTTTTAAGGCTCATCTTCCAAGCGAAGTCGCCTTCAGCAACCAGCATCAGTCATTTGGCAACAGACAGAAGTCATTGTCTTTAGCAACATCGGCAACATCTTCAGGAGACAATCTATCAATGTTCAATAGAGTGCTACGAATATCGAGAATTTTTACTTTAGGAATTTCATTGTAGTCAAACGTATATCGATTTTTCAATCCATATACATTTGAGGGGGCATGTTAGAGAATATAAGGAGTGATTGAAATTACGTGTGGTAAATTAGGTAGTTAAGATAGATTAGGCAGATGATTAGGATTAGGATTATCTTGATCTTATCTTCTTATGATGGTATAAGTGCTTATTTAAGCACCCCCCAGTGTTAATGAAAGCATTTAAGAATTAGAGAAAATCTCAAAACTTAATAATTATATTTAAGAGATGAGGGTACGGGTGTAATTTCCTTTTTTCCTTGCTTACTTAAGTCTTTGAAATGATGTTTACGACTTATGTGAGTGGGCCCAATTTCATGAGTTGGGGATTTTCTCTCTTTGCAAATAATAAAACATAAAAAGTCATGGTTTTGGGAATAACCAATACCACACGAACAGTTCTGTCTTTTTCTTCTTTCTCTTCTCTCTTCTCATCGTCAATTCTCCATTACTTCTTTCCACTTTTGGTTGTTTCATGTCGCTACCATGGGTTAGATAACTTAGATTACAATATGGTAATCCAGATATAGATTAGTATACTAAATTCCAGATCTGGATTTTTTTTCTCTTCCCTGGTGGTTGTGAAGCCAATAAACAGAAAGTGGGATCTTCCTCAAATAGTCAAAGGTGTGCTCTATTTTTTTATTATCTGTTTATGTTTTTCATTTTTGTAGTAATTTTTAATATTACTCATGGAGGGAGAATTGAATAGTTTGGTTGAGGTTAAACAACTGGGAATCATATCCATATGAAGCAGCCATAATGTGCACTCAGGATTGATGATTACAGTGCCTCCAATCGGCTAGGATGCTTATCGGTAGCTGAGAAAGTTGTAACCAGGAAGATTAAAGAACCCAAAGACCCAAAGAAGAGCATCCATCCCATGATGATAGCAAAACGTTATTCATACTGTAATTGCTTGGCCCTTGCATTTAATAGAGCCAAGCACCAGTAGAAGTCTTCTTTTTTTTTTTAAGACAACAAAAGATATATGAGACAGTAGCCCCAACTTAGAAACTGCATGAAGATCTAGCTTGAATTTATCAACTGTATATGGACGTTGCGAATATGCAGTAAGGGAATTTATCTACAGAAGGTTGTTTCAGATTTCATTCCGTTTCATCTATTTTGTTCCGTTTCTTCCCTGTTTCGGCCAAAGCACTCATTTTTTTCTTGGAAAAATTACAGTTTCGCCCCTTAATGATTCTTTTTGTTTTACCCCTATTGACCATTTGACCATTTTATAGCAGCGTGAAAGGTATTTTTCAGTCTTTTTTTCTGCTCAAACATGAAAAACTCTATATATCCCACCTAAATCCTATATAAACTCATCTAAACCCTATTAATTTTCTTTCTTTTATTGATGTATCGCAATAAATTTAATTTTGAAGTAATAAATGTGTTTTTTTGTTAAATTTGGTTCATATAATAGTTTCTTATATTTTTCTAGCAATTTTTATTTTCTTAGATTTTTTTTAAATTTTAACTATAAAAAAATTTCTCTGGCTGTAGCCTCTTTTCTGAAATGAACGGTTGAAACGGCTGAAACGTTCCGTTCTACTTACCAGAACGAAACGACGAACGAAATAGAATCGATAACTAAGATTTCCACCGAAATGCTCCGTACAGAAATTGAAACGCACCCTGAAACAAAAATCATAAGTGCATTAGTAGTATGCTATATCAGTGTTACATAATGAGTTACATAATTATATTTATATAAAGAGAAATCATATGGTGCTCGATCGGGCATGCTCGTATAAGGGGGGCCTCCCTTGATATTGATCCAACAGCAATCCCTTAAAAAGATGAAAAAAGGGGGCTGCTGTTGGATAAAAAATCAAGGGCGGTGTCTCTTGCATGAGCATGGTCGATCGGGCACCATATAAAATCTCTTATATAAATTGGATATAAAATGTGGTGCATGAATTATGTATATATATATATGAGAAAACGGTTCCTACACATATGTGTAGATAAGTTATCTACACACTAGCTTAAAATACAGTGGGGGCCACATTATTTGGGTGATCCAAACCATTCATTTTTAAGGCCCTCACATAGATAGGGTGTCCACAAAAAATCAGATCCATAGGATCATCCTAACCATTCGAACTGTGGAGGCAAAAAATGGACTAATTTGTGAAGGTTTAAAGAAATCCATTTTACCTCCACAAATCGTAGGGTTGGGATGATCCTAGTGTGTAGAGAACTCTCTACACATATGTGTAGGAACCGTTTTCTCTCTCTCTCTCTCTCTCTCTCTCTCTCTCTATATATATATATATATATACATATATATATATATATATGTGTGTGTGTGTGTGTGTGTGTGTGAATTACATGTGTAATATTGTATGTACTGAATTAATAGGAAAAAATAAATATATAAGTTTGTATATTCTTGTCGGCCTGTATTGTCTTTCTTTCTCTTTAGAACACATACTAAAGAAAAAAAAAGGCACTAACAACCATAAGGCCTTATCAAGGGGGTAAGAAATCAAACAAGTCAAGATCCTGCTTGTTTACACCCTCTCTAGCAAGCTTATCGGCAGTCCTGTTTGCAGATCTTCTCACACCCTCTCTGCTTGTTTACACCCTCTCGCCCGTATTGTCTTTCCAGGGTCATCAAATTTGCACATCTGTAAATGACATACAAATTCTAGAAGATTGCTTGTTGCTTTGTTTGTATTATCTATCGTGAATGTTTAATGATGACATGGATTCTTGTACATGATTATTCATTGATTGGATGCTAAGAAAACATTATTTTATGGGTTAATGTTCATGTCTTCAAACATATCATATCCTCTGGCTAACTCAAGGTAATATGGCTTGTGACATGCAGGACTACGGGCATCGTGTTAGATTAGCAACTCATTCAAATTTCAAAGAGTTTGTTTTGACAGCTGGGTTGGAATTCTTCCCTTTAGGTGGAGACCCAAAGATTCTTGCCGAGTGTACGTGAATTACATGCACATTCTATGTTCCTATTATGTATACCTTTCTCCTTGATCTTCTCTTGTGTTTTCCTTCTTGTGAATAACTTAAAACACTTTTTTTTATGACATAGGGTATCCCCACCCCAATTTTTAGGGCAGGTCTATTCCACTTAAACACTTTCTTATTTCATGTTCTTAGCAAGCCTTAGAAACAAGTTCGGATTATTGGATCTTCAAGGGCCAGATTCTTTTAGGGTACTGATATCTGCACGGCCATATTTTGATAATGGGACAACACATTTTGTTGTACACTTCTCTGATTTCCGCTCAGAGCTTTTTGGGAATTGTAATAGCCTTCAACAGCTGGTTAAGAAAGTGTAAAATGGGGAGAGTCGTCCCATTATCAAAAGAAGTCGTGCTGACATCAGTGTACTTTTAATGGGAACTCTATATGGCTATAAAATCTCAAGTTTCTTTCATTTACCCAAAGAAGAGTTTGTTTTGTTTCGCAAAAATGTTTCTAGGCCTGCATGATTATGATATCATTATTCTTGAAGCATTCGAATTTCTGCACCTTTAATTAGTTTTAAATAACGTCCTACCAAAAAAAAAACCCTCCATATTTCCTCGGAATAGAACCTTGGTTCACACCCCCAAGAGATCATACTTATGTTTCTTTGGAGTTTAAAACTAAGATATCCTAATTAGTTGAAATTTACAGCCCTTGATTTTTGAAAATTGCCTTTATTTGTATTTTATGTTATGCTTTTTTGTTACTTAATTACATTTCCATCTAAATCTGTTTTTGTGCAGACTTCCATATTGCAGGGAATTAGTGCCATTGTGTAGCTCACATAGATTATGGTCTGCCCATGCAATATGTTCTTACTAAATATAAAACATAATCTCTCCCAACTTCTTTTACATTATTCATGCATACGGTCTTTCCTTATTGATGATATAGTTAAATTTAAATTTTTTCCTTGTGCAATTCCGCACCTTAGGAATTCAAGATTTATCACGGATATGCTTCCACAAATTTTTTCTTAACTATCACTTTCTAAAAATAGTTTTACTTTTTGTGCAGATATGGTCAAGAATAAAGGCTTTTTGCCATCAGGACCTTCAGAAATACCTATTCAACGGAACCAGATAAAGGAAATCATGAACTCCTTACTTCCAGCATGCAAAGACCCAGATGTTGACTCTGGGATTGCCTTTAAAGTAGATGCCATAATTGCCAATCCACCAGCATACGGTTAGATTTATAACCTACTTGATTTTATTTTTTTGCATTGCCCTCAGGTACAAGTACATTTTTATTTTTATTTTCGCTTTTTGAATTTGCATTTTCTAAAATATTTGCTCTTAGCGTTAGATGTAGGATTACAAGTTCAATTGGTTGGCCCAACCTACCCTGACTTCAACCCACTTTGGGTTATGTTTAACTTGGACATTCCAACCCGTTAGGTTAAGTTTAGTTGAGATTTCCATGAACCAAGAAAATTAGGGTTGAGTTTGGTCTATCTCACCAAAACCTAACCCAACCTGACCAAATTGCATATAATATTTTAACATTAAGGAGTTGGCATTGTGATCCTCAAAATTATGTTCTTCCACTCAAATTTACTTCTCATATTTGATGCATTTTATTTCTTTTCATATAATAGTTATCAATTCCGTTTCGTTTTGTCCATTCCGGGGACACGTTTCGTTCAGATTTGAAAGACAACAAAAATCCAAACAGAAGTTTTCGTTAGAAAATTCGGTCTATTTTGCCTCATTTAATTCCATTTTGTTCGTTTCGTACAAAATAGGGTGATACACCCTGTTTCATACGAAATTGTGCTACAACTCAACTCAACTCAACAAAGCCTTTGTCCCAAACTAGTTGGGGTCGGCTAAATGAATCCCTTAGAAAAAAACTCATGAAGAAGGTAAAAGGAATCTACCCGGCTCTAATCATGGTTCTAGTTAGGTTCTTCTACGTGGATCATTTTCTTCCGTTCTATCCTATCCAAGGTCATGTTCTCTGTTATGTTCCTAGCTATCAAGTCTTTCCTCAATGTTTCTACCCAAGTTGTTTTCGGTCTGCCCCTACCTCTTTTTACTCCATCAATTTGGCACGAGTCGCCTCTTCTCACCGGAGCATCCAAAGGCCTACGTTGGATATGTCCAAACCATCTTAAGTGGTGCTCTCTCATCTTCTCCTCAATTGGAGCCACCCCCACGTTTTTACGAATGTCTTCATTTTTAATTCTATCTAGCCTTGTGTGGCCACACATCCATCTAAGCATTCGCATCTCCACTACACTCATCTTATGCACATGCTGCTTCTTGGTGGCCCAACATTCTGAGCCGTACAACATGGCTGGCCTCACAACTGTCTTATAAAACTTTCCCTTCAACTTGGTAGGGATTTTACGGTCGCACAGAACTCCTGAGGCAAGCTACAAATTTGGC
Organism: Tasmannia lanceolata; assembly: GCF_043159265.1. Lineage (NCBI taxonomy): Eukaryota > Viridiplantae > Streptophyta > Magnoliopsida > Canellales > Winteraceae > Tasmannia > Tasmannia lanceolata. Next base: position 48,913,290 of record NW_027518692.1, read on the forward strand.
AACATTCTAGTTTCATAGTTTTGCAACCTTTTTTTTCTCATTTTACCCTCATTTACTGATTGTTTTATGAAAGAACATGTTTTATTGGTTGTTGTTGGGGCATTGGAAAGTGAATGAGAACAGAGTGAAACATAGCAACAGGGAATAGAACCGGGTGAAAGGCCTAAGTAAAATCTCACTATACATGAATGAGTAGCAAAATATATTTAGAGAGCATGGACAGCTTGTCCTTGAAGAACTTATGTCTTTCCTTGGTCAGGGCTTTTGTAAAAAATGTCGGCAATTTGATCATTTGCACAGATGAGCCTTCCTTTACTTTCTTTATCTTCAATCTTCCCTCGAAACAAATGGTGATCCACCTGCTTGTGGTTGGATCTTCTGCTCAATCTGCTTTAGAGAGTGCAATTATGAGCAATGAATTGGTAATATTTAGTGTGTTATTCCTACACACTAGCCCATCATTGAGAGTTCCCTTGATGTGTACCAAGGAATTCTTTTCACAGCCTCCATATATTTTATGTGCTGGTTGTGCATGAATTTTCCACAAGGTTTTTGGAACACCGCTAGCATATATTATAGTTAGAGATCCTTCCTGAGCATGTCTTTTTGTCCCGCACACCATTTTGATAAGCTGTGTGGGCAAGAAGTTTTTTTATTAGTCGCATTAGTTGATAGGAAATTTTTGATGCAGGAGCAGATCTTGACCTCACGTAGAAGATCTGATGGACTTTTCATTTTATTTCAGTTGTTTGTTGGTTGGGTTTATAATTTTTGTTCGTGAGTTTGGAATTATGTTTTGTTTAGTTGTTTATTTATGTGGTGGAGACTGTTATTAGTTTATTACACTCTATAACTTGAAGTAAATCTCTTAAGCTATAAAGTGGTGGGACTTCTCAGTTAAGTGAAGCTGCAATTAATTAGTTTTTATTTTATTTAGTGGTTTGAGCTTAGAATAGAATAAAGGATTGAGCTTATTTTTAGGGTTTTGGGATGTGTGTGTATATATATACAGAGAGAGAGAGAGAGAGAGAGAGAGAGAGAGAGAGAGAGATGGAATTGGAATATGAAAATTTCATGGGTTTTTTCTCCCAAAACTGCTCAAACAGCAGGAACCATTTTTTTTGGTGATTTTACCTCATCTTTTACTTATTTTCTTCGCCTATTCCATTCATTTTATTATTTACATCAGATCTTTCCTGATATATGATTCCTGGCTGCATCAAATTGGTATCAGAGTCAAGTTGATCCATGGATGCCCGTGGGAAATGATTTATTGTTAGTGTAAATCAAGGCTAGCAAGAAGGAATAGATGAGATGTAGAGAACAACAACTAATCTGACATGTGAGTTGCAGAACTTATGACTTAGGGGGCGAGCCGTGATGTTTTTGGAGATCAGATCAAATGAGGTAGTACTTGTTTCTTTTTAGAGATCTGGATGATGATGATGATGGTTAGGAATTGATCTTAGAAGAAGGTATGGAAATCTAGCACTCTAATACCGGGACAGAAAATGCGTAGGACCGTACTTTTAAAACTCCCCCGCATCATCGTGGACTCCCCCGAGTTGACTCCCGTTTACCTTGGCCGTGTTCTGCATTTTGTTGCCGCGTTCTGCATTTTGTCCTCCAGGGTCAATTAAAACTCCTTTAACTCTCCTAAATTATGACCACGTCATTCAAGTACTTAGCCGCATCAACTGAGTACTTGACCGCGTTGTGCCGAGTCAACTAGGATTTTCTTCGGCCGCATACCGCGCCTCATCCACTTTTTTAGACACTGAGTAGGACAATAAAGAGGCCAAAGTCGATACAAAAACTCAAAACACAATATGGGGTTGTGTGTAGGAAATTTCGTGGCTCAAATTTGCAGGAGAGTACAACCACCTCACATGAATTAAATGAATAAGACAAAATTTGCTAAAAAGTGAGCCTGTGTGGCTGTTCTCTCCCACAAAAATGAGCCGTGAAATGGCTTTCCACGAATTTCCGGAGTGGGAAGCGAGTGTGAGAAGCGATGCGCGATTAACATAAAGATTGATAAAATCCATTCAAAAAGCTATCTTGAAAAGGAATGATGCATGATTTGCAAGTTTTTTAGTATCATAACCCTCAAATTGATTGGCTTTTCAATCCTCAACTTTAGGGGAACATTAATATAAAGATTGATAAATTTTTCGCTAAAGCTCTTGATTTTTTCTATGGTCTTATTCTTTTGTCAATGTCCATCTTCATGAATCTTCTCAGAGAAAATCTTTTTATTTTTTTATGGAAGGACTTTCCTCATTAGGGGGAGTCACTCTTCTTGAATCTCCCGCATGAGAGAATTTTGAGGGGGATTTCTTCTTCCCGGAGAAAGTTCTTTTTTTTTTTATATTCATGTTTGCAAAGCAGGGGTAAGGCTACATACATGTAGCCCTCCCTAGACCCCGCAATGGTGGGAGCCTCGTGCACTTGCCGCTCTAATATGGATCTCGTGGAGAAGAGAAGTCTTCAAGGATGTCTTACTGGCGGAAGTCTTTTTTTTCTTGGATCTCCCAAAGGTGATAAGTCTTCAAGAATATTGTCTCCACGGAGGAAGTTATGTTTCTTCTGAGATCTATTGGAGGATAGAGGTCTTCAAGGATGTCTTCTTCTTTCTCCTGAAGAAAGTCTTTTTTATTTTGGATCTCCCGGAGGAGAGGAATCTTTACAAATGTCTTCTTCTTCCTTATGAAAGTTTTTTTATTCTCCTCCCAGAGGAGAAGAGTATCTATGTAAGGAGACTGCAAAAGCAAAAGAAAGAAGTTAGTTCAAACCTTTCTCGTATTTTTCCTTCTTTCCCGTCCTCTTCTTCGCCTTCTCCTCGAACTTAGCCTTTCTCCAAAAGACCCGGTCTCTCTGTTTTTTTTTTGTCTTTCTTCTTAGTTATAAAATTTTGTTGTGGGGTTGTTGACAACTGCCACCACCTCCCTTATATAGGCTCCGTATCTCTCCATTTTCTCTTTCATGGGTATGTGCCTTCTTGGTTGGAGTAACACATATTACGGAGAAAAGGGTATTTTGGTCCTTTTAAAAGTGAAACATAAAGTTTTATTAAAAAATGGGTGAAGGGGGTGCAATGGCTAAGAAGGGTTGGAGATATCACCTCCATACATATATGTATGTATGTATGTATATACATATGTCTATGTATGTATATGTGTATATATATATAGAGAGAGAGAGAGAGTTTTTATATCCACCTGTTTACGTTGTGGCCCATCAAATGAGCGGTTTGGATCATCCTATGGTGTGGCCCGTACAGTACTTTTTGAAAAATACTGGACTATATGGGCTTACACCTATGTATGTATCTAATATACATACATACGTACATGTATATATATATATGTGTGTGTGTGTGTGTGTGTGTATCACACATGCATCTACACATATATCTATATACATATACATATGGATACACCTTGTTGGGACACTATATTGCAATTATGCCACAGCCTTATAATCCTTAACAGATGTTTGTGCTTGTTGTAGCTTTCTTCCATAAAGCTAACCTTCATGATACATGGGCTTACAGACAAAATTTATTTCTAAATCGGTTGCAACATGTATAATGGGGAATTTATGTCTACCTACTGTACTGCCTTTCCAAATTGGCTTTCTATATGGATTTTGATATGTTTCTATATTTTCTTGGAACCAGGAGATTAGTAATATTTCTGTTTTTTGCACAATTGGAATTCATGTGTTCCACTGCTGACATGGATGAATGCTTGTTCAGGACACACACACGTGGCAGAGGCACTAAAAGTTCCGATTCACATATTTTTCACAATGCCGTGGACGTAAGTCTTTCCGTATTTGTAAAATTTTCATCCTTATAATATTATTAGGGAACCAACACACCATTATGATTCAGTGGTTGTTTGCAAGTGTTTGTTGTATCCACTACATCAATCATTTGACATTTGTATGTTTTGACTTTTGAGTAAACATAATGAAACAACATACAAATTACCTTTTTACCCACCATATAAATATATTCTCGTGGTTGAGCCTCTAGTTCAATTGGTAAAGATTATGTTCTTTGACCCCGAGGTCGGAGGTTTGATCCCTGCTTACCTACCAAAAAAAGGGCAGCCCTGTGCACGAGGCTCCTGCTTACCTACCAAAAAAAAAAAAAAATCTTTCACCTTTTTGCATTTATGTAAGCTGAGGTGCATTCTGGATGACATTTGATATATGGCTTTTATTATGTTGACAGGCCGACTAGTGAATTTCCGCATCCTCTTTCCCGGGTCAATCTGGCATCTGGATATAGAGTGAGTGAAAGGGCACTTTTCCTATTATATGTTTCTGTATTATGTCTATTGATTTTCACTTAATTTTTTCTCATGAATTTCATTTTGCAGCTATCATATCAAATTGTTGATTCATTGATTTGGCTTGGAATGCGGGACATGATAAATGATTTCAGGAAAAAGAAGTTGAAGCTACGACCAGTCACATATTTAAGTGGTGCCAAAAGCTCTGCTTCTGACGTTCCCACTGGATATATATGGAGCCCTCACCTTGTCCCCAAACCAAAAGGTCTTGCTTTAGATTCCGTCTTATATTCTTGAAGTGGGAAAAAGTTAAGTTGGATGAGATTTGTTTAAGATCCAATGGTTTAAGGAAATTTTTTCTCTCTTACTAGTAGAATATTGAAAATTTCTTTGCAGAGAACATCTTTTCTGCATTCTGTTTGTGGTTTGTGTGTTTCTTTTTGCAAGTGAGCAATTTCATTAGTTTGTAAATGAGCAGTTGGGTTGTTGTGGCTTCTCGGACGGGTCTACCTGTTCAATGTTTTATCTTATAAGAATCTGGTTTTGATTGTTTGATATGCAGACTGGGGACCTAAGGTTGATGTGGTTGGATTTTGCTTCCTTGACCTTGCATCAAATTATGAACCTCCTGAATCACTTGTAAAATGGATTGAAGCTGGTACAAAGCCTATTTATATTGGATTTGGAAGCCTTGTGAGTATCTCTCTCTCTCTCTCTCTCTCTCTCTCTCTCTCTCTCTCTCTCTCTCCTGTTTTATTTGCGATGAAAGATATCCATTGCCTGAGAAGTTGAACTACTCTGGGAGTTTGTAGTCGTATTGATTGTTTGTTTTCAACAAGATGAAGACATTGTCACATTGAGGTACAAACATGATTGTCGCCATCTTTCAATCAGTCATAAAAGAAATACTGACATCTCTAATATGCACCTTAGCTAAAGACAGTTGTGTCTTTTTCCATGGGAACAATCCCAGTATCATCTTTCAATTTGTCATTAATCAAATACTAACAGCTCTGATATGCACTCTGGCTAGAGATACTTGTGCCCATTTCCATGTCATAGCTCTAAGTACTACGTGTCTAATCTTGCAATCATATGCAAGGATTGAAATGTCAGTTTCGGTTGGCGGAAAATTATGTTGAAAAAAAAAAACCAAATTTCGCTTTTTTCAGAATTTCTTACTGAAATTAATTTCGGAAAAATAGTGAATTTTTTTTTACATTCAAATTTTAAATTTGGCTGAAATTTCCAGAATTTCGGCCGAAATCTGAACTGACACCGAATCTATGTACTTTCGGTGTCAGTCCGGACCGAAATCTGGAATTTTGGTCGAAACATTTCGGTTTCGTCCGAAATTTAAAACCTTGATCATATGAATTTTGTGAAATCACATGAGAGCTCCAGATACGAGGTCAGAGTCAACGCACAAGAAAACAAAATTTCACAGTGAATAAATGCTGAACTATATTACCATATCAAATTCTGTGCAAGAAATAATAGAGAGTTCTCGAGTGAATTCTCCCTATCCAATGTGCATAAATGCATGACAGATGTATAGCAAAAGAAAAAGTTTCCCTTACCAACTACGAGATCATGAATATTAAAGGATTTACACAAGCAAAGTAAGCTAATTTAATTAGAAAAATGCTCTTGATGTTTCACATTTTCAGTGTAGACTTCCTCAATATTGTCAAATTAAGTATTGGTTATAATTATTTATAAATCAATTGAGCTTTGGAAAATGAATCTTATGTATCAGAAAGTGGGTTCCAGTTGTGCAAATTATTGGCTAATTGGAACCATGATGGTGATGTAACATGTATATTGTGCATTTTTATCTCTCACCACTATAAATGCAAAGTCATTCCTTTTCATATTCTTTATTTTTTTATGGTTCTCCTTTATCAATTTGTTCCACCATGTTAAATTTTATTTTATGCAACAGTGTTTGAACTAGACTGCATTGATCTGTGTAACCTAGTTAATCTCTAGGTTAGTCTGATCATTGTGTGTCCAAGATCAATGATTTTTTAGGACTTTGGTGGACTGCTACAACTCAACTCAACTCAACTCAACAAAGCCTGTCCCAAACTAGTTGGGGTCGGCTAAATGAATCCTTTAGAAAAAATTCATGAAGAAGGTAAAAGGAATCCACCCGGCTCTAATCCTGGTTCTAGTTGGGTTCTTCTACGTGGATAATTTTCGTCCATTCTATCCTATCCAAGGTCATGTTCTCTGTTATGTTCCTAGCTATCAAGTCTTTCCTCAATGTTTCTAACCAAGTTGTTTTCGGTCTGCCCCTACCTCTTTTTACTCCATCAATTTGGCACGAGTCGCCTCTTCTCACCGGAGCATCCAAAGGCCTACGTTGGATATGTCCAACCCATCTTAAGTGGTGCTCTCTCATCTTCTCCTCAATTGGAGCCACTCCCACCTTTTTACGAATGTCTTCATTTTTAATTCTATCTAGCCTTGTGTGGCCGCACGCACATCCATCTAAGCATTCGCATCTCCACTACACTCATCTTATGCACATGCTGCTTCTTGGTGGCCCAACATTCTGAGCCGTACAGCATGGCTGGCCTCACAGTTGTCTTATAAAACTTTCCCTTCAACTTGGTAGGGATTTTACGGTCGCACGGAACTCTTGAGGCAAGCTTCCACTTCAACCAACCTACTCTTATTCTATGGTCAACATCCTATTATATGGACTGGCTGGATATCTTAAATTCATTTTCCCATTTCAATTCATTCTTCACCCTTCCCGGTTAGTAGCCAGCTACGATGCCATAGTGGTTTCTAAAGGATATACTCAGATGTATAAGGTAGACTATGAGGAGAGTTTTGCTGCAGTTGCAAAGATGGACCCTATTATGGTTTTTATATCACTTGCTATAAATTTATCTTGGGCCTTTTAACCAATTGGATGTCAAGAAAGCTCTATTGCATCGATATGGGCACAAGTGTCAGAATCCAACATGAGTGTCAGTTTCGTCAAACCTCAAAAAGAATGATTCGTGGAGTCCCTAAAATATTTTAGTCAAGCCTCAAGTTTTAATTTTTTTCATAAAACTGTGGTTATAACAAGTAATATATTAAAAATTTTAATAGGTCAAGTAGATATCATGTTTAACTTTCATTTAAGAAACTAATAATTAGGATGGATAAAACTCAAAACATGCAATAATTACAAAGTTCGGGTAGCAGTATTCGGGATAAAATAGACGAGAGATCTAGAAGTGTCTCAGTGAATCCTGAAGTATCAGAATCCGAGATGTGTCTGACACGGGTACTTTGCTCATTTGGAAGATCCATATAGTATGGCAAGAAAGCCGTCATGTTTATTTGTTGGGGGAATTATATGTGAAAATTCCACCCTGTTTTTAGTTCCTCGATCAAACAAATGATGAAGATGGTATGCCCTTATTGATGCTGTCCTATTTTAGCATGTAGTGGTCCGATTCATCTATATATCCCTTTCACGTCCAAACATTGCATACGATGCGAGTGTTATTAATCACTTTATGCATTTCCTAGGACGACATACATGAGGCTGCGCACAAATTCTTCTGATACCTCAAATACTCTGCAAGAAGAGGACTTATGTTTTCTATGCGTTGACATTTGCGGACTGAGTCGTTCATAGATGCTAATTGGGTAGGCCCTGTTACAGTGCTAATTGTGCAGCTCAGGCTTGGTTATGAATACGATATCCTTTTAGAGTTTCTATAGTTGCTAGAAATCTTGAGACTTGGAGAACCATGAATCTATTAGTTGTTGCTAGATCCAGTGGTAAAGTAGAGTATTGATCTTTGGCGCATGTGTATGAGTTAGGCTGAAGATACTCTTGCATGAATTGGATTCAACATACAACTATTACAAGGTCCTATGTGTTTGTGTTCTGACAATAATGTTTTTATCAGCATTGCTCATAATGCAATTCAACATGACCGGACAAAGTATATCAAAGTGGATCATCATTCATCACTCTATTAGAGAAAATTGAAGGCATTGCAGATTTGAACTCCCTTTGTTACTACTAGAGACAACAGTTAGCAGATGTTTTGTCTATAGGGGACTATGTTGGTTGCGCGACTATGTTTTGTCTAAAGGCTACGCTTGGTTGCGCGAGAGTGGCTCGGAGACTAGTGGAATAAGAAGTCAAAAGGGAGGAGACAAACATTTGATTTGTAAATGCTTGTCTAGAATTACCACTCGGAGAATAGTGGAATGTAGTAAGTAGTATTTGGTTGTGCGGCAGTCCTCTTGGAGAGTAGTGGAAAAAGTAGGGGTGTCATTAGCAATATATATATATATATATATATATATATATATATATATATATATAAGAGAGAGAGAGAGAGAGAGAGAGACCTTTTCCACTATTCTTCTAACACAATTCTATCTTTATGGTAGAATTTGGTTTGAATTTGAGAAGGGGGACGGGGAGTGGTGGTTGGTGGGTGGGTGGGGGGGCATGGGCGCCACATTGGCAAATAAGCAATAATTATGTTTGAAACATGTCGGGAGTCCCCTGGAATTTCAATGCAGTATTGGCAACCAAACGGGGAATCGGCAGCCGCCTGCATTTGAAATTCCAATAGATACCGAGCTTTTGTGCAACCAAAGTTACCAAACACTGCGTAAGGTAGTAAGTCTCTGTTATTTGAGATCTTAGGCAAGTTGGGCATCATAGACATCTATGTACCAACTTGCAGTGGAGTGATGTGAAGGGTAGATTAGTTATTTGACTATTTTGTATATAGGCAGCTTTGTAACGGAGGTATTGTCCATCTTTTATAATTAAATAAAATATAAGAATGGATCATCTGGCATACACATGAAAAAATCATTCTCTTCCGTCTCCTTTCTCTCTCCAATCTTCTCTTGCCATACCCTAGAATCATTTTTCATCGCATAATTGATTATATCTTCTGATTAAAAATGGAATCAGCAACACCACCAATGCAGCTCTTAAAGTAGAACTGGTTAGAATTCTCCACTATTTCATTTTTCTTATTTTGTCACTACTGAAATACATTTTTGGCAGTTTTCATGTCAGTTTTTGCGTATTACTTATTTTTGCTACATGACTTAATCAAGACTAAGAGCAGTCATGTTTTAAACTGATTTTCTTCCATATTGTATCTCTTTAACGCCTCCATTTGTACTTCATATGTTTACATGATAGCCTGTTCAAGAACCTGCAAAAATGACCCAAATCATTGTGGAAGCTCTTGAAATCACTGGACAACGAGGCATCATTAACAAGGGGTGGGGTGGTCTTGGTAACTGTAAGTTTGTGGCTCTTTCTTTTGACCATTTATGTTCCATACGACACTGCCCTCATCTCTTATGTTTCTATTTCTTTTCTTTAAACCTGTGGGCAATACCGTGTAACTGTTTACCTGAAATAATTTTTTCCAGTGGCAGAACCCAAGGACTTTGTGTATCTATTGGATAACTGCCCTCATGACTGGCTATTCTTGCATTGCATGGCCGTGGTAAGACTCAATTATGAAGTGTATGAGTGGATTCATGCGAAATTTATGTAGCTGTTGCATTGCAAATCCAATATTTCATTGGACTCTGTGCACTTGCACAAAGTTGTATATCTACTCTATAACTGCCCTTGTTGTGTCTGTGGTGAGACTTGATTATGTATTCTATTGTTGGAATCGTTCTACATGAAATTTAGGAAGTAGTTGTTTCACAAACTCAATAATCAAGTTTAATCCACACATGGTGAGGATTGTCTACTTTCTTTTGCCCTATTCGTTTGGGATTATGACAACCGATTGCCACCCCCCAATCCGATTATTGGACCCAATATTACATTAATATTGGGTCCAAAATTGGTTTGGGGGGTGACAATCGGTTGCCACAATCTCAAACGAACAGGGCCTTTGTACTGCTGATTGTGGTTCAGAGATTGTTGGTTCTGCTGGATCTGTAGATACAGCTGGTACTGCTACTCATTGAAAATGCTTGTGGGTACTAATTCCCATGATTGCGTATGGTGAACATGTGTAATTTGGCAAGAGATAACATTTTTTGGCATTATTTCCAAAATACTGTACCCTATGCAGTACTCAATTACCGAACATCATCGGTCCTTTGAACACCCACCATGGTTCAAAGAGAGGCAGGCTCTAAACCTAATGCCGAGTTAAGACTTAACATGACATGTCTGAAATTGAGTTTCAACATGACTTGATACTTGTACTATGCTTTGCTAGACCAATGGGAGGGAAAAAATCTTTCAATGTCAATATACACCTGCAATGCTATGATTTAGCCGATACTTTGAATTTACTACTGACACATGTGTTGACAAGTGTCCACACTGACACGCATGTTGACGTGTATCGAGTATCGACACTTGTAAACATATTGCTAGCAGTGTCAGAATTTGTAAAATACTGTTTTATTATTGAATATTATGTTTACCTTCTCTTTTATTATTTCCCCACCCCACCCTTAAACCTGAGACCCTAAACAAACTCTTCTTCCAATATTATATTCATTGTATCCTAATGGTTTCTCATTCTCACTGCAGATTGGAGTCTCTCATGCAGTCTCTCATGATCTCATATTTGTTTTAGACTTATAGTTGCTTAATCCTAAGATTTAAAAATTATGATTATTAATCAATAAATTTATATGTATGATGTGTCTCCGTTTTTAGGTTTTTAGAGGTTGTCGTGTCAGACACCTCATATCTGTGTCGACACTTGACACGCAAGTCCGTGTCCACAGATAATAGCTAGCTGCAATGCAATATTACATAGTCTTATCTTTGATTTTCATGTTAAGCTGTATTCTCGTATATAATTTGATTTATATAATAGTCAATGAACTTTGTGTTTTTTCGTAATTCCATTTTAAATGTCATATATTACATGCTTTGGAGTTTTGTGCAAATTAAATTATTGTGTTCTTTTAATACGGGGTTAGAATGAAGACTTTTAGGAGCATCCCTTCCAAAAGGGGACATTTTAAGCAACCATGCTGGGTCAATCTGCAGGCAAAGAGGGGTTCTTTTTCTGGAAGAAAGAAAAAGGGATATTTCATTGACACATGTTCTCTTCATCATATGGATATGGAAGAGTATCTACGGGGTTTCAGATTTAAAACACTGTTTGAAAGATCCCATTGACTTGATCAAGACTCAGTTCCAGATTTACAGATTCAACCAAAAACTTCTTTGACTAACCACCCTCAGTAGAAACCTCATTGCATTGATCATTGGCTCACCTAAGTTAATTCAGATTTACCTTGGGTGAGTTCTTGTCCAAGTATGAGTTGCATGAAACAAGTGCTTCTCCTATAGTTTGGATGGGGGTGGGATGGAGGAAAATGGATTGCAGTGGTTTGTTGGAAAATTGTTTTGTAGTACTTAATAGTCCACTCAGCCATTCAAAAATAAATACTTACTGGTCTACTCGGCCATTTAGGCTACTCGTCAGACATCATCATTAGAGATTTGGACACGATTTTGAGATCAGCACATGCAAAGCAGAAGTGGTAGCGAAACAGAAAGCCCCATCATCAAACTCTGTTGACACTTGCTCTATTGGCAACCCAGGCGTGGAAGGTATTGGAGGCGTTTTTAGGAGCTCTTCGGGCAACATCATCTACTCCTTTGATACCCCTGTCCGTATCACAAATTCCACAGAAATCAAGGTCCTTGCACTTCACCAGGGATTGACCATCTCCATGAACCAGATGGAGGGCAGATTGGAAATGGAAAGTGATTCATTTAACACCCTGTTGTGGGGCAAAGGGACTAGCCGTGGTCCTTGGAGACCTGGCTATTTCATTGATGAGACTATCAATATGTGTTTGTATGGAGGATTATCTTTTTCTCTTATTCCCATAAGTGCCAACGATTTGGTTGATCACCTAACCAAATCGGGTGCTTCTAGTGACTCCTTTTTTATGGGGCATAAAGTGCACTTGTAATATTCTCTATTTATAAATGGAACCTTTTTCAAAAAAAAAACTTTAAGAGTCTACTTTATTACATAAGTTTGTATAGGGAAACAGATAAGATGAAAAGAATCAGGCAATGTGAACTGATATATTAAGCTTGAGCAGCCCATCAGGATCAGTTGGTAAATGCTAACCATGAACCACATTTGACTAATGCTTTGATAAATCGTCAAAAGGATAAAGTAATCATAGGTTAAAACCTTATTTTTATAAGCATGGTATGAAATCCTCTTCTTTTGATACTCTTAAACATGAAAGAGGACCGTAATCGCGTCTGACTGTGTTCAAGAATCCCTGTTATTATGTGTGCATGAACATCCTTATGCTGACTTCCTCTGGTTGAAACTCATAAAGCTCTCATATTTTGCGGAAACTCACTAAAATGCTTTGAAATTTTCATACTGCCATATTGTTTTTTTCCCCCCCTCCAAATCTGAATTCTGGGGTGATATTGTTTTGCATTTTGGTTTCAGGTGCATCACGGGGGTGCAGGAACTACTGCTGCTGGGCTTAAAGCTGCGGTATTTGCTTATTCTTTTTCTTGCTAGTTAGGGCTTTTATTCTAATTGGGGCCCTTCTAACAAATTGTCGATCTTGACATTCTTATCATGTTCTCTAGTGCCCAACAACTGTTGTACCATTTTTTGGAGACCAACCATTCTGGGGAGACCGTGTGCACGCCAGAGGAGTAGGGCCCCCGCCTATCCCAATTGATCAGTTCTCATTGCAAAAGCTGGTTGATGCAATAAACTTCATGTTGGATCCCCAGGTAAACTCCTTGCATCTTTTATGGGGAGTACCCCCTTGAAAATTATCTCAGGCTTCTTTCTTAGAGCAGGTAGACTCCAATATGGTATGTTCAGAAGTTCTAGTTTAATTATCCGTGATTCTGTGTTGGTCTTCTCTCGACCAGAGTTTGGTGGCACCGTGGTGGATATCCTTGCATTTATTCCTTGCATTTATTCAGTTTTCACCCAAGAAAATGCAGAAAGAGAACATTTTTTTTTTCAAAGATTAAAAATCGTGTATGAAAAGGTAAAAAAGAAAAAGAAAAAGAACATATTACCCCAATAATGTGTTACTGCATTACATACAGCCTACCCAAATAATTCTAGTTAAACAATCATTCTGGATATGACTTCTTTTACCAAATAATATCCAACTTGTCCACACATGATTCTCCATGACTCTTTATCAGCCATGTTGGAAACACAAGGCATGATTGGAAAAATGCTGGAAGAGGTCAAAATCGCAGTTTCATAATTGTAAATCAAGGTTGAATGATTCGATGAAAATAGATCTGTTGAATATTTCTTGTTTGTTAGATGTTGCATGTATAGTTGGTCATTCTAGGAGGTACTTTCACTATGTAAATCGTGATGCTCATTTGGATCCTTACTTATGATCGTAGTCACAAATATTTTTCTCGGGAATTTCTTCGGAAGTGTATAACTTGGGAGATTTTAATTTTTTTTTCATTGGCCACTGATATTGGCACCACCATGTTTTGATAATGGGACAAACTCATCTTGTTTTTTATTATTTAACCAGCGGTCAAAGGCTATTACGATTCCCAAAAAGCTCTCAGCAGCCATTTAAAACAGAAAAGACTTAGTTCGTCCCATTATCAAAACATGCTAGAGCCAATATCAGTAGCCTTTCATTACTTTCAGGTTTAAATCGGGAAAAAAATAGAAAAATAGAATATTTAAAAATATATGAAAATGTATAAATTAAAAAAAAAAAAATTCGTAAAATTATTGTGATATTATCCCAGTATTTTTTCTAAGTAGCCATTCAAAAAAAATATTTCTCCAAGTAAATGATAAAAATGAAAATATCACAATTTAAAAAAAAAAAATATATCGGGATTATTTGGGGTTTTGTCGTTTTTTTATTGGTAAAAGCTGGGTTTGGCAGGACCCCTATGCGTGTAGTAAATGGAAATAATATAGTAGGGTTTGTTGTTTTATTAAAATGTCGTGATAAAATTGTGATATTTTGAGAAGATATTTTTTACTATGCTTATGATTTGTTACAAACATGCAGGTGAAGGAACAGGCAGTGCAACTGGCCAAGGCCATGGAATCGGAAGATGGGGTGACGGGGGCCGTGAAAGCCTTCTTAAAACATCTTCCTCGCAAAAATCCTCAGACTCAACCTCCTCCAGTGCCACCGCCACCAGGATTCTTTGAACCATGCCCTCGCTTTTTAAAGAAATGTTTATGCTGTACCTGATTTTTGGGTTTTGTATAGTTTTGTGTCATTCATGTTCTGAGCTTCAGTGTCTGGCCAACGAACCAAACTGTTGGAATATACCAGTCAGTGAAAAATATAATTGCTTGTATTCTTTTCTTTCTTCTTTTTTGGGGTTTTTTTTTTTTTTTTTGTAGCTAGTCAGAATTTGAAATGTTCAAATATAATTCTTTGCAGTTCTTTTTTCTCTTTTTGTCCCTTTTTTGTTGGTTTTTTTTCTTGGGACGAAGCAGCAGTTGAATAGTTCAAATATAATAGTTTGTGGTGCTCTTCCTTTCTTTCTCTTTTTTGGGCTTTTCTTTACTTTTTTTTTTTTTTTTTTTGGGTTTTTGGAGCCAAGCAGCATTTGAAAAGTTCATTCGGCTTTGCATATGGACTGGATTGGGTGTTCAGCCTTCTCTGATGACATCCTTCTTTGAGGTTGACAGTCTAAAGCGCGGCTAGTGGCATTTAAACTGCATAGAACTGTGAGTTACCCTTTCTCTCTTCCTAATTACTATTTGTAAATATTATTTATGATTGGCAAAATGTTGTTCCATTTCCACCCATGTGTTCATGTGCATTTTTTTATTCTTGAAAAACACCGTTAGTAAACTCAGAAGTGGGAGGTACTTGGGTTTTGATCCGAGTCGTTCATTTGTTGGTCCCATCACATAAAATCCTTCCATCAGACAATCCTGGCCCTCTGATTTGTGCACTATAGTAGAGCCCATTTTCCCACCTTATGCAATGAAATTAGCCTTCATGTCAATTTGCAGGAGCCTAATTGGGGTCCTTTTTTTTTATAATTCAATTGGTTTCTACAAATAAATAAATTAATTAATAATTTGAAAATAAATAAACTCAAATGGGTTGTGTGTTTTTTTAGGTAAATAAGATGCCAATAAAATACAATATTTTATGCGACAAACACAATTAAAACAAGTGCATATTTTATGCGATAAATAAGGTTAAATATAGTGAACTAATAAATAATTTATAAAGTAATAATTAAAAGAACTTTGATATTTGAATGAATAAATTGTAAGAAATACTTGAATTGGTGATATACTTGATATTTTAGCTTGGATGCTATGATCAAAAAAGTAAAATATGAAGCAATAAGAGGATTAAATCTCGGATTATAGCGGTCGACCCTTCGAGCGGCTTATGTGAAAAGATTGTGATCAAAGGTTAAAAAAATCATGGAAAAAAAAGAAGAATGAAGATAGTATTGGAGAGACAATGGGATAAGATTTTTTTGCTTGGAGATCAAGTATTAGTTTTGCTTGTTATCTTTGTTATTTAACACCGAGCCGGAGTAGTGAACAAGGCCATTGATGCCTGAAGCTATTAGTATTTAGATTTTGACACTTTATGATGGTCTTAAGGAAGAATAATAACGTAGTGAATTATTCCATCCATGGCGGCGGGTATCTCTTCAATGATACATGTTTTTGCCTGCCTAATACGCACTCAGGAGGAGTTGTGGGACACTTAGGACGAGATAAAACTATTGCAATGCACAGTTTAAAAAATGATGTCCCTTGAATAATTAAGGGTTGTGCAATTTAAAAAATGATGTCAAGTTGATGGAGTAAAAAGAGGTAGGGGCAAACCTAAAACAACTTGGGTAGAAACAGTGAGGGAAGATTTGAGGGCTAAGAACATAACAGATAACATGACCTTACATAGGATAGAATGGAAGAAAATGATCTATGTAGACGAATCCAACTAGTGTCAGGATTAGACTTAGTCAATTTGAGCAGAGTCGATCCTTTCACCTTCTTCATGACAATTTTCTAAAGGATTCATTAGCCGGCCTCAACTAGTTTGGGACAAAGGCTTGGTTGTTGAGTTGAGTTGAGAATCATAAAAGCAATGCCGTACATGCCCGTTAGCGAAGGACAAAAACGGAATAAATGGCTATACACACTGCTACCCATCCCTCTATTCCCGTCTTGCCAAAACGTATAACTTGTACAAATCTTTCCATTTTCCAATTCGATCCGATCCATTCGTCCGTAGAGCTATTTACTCGATCGCAGGCATTTCTGGAACACCTCTAACAGAGGAAGAAATAGTCAATTTTGAAAGAACTTATTGTCAGCCTCTTTCAGATATGAATCTATCTGATTCAGAAGGGAAGAACTTGCATCAGAATCTCAGTTTCAATTCAAACATGGGTTTGATTCACACTCCATGTTGATTTAGCGGATCTTTCCAAAAGGCGTGAATGCAAATAAAAAACATCTCCTGGATAAGCTTCGCGACCGGGTGGTTTTCTTAAGAGAAGAGACATTTGGCGATAAGCTTGTGCTTGTTTGGAGAGATCGTCATAAATTATTGAAGTATGTCGTTCACGGTACATAAAATATTCAGCCAGAGCCGCTCCTGTATAAGGCACGAGGTATTGTAATGTTGCAGGCGAATCCGCCGTTTCGGCTACCACAATAGTGTATTCCATCGCCCCTCGTTCTTGGAAAGTAGTCACTACCTGAGCGACTCGATCATCAGATTATAAGTTCATTCCATACTGGACCAGACCGGAATAGGGTTATGTACATTCTTATTATGAGAAGGGGTCATTCGAGCGTATGTAAATAGATACTATGTTTACATATGGATCCCTACGTCGTTACATTTCATTTAGGATTAGAAATAGGCGTAATCGGACCTGCTTTTTACATATCTATCGTTATTTGGGTACCATATTCACTTCTTTGGGCTTCGATTGAATCGAGAAATAGGTTTGATTGTACATCTTTTTGATATATATATATATATATATATATATATATATAAGGTATCCTCCGAATAATTCAAATCGAAGCAATTTGATGTCCGACTCGGGCCTATATGACCGATCCATAGAAATACTCCAAGAAAATATGTACCAATTACCAAAATGACTTTTTTATTATGTACACTTTCTCTTTGTGGTATTCCACCTCTTGCTTGTTTTTGGTCCAAAGATGAAATTCTTAATGATAGTTGGTTGTATTCACCGATTTTCGCGATAATAGCTTGTGCTGCGGCGGGATTAACTGCATTTTATATGTTTCGGGAATGAAAACTTCATTCTCGATTCTACGAGAATTTTTATGAAAGCGTTTCATTTGCTTCTCTTCCATGGAAGTTTCATTTTCCCAGAATGTATCCTAATTTTTGGCCTAATTCTTCTTCTGATGATCGATTCAACCTCTGATAAAAAAGAACAGGCGAATTATTACTCTACATACCACAACATCCAGTTCTATCTCATATTGATGAGTTCCAAAATTCGTTAATGTAAAATGTAAATTATTCATCTTCTAAATCATCCAATTCATCGAGTCATGTCGATTCATTCAGATTATTCCGCGGCTTTATTACTTGTTTGTTGCACAAAAAAACTTTTTGAATGCCCGGTAGAAAAGACATTTCTAGTATTGCCTATAATAAACATTACCTATTGTAGGCTTCTAAATGTCCATATTGATTGATGCTATCATGTATGAAAAACTTCAAAATATCCCTACAATACATGGCCTAGGGGATTGAGACAGTTGGGAAATAGGATAGATTGCCCTGGATTAGTTCAAGTCCTGGATAGGGTGTTATTCATTGTCTGTCGCACAATTATCTTAATACGGTATTAAAAAAGAAGAGTACAATTGGGACCAAAAAGGCAAACCACAGTAATCCATGAAAACGTGTCCTGTAATTTGAAAAGGGATTCGCTAGCAAATGAATCCCATTTAAAAAAGCATTATGGCCATGTTTGGCAACTATGACTTTTTTTTTCCATGGAATATTAGCTTATTGCCCTGTGAGAGTGAGAAAAAGCTGAAAACGAGGAAAAACAATTCCATCCTACTCTCCTTATTTGTGCCTTCTCTAGTTTCTCCTTCTCCCATCCTTCTTACCCCTCTCTCACCACATGATAAACTAATATTCCATGAAAAACAATTCCATGGTTGCCAAACATGGCTTATATAACTAACAATGAATATTAAAATGCATTCTATGTTAATTTGTGATTAACAAACAGTATGTCTTTTAACAAATAAACAATATTTAAGTGCGTATGCTATGTTTAAGGTCGGATTAACAATTTGTTGAGTCATTGGAAATAGTTATGGCCATTTAGAATACCACCGAAACCAGGCCTTGCCTTCTTGTAAATATAATTATCTTAAGTTAGTCTTAAGTCAACTGCTTTTGATCACCTTAATAATGAGAATTTCTATAAGAAAACGGCACTGTAAAACATAGGGCGATGATATTTTCACCCCTCTTCAGTATGCATTCGCCCCCCTTTTATCGTGATTTCACAATTATAAGGGGGGCGAATGCGTACTGCAGTGGGGGTTAAAATATCATCTCCCAAAACATATATACCTACAGAATCCAAAGTAGTTTATGATAGAAATCATCTCAACCACCATTACATGAGAGAGTAGAAAAAGTGTTGAATCAGTTGCATCCTCAAAACAAAGACACCTCACAAATATTTACAGTGTATGACCAAAAACCCATTCAGCTAGCCATTTTATATCCGATATTACACAAAGAAATGTAGAAAATGAAGCTGTGTATGATTAGCCACTCAAAAAAAAAAACTAGAATTCCCAACAAAGATGAAAAAGAAAAAGATTAAAGAAAATAACAGACAGAAAAAAGCAAACAAATGGGCATTTGGGGCAGATCTTTACTTTGCAAAATGCTTTGCTCTCAATCCAACCTTTTACTTTTACTTTTTTTCCTTTTTCATCCCCTATAATTTTCATTATGCTTTTCATTTGCTCTTTCTTTGGTGCCTCCCAAAGAAAAGGTGAACAAAACCATGTTAGGCAGGCTTGCTTCTTTGTATGTCACCTTTATTTTGAAACCTTGGAGCTGTAAAAGAAGAATATCAAAAGGTAAGACATGGAGGGAAGGAAAAGGTTTGAAGGGAGAATTTTATCAATGGTTTAAAAGATATAATTACCAAGTCCATTCGCCTCGGATGTCCTCATGATTCTTAGCCTCTTCACAGTGTTCAAGAACATTCTTCATTACATAACAAAGAAAGAATAGGAAAACATGAGAACTACTAGACACTACTCAACTCAACTCAACTAAGCCTTTGTCCCAAACTAATAGATAACATTGCTAATTTATAAATAATCAAAGCAAAGGTTTGTGCATTTAACATTGAAGATGAAATCTTAAGTAGAAATCAATGAAATGACATCAATTTAAATCTTGGATCTTTGAATTGAGGAAGATCAAGAGTTCTCTCTCTATATCTTAGGCATAGATTCATGGACCAAACATTGATTTAGTGGGGATATTTCACTCAATTTTTTTCCATCACCTACGTTTTATGGAATTCTTTGACCCCCGAATTCGGAGTATCCTACTTTTAGGTAATTCAAAGGGTTTAACAAGCAATCGATATTTCACAATTAGCGGAGACATTCCATGGCTATAGATGAACACAACATGTGAGTACAATAAGGCAATAGGGACCGTTAATTTAGAGAATGACCCACTATGTACATGAATCATTTTAGGAGAAATCAAAAGAAAATGGCAATTTTAACCCTCTGGGAAGTATGACTTATGCTCATTAAGTGTAGAACAATATATGCTTCTTTTTTAAAAATGGAGGAACAATATATGCTTAGCCGTCCATTCCCAAATAATTCACTAGACAACTAAGATTGTTCAATCTAAATGAGGATTGATTTTTACTAAATTTAGTTGATTGCATTTAAGCCTAATTAGTTCTTATATAGAACACTTAAGGGATAAACATAGAAAAAGATAGTAATAAGCATGGAAGGAGATTATCCTAATCTAACCTAGTCACCAAATCCAGCTTCCTTATCTAGCCCTGGTTGCCTAATCTAGCATCTTGATGATCCAACATTTGTGCAACTCGGCAGGGGCGGAGGCACATATAGCATGAGGGGGGCCATGCGCCCCCCATGGAATTTCTATGCACTTTCTCTTGAACATTGCCCTTGTTATTATTAGTCTTCATAACATTCTTGTTACTATTTTTGTTGTCAATGTTATTATCTTCAGCAGGAGCCTTGGCCAGGCTGTTCATCCTGTAAGTCCTAATAGGTGGCCATCCCACAACCATTAATACCATTAAAGTTTTCACTAATGAAAATATGGTTCTTGAAGGGAGATGGTTGCATACCTCCATGGAACATCTCCCACAAGCATCCAGTCTCCCTCTTTATCTTCATATGTAAGCACAAACTCAGAAGACCCATCCAACAGCTTTGAGGCCTTTGTTGCTTCTACTGTCATTTCATGTTCTTGTGCTCCATTTGGGCCTAATCACATAAACCCAAATTTCAACTATCAGTAACAACATATGAATCTTTCGTTCATGGCTATGTTCATATATTTATGTATTATGTATTGATATGGATGGATATGCATCATTTATTATATGGGGGAGGGCTACAAGAACAATATGTCAAAGGAAAAAAAGAAAAGAAAAGCACAGGACTCACAAATGGTATTAATGGTTGTGGGTCTGTGGAACATGTCCTCAAGTGCTTGGGCTAGAGTTTCATAGCAGAGATGGGCATTCAGATCCACCTTCCTCCCAATGGGAACTCCATCCATATTCACCTTCACAAACATGGAATTTCTATGCACTTTCTCTTGAACATTGCCCTTGTTATTATTAGTCTTCATAACATTCTTGTTACTATTTTTGTTGTCAATGTTATTATCTTCAGCAGGAGCCTTGGCCAGGCTGTTCATCCTGTAAGTCCTAATAGGTGGCCATCCCACAACCTGATTTCTGAAAAGCGAAAATTTATATTAGTGAGAAAATAAATAAATTTCAGATAACAAAGCTAAAACCCACCTGCCAAAAATAAAATAAAAATAAAAAGGGGGGGGGGGGGGGGGGGGGAGCCCAAAACCTCAGAGGAAAAAAATTACTGGGAAGGTAAAATAAATTTCAGATTACAAACCTAAAAATTACCTGCCAAAAAAATCAAAAAAAAATTAAATGAGGGAAAGCCCAAAACCTCAGAGGAAAAAAATCAGTGAAAATAACAAAATTCGTTTATGAGATAGTGAAAAGAAAGATGAGTGTAAATGTGTAAATACTCCAAGGAGAGGAACAAATTCAGCAAAGAAAAAGCTCATTTTTTTCTTTATAGTAAAAAAATTCAGCCAATAACCCAACAATAATGGGCAAAAGAAAAAGTAGGAAAGCTGATCAACAAAATCGAAATAGAAAATCAAAACAAATTATAGACTACAAAGTTAATAAAAGAAAACAGAACAAATCAATCAATTTACGAAAGGATATGTCACAAAATCGTGTAAGGCCGTATAGTCCAGTATCTTTCCAAAACTGCTGTACGGCCCCACCATAGGATAATCCAAACCGTCCATTTGATGGGCCACATCAAATCGACGGTTAGGATCATCATTTCCATAGGATGATCCTAACCCTAGCCCTCTGATCATAGAGGAACTACACAATATGAAAACCTCTTGATTTTTTTTGGGTCACAACCTATTTACGTCGTAGCCCAACAAATGGACGGTTTCGATCATCCTATGGTACATTACTTTTGAAATATACTGGACTACACTGCTACACACCATATAAAACCCCAAACAGAAGATACCAAAAATCAGAAAACATAAGCCCCTCGTGAAACCAAAACCCCCAAACAGTGAAACAAAAAACCCATTAAATATGTAAAAAAAAAAACCCAATAATAAAAACTAATTTCCCTCACAAAAAAAAACCCTTTATCCATCAATCACAAAGAACCCAACAATAACATGATAGAAACAAGAAAAAAAAACCCACATAAGGAAAACACAAAAAAACACTCACATGGAATCAGCATTCCTCTTAGTCCCAGAAACAGTGGGTTTTGTAGAAAGAGAAGAAGAGAGAAGGGAAGGGAAATCTTTAGCAGTGAGGATTCTACAATACTCGCCAGGCCCAAACGTCTTAGCGTTGGCACCATGGTTTGACCCGAGTCCGAGCCCGAGTCCGAGTTCGAGGCATGAGTCTTCCTCTTTGGTGGGGTAAGAAGAAACCTCAGAGAGAGGCACGTAGTCCTCTTTGGAAACCGTGGACATAGAGCCCTTGTTACAACTCTCAGAAGAAGCACCTCGTTGCATTTCACAAAATATATGTAAGAAAACAAGTTTAGAACAGAAAGAAAGAGAATGATGAGGAAATATTGAATCAAATATATGAAGGAAGTTTGAGAGGGAGAGAGAGGGTTCGTGTAACTTGGGCAGGAGACAATGAGGACGGTGGGTGAGGTGGGGGTAATGATGGTGGGCCCACATGTCTGCTCAATTGCATTTTATTTGCAAACTTTGTTTTTGTAGTTAATATCTGCAGGAGCAAATTTTGATAAGGGCACTAATACTGTTTTACACTTTTCTAATTAGACATTGGCAGCAATTGAGTTTTTAAGTTTTATGTAAATCTAATGCTTGTATCCTCCCGTTGGCTACTTAAATCACTAATATACAAGATAAATAATACTAAATAGAGAAGGTTTGTGTACCCGATAAATAATACTAAATCCGTTTGGAAATCATGGATGTTAGCCTCGTAATATAAATTTTTTTTACTCCTTTGTAAAAATTTAAAAATATTATCTAAGTCTGTTTATGATGAAGATTTGAACAATGTGGTAATTGAAGGGGACTCACTGAACGTGATAAAGCCCCTCGGAGGTTTGCCCCTTATGTTGATGAAATACAGGATGGGAATGGGATGGTGCGGCAGATATCCTTTAACCACATTAGACAATCAGCCAATGGTGAGGCGGACAAATTAGCTAGAGAAGGGGTATCTAAAGAGAGTATGGAGCTCTATGGTTTTCTTCCATCCTAAACTTTAGGGATCATAAAGTTTTGTTTCAGATTGTAATTCTTTTGCTTTTTTGTTTTTTATATCTATGTAATTGTGGGACCCCCTCACTCTCATTTTTCTGTTAATAGAATCATCTTTACCACTCAAAAATAAAAAATAAAAAAAATTCATCCATGTGGGTTTCTAACTAATTCATTAATGAGGAAAAGGATTGTAAGCTCGAGCGTACCAACCTTATGGTACGCTCGAGTGCCCAATCACATGGGTCCCACATTTTTTTGTGGTGATCCAAAGCATTCATTTGCAAGGTTCTATCATAGATAGGGTGTGTACAAAAAATCAGCTCCATTGAATCACCCTAACCCCTCCAAAGTGGAGGGCAAAAATGGGCAGGTTTGTGGACAAACAGTATCTGTCCATTTTGACCTCCACAAATGGATGGGTTAGGATGATCTTATGGAGCTGATTTTTGGTACACACCCCATCTATATAAGGGCCTTTCAAATGAATGCTTTGGATCATCCTAAAAATGTGGGCCGACATGTGATTGGGCACTCGAGCGTACCATAAGGTTGGTACACTCGAGCGTACAATCCTTTTCCTCTTCATTAATTGATTTTGTTATTGAATCTTTGGTATCTATGAACGATCATTCTTTTAGTTTTTTTTTCTTTAGGTCAAATGAAAATGCCATGTATGAAGAGGCTAGTTGTGAAGAAAAATGGTGTTTTGTCTTCTTCTTTTTTCACTTGTTCCTTAAGATTAATTTGAAAGTTAAGTGAGTGTTTCTCGATTCAAGAATTTAATTTTGAATCTTCGCTTGCGGTATTGGGAAATATTGTGCTTGGAAGGGCGGGGGAGCTTTGCCTGTAATCACCTGGCAAGAGGAACTAAAGCTATGTTTGTTTGCCACATGCTTCACATCCTCAAGGATTTTCCAAGTAAAAAAATGCTTTTTTAGTAACTTTTAGGGCATGTTCAACAACACCTCTCATTCTCGCCTAAAGAATCAGGCGGAAACGGAGTGATGAGAAACTTTAGAAACGGTTATTTATCGCTTCAAGGAATCCTATTTTTTAGTTGAAAAATTAGCAGAAATTTTGGAAACGGACCTTAGCGGGTCACGTAGCCGAACAAGATTTTTGAGATTTTTTTTGCTTTTGTCATTCTTCACCCCTAAAAAAGGGGAAAATCTCGTAAAAAATAGTTGCCGAACACGACCTTGTAGCCAATGTAGCGCCAATATCCCAAGAGATTACTAGTCAAAATTCAAAACTAATTAATGCTTGTCTGGTGATGTGACACCCATGTTCCCTGCTTATACCTTCCAATCTTCCATGTCATCCTCCTAAAAAAAGTAAAAACTCCTCAAGTAGAATTTTATTTTTTCTCTTTTTTCCCTCTCTCTTCTCTTGCTATATATTAGTAATGACAACCCCTCCCATTACCTTTGGCTCTGGCAATCAAACATTATAAATGTTTGTCTCCTCCCTATTTGACTACTTATATACTACTAATCTACAAGGTTACCATCTGTAAAAGGTCCACCATCTATAGCAGAGGTAACGTTGGGCCCACCTGATTGGCGTGGTTATGAAATTAAAGCGGTTGGATCTCAAATGGGTGGTTAAGGGACATTTTAACAGCGGGCCCACAGACGGTGAGAATTGTATGACTGGAGTCTGGAGGTGATCAAAATTAATACGGATGCCTCTGCTATTAAATAGCAAGCGTGTGGGGCCCTTCATGACGTGTCCTGACACGTCGACTTGAGTAGCCACGTCAGCCGACAAGTTCCCCGCAGAGGGCGGGAAAGATGGGCCCGCCTGTTTCTTTTGTCGGAGACAGGTCAGCGGGTTTGAGTTTATAGAAAATATTTGGAGTCCGTGGTTAAGAGAAATGTTCAGGTCCGGCTCGCAATGGTAGGGCCCACGAAGACAAAGTTCACCGCCCAATTGGGCCCCACCAAGGATACTACTCATAATTAGACGGCTGAAATATTTGATACGCGGAATTATTATTATTTCCACGCCTACCCCCTCTGCCATATTCTTTCTCTCTGCTAACAGGACGCGCGGGCCAGGAAGGTGCAGGAGGTAACTGCGATCATAATTGCAAAACTCTGAATAATTTAGATATTTTCGAAAGCCTATTGATATTGGTACTACCATGTTTTAATAAATGCACAAACCTAGGTTGTCTTTCCTTTCTTTATGAAAAGGAAAATTACATTTACACCCCCTCTAGTTTCTAACACATACACTTCTACTCTGTGGTTCTAAACGTGACAATTACACCCCTGAGGTTTCAAAACGTGACAAGTATATCCCTTCTGTCAACAGTCCGTCAGTTTAACCTGACGGAAAGACTGAAACTAACCATGGTTAATATTTTGAGGACAGACATACCCTCATTTGCAGAGGGATTAGGGTTACGCCATTTTCCGCCACCGCCGTCGCACCTCCAGCCACCGTCGCCACCTTTGGCCATTTATCCACCTTTTTTTCTTGATTGGGATTCTGAGTTTGGAATTCTGTGTTTGTTCAATCTAGGTCAACCATTTAGATCGTCAGTATTGTGCTAAGAAGAAAGTTCAACCGCTTTTGGATAACGACGAATCGAGGAGAGGACCAATATCTCTCCCACAACATTATACTTTCAAGCCCTAGTTGCTGGAATTTCGAATTTGGGTCCTTCTGTTCATGTGGTAATATTTTGTTCGTGGTAGCATGCGGTTGAAATGTGGAAATATACTCTTAATTTTTAGTTTTCAAGTCTGAAAACCCTAATTTTCAGTTGGGGAAGACGAGAGTATTTTGGTCATTTCCACCTCGCCGTCTGGACCTTCCAGTTAAAAAAAACCCAATAAAACCACAAGGGGTGTAGTTGTCACGTTTAAAACCACAGGGGTAGATGTGTATGTGTCAGAAACTACAGGGGGTGTAAATGTAATTTTTCCTTTTTTAAATTGGCTTCTAAGAGCATTTTGAGAACGGTATTCAATTTTGACAGCTGTTTAAATAATAATACTCGGATATTTTGGTATTTTGAAATTTCCATAATGATATTAAGGTTGGAATATTATATCAGGTACTTTGTAATCTTGTGGTGATGCTATTTGATATTTTCTCATGCGAACGTAATCGTATATATATAGAACTTGCAGATATTTTACCTTGGAGAGTAGTGGTATAAGTAGTAAACAGGAAGGAGACAAGTTGTCAACCTCGTAGGCTTGTGGTGGGAAGTATCATTGCAAAGAGAGAGAGAGAGACCTCATTCTTAAGAAAATAAAGCAAACTTCTACTCTTTGTGTGCTTTAAGCTCGAACTTCTTTACGAAGACAAGGGTGACACATCAGTAGACGTTGCAATTACTAAGCAGGAGAAACCTCTAGTAGTCTCTATGGATTTCAATGACATTGTGAACCAAACAAGGAGTTTGGATGGCATAGCATGCCAAGCAAAACCCCTGATTCATCCCAGCTTTTGTGCAACCAAACACGCGATGGGATATTATATAAGGTCTTGTACTTTGTAATATTTTCTCCCGGGAGCGTTGTCATAGAACTTGACAAGTCATATAAATTTTGTATTCTCAATCGGTTTGCATTTTATTTTTCTCCATTAGTTTGCAAACCCACAGATGGATGTTTCCACAACAAAAATAAATAAACTATCCTTAGACATGGGTAAATGAAAATAGGGCATAACGCTACACATTAGCACAATGACCTTAGACATATGCCCTTTGACATATTGGTTAGCCTGAATACTCTGTTGGCCAATGTTGATGAGGGCTGTTCACATCATATAATAACTCCTAAAGTAGAGCAAGGATAGAATTCCCCCGCATGCTATGCAATAATAGTATGGCCTTTCTAGCGTATAATAAGCTAGATTATGGGCCTAATTAAATCTTTATTGACTTCTTTGTGGCCTTTAACTTTTTCTCTAGATGCTAATGTTATTTATGTATCATTAAATCTCAGACTGTATATACACACACACATTAGGGTATCAATGGACCCAGATTGTCCAACTGACGGAAAGGATCCGAATGTTAATTTGGGCACAACAGTTCCCAACCATGCCCTTTGGATCGATATCCTAATTGGTATCGTGACAAAGACGGCGCACAAAATCCGATAGAGCATCCTAGATCCGAATGGAGGATGCCAATGTACAAAAATGTCCCTCATATTTTTGTTCATTTATGTCTATTCATGAGGGCTGAGGGGTATTTATTTAACATTAAAATATACCACTCAAAATAACAAACAATACTTCATTTTCCTGCTTTTTATTTTTATGAAATCTCTCTCTCTCTCTCTCTCTCTCTCTCTCTCTCTCTCTCTCTCTCTCTCTCTCTCTCTCTCTCTCTCTCTCTCTCTCTCTCTTCTTCCTTTTTGACTCCCCAAACCCCAATCCCTAACTGTATGTGTAGGTAGGACCTACGACCCCGGATGAATGGTCTGATTTGAAATGGATCGTGACCCAAACTCAATAAGATCCAAAAAGCAGTCCCAAAAGAATCTGACAAGGGATTCGAACAAGGGATTTGCTAGCATCCATCGCATAGCGTCCGTCGCAGATGGTCTGTTGCATGTCAGACCAGCCACATAGGCTCACTTTACAGTAGCCTTTGTCTTCATTCATGAGGTGGCTCATCTGACATGCAACAGACCATCTGCGATGGGCGCGAGCAAATCCCTTCGAAGAAATAGTGACCACGTCATATCCGATACAAAATGAATGCATTAACACCCCTAAAATCTTTATTAATCACAAAAATGATGAATTAGTTAAATAAAACCTCCAATTAAACTAGTATAGGCACCTGCACCACTTTTTGGGTTCCTATATCCATGCAGACATGCATGTACGTGTATGTATGTGTGCATTGTGGCAGCACGTGTGAAGCATCATCTCATTATTAAACTAATACTCACTATTAAACTAATGTAGTGGGGAGAGGGTGCTAATTAAAGTTGCTTAATCTTGCCAAGCAAATCATGCTTTGATTTACCAAAAAATCTCTTGAGAAGCGGGTAAAGTTCTTACTCTATGACAGCTTCATGGAAAACAGATAAAAGTTGCCCACTTTTAAGCAAAACCGGTGCTGAGTTTACAGCTAATAATGCTGGTGTTGTGAGAGGGGAACACACAAAACAAGTAAAGCAATCTAGTAAAGTAAATTTTAACAAAGGTGGTCTGATTAAAGCTTCCATTGTTGGGGTTATGGGAGTAGAAAGAGCCAAACTTAGCTTTGAATCCATCTAAAATAAACAAAAGAAATTTATCTTTGAATCTCTCTTCTATCTATTTGATTTTCTTGTCCCGTCCCACCTTCCTCTTGTTAATGATTTGAAGCATAAGTGCAAACTTTTATATTGTCGATCGAATGAAAGAAAGACAAAAAAAGACATATTTTACTACAATATTGAGCTCTTTTTCAAATGAAGTTTAATCTTAGAGCTCTTTTGAGAAAGCGTATGATAGTGGAAACCTTTTAGGGACAATCCAGAGAGATTAATAATGTTGGCGGAAAAATAATCCAAAGTAGAAAGATTTTAAGATGTATAGATCGAGTATGAAACAACCAATTACTTAAAGAGCTTGTTGTTAGAGTTTGTGTTATTTAATTATTTATATATATACTTCAACATTCTCTCTCACGTGTGGCCCCTCTTTCTTTTCTTTTTTTTGGGTTGACCGTACACGACGTGGTGCGTTCCCACTTTTGGGTTGGCCATATACGTCGATTTTTAATATCAAGGGGTTGTTGGGTTTTGAACCTAGGACCTGCGCGCTGTCAGGAAATTGCTTTGATACCACATGAAACAACCAATTACTCCAAAAGCTTAAGCAGTTAGTGTTATTTAATCATTTATGCTTCAACACTTCCCCTCACGTGTGGTCCGTCTTCTTTTGGGTTGGCCATACATGTGGCACATGTGGCCTCTCTTTTGGGTTGGCCGTATACGTGGATTTTTAAGGAGTTGTTGGGTTTAGAACCCAGGACCTACTATGAGACGGTAGCTTGATACCTTGTGAGACAAACTATTACTCCAAAAAGATTAAGCTATTAGAGTTTGTGTTATTTAATCATTTATACTTCAACATATAGAATACGATGAGAAAAATTGATCCAATAATGCTCAAAGTAGCAAAGATCAAAAGATGTACCCATTGAGCTTTAAATTAATTTTATGAAGATGCCTACATCCATGAGTGAGATCAAGATCTTTCAATATAACAAAAATATAAATAAGAACATCTCATGAGATGCCTACATCCATGAGTGGGAAAGAATCCTATTTGCATAAGAAATAAGACACTTAAACCCAACATAATGGGAAAAAACAAATTAAATGACTCTTTGGGTCATCTCTATGTCCAATTGTAATCTTTTTTCTCCTTTTATTTGCTAGTAGGGGTCCTGCCTAATCCCAGATTACTGACCAAAAAAAAAAAACATCTTAATTTGGAGAAGCCTCCCTCTTCCTGTCTCTTTTCTCTCTATGCCCAAATCAGAGGTTGTCTTTTGCGACATGGGTATGCTTGACCATGGGAACATTAGGCAGCCACCAAACAACCAATTAATTGAACCAAAGATAGGGACACAAGATTTTAGGAAGAAGGAAGTAGCTTTAATGAAAGTGATGGTCACCATATTGACACCAGAGAGGACTTAGAATAATCAATCTAGATTTTTATATTGAAATTAGTCGTGTGGAATCTCTAGCTTTATTTGCATTAAACAAAGATCTGCCATCCATTGTCTAGAGCTACTCAACCAGGGAACAGCATCACGAGGTGTTTGTATGAAAAGGAATTTATATATGGTTTTTAAAAAGAGGAAATGGTTTGTGAGCAACTGCTAGATAAGCAGAGCTCACAAACTATTGGGGGTGGGGGGAATCCAAAGCATTCATTTGGAAGGCCCTTCCATGGATAGGGTGTGTACCAAAAATCAGATCAATAGGATCATCCTAACCCAATCAAAGGTGGAGGGGAAAATGGACAGACACTGTGTGTCCATGTTTCTGCCCATTTTTTCCCTCCACAAATGGCGCGGTTAGGATGATCCTATAGGGATGATATTTGGTACACACCCTATCCATGGAATGGCCTTCCAAATGAATGCTTTGGACCCCACCCCAAAAATGTGGGGCCACATGTGTTTGCAGGAGCGGAGCCAGGAATTTACACTTGGGGGGAGACTAATTTACACTTTGCCTGCATTGGTCATCAGGGGGCCGTGGCCATATCTCCGGTGACAATCAGTTTTTTCGAGGATGATGCAAACCGTCCATTTAATGGGCCACAACATAAATAGGTGTGCCTCAAAAATCATCTCCATGTCCCAACCTTCTGATCTGTAATAAAGGTTTCCATAATATGCAATTTCTCTGTAGATAGAAGGGTTACAATCATCCTATGGTGTGAGCCGTACATTGCTTTTTGAAAACTGTCCATCACAAAGTACTGGACTATGGGGGCTTACACCTCATAAAATCTCAAATGTTTTTCTTGGTAAAGTGAAAAAAGAGTGGTGCTGCTAAACCGAGAGAGGAACCAAACAAATCCATCCACAAGGGTAGTTTTGCTATTTTTACGAAACAAAAGGCCAAAACGAAGAAATGATTGCTAACAACGCAGAAGAAAATTAACCCCAAAATGTCAAGGTGAGGTAAGTTTGTAATTTAATGCAAACACAGGGACATTTTGAACTTCATATAGAATAAAACTGAAAAAAGCAAATTTCTAGTTTAACATGTGCCCATGAATAATAGGGATTTTGCAAATCTTTTGTTTTGGGGGGGGGGGGGGGGGGAGGGGAGTGTATTAGTACATTCTAGAGTAATGCTAGTGAGACCGAGCAGGGGACCAAACAAACGGGTTCTTGCCACAACATCACAAATAACATAAGCCAGCCCTTAGGTTTGCATACCAATGAGGCAGAGATCAGGTCGGTGTTTCAAGAAATTAGGTTGATTGAGCCCAGCATGCTTGACCAGGTTATAGTGGAAGGTGACTTCCTGAATATAATAAGATGGGTGAAGGGTAGTCTCTCTCATCCTTGGAGGTTTGCTCACTGGATTAACGAGAACATGAATCGAGTAGCTGGATCCGCTATTTCTTTTCATCACGAAAGACGAGCAGCAAATAGTGAGGCTGATAGACTAGTGAGGCTGATAGACTAGCCAGGGAGGGTGTTTCGAGGGCGGTTTTGGAAACTTACGATTTCCTTCCACCTTGATTTATTCTGTATATTTTATTGGTTGCCTTGTACTTCATCATCCCGGGGTAGTCTCCCGGGATTCTTTCTTTAGTAATATAATTCTTTGCCATTAAAAAAAAGGAAAATCAACAAAAAGTTGATTTTTTGCCACACATGGCACATAATTATTTTTAGGAATACTTTTTAACTAGAAAAATTTATAACCAAACACTCTTAGATAATTAAGAATTCAGTGTAATTCAATTCAAAATAATTATCATAATTGGTAACTGGAATTACAACTAACAGATGTTTGATTGTGGCAAATAACATTGAAATAAAATATTGCTAAAATTAGGAGAAAAGGGTTTGTAATTTGGTGAGTATTATAAATTGTAGTAATCGGCTATACCACTATACTGCAAAAGTTGCTATCACAAGACAAAATCCCTCACAAATGGGAATTTATAGGCATTTATACGTCCTCATTTTTTACATTTGCTTCTACCCATTGGCAACCCTGAGGATTTATTTTCCGTAGTCTATTTATTGTAATATTTAACCGGCTGCTAAGTCACCTCAGGTATCTTGTTCGTCATTTGCAATTTTATGTTTAATGTATTTTACATTTCCTCGCATTGTTTACTTTTCCTTCACACTTTACATTTATAATATTTTATCCTTCTAACGTACAATCCTGGTACCTGGTCATCAATTGAGTACATCATTCCCATTCTCTTAAGTTTATAAACTCCTTTTGTTAAAATGGTTGTTCTTGAAATCGTACTCCAAAAGGAGCCCTTAAGAGAGAAACGCTTACTTATGTAATCACCAAATTACAGACCCTTTTGTTTAGACAGGTGATCAAGCCATTGTAACCTAGCACCTATTCTGATTATGGACATGTGTAATTTGGGGCCCAATATTAATTGTTACAGTTCAATTCAAATAGATACTATCCACTTAGTCTAACTCCCAGCAAGGAAATAGATCTCTTTTTGAAACGAGGGCTGTAAGACGATCAGTCCTTTTGTTATCTCTTTTATTTCACCATCACAAAATTAATCCCATTGAAACTAAAAAGTGAAAAAGTCCATTTTTCAAGTCTTAATACGCATAAAGCCTTACGAACAAAAAACAAGTCTCAGTACGCATAAAATTAATTTCTTTGTATCATGACTAAGTGAGTGTTTCAACTTTAAAACTAGGGACTTGCTAGGCAATCTCGCACAAAGCCATTTTGCAACTACTAGATTTTGTCTTATTTGTTTATTCATATGAGGTGGCTGTTCTCTCCCGAAAAAGTGAGCTGCAAAATGACTTTTTGCGAAATTGCAAGTCGCTTAACTAGTGAACCTAATAGAGATACCTTGGGTTCACCAAGTTCCTCTGAAACTTCGTGTTCCACGGGAAGCTGATATGAAAGATTCTCATTTTGTTAGTCATTGAGTCTTGTTTTCCTTTTCATGGCCTAAAGCTAATTGAAAATGTGAAACACATAATAAGAAAGTGAGTGGAAACAACGCATTTGACTGTGACAATGACATTATGCATTTGGGTCTTGGGGGGTCTTTATTATTATTATGGGAACATGAGAAGAAAGATTCTCATTTTGTTAGACTTCAGTTCCATTTAGTCTTTGTTTTCCTTTTCCTGGTCTAAAGCCAATAGAAGATGTGAAACACATAATAAAAAAGTGAGTGGAAACAACGCATTTGACTGACTCTATGCATTTGGGTCTTCGGGTCTTTATTATTGATAGGAGACACAGACTAGGGAGAGAGATAGGAAAGAACATCGTCAACAAGTCAAAAAGCCAATTGAAAGTGTTTAGTTATGTTCCCATCGTAGCAGGGCTACAGCAGTACCGGTAGAGAGTCTAGAGACGTATAGGGCCGGGTGTAGGTGCACATCTTAGCCCGAACCTGATCATTGGCGGAATTTCCAACCCCAAAACTATACAATTATTGGAATATATGAGAGAGAGAGAGAGAGTGTGGACGCATGAGATCCCACACGGAAAAGGGAGGAAAAATTGATGGGCTATATATGTGGACTCTCTCGCTCTGCATTGTAGACATTTCTTCAGCATATCTAAGGGGCGAGGCCCCGGTATACTGGTATAGGTTTATTTAGCATTGGGACTTTCACAGGCCCACTTCATAGGATGATCCAAACTGTTTTGTTGGGCCCCATAGGATATGGATGGTGAATAATATATTCACCCCTTCTTTTTACTTGGAACATCCCCTCTAGTGTAAAAGAGCAGTCATAAATACACTAGAGGAGGCCATCCCAAGTACAAAAGGGGGGCCAATATACAAATTATCACTTCCCACAAAAAAATCAGAATCCTATTATGCCCATTCTTATTCTTGATTCCAGCAATCCAAACGCCAGCCAGGAGGTTCAACAGTCTCTTTCCAAAAAAAGGCAATCCCTTTCCCAAAAAAAAACAAAAGCAACTAAGCAAACAAAAAAAAGTGGGCCCACATGGAAAGTGAATTAACAACACGTTTGTTTTAAGTTGGAAAATTTCCCCCAAAATCCACGAATTCCATTGCCCCTTAAATATCATCCACACATAAAATCCGCCCCTCACTTGATTTTTTTCCAAAGGAAAAGAGGAGAAATGGAGAGAGCGATCGAAAGACAGAGAATTCTTCTCCACCATCTGAAACCCTCTTTTTCTTCCTCCTCCTCTGATCTCTCTGTAAGTTTTCTTTTGGCCGTGTTTGGATTGCAGGAAAAACATTTCTTGCGGCAGGAAAAACATTTCTTGCGGATTTTTTTTTTTTTTTTTTATGCACAATTTTGTGGGAAACGATGTGGCTATATTGATATTATTATAAATTGAAGGCTTCTGTAGATAAAATTGAACTGTGGTGGTTTAAGTTATCATTTTCCTCTAAATTGTGGTTTAAGTTATCCCTTTTAGTTTCTGTCTTATAAAATGGATTCGGCCAAGCATTTGGAAAGGAAAAATATTTCTAAAGTTTCCTAATTTTTTACTCTCCAACAAAGATAACTCGAACTAATCACTTACAAATCAAATTACTTCCCACTAAATTGTGGAAAGAAAAAAAATTTCCATCGGAAATATTTTTCTTGCCCTTTGGGGTTTGTTTTTCCTTTGGGGCGACTTGAATTATGCTGGGGTTTATGCAGATGATAATTTGAATTTGAAGTTATTTCAGCTAGATTTGGTTGCTGCCACTTGTTAGAGGAGGCAATTTGATTTGGGAATCTATGTTTTCTTTTTTCTTTCTTTTTTTTTTTTTTTTGAATCTGAATTTTGATTTTCTTTTTGATTTGTTCTGAAAGGCTTCAATCTGTTTGGCTGGGGATAGCGCCGCGTATCAGAGGACTGGTTGTTTTGGAGATGATGTTGTGATTGTGGCGTAAGTTCTTTTGAAAGCTTTGTGGATATTGTAGTGTTTGGTGATCTGTTATTTTATTTTATTTTATTTTATTTTTTGAATGGGTTGGTGATCTGTTATTTAGTTGGTTTATTATTGTTTTAAGAAAAAATCACTTTTAAATTGGGCATATTTTCTTGTTGAACAGCGCATACAGAACTGCGCATTGCAAGTCAAAACGTGGGGGTTTCAAGGATACACACGCTGATGACCTGCTCACACCAGTTCTTAAGGTTCCTTATATATTTTTTTACACAGCACATGATATGATTCCTTTGAATTAGAATTGGGTTGCTCAACATGTCATCCTTTTCCAAAAATCAGAAAGACTAGATGCAATTTTCATGATGAATGTAGAGTGTAAAATTATGATACCTAGATACTTAAAAAATGGGTGATGTAAATATATGATGTCCAAGTTTGAATCTTCAGTAGTAAGGCCCTGTTCGTTTATATTATGACAACCGATTGTAAGTTCAAAACCTATTAGTGGGCTCCAAATTAGGTTTAATTTTGAGTCCAATAATAAGTTTTGGGCTGATAATCGGTTGTCATAATCTAAAATGAACAGGGCCTAAGTGTCTTACCTCTGCTTACAGGTGTAGACAACTTTGACATTTCCCTCTTGTTCTTCCTTTCTCTCATTGATGAATGTTAATTGTAGGCTGTGATTGAAAAAACAAACGTGAACCCAAATGAAGTTGGTGACATTGTTGTGGGCACAGTCCTGGCACCAGGCTCTACAAGGGCAATGGAATGCAGGATGGCCGCATTCTATGCTGGTTTCCCGGGTATTTTTTTTTTCCTAGAGCTGTTTGGGGTTGTTTTTTTTTTC
Organism: Tasmannia lanceolata; assembly: GCF_043159265.1. Taxonomy (NCBI): domain Eukaryota; kingdom Viridiplantae; phylum Streptophyta; class Magnoliopsida; order Canellales; family Winteraceae; genus Tasmannia; species Tasmannia lanceolata. The sequence goes on from NW_027518692.1 coordinate 48,949,161, forward strand.
TTCCAAGTTTTATCTTTTGCATTTACAAAATTTATCTAATGTCGCAGAAACTGTGCCTATCCGAACTGTCAACCGGCAATGCTCATCTGGTCTTCAGGCAGTTGCCGATGTTGCTGCCTACATAAAAGCTGGATTTTATGATATAGGTATCTATGCCTCTTGTAGGATCTCTTGTGGTTACATTGTCCATTAACTTTTGGTGTTATCTGTTTCATCTTTTGATACAGGTATTGGAGCTGGTTTGGAGTCAATGACAGTAAATTCAATGGCTTGGGAAACACCAGTAAATCCCAAAGTGTGTTCTCACCGGGTTCCTTACTTTTCTTTTTCTTTCGTGGCTCTTAGAAATTATTTCTCAATGCCGTATTGGTTCATTAACAAGATGCTCTGTTAATGTTCCAGGTAAAGAGCTACCCACAAGCTCAAGATTGTCTCCTGCCTATGGGTATTACTTCTGAAAATGTTGCACATCGTTATGGTGTAACTCGGCAAGAGCAAGATCAAGCCGCTGTGAGTTTTGTAGACACGGAGTTCACTCTTTTGTACATTAAATGCTGATATTTTACAGTGATAATAATGTCTTGAAATGCAAGGTCAGGTTACATCTCACAAGCGTGCTGCTGAGGCGACTGCATCTGGTAAATTTAAGAATGAAATAATCCCCGTGGCCACAAAGGTAAAATTAATGCTGTAGGCTCCTACTATTCCTAAGTTCCTTTTATCCATTGGGCTTTAGCTATTATATTATGACCTGTAACAAGAAAGAGAGATGGTCCTTATTTCAGACCTGATGGATTTTACATTTGTATAGATTGTAGACCCAAAAACTGGAGAGGAAAAGCATGTTACAATTTCTGTGGATGATGGAATTCGAGCGAGCACTACATTGTCAGATCTAGCAAAACTCAGACCTGTATTTAAGAAGGATGGGACCACTACTGCCGGTACTCAATAATGTTCTTCATGTATAGTGTCTTAATCAAACAACCTATCAATCAGTTTTGCTTGTGTATATATTATAAATGAGATCTTTGTTGCATAATATTTTAGGGAATTCTAGCCAAGTGACTGATGGTGCTGGAGCAGTCCTCCTTATGAGGAGAGCTGTGGCATTGCAAAAAGGACTTCCCATTCTCGGCGTATTCAGGTATGTTATATTCCTTGTAAATAAATGTTTGCTTTGTGTAACTCAGAACCTACCGTATTGTATCTTTTAAGATGGGTGCTCCACCTTGGCCTTTTGTGTACATTAATTTCTGTACTATTGTGTTATTTCTTTCTTTCAGTCATTGTTATGTAGAGCAAAGTTAATTTATATATATATATATATATATATATATATATATATATATATATATATATATATATATATATATATATATATTAACAACTCACATTCTCCCTCATCGTCCATTTCTTCGTCTTTTATTCTTGTTCACCATAGAAAGCTTTGTCTGCCTTTGTTATTCAATCTTTCTTCAAAAAATTTCTCATCAAAAAGGGAAAAAAATTGTCTTCAAAATTGTCCTTTTCTTCATTATTATAATCTTTGAAGTTTTATGGCATGACCTTTTCATCATAATATCCATTAATGGAAAATAGGCACGGACCTCTTGATTTCAGTTTGAAAATCTTCTCCCCACAATATGGGTTGGATATCCTCAATTGAGAATTCAAAATTTTTGAGTTTAATATTATGTTCCAATGGTTCTTCACCCAGAACTCAAATCTGGAAGCAAGTTTTCTAGTTCATTTTGGTCTTCAATAATTGCAACGTTACAAGAAAACCTGATTTATTCCTTTACCCACAAGATTTTTTTTTCAATCTTCATAGCCCATGGAACTATTGCCCGGTTTTAGTATGGAATTGAAGAACCTCGCCGTCGTCATCTTCTTTTCTTTTTAATTGGCAACTGATATAAAAAATGTGCTTTGGTGGACAAAAAGAAAACAAAAACAAAGAAACCAACAAATAAGAAAAACATAAAAACATATTCTTCCCTCCCAACATACTCTTGCTGGGGGAACTTTTAAAGCCTTGGAAGCTTCACTGAGTTGGTTTATCCCTAATGTGACCAGCCAATACAAAGTTCAAACCCACAATCACAGGTTTAATGCTCTGAACCACTCAAGAAATAAAACCCAACAGAAAATTATGAAGCTAAGAAGAGATAAATAGAGAGCAGTTCCTGGTATGGACTGTTTGTTCAATAGGAATAAGAGAACTGACAGTGCTCCAAACTTTAAACAACTCAAAAAATAAAAGCACAGAAAACATCACATTTCTTCTTAAAATTTGTTCTCTATGCAGCTTACACTCATTGAACCCATCTTAATCCACTTAACCCCACGATCATTAGTTATGGTGATATTTATCAGTTTTTTTTTCCTGCAACAAAAGTTTCGATGTGATAATAAATGCTACTGTTATTAGTTATGGCAATATTTATCTCTTTTTTTTCTACAACAAATACTCTGCAATAGAGGAATGAGTCACATTTACTTCAAAATCCTCGGATTTTACTTTTGTAGGAGCTTTGTTGCTGTTGGAGTGGATCCCGCCGTTATGGGAGTTGGACCAGCTGTTGCAATTCCTGCTGCAGTGAAGTCTGCTGGTCTTGAAATTAATGATATTGATCTCTTTGAGATCAATGAGGTATAGCTCAAGGCATGCTTGTTCTAGTTTTCTAATCTCCTTAGTTTTTGAAAAGTGATTTTTTTCTAATTTTCTTATCTCCTTGAACTAAATTTTGAGGTTTCTGATTCGTTGCATTGTCATTCTCAATTTGTAGGCATTCGCATCCCAATTTGTATATTGCTGCAAGAAACTGGAGCTTGATCCAGAAAAAGTGAATGTTAATGGAGGTGCAATGGCTCTTGGGCATCCTTTGGGTGCAACAGGTATTTATAATAACATATTCCAGTTTATACTGACTTCATATGTATAATTTAATATGCTGCGAGTAATTATCACTAAGAAAAGTAGTAGCACTTGTAATATTTTTAAACAATGATGGTCAAGCTTCGTTATCTCCCCTCTATGTTCTCCCTTTGTTTATTTTTCTTTTTTCTAGTGAGAGGTAGCTTTATATGTTTCCAGCAGCATATGCATATGGCACTGCCGTGCCTTGCAATTTGAGGTTTGTCTTGGTACATCTAAAATCTTTTTAAAGTCGGTGTATAATTTAAGAAAAATGATATCAGCACAACCATGTTTCAATAATTGCACTAATCCATCTTGTCTTTTATTATTTAAAGACTTGTCAAAGTTTATTACAGCTCCCAAAAAGCTATCACGAGCCAAATAGAAAAAGAAAAGACAAGATGGATTAGTGAAATCATTGAAACTTGTTTGTGCTGATATCATTTCTCTAATTTAATTACAGAGAGTAAGCTTGTATTCAAAGTAGAGCAGGATTGGAGGGAGAATTATCCATCGCAACATCACTAAGAACTTGTGGCATAAGAGAATAAAGATAAATATCCGTAGAACTTCCATGGCCATGTTTTTCTAATTGATTTGCTTGAAAAGGCTCTATATGGGTGTGGTGACTGGGTTCTTAAACTCAGAAAATGGGCACTGTACCTTCTTATGTACAGTTAAAGAGACAAGAGACACATTAAGGGGTGTTGCTTTCGTTTCTTGTCACAGGTGCCCGTTGTGTGGCAACACTGTTGCATGAGATGGGACGCCGAGGCAAAGATTGCCGATTTGGGGTGGTATCTATGTGCATAGGTCTCTCTCTCTCTCTCTCTCTCTCTCTCTCTCTCTTGTGTTTTGACTTGGTTAGGATTTTTTTTTTTTTAAATGAGACTTTTGACAACTGTTCCAAATGTTCTAAATCTTTGACAGGCTCGGGGATGGGAGCTGCCGCCGTATTCGAAAGAGGTGACACCGTTGATGATCTGAGCAATGCTCGGAAGATCCACCCCAACAATTTCCTTTCCAAGGACGCCCTATAAAGAACCGATCCATCCAGCAATCCTCCCCTTTATATATTTCTTAGTTCAGGAGACTTCAATAAACCAAACATGGAATAAATTAGAGGGATTTGATGATATTAGCTTTTGCTGTAGGCAGGGCTTTCATCCTCCCATTCTTTTCCTCTTTTTGTTTTGCTTAATTTTATTATTTTGACATTAAAATAATCGTCATGGTTGAAGTGAAGTTTGCGTTGTGGGTTTTCATGTTGTTACTTAAACCGGGGGATGCAAAACTCACCTCATACTATTCGCTTATATGGAGGGAATTTTATACTTTTTATTATCATATATCATCTAGAGAAGTTTGCGTTTAAACTACAGTTTTTTAGTTTTTTTTTGAATGGCGCCTCTTTACCCATAGTTGAGACTCAATATGAGGACATTTTAGATTTTTCTGATCATCCATTTCCAGAGAAGTTTGGTTTCAGAGTCTAGGTTAAACAGAATTATGTCATGCCCAATGTGCCTTCTTTGGGCAGGCCTTGATGAGCATATTGAACTATTGGAGTGCCCAAGTATCATATATCCTCGGGTTTTTCAACCTGCACAGGACAAAATTGAGATTGAGCAACATGAAACTTGGAAGATATTTATATACTTGAAAATGAAATCAAGGACATTGCACAGGGAAAATATGAAAACTTGACTAGACTAACAGCATTCAGAGCTTTAAAAAGAATCCTAACAGTGTAACAAGTCTTGCAATTACAAGTGTAGCAAGTCCTAAAGGTTTAGGGTCATTAATGTGTTAATGGTCCTTTTAATTAAAAGTGCAAAAAGTTTATCAATTAAACAAGGAACTCGGCATATCGTTATTTTGTTGAGGGTAACATCATTTTTAGGACTACCACTCAATTAAAATCGCACCTTTAGATAGGATCTCTAAGTAATAATCCTACTATATGTTTTGAATAAAAAAAATTATCGGTAATTTTGTTATAATTAATATAAAAACATTAGGAGGGAGTAAATATTTGAAAAATATTATCAAATAATAACTTGCAGAGTTTACTAACTTAGACCAAAATAGGACCAGTAATCTATTAAGATATTCAGCATCAACTTTGATAGGTTCTACTGTATAAAACAAAAGCGCATAAGGCATTTCGCGGATGGTCTGTTGCATGTGAGAGCAGCCACCTCGTGAATAAAGACAGATACTTAAAAGTGATCCTGTGTGGCTGCTCTCACATGCAACTGACATGGCCTACGAGTAGGCATGCCTTGTGCTATAATGAAGTCAGTCGCAATCAAGGTTTTAAATTTCGGGTTTCGATCGAGAGCAAAATTGCAATCGCAATCTTGGGTTATTGGTAAAACTCTACCCATAGAAATCGCCCCTGATGGAACTCTCTCTCTCTCTCTCTCTCTCTCTCTCTCTCTCTCTCTCTCTCTCATCTTGCAACATCCACGTTGAAAATAGTCTTTGCTCACATTTTCCTAATTTCGGACGAAATTACCGAAATTCCAAAAGCCAAGTGTCACGGGGAAACAGTTCAAGACACAACCGGTATTAAAATCCAAAACGTGCTTGTCTCGTTGCGTCTTGGAAATGCGTTGTTTATAGCACCTTTGGTCGCCACTCGCCGCTAAGCTGGTTGGTTGGCCAAACTTTATAGGAGGAGTTGACCCCGTGACTTGCTGACTCCTCCCCCGTTAGGCCCAGCAGGTGTGGGCAGGAGCCTTGGTGGCTTGCTCATGGGTTGCAAGAGGACTTGCTTGTGCATCTGTTGCACACAGTAGGAAATCATACTTCAACTCGTAGGCGTGCCCTAAGGGAGTTTGGGTGCGGACTGCGAGCTATCCGTAGGGATGCTCCAGTTTCTTTGGTCGAGGATGGGGGCCAAAGACAGTGCATGTTGGGTTGGGTTCCCACATGTATTGCGCGTACGGACCAGTGCTGGGGGCTACGTATACTGTTTGCCCTTCAGCACCGCGGTACGTCAGGTGGGTAGGCCATTCTCTAGGTCTTCCATCGATTCGTGCCGGGGCGACTTCGGTTGCCCTCGCGAGGTGTACACCTTGCGGATCAGTCCATGGGGCATCTTGCTCCTTGGATGACCAAGCCCCAGTGCTTGGCGGATTGGTGCGTGGCATCGTCATGCCTCGTACTCGATGGACTTTGCATTAGGCCCCAAGGCCTTATGTTCGATGTACTCGTGATGCAGGCTGATCATGAGTGTGGGTATCTAGAAGTGCATGTCAAGATCTGAGCCAAGTAGCCTGTTGAACAGCTTAGAGTTTGTGTGCTCATTCGAAGCATCAAGGGGTGTTGGCGTGTAGGGCCTTTAAAGCCTTGCACGATTGAAGGCTTGCCCTAGCATCAGTGCATGTTGGGGCACCACACGGGTTATTCCGTTGCTCAAATATTTGGCCCGTGACACAAGGCTAACCGTCCACACCACCTTAATGCCCCTGTCTTTGAGTTACAACTTATAAGCTTCTCATAAACGAGCTCGGATGTGGAAACGTATTAGTGAGAGATTTATACAGGTTTATTTCTTTATGGTGCCCGACCGTCAAAAAACAAGGACAGAGAGAGAGAACCCCTCCACCCTTGATTTCCAATTCAGCAAAGGCCGCCCTTTTTGACTTTTTATGGATCAGAAATCAAGGGTGGGGAGTTTTCACTCTCTCCGCCCTTGTACCTTAACAGTCGGGCATCAAATAAACTCTCTTCTCATAAATGAGCTCGGATGTGGAAACGTATTAGTGGGAGATTTATACAGGTTTATTTCTTTATGGTGCCCGACCGTCAAAAAACAAGGGCGGAGATAGAGAACCCCTCCACCTTTGATTTCCGATCAAGCAAAGGCCGCCCTTTTTGACTTTTTGTGGATCGGAAATCAAGGGTGGGGAGTTTTCACTCTCTCCGCCCTTGTACCTTAACAGTCGGGCATCAAATAAACTCTCTTCTCATAAATGAGCTCGGATGTGGAAACGTATTAGTGGGAGATTTATACAGGTTTATTTCTTTATGGTGCCCGACCGTCAAAAAACAAGGGCGGAGAGAGAGAACCCCTCCACCTTTGATTTCCGATCAAGCAAAGGCCGCCCTTTTTGACTTTTTGTGGATCGGAAATCAAGGGTGGGGAGTTTTCACTCTCTCCGCCCTTGTACCTTAACAGTCGGGCATCAAATAAACTCTCTTCTCATAAATGAGCTCGGATGTGGAAACGTATTAGTGGGAGATTTATACAGGTTTATTTCTTTATGGTGCCCGACCGTCAAAAAACAAGGGCGGAGAGAGAGAACCCCTCCACCTTTGATTTCCGATCAAGCAAAGGCCACCCTCTTTTACTTTTTATGGATCGGAAATCAAGGGTGGGGAGTTTTCTCTCTCTCCGCCCTTGTTCCTTAACGGTCGGGCATCATATAAATTCTCTCCTCTTTCTTTTGTCTCCTTTCCGATGTGGGATTGAGGTCTTTGTTTGCTAATTGATTCGCGATAAAATTACCAAAACACCTACCTCTCTCCATACGATGCCAGATGATTCATTTTGAAAACGTGGACATTCTAGTCATTTAGACAAAAGACAGTTTTATATCCTGTGTGCAAGTCGGGTATGGGCGCACTTTCACAGCATGATCCAGACCGTTCATTCATTGGCCCACAATATAATAGGTTTCAGCCTCGTAAATCATCGTCATAGGATGATCCTAACCCTCCGATCTGCAGAGGTTTTTATAATGTGCAGTCTCTCTAAAGATCGGAGGCTTAGGATCATAATATGGAGATGTTTTACTGGGTACGACCTATTTTCGTTTTCGACCAACAAATGAATGATTTGGATCATCCTCTCTAATAGGCCCCACTGTACTTTTAAAAAAATACACACCATATAAAATCTTCCAAAAAGACAAACACGCCCTCTTATAACTCAACAAAGCCTTTGTCCCAAACTAATTGGGGTCGGCTAAATGAATCCTCTATATAGGGGATATTTTTGAAATTCCCAGATATGTGCTTCGTTCAAGTTAGCATTGTAGACGGGGTATCCACTTATTGGATGGCTAAGATTGTCTGATGGTGGACAATTTCTTTGGATTGACCCATCAGCAATAGTGCTCAAAGAAAGAAAGTCTTTCTGATTGAGCATAACTTTTGTTAAGGAAAAAAAATCATTGGAAGGAAAGGACCCAAATCCCTTCCTCATATTAGATGATTATAGAACCTTTATCAAGGGTTACACATTAATCTGTCATTATAATCAAATCTTACAGCCAAATACAAATTAGTTACAACCACATTTTCTCAAACAGAAACATTGCACTTCAATTTCAATTGACCCAATCACTGTTGCATTTTCTCAAACAGGTTGGGTGTCTTTTTTTGAGCTAAAATGGTGGTTGTTCAAATGTGCCCTGCCCTCCCCTACATTCTCAAACAGTAAAGGTCCATTATATGAAAAAAGAGTTCATCTAAGTGTGTTTTTATATCCACAAAAAAGGTGGTGGTCTGATTGAGCCCAGCTCTGAGGGCGTATATTTGGGATCAAAGTACACAGACTCGTTGTCCTTCCACCGTTGAGAGCGGGAGGTGTTCACTGCTCTGTGAAACCAGCCTGGTGCAATACCCTCCACTCTAAGAGACACATGGCTCGAGCCTTCGCCCGAGTCACACGACTTAACTACATAACTTGGAACGGGCGAGTCAGAAATAGCACAGTGAACCCGACCCATCAGAGCCATGGCTAACCATTCACACCACCTTAAAGCCCCCACTTGGGTTATAAGCTCTCGTTACTGAGCTCGGCGTTGGATTTGGTTAGAGAAAGACTTATACGGGCTTATTTCTTCTTTTTTCTTTCCGATGTGGGACTAAAGCTCTTTTTTGCTGATTCTTTCAATGATAAAATTACCAAAACACCACCCTCTCTCCGTATAATGCCAGATGATTCATTTTGAAAACGTGTACGCAATTGGTGAAAAGGGAGAAGGACATTCCAGTCATTTAAAGAAAGACAGATTTTTGGAAGATGTAATCCGTCTTCGCCACAAAGACAGATTTCTAGTGAAAGATGGTGAAAAGAGGATTTTTTTTTTTTTTTTTTTTAATCCTTTGTGCATGTCGGGTAATTTATAAAAAGTATAGTGGGGCCTACTTCATAGGATTATCCAAGACATTCATTTATAGGCTCACAACCCAGTAAATCATCTTCATAGGATGATTCTAACCCTCTGATCTATGGAAGTTTCTATAATATGTGGTCCCCGTAAATCATCTTCATAGGATGATCCTAACCCTCCGATCTGTACAGGTTTCTATAATGTGCAGTCTCTCTTAAGATCAGAGGGTTAGGATGATACTATGAAGATGATTTACAGGGTACAACCTAGTGACGTTGTGGACCAACAAATGAACGGTCTGGATCATCCTCTGAAATAGGCCCCATTGTACATTTTGAAAAATACAAGCTCTATAAATTCTCTCAAAATGATTAATACACTATTATATTTCTAACATTGCATCATATGTATTTCTATCATGTGACTAATACAACCTATTTCTTGTTAGGGTTATTAGGGTTTAAGCAGGATGCTTAAAGCATTACACCCAAGGTATCTAGTTTGGAATACCAAGTTTGTTGCCTCCAGCCCCTATATATAGAGATACACTAGGGTTAGAAGAGGTTAATGGGCTCCAGCCCAAATGGGCCCACTACACCTGGTCCATTACCTATTGGGCTTATATTAGAACATACATGGGTTATATGATATACCCAACAATCTCCTCCTATGTTCTACATATAGCACAATCCAATAGATAGATAATGTGATGTCCAAACAAAATTATTGAATCATCCATATCACCATATCAATAAAGATTTGTAATCCAACTGAAAACAAAAATACTTTAAAGAATAACCAAGAGTTTTAGAAATAATCTAAACTCAAACATAAGCAGTTTTATATGTAGGTGAACTATTTAATCAACGGAAAAGAAAATAATAGTTCCACTGCACTATAAGGATTCACTCATCAAGTAAGTCATCCTCATCAAGATCCAAATTGAGGCAATCTCCTCCATTTTCGCCAATTCCTGTAAATTATCAAATATGAATTTCATTAAAAAATGAATCCAATCATTTGTGTATTTTACTAAAAGTATCTAGTTCTACCAGAAGAACTTAGTACAATTTCATAATGGCTGAAAAATAAATATCAATATCAATAAGCATCAATGTCAAGTTTCAATCAAGAACCAGACCTAAACAGTTTCTTTACAAAGAACCATTCCATGTTTCCATTTGGAATGTTACAGGCATCATATCCAAATTGAGTTAAGCTGTATCATCAAGTTTGGAATGAAACAACCTTTCCCAAGAAGGACATGTCATCAAATGTGGAATGACATAAAGATAACTGTAAACATCATTGAAACATATCAAGTGCTTATCTTGGCCAAGATAGGGAGATTCGAAAAATTCAAAATAATATGAATGTAGGTTAAGACACGTCTACACAGTCTTTAACCCCATCTCCCCCACAGTTTTGAATATTCGATCTTTGTTCAGTCCCTTCGTAAGAGCATCGGCCATATTATCCTTCGATCTCACATCAACCAAAGTGATAATACCTTGTTCTAGAAGATAATTCAGCGTGGCATGTTTCAGCCTGACATGTCTCCTCTTACCATTAAAGAGTGAGTTTTTCACAATCGTAATTGTAGCTTGATTATCACAGAACAAACTTAAAGAGTTAATCTTTAAATGGGTCAATGGAATGTCCATGATCAGATCTCTTATCCACTCTGCTTCATCTCCTGTAGAAGCTAAAGCATAAAGTTCCGATTCCATAGATGACAGAGCAATACAAGTCTGTCTCTTTGACTTCCATGCAACAGCGGCTCCACCCAGTGTAAAAACATAACCACTGGTAGATTTACTGTCTCCTAATTCTGATCCCCATGATGCATCAGAATACCCTTCCAGGATAGGAGGATGGCCAGTATAACATAGAGCATATCCTTGAGTACCCTTAAGGTATCTCATCAGCCTCATAAGGGCATCCCAGTGCTCATGGCCAGGATTACTAGTGAAACGACTCAGCATGCCAACTGTAAAGGCTATGTCTGGTCTAGTGCAACTCATAGCATACATGAGACTACCAATCAGTTTAGAATAATCTAACTGATTCACACTGTCTCCTCCATTAGAGATCAGCTTCTTGGTATAATCAAATGGTGTCTCAATCGGTTTACACTCACTGTATCCCCATGTAGAAAGTAGTTTTTCAATATAATGGGCTTGGCTAAGAGTAATCCCTTGCCTTTCAAAACTTACTTTCATACCAAGAATGGTGTCAACCACACCAAGATCTTTCATGTCGAATGCTTGAGCCAAAGTGGTTTTCACGTCACTCACTACAGAGAGATCGGAACCAAGAATCAACATATCGTCTACATACAAACAAATAATCGCAACCTTATTCGACACAGAACGATAGTAAAGGCATTTATCTGAATAACTGGTCTGAAAACCAAAGCTCTTTACTACCTTGTCAAATTTTTGATGCCACAATTTAGGTGCTTGTTTAAGACCATACAAAGATTTGTGTAACTTACAAACTCTGTTCTCGAAACCTTCCATGACAAACCCTTCAGGTTGGTTCATGTAGATTTCCTCTGTGAGGTCTCCATTAAGGAAAGCCGTTTTTACATCTATTTGATGCACAACATACTTCTCAATAGAAGCCAAAGCAAGAAGAATTCTTATCGTTGCCAAATGACAGACCGGTGAGTAAACATCAAAGTAGTCTATCCCACTGACTTGAGTATAGCCCTTAGCTACTAAACGTGCTTTATACCGAGCTATGGATCCGTCAGGATTAAGTTTCTTCTTCAAAATCCACTTACAGCCCACAGTCTTAGCCCCTTTTAGCAAATCGACTAGCTGCCAAGTTTGATTTTGTAGCAGAGAGCTCATTTCATCATCAATGGCTTCTGCCCACAACAAAGAGTCCCTAGATCTCATCGCTTCCTTATAGGTTGATGGATCATTCTCGACATGGTAGGTCACAAAGTCCTCACCAAAGTTCTTGGGTACTCTATCTCTTGTAGAAACCCTTAAAGGTTCTGATGTAGAAATCAGTGTAGGACAGGTGTCAGAAGTATTCTGTTCAAACTCTACATGCGATTCTGTAACCATCTCAGTATCGCCAGGTAGGTTCAAACCATGATCTCTGAGAAATTTATTCTCAAAGAATACTGCATCTCTAGATTCTATAACCAAATTGGTAGATAGATCCAAAAACCGATCAGCAGCACTATCTTCTGCACCACCTAGATAAACACAAGTGTTTGTTCTAGGTCCTACCTTAGGTCTCCTAGGGTCTTGTATCCTCACATAAGCAATACAACCCCAAGTCTTAAGAGTGTCATATCTACAAGGATGTTTATGCCATAACTCATAAGGAGTAGTGGTCAACTTAGAGTGGTGTACTCTATTCAGGATGTGATTTGCAGTTAAAACTGCTTCTCCCCAATAGCTAGTAGGCATGCCAGCTGTCAATAACATAGAGTTTAACATTTCAGTTAACGTCCGGTTCTTACGTTCAGCTATGCCATTAGATTGAGGTGAGTAAGGAGCAGTAGTTTCAAGTATTATGCCCTGAGAGGCACAGAATTCCTTGAACTCTGTCAAAGTGTATTCTCCTCCTCTATCACTCCTAAATCGCTTAATTTTCAAGTTCAATTGATTTTCAACACGATTCTTAAAAATTTTAAATTTATCAAAAGCTTCATCTTTCGATTTTAGGAGATAAATATGACAATATCTAGAAAAATCGTCTATAAATGTGATTAAATACTTCCGACCACCTCGAGTAGTAAAACTTTTAAAGTCACAGAGGTCAGAATGTATTAACTCAAGAAGTTGTGTGCTCCTAGAAACCGAACGAAAAGGTTTTCTAGTGATCTTGGTTTGTGCACACACTTCACACCTGTCAAATCTAATCGATGTATCTAAAGGTATATTATAAGTTTTAGCAAGTGTGACCATTTTCCTATAGTTCACATGTCCCAATCTAGTGTGTAACAACTTAGGATCAATCAAAGTGGAACTAACCTGACTAACGGTTTCATTTGCTAAACTCAGTCTATACATACCATCGATTAAGAAAGCACAGCCAAAATAATAAGAGTTAACAGTTAAAGTTACTCTACTACCCAAAAAAGATGAACACATGCCAGCATTGTCTAAAAGACTAATAGAAATTAAATTCTTTTGAATAGCAGGAACTACTTTAACATTTTTTAAAGTGAGTATTTTACCTGAAGAAAGGACCAGGTTCGCAGTTCCAGTGTGAGTCACCTGTGCCTCAGCTCCACTAGCCACTGTAACGGTCTCTTTCACGCCAACGGCATCCGTAAGAAGTTTCTTTTAGTTGCAAACATGGCAGGTGGCTCCTGTATCTAACCACCAGTCTGAAGAAGTACTGGCCTTACCATTGCCTAACATGGCAATAAAACTCTTAGGCGCAGCACTGCCCACCATCATATGAGCTTCCTTTTGTGGTGTGTCAGATTTAGCCTTCTTAGGTTGTTTACATTCTGCAGCAAAGTGACCCCATTTCCCACAGTTGTGGCACTTGCCCTTCTTTTTCTGAAAGATAGTCTTTTTGGCCTCCAACTTGGGATGTTCACTTTTAGGTGACTTGGATTTTCGAGGAAATTTCTTGGGATATGTTACCGCGTTAGCAGCAGACTGTTGCTGTCTAACCATCTCCAAGTTATTCCTAGCTCGATTCTCATCTTCGATTCGAATGAATCGCTTGAGATCATCCAGTCCCACTTGCACCTTTTTCCGATACATCTCGGTTTTGAAAGAATGCCATGCAGATGGTAATTTATATATAATTGCACCCACAAGAAACGAATCACAGACAGCTATTTTTTCATTATTCAACTTAGATCTCAAATTCTCTAGATCAGTAACTTGAGGAGTGATTTCCTTGTCTTCTTGAAACTTGAAATCCATGAATTTGTCCACAAGATGGGTCTTGGACAATTCTTCTTCCTTCTTAAAGTGAGCATCTAAGTTGTCCCATATTGCTTTAGCAGTGTTAAATTTACTATAGGTTTCTGCAAGACGATCTGAAAGACAATTCAACAGGTAGTCTTTGCAGAAATCCTCATCTCTAAGCCATTGAGATTCATCAACTTCTTCATCCGTCTCAGCAAAGGTACTCAAAACAGTGTAAAAACAATTCATATATTTGAGACTGAATTGAGTCTTTCGCTTCCATGAGTTAAACTCAGATCCACCAAAGGAGTGAAGTTTGACCATCTCAAAAGGCATAGAAATTTTTTCCATTGGATATTTCAGATGAAATTAAAAATTAGAAAGAGTGCACCTGATTGGCGAATCGCAGAACCAAATTCCAATAACCGTTCCAAGAACCAGAATCCAAGAACGGCGCCAAGACCCGTTCCACGAACCAAAATCCAAGAACCGAACTACGAAGAATTGCAGCACAATATTTGCACCAACAAGATTCGGCAATAAGAATTTGTACTCCACCAAAGATCCAAACTGCTTCGGTTGTGGGAGGCAACCAAACAAATTGGCCTTGTCCTTTCCCACTATCGTGAATAAAGATAAGCAACAGTGAGATCGTCCCCTCTCGTGAATAAAGACAAGCAACAGTGATGAAATGATTGAGGGCTGCAACTTAATGGCTTCAACAAACCCACTTTGGTTCGGTTGAGAGAGGAGAAGGATTCGGTACCCAACTGCAGGATTCAACCAAATATGGGTTCCAACTGATGGCAAGCATAGGTAGGAGATCGACCCTCTCTCTCTCTCTTTTCAAATTACTACAAATCCCCAATAAAAACAGAGACGATTCTGCTTTGATGGAGAGTAATATCTCTGTGGAGAATAAATCCTCACAGTAGAGAGAGGCCAACTTCCTTTGTGTCCCAAAGACAAGAGATAGAGGAGACATCCTCTTATTTTGCTCTGAATTTCTGAACGTGAGATCCCACCTGGAAGTGAGTCCGGCAACGAGTCTCCGGCAAGAGAGAACCTCCGATTGTTTTATTCCAACCAGAGAGAGAGAGAGGCAGACGTTCCCAAGAGAGAACCCTCAGCCAAAAACAATATTTATGCAGACAAAACCCACGCCAAAAAACTTCCGTCGTGATTATTATCGAATCCGGTGATGGGGATCCAAAGCTTTAGAAGTTTAAACCAATCCCAAATCGAAAACAGTTGTTTCCGAGAGAGACACGCCCAAAAAAAAAAAATCTTTGACGAGTAGAAATCCACGCCCAAAAATCCGAACAAGAGAGAGAAGACGGCTAGGGTTTTTGATGCTTTCGTATGCTTCTCTCTCTCAAAAATAAAACGCAAGAACATCAGTCTCTGTCGAGTGAAAGAAAGAGATGGAGGCTGTGGGAGAAATCCGTCTTCTTCCTTTTGTGGGCGTTGATGAAACCCTAAAACCAATAATGCTTTAAGATTGTTAGGGTTATTAGGGTTTAAGCAGGATGCTTAAAGCATTACACCCAAGGTATCTAGTTTGGAATACCAAGTTTGTTGCCTCCAGCCCCTATATATAGAGATACACTAGGGTTAGAAGAGGTTAATGGGCTCCAGCCCAAATGGGCCCACTACACCTGGTCCATTACCTATTGGGCTTATATTAGAACATACATGGGTTATATGATATACCCAACATTTCTATCATAGCATCATGTAGTAGATCATTTCCCTCCTCCTACCTGAGGCTGCCTCTAGGAGTAGGCTGTGCTAAGAAGTTGAGTTGGGACCCAATTGCGGGGCAAATATAAAAGAGATTGGCTACTTCGAAGCATAAGCTTAGTCCCCCCCGGGGGGGGGGTTCCTCACTGTTACCAAGGATGTTCAAGAAAACATCCCTATTTATCAACTTTCCATCTTTAAATGCCCTATGAGCATTTTAAAGAGAATAGCACAAATCCAACGAAGATTTCGTTGGGGCGGATCAGTTGAAAAGCAACGATTACCCTTAGTTGGGGGTAGGTATGGAGGCCTGTAAAGGGAGGTGGGCTGGGAATTAGGAAGATTAGCAGATGATTCAGGCTCTGTTGGGAAAATTGCTTTGGTGATTTGGGGATGAGGAGTTCCAATTATAAGTTAAAGTGATCAAATGTAAGTATGGCACCGCTTTGGGCCATTGGGCTTCAGAAGACAGGTTCCGGAAGCAACGGGTCACAGTTTGGAGAGACATAATGCACCTCATTCACAAATTTAAAAAAGGTACAAGATTGAGAGTTTATTCTGGGATTCGGATAAAGGCAAGATAATTTGGCGCCCCTCAAAGCCCCTGGCTTGTTTGTGATAGAGGTGCATTAGGAGGCCTTAGTGAGAGAATGCATGGAGCGGGTAGGAGACCGCATTTCTTGGAAACCGATCTTTAGGAGGCACTTTTTTGACAGAAAATTCCAAGAAGTGGCAAGGTTCCTCTAGTTGCTCAACGGGTGTCATGTAAAGCAGTCGGGAGGGGACAAAAGGGTTTTGGATCTGGAGTTCTTTAGGAAAATTCTTAGTAAAATCCTTTTATTACCATCTTGTACCAAGTCCTTGGCTCTTCAGAGAAGCTAGAATGTGGTCAATCTAGGTTCCACCTTGTGTATGTTTGTTGGGATGTATCGGCTGCCCTTCACGAAAGAATCCATACGGTAGATTTTCTGTGCAAGCGAGATGATTTTCGATCATTGCGCTCTTTGTATAGAAGCTGCTTAGTCGGTCAATCATATTTTCATTCACTGTAAGACAACTAGAGAGATGTGGAGGAGAATTCTATACAGGTTTAGGATTTGCTGGGTTTTCCCTTCCAATCTTCCTGACCTTTTGAAAGGTTGGAAGTTGGTGCCGTGGAAGAAGAAAGGAAGGATCCTTTGGAACATTGCTCTCCTAGCTACCATCTGGGTCCTTTGGAAAGAGCGAAATATTGTAGTGGTTGATGGTCGCTCTAAATCCTCTGGCTTCCTTTTTATTAAAGTGATTGTGTTGTCAATATTGTGGGCCAAATCCCACACATATTTCTCTTTTGTTTCAACCTTCAACTTATGGAATGGATGGGTAGAGATTTGCTATACTGTGGAGCGTCAACGTAAGATTGTACAGGTGTGGGAACCTCCCTCCCTTGGTCTCCTGAAGCTTAATTTTGACGATCAAGTTTGGGTCATCCTAGCCCCGCAAGCATTGCGGTTGTCCTTCGCGATGAGTCAAGAGCAGTTATTTGGGCATTGCTGGTCCAATAGTGGTAGCATACGCCAGCGAGGCAGAGGTTTGAGCAGCATATTAAGGAATAAACTTGCTAGCAAGAGACTCTTTGAACTGGGTGATCGTAGAGGGTGACTCCCTCAATGTCATCCTCTGGCTCAGCGGCTCTCTTGTGCACCCTCGGAGGTTTGCCCAATATTTTGACGAGATTCAATATATAGTGGATGGATCTTCTATAGTATTTCATCATGTCAGAAGGCCCGCAAATGGCGAGACAGATAAGCTAGTAAGGGAAGGGGTTGCTAAGGAGGGTTCGGAGATGTTTGATTATCTCCCTCCTTGATTTGATTGTTTTTTTTTTCTTTGTTGTCTTTCGATCTCTTCCCTCTTATTTGATGTTTTCTCTTGTTTTATTCTTTTACTGCTCTTTGCATTGACCACCTTGGTATTTGCTTTTTCTAATGAAGATCTATCACCATTAAAAAAGAAAATTATATTTCTTCAAAATAGAGGGGATTTTTTTTTCCTTTACCATTGTAGAGGGAGTATCCACCAAATGTCCACTTATCTGATGGCTAAGATTGTCAGATGGTGGACAATTTCTTGGGATTGACCCATCTGCTATGGTGGCTATAAGATGAATGGTCTAGATTATCAATGGCAAAACTTAAAATGGATGGACCATGTTCTAAAAGTGTTGTTCATCAAATCATGGGGTTCAGTTGCTGAACAGTTTGCACCATCCAATTGCAAAATTGACACACTATTTCACTCAATTGGCTAAAACTCTTCTAGTCAAACAACTCCGGGTTGAATGACTCATTTTATGAACGTTCCCAAAGGAAAACACCTATGAAGAAGCTAAGGCAAGCACGAAGTTATCGTTTTATTAGTGATCATGGTCGTCCAATCGGTGTGACTTTTGTACCATGGTCCATTAACTATATGGACGGCTCGGATCATCTTATTGCAAAACCATTTTAGGGCATTGATGGGCAATTGAACCATATGAGTACATTCTAACAATATGAGGGTTATGAGTTTTATAGGGCCATTCCATCCATCAGGTGTCATTCAATTGGATAATCTTAACCATCCGATTAAAGAACTTTTTCTTTATTTTATGCGATTCGGATCGTAGAGGGATGCTACACTGAGTTGCAGTACAGGGTTTCGTTTGGATTGCCAGAATCGAGAATCAGAAGTGCATGGCATTGGCATCCCCATTTCGATTCTGCTGGAATCAGAATGCCACCTCTTGGGCGGAAAACATATGCATCATAATCATAAATGGCCCCCACCTATTTTGCCCTGGTTTCAATTTCGCCCACCAAATGTCAGAATTTGGCGAAATCCGAATAGGATTCCGATTCCGATGCTTGATTCCAACAATCCAATCACAGTTTACCGGAAAGGCGGAAATAGACTTACACATAATCCTTAGAAAATCAAGTTTGTTTTGCAATCTTCTTTGAAGATTACATTTAAGAGCAATGATAGACTGAAGGGTGCCCTTGCAAAATCCAGTTACAAGGGCCCCCCCATTGGTCCATAGCCAGAAAGTGCATTATTAGGGGACTAAAAAATAGGGATAGGACGTTGACAACTGCAATCATAACTCACTTTGCTTGCCATGGACCAATAAGAGCGCCCTTCAGTCTATCATTCCTTTACATTTAAAATTTTAACCCATTATTTTTGGGTTTCAGTTTGCTTGAACCAAGTTGAGAAAGTAAATTTGGTTGCACTTAATGTTAATAATGATTTTCTGCTCTATGATCGGGTGGTTGGTTGCACTTAAATCAAGCTCCAAAATATTTCTACTATTTAGATCGGAAATCGGTGTTTACATTCAACAATCAGGATTTGAAAAAATTACAAGAAGTAAACTAACTAGAAAATGTAACTTTCACCGATCGGAGGTCAGCCGGAGAAGATGGAGATCAATCACCAGAGAGAATTCTTCCGTGTGTTTACTTTCGCCTCCCCTCGTATGAGCGGGAGAGTCCTCTTTTAAAGGGGATCATACATATTACATTAGTGTAAGGTACGTGTTGCTTCCCGTTGGTTAGAAAGTTAATAGAACTATATTCGGTGTATGCGCCAGTCGAAGCCTGATGTCTTTATCATGTGATTGTGAGATCCGATCTCTAACGACTTCGGCTGATGTGGCCAAAAGAATCATGAGATTTGTTACCAAAGGAGAGCGAAAGGTGATTTGTTTTCTGAACGTCGGATCATTTCTTGACACGCGTTCAGATCGTGAAGGTCAAGACCGATTTTACCCCTAACACTTAATGACGTGGATCCAATCAAGAGCGCTTTCCGGCTCTTTATGCAAGGGCGCACTTGCATCTGTCATTCCTCATATTATTATAGGGAGAGAAGAAGAAGAAGAAGAAGAACTGAGTGGCACATTGCAAAGGAAATACTTTCCACATTGAAACAAAAATCTGATGGAAAATTAGTCAGTCTAAAGAAAATTAAATTTTTTTCTCTAATTTCCAAAATATCACATTTAATTTTTCAAGAAAACAAACCTTTAGACATCCCCCTTTCATTGAACAACACAAAGGCAAGAATTCGGCACTCCCCCAATCTCCCCATCTTCCAATCCACTGTAACATAAAACAATTACAGGAGAGAGAAGTATCAGGAAGTAGATCTAAGTTGTACATTAAGTCATTAGAAAAAAAGTATAGAGACACTTTTTCTTGTTTTGCTGAGCAAAGGTAGAGGGACTTTTTTTTTCCAATTCAAACCACCTATATGAAGCTTTAATTATATTCAACTAAAATAAGTAAACCCAGATAGACCCATGAAAAAAAAGGGTAAAAAAAAGTGGGGATGATTGATATATCTACCTTGATTGAAACTCTTGAACTTGAGCTAGATCCTTGCCTTGGGCATCTGGCCAACTTACTTTCCTCCCATTCCTTAGCTGTTGTTCTTCCACTATGGTTGTTTTCTTGAGATTACTCTTGAGAAGAGGCCCATTAACTATGAGTGATGATGGCCCATTTGTTGCTTTACCACTATGAGTGTTCCTAACTTGTTGACCCTTTTCTTCATGAGTAGAATTGGTTTGCTTAGGAGAGATTTCATGGCTGTTGTTGTTGCTGTTGTTATGCCTAGTTGGTGCATAACAAGAGCACACTAGGGATGTGCACTTGTTCTTTGCCGCCGCCGCCGCCAGGAGTACAGAACAAGTTCACCTCTCTCTCTCTCTCTCTCTCTCTCTCTCTCTGCCTTTGAGACTATCAAATATAACCCAAGCAGTCTAACCCCGGGACAGACCCCAAGCTTAATGGAAGGTCGTTGTGCTGCAGTACGTTTTCCGGCTTCCCTTGCGCTATTTTCACTTGTAATTGGTTCCATCCATCTTGACTCAGAGGTGGGTCAGCCAAGCAGTTCGTGTTCTCGGCCGCTCCCGTTCGTCTGCCCTTGGCACAGGTAGAGTGGTAAACTTAGAGGGCAAGTGGTAAACTTAGAGGGCTCTCTCTCTCTCTCTCTCTCTCTCTCTCTCTCTCTCTCTCTCTCTCTCTCTCTATATATATATATATATATATATATATATATATATATATATATATAGAGGAAAGTGAAGCTACACCGCCGGTGTAACTAACTTAGCTACACCGTCGGCTTAAAATACAATGGGCCCACATTGTTTTGGTGATCCAAAGAATTCATTTGATTAGCCCTCACATAGATAGGGTGTCCACCAAAAATCAGCTCCAAAGGATCATCCCAACCCTATGATTTGTGGAGGCAAAAATGAATGTGTAAAAACCTTCACAAATTTGTCCATTTTTGCCTCCACAGTTTAAAGGGTTGGGATGATCCTATGGAGCTGATTTTTGGTGGACACCCTATCTATGTGAGGGCCTATCAAATGAATGGTTTGGATCACCAAAACAATGTGGGCACATTGTATTTTAAGCCGGCGGTGTAGCTAAGTTAGCTACATCGGCGGTGTAGCTTCACTTTCCTCATATATATATATATGTGTGTGTGTGTGTGGAAAAGGATTGTACGCTCGAGTGTACCAAGCTTATGGTACGCTCAAGTGCCCCAATCACATGGGTCCCATATTTTTTGTGGTGATCCAAAGCATTCATTTGCAAGGCCCTATCATAGATAGGGTGTGTACCAAAAATCGGCTCCATTGAATCATCCTAACCCCTCCAAAAGTGGAGGGCAAAAATAGGCAGATTTGTGGTATGTCAATTTTGCCCTCCACAAATGGATGGGTTAGGATGATCCTATGGAGCTGATTTTTGGTATACACCCCATCTATGTAAGGGCCTTTCAAATGAATGCTTTGGATCATCCTAACAAAGTGAGCCCACATGTGATTGGGCACTCGAGCGTACCATAAGCTTGGTTAGGGTAAGATGAACGAAACTAGAATTCCAACCCATCTGTCACACAATAACTAGAATACAGGATGAGATAACTATGTTCTTAGAAAGAGAATCTCTATGCTTGAAACTGTAGATAGATGATTACTCTTGCCTTGTCATTATGAGAATAGGTTCCCTTTGAGAGGTCGATTTGTAGGGTAGGGTAAGATGAACGAAAAGCAAGAAAGCAATAGAGCAACAACGAGAAGCATGCCTCCCCACTAAAGAGTGGGCTTTTTGCTTTTGCATTTGCACTCATGAGTTGAGAGAAAATTTGTGTTAAAACTACAGTAGATCTCTCTTGTGCTGCCATCAGAGATATCACCTCGAAGGGGACTCATGACACCTATTTTCTGAAAAGCAAAAGACATTCTATTTCACTTGTTCTTCATATATATGATTCTGTCCAACAGGAAAATATACATACACTAATCCTAGAGAGCTCATGGATAGAGGTATCAATGGACCTAGAAACAATGGACCTAGAAGGTCCTTTGGATCAGGATCCGAACATTAAGTAATAGGATTTGGCAAGGTGACTGGATCCAAATGTCGTTGGATCCATATCTTAAGATCCTAAATTATTTCAGATTGTGAACCAGACATACCCACACAATCACATCTCAAAGTCGGCTGTTCGCCACATGGGGTTGTAGTATGTTCCAAAGGGCTGGGCTGTTGAAGCAGTACGTGAGCTCAACATCGTGAGGCAGTTAGGTCCATATCCAGTGTGGGCGTTGGAGCATTGAGAGGAACTTTCCCTAGTACGAGAGAACCATGAAGGACACACCTATGTACCAGTTATTGTGCCCACGATAAACACTAAGTAGCCGATTGCAGACTGGATAACTGCTGAAAGCATCTAAGGAGAAAACCCACCCCGAGATAGTGTCTTAGATACAAATGGAGGGCACCAATGGATGAAAATACCCTTCATACTCTTGTTCATTTATGCCTTTTCATGAAGATCATTTTTTTTAACTTTCAAAAACCATACCCAATGAAAAACGATTCATTTTTTGCTTTTTGTTTTGACCAAAATTCTCGTCTCTGAGATTCTTTCTTCTCTCCTTCCTCCCCCAGTCCTAAGCCGTAACTTTTTTTTTTTGAAAAGTAACTTTATGAAATGCATCAACGAACATTACAAAGGGAATTACATAAAACTGTTCATAAAGTTGAAGTCCCCAAAGGGAATTACATGAAACTGTTCATAAAGTTGAAGCCCCCAGAGAGAACTGAGTGATAGGAATGTTCACCCCCTCTTTTGCCGAGTATCTGCCAAGGAGTTCGCAGTTCTCCTCCGATGTTGTAATTGAGGGTGTAGGAATCTTACTAAGTCCCGAATCTCATCCAGAATCCAATGAATTCGCCACGGACCACCACCCCGATTCTGCACCCAAGCAATTACATTGGAGGAATCACCTTCGACAATCAGAGGTCCCAAATTGTTGTTGGCATACCATTTTAATCCCGTCAGTAACGCCTTCGCCTCAGCCTCGTTTGCATCTCAAATCTCAGCCGAACCCGAGAAAGTCATTACAGTGTGCCCATCAGTGGACCGTAGAATTCCGCCAACGCCCGCCCCGCCCGGGGGACTGAATGAGCTACCATCAAAGTTGAGTTTGAACAAGCCCTCCGGTGGTGGATCTCATCTAGGAGTAATTTGATTGCATGTCCTTTTTTCCTTCGATACCGTAATCCACTGCCGCAATATCATCCCCACAGAGTAAGGAATGCCGCCATTTCTACGGGCCCAAGCAATTATAGTAGCTTAATATCCAACAAGATATACCGCCATGACTTCACTTTTCTGTTAAAATTTCTGGAGTTACGTTCTAACCATATGTGCCAAATAATCGCATAGGGGGTAGCTGTCCACATACAGTTACCAATACATCCATTGAAGAAGCCATTCCAGTGCATGAGGATCTCCGATATACGGTTATGAAGGACCCAGGTAACCCCAAAGGATTTGAAGATAGCCATCCATATGCGAAAAGCAAAGGGGCAGGTCACCAGTAGATGATCGATTGATTCTTCATCGTTGTGGCACATAACACACCAATTCGCACACTGAAAACCCCTTCGCTTGAGGCGATCGACAGTGTTAATGCATCTGTGAGCTACGGTCCATGCAAATGCCACAATACGCGGCGGGCAACATTGCGCCACACACGAGCCAGATTGGAGTCGGGTTCGGATCCTTCATTCAATTTCTGGAAGAACGATCGAACCGAAAAGTCACCTTGAGAATCGGGGCACCAGATCCATTCATCTTCCACATTGGGAGATAAATAATAGTTAGAGAGCTGATTGATGAGTGCCTCGAAAGCAAGATTTCATGGTCCTTCAGGTTGCGACGGAGTCTTATATCACAAAAGACATTTCCGTGTCCACCTCCACGCACCGCATAGTCCGCAATTCTCGCCTCCTTGTTGGATGCGATCCGGAAAAGATCCGGGTAACAATCTTGAAATCTTTGGTCACCGATCCATAGGTCGGACCAGAATCGAATTGAGCTCCCATTACCCGCCTTAAATCTGAGATAAGTAGGAAATCATTTTGGGCAGAACATATAGATTTCCAAGCACCAGACCCTTTACCAACAGAAGGTGTTCCGCATATCCATTCTCCCCAGTCACAACCATATTTGTCACGGATTATTTGATGCCACAACGCGTCTTTTCCGTGCCAAAACGCCATAACCACTTGCCAAGCGGTGCCCGGTTTCTATGTCCGATCTTCCCAATACCCAAACCCCCTTTCTTCCGAGTTTTGCATACAGTCTCCCATTTAAGCAGATGTTTAGCTTTTTTGCATTGACCATTCTCGTCCCAGAGAAAATCTCTCTGCAATTTTTCGATTCTAGAAGCGACTATTGCCGGGATCCGGAATAGCGACATAAAATAGACCGGCATATTCGATAACACGGCCTTGATTAAGGTAATGCGACCCCCGAATGATAGGTAACGTTTTTTCCAGGTTGCCAATTTCCTCTCAATCCGTTCAGTAACAGGATCCCATAGGGACGACTTGGGGATTCCGAATCCCAGAGGCAATCCCAAGTATTTGATCGGCAATTCAGCTTTAATGCATCCCAGAGCATTCGCATGTTCCATTACATTTGCAGAATCAATATTTATTCCGGCCACCGCACTTTTAAAGAAATTGATTTTCAGTCCTGATATAATCTCAAACCAACAGAAAACCCTTTTAATATTTCTCATTCAATTGACACCATCTTCCAACAGAAGTAAGGTATCATCAATAAATTGTAGGTGGGACACCGTATTCGAATGGCGATTGATTCTAAGGCCCGATATATACCCTTTTGCCTCGGGTTTGCGAATTAGCAAGCTCAGAACTTCCACAACCAAGATAAAGAGATATGGGGATAAGGGATCACCTTGTCTCAAACCCCGCGACCCTTTGAAGAAGCCGGCCGGTGATCCATTGATTAGAACTGAAAAGCATGCGGAGGATAGACATGCTCTTATCCATCCTCTCCATCTATCGCCAAATCCCATTTTTTGCATCGTGAAGTCCAGAAAATTTCAGTCCACGTGGTCATAAGCCTTTTCAAGATCAACCCTCACGATTACCCCATTTCCACCCTCTCTTTTGATTGAATCAATTACTTCATTTGCAATTAAGATCCCGTCAAGAATTTGGCTCTTCTTCACAAAAGCACCCTGATATTTGGAGATGAATTTTTCCATGACAGTGGATATACGCCTTGCAAGTACCTTCGCCAATAATTTATACATGCCACCAACGAGAGTACTCGGCCGATAGTCCTAAGCCCTAATTGTGCTCAACTTAAGTAGGACCCAAAAAGCACTCTGAAAGGGACCCGGCTAATAAGCGATGCGAATGGATCGTGACCAAGACATAGATTGACCTATCTCGAAAGCAAAAGAAAAATGATTGAATCAGACCAAAATCTATAGTTGGATAATCTAGTGTTTATTGGTCGATTCCTTCTTGTAGGTAGCGAAAGCATCTTATAGACTGTCTTTAAGAAAGCTACATGAATAATTCAACAAAAAAAAAAAAGACTGCAAATTTTGCTTGGTTTTTATTAGCAGATATAGATAAAGAAAATGTTCGTGAAAGGTTTTAGCAGATTGGACAAAGGTTATTAGCGAAAAAAATCATGTCATTAAGCAAAAAAAAAAAGAAAGAAAACAAAAGCAGCACCCACAAGCACTGTAAGCCTTTATGAGACACCCATGTAGAGCACTGTTCTATAGGCAGCATCTTGAGAGTAATATGACTTCAAGGCTGATTTGATCTTCTCCTCTGTAAATATACTCCCGTATAACAATCTCAAGTATCGGAGAAGCTTACATAAATTAAGTGATGCTCATGAACATGCCTGCTTTATTTTTTATTGATTCGACAGATGTCCATGAAAACAATTGCTTTACTTTCAGACCAACTTCCTTGTTTTCTTGCACAAGTGTCACTGTACCACTAAGCCATTCTTTGAAAGTTTTATTTCACAAAAGGGGGTTCTGTTTTGCTAGAAGCTCTAATTATTGAAAAAAAGGCTCAACCCTGGACAGGCGGTGGAAACTACCAAGCTAAAGAGGAAGTGGATACACACAGAGACAAAGAGAAATTAGAAAACTTAAAAACCTACCTATTCAAAACAGGTTCTAGATCAGATGTGAGTTTCATTGTCAAAATCCCAAGGATTGTATTGTTATCAAAGTTTGTCGTAGAAAATATACTAAAATGCATTGGACATAAGTGGCTACAAAGCTTTCACTATCTAGCATTCATGTGCAACACAAGGAGCAGTGCTCCTTGTGAAAGAAATCAACCCATAACTTCATGCGAGGAAACACTCAAAGACCTTAGCTACTCATTTACTAAATGGTCTAAAAAGTCACAAAGCTCCTCATCACATCACCCACAGGATGTAATCATATAATAAAGGTTCTCGTTATTAGAACGTATAGTTAATGAAACAGTTCCATAAGCTCACCTTTAATGATATCCTAATAAGACTAGAAAGACACCATAGAGGATATGTCAAGGGCCCAGGGAACAATCACCAACTATTTGAAAAACTCTTGAATTTCCACCATATCGATAAAATGCAACTGTCTGGTGGTCTGCTCCACAGAGATGTGTAAAGATTCTGATAAAAATCAACAGGGTCTTGTCAAATCTCAAACAGGATGTCAATACCATGACAATTTACCAGAAGACTGCCTACTCTGCTATGAAAATTTGGCATTTGCCCCCATCTTTTAACCATCTTACTCTAAATTTCAAGTTTTCACTTATCCCTGACCTTGTCTTTGGATTCTCTTTTTGATAAAGCCCTTTTTTTATTTTCTCAGTTGCCAATGATACTACTCTGCCTTTCCATCTCAAATGGTGATCCATGAGGCGAAGAGCCTTTCATTCCCACCAATTGTTTCCTATTCCACCACATAGGAAGACCCCACCCACACCCTTCTAGAACCTTACTTCAAACCACATTCTCAAATAAAAATGCAGGACCAAAGGTTTCCACTAAGAATCAAGGATCACAGTTAGAATCAAGCATCAGATACTCAGAAATTCGAAGTAAATTCTTTTGAAGAACTTAAGTAGAAGTCACAATCCCCAGAAATAAGAAAATGATCAAAAGCATCATAATCGATCCACCAAATAGTTGAGATGAACAAAGCAAGTGTTTAATATACTGGGCTTTTGTGAAGTATGTGGGTAGACATCAGCTCAGATCCATGCCTCCAAGGTTTAAAATACTGTTACTGGATGGCGCAACGGCCAGTGGCCAAACCTATGCATATTGGGTGCATCGTTTGAACCACCTGAAATGCCAAATCGCTGTAGACTCAAGAGCAGCAAGTTTCGGAAATTGACTTCTTCGGAAGAACGGCCAATCACCGTAGACCCCAAGAGCGGAAGTTTCTTAAACTGTCATGGACTCGTATATAAAAGGAGACCGAACTCCAGGGTACCAAATATAACAAACATCTCACTCTTCTTTCTCGTCATAGCCAGTTCCTATTGGTGAGGATTTAGTTCCTACTGTTGGTGAGGTTTCTGACTTAAGCATCAGAGTGCTAACGTGTTCTCTACGTGCAGGTAGCCCGCAACAACTGAGCTCAGCACCAGAGCAAAAGCCTCAGTCCAGATTTCGGCATCAACAATATGGAAGATAATCCTAACCATTCATATTAGCATGTGACATGAATGGTTCGGATTTATGGTGGATGAGAACACCCACATTGGTGAGGACCACCGAGACCCCTTGTTATCATTCGTTCCACAGCTAGCCATAGTCAGAATCCGACTAGGCAGGTGCCAGACAAGACCGGGACGGCCAGGATCGATCCTTTTCTTGTTCCATATAGAAAGCCTGAAAATGAGGGGAAAAACCACCCTCAAAATACAACTTAATTTTTTCCTTTTTTGTATCCACTTCTCATCCTCTCCTCACTCTGTCCTCTCAAATCTGTACTTCTCCCACCCTCGCTACCCTTGGTAAAAAATCATATTCCAAGGAAAAAAATTCCTAGTTGCCAAACATGGCCGCCATGATAAAAAATATCCATGGAATATTAGTTTAGTCACTGGTGGGAGAGGGGCAAGGAGAGTGAGGGAGACTCGAAGAGGGCATGAGTGAGGAGAGCGTAAGAAGTGGCTCAGAACAGGGAAGAGAAAAACTCTACTCAAAATAGAGTTTTATTTTTCCTATTTTTCAGCCACTTAGCACCATGTCCTCGTTCATACCCTCCCAAATTCTCTCCCTCTCCCACTCTTTCTAGCCTTCTCTCACCACCTGGCAGACTAATATTCCCTGAAAAAAATTCATTGTTGCGAAACATTGCCTCACAGAAAAAAAAAAAAGAGGGGTTATGAACAGCAATTCCATAATACTATTCTTAGTAAAAAAAAAAGTACATTAATTTGCTGCTGCAAGGGAGGGGGTATGGAATCCAACGGCTAAGATCCAATAAAAAATAATCAACAAACACCAACAGTTAGCAACGAATACCAATTATATATGTAAATTAGATAATGATGCAGGATATGGTTGAATATGGGCAAGTCAATCAGATATACAGAATTGAACAGTTCTGTATCAGAGCATTAAATTATCAAGGCTGATGGATCATCATCATAATCCTTCGAACCTGTTTTGGAGCTTTGCCCTCAATCCACATACAAAACGCACGATAAAATATGTACAATAGTTATGAAGAAAGAGACATAGTGCTAACAGTATATAGGTAACATGATATCCCCCCATTTGATTTCCTGATATCTTCCAACAGTTTTCCTCTATTTCTCCAGGCAAATCCCTTCTGGGCTCCTGGGATATCCAAATCCATGGCTCTGCAACAGTCTTAAGAAATTTCAACATGATAACTGAATAATGCAGAGTTATCCGTTGGCAATTCTGTACAGTAAAGTAAAGCAGATACATTGAAATGCAAAACAATTGTAACAATTGAGAAACAATGTCAAGGCATGGCTATAAAGTGTATAGTTACCAGAACGAGATCTAGGGCTCATCTTCATCCGGCCTGGACCGTGTGAACCTCCGACGCCTCCTTGGTACTGGAACCTCATCACCCATGTCGCTCGCCAGGTTCCAATCATCTTCGTCTTCATCTTGCAGACCCAATAGGTTCTCACCCCACAAACTACGGCGGCCAGAAAATGACCCAGATGGCCTACGATGTCTTCTCCATGCCCTTGACAGGCTCCTAGTCCTCTGTTCATCAAGAGAAGCAATTGGGCTAATCATATGGAACAGAAAGAACGTAGTCCACCATGGCCCACTCCCTTCACTTGGGGCGATTTCCCCATCACCAGATAACCCATCTCCATTATCGATAACATAGTCCCCGAGCACAATGGCACCCGGCATGGCCGAACGAATGGCACTGACAATGTCGCCATATTCCCGCTGGTGCTCAAGGTGGCGCCAAGCACGTTGCCTTGATGGATCCACATCCGTAGGTCGCGTCATTGGATGAACCCTGCGAGCATGCCTACGAAGCTCCCGGTAATTGCCAGAAAACGAGCAAGACTCTCGAGAACAGGTCCTCTGCTTCAGATCGAGATACTGTCTAGCCTCTTTCACAATCTTCCAGCCTCTCACGACTCCTCGGCACAAAGGGCACTTCAAGTTCAAGACTGGTTCTGATAAGCTTCCCCCAGCCGACTCCTCAAAACTGGTTCCATACGAATCAGGGCCGCTTTCCATCATCTGAGTTTCCATATACACATCTGGGTCTTGGCTGTTATTTTCTTCTAGTGCTGCCAACAGCCCAACTGAGATTCCATCACTATTTTCTTGTGAAGTGTGGCCTTCACGAGTTTCCACCGAGCTTCTTCTCATTCTTGGACCAGCAAAGATGGGTTCAGAAGTAAGATCGTGAAGAGACCTCTGACCAAGCCCCTCACTGTCTGGGCTTTCAACGACGGACGGACTGGATTGAGCAGGCCCACTCCTAACGTCAACTCTAAGTTTTTTAAATCGATCTAGGCAATTCGAATGCCTATAACTTGTATCACAGATGTAAGATATGCATCCCTTGCCATGAGAGCTGCACAGGAGGAGGACGGCATTATGTGGATGATCCATGCAAATTGGGCACGAGGCCTCATCCAATTCCTTGTGCATTGCACGAATATCTGCACCAGTGGATGTGCTACCTTTCATATCTGTCATCTTCAGTGTACTGTAGTAAGTTGAAGCATTAGACTGATTAGCATGGAAATCGTATCTCCAATCAAAGCACAAATCGATCGGAGCAATGAAATTTTAATGAATTATAGCAAAGCCATAGTTGAAAAAAAAATGGGCAACGCAGATATCTTCTGAGAAATTTTCCATTCTCAAAGTGTGTTGAAAGAATAGCAAACATCCCACTCGAGCAAATGTTTTCATTTGACATAAACAGCTTGAGAGAACCAGAAAAGCTAGTGTGGGGCAATCTCAAAGATGGCGGTGTGTCTTCTTTGAGAGTAATTAAGAGACTAAGAGAGTTTGAACTTGGGATTCACTAATTTTTTCCCTCGGTTTAGTCATTTTTGTCAGTCCTCATCAATGAGGAGGGTGGGTCGCCTTCCAAATCTCCAATAGCGAAGGAGTGGGATGAGCCACTCCCACAAGGACTGAAGCTTTTGCTTTAACGGCGGCTGAGGATAAGTACTAATGCGTAAGACGCAATTAAAGAAAGAAATTTAGATTCAAAGATATGTGCTTCTTTATCGAGAAGAAGAGTTCATCCGTTCTAATGTGGAGGAGAAAGGTTGGTCTTCTCTTAAATGTTTCCGTATTCCATGGATAATTTGTTCACCAACCTTAGATCTCTATTTGGGTTTGTCATTGGAGTGATCTAATAGCAATAGACTTGATTTTAATGACTGACTCACCCTGCACTGGGTCACACAAATTGTCCTCACATGATCCTCATCAGGTATGATTTTATATCGTGCTTGCCCTCACAAGGTTGCTCATTCGTTCCCTCATGTGAAGCACTTATCATGGGAACAATTTCCATCTTCAGGGACGGTTCTATTCGCATCACCTATGAGTCCTGCTAAATTGGTCCGAGGATTAAATGCCCTATGCGGACAATCTGACGACCTGTGATCATGTTCCCCGCGTGTGGTGTATATAAAGATAGTATCTTGTGGTTTGTGTTCCAAAAGTCCACTCCACATGATCGTACTCTTAGGAGGAAGAGTGGGATTCGAGCGAGTAGGCACTGAGCCCCTATTGGTTGAGGTAGAAGGGACTATGTCAATGTCCTTTAGCCTCACCTCGCCTTGCACATGTGGATAGGCTGGGCGCGCATTGCTAGGAAACATGGCATTGCTGGGAGCCTTAATCCCAAGATGTCTGTTAATGTGATTCTAAGGTTACTTTAATTTCAGCCATCATGTCCGTTAATTTGAACCTTTTGTTTGCTCCTAAATTCCTGATAGTCAACCTGTGACCCTTGGGTTTGCACCAGTCGATCAAAGCCCTGGTGACAAAAGAAATCCTTTGGAAGATCACCCCATACGCAGATTGTGCTGGCTTTATGGAATGGGAAAATGGATCATGTTGAATATGATCTTTCCATGGTGATTACCACCAAGGGTTATTAAGCTCACAAGAATCCATTGGACTCATGGAAGGAAAAAGCTTTGGATGGTATGGAAGGTGGATCTTCATTGCAAATGGAAGGAAATTATTTGGAGCTTTCTAAATAATGATAAGATTTAGTAGTCGGTCTCATCCCCCAAATAGTCTAGATCGTAAGCTTAAGCAATTACTCTATGGGTGACCCATGTCCCACTACAGTTGGAAGAATTAAGGATGTCATCATCAAGGTGCTCTCCTTCCCTATTGGAATCATGGATTCTAATGACGCAAAAGCACCTTCTCTTCTAGAGGCTCTTTGTATCCAGGGGGTGGAGCATTTTGGGGATTGAAGGTCAAAGGCAATTCTTCCAATATCACTGCAAAGGCATCAAAGGTTAAATCAGGATCTTGAAGATTGGCCACTATCATGCTTGGTATCCTTGACTTGAATGGAGAGTTGCCTCCGTGTCATGCTCATATCCCTACCATGGCATAAGACATGACAGTTTTACTAGCTAGTGAAGACGCTCTTTGTACAGGTCGTAGAGATGCCCTCTTTGTAGGGAGAGATTGGCGCTTGGATAATTTTTTTGCTTTGGCTTTTTTTTTCTTGTTTTTGTTGGGGGTTGTCTCAACTCAACTCTCAACCCCACTTTTGTTTCCTTCTTTCTCTCTTCGTCTAATGAAATTATTTGTTATCTCTCTCAAGAAAAAAGAAAGTAAAAGAAAAAGGAACCCAATATGAATGACTTGTAACATCCATGACAGAAAAATCACTCAAACGCAAGGGATCATTCTTTGATTCCCTCTTTTGGGAATGGAAGGTCACACATTTAGACATTTGGACAGCTACCTCATCACAATTTAGAGGGGAAACTAGAGTCAGAATCATGACAAACATGGATAAATTCACTTATAAACAAAGTGTTCCGCCCTAATGTTACCTGTGTGGCACATGTGCAACACTCCAATGTTACCCCGAGGTGTTTTGGTTCATTTTGGGGGTTTTGTTATTGGAAACTTGAGTGGAAAAAACCCTAAAAATTCTGGTCCTTTTTCTTTACAGATTTCATGGATTTTAAAATTAGAAAACTTATGGACTTCTATTTGTTTGTGTTTTTTAAGTTTTGAATGATATGACACTCGGTTACTTGTGCAGGTCAAACATATCGTGTCTGACAGGCTATGTACCGATAAAAGTACTCGAATAATTCATGGATAAATCTATTGATAAAAATAACAATCATGTTTGAAACATGTCACTATCTTTTTTTTTAATGGCAGAGTATTCTATTAAAAAAAGAATGAAGCCTCGACGACCGAGATGGTCAATATAAAAGGAAGGAAACTTACATAGCAACCTCTACCAACCTTAAGCTACAACTACAATAATATTATGGAGGAAGATTTTCAAACATCTCTAATCGAATCCTATCCACTCCAAATCAAGCCAAATGATTTGCATTTGTTAGCAGATCTCCTTACATGCCGAAACTGGACCGAATGTCCCTAGCATTCTTGAATGTCTTCAAAGGCGTTAATGTTTTCTCATTCAAATTAACTATAATGCTTTTTGTTTGTTAGCGTCACATATTTGCAATTATATTTTTGAACATATGAGTTTCAATAATGCCATTTTAAATTTCCTACTAGTACCATCTAATATGTTAAATCTAGTTAACTTTTATGATATTTAATTTATACGCATCTTGTGTCTTGTCTCATGATATGGGACACCTATATCTGTATTCGTGTCTTAAAATTTGGAAAATGTTGATTTGTATCTTCTTTCCTGCGTCTGTGTCAGTAAATTCATATATAGGCATCATAGTTTGTAAGATTAAGATCTTTGTTAAAGATTTAGGTTTCACATTGTTATGGGACTGCTTATACTTCTTTTTTGGGTAATCTTATTAGTTTTGGTGAACAAATAAATAAGACTTTCTTCCTTCTTCCCTTGGGTGATGCTCAAGAAGCCCTTGTGGAGTGATTCTACATATTCTACGCGATATGATGCTATGTAGCTAGACTGTGTGATGATGTATCTTAATCAACCTATTATTATCTCGATATTTTGGTTGTTGTTTTTTGTGATTCCTGCATAAAAATACAAGAAAACACAATACAAAAGTGTCAAAGATAATCCAAGCAGCAGCTCTACAAGTCGGCTCGGAACCCTACAGGTATAAGGTATTAAGGTAAGATAACATGTATAAAATCAATTTCCTTTTCCTGTTTCCTCAAGTTACTTGGCTATTCATTCACTTCTCAACAACAGGATTATAATGGACCTGATAAAATGTACAGATGTTTCGATTTGTCTCGGCTTATGATCTATGAGAAGCGCGGGAGGAGGTGTGCTCAAGTGTTGAGAGGAGGATATCTATTGTCCAAGAATGGGAAGCCCCACCGAATGGACTTCTCAAACTAAACTTTGACGGCTCCAGTATGGGAAATCCCCATCCGGCCGGGATTGGAGGAGTTCTGAGAGGATCAAGTGGCGAGATTTTATGGGCTTTTTCAGGTCCAATAGGGTGGCAGATGCTAGCGAGGCAGAAGTTAGAGCCACTCATCAAGGTATAAAGTGCCTAAACAAAGAAACCATGGACACGACGATTGTGGAAACAGATTCCATCAATGTTATTCGGTGGCTTAGAGGGTCGGTTGTCCCTCTTGGAGATTTGCCCATTTCTTTAACGAAATCCAAGACCGAATAGGTGATTCCTCAATTATATTTAACCACATAAGGAGGTCTGCTAATAGTGTGGCAGATAGGCTAGCCCGTGAAGGCATGGGGAAGCCGGGGTTGTAGAAGTTTGACTTCCTCCCCCCATGATGGTGATTTGTATTTTATTTTCTCTTTTATTGGTCTTTGTATCAGCCTTTTGTAATTTGGAGGTTGATGATGCAAGAGCACCCCCTGGGAATTTCTACATCGGCCTACCTTTGCTCATTAGTTTAGGATTAGCATGGCTTTCTTTTATTTCACTAGCACTAAACATATGAGGTATCTTAGTCATTTGCTTATTTTCATGCCCTTTTTGGTCTTTTCCTTAAACTAGAGGTGTTTTAGTCTTTTCATTGTAAGGGTGCTATATAAACCCACTTTACTTTCTTTTCAAGGGAGCTTTTTTGATGAATTTGATTTGAGACCTAAGGGTTTGGGGACTTGGGAGTCTTGCAAGAAGGTTTTCTTGCTTGTCATTTCATTTGGGAAGAGGGATTTCAAAGCTTTGAGTTGAAGCTTTCCCATCTTCTCCTATCTTTATCCTTGTGAATCAAAGTTTGGGTAACTGATCTTGCCTTTGGCGTCCCATCGCCAAAGTGCCGGTTGTTTCATGCAAGAAGATTCAATAAGGAAGCGTTGATTTGCTCATTTCTATTTGTGTAATTGAAACTCTGCTCTTGTGGAAGTTTAAGCTGAAATCCACGGTGTTTTGAGAAATAAATGTCATTCTCATTAAGGGTCTGTAAGTGATTGTGTAAGGAAGCGTTGATTTGCTCATTTCTATTTGTGTAATTGAAACTCTGCTCTTGTGGAAGTTTAAGCTGAAATCCACGGTGTTTTGAGAAATAAATGTCATTCTCATTAAGGGTCTGTAAGTGATTGCTTCCACTACCTTTTTTCTCTCAATTATATAATAATCATTGTTATGGTGACAAGCTTGGAAGGTTTTGAAGGCAAATACAAGAAAACCTAAGTGAATGAGGCTTCATTGTTGACTGCTCAGAAATTTCCAATATAAATTGATGTATTGAAAATGTGAAGGGATGTCTCTACAGCTAGTGAAGAAAATTCACTTTAGTAAGTGTGCCCTAGAACTGGAATTGGTCTTGATTTTCTATTCACTAAGCCCATAAATTATCTTGTAGAGGGTCATGGAAAGGTCCATATCTTTTATGGATGTGAAACAATCAGATCTATAATAAGGCAGTTCAACTACTTGGGTCTTGAATTAGTAGCCTACCAACTGTTTGTGAATTAGTCTCAACCGAGACCTTGCTGCCCTTGCATTACTTAGACTGTTGGTAGTGGAAATTTAGACCAATTCTTGTCTTCCTTGGTCGCCCTGTTGGAATAGTAAGGCCCATTGATACGTTTACCTACTTGGGGCAGCTTTGAGTATTACACTTCGCTGACCCGCCCTGCGTCAGTTGACTATCTCGGTCTTCCCCTTTTCTTTGAATGAAATTGCAACCACTCAAATAAAAAGGATTATAATGGACCAACTCTTAGACGACCCCAACTAGTTTGGGACAAAGGCTTAGTTGAGTTAGCCGACCCCAACTAGTTTGGGACAAAGGCTTAGTTGAGTTAAGTCGAGATAATGGACCAACCCTAAATTCCTAAGTGTGAATGCAAAATGCCACAACTAGTTTCATGATACAAATGATGGATTTATGGATTGACTATTGTAGGAAGTCAGGACTTCCTCTTAAAGGCCCAATTAAGCTTAAGTTAGAAGGTACTAATAGAAAGAACCTACGCCCAACATTACAGTGGCGTTTTACACATGGATAGCAGATCTGTTACAATAACATACACAAGCAGGTAGACTCAAACTGCATCAAGGCTAAACAACAGAGCGAGGTAGAGGTTTATGTTTTGTCGCAAATGCCTCAGTGTCCTCAACAAATCCTAGTGATTGAAGGAGACTTTCCCAATGTGATAAACTAGATCAAGCACAGTCAGTTCATGGAAGGTGGCAAATGTATACAAAAACGTTTGTAACCAATTTGCAAGTGGATCTTCACTAAATCAAGTGCATAGAAAAGGGAGCTCCATAACCAATGGTTTAGCCAATCTCCGTTTTTATTTTCTTGAGAGTTAAAATCATATCCCTCAAAGCTTGTATTCGGCATTTACATTCCAATCGTTTTAATTATAACTTTTAATACATAGCGTGCATCAATAAAAAATAGATATAAATTAAAAAAAAGTGTGATTCAAAGTTAAATCCTGTCATGGTCAATACTAAAGCAAAATATCGGGCAAATTGAAAAAAAAAATGAAAGGGTAGCCAGACCATTACATACCAAGGATATTTAAAAGAAAACTTATAGATTAAAAAGTAAATGACTTTAGAAGTTAACCAACAACATTGCAACAAAATCAAGATATAATAAATAATTAAATACTCACCCAGAGAAAAAAAACTCTGAACTTAGTCCCTTACTTGTAGCTCTGAATTGTTATGAAAGTAATCAGCTTTTATATGTGAAAAAAGATGGCAATCTTGGTTTATTTTGATGAACAAATCCTACAAGCCAATGCTGAATCTTCCAAAAATTGTAACAAATAATCCAGTGTCCTAAAAATCTTGAAGAAAGTACAGCCTTGGACTAAAGCATTAATGATTATCTCACGCTCCAAAAGTCACCAATGATTCATTGACCCTGCACTAATTTCGTAGAACAAGGATGATTGTCATGTACAGATAATCCAAATATCACAAGAATCAGAAAATGCAAAAGAAGATATAATCATCCACAATCACAATTTACAATTCCAAAAGCTAAACCCATGAGGGTATTGATGATCCAATCCATAGGAGTGAGAGGACATCACATGTACGTTCCAACTCAAAATTTTCCAGTATATGGTCAGCTCAAAACCAGAAATCAATCGCCAAACATTCCAAAATATACATTAAAGATAAAATTTTTCTTTTTCAAATGTATTGAGTGAAAAAAGCAAACCCCAGACCAAGGAGGTCAAGGGAGAGGAACAACTGAAAAGTACTAACTGATTTTCCAAAGATGCCCGATTCACGCCATCCCCAGCTAAACGAATTGCGACACTATTTGCCAAGGGACGGGCATGCTAAAAACGGACGGGATGATCCATAACAACCAAATCGACAGTCGACACTACCATAGCCACTACCTTTGAGATGCCAAGGACCAGAAAGCCAACTATCCAATAGATCTGTCAATCGACGGAGGAAAACCCAAGACATTCCGAACTTATCTAATATTCTACACCTCCACTAACCAACCCCACCCCATCCCCTCTCTCCACATGATAATTAGAAAAAAGATGACCAGAACTCATCCACACATTTCACTCCTATCCAAACCTAAAACCTGGGTCTTCCCCACCCATGCTCGCATCTACGATATCGCTGAATAAACTCCCAAACAATTACAGACCCCATTTACTTTACTTTGCCCAATAAATTAGACACATCATTGAAAATATCTGTAAGAAAACATGAGAAAAAGGTTTTTTTTTTTTTTTTTTTTTTTTTTTTTGAATCAGAATCATCCATTGTTCTAAATCATGGAATCTAGCTAAATGGGGAACGAATCTTTATAAGATTCCAGTAATATGAGGCAAAATAATTTATAACCCTAACTCCAATTTTCCTTCCCCTAACCTAATTAAATACTTTTGTAATTCCCACAATACAAGAAAACCAAATCCGCCCCTGCGATGGCCGCAATTCTTCCAACACCATACCAAACCCTAACCCTAACCCTAATCAGAACCGATCTTATCCAGCGAAGAAACCAAAATTAGGGCACAGGCAGCTCGCGATGCAGATCGAAAGCAAAGGAACAAATCCAGAAGGAAAATCGATAGATTAAGCCCTAAAAACAAGGCGCAGGAGAATAGAAGAAAATGAAATTGGATAACGCGAAAAAAGGTACGGATTTTACAGTAATTGGAGATATTGCAGAGTTGCAGGCATTTAGTTTGATGGTGCAGAGGCCCCGAAAATCTCAAAAACAAACAAAAATCGTCTTTTTTCTGTCTCTGCAAATTTCCTCTTATTCTTTCGTTTTTTAACGAGACGAGGGTTTTTATAATTTTATGTGTGTAGAGAGAAAGATGGAGTTGGGGGCGATGTATGGATTTTCTTTTCTCGGGAAAATAATTCTCGGAAAAGACAATTCCCTGGATATGAGCCTTTCTGGTTTACTCATTTATCAAGGATTTTTTATTCCAGGACGGAGGGCGGGACCCAGTGCATAAGGCCGTTCGCGCACTTAGACTGGTTTGAGCAGTGAAGCATGCACTTAATTAGGGGTGGCCAGAACCGAACCCGAACCGAAGAGCCGAACCGGAACCGAACTGTAAAAAAATATTTTTGGTCCAGTTCAGTTCCACTGATGAAAAACCGAACTTATTCGGTTCGGTTCCGGGTCTAATGTTCTCGGTTCGGTTCCGGAACCGAAGAACCGAACTTTGAATATATATATATATATATATATATATATATATATATATATATATATATGAGAAAACTGTTTGTGCGCTTAAGCGCATGAGAAATATGGTGCGCTGAAGGGTATTTTCGTTATTTTCGTTTCAAGTGGGTCCCACTAGCTAACGTAGATGAAAAACCCAAACGCCATTACCCTCGTTTTTTAAAAAGGTTGAAGAAGTTGCAAATGAAAAACCCAAACGCCATTTCCCTCGTTTTTTTAAAAGGTTGAAGAAGTTGCAGATGAAAAACCCAAACGCCATTACCCTCGTTTTTTAAAAAGGTTGAAGAAGTTGCAGATGAAAAACCCAAATGCCATTACCCTCGTTTTTTAAAAAGGTTGAAGAAGTTGCAGATGAAAAACCCTCTAAATTAACCATAATCTTATCATTTACCTTTAACAAGAAAAAATTCTGCCATAAATGTTTTTTTCTTGAAATCCAAGCAGATCCTTAGGGAATTAAACAAATATGATGCTCCAAAGAAACAAGCAAAAATGTTGGTACAAAAAAAATTCGACAATGTTATAACTCAGGAAACATTAAAATCCATTAAAGAGAGAGATCACTGAGTTAATACCACTCAGTGGTATCAACAGATTTAAACAAGGTAGGTGTTGAACAATAAAGTGATTTTCAGGGCCTCTGTTTAAATCTGGACAGTCAAAAATTTGTAATAATTCTCCGGATTTGACCTCATCTGTTTTCCGGTAATTGTCATAACTTTCGATATTTTATTGGTATTTTTTTCGTAATTTTACAAATTTATAAACATTTCTCTGTAATTTTTCATTTAAAACTTTATACTTTAGCTATTTTACTTTTCTGGTGTAATGATTGCTTCTTCTTTTTTTGTTTGCTAGCAACATTTGCCAAATATTTGCCATGTTCGCATCTTTACACCCGATGGCCACATGCCGAGAAGTTGCCATAGGAGAAGTTTGGTAGCAAATTGTTATAAAATAAAAAACAGAAGGAATGTTACCAACACTACTGTTTTCATATGAGCGCACTCTCACTTTATTAAAAGTACAGTATGGCCCACACCATAGGATGATCCAAACCGTCCATTAGATGGGCCATACCCTAAATAGGTTATGCTCCAAAAATCATTTCCATAGGATGATCCTAACCCTCCAATCTGAATGTTAGAGGGTTGATCCTAACCCTCTATAGATCGGAGGGTTAGAATCAACCAATGGAAATAATTTTGGGGCATAACCTATTTAGGCTATTTTGCAACTTCTGATCTTTTTCAAGCTTTTTAAAAAACGACGCATCTGCAACTTTTGCTCTCTTCTTCAAGCTTTTTCCCAAACGAGGGCATCTGCAACTTCTGATCTTCTTCAAGCTTTTTCCCAAACGAGGGTATGTATGTATGTATGTTGCGTTTGGTTTTTCATCTGCAACTTCTTCAACCTTTTTAAAAAACGAGGGTAATGGCATTTGGGTTTTTCATCTGCAACTTCTACAACCTTTTTAAAAAACGAGGGTAATGGCGTTTGGGTTTTTCATCTGCGTTAGCTAGTGGACCCACTTGAAACGAAAATACCCTTCAGCGCACCATATTTCTCATGCGCTTAAGCACACAAACACTTTCCTCTCTCTCTCTCTCTCTCTCTCTATATATATATATATATATATATATATATATAATATATATAATATTTTTATATTTATATTATACATATACTTAATAATATAAATTACTTATAATATTAATAAGTAATAGTTAATACTATTCTTATAATAAGAAAGTAACTTATATTATAACTTTAATTAAAAGTTTTTATAAATTATAATCAATAATTAATAATTAGCCATTAGAACCGAAGAACCGGACCGGACCGAACCGATTATGTTCGGTCCGGTTCGGTTCGGTCCTACTGTGTACTACGGTTCGGTTCGGTTCTTACGGTTCATGGAACCGAGAACCGAAAAAAAAAGGAACCGAGAACCAAGAACCGAACCGGTTGGCCACCCCTACACTTAATGATCCTTCATTGCTTTCTGTTGTGAAAAATAAGTATATAAACGTCCGTTTGATTGAGAACGGCGTTTTTTTAAAAAAAAATAAAAAATTCTATGACTATATATAGTGGGGCCCACCAACCAATATGATCTAAGACCGTGCCCACAAAAATCTTCTCATAGAATGATCCTAACACACTGATAAATTTGGTGTAAAATTGATGGCTCGGAAAGTTTAAAGAACAAGGTTTAGAAACCTATTCTGTTGTGGCCCATCAATATACGTGCTTACACCATATAAAATCTTGATTTTGCAGGCTCTATTCGAGCTTTGTGGTGGAGAATGTTAGTGGCAGGTTAGCTTGTTAGAATAGATAAGGCAATTGTTTAGATTAGGATTCTCTTGATCTTATCTTTATCATCTTATGTTGATCTCTAAGTGCTTATTTAAACACCTTTGCTAATTAATGAAAATATAAGAAATTAGTGGAAAATACAAAATTTAACAGCTTGGAAGAAAGGCAAGACATTTTCGGGATATCGGAGGGCCAAATAGATGAATGAACGATTTGTGTCAGCAAATCAGCTGACCACACATGTAATAGCTAGAATATGGTGGGTTACCACCTTTGAATGATCTGTAACGTCCATTTGATGGGCCTTGCTTTGGATCTATGGCCCAAGCTCATGCTAATGATCTAATCCTAGAATCCTATAATCTGGATTTAGTATGTTACTGAACATGGATGGTCAAAAACTACATGTCAATAGCAAAAATACACACGTCTTGATTTTAGGATTGCATGTATGACGTCGATTTTTGACCCATAGAACATTCTAAGCAAAGCCTATCAAATGTACGGTCCAGATCAATCAACAGGTGATCGATGGTGGGACCTGTTATGCTGTAGTGTGTTCCCCGCATTATATTTAAAATAAGGTCATGCCATTCGTCTCATTCGGCCCCGACAAATGAATGGTTTGGATCATTGAAGAAGTGGACTCCACTTGTACTTCTACCTGCACTTATTTTCCCTCAAATATATAGGGAATCTGTATACTCACCCCTTTTTAAAATTGGGACAACCCCCTCTTGTGTATTAATGTCCACTCTTTTACATTAGTGTGGCTTTCACAAGTAAAAAAAAGGGGCCAAATATATCATTTCCCTCTATTGTTTTCAACCTACCGAGTCTAAAGTTCTAATTCAATCCTCAGAACCAGATACTCCCTCTCCCTTTCTCCCTTTGTTTCACGTTCTCTGTTTTCATTTTCTATAAGTTCAAAATAGGGTGTTCTATTTTTGTCCGGAGAAGATCAAGATACGCTTTTTCTACTTCCGTTTTTTAGATTAAAGCAGGATTTTCTGTTTTCATTTCGAGAAGATCAAAACAATGTTTCCTATTTTCATGTTCAAGAAGATCCAAATAGGGTTTTTGAAAAGATCAAAATAGGGTTTTCTATTTTCCATTTTTTAGAAGATCAAAAAGGGGGTTTTCTTAATGGGGTTTCCTGTTTTCGCTTTCAAGAGGCACTGTTTGCGTGTGCCCTTTCTTATTTTCTAAAAGATAAAAATTCAGGTGTTTTGTTGAGCCACTTTAGTGGAGTGGGGAAATGACAGAGATATAAAGTTGGTCGACGTTGAGGGAAAGTAGGGCCTGTTTTCTTACTTTTAAAATCCGGCTGAGTAGAGGATTTTAGGCATGAGAAAAGGAAAATAACTTTTGGGCTTGTATTATTTTCTCTTTCTTGACAACAAAACTACAGGTTTTTACTCGTTATACATTTCCATTTTCTTTTCTTTTATTATCCTTTCCTTTTTGCCACGTCATTTTCCTTTCCTTTGCCATTGGCGGAAAACAACTATACCCATACGGAAATGTTATTCTTTTCCAACCTCTTCCAAAAAGTTCCCACAATCCAAATAGGTAATGGAAAAGTAATTTACTTCATCTTCTTCTCGGTGGGCCATGTACGCTAAATTTAGTACGATATCTCTTGGCCTTTTGAAAACGGGGCAAATGGCGCCAATAAATGACTAAAACACCCATATTTAAGGAGTAAATTTTCAAAAGAATAGCCATTTGTATCTGCTAGTCACATGTGATTATTATGATTATTTTTTTGAATAATTAGTCACCATGTGTTTATTATCGACCTGAATATCTAAGTCAAGCAGTGCAACATCGGAGGATAGTTTGGCTGGTGGACTGTCAGCCACTAGTAATGATCTTTGTCGTGATGGCATTTGTTTGAAAATTTATTCCTTATGTATGAATATTGTTGTCCTTTTAACAATTTTAATATAGAAAACAGGGCATAAATATACAGAGTTACCAAGGTGGTCTGAAAGGAAACAGTAGTCACAAGCCATGTGTGTCCATAATGTTCGAAAATTAACCTTTTAGATAGAGGTGTTTATGTTATTTTCCACCCCAATCTTCATTACAATGATATCATCCCATCTCTGAAGACTTTCCTTATATATAGGGAATAATATTCGTACTCCTTTGATAATGATACACCTCTGTATATTCCACTCTTTTCTATGCAGGTTGCTTAGGCCATGTTGGGCAACCATGGTTTTTTTTTGGTAGGAGAAGGAGAGAATTGAGAGGGCATGAACGAGGAGATGAATCAGAGTGGCTGAAAATAAGGAAAACAAGAACTCCATTTGACTAGACCTTTTCTTTTCCCTGTTTTCAGCCACTTCTCACTATCTCCTCACTCGTGACCTCTCAACTCCCTCCCTCTACCACCCCCCACCCCCCACTCCCACCACATGATAAGCTACTAATTCATGGAAAAACTTTCATGACTGCCAAACATGGCCTTAGTTTCTCTTGGATCCTGTTTGTTTTTGGGTTTCGAAATTTGATTTCAGTCCAAAACTGACTACTGGACTCAAAATTAATTTTCAAGATCAGAAACAAGCAGGGCCTTAGTGGAGCTTGCACGATGGCTTACTCTTGTGGCTGAGCTTTTACCTTAATTGGGCACGGCTTTGTGTATCAACACGGAGATTGATGTTGAGGTAACATACCAGGGGAAATAAAAAGAGGCTGCTCAAACATTTTAGTGAGGGAAAAATCTATTTGAAATGTTTGAGAGTTTTTCTGTGGTGTCTATACAGAGCTACCTACATGCATCAGGATCCTGATTCATGAATATCTCGGTCCGAGAAGTAAGATGATCAGGCCATTTCTCCTTACCCTTTTTTCAAATTCGATAAAAGTTGGTTGATTATATATATTTGATTATAGTTAGATGATTCAGAGTATCATTACCGATTTGTATTTTGATCCAACAACAACAACTGACCATATAAGAAACTACGACTGTATCAAACACCAACTATGGCAAATTCATTGATCTATCGGTTAGAGAAATAAGAGTATCAAACCATTTCTTCATAATTTCTTCACTCTCAAATTCGATAAATGTCGGTTGATCGTATATTTAATTATAGTTAGATGATTCAGATCATCACCACCTATTTGCATTTTGATCCAACAACAACTGACTTTATAATAAACTATGACCGTATCAAACAGCAAAGAGTGATACACCAAAGACGGCAAATACGTCGTACCCCTGTTACATGCAGATACGGGTACACCGTATAATTTCGCCCAAATTAAGGGCATCTCTATCTCTCTCTTGACCTGAAGTTTCCATGTATGATACCAACAACAAGCCAATATCT
This sequence comes from Tasmannia lanceolata, assembly GCF_043159265.1. NCBI lineage: Eukaryota > Viridiplantae > Streptophyta > Magnoliopsida > Canellales > Winteraceae > Tasmannia > Tasmannia lanceolata. The sequence goes on from NW_027518692.1 coordinate 48,993,763, forward strand.
ATTTATTTTTTCTCAAAACCATGATTCTCAAAATCGAGAAAAAGAACCCATAAAAAAAGCATTGAGAAAAAGATTAAATTTAAACAGCAGATTAAAAACTATTAGTAACTAAAACCCCAGTAGTCACAACTCACAAGGACCGTTGGAATGGAGTTAGATTTTTTTTATTTTTATTTTTACGAAGGGGTGTGACAACATGAAGAAGGGTGATTTGAGGGATATAGGAAGGATCTTTTATTAAAGAGCATTTACATGGAAAACTTTCCATAAACCCCAAAACGTCCCCCCTTACCACCCTTGTATTTAGTATTAAGAGTGGGTGAGTTTTTGGGTGGGCGATGAAGCCAAATGAGCTACCTTTTTGGGTCCAGTACTATTGCCCTCTCTCTTCTCTCGACCGATACTACCGCCTTCTGGAACACCAACCAAACCCTAACCCTATTTTTCTCTCTCTTTCGGACTCCGTAATCCATTTCCAAGGTAAGTTTACTCTGTTTTCCTCTTCGAATTCGTTTATTTACTTCTTATTTCGTGCATTATGGTCTGATCTGTGAGTTTTTTCGCAAGGATTTTGCCCTAATGTTGGGGGTTTTTGGTAGTTTCGAGATTTGGAAATTAGGGTTTTTTTCCTTTCTCTTTCTCTGTATTTCTATCTGTTTGTCCCTTTTTTCTGTCTGTATTTCTTTGTATGCGAAGGAATTTGAGTTTTTATTTGGAATGGGAAAATGAAGATATTTGGGAGAAATCTGAGATTTTTGGCAAAGTATTGCATCTGATTTTTTTTAATGCCGATTTGTTGGGAATAATGGGCAGGGTTTGTGAAAAAATTTGATTTTTTGATGATTAGGATTTCCTTCACATCTACAGCATTATGGTCAGTGTTAAGGTTTTTTTTTCTTTTGCACCAATGTTGGGTTTTGGGTAGTTTTGAGATTTGAAATAAGGGTTTCCTTCTCTTTTTATCTGTGTTTCTGTCCGTGTGTTTCTTTTTCTCTCTCTAAAAATTTTAGTTTTTTTTTTGGGAATGAAAAAAATGATATTTGGGAGAAATTTGAGATTTCTGGATGCCTTCTGTTGATGTTAATTGGAAAAAATATTGCATCTTTTTAACGCCGTTTTGTTGGGAATAATGGGTTGGGCTTGCGGGGGAGGGATTTATGAAAGAAAAAAAGATTTTCGATGATTAGGATTTCCTTCACATCTGCAGCATAATGGTCAGTGTTGAGGGTTTTTGGATTTTTTTTTCATGTTTTTTTGTCTCTCCCTTTAGGGTTTCTGGTCGTGGGTTTATTATCAATGCTCAAATGGCGTAAATTGGGATTTTCTCTACTTGAGTTCCATGGGGTTGCTGCTGGATCTGAATTGAAAGGTTCCATTTTTCGTGTCATGAGATTGTGGAATTTGGGATTCCGTTAATACATTTCAGAGCATGAGGGGTTCTGTATGTTTAATGTTGGCAAAAAAAAGTGTTTGAGAGAATGTCGAGGAAAAAGATGAAGCCGGGGAGGACTTTTGCGAAGGGGGAATCAATGGAGCTGTTATTTGGTGAAGAAATTGGGGGTTTGTGCGATGATGATTTTGAAGGGTCGATTGAGGAGCGTCAGATTTTCATGGAGGTTTTCCATGGAAACAATGCTGGAAATATGAGTAAGAGATGTCTTGTTACAGGAGCTATTAAATTTGAAGCAGAGACTTGCAAGCACACAAATGGATTATCCTATTCGAACTGTGAAAATTCGACCATAACAAGTCATTCATCCTTGAAACATTCGTCTGGAGAGGATGGTTTTGGTTGCGCGAAGAACAATCCCAGTAAAATAAGTGACATGGAAAGTTGCTCATGGGCAGGGCGGTCTGGTCATGAGCTTCCCAATCAGAACAATAAAGACTCAATTTATGATATCGGTAAGGATTTGGTTCAATCGGAGTCATTGGACGAAATTGCCCCCTGGTCCGGGGTGCATGTACCGAATCTGCACCACATCGGTGAAACAATAACATGCAACATAGTTGAATCGTCCAGTCAGGGCATTACATCAAGTTGTGTTCTCCTTAAGCGACATGGAAAGGTGGACGCTATACGCGAGGAAAATGATGGGAAAGCTTCTAAAATTAAAAGAGCAAGTCCACCAGAAAGAAATGTTAACGAAGCTACTAAAGTTAAGGATTTTAGACGCGAGGAAAATGATGGAAAAGCTTCTAAAACTAAAAGAGCAAGTCCACGTGAACGAAATGTTAATGAAATTACTGAAGCTAAGCCTATCTTAGTGGCTGTTTCTCAGCAAAGGGCAGCTGAACTTCTGTTGACTGGTGCTGTCATTGTCACCCCTCTTGAAGAGAATTCAGGATCTCTTATATACGTGGATGATAGACCCCAGGGGTCTGCTCTTTTGAAGTCAGATACAGTTGATATAGCACAAAAAAACACTTTTATAAGGGATCTCCGCCCCCGACTCCGTTGGCATATAAATCAGATTTTCATGGCTACAGGCTGGGAAATTAAGACGCGGCGAAGGAATAGCAGGACTTATGATGATATAATGTACAGATCGCCTCCACCCAACAGACTCATGTTTTTGTCATTCCCTAAAGCTTGGAGGTCTTGCGGTGAGAGTTTGCTTGCGGCGCAGGACGAAAACGGGAGACTGTGGGTGGATGTTATGGGGTTTTGGTGTGACCTATCGGATACCTTAGCATACATTGACAATGATATGCAACAAATGAAATCTTCTTTTTCGCTTACACATCGATGGTGTCTTCTCGATCCATTTGTGACTATGGTGTGGGTTGACAAAAAAATGTGCGCGCTGAGATCAGGAATGCATGTGAAAGCTGTTAAAGGTGTATCGACTGTGTTGAACACGGGAAGTGGCTCTGTTTTGGCTGCTGAAGAGATGGATTTGGACGGAAATCAGCTTGTAGAAACCTCTGGGGGTCCGTTAGACAGCTCGAATGAGAGTTTAGTACCAGTTTGTGAGTCTGATAGCATACCGGCACAGATGGGTACTTGCCCGCAGTATATCCCAGTAGTTGCTGGAACTACACAGATGATGGTTGAGGCACCTGAAAATGCATGTAATCAGAAATATGGCAATGAAAGTTTATCTGATGAGCATAATTGCACAAATGATGATTCTAAACTTGGTTCTACATTATTATGCTCGAATGATGATTCTAAACTTGGGTCTACATTGGAGGTATCAATGGGGAAGCGCTCTCATGATGGAGAAGTGTGTAAAACAAGCCTTAAAAGCCAGGTCAAGAGCATCAGAAATGGATCTCCTGTTACTAGAAGTACAATTAGTACGGAGTGTAACTCATCAGTAAGTGAGCCAACAGTAAGAAGATCATTGCGTATTGCAAGCATTAGTGGGAGAGAGTCAAGTCTTTCTCAGACAGAATACTTGCTTACGAATGATTCTTTGGCCCAAGATTCTGTAAAATGGAATTTGGAACCTTCAGTATCACAGGATTCAAAGTTGGCTGAAGGCGATTCTATGCTTGAAACTTTTCAATCCACTATAGAAGAGGAACCTACACCCCTTGATTTGAACAGGGCAATCGATGGGACGGATATGCAGGACAAGATAAATGAACAAGCACCGGAACTTATATTACCTTCTGGACTTAATCAACACTGCGAGCAATTGGCTTCTGAAGAGCAGATCCCATTTCATCCACAGGACACTTTACAACATGAAATGGAGGAGCACGGTAAGGAAGAGGTGCTTGGTCATGCGAACAAACATAATACTGTTTGTTGGGATGGTACTGCCAGAGAGGTTCTTTGTTTTGGGGTGGACGATAAAGTTGAACGAGATCCGGGTTTTTCGATCCACCAAGAAGATCTCATTTTATCTGAAAAGAAAATGGGCTCGAAGGGCTTGCAGCATAGTGAATATCAAACTGTGTGTGGAGCTTCAAAAGAGATGGAAGGCACATCTTCTGCGACACCAGGAATTTGTTTGACAGGTGAGGCAAAGGTTGAAGCAGAAAATTTCTGTGTCAGAAATTTAAATAAGGGTCATCAAGGTAAACGCCGTGGTCGTCCGAGAAAAAACCATAAATGCCACGATAGGATGACACTTAATGGATGTAATGGAAAGATGCTTTTTGGAAATCAACAGGGTGAAGAAACTTCAATTGAACAACAGATGCCATTTCTTTGTTCCCAAGTGGAGAACTTGGGTCTTGAAATGGATAGGCACCGCAAGGAAGAGGTGGCTGCTCGCAAACATATATTGGAAACTATCGGAGTTAATATGCAGCAGGAACCCCAGTCTTGTATTTACGAAGGTTGTCTCAGCCAAGAAGTTTTTTGTGTTGGGTCTTCTGTTATGGATGACAAGACTGAAAATAATATGGAACAGGAGCTTGGCATTTCCTCTGAAGCTTTGAAATGTGAGACATCGGATTTATCTGCAGCAAGATCGGGCATTGCTTTGACGAAAAAGATACATAAGAAGTCTAAGAAGATATCAGAAATTAAAGCTTCCCAGTCACACGGAGAGCAACAGAATATGAATTCCATCAATTTGGACGGACACCAAGAAGGTCATAGAATGAAAGGCATTCCAATAGCATCCCCTTCTGTGTGCTCTTCTCAGCATCTTGTTAGCCCATCCAAATCTAAAAAGTCTCGGGTCAAGTGTGGAGATTTTAAAGAAATTGTTGTGGCAGCACATAGTGAAAAGAGCCCAACAAAGCCCAAATGTGCGAATACTGATCAAGCCCCTTTATGTCATTCAAATGGCGAGTCTGTAGACCCTCAAACTAGCAGAAAAATTGCCAAGGTGAAAAAATCTGAAGGCCCCAACAAAAGCGGACAAAAGAGATTGCGTGGATGTCATATTGATGACAATGATCTTTTGATTGCATCTATAATAAAGAACAAAGATGTTAGTTCAAACAGTAAACATTCTAGTAACTCTCAATTGAAATCTGTGAGAAAATTCAAGAGTAAAAAAGGGTGTTGCGAGTTGCTGGTACGAAGTCCTGGGAAAGGCGGGAAACTATCATCCATAGATGGGAAGTGGTCCTCCTCTGGAGCTAGAACAGTGCTTTCGTGGTTGATTGATGCCGGTGTTGTATCTGTGAATGATGTAATCCAGTACCGAAGCCCAAAGGACGGTGAGATTGTAAAAGATGGGTGGGTTTCTAGGGATGGAGTCCTATGTAAGTGTTGCAACAAGATGCTATCTGTTTCCGAGTTTAAGGTTCATGCGGGTTTCAAGCTATACCGGCCGTGTTTGAATATTTTCCTGGAGTCTGGTAAACTATTCACTCTATGTCAGCTACAGTCTTGGTCCGCGGAGTACAAGGCCAGGAAAGGGAGTCCACGTGCAGAAGTCGAGGAAGTAGATCAAAATGATGATACTTGTGGACTCTGTGGTGATGGGGGTGAGTTGATATGTTGTGATAACTGCCCATCTACATTTCATCAGGCTTGCTTGTCTGCAAAGGTTTGTCTTTTTGCTGAACATGTACATTCTATGCAATTTGTTTTCTTTAAATGCATTGCTTTCCATTTGAACGCTGTTTAAATGGCTACTGTTCTCCACTCTGCCACTTGTCACATCCCCAAATCTCCAAATACGTTATGTGACCATGGATGAAAAAAAATCAGGATCTTAAGCAAGGCTTGTGCAGTTGTAACATTTATATAGTTTCATCTTACCACATCGTGGTTTTCTCAAAGCATTCAGCCAAAGAATGTGATCGTTGACTCGAACATTTACAATTGAATCCAGGTGGTATGCTGAGATCATTGGAGTAAGATGAATTCATGATTTGACTTCAAGACATGAATATATCCATAATGGTGACACTGGTAGCTGTTTGGTTTTTATTTAGGGACTTAATTTCCCATTCTATTGAATATCTTAAATAATAACAGATCTATATGGGTCCTCCCGACCATATTTAATATTGAGTGGACACCAGGTAGGTTGCTCTGAGCCACAAGTTGCCATTGTTTTTATAATCGTATTCTTTTTTTCTGTCGCATTAAAATGATTGCTGTTCGGTCTTCAGGTTAGTAACATCCAAGGGTCTGGTTATACTACATTTTATCAAACCTTAAACTGCACTTATACATGTTGTATATTATTATACCATATATTATGTATATGTGTGTGCATTTTGAACAGATGAAAAATATTTTGTATCAACAAGAGATAATACAGGGGAGGAAAACAAAAGGTCAAAGGTAAGGGCCTGAAAAAATAAAAAAACTAAAAATTTATGTGTGGACTGCCAGCAAATACTCTCACTACATGAGATACCATAGTTGGCCAAGTGTGTCGCCAACAAATTTCTTTCTCGATGAATATGAGAAAACTATCGAGTATTGACACTCTTTGTTAGCTCTTAAAAATATTTCCATTTCTTTAGAAAATATTGGAAAGTTGCCATTCGAGATATGAATAATTTGTATTCAATTGATGAGTAACATTAAAGCCTCATCAATCCACGATTTTACCGAAGGTTGACTTCTGTAAGAATTTAAATCTGATCCAAGCCACTTTAACTTATGCATTTATGACTTATGCCACAATAATCACTCTAGATGCATCAGATATAACTCCGAGCTAGCCATCACAATAACTTTGCTTCTATCAATGAAATTAGGTTTCAAACATTCTGGAGGCATTTTGCACCACTCGTCCGGATTCCTATGAATCTGGTATCCAGCCTCGGAAAAAATTCAATCTAATCGTGAACTAGAATCATGCAAGGGATTCCTTTAAATCATAACTTTAGAGTCCTTTCAAAAACTTCGAATATATTGGAAGGAAATAAGGTTCTTTAGGCTATTGTCGGAACGAAAAAGAAACACTTTAGAATTCCTTCCCATCTAAATAGATCAAATTGTGAAGGGAAATGCATTCATCAGCGTTGAGCGATGTAAAAAGATACAGCAGGTTTCTAAAGGATGCCGTGAAAACCCTTCCAATGACTGCAACAACTTACTACCATGAATATGGTGATCAGATCGTGAATCTTCTTGGCCATCATGAGTCCAACCCATGGCCCTTGGTCCCATCCTCATGGCATGATACCTTCCCTTGATCAAGCGTGATGAAAAAGATGTTCTTTAAAGATGTTTTGATGATATTGCTTGCAAGCTGCAATCTTGGGTTGATTGTTTGTGAGGAAAATCGAAAAGGAAGGATGTCTGGCAGAGGATTTAGAAAATGAAGGTCAAGATCCATAGTCAGTGGTAAAGGCGTACAAAGTGAGATTGTCCGAAGCGAGCTGACAAGTCGGACAATGGTGCTACAAAAACGGCGGTGGCAATAACGGATGAGCAGAGCAAAACAATTAGATATGCTCTCATAGCCTACACAAGTAATTATTCTCCTTGTGATGAGTGGATTCTAGATTCATGATGCTTGGTTCATATATCTTCAGAAAAGGTTATTTTGATACATTTTAGGAGATAGGCCAGGTGTATTGTCCTTGAGTGGGTCCACTTCTTATGTCACTGGAATTGGGACAGTGAATATCAAGATGTTCGACGAGTGATTTGTACTTTGGCGGTGTGTCGTCTATACCAAATATATGGAAGAATCTAGTGTCTCTTGGCCTATTGGATTCCAAGGCTTGTAGGTACTTAGCTGTGTTTGGAGCCATGAAAATCACACACGACTGTATGATTATGATGAAAGGAGAGAAGTATGACAGATTATATCGTCTAGTAGGTAATACAATTTCTGTAAGTATTCTTATGATCTTGATAGTTAGTTGGAAACAGTGGCATGCACATGCATAAGGTTTCTTTTGCAATTGGTGCATAGATGGGTTTCCATGTTGCTAGCAATTGGTAAAGGTTATGGCTTTAAATTTCCCTGAAAGAACCAAAATGTTTTGATTTCCATCCCCACCTAATCGAAATCTACATGATTTCCTTTCACGCCACTATTTTCCCAAAATTTTGACTGAATTCATGAAATTCAACCAAAATTCCTGAAATTTGACTAAACTTCTCAAAATTCAACTGAAATTCGTGAAATTCGACCGAAATGGTTAAACAACAAAAAATGGAAATATGTTATTATTTGCATTTCATATGTTCATTCAATTAATGTAGAGAATGATATTTGGCATGCAACATCATTGAATTGCACAACAAAGTAACCATATCTTATGCATGCGATGTCAGATTGGATGAGACCAATAATACCTCGTAACTCTATTTGGTATTGACATAGGGTTGGGGTCCTTAGAGGGGAGACTGGTTATTGTACTTTCTTATACTTCATCACATTGTACTTTATGGACTTTACTGTTCTAGACATGCGTGGCCATGCATGTCACTAGGTGTTCGATGTGATCAAGCCATTTTGGATGGCTTTGTTGCTTATGTGATGGTTTCTAAGTACGTATTTGTGCTTATTCTAGCATTTCCCAAAGTTTCATCTAAAACTTCATCATTTGCATATTTTTTTTTAAAGATTAAAAAATTTCATATTTTGCATATGTTTCCGTACATTTTTTGCGATTTTACAAGATTTTCACCAAATATTCCATCGAAACCAAAATGCTTATGTTTCTGTGTCGACCGAAACCAAAATTTAAAACCATAGGAAAGGTTAGTTCTTGCCGGGGGGGGGGGGGGGGATCAAGGTCCCTCTCTAGAGTTGACTAGCCAATTGACTCGGTGTAGTTGCACATGTGCATCGGCCGTGCTGATCTAGTCAGCTAGAGTTAGAGCCAGAATGATTTGATGTGTAGTTGGCTCTTCACAGGCCAATGTTGGTTTGCGGTGACAGTGGATCGGTGGTGACGCCTTTGGAAAATCTTCATGTGGTTGGAAAACAAGCCAAGGGGGAAATTGTTGTGATAGGTGTCTTGTTTCCTATGCAAATAGGATTCTCCACGTGAGTGGAGAGGAGACTCTCCCTTGATTTTAGGTTTCCTAGTAATTCTAGGATAGAGAGAGGGAGGGAGGGTTAGGTTTCCTAGTTAGTCTAGGGCTAGATCTAGGTTTAGGTATTTATGGGGAGAAAAACCACACAACCATGTGTGGGTGGTGAGAGAAAAAGCGAGTTTTTTTCTTGGGGTTTTCTCGTGGTGAGAAATTGAGAGGGGACCTTTTTTTACACTTTGTTTTTGTGTTCAATCTTGGTTGAAGAAGAGGTGTGTCTCCGTCCTTTTGCTGGTACCGACCCAAGTTCCAATTATTATAATATCACTGTCCCTTATTAGAGTTGGATGGATTTCTCATGTGCATAGTGGCCAAAAAATTGGTGTAAAAACTTGTGGAGCACAGCACAAAATACTTGTAGTTGAAGATTGGCCTTTCATGCCTAACACAGTTTACGGGGTGTTTTTGTGTTAAGTGAAACGTTGTAGTTCTTTAATTCTCTTTAAGGTACCTTTACCTTGTTTCCACTAATAAAACAAAGGAAGAGATCTGATGACATTGCAACATTCACGGAGTTGTCACTTTCTGCACTCCCGAAAGTGATGACTAGTGAACTTTTTGAGAGTTGGAGGTGATGAACTTGCCACATACAAATTACCGGACACAGGCGATATATTAAAATTACAGGCAAGGTTTAAAATTTCGATTTCGGACTTCTGAAAAACCGAAATTTCGACCGAAATTCCGGCCGAAATTTTTAACACTTTTTAAAAATAAAAAATAAAAAAGGCATTTTCTCGAAATTCCTGACCGAAATTACCAAAATGTCGGACCGAAATTCCGAAATTTCCGCCGAAATTTAGTAAATGGCAAAATTTCTAATTTCGCCAAATTTCGGTTTCAGTCGGATTTCGGTCGAAATTTAAAACCATGATTACAGGATACAGGCGACAAATTATTTAAAATGGTGACTCAACTACCTCAAAAATTGGACTCAGATATGTATGCCTCACACTTGAGTTGGGTTTTGCCCAAATTTTGCATTTTGCCCGAAGTCAATCGAACTTACCATTATTAATGGTATTCGTGATTGTTTTATATCTCAACATTAACAGGAAGCCAATGGGTTAACAGGTGTCTCTGCCCTACATGTTTCTCTTTCCTATTTAATAGACTTGTCCAAACAAATTTTGGTATTTACATGCTCTATTTATGTATTTTGGCTCAACATCTTATTAAATGTACATATCTTAAGGCCCTTTTTTGAAAGCTTCATGTTGGATATAATATATTGTTCCTGATTAATCAAATGATTTTGTGTTTCTAGTGATGGCTTGTTTGTTAATGTACAATCTCTTGTTTTGTCATAATATTATTTTTTATTTCAGGAGCTCCCTGAAGGCAGTTGGTACTGCCCGAACTGCACATGCAAAGTTTGTGGGGATGTGGTCAATGACAAAGAGCCTTCAAGTTCCTTGGTCGTATTAACATGTGCACAGTGCCAACATAAGTGTAAGTTTTTCTCCTTTGTAAGTTCTTTTTTGATATTATCTTTTGAGCCGAATATACTGTTGGAGCCTTGGAGCTGCCGATAGCCATTTTCTGGCTGGGAGGTGTCCTTGTGATTCAAGAAAATGCTTTCAAGAGTATGGCTTAGGAATGCATAAACTGGTTGTCGGTGATGAATCACAAGGAACAGTTTTGTTTGTTTTTTTTGTTTTTCGAAATGGCACGAGAACAGTTTATAATCTAAAATTTTGAAGTACTGGAAATAAAGTGATCTGTTGGGTAGTGTAGGTGGAAAGCCGATGCCATCTGAATTGTTGGCGAAAATATCCCAGCAAAACAGTCAATAAAGCAATGACTCTGAGTATCATAACTGAAAGGAGGAAAAAGTTTTCTGAAAGTTATAATTGGGTTTTCAGAAGGCAGAAACATCTGTGTGTCAGTTTCATTTTGCCAGCCTGATACCTCTGTCACCCATGAAAGTGACACAAGCCATCTCAATTGCTCCCAATCTGTGATGGTATTCCTTGTTTATTAGTATTGGGCTCCGCTTGATGCTGTATCGGTCCCGTCATGTGTGCTAATGGCAGTGAGAGTGAATTTGCTTTTTCTTTTTTCCCTTGCACTAGGGCTCCATTTTTGGTATTCTTAATTTGTCATTAATTCATGTTTTTCTTGTTGAACAGCCCCAGCTTTTGTAATTTATTAACCCGTACGGGTGTGGCTTAAAGTCATGGGTATGCTCCCCATTGATGCGAGTTCAAATCCCCCCCCCCCCCTCCGGCTTACCCGCTTCGCGTGGATTACGGGTGATTGTGCGCATCTGTAGGAATTGGGGAGGGGATACCCCATGTCATAAAAAAAATGCTTTTGTAATTTATCAAGTATCTTGAATGATACAGTCACTACTTTTATTTATTCCACTGTTTAAAAGCTCCTTGAGTCACCCATTGACTCGCCCGAGTTGACTAGGTTTTACCTTGGGCGAATTGTCATCTGAGCCTGAGTTTTCCTTACCAAGTCAACCAAAAATCCTTTGACTAGCTCCCGTTAATAAATGATTGACTGTATCACTCATTGACAAGCCTGAATTTACTCCCTTCTACCTTGGTCGAGTTCTTGTCCGTGTCCAAGTTTTTAAACACCATTTTTTTTAAATGATCTTGTGTTTATGAAATGGCCCAGAATATTTCCACTTGTATTTTTGACTTCAACCATATACAAAATAAACTTCATTTTGACTGACTGAAGGAAAATAAACTTTCTTTTGCATTAGAAATTAAAATAGTTTAACTGTTTAAGTATTTAATGCACAAATCTTTTTTTTAATGTTAACCTGAATTGATTCTTATGTTTTCCGAATTCCCAACTGTCATTTATTCTCTACTCGCTAGTTATTGGGGACTCCAGAGGACATATATAATGGGGTATCCAGTAAGCTTAATGCCTTGGTGTTGAATTTGTGCATAATTTTCTTATTGATAATGTATTGTCTTAAACAGATCATAAGGCGTGCATAAATGAAGATTGTATGCATAAAGAAGTGGTCTCTGATATGTGGTTTTGTGGAGGAAACTGTCGTGAGGTATGCATTTTCAATGGTTGTTAAATAGTTCCTTTTATGTCTAGTTTAGATTTAAAAGAAGCATCTGGCTTAAATAAATTAAGAAAATCTTTGCGTTCTTTTAGGTGCATTTAAATTTGATTTGAAAGATGAACTTGAAATGTGATCATTCCACAACATATTTATTATGTATTATTTTTGAGGAATAACAGAAATATATATTAAACAGCAAAAAAGTACAGATGAGTCAAGATGAGCCAAATGAAACAGCAAGAGGAAAAAAGAAAGGATAAGGAAAACAAAATCCCTCTTCATAAGCAATAGTATTACTATTATCATCTTTCCTAGCAAGACATTTGCCATGTCATTTGGACTGCTGTATATGAGAAAAAGATGGGGAGAGCTCTCTAATCAAGTTAAGATTTTCTAGGTGAGGTTTGCTAATCTCCAAGGGGTCAAGGTCTTCTTTAAGGGCCATGCTATTAGATTAGGCAAGTTACCTTCAAACAAAGATTATAAGATGGATCCACTATAAAAATATGAAGCCCTCTGATGCAGGACCAGGACCTTTACTGAAAGATCATTATACATACAGCTCTTATATCAAATTGCTAGGGATTGCGTGGGGAAACAGGGGTTGAAGATGTTTGATTTTCTTCCTCCCCGATTTTTGTTCATATTATGCAACTATTTTATGTCTTTCTCGTGGCTTCTCTTTGTACCTTCCGGTTGACCATCTCGGTCCTCCGTTTCTTTTTGACTGAAATGTGCAACCATTCAAAAAAAAGTATTAGGAGAGGGATGGGGTAGTGCGGTTGGGATAGGAAAGAAAAGGTGTTGGTGGAGGGAATGGGGGTAGTCGTGGGTTGAGGGAGAGGGTTGGAGGTTGTGTGGTTTGAGAGTTGTCGAGTTCGGAGTGAATGAGAGAAGGAAAGGTGTTAGTGGAGAGGTAGATGAGAAGTTGCATTTCCGATGGGAGGGGTTATAAGTGATTTGAGACAAAGTGGTGGGGGAGATTGGGTTTGCCGCTAAAGTTAGGACGCGTAGGGATTTCAACAGAGAGGGTTAAGAGAAGGGGTAGGAGGCTAGAAGTTAGGAGAGGCTAAGGGTTTGCGACAAGGAGGGAGGGAGGGAGGGATTGTCTAAGCAATACCTCCATTATGCTGCCCAAACGAGCGCAGGACACAAAGAAGAGCTTCCAAGTTCTAATAGAGTCTTCCTAGAGCCTAGACAATGCCCATACTCTTGGGTTACTCCTTCAGAATCAAGAGACACTAAAAGACTAGTAGAGGCTTTTCAAAGACGAGACGTGGCTTGATGGATTAGACCGGCATGTTACTGAACTCAGTCTGAGCCAAGCACCGTCTCCAGTCGGGTATAATAAGGAAGATATGCCAGAGATTGAACCACATGTGCAAAGGAAACCGCCACCACAATGTATGGTTGTTCGAGCTGATTCTCCACCTCGCAACAACTCTAGATGAGAATCAGGGATCAAGCTGGAACTACCGGAAGTCCATGGAACGCAAGAACCAGATAAATTCTTTGATTGGAGCGCCATTGTTGAGGAAGCACTGGAGCGTAAGGACACCCATTGAGAAAGTGGTACCTCTAACAGCTCTTCGCCTACGAGGACAGGCCGCTGCTTGGTGGCAAGCCCTAAAGTATCAGCAACACCAATAAGGAGACCCCCTTGTCATTGAGTGGGAGGAGATGCATCGAGAGATGTGCTGGGAGTTTCTGTCCTTCAATTACAAGTAGGTAATAGACCAGAAACTTCACCGACTTGTATAGGGAAACCGATCAGTGTCACAGTATACGAAGGAGTTTTATAGGCTCGTTGCCAGAAACTATCTACGCGAATCATGGGAGCAAATCATAGCACGGTACCTTGCTGGATTGAAGACATCAATCCAGGATGCCCTTCTAGCTCACACATTAAAAAACGTGACGGAGGCCCATGCAAAAGATAAACTCATAGAAGATTCGCAACGAAGGTGTTAGTGTGGTTGGTGATGGTTGAAACGAAGAAGATTTACAAGAATGTGACGGAGGCCCATGCTTGTCCTTGTAGACGTATCTTCCAGATACAAACATGGGCACGGGAGCAGATATACAAATCAGCCAAAATTAGGACACGTGTATGTATACAGATGTCTCTTACAACGAGGTAAGGCACAAGGCATGTATAAATAAAATACCATAAAACTTAACTAGATCTTACTTAGAATATGAGTCTACTAATAAATTAAAAATAGCATCCATAAAAACTCACATACTCAAAATTATAATCGCTAGTATGTGGCACTTCAGACAAAAACATGATACTTAATTCGAAGAGAGTAAACTATTATTTCTATTATTGTTTGACCAATAGAAGTGTCCATAAAGTATCTGAGTTGGTATCATGCAGCGTCAGACACAGTGCATTGGGCCCTCGCAAGTATCCCAGTATCCTAGTACATTGAGCCTGCACAAATATCGTAGTGTCACACATATATAACACTGAACACTGTGAAAGATCGATTTACAGCTTCTAATTTGTTGTCAATGGATGGTACTCAATCTTTCTCTTAACTCACAAGTGTTATTGTTTTGTGTAGATGTTTGGAAGCTGTGCAATTAAAATCTTGTAGAACCTTTTTTCAGAAGCTGGCATTGGCGATGGTTGACTTAGTGCTATCAAAATTAAATAGGATGCTGCATTAGAAATAGATTTTAAGGGGTGCACAAAAGCACTTAAAATGGAACCCGTAGATCCTACAAGAAATGAAACATAGAATGACTTCACAGTGCCTAGGCTCTGTGTTGTAGTTGTAGCATATGCTTTTAATTTTTTGAAGAAGGTTTGTAGCCTGCCCTTTTAACAAATATTATTTTTCTGTGTACTTGAATGTTTCTTTGCTGCCCGTGTTATCAATATTTGGCATGAATCATTGTTGTTATGGCTTTATTATGCGTCTTTTTCTTGAGACAATTTGATTTACCGTGGTTAGCAGGTTTACTCAGGTCTGTCTTCTCATGTTGGAGTCTTGAACCCCATTTCTGATGGACTTTCTTGGACACTTCTGAAATGTATTCATGGTAACCCAAAAGTTCACTCCGCTCAAAAGTTCGCACTGATGGCAGAATGCAACACAAAATTAGCTGTGGCTCTTACTATTATGGAGGAATGTTTTCTCCCCATGGTGGATCCAAGAACGGGCATTGACATGATATCTCATGTCTTATACAACTGGGGGTGAATATCTTCGTCTGATTCATTTATATTTTCGTTTTCTTCTTTTTTGTTTGATTCTTTGCAGTTCCATCTTAGACCAGATTCTGTTTCCTTTTTTTTTGTTTCTCTCCTGGACTTTCATATCATGTCGACTCTGCTTCTGTGATGTTCCTTTTTTTTTTTTTCCTATTTCAATTCTAGATTCATTTTCTTTGATACCCTGCTACATATTTCTTCTCATATTGATCATGTTTCATGTTTCTCATATATGTTGGGTGCATTTTTTTTTTTTTTTTTGAATGGTATGTTGGGTGCATTAATTGGGGTTTTGAGGGAATGATGCCGTTTGAAGCTCTAGTCAACCCGAACCACATGATGTCAGCATATGGACCATGTATGTCATGAGCTGGAAATCAAGTTGATGGAACATTCCTAATTCTCAATTGAAGGGCTTTAAAAGAGACGGTTATAAAAATGAGCAGTGACCTGCGTTCGAGTCCTCCAATTGAGTGTCTAGAAATGTTGGGTGATAATAATTTCAGGTCATGTCATCTCCATGTGGGGCCCTCTCGCTGAAGGGTTTGGATCATGCTGATTTGTGAGTGTGGCTGTTTGAGGCTTCTTAGAATAATCTAACAATTTTTTTTTTTAACGATCGCCAATTTTATTGAAGAAAAGACCGAGATAGTCAAAATACAAACGAGAAAACAACGAAAATAACAAGGAACAATTTAGCTACAGTATAGAGTCACGGGGGGAGAGAGTCATACAGGGCGAAGGACTTTTTCGACACCCCTAATCTGGCTAAGCTATCGGTCATCCCATTTGCCGATTGACGCACATGCTTGAAGACTAAAGACGTTGATCTCTTGCAATCGCCAATCTCGTCAAATAACCTGTCGAACCTCCAAGGGTGCTTTTGAACTCCTTTAAGCCATTTGATGACATTTAAGGAATCCCCTTCAATGACCACATTATCCACACTATTTGATGCCAAAAGTTTAATGCCCTGATGAGCTGCACAAACGTCGGCTTCCGTTGCATCCACGACCCCTATGGGCCCCGCAAAAGCCCAAACTATTTCCCCTTGATCTTTTCTTAACACCCCCCAATTCCAGCCAGGCCTGGATTGCCCATACTTGAAACATCAAAATTTAACTTTAGGAACCCGGTTGGAGGGAGAACCCATTTTTGTACAACTTTATGCTTTTTTTTCTTCTGCACTCTTACATATCTCTTGCCAACCTTCCCATAGGTCATATGCAGGTTCAAACCTAAATGATGGAAGTGACTTTACCCATGAGATGGTAAGGGCTAACACCTTTATAAATAGAAGAGCGGGGCCCCTCGCATACCGTATGAAAAGTCTAGCATTTCTTTCCTTCCACAGAACTCAAATTGTTGCTAGAAGGGAAACATTCCACGAGTTTTCCGTTTTTTCTTCCAAGGGGCCAGTGACCACACTTGTAGGAGCTCAATGAGTGTTTCAGGAAAAACCCAATGAATTCCAAAACAGTTCAGCGGCTTACCCCAAACCAGCTTGGGCACTGTGCAATGCAACAAGAGGTGAGTAGTAGTTTCTCCTAACCCGATGCCTCGATGCATAAAGCGCAATGGTAACAATTAGCATTTTCATTTTTCTCAAGAAGTCCCCCTTCTGAATCCTTCCAAGGCAAGCAGCCCAGCCAAAAAAGCCGACTCTTGAAGGAACTTGGATTGTCCACACTTTGGCGATTTTTGCAGACGCATGGCATACCGCTAGATGATGGTAGTAGGACTTTACTATAAAGTCTCCTGATTTATTATAGATCCAAACCCTTTTATCCTCCCATCTTGCCTCATAAATCCTTCTTCAAGTACTTGTAAAAGCCTTACCACGGAGGCGATCTCCCAATCAAAGAGGTTTCTTCTGAACCTTCTAGACCACATTACCTTCGATTTTTTCCATGAAAACCATTACAAATCCTTCCTTGTTCACTGTCATAGCATACAATTCTGGAAACATGTCTTTGAGAGTCTGATTCGAGCACCATTTGTCTAGCCATAACCTGATCTTGTTCTCTTGATACACTTTGAACCTGATACCTTCCTCAAATAAATGGCAGAAGCTTAGGATGTCCCTCCAAATCATGTTGCCCTTACGTCTGAACTTGTCCTCTGACACTCAATGACCTGGAGATGCGCCATATTTACCTTCAATAACTTTCACCCAAAGATGATTTTCCTCCTTTCCAAACCCCCAACGCCATTTGCCTAAAAGGGATATTCTCTTTATTCTTTTTATACCAAGTCCTCCACTCTTAATTGGTTTGCATACTTCTTTCCACTTCACAAATGGGATTCCATGCTTATCTTTGGTTCCCCCATAAGAACCTTATTTGAGTTTGCTCAATTCTCTTGGCCACACTTGTAGGGCATTTGAACACCGCCATTTGATAAATTGGGATGTTAGCCAAGACAGCTTTAATAAGAGTGAGCCTGCCTCCCCTTGAAACAAGGTTCCTTTTCCATGTATCCAATCTTCTCTCCACCCTCTCGACAATGTGATCCAAACAACTCTTTGATTCCTAATATGAACAATCAGCCCATGTTCTTGACTCCAATCAAGAACACGTTTCTTCTGCTTCTCATTCGGTAAGAGCGACACTGTGACTTACTCTAACTTCATTGTATCCTTGTCATACAATAAAGTCGTCACCAGGTTGTCATACGAATCGGGAAGCGGAGTAAGGGGCAAAAGGGCATTGTCTTCTTCCGTCAACTTTTCATTAACCGTGTGGAGCCGATCCACGAGCTCTTTGAATACGATAATATGTTCCAGAAGATTTTCGCCTTCCTGCATCTTCATCCTGTACAACTGTCACCTCATATATAGTCAGTTGGCTAAGCTTTTTGACATGTAAAGCTTTTCCAGCTTCTCCCACAATTTAGGCGCTTCTTCTCCTATAACGCTAAACATTGAGTTTTTTGCCAAGCATAGTCGAATCGTGCTGACCGCCTTCGACTCAATGTCTTCCCACTCGGCATCCATCATCTTCTATGGCTTCCCATCCTTTCCTTTCCACGCCTTAACCAAGCCCAAGAGGAACCTGAGAAAACCTAAGAACTCTCTCTCCCTCTTCCCCTCTCTCTTTTCTCTCTATCTCTTTTTTTGTCTCTATCTCTTTTTTTCTCTCAAGCCTAAGATCCTCCTACCGTAACTGAATTTGGTTTCTCTCTTTGCCTTTTTGGTTTTGGTTTTCCACAAGGAAAAGAAATTAAGATACGTGGGAAATAAGGCAACTTTCCCAACAGATCCATTTGCAAGTTTAATCACACCGGACATAGGAGCAAAAGAAAGAAAACCATCATGCTTACCTGACATATGCTCCTAACTCAATGATCCAGGAGGTAAAAGATTGGCACTGATTGGAATCATGATTAGCAGATGCATCCGCACTTGTGCAGATAGACTTGACGCCTTCATGGGAAATGTACTAAGTGATGCTTTGAGGGCAGCAAGTTACTCATTTAGATACCTGATAGCCATAGCCGTTAGGTTTGTCGTTGATTTTCCTACAATGTGTGGATTAACGGTTGTCTGCTACCCTTCAATTGTGGCTGTGTTGGCACTCGTTGTTCTCATCTTTGGTCATAGATGATGATAGAGATCCCAACACATGCCGCATATTTCTTCTATCCTCGCAATTAGTATATGTCATATTATCTCTATCAATATCAATCATCAATGTCCTTACACTTGGTTGGCTTACCTCATAATTGTTTTCACCTCCTTTATTGCCTTTAGAATCTTTGGCTAGATCTGAATGATCTATATGTTTTGCTGAATCAATGCCCATAAAGCTTACTTTTCGGATGTCTTCTCCTCGGATATGATTAGAAGGCTTCAGGATGCAGAAGCTTTTCTTTCCGATTCTGATGCCATGTTACAAATCTAGAACATCAACTAAATTAACGAAGAAGAAATCAGAAGCAGCAAGAATGGGAGATAAAATGGAGAAAAGAGAGGAAGAAGAGAAGGAGTTCGTGATGTTGGGGAAGATGTTCGTGAGGCTAGAACACCCAGCCCATAAACAATTTATATAGTCCTCTTGTCTGCATAAATCCGAAGTGTGCCCTCTCCTTACTTTGTCACTTGAGTGACATGGACACATTACAAAAGAAAACCCAAGGGAACCCGATGGGCCCTATATGCATCCATATCTTCCTTCAAATATCAATACCAATTATGTGTGATAAATATTGTGAGGATAGGCTAATCATTGGAGGTGGGTTTTTTTTCACCACTCTCCTTTCAGATGTCGCTGAAGTCGTATCTAGCTGAGAATCAAAGGGGTTGGGTTTAGCTGAAGAATATCACAACTTTTAGAAATGCCATTTAAAGTGTTCTGAATTTGTGAGGGGGGCTATGTTCCTTAAAGAGAATGCTTTAGCAGATGCTTCAATTGAGCTGATTTATTGTAATAAAAATAGATGCCGCCTTTTGGGTTCTGTAATATTGAATCCGACTCGTTCTGTGAATGATTCAATTGAAGTATTGTGTAATGAAAGATAAAATCCCTTGCGTTTTGGTGTCATCCGGTCTATGCAATGACAGCTTTGCGTAGCGTGATTTCAGAAAGGAACTATCATGATTGACTTATGAATGGACTCATACAAAGTTGTAGTTTCCTTTGATGAAAGTTGATGGGGAATGATATTCCCGCTCCCTATCCTCTATAACCGCACAACCTTCATTATTGTTTTGTGTAGGCAGTATTCGTATCTCTCCTCAGTTCTCTCCGTCCCTTTCTCTCACTCTCCTGCGCGCTTTTGACTGGAAAGTCTGGAATGATTCATGATTACAAATTCGGATGAACTCTGTGTTGGGACTAAGGTCTATACTCTATACATTGCCCTTCCAATGCCTGCCCGCGAATTTACATCTTTGCAGTTCATAACACATTTCTAACACCTTTACACAATTACAAAATAAATAAATAAAAAACATTGACACTCCCCTTCCTGCCTTGGTCTATTTCATCGAGGAGCTAGATAAAACTATCTTGTAAATGCAAAAATTACAAGAACCCATATTCCAGTTTGTAGAGGAAAACTTGGAAATTCTTAGTGAAATCCTACTTCGGCTAGATGATAGGTAGCCCCCAGAATCCTCTGTTTGTAAGAGGATACTCTAGCAACACTAATTGTGGAATATTGTTCACATGAAACAATGACTAACAAAGCAAAAGTAAGCAGTAACTCAAACGTCTCATTGCCTTTGAATGCATTCATCATCTTATATGACCAACTCTTCTCCCAACAATTGAATATGGTCATTTGTACCTTAGAAATAAAGCCATGAATTGAATCCTAAAACCCCAAAACTGCAAAACCCACCCGTCCAACAGCCTTAGAACGGGGCAAACCTAAAACCCTAAAACCTCCACACCCAGAACCTTGAAAACACGAACCTCCTAAACCTTTAAAGTCAAAATCCCTAGCCTATCCAAAATCATTTATTTCCATCGATGGACTCCTCTCCTTAGAACACGGTTTTAAGCTTTGATTTTTATTTTGGTATGTTTTTTGATCATGACAGGAATGCAGACATTTTGGTTACTGGTGAAAATTTTGGTGGAAATCCTGTAAAATCATAGAAATGTATGGACATATATGCAAATAATGGATATTCAAGACGAAACTTCAGGGAGTGCTCTAATAAGCACAGATACACTAAAAAACACCATTTAAGCGAGAAAACCACCCATAGTAGTTTAACAACATCGAACACCTAGTGACATACCCTGTCTGATAATTAGTACCTTCCACATTTAACATCTACTCAACTCAACTCAACTAAGCCTTTGTGCCAAACTAGTTGGGGTCGGCTAATGAACCTTTAGAAAATTTTCTTGAAGAAGGTGAAAGGATCTACCGGGCTCAAATTGACTAAGTCTAATCCTGACACTAGTTGGGTTCGTGTACATGGATCATTTTCTTCCATTCTCTCCTATCCAAGGTCATGTTCTCTGTTATGTTCCTAGCCATCAAGTCTTTCCTCGCTGTTTCTACGCAAGTTGTTTTCGGGCTGCTCTTACCTCTTTTTACTCCATCAACTCGGCACGAGTCACTTTTCTCATTGGAGCATCCAAAGGCCTACGTTGGATATGCCCAAACCATCTTAAGAGGCGCTCTCTCATCTTTTTTTTCCCTCAATTGGTGCCACCCCCACCTTTTTACGGATGTCTTCATTTTTAATTCTATCTAACCTTGTGTGGCCCCACATCCATCTAAAGCATTCGCATCTCCGCTACACTCATCTTATGCACATGCTGCTTCTTGGTGGCCCAACATTCTGAGCCGTATAGCGTGGCTGGCCTCACAGCTGTCTTATAAAACTTTCCCTTCAACTTGGTAGGTATTTTACGGTCACACAAAACTCCTAAAGCATGCTTCCACTTCAACCAACCTGCTCTTATTATGTGGTTAACATCCTCTTCAGTCTCTCCTCGCCCCGCCTCCTTACTCATATTTCCACATTTATCATCTATTTCATAAAAATATTTATACCTATACATATATCACATTTCACATCAGTTCGTATAAATATAATTATATGACCCATACTATTATAAGATACCACTAATAAATTTACGGTTTTGGTTTTGGTTTTGATATGCGTTTCAATTTCGCTAGCGTTTCGACGGAGATGAGAAGGAAAATATTTCAGTTGTTCTATGTCAGCAAAAATTTAAAACCATGCCGAGGACTTGCTAAATCCCTAAAACTTACAAATCCAAAGCCCTAAAACTGCAAAACCCACAAACTTAACAGCATCTTTCCCACAAATCCTAAATTACCTTATCCTTATCCTATCCAAAATCACTTATTTCCTTCAATGTGTTATTCACATTCGCCCATACTCTTAAAACTCCCCCGCTTCATCATGGACTCCCCCTAGTCGACTCGACTCCCTTTTCCCTTGGCTACATTCTACATTTTGCCCTAATAAAAATGTTTCAATTTCGGTAGCGTTTCGACGGAGATGAGAAGGAAAATATTTCAGTCCTTTTGTGTCAGTTTCAACGAAAATTTAAAACCATGTCAAGGACTTGCTAAATCCTTAAAACTTACAAAACCCACAAACTCGACAACATCTTTACCACAAATAAAAACTCCTTTGACTCTCCTGAGTTATGACCGCATCAACCAAGTACTCAGCCACGTCAATCGCGTTCTTGGCCGCGTCCGCACCGAGTCGACAAGGATTTTTCTTGGCCGCATTTTGATCCACATCCGTGTTTTTAAACACTGGTTATTCTTCTAGGACTCGCTAAACCAAAACTGACGGAAATCTTCGCAAACATGTACTTGCAACCATCTTCAAAGAGGTACAAACCCAAGAAAAAAGCGTATGTATATTCCTTCTTCTTCTTCGAGATCACAACTTGTTGGTGGGCTCAAATTCAGAGGTGGGTCCAACATCATCAGGAGTTTCGACTTGCGGGTAGTCGCTTTCATTGATGTTGGACATTTTAGAGCAAACACCCAGAAGATTAGGGTTCAACACCACTCCAGATGATCGGTAATTCCCGAAGAACACTACTCGTCTCATCTCGTGTTATCCCGTCCAATAAACAAACAAATGAGGGATTCATATTTCAAAGAAAAAAGAAGAGAGAAATGGCAGAGTAAAACCGGGAAAAGAAACAAATACTGCCCCGTCCCATTCTACGAAACAAAACAAAACAACGGAGGTTGTGCGTTTATTGGGAGTAAGGCGTGGGAATATCTTTCCCTATGTTAAATGATATGCAATTTTGTAGTAGTAAATTACCCAATGGGCTTGTTTCATCTTCTAAAGTATTTTCAAGGCCATATAGGTTTTAGAAATTTACTTCCTTCCATGCATGATTAGAAGTCAGCTACAGGTGATCTGTTCGCTGCAAATGGAAAAAAAATCTTCGTTTAGTTCCATGGTATATTAATAAATTCTTTAAATGTAGTTTAATATTTGCTTTTTACATTATAGCCTTTTCCACCAATTTCATTTACTCTTCATGGTTCATAACTATGTGTCAAGCATGCTAAGGAACTTCTAATAAATTGTGCGTTGTGTGTTTTCTGCTTTTAGATTTATTCCTTGCTTCCTTTCTCCTTTGTAAATGTGACTATTGATATAATGTCTTAAAGCCTTTTTATGTGATTTTCAGATCAAATTTCCCACGTTTAAATTTTCAAGGTTTTTTCACTGTGGTAATGGAGAAAGATGATGTTCTTATTTCTGTAGCATCTATCAGGTATGACTTTATTGTGCAAATGATTTCTTTAGATTTGGCATATGGATTAACACCTCGGAATATTGTAACAAATTTACTCTCAATTCTTGATATCTGTGGCATTAGCATGACATTAATTTTTTCTTCCGTAACACTTTTGAGAAAGCATATACACCATAATACTTGGACCCAGTTCTTGCCGGTTAAGTTGGAAATGCATTGTTTGCATATCATTTAGGCCCCAACAATGCATCCATCTTGAGGGTGTACTTTTCGATTACTAACCTGAATCCTTCTTGATAACCCATCACTACAGAAGTTGTGTTCTGGCAGTCTCATATATTTTGTATTGTAACTCAAATGCAAGTGCTAACTCTTTCTCCTATGAAATAACTGTAGATTTGAATCAAATATTTACCACAACCAACAAACCTATGTGGGTGATCTTCTCCTTCATAAATCCCACATTCCCACTCTTGTGACTTTCGTGGAACTTCGATTACTTGAAGAATTTCAATCACTGACACTAGGAGTTGGGGTATGATGTACCGACCAACTAAGTAATCCTTGCATTGTGCCGAGTACCTACATGTACTCTGAAGATTTTGCTATTGTCATTCTTGGGATGATGCCATCCACGAAAATTTACCAAGTGAGTCCTAAAGAAACTAGTGGATTTTCATCGTCCATCTTAGGTTGTAACTGCATGACATCCCATCACCATAAAATGTTGGCCTTTAGATGATACCCCACTACTTTCATTTGGTGGCAAACTTTCTATTTGTCAAAATTTATCCCTTTGCCGATCCATAGAGGAAAACCCATTATCCTTGGGAAGTATTTATGTCACCAATACCTTGAAACTCCCCATAAAGCATACAATAAACCCGACTAGGGGTATTCTTGTCCTTTCATGTATAACCCTAGTGACACAAAGGCAAAGCCTGTGTGTGGGTGTGTGCGGGGGGCAATTTACCAACCTGAAAAAATTTCTTAAAAATCTTCACATATAGTCAAATTTACATGTTTGCCCTTTGCCCCCACTTAAATTCCCATTGATGTTGAAGAGGGGCAAATGCCCTTATCGTAAAAATATTGGGTATTTTAAAAAATCAGTGATTTTCTCCAGCCTTTCTCTTCAAAACAGCAACTCCTCTCTTTTCTCGCAGCCCATATTTAGGGCTTTTCTGTTTTTAAAGCTTATCTCCCACACTCAGGTCTCCCCTCTCTCTCGGTTACTGAGTGATTTGAGGTTTTCTGGTTTCCCAGGTATGTCTCTCTCTCTCTCTCTCTGAGGAGTTTTGATGAGAAGAATCCTATTTGCAGTAGGTTTCAAACCATTACCATTGGATGGAATAAAAATTAATCTCAAACTTTTATGGAATCTGCAATTGCAATGGAGAATAATACAAAGATTTCCATTGTAGAATGAATAGTCTGATGAGATTTAGATTCAATCGAGCACCTCTTCACATCAAGAAATCCCAAGGTGATTTCTTTTCCTCACTTATCTATCTTTGTCTTGGTTAAATTGATGTGTTCCTCATATCAAGAAATCCCGAGGTGATTTCCTTTCCTCCCTTCCCTTTGTCTTGGCTAAATTGATGTGTACCTCATTGACCTTCTTCTTGGCTAATTTTTCCTCAAAACTATCTCATTGGATTTTTTCCAGGGAAAAAATTACAGCTATAGGATGGATCTTTTTTTTTCAAGTTTTTTGATGAAAATCTTTTATATGGAAAACTTGTCTGTGAAAACATTGGAGGTTAGATTCAATTTTCATGGAAAGATTTCTAACTATAGTTAGCTGCAATGTGTTAAGAGTTATACTTAATAAGGAGTCAATATTCACAAGATTGGAGGAGTCTGATCACCAGATGAAAGTAAGCAATCAATCCTAGATTAGAAAATCCTAGACTGGAATGTATCCATTTTAGTTTTCTGCTGCTGTCTTTCTACATGATATTGCTATTCTGTAATCTCACACAGACAGAATTAAGTGCCGAATAATATTGGTTCAAGCAACACACAAAATCAAGTCTTCATATGGTGAAACTTGTTTTTTTGTAAGGCCTGTGCTTCTCTTTTATAGGTCAGTTGGCTTATGTCTCACACTAAGTTTCTCTCTAATTCAATTTTGGAAGTAGAAAATAGAAGTCTAGAAAAGGGCTGCAGGTCTTTTACATCCATCCTTCCTTCTAAAATTTATTTGTTGTTAATTGGGACTAACTAGGAAAATATTTTTGTTAAAGTTGGGTTGGAAGTTGAAATGATAGTCGAATTAGAAGTAGGATTTGAACTAGAAAAAGGAGTGGAGATATAAATGTATGTAAACCCCTCCATCTGAATTTAACACGGTGAAGTTTGTATGAAATTTGTGTTAAAGTCTCTTTTGAAGAGTAATGTAATTAAAATTTGGGAAATGATAAATTCGCTCCTTTTCTTTACTTGGGACAACCAGCTCCAGTGTACGTAGCAATCGGGCATGTTGAATCCTTCTCACGTGAAGTACATCAGCCCCTCTGCAGTCATAGATACACTGGAGCCTATGATTTGTGGACACGGACACGAGTGTCGTGTGTCGACACTGACACAGAGTGTCGGATATGGCAAACCCCCAAAATTTAGAAACAGGGACACAACTAAAATAGAAAGTATATATAATCATAGTTTGTCGATATGGATTTGTGTGTCGAGTTTTGACATGGATATGATTAGTCTGACATGGAAACATCTAAAAATCTAGAAATTGTGACATGTGCGTACACATAAAATTATTGATTATTACACAATTATGTGTCCACACACCCACATTAACCTAATACCGAGCAATACATTTAAAAGTGTCCAAAGGAGTGTCGACACGTGTGGACATGCGTGTCGTGTCGGACACGGCAGGACACGTGTGTCAACAATAAAATCAAAGTGTCGGCTAAATCATAGACTGGAGCTGGCTGTCCCAATTAAAATAAAGGGGCGGATATATCACTTCCCTAATTTCTTGTGATTAATTCTCTTTTGAAGAATTATTTGATTAATTTCATTCTTCGTGGACATTTTCTTCTCCTATTGGAATTTCTCCATTGGTTGCAAGATTGTGAGAAGTTCTCTACACCAATTTAGTATCGTAGAAAGTCAAATTTGTGGAACTCTACTGTGGATATGGAGAAAACCCAACAAGGACAATTGAATTGAGTAAACTTTATGTAGGCATGGAAAAATGAATATGAATGATTTTTTTTTTTAAATTGAAAGTAATTTGAATTGAAAATTTTGATATCTTTTTGATTTTTTTACTATATAATAATTTATTGATTATTATATAGCAACCATTCTTTGCCCCCTGGAGCAAAATCCTGGCTTCTCCCCTGGTGACACACATAAAATATTCTATGATAGGGAGAAGAAACTCTCTCTCTCTCAACTTTCTCATCTTTCTCTTTCTCCCATGATGGTGGGTACATTTTCTTGATTGTTGATGCGGACGCATCGGTATCACCGGAAGTAATAGGGAAGGTATGCAGGAACTAAAGATCTTTCTTCAGAAAGAATTTTGCACCAAAGACCTTGTCGCCTCATATACTTCCTTAGAGTTGAGGTAGCCTATTCACGTGGTGGACTATCATTGTCCCAAAGGAAATATGTATTGGATATATTAGAAGAGACAGGATCCTTGGGAGTGAGACCGGCTGAGGTTTTCTTGGACCCTAATGTCAAACTTTATCCTGATTAAGGGGATTTGTTAGAGGAAACTGGCAAGTACAAGAGATTTGTTGGCAAGTTGATTTACTTGACGGTGACTTGTCTAGATATTTCCTTTGCAGTAGGTCAGTGGTGAGTCACTTCATGAGCTCTCCATGTACTTCTCATTGGGCAGCAATTACCCAAATAATTAATGTATTTGAAGAGGGCCCCTGGTAAAAGCTTATTCTTCAAAAGACGCAATCACATGAACTTGGAAGGGTTCACTGATGCAGACTGGGTCGGATCTCCTGTAGATGGAAGGTCGACTACAGGATATTGCACATTTTTTTGGAGGAAACTTAGTGTCATGGAGAAGCAAGAAGCAGGATGTAGTGGCTAGATCCAGTGCAGAACCAGAGTATCGAGCTATAGCTCATATATGTGGGGAGTTGACCTGGTTTAGGTCTTTTCTGTCTGAGATTGGCTTCCCTTCCCTGTCTTCTGCATCATTGTATTGTGATAACAAAACTGTTGCTCATATCGCTTCAAACCTAGTCTGCCATGAGAGGACGAAGCACATTGAGGTGGATTGTTGTTATATTCGTGAGAAGATTAAGAAAGGAGAAATATGTACTGTTTTACTATTTTAGGAGACCAGGTAGCTGATATATTTACCAAACCACTAGGAAGAGCAAAGTTGAATGATATGTATAATAAGCTGGGGTTGTATGACATACACACTCCAGGTTGAGGGGGAGTGTTAAAGAAGCGGTGTAATTTACATACCTGGCTAGGGCTATTCTTGTCCTTTCATGTATAACCTAGTGGCGCACTTATATATAATATATTTTGTGAGAGAACAAAACTCTCTCTCTCTCTCTCTCTCTCTCTCTCTCTCATCTTTCTCTTTCTCCCATAAAACCTCGAACACAAACCGTAGTTGCCAGAGTATGAGGCGAGAACGAAAAGCGATGCGGAAAGTGAAAGCGGGAAGCGAGGGGTTTAGAAAAGGAAAGATGTGGGAAGTGAAAAGCTCTAGAGTAAAGAGAAAACGGGTGGGAACCAGAAGTCAACATGAACCACGTAAGAAGCCTATTGGAAGTGAATAAGAAGTATACACAGAGTAGGATTGTCGTAGATTAGGGAGGAAAGGTTAATATAGGTAAGGATTACAAGTAGGAAAAAAAGATACTTGTGACTAATTAGAATTACATGTGTTAGAAATTTACAGTTTCACGGGTTATTCATGTATATTTAATATTAAGTTTTTGGAGAAAGATCTACATAATTTTCATTTGAAACTTAACATGAGGTTTCAAGTTTTAAATGCACTCTTTTCTTAAATATGCTCCTTCAGCATTATCAAAAAGAGAAAACATTATTTTAGGAGGAAATAATCACCTAAATAGGAAGCGTACTCTTAATTAAGAGGAAACGTGTAGGAACCGTCTTGGAAGCACGCTTCCCCAAAATTTGGGATGCTAGGACAACTTAGTTTCTGAAGCGAGTTCCAGAGAATAGAATCCAACTAAGAAGTTTCCGGTAACTATGCCAGCATAGTTACGTGTGTATATGCTTCGACCCTTGTATGGCATATCATGATCATGATTATTCAAATATTTGTTACCAGGGTTTAGTTTTTGGTTATTTGGGAGATTTTCCCTTTTATGGATGCAAGCATGTTTTTTTTTTAATCGTTATACTGCATGCATGCCCAAATCGTAGACTCCATTTTCATTGTTTATTGTCTATTTCATCTATGAAGTTAGAAAAAAGATAATAGTCTAACCTTTGTATGCTTTTGTTCATCATACCTATAATAAAGCCTTCAATGTTGTGTAGGGTGCATGGAGTTACAGTGGCAGAAATGCCTCTTATTGCAACTTGCAGTGAACATCGTCGCCAAGGAATGTGTCGACGTCTTATGAGTGCAATTGAAGAGGCATGCTTTGACCATTACCGATACCAAATAATATAGGCTACTGATATCCACACTACCATGCTTTGATAGCGGGGCAAACTCACCTTGTTTTACGCGTTTTAATTGGCTACTGTGAACTTTTTTGCTTTTCAACTTTTAGAGTTGTTGCTTAAAGTTTTGTTTCCCAACTGTTATTTTATCTTGCAAGAAATAGTTTTTTACAAATGTCCCGAGACTTCTTGGTCCTCTCAAAAATTTGCTGGCTTGGCTCAATTACGCCTTAATGAAACACCACGTGTATAAATTCTTGTCAATTTTTTCTTTGATCTCTGCTGAGTCAATGAAACTTCCCATATCCTCGTATCACTTGTCCCCTTTTGTTTTTCTTCTTCTTCTCTCTCTCTCTCTCTCTCTCTCTCTCTCTCTCTCTCGTAGCTGGTTTTTAATATTTTTCATTGAATTCTTTTACTTACCTAAGCCTCTATGTTTTGGAGTTGAGTTTGTCAACAAATGAGCACATTTTCTTGCTTTTTGTGTATTAAAAATAGCTTTTGATTCCCTAGTTTGCATCTTACATGGTATGATGTATTTTTCTTTTGTGTGTTTAGCCTTGCAGGCACATGGTAAATTTTTTGCGCTTTCCTACAGACTACATTCTGACAGTATTTATTTGTTGCATTTTGTGGACAGCAGATGTTAAAATCCTTCAAGGTTGAAAGGTTGGTTTTATCTGCAATTCCATCTTTAGTGGATACATGGACATCGGGATTTGGGTTTAAACTAATGGATGATAAAGAGAAAGAACAGTTAAGACGCACCAACCTGATGATGTTTCCTGGAACAACCTTGCTGATAAAGAACTTGTATGGAATTGAAGCCATGGAAACTGAAAAAGCTGGTGAGCAGTTTTCTTCTCCCTTGGCCAGAATTCTCTAGCATTGATCAACTTTAAGATGTTCTAATCTGTTACCTACCTTGGTGGAAGGGTTTGGAATTGGTACAAAGTGTAAAAATGACTTCATTAAGCACATTTTTGTTGGCATTGCAGGATCCAATGATAAATTATCCTCAAGAACAGGTGGATCTATGGAAGAGGTTTGTAACGAAAGGGTTCATCTTGAACCCGGGGTCGAATCTGCCGAAAATAGTTGTATTGATGGAATTGATCTGGAAGGAAGAAAACCTGTGCACCAAAATTGCGGGAGTCTGCAGTCAGAAGAGCAAACGGAGGATAATGGGCACATGAATTTTACAAATCCATTCACTGGAGAGGTTAATTCAGTGCCCAGAGAAAATATTTCGAATGTTGGATGTTGCAGCACTAGGGTAGAGACCTTGGATTTATGTGCTGAGAATCAGCTTGGAAAAGAAGACATCAAAATTTTAGTGAGAAAAGATCCATCAAGCAAGGTTTATTAGTATCTTATTTTGTTTTGGTTTCTTGTTCATTCTGTTCTTCTTTTTCACTTCTTTCCTATTCTTCTCTCTTCTTTTGCCTCATTTCTTCTTTCCCTACTCTCTTGTCTCTTGTCTCTTGTCTCTTCCTCAATTCAGGTTGAGCTTTCTAGTACCGTAAAAGTTTAGGTTGGGTTGGGTCTGGGTTGGGTTCACTGAAGCCCGGCCCGATTAAATGCTGTATATAACATAAATAGGCTTTGCCTTTGCCTCCCAAGTTAGGCACACTTCCACCCACTTGAGTCTGTATAATATGTTTTTGTTTTTTGAATGGCAAAGATTTGTATCAATGAAAATAAAAGAACACGGGGAACCCCCACCGATCGAGAGGATCATTACAGTACAAAAAAGCAAGAATACACCACTAAGAAATACACTCAAAGTGGTTGGAAATCAAACACTTACAACTCTGACCTAGAGCATCCTTACCTTGCTAACCTATCGGCCTCGAATTAGTCGATCTCCTTAGATCTCCTTAGATGGTGGAATTAAAAGGAGGGAGTCACCACCCGCTCGGATATTTCAAAGGACCCTTGGATATTTCATCCATCCACAGAGCCAATCTTGAAGGACATGAAGAATCCTCCATCCGCTCGAATCACTTTTGGACGCAGTTAGTTACCTTGTAAGTTAGTGGCATAAGTGGTCGATAGGGAGGAGACAAATATTTGTAATGTTTGATCTACCTAGGATTTACCTGGTAGAATAGTGATAAATAGTGTTTGGTTGCCAATCGTAAGAGTAATTGGAGGGGGTGTCATTATTAATATATAGAAAGCGGAGAGAGAGAGAGAGAGAGAGAGAGAGAGAGAGAGAGAGAGAGAGAGAGAGAGAAGGCAAAATTCTACTTGACAAATTCTTCAATTTTTAAGTAGAATGGCATGGAAGGTATGTTGGGAACATGGGTGCCACGTCACTGGACAAGCAATTATTACCTTTGAATCTTGTCTAGGTAGTCTCTAGGGATTGTGATGCTAAATTGGCTACCAAACCCATAAAAGTTACCAAAAAAGCATTTTTCCTACTTGGGACATCCTAGAAGATGCCAGGCATGTGGCAACCAAACAGGCCCGGAAATTACCCTCCACCATAACATTGTTTAATCCGCATTGCTCCAACATCATTATGCCTTGGTGCGTTGCCCTCATCTCCGCCTCATTTGAGTTGGCTACCCTTATCGGGCCTTAAAATGCTCATAGAGTATTTCCTTAATCTCTAACGATTCCACCAATCCCTTCTGGTCTAGGATTGCCCAAACTTGATCCGTCAAAATTCAACTTTAAAAATCTGTTCCTGGGAGGCTCCAGGATTGAGAGAGCATCGGCCTTCCTTCCCGACTATTACATACCAATAGCCAACCACGTCCTAACTGATGAGCCGAAACAAATTAGAAACTTGGTAAAGCTCTTGCCCAAGCTAGTGTGAGAGCAATGACTTTAATGTAGAGCTAATGAGGGGATTTCACCTACCCTCCGAGCACCCGGGCATTCCTCTCCTTCCATGGAACCCATATTATCGCTGGCAAGATAAATCTTCCATAAAATCCTTCCTTCACTCGTCTAATGGACTGTCGCCCACTCTTCTATTGGCTCTGAGAGTTTGGCTGGGAAAACCCGAGAAATACTAAATCTACAAAGTACTTTACTCCATACGTACCTCACCATTTTACAGTGAAAGAAGATATGATCCACACTTTCTCCTGTTTCAATTCAAACTGCGTAGTGGTCTATGATCCACATTTGATGATGTCACAGATGATCCACAATGAGAATTTTATCTAACGCTGTCGTACATGCAAAGGCGCAAACTCTAGAAGGAGCAAGAATCCTCCAAACTTTAGCCACTGGTGAGATTGCGGGATTAGATGCACGTAGATCGTAAAAGGATAACACTAAACGAGCCCAAAGAACACCCGATCAAAACCCTTTTAACGTAGCCCGATCGTTTTATGTAACCTGACGCCAGGTCCTGTAAAAGCCTTGCCTCGCTCCCCAACCCCCTATCAAATAGATTTCTTCTAAAACTTAACCTCCACCTTATCCTTGCTGCACTGTGCTCCCTTTACCCAGACTTCTTCGTTCTCCACGACCTCAAATACATCAGAGAATGATTCTTTTAGTGGAGCCCTCCACACCACAGATGACGCCAGAACTTTACCCTCTCACCCATGTCACGCCCCGGAACGGGGTCTGTAATAGCGTTGTGTGCCCATGGCTCACCCATATGACACAAGCCCAAACAGATCAATTCATCGCCCGTTGCATAAAACAAGTATGCAGAGCAACTAAAAGTAGTTGCTTTCAAGTTAAATGCTAATAAGTTTTACAATGATCCATCGAAATAAACTCCAACTCTTAAGTTCCAACTAATAAATGAAAAAACAAATAAATTATTTGTGCTAAAGTCTCTAATTAAAACGAATCCGAAGATAATCATCTAACTACTCCACGCTCACCCAATCCCCACGACATAAACCTCATCTATTCCTCCTGATTTGAAAAACTTAGATATATTAGAATGGGCGAACGCAAAATCATAATATACATAGGTAAAGCATGATCATAAACATGAAGAATTATCACAGATATATAAATGTGTCAAATCATATATCATGGAAAGGAAAACCAAAACAACTTTTCTAAACGGCAAGTAAAACCACGATGCAACATGCACCAAATCATATAATAACCAAAGATATCGCTTAGGCTTCACTACGGTCAGTGGCACAGCACCACTAACAGATAGTTGATCGGTCTAAAATTGTCATGGCCAGTGCCACGGCCCCAACTGGCAGGTAACAATGCTTAAGGCACCACGAGAACTATCCCATTATTTTGCATTCGACCGATTCTACGTAATCACGTACCAGTGCCACAACCTCACTAGTAGGTAACGATACCAAAGGTACCACGAGAACTTTCACAAGCACATAGGTAGCCTAATAATACGAATAGTTAGAACCACGACCCAAATGCCAAAATTAATTCCATGGAATCATCAGTAAATCAAATCAATAAACCTTTCCAACACGGAAACATTCACACATGCTTGATCAAATTTTCATAATTATAATATGCCAAGAACATGATTGCTTCTAAAACATGATTTCATGAATACATAGTATAAAGAAGGTACTCACTAACAAAAGTTCAATTAATCTCTCTCACAAATGCAAGATCCGAAAACTGTGTCGATCCGACACCTACATACATTAATAATCTAAAATCAATGTTTATACTTCATAGGGTTGATTGGAACCCAAAACAACCCCTAAAAATCTCCTCATAATCGAATTCCTAAAAACATCCAGAACTGTGGACGGTCGTCCGTCGGTCCCCACGGTCAACCATGCGCGTGATCTAAAATTTTTCCAGATCCACGGTTCCTCCGAGTTTTGACGGGATTTTGGCCAAAAACCCTTATCTTTTTTTCATAAAAAATCATCATAAAGTCCATGTATTCAATACTAATCATCCTTCTTCATCGAGGCGACCCTAAACAATCGTTTACGGAAATCTTTGCAATGAAAGATCCCCACGAATCCAAGAAAAATCATTGGAAATATATTCAAATCGATATCGACGATAAAAGAAGGGTCGCACATCGAAGATCTTGTCATCACATTAACGATCTCTACAAATCTCTAATAAATCCACCATTAGTAACCATTATTTATGATCAAAAGTTAGTTTCTTACCTTAAAACTGGAATTCCTTTGCTAGAAATCTCCTTCGGTAGCCCTTTCTTCTCCCTCTAGGGTTTCTTCTTCAATCTCCTCACTTTCTAGGGTTTTCTCTGGAGAAAAAGTGTCAGATTAGGAGTGTATAATGTGTATTTATACTTGAAAATCCAGATTTTAACCAATTTGTCTTATTTACCCCTAAATATTCTTAATTTCCAATTATGCCCAATTAGAGCCGGTGGACGAAAATGCCACAAGAGTCTGGCGTTCCAACCCTAGTAAACTCTGAAGCTAATCCCTTCATTAAAGTGGCTGCTCTGAGTTAATGTCCCTCCACACTGTCACTCGTCTTTGACTCCACCTGTCATTTGAAATCAATTCCCCGGTGTTGCACCATACTTCTCCTCGATCAATTTTACCCGTAGAGTGTATAATATGTTCTTTTACAATTGTTAGCTTTTTAACATACAGGAGACAAACTATGTGTGGCAACTGATTTAGAAAGGTTGCAAAACGGACTCCCACTCTATATGCACATATTTTCAAATTGGAAAATGATAACCCCACTCTCATTTTGATAATGTCACTCCCATACCTTAGAACACTTCTTGATTGGTTTAGTGTCTTTTCTCCTGTGACCTATTCATCAGCTTTTAGCAATAGCTTTGTTAACATTTGGTCAGAGTTCAACATTGATAGGAGTTTCTTTTGGACAGTATGTAATAGGAACATATTTTGGACAATATGCAATGTAGGTAAACCAAATCAATGCCATGATTTCCCCAGTAGTTGATCTTTTCTTTTATTAATTCAACTACCTATCCTAATTAATTGGATGATTTTACCTGAAATCCTTGGATATGCTGTTCCTAGGTTTGGCTACCTTGCTCGGATGATTTTACCTTGAAATTAAGTTGTTTGTTGTTCACAAACTTTGTTCTGGTAATATTTTATTCATAAAAAAATACGCAGACTATCCTTTTATAATAAAAAGGGGTGGCCCGCGGACGAAAAAGACCGTGAAGTGAAGAATTTCGGAAATGGCCCTACATCGTAGCCCTCCGATCTATAGAGGTTTCCATGCTGTTCCTTAGTACCTTTCATCTCTTCAAACCGGGATGGACGGCCATTTCCCATTTGATACACCTTGGATTTGGATTTCAAAAATCTATTGTTTTGAAATATAGAATTTTAAAATTCACAAATTTATAAGTAGCATGACTATGTAAAAATCTTCTGAATGCTCTTTGGATGTGGAGTTTCCCTTTTTGACGGAGTCTTTAAAGATCATTTATTCAGGCTGGTCCCAGTAGAATGAACTAGCCTGATGGGTCCCACTGAAAAAAAAAACATTTTTGGTGGGCCCACAGAAATGTAAAACCATCAGTGAAACAAAAGGGAAGTGATATATCCGCCCCTTTTATCACCAGGAACACCCCCTGTCAGCATATCAATGACTCAAGAGGGGCTGTTGTACTTATGTCAGGAGAATTCAATGCCCTTGATTGCCACAAATGCTGACAGGGGGTGTTCCTTGTGATCAAAAGGGGCGGATATATCATTTCCCAAACAAAATCAAACCATATATAGATTCAATTCTAAAATGTACGGCAGTGCCCACGCTATTATCGTGCGCCCAACGATGATTCGCTGAATATATACCGCGGGTGCACACTGCACAATGTTATCGTGCGCCGGAGGATAACGTGCGCATGGTGCTTTAGAATGGAAATGTTAATCGTGATAGATGAGGGTTTCACAGAGTGTGTGTATGGATCCCTCCCCTTTAGACCTCTCAATCCTCGACTCTACTTCCAGGCTTTTTGCAAGCTTAGATCTCATCAACCAACATCATAACCTCCCAAACCCTAAGGTACTCTCTCTCTCTCTCTCTCTCTCTCTCTTCTCATTTTTCTAGGGTTTTTTTGTTTGTTTTGTTTTTGTTTTTATTTAAGAGGTCAGATCGTACAATCCCATTCACATCTCCTTCTCTCTGATTTTGTACCCGCATTTTGGTAATATGAATTTTTATTCTTCTTTTGATCTTGAATTTAGGCTTTTTAATTTAAGGGATTGGGTTAGGGTTTCATGGAACAAACTTCACTGTTTTATTTATCCCTTTTTTTTTTTGGGAAAATGGTTAATCTCTGTTTTTTGGAAGTCTTATTCTTCTTTTGATCTTGAATTTAGGGTTGGTATATTAAGGGATTGGATTATTATTATTATTATTATTGTTTGATCTGGGATTAGGTTTTTTTTTTGAACTGGATTAGGTTTTTTTTTTTTTTTAATTGGGTTAGGGTTTCATGGAAGAACTCCCTGTTTTATTTATCCTTGCTTTTTGTTTTTTGTTTTCTGAAAATGGTTTATCCCTGCTTTTTGTGATCTAAATTTTTGTTCCTTTTTTAATGGCTTTGAATTTTATTCTTCCTTTGATCTTGAATTTAGGGTTGGTAAATTAACAGATTTGATTAGGGTTTCACGGTAGAAGGTTCCCTGTTTCATTTACCCCCCCCCCCCCCCCCCCCCCCCCCCCCCCCGCGCATCTGATCAAGATTTTAACCCCTCGAATTGTTTTTAAATTTTTAAAAATATGTTTTTTTAGTTTGGTAGATTTGAGATTTGATTAGGGTTTCATGGAAGAAACTTCCCTGTTTTATATATCACTGCTCACTCTCACTCTCTCTCTCTCATCTGATCATGATTTTAACCCTTCAAATTGTTTTTTATTTTTTAACAATATATATATTTTTAGTTTGATAGATTTGAAATTTAAGCGAAGTAGACACTCCTCCTTTGTTGAATGCCTATCGGTTTATTTATTTTTATTCTAATTAGACAGAGGGGATTGAAGGAATGCTATATTGTGATCTCTGTCTTTTGTTGATGATTGATTCTTTGTTTTACTGTTTTAAGATGAAAAGAGAAGGAAATCTTGTGATGGGTTGTAAGGATTGATCACTAGTTGGGTTTTAGGGTTTTGATCTTCAGTTGAATTTATTGGTAGGTGTTGATTCTTTGGAATCTTTAATCTTCATATGCAGAATATGGATTGTATGGACACTGATCAGGTCATGGATGTTCCGGACACTCCTGATAGATTGGTCTTGCGTAAGATTAATGAGTCATTGGAGCGTATTGGGGGGGAAGATCTCACAAAAGTAGTTGGTTCATCTGTGCTCGACGATAGTGTAAATGGGGGCCTATTGGATAGGGGGATTGAAATTGGGCTGAAGGCGAGTTATAGGCCGAGTGCTAATAATGGAAACAGGATGAAATTGTGTTCCAACTCCAATCGTCAAAGCGATACTGGAATTCATGATGAGAGTAAGGGCAGCGGTTTGTTCATTGCATTTGGGTCCGATATGACATCCACATCTGATGGTTTTAAGAAGTTTGAAAATACTCATGTCCGAAAAATGCAAATTTCCGATCGGGCTTCCAAGAAGCTTGAGAATAATAAGCATTGTGTACGAACTCAACATACAGGACCCACGCTCGACCTTAATACCGTTCCATTAGATATTCCATCTAGTTCTCATGGGTCTGATAGAGCTAAACTTGGGAGTGCTTCTCCTGATATTAGTGAAATTGCAGACCCTACAGTCAAAGTTCAAGGTGGAAGTAGACAAAAGATGATTGATGCAACTGAGAAAATTGCATTTAATGTTTCCTATCCTGATAGAGGCAGATATCCAAGAAGGAAGATGCCCCTAGGTCACAGAGGCTCCAATCTAGGAAAGGACCTAAGCACTGAGATTCCTCCTAGACCTTTCATTTGTCATGATGACAACCATGTTCTGAATGTGGATGAATGGCATGAGTTTAAGACTACAAAATCTGAAATGGGTTGTTCCCATGGTACATCCAAAAATCATCTAGACAGAGAAATGTGCACAGGATCATCTCTCTCTGGTGGGTCAGACAGAGAAACACAAAGCATGACTCATCAAACTTATGAATTTTTTCCTCCATATGATGCTGCAAGTTCCTGTAAGGCATTCAGTAATGCCTGCAAAAGTGAAACAAATGGTAAATATGATGGAGCTGGTACGAGTATGGATCATGTGGATGCTAGTTCCCGACTGAAAGATAGAGATTTTGGGGAAGGAATTGATCCTTGCAGCGACTCTCAACCTAATACTGAACAAATTGTTTTAGTATCACCGCAATCTGTTATTTCACCAAGGAAAACTGAGCGGAGGCGGCTAGTGCGCAACGGGTGTATCTCTCCATATAACATAGCAAAGAGCAAAAGCACATCTGAAAACAATTGCAACAGTGTCACAGATGGTAAAAATGGAAAAGGGCCATTCAATAATTCTTCTGATGGGACATGTCAGATAAGCATCCTTAATGCTGGTTCTGAAGGCAATCAAATTGATAGAATGAAAGGAAAAGGGGTAGTGGAGAATACTGCGCTAGCCAATGAGTGCAATGCTAGAATTAGATCTTCATCAAACAGGTATCTTGAGCTAGTAATTCGTAGTTCAATATCTCTCTTTAATATTTGTCAAATGTTACTTGAATATTGAATTGTGCGTAACACTATATTTATTTATTCAATACCATATTGGTTATTTACTGATTTAATATTTCTTTTTGTTGGTATAAAAATCTACATTTCTTTTGGCCTTTAAGGCACAAAATTCTCTTGTTGATGGTGTGGACCTTATGCATGAATATTTTTTTTGGTTTTCATCAACTGATACGTTTCATTTTCCATGCTAAGGAACTTAACTCCAACACTGATAGAGGTTGTGGTTGTGTTCTTTAATCTGCAACAGAAATAAGTGAGAATGCATCTCTTTCTATCCTACCTGTCATCCCTTTATTGGCTTCAATTATAGGCATTTTAAATTGCATAAATGTTGTTGTATTCTTTTTATGTGGCCTTCTATAAATCATTTGCAATCATGAACTTCGAAGATTGTATGGTGTTAGAGTTACTCTTTGTGGAAGCATGTAAAACATTTTGGATTGATTCAATGATGTAGATTTCCTTTAATTATTCTGTGTTTACAATCTGCATCTGTTGGATTTTTTAAAGCAGGAAACTTCCATTTACAACCTGGACGTACACGTTTACATAAATCAAGAATGTCCATTCTAACGAACTTATTTGCAACTGTAATACAGATTGGGGAAGTATTATAGATAGGTACATATACATGTGTATTTTATGAGACATACTATGATCATTGATCTGGTGAGAATCATGAGGTGATCTGCATGGTCTTGGTCCCATATCGAACTGTTGTCCCATCGATAAGATCAATGCCACACAAACCAGCGATTAACATGCCACAAGTGTGTCCGACACGACACGCGTGTCCACACGTGCCCGACACGAACGCGTGTCCACATGTGTTGACACTCCTTTTGACACTTCTAAATGTACTGCTAGACTTAATACGGGCATTTCAACACGTTTTTGTCTCGTGTATAGTGTGATATTTTGTTTTATTATTCAATATTTTGTTTACCTATTTTATTATTAACTCTTCTTTTTAGCTCTTCTTTAACTAATATTTGTTGTTACATGCCCTCCCCTTAACCTAACACCCAAAAAAACTCTTATTACAATATTATATTCATGGTATCCTATTGTTGTTCTTTTCTCGCTCCATATTAGAGGCTGATGAGAACAATATTTAATTGATGAATGTGTTGTTGTTTAATTATCTCATGTTTGTTTTAGATTATAGTTGATTAATCTTAAGATTTATGACATTGTTAAATGAATTCCTTATTTATATTGTTGCAAATTTTGATACTAATCAGTAATTTTTTATGTATGTATGTGTATTGGTGTGTAATCATTTCTAAATTTTTTATGGGTTGCTATGTCACACTCCTTGTATCTGTGTCAAACTCGACACACATCCATGTCCACAAATCATGACTATACATATTTTTTGTTTTAGCCGTGCCCCCGTTTCTAAATCTTGGGGGTCTGTCGTGTCCGACACCCCATTACCGTGTCGACACGTGACACTCGTGTCCGTGTCCACAAATCATAGAAGAAACCAAAATGTAGAAGTGTACATGTAATGCTGAATAAAACTAGTGCAATTAATGGAAGAAATTTTGAATATCTGAAACATCATTGGTAGAAACAAAAAGTTTCAATGGCTCTTGCGAAACATCTTAAGCTTTCACAGAGAGCAAATTCTGCACCTAGTTTCAAATGGCTCTTGGAAAACATTTTATGCTTTCCTTGAGAATCAATTCGCACCATCCTTGGAGATTTAGGTTTCTAGCATAAGCTTTTCCCTTCTAACCTCCTAATAGAAGGAGATTTTCTCCTCTCTATTCACTGCTTCTCTATAAGAGCTTTCACAAAGTTTAGAGAAATGGGCGCTCCTCTTCACACAGATGACAACAATAATTACCCATTCACGAAGAAGAAAATTCTAAGTCTGAGAAGCTTTCCAGCTTTGCGGTTTGGTCTGACAAGCTAGCCAACTTGGACCGTATGCCGAATGATCTATTTACAAATGATTCTGTAAAAGGAAAAAAGAAAAAAGAACAGGTTTGCGCCATACAATTTCCCAAATCCATTAAATTCATCTCAATAATGGAAAGGAAAAGTGCGGCTGTATGGCTGTTTTTCGACTTTGGAAGTTGAACTTTGAGTGAGCACTCACTATCAGTTACACGACGAGACATTTTGGTGGAGGGCTTCTTGAAATGATTTGTTCATTCCCATTGTTAAATCTATACCAAGTCATTCTAGTCCCGTTGCTTGGTTGGATGATGTTGATTTTTTTAATGGAGTTTGCATGATGTTGATGTCTAGGGTTTTTTAAGGCGTCTTTGGGGGATGCTAGGCATGCAAATTGGTGTGCAAATATCAGCGTAGTGTGGCAATCTTGTTTGTTATGGAATTGTAAATTGGATTTGTGATCTACCTCTGATTAATCCCGCTTCGTCTGGATGGGGCACTGTGACATATTATCTATACTCACAGAATAACGACAATGTGCCCTCTGTTCTGTCAACTCTTCTATGTATATTGTACTCTTTATTATTGGTTATCATGGGTTTTATTTTCCACATAGACTAATTGTAAATACGTTTGCTTCTTCAGGATATTATGATGATGTTTTTTAAAGTATCACTAAAATTGGCTTCCATTAAAAAAATGTTTTATTTAAAGTACGATGCCTTTCTGCAGGGATTTGTTAATACATGGGGAAGAGGATTCTGGCACTGGAGATGCCAATGGTGATATTTTCAGATCTGCTGAAGAAATTGGGGGTTGGAGAAGCACACGTAATCGTTCAAAGAAGACATATTTGTCCTCATCTCATGAGGTTCTGAATCTTTCAAGTCGAGACAATGGTGTACAAAATTCATTTGGTAGGGGACGTGAAAGCATAACGGACGGTCCAGATCATATGACTGGGTTTAATGCCAATCCTGAGATTGATTTACAGGAAGTCAGGTATCCCAGCTCCATCCAGCATGCTGGATCTGAAAATGAAAGACACCGGGAATCACAAAAGCTAATGAAAAGACAAAGGAAGCGTACTTCAACACGCAATCGTCTTGGCGAATGCTCTAGTTCTACTTTTGATGACTTAGAAGTCTCATATCTCTGCTCATCAGGGGAACCCTCAAATGTGAGACCAACGAGAAGTTCCAATTCTCGGCATCGTGGCATCTTAGGACCAGTTATAGAAGTTGATGAGCTGTCTTCTCCTGAAACAAGATGGAACAAACCCCAAGGTGCAGGTTGTGTAGTTAATGATGACTCTAGTGCAAGGGGTAGACAAGTTGAGGCAGATGAGATATTGGCACGTCAACTCCAAGAACAATTCTACCATGAATCCCCAGTAGTTGGGGGTTCTGAGGTTTGTGCTCATTTTCCTTGTTGGATATTTAGGTATATTTTTTAATATAGGTTTGTAGGGTATATGCAGATCATATCAGTTCTTAATTATATGTATATCTTTAGGGTTTTTTGCAAAAAGAGTAACCCACTATGCCATATTTGCAAAAAGAGTAACCTAGTTTGCTAAATTGCAAAAAGAGTAATGGCATTTGGCAATTTTTTGCAAATGAGGTAAAGTTGACGGTCTCCACACAGAATTCAAAAGGAAGATGATTTTAAATTTAAAAATGACAAAATTATCCTTTATTTAAAGAATGTTAGGGGTGGCATTTTGATCTTCCCACACCCCCTTGGTTTTTAGAGTTTTATATGTCGTAAGCTCGCATAGTTCAATATTTTTCAAAAAGTATTGTACGGCCCACACCATAGGATGATCCAAACCTTCCATTTGATGGGCCACAAAGTTAATAGCTTGTGCCCAAAATTATCCTTTATCTAACCTCCCTTTTCTAATATATACAGTTGTTTTCTTGGGTGTGGTTAAAATCTATTGTCTGACAGATTGCTCCTCCTTACCAACTAACAGATTGATGCAAGTATCGCGTGGACGCTGCAACACGAGGATGCCCAGCGTGCTGCTTCTATTAGGAGTCGAGGATTACCAAATCTGGTAAGTGGGCCCTTCTAGATGCCGATTTTCATTATTGAAAATACAGCAATCAGCTTCTAGTTAGAATAAAAAAGGAAAAAATTACAAATGGGGCAACAATTGACCCACGTTACTACTTCTCTATTTGTATCCTCTTTAGATGATTAGTCACCCACCTCATCAGCGTCTCTGAAAATATGTTTGAAAGAAATATCAGCCTCTCTACATAATTCTAAAATCTCGTCCATTATTTGAGCAAGACCTTATAGTCTTGGGCTACGAGATAGCTGACACAATCACATCAGAAGAATCACCCTCAACCTTTAACTTTCTCCCAAGAAAATGTAAGGTCCGGAAACAAGATTGTTCACCTTGGTTTTGTTTGAATCCTTGCTATCATAAGGCTTTTAAAATTTCTCATTTGTGATTCTTAAAAATACCACCCACCTTTCGGAACTCGGATGTACAAAAGAGCTATCCTCAAAGCTGAGCTTGATTCATGGTGGGTGAGAAAATCCATCTTGACCTTATCGTCTCCTAATGCGGGCTATGAATAACTTCCTCCACACTTAATGAAAGGAACCTGTACCTACCTCCTGTTAAACTCCATTTAAAGTCGATATAATCATATGGCTCTTGGCTTCCCTGATAATATTTCGATTGACAAGCACTTGTCCTAAAAGATATTCCTATTTTTCTTATTTCAAGTCACCCAAAGAATGATTAATCGACCATAAAATGTGGTATCTATCTCCAAGGTGGCTGGATTTTATTGGGTAGAAAGGTTAAGTGCATGATAATACCCAAGAACTGTATGCCACTTAAGGAATTTCAAATATTTTGCACCATCCTGCAATGGATGAAAGGATGACTGCCATTTTCTCCCGATCCTTTAATCAAAATGCACATATTCGCTAACTGAAATATTAGTTCCTTTAAAATGTCAATTTTATTGATCTTAATGCATATCGTCGTCTAATAGATCTTCAAAGGTACTGGCGTCTTCATAAATGTATCACAGAAGTACGGTGTCGTCTACCACACTAAACCTAAAAGAAGTAACTGAAAACCAGCCTTGAGGATCCATAATAGCCCAAACACATCATTTCACCAATGGCTGAAAATTTTTCAGTGTATCCCTAGTCACACCCATGTCTGGTTATAAAACTTCAGACATGTGTATAGGAAATTCAGTGACTAAAAGTAACATGTTATGAAGTTTGTAGAAAATTCAGTGAATAAAAGTAACATGTTATATACTC
Organism: Tasmannia lanceolata; assembly: GCF_043159265.1. NCBI lineage: Eukaryota > Viridiplantae > Streptophyta > Magnoliopsida > Canellales > Winteraceae > Tasmannia > Tasmannia lanceolata. The sequence goes on from NW_027518692.1 coordinate 49,037,676, forward strand.
TTGATTGCTCCCTTTGTAGTGTTTCAATATCATCTTGGTATCAAATCTGAAGACTTCTATAGAGACATGACATTCTTCTTAAAAAATGGTATATCTTTGTGATTTTTGTAACTCCAAATATTTCATAAAAACAGCACTGACAAGGTTCAGACGCACTTTGAAATGATCGGTCTTCTGATGGGAAAAGTTGATGAGAGCAAGTATGAGATGCACATAATGGATTAGGGGTGGCCAACCGGTTCGGTTCTCGGTCCTTGGTTACTTTTTTTTTCGGTTCTCGGTTCCCGGTTCCATGAACCGTAAGAACCGAACCGAACCGAACCGTAGTACATAGTAGGACCGAACCGAACCGGACCGAACATAATCGGTTCAGTCCGGTCCGGTTCTCCGGTTCTAATGGCTAATTATTAATTATAATTTATAAAAACTTTTAATTAAAGTTATAATATAAGTTACTTTCTTATTATAAGAATAGTATTAACTACTACTTATTAATATTATAAGTAATTTATATTAATAAGTGTATGTATAATAGAAATATAAAAATATTATATATATATATATATATATATATATATATATTTAAAGTTCGGTTCGGGTTCTAGAACCGAACCAAGAACATTAGACCCGGAACCGAACCAAATAAGTTCGGTTCTTCATCAGTGGAACCGAATCGGACCCAAAGTATTTTTAAACAGTTCGGTTCCGGTTCGGTTCTTCGGGTTTGGTTCGGTTCTGGCCACCCCTATTATGGATCATACAAAACATAATATGTTAATGTGGTCAGAATGATGCATCTTTTTGAAGGAGTGACAAAGATGACCCAAGAGAGTACTATCTTAGACTTAGACTGGCTATTGCTGGTACACGTGAACTTCTTTGCGAGGGTATTTTTTTTTTTGAAAGATTCTCTGCAAGGCTTAGTTATAAATTCCGTTCCGGTCGCCGTTCCGTTTTGGCTACTGGAACGGAACGTTTCGGTGTTTCGTTTCTGCGTTTCGTTCGAAACTTTTCGTTTCGCTCCGGCGAGGGGAATTTAAAAAAAAAAAGAAGTTAAAAATATGAAAAAAATCCAGTGGGTATGGTGAATTTTTTGGAATTTTTGTTCCACTCCGGCTAGGGAATTTTTTGAATGTTTTTCGATTTTTTTGCAAAAAGACGAAAATAGCCCTCCAAACAGCACCCCACGGTCATAAAACAAGGGTAAATATGTAAAATACACTCCCCAACAACCATAAGGGCATTTCTGTAATTTTTGGGTTTTTTTTTTTTTTTAAATTTGTTTTTTTTTTCCAACTTTCCAACCCATTCCGGCCGGAATAGGGGGTTTTGCCCATTCCGGCCGGAATGACCGGAATCCGGACAGGAACGGAAAATATAGGCATTCCGTTCCGGAATCCAGACCGGAACCAGAATTCTGGTGTGTTCCGGCCGGAACGGAATTGATAACTAAGCTGCAAGGGTATTTATTGAATAAATTTAAAAATTTTCTATTTCTCTTGAGGTTTATATTGTAAAAAAATTGGAAAAAAATAAAATATATTAAAAAATATGAACATGAGGAATTTAACAAACAAATACATAGAAAATTAAGAAAAATGTATAAAAAAGCATAATGGCGATAAGATCATGAACATAGGAAAACCAAATGGGGAATTAAATCTCGTTATTTTTTTTAAAACCTCTCGATATTATCATTTTATTCACTCTATGAACATGTTATGATAATGTCATGAGATTTTTGTGACTAAGTTGGTAAGTTGGAAAGTTCGAAGAATCATCGGAGTCCTGACCAATTGTGACTATGTTGGAAATGGTTTACAAACTCAAGAGTCAAGATCTGCATTGTTATTTACAAATTGTGTTAACTGGAGCCATCTTTGTCTTGTAGATGTTTTTTTTTTGTTCCTGATTAAATTGTTGTAATCAAAACTCCAAAAAAGGTAATATATACCTCAAATATTACCTGCATTTCTACAAGTAAGATAATCTTCCAAGTATTTTCAAAAAAGAAAAAAAATAATCTTCCAAGTAATTTCAAGCATTAAAATAAACTGAAATTCAAATTGTGAAAAATTATTGCTTCTATTCTAGATCTTGTATTTTGTGTCACTGTTATAAATCACCTGTTCTACTTTTTTCATAGAGACTTCTCCGTTGAACATTTAAATAAACATTACACATCGCATTATTTTTTCAGAGTTCTTCAGTTCGGTCAACAAACCGTGGTAGATTGCCTTCCTCTGCAAGAATGCAACAGTTAAGGAGAAATTTTCATGCTCATTCTCTTGGGATATCTTCTCGGGGAAGGAGTATCCAATTTCCTTCCAGTATGGATTTGGACACGGTATTGCTTTCTACCCATATGTTTCATGTTATGCTTCTTGAAATGAAGATTATCCTAATTAATGTTTATTTTTGAATAGTTCTTAATTAATGTTTATTATAAATTATTTTTCTCAAAGCAACACTGTGTACTTGACAATTGACCTGGAAAAGGCACGATATACCTTTTCTTTTGTTATATGTTATATTGTAGCATAAATCCTCAATTTCTTTCATGTGAGTGTTGTGAAGAGATTTATTGGGATTCCAATCCTTGAAGCTACAATCTAAAGGTCTAGAGACAAAACCTTTTATCAACAAGGCATCCAAGAGATTGGTAGTCTTCAATGTTAGTGTTACATGAGGGATATTTGATGATAGGCCTTAATAGCTAAGACACTGGCTTCAACAATGTTCCTGAAATATATCTATCTATCTATCTATAATATATACTAAGCATGTTTCTTTCCATTTGTCATTCTCTTTTTTCCAAGAATTTTTTTTGAAAAATATTTTCCTATAGTAAAATCTGTTTTGGTCTGCTTGCTAACTTTCAGTTTCCCTACAAATTCGAAGTCATTCGCTTTTTGAAGTTGCGGATAACCTTCACCCATACGTGTCATCTTTTACCTTACAAAATTGATTTTACCAGCTATTAATTTCCGCAGCTATTCGATTTCCCCCGATCCTATACAAAGCCGCCATTACTGTTTCTTGGGCCTCTCTATGGAACACAAACGCCAACATATGTGTTGAAACGGCTTTCTTTCTTTTCTTTTCTTGGGGGTTTTTAGGACTGTTAATTAAATTCTTGCATCTGATTTGGGTTCTGGGTTCACAAAGAAGTGAAAAAATCTTTTGGTAATTTGAGGGTCAATATTTTCCTTTGTTTACACAACATGCATAGCATGGGTGGGGCCATCATTTTACATCATGTGTTTTGAATAGGCAAGACCCATTATTTTAGTCCCACACATAGCATTTTACACATAGGGTGGGGGGCCACCACCTCCATCCAAATCGATGCATCAAGTAGGCCACCATTTTACTTCATGTTTTGATAGAGTGGATCCCATCAACTCCAGTAAAACCCATGCATCAGGTGGATCCTTCATTTTACCCCATGTTTTGATGGTAGGTCCCACCAACTGAGCCCAAACACATGCATTGGGCGGTGCCACCATTTCATCTCATGTTTTCATGGGGTGGGTCCCACGATTCCCCCTCAAGCCCATGTATAGCATGGGTCAAGAATGCTAGTGTGTATATATATGTATATGTATATGTGTGTGACCATTCAAAAAAAAAATGTGTGTGTGTTTGTGTGTAGGTTATTTGAGCATTATGTTTCTAAAGAGATCTTTTATGTTGTCATAATTAAGCTGAATTAAAGGGTTATTTCTCTTACAAATGGTCCATTATAATTGTAAAATCGCCTTTTTGGAGCTAAACCCTTAATGCTGGAACTTATTTTTGGATCCCAATTGATGGCTTTAGAAGAACCTCCTACTTCACTAGTAGCTCATCTTTAAAGTTTTTATAGAAAATTCAGAGTCCGGTAAGAAAGAGCTCTAGCCTCGGTTCTCTAAGAGTTGTTGGCCCAAATGATGGAATTAAAAGAATCCACTTTCGTGCTCTTCAACAAAAAAGGAATGCCACTTTCACCATTAGCTTATCTAAAAAAGATCAGAGTCCATTATGAAGAACTCGATCTTGGCCTTTGTAAGAGTATTTATTTATTTTCAAACAAGAAATATTTATAAATCAGCAAAGTGCCAAGCTAATCAAGGCTTGTGCAAACAATGCAAAGAAGAAAAAAAAAAGAACAACTTCACATTTCGCCATCTCATGCTAAAACCCAAACCCTTGCAACATACCCCAAGAAGCCAGCAATATGATAGATAAAAATAAAAAAGATGAAAAGACAAAACTACAATCTTGATTTCTCATGCGAAATCTCAAACCCGATGATGCAAGGTCACCAATAATATGTAATCTCCAATGAGAAACCAATTCTAAAGAAATGAAGTAGATAATCAAATAGTGAAATGATTGGTTAGGTCGGTTAAGGGAATGTACATGGTTTTAAATTTCTACCAAAACAGATATGAAACGACCGAAATGTTCCTGTTTTTGGATTCTCACTAATTGTGGATTAGGCTTGATCCCTGAGATTATCTCCTTCTAAATTTATCTCCTTACGCGATTACACGGGATTGATTTCCTGGAATAGAGTTGCATGGTTTCTGGAAGGATCCAGGTGTGGTTACCCTCTTGTCCTTGCCCGCTTTTGGGTCCGCGCATGCCACGTGTCAGACTTCGATTGTTGGCGAATTCTTACCCCAATAGGTGGAAAGGGAAACTTCTATCTAGCGGAGGGAAGCTCACTTTAATCTATCACAAGCTGACAAATCTGCCTATTTTTATTCTCTCGGCGTTGAGTCCAATTAATTCGTTTCTATTCGTTATTATCTTTATTACCCAATACGAATCAGTGAAATGACGGAATCTATAAAAATTCTTCAACAGGCTCTCGAAGGAATTCCGGGGAACGAGTTACGATAGAATACGTCTTTTTTACCGTGCACCGTCTTCGAAAGGGAATCGGCAATTATCATGGCAAACTTATGATGGGGTCATACAGATCACAGTAGAAGGCGCCATTTGGTGCTGTGGGGGTCCATCTGCAATATGCATCATCTCTCTGTAGAAATATTGTAGTTCTTTTAGATTAAAGGCTCTTTAGAAGGATTATGCATCATTTCTCTTTAGAAGTATTATGGTTCTTTTAGATTAAAGGCTCTTTAGAAGGATTATGCATCGTTTCCATCTGCAAACTGCATTATGGAGTGATTTCATCAGATCCAAATATGTGAAAGAGAGTCTCATCAACACGATGGAAGATAACCAGTGAGGATCAAAACAATGGAGTGATAGGACAGAAGTGAGAAACACCTAGTCGGAGAAAAATAGGTAGATCATCGGACATGGTAATGTGCGGTTTTGGACTGGCATGTGAATCAGCAAAATGCAGCTCGTTGACATGGCGAAAAACAGAAATTACATGCATGCAAATCTGCAGATTAAGGAGGTTATTACTGAAAAGGGGGAGTGGACTTTGGATCAAGTGCAGCGGCTTCTCCCAACTAACGTGATTGAGCAGATTCATGGTTCCAAAGTTCACCTGCCACAAGATTGTGTGATGTGCTGGTTTGGCAATTCTAGCACGCATTCTGCTTGTGAGATGGTCTGATGCTTGGGTCCCAAGGAGTGGGCTTAGCGACATTTGGGCAGTTGTTCACCCTAAAATTAGTGTTTTCATATGGAAGCTCTTCAATCGTTCCTTAGTTGTGGATATTCGCATTTTGTTGTGCCAAATATCCAATTGGCCTCCATCTGTAATTGCTGTGCCAACCAGAAAGAAGAAACTATCAACAACCTCTCTGTGGAGAGTCACATTGCTAATGAGGTTTGGAACTTCCTCACCAGCACACTTCGGGTCAATATTTCAAATACTGATTTGGCCCAAAGCTGCCTTATATGCTGCTGGATCAGAATCGTAGGAAATGATGAATCTCTCATGGGCTTCATCATAAGGATCACTCCTATCCTCATTTTGTGGGAGATCTGGAAAGAGAAGTTCTGCAAGGGAATGGAGGCCAAGTCCTTGCCTATATTTTAATTAATCAAAAAAGGTTTTAAACATATTAGGGGAAATAGCCCGCTAAGCCTAAAAGAAACATGAACAAGGAAGATATGGAAAAAATCCAATGTTCAAGGAGCCTGAAGAGGATGGATGATGTATGGACATATAGGTCCAAACCCAAGCCTGGTACGAACTCAACATCGACGTACTTCCAAAGAAAATGCAGGTCTTTCGGGTGGGGGTCGCATCATTTGTGATGACAAAGCTAACTTTATTTTTGCGTTCTCTCACTTCTACAAGAACTGCAAGGTTCTTATAGATTTTCTTATGGCTAAGTGGTAGATCCCTTGGTCCATCTATTTCTGGAATGAAATTCACATGCTTGTGGCAGAGATATCATTGTTCTACTCTCACCAATATCGGGAAGGCAAGAACGTAGTGGATGCTCTTGCTAATGAGTCATGTTGGGCCCAGAGCAACAAGCAATTCTTCGAGTGCAATGAACTTCCTAAAGCAGCCAGACGGTTATCGGGATGTGATGGCTTGGGTTTACTCAATATTCACAAGAATGGTGCGACGTATTGTAGTGATGTTTGGTTGTGTTTTCCTGCTATTGTTTCTAGGATGTTTAGCCTCGACTCGAGGGCCTGTTATTTTTTGGGTTAAACAAAAATGAAGATGAAAGTAATTCTTTTGGGAAGGGAAGAGAAAATATTTATCGAAGAAGAAACAAGAGAAAGAATATAAGGGTTTGGAGATGGCCTTCAAATGGTTCATTCAACATTCGCTCCTTCAATCATTTGGTACACCCCAATTCCCCCTCGTATGTCTGGAAAAGATGGTGTTTTCAAGCCCCGTTGAGAGTGATTGCATTCTGCTGTGCACCTTGCCTCAATAATGTCCTTATGGTTGAGCATTTTCAGCACAAACATAAGATAATTGTCAACCATTGTATCTTATGCCGTACTGACACTGAGTCTATTGATCAGTTTTTGCTTCACTATAAGTTCAACCACAGGATTTGGCATTTTGTTTTTGACCTTTTTGGAGTCAGTTGGGCCATGTTGAGTCGTAGGCTTTTGCCCCTGTGGCCTCCTAGAAGCAAGATTTGCCATCCTTTGGCTGGTTTAGAAGACACAAAAAACAGGAGACTCTTCAAAGGCACCTCAAAAGGATTATGGAGGCTACAAACAGAAATGGAAGTGGTTTAGTGGGCATCAAACCTTCCTTAGAGGAATCTCGACATCATCTTTCTATAGGTCTTGGGAGGAACCCGGGCTAAGCAAATGCTCCAAGGAGGGCCTGCACCTCAGGTGTGAACCACCCCATCCCGGGAAATTGAAGCTGAACATTGATTGCATGATTCTCAGTAACAGGGCCCACGGGTATTGGAGATGTTATGAGGACGGTCAATCGTGGTGTGATTTAGTGTTAGCCCAAGGGTTCCTTATGGGTTCAACTAATCACCTTTTCCTTGTTGTTTTGATGCTAGCAAACCCAAATTGATTAGTCTTTATGGACTAATGTGTTGCTTTGTAGTGTTGTGTCTTAGGCAGGAACTTGACATGTCATATCGTCATTACACAATACAACACAACACCTAGCTTAAGGATTAACATGCACAAATGAACCAAGAGAGCTTTCACACAATGAAGACTTCATCCATGGAAGATGTTAAAGCATAGAGCTCAAGTTGAGGATCCCACAAGCAAGCCTAGCATATGCCAAGAGGAGCTTGAAGTTGAACAAAATATTGGTGACCAAGTATGGACCAAGTATTCTCAAGTGTTCACTTACAAGCCAAGAGCCCAAGGAAGACCTTTGAAGCCAATATAATCAGGTTGCTAAGTAGTTTAACTTTCTAGATTGTATTGGAGATCTTTTTCAGAGTGGCTTTACATTTAAAAGTGTTTTTCAAACCATTCTCAAAACCACCTTGAAACCTATTTGTATTACATGGAAAATTATTTTCAAAGGTCATAAATATTACAAAAACAAAAGTCCATAGCCCAAGAACCAAAGCCCAAGTGCTAACCAAAGTTTACAAATGGAAAAACATAACATTGGTTATGAGTCCAGCACCTTATACCTGATTTAACTGGTCCAAAACATTTTCAAATATTTTTAAAAATATTTTTAACAGATAGCTGTCATTTTTCTCATGTCCATAGAGTACGAGAACGTTAAAATCCGACGAGAAATGAGCAAGTCATAAATTTTACAAAACGGCTGAAAAACCAGTTTTTACAACCGCGGAATTTCGGACTTCGTCCGTCTGAACATTTGATTTTCAAATGAAATAACCGAGAAGAATGCGGTCGTCCGGGAAATTGGCGGACGTCCGTGATGGACCAAAGCGCGATTTTGAAATTCAAACGGTCATATTTGCCGGACGTCCGGACTTCGTCCGTGACGCCCGTGAAGACACAAAATTAGGGTTTTTCTCAAACTACAACTATATTTACATCTCTAAAAACCCTAAAACACAACTCCTTGAATTTTTGGAAAGATTGAAAATCATTGTTGAGCCTTAACTTTCAAATCTACTAGCTTTTCTAGGAATTCTTCAAAGAGCTCTACACTTGCACATCTATTTGAAGAGGATCTCCTTAGGGCTTCATTGTATTAATCTTGTGGAGAGCTTGTGAGCCATCATCTTTGTAATAGCCTACAAAAGAGGCAAAAGAGTACTTCATCTTTATGCCTACCATTGTAAGAGAAGGGTTGTGACCCTTGGTGAGTTTAAAGACTCACATCTATTTGAAGAGGATCTCCTTAGGGCTTCATTGTATTAATCTTGTGGAGAGCTTGTGAGCCATCATCTTTGTAATAGCCTACAAAAGAGGCAAAAGAGTACTTCATCTTTATGCCTACCATTGTAAGAGAAGGGTTGTGACCCTTGGTGAGTTTAAAGACTCGAAGAGAAGGGCTTAAATCTCGACCGTTAAGGAGAAATTGTTGACGAGTGTGGAGGACGCGGAGCCATCCTCTTGTATCAAGTTGACTTGTGAGGAGCCTTGAAGTCGGGCGTTGTGTGGCCTTCGAATAGTGGATACCCTTGAGTGTGACCTCAAGAAGAGTGGACGTAGGTCTTGGGTTTGAAGGCCGAACCACTATAAATCTTGTGTGTATGTTCTCTCTCTCTCTCTCACTTTACTTTATCTTGTTTTGGTGTTTGTTCATTATTTTGTGTTACTTGTTTAAATCTTCCACCAAGTGTTTGATAAAAGTCCTAAAAGAAACTATTTATCTCATTCCTTTATTTTGTTGTGGGATTTGCATTTTATTTGTAATCTTTATTTATCCACCAAGTATTTTGATAAAAATATTAAAAGGAAATAATCAACTAGGGTCTTCAAAAGTCATCTAACAAGTATTTGTCAATAGGTCTCAGATAGAATATTCATTAAACTTTTGAAAACTAATCTTGCAAAAGTTTTTTAAAAGGATAAATTTTTTAGAAGACAACCAATTCACCTCCCCTCTTGGTTGCCCAACTGGGATTTCATTTAGGCTTTCTCAGGTCCGATCAGGATAGAAGATTATTCGGATTGAGCCTCTAGCTCATTGGCCAAGCCTTTGTTCTTCAACCAAGAGATCGGAGGTTCAATCCCAACTTAGGCTTTTGGATCAAACACAGATGGATTTGATTATTATTGAGGGTGATTCTCTCGACGTGGTCAGATGGTTGAGAGGGGATGTTAGACACTCGTGGAGATTTGCAGGCAATATCGAGTAGATTCGGGACATTCTGGATGGTCATAGTATAGAGTTGATTCGTGTTTGGCGGTAAACCAATTTGAGGCAGACGCTCTAGCCTGCTCCAGGGTGACCAGGGTCAGCCCATTTGAGATGATGCCTCTCTAACAAATGATTTCATTCAATTTTCACTGCCCATATCACTTTTTATTATCTCTAGCATCTAGCTTTTCCTTTTTCTTATTTTAGTTCAGCTGTTCTGTAGTTGACCACCACAGTCATTGGGTTTCACCCCTTTCATTGATAAAATTTGACAATGCAAAAAGAAAGAAAGAAATGAACTTTGATAAAAGATTAAAAAAAGGGATTCTATTAAATAGTAACAAAAGTACCATTCAAAAATAAATAAATAAATAAAATAGTAACAAAAGGGGATTTTGTTCCTAGAGAATTGCAGAAGACATGTCATGGGTAAAAATGAAAACAAAGCTTGGTGCAAGTAGAAGAAAGGTTTCATCCATGACAATGCGGTGTTGAATAAGTTTTTTATTTTTTTATTTTCTATTTTCGTCATTTTATTTGGATTATTTTTTTGGGGCATCAAATGTTATTCTTTTGGCCTGATTTTGGTATTTTTAGAAAGGTTTTTCGATTACCTATCTAAAGAGCCCATGATTACGATTTGGACTTGATTTGGTTAAGTTATATCTTTATCTTGATGTTGCTGGTTGACGCTCCCTGCATCAAAAACCCCATCTATACTAAGGATTAGTAGGACTTGATTTGGCTAAGTTATAGGGATTTTACGAATATGTTATAGGTATATTATGGGATTACTATTTTAGGAATATTTTAGTCATGTTTCTACTTTTTATTTATGTTGCTTTAGTTAGAAGATTGAGAATAATGGTTATACAAGTATTTAGGGTTACTATTCTTGGGTTTTGGCTCTCTATATAATGTAATGGCATGAGGAAAGATAGAAAGATAGATTGAGTAAAGTTTATTTTTGGGATGTCGCTTGTGAAGAGAGCATGGGCTCTTTCCTTGGAATCAAAGAACTTGACAAAGTAAATGTTGTAGATTAATAAGGATCTTCTTTGGAAAGTCTTGTGGAAATCCAGAATTAGAAATATATTGCATTGAAGATGATCTCATCCGAAAGACACTTACTCGAAAATCCAATGACTCAATATACATGGACTAGGAAGGATCTTTCTCGGATAATCCTTCTGTAAAAATCCAGTAGTGAAGTTATATGATTGAAAAGGATCTCCTCCAGGGTACTCTTCTCGATTCAAAATAGATGGGATTTGAAAGGATCTTCAAAAATTCATTCCACGAAGATCCAACAGTGAAATTTTCATCCGACTGGAAATGATCTTTCTAGAAAGATTTCGTGAAGATCCAATGGTGGAGAAAAGATATGAACAAAGTATTGTCTTTTGGAAGATAATGGACAATGATCTAGTGAAAAAAAAATGTATGGATCAAGGTGAGTTATTCTAAATGAAAGTTACTTAAAAGAAAAATGAACATCCCTCTACGAAAAAGGTCAAAGATCTTCTACTTCCAAGGAAACGAACTTTGATTTCTTTAACGAAGTCAAAATACAAAATTGTCAGAACTTGCAAAAGCAATACCCAAGATTTACAGATCAAGAGTACTTATGGTGACTTTGTTTTATTTTTATGATTATGTTCTATTATGTAAACTTTGTAAATAACTTGTGGGGAACTTCTTGATGGATTATTAAAGGTCTATTTTTGCATAGGGGATATAATTAACAAGAAAAGGCTAGAAGTTTATGTTCCCACAGTATTAATGAAACTCTTAAAGTGGGAAACTTGATATCCATGTGTTCCTTTTTTTTCGTGCATAAATTTTTTTGTGAATCGCCTCTTGTGTTCCTTTTTCTTTCTTTCTTTTATGAATTCTCCGTATTTCAATTTCTAAATATGTATTTGTGTTTATTCTAGCATTTCCCAAAGTTTCATCTTAAAATTTCATCATTTGTATATGTTTCCATACGTTTATGTGATTTTACAAGATTTCCACTGAAATTGCCACCTAAATTTCCACTGAAACCAAAATGTTTCCGTTTCCATGCCAATCGAAACTGAAATTTTAAACCTTAGTTTTAATTAATTTCTTGCAAGGACCATTAATACTTAATTAAGAAGGTACCATCGATGAGTAATGTTTAAGACGGGACTAAACATTTGTTTCATTGTTGTGGTGGCTGTTGTTTTGTTTTACTCCAATATCCATTGAGTGACATACTGACTGGTTGGTTGGTTATCTTGGTTAAAGGCAGTGGTCTCTGGCCTAATTATGCTTTGCATATTCTTTTTCCAGGGTATTTTTGTTTACCAATAGTTCATTTTCTAATGGATCTTTCTGTTCTAATACTCCATCCGAGAGTTATCATTATTTATCAAATCTGTTCCTATCTAATGGAACGCTATTGGATGAAATGGCACAAGAGTGCTGATTCTTGGCATTCTTTTGAATGCTTATTAAATTTTCACTTCTTTTTTATTTGATAATATACTTGGCAGGCACAAAAAAGGTTACTTTGTTTTTTTTCCTTTGTGTATGAAGATCTGTTTTATTTGTTCATTTATTTATGTTTGCATTCCGCAGAGACTTCATTTATTGGAAGCACTGGAAACTGCAGTTGGAAACAGTGGTGACATGGCAAGGACTGGTCACTTCTTGCAAGTTCAGCGTGATTTTAATGAGTAAGATTCTATTGCCTTCATTCATTAATCTGCAGTTTCATTGCATGGGTGGGAAATTGGATAAAAAAAATGGTACAAATTAAACCCATAAGACCTTCATGCGTCACATTAACTTCTCTAGCTGCTGAATTCCTTTAAATTTTTTCTCAAATGGTAATTACTTAATGTCTTGACTTTTTTTTCACCTATATGTGTGCTTGTGCGTGTGTTTCTCGAATCATATCATATAATTTGATCGTGAATCACGTTGTATGATCCATACAAATGTGAATCACGATGTATGATCAAAGTTATTGAACATTGTACTATTATGTATTATAGTGCCTCATTCTATCTATCAACATCCATTTATCAAATAACCACATAGCGTTTAATAAAAGAACTTATAGAATCAAAGTTTCCATGCTTCGCCTTTGTTCTAAAAAGCTCCTCGAACAAATGGATCTGGAATCCAACCATTGTCTGTTGGGAAATCAAAGTTTCTAAGAAACATTTGTTTATCCGTCCCCAAATTTGAAGATTCCTTCTTTCTCAACTGAGTGATGCCAACATTAGTTCTAAGCAATCCTTATATATCAGCTTTACGTGAAAGAAGGGTAAGGAGAAAAACAAAAATACAAAAAGAAAATGAGGAACTTCATGTGCTGTCTTTTCGTTCCAGTATGATCGTAACATTTCGCTTAATTCTATGATTTGATTTTTAGAATTGTTGGATTCTACTTGATTATGTATATGTAATTCGATTGTGCATCTAGATTGGAATCTACTCATTCTACTCCATGGCCTCCCGAAAAATAGCATCCGGTTCATCACTTGACTCCTCAATAGTGTTCACAACTTCTTCCTCCCCTCCTTGAGAACTAACCTCATCATTAGGTGGTATGGGAGAAGAATTAGCTAAGCGGCTCCTCTGCACATCCCACTGACTCATGAGAAGTTTTAGCCTTTTCATCGCTGCCTCGAATTCGGCTTCTCGTTCACAACGAGTTGCTTCTTCATGTATCAACCTCTTTTGATACCGATCATAAGCCAATGGCGCATAAGCCGCCCTCATATGCCCATCAAAGACCTCGACGTAATAGAGGCTCACCCAAGTTAAAGTGCTCTGTCAACATTTATATCCACATCGACTTGGCATTTCGTCTCACAGTGCCTCTGACTCGACAAATGTTCGCTCGGTGATCATAACCGTAGTACTAATAGTATGCCTCAAGAGCATCGATCCATTGTAGACATGTAGCCTCATAATCGCCATATGGATTGTAGCCATTAAAATATAGATCGATCTCTGATACCACTTTGATGTAGGACGAGGAAGAGAAAAGGAAGAAGAAAGGGAAAGGGAAGAAGAGGAAGTGGTAGGAAGAGATATAGCATGGGAAGAAGAAACTTGTACTCAATATTATACCAAATTTTTTTTTTTTTTCCTCTTCTCTTTGTATCTCTTCAGGACCATCTCGGTTCTGTTTTTTTATAAATCTGCCTTATTCAAAAAAATGAAAAGTCCAATACCACTTATTATAGTGCAAATGAAAATGAGCAAATAATATAAAATGAAAATAAAAATTGGAAGTAAAACTAAGAGCAAATATGCCACTTATTTGGCCGTGGTTTTAAATTTCGACGGAAATCCGAAATTTCGGACCGAATTTCAGATTTCGGTCAACGATGAAACCGAAATCGTAAATACCTGAAACGTTACCCGATTTCGACCGAAATTTAAGGAAAATCAACCAAAAATCTTGATTTTTTAAATTATTTAATATTTTCTTGAAATTTTGGTAATTTTAGCCGAAATTTGGTATAAGATAAAATAATATATTTAACGATTTCGTCAAATTTCGGCTGGAATTTCGGTTTCGGTGAGGACCGAAACGCATTCTGAAACTAAAATTTGAAACCATGCCTCCACGGTTTTGCGACCTCGTCTACCTAAAGTACATCTGAAGCGGGCGTCTACAATCCTCATCGCCACATCACCTCTTTCATCTCTAAAGTCACCAGCCACTCTTGGTGGGCCTGGTTACCAAAGTTACAACCATCAAAGTTTAGTTTTAGAATAAGAAGCGTTGTAGTTCTCTATTTTGCCATTTTGTTCCTATTCAAGTAAAAGAAAGAAGAATAGTCTTTTTTTGAATCAAAGAAAGAAGAATAGTCTTTGACAAGATAATTACCCATAATGATGTTGGGCCCAATGATTACCCATAAAACGAATTACTGAAATGCAAAATAAACCACTAAAACATATTCTAATCTCAACACCTTTTTTGGGGATATTGCTCTCAAGAATCTATCTAAACGAATCTTGCGTAGTCCCACCCCAAAAAATCCTTCCTAGCTAAAGCCCACTTAACTAAATCATTCTTTTTGCCCATAGTTATCACCCTCTCTTGAAAAGTATGCTGGTTTTCTCCTTCCGTATAGCCCACACTGACGCAAACTGGATCAGCATTTTAGTCTAGGATGTTGGTGTGCTAGGGCATCACCACCTCTGACCTGAAGAGGATGTGGTTCTGTGTAGACTGTAGAGTGATATTGTTGTGCAACTTGTCTTCAATGTTGGTCATGTTGGAAAGTTGAGTTTTTGTTTGATGGATGCTGCATTGCTGCAGCAGTTCCACCTGCTTGGTTTTCTTGAACCCCCTTGCTCTCATTCCCGGCCTCTTAGAAAACTTGGGTAGTCGTTTTGGATGCTTTGCTTCAAGTTGATTGCAGAGGGCAGAGCTACTAAGTTGAATGAAGCAATTGAACCTGTGTGTAAATAGTTATTTTTTGTTCTTTTTCTCATCTCTTAGAAGGTACATGGACTTGATTCCCTATTCACAATACTTGATTCTCAAGATAAAATTCTTTGCAAGGTCCAGTTTTGACACAAGGGGATTTTTTTATTTTTTTTTGGAAAATTGACAAATATATTCATACCAGCAAAATTTACAATGGGGACCAGTAGTCCCACCAGATTTACATAGTATGAATTGCTCAGGAGCATTCTCCTTGGCTCAAAAGAAAAACCCATTACCCCTTACATTACCCAATAGCCTCAATTGTATCGAATCCAACAAAAGGTGTCATATTGTGGGGCCCACCAAGTCAAGATCGTGACCTGCCACATCACACAGACTTCTCCACCACCTTCCGAATTCAATGTTCAAAAATCCCGCTCGAAGGCCCCGAGCTATTATGCACCCCTAACCGTGCACGATAGCCAACCACCCAACAATATCGTCTGATATCCGGCGGCCTCCACCTCGTACCAGTGTACCACCACCAAACACTGACGGGTCATCCTCCCCGCTGACGACCACCTCCTTCTCCACAGTCATCATCTCCAGTCCCTCCTACATCTCCTCCACAAAAGCCATCTCCACCGGAGGAGTCTCAGCCACCACCACCGTCATCAAGAATCTTGCAACCTCCATTGCCACTGGCCACCACCCATGATCATGATTCCGAAGACCACGGCCTCCTACGGCCAGACCCAGCAACCCTATTGCTAAATTCGGCAACCCACGACCTCCCAAAATCTCCATGGCCTCTAGATCCGATAATCCACGGCCTCGCAACGCCTATAGCCGGCCTTCCACGGTTCCAGATCCGGCCTTCCACCTCCATGGCTCATCTTCTGCTAGCACAGGAGAGAGAGAGAGAGAGAGAGAGAGAGAGAGAGAGAGAGAGAGAGAGAGAGAGTCCCTCCCTAGGGCTTCCGTCGACCTGGGAGGGAGCGCTTCCATTCTCTACTCAGATATGAACCCACTCACGAGGGGATTTTTATAGGCGGCAATCATTCTCTGTATGGTTTGTAGAGTGAGATAGATTCCTTCTAGCAGATGTACTTTCCCTCTCTATGGAGTATTTGGCTTTTGGCTGGAATGAGTGAATGCAAATAGATTTAGCCCACCGGTCAGCATTACCCGTGAAATTTTTCCTTGTGTATTGGTGGATGTTGCTGAGTTCATTATTTCATTCTCTTGGAAGTGCAAATAGATTTAGCCAACTGGGCAGCATTACCCGTGAAATTTTTCCTTGTGTATTGGTGGATGTTGCTGAGTTCATTATTTCATTTTCTTGGAAGTGTTATGGGCTGTCAGTTTGACTTAGTTGAATATTTGGGAAGAGTGTTCCAAAGATTCATGAACCTGCGGCACTTATTAGCTCCTTAGGAGGATTAATTGTAGGAGCTGTAGGATACTCTTGGCCTCCCCATTTTGGTGCTTCAAATCATAATGATAAGAAAATTTCCTTTGCTTCTGGGTCTTTGGCGACTAATTGATGCTTTATTGGATGAAGTGGAACCGCTGATGAAGAACGATTTATCTCCTCCTGGATGCTGAAGTCCATTTTTATGCTTTTTCTTAGCTTCATTTCCTTCTTCTATGCAATCTTTAAAGGGCCCATGTGCTGCCCACATGCTTGTCAGGTGGCAATTTTTTTGCAAATTCTTTGGCCAACCATGGAGTCTGTAGGCATTATTTGTTTTTTTTTCTTTTTCTTGAAAGTTAACAATTCCATTCCAGAAATCATTATCTTAGAAAAGAGAGGGGACAAGTTGTCCCCAATACAAGAGTACATACCATTGAGCTACCCCCCTAGCGGCCCTATAACAGAAAAAAATAATGATCATACATTCCCCTCCATGGATCCATTAAACAATACGCACATATCTGCCAAATGTGCCCCCTCTTTCGCCAACCCATCCGCCATAGAGTTAGCTGAATGCCACCAATGCGTAATTTTGGGCTGAATAATACGAACCAGGTCTCGAATCTTGTCAAGCGTATGCGAGAGACGCCAAGGTTCAGAACAACGATTCGTTGCCCATGCTATAATGTTGACGGAATCCCCTTCAACGATTAGAGGTCCAAGGTTGTGCTTTTCATACCATCTAAAGCCCAAAGAGAAGGGCCCTCGCTTCAGCCTCATTCGCGTCGCATATCCCGACCGGACCGGAGTAGGACATGATCGTGGCTCCCATTGCGTCACGAATAACACCACCAATGCCAGAGTCTCCTGGATTGCCCTGTGAGCAACTGGAAAAGTTATGCTTGAACCACCCTTTCGACGGTGGTGTCCAGCATGGAGGAGTTTGACGATGCTTTTGCTCTGTCAAGACCGAGTGCCAATTACGCAGAATGTCACCAGTTTAAGGGATTCCCACCTTCGCTTTGGACCATGTAGCTATACCAAGGTTGATATCGAGAGCCATATGATACCAACTCTTCGTCCTATCATGAAAGATCCTATTGTTCCACTCATTTCAAAGATCTTGTTGGCATTATTTGTTTCCAAGCCATCCTACTGTGTTTTAGGGTGCTTTTCCCGTTATTGTTTCCCTGACTACTTTTTGTTTGTCTATTGATAACCACTGAGGTGCTTGCTTAAGGTTCATTTCCGGGGTCATCTTTTCTCCAATTTTGCTTGTATGTTCTCTTCCGTCATCTTGTATTTGTCAGCAAATGGCTATATGGCACTGTCCTTGATTTTAAGGCGAATGACAAAAATGATAGCTGGATTCATTGTTCTAGGATCTTTATAAAATGAAAGGATTGATTTTTATTTATTTTTGAATGGTTTTATTATTATTTATTTATTATTATTATTATTATTATTACGCTGTTTTACGGATCATACTTCTTTTTTGGTTGTAGGAATGACTACGAGATGCTGTTGGCTCTTGATGACGACAATCACGAACATGTAGGTGCATCTTCCAACCAGATCAATAGCTTGCCCCAATCAACAGTCCAGGTAATAGTTTCCTGCTTTTTTTTATCAATGTAAAAATAAACATTTAAAAGCCTGTATTATCTATAGAAATAAGCATTTAATAGTTTTATGCCTATTTTTTTATCAATGTATAAATAAGCATTTAAAAGGCACGGTGTTCTCTATAGGAATAAGCGTTTGAAAGGCTGTGTTAGCTATGGGAACAAGCATTTAATAGGGCCTACTATCTATACAAGTCAATCTTAGTATATGACTATATGCTTTTGATTGGGTATTTTACGTATTTAATAAGAAATTATATGATGTAGGGCCTTATAAAACACGTACTCATCATCCTATCCTTGATATTTGATTAAACAGCGGCTCACTTTTTGAGGAGCTGCTGTTGGATCAAATATCAAGGGTGGCACTTCTATCATACTCCCTTTACGTCTTTATACGGCCTTTCATCATATAATCTCTGTATTTAAAAGGTCCTACTATCTATGGAAGCCAATTTTAGTTTATCCTTCTGTTTTGTTTCTTTTTTTATCTCACATACAGACTGCTAACTTCGAAGAAGCATGTGCAATCTGCCTCGAGACCCCCTCCATGGGAGAAAACATTCGCCATCTTCCTTGCTTACATAAATTTCACAGAGAAGTATAAACTCTCCTCATCTTTGTAATTTTAGAAGTTTTTTTTTGTTCAGTGTTGCTAAATAGCTGATATTTTGTATTGGAATGGCAGTGTATTGATCCGTGGCTCAGAAGAAGAACATCATGTCCAATTTGCAAGTCAGGTATCACCTAGTTTGTTCAAACTTAGAACAGGCTCCCCGGGTATCTGTCTGTTTTTGTTTGGAATCTAAGTTAAAAGTGCAGGCCAAATAATGTGTACCCCACTGCTTTATTCTCAAATTAGGGCAAAATTGAGCTCATGAAAATAATTTTCTTTGATTTTTGCTCGAGAAGCAACACAATCTTTCTGCACTCTGATTTGAACGCTGTCCTTTGAGGTTTTTTCTGAGTCCAATTTCAGAATCAGAAATCATGGAATTATCTTTATTCACTCGGTTCCAGGCTGCAAAATTTCTCTATCTATCTCTTTTTTTAATAGTACTACTACAACATGCTTTAGATTATTGGAGACACTGCATATGAAGAAATGCATGCATAAAAAATTTCTCAAGGAACTGTGCTGCTGTAGAAGTTGAGCTATCTGATGAAATGCAGCAGGGCTCAAGATGAAGGGTGCTGGTTCTCTGAGCGGTGCAACTTGGGTTGGGCTCAACCTGAGCCTGATTTTGGCTCGGGTTGGGTTGAGTTAGGGTTAGGGTTAGGGTTTAAAAAAGCCAACCTGATTTAATTTCAGGTTGGGTTTGGGTTGAGGCCTGGGCAATCCTACTCCTTCCCATCCCCTGATTTATTTTGATTTTATTGCGACCTGAACCCGACATGGCTTGACTGGATCCCAAACCCTATTCACCCACATTGGTATTTACTATAGGGAACTGTTTTCATCATGTGCTACAAGATCCCGGTCTTGATCCCACACGCATGCTACCCGACCCCAAATTTGCCTGCTACCATTGATCATAGAAGTAAATTGTTTCCATTGAGAACTCTACGATGGAAAAATGTGGGAGTAGTAGGTGTTTCCTAGACAGCTCTACTGGTGTAATGGGCTCGATTCATTTTCTGTATCCCTTCTTACCCTGTCATATAAAAGCGACTCTACCCCTACTTTCCCTGCCCTAAAAAAGCTAGGTAACCAAAGAGTCGGTTCCTCCATTATATTTGGTGTAAAATGAATGGCTTAAAAGGTTCTAAAAAGTGAAATGATATCAGCACAACCATGTATTGATATTTTCACTAATGCATCTGTTTCAGTATTTAAATAACTGTCAAAAGGTTATGGTTGTGCTGATATCATTTCCCTATAAAAAATAAGGGCAATGATATATTCACTCCCTTTTTTACTTGAGAGTTGAGACATGGTTCGAGTGTAAGAGCAGTCATAACTCATAAATACACTAGAGTGGACATGACTCCCCTCCTTTAATTCAGTCGGAAGTTTCTTAACTCAAGGGATTCCGACTGAACTTACGTGTGAAAAAACGAGGCTGGCTTAGATCTTTCTGTCGTAAATAGGCTTTACGGTGGGGACCGATAAATGAATAGTCTAGACCATCCAAATATGTGGGCCCAATACTATTAGGGCATGTTTGGTTGCCAGGAATTTGTTTTCATGATTAATCGTCGAGGAGAAGAGGCTGAGATCCCAAAAAATCAGGAATCCAAATCCTGGAAAGTCCAATCCACAATTACTAACACTTGCAAGTAATTTTAAGAAAATGAAACTCATGAATGTGGAAAAAATATTTCTTGAAAAAAAAAGAGTCAGCAAAATAACAGCCTCTTGATATGTGTTGGGGCGATCGTAAAACAATTGTGTCCCCATATCATTTTCCTCTGATATAATTTATAGAACTCTTCTCAAAATTACTCTTCAGAGTACCTGGATTCTCTAATGAAAAATTTCAGAAGCCATTTACACAAGGCAGTACATGGTGAAAAATGAAAAGGCCCCTATGAAAACCGTGGAAGATGATGAGAAGAAATACATATCCTTCCAAGAAGGATGACAAAGTGACTCCATTTTGTTATTTTTGAAACTCCAGATTCACTTCCACAAAGTGACTCCATTTTCCTCCAAAAAAGTTATATGCGCTAATGGAATGCAAAAAAAATCAAATAATGGCTACAGAAAATTTCTTTTTATTATCATGTTTTTATGTTCCATTCACTGGAAAAATGGTTCCTTTAGCAGCTTCACATACTTCACTCTTCATCACCCATTTGGAGAAGCCTCAGAACATGCTGATATTGAAATATTCAGTTGAAATTAAGCACAGAGAAAGGCTAAGCTGAGCTTTGGTTAAAGAATAGCCTTCTACTTGACACATGACATTAAAATCAAAACCTTCAATCAGATACATAACCATATGAATGATTGAATGTGTGTGTGTATTTAAACAAAAGAATATACAAACTCGAGTGACTTACAGACAAAACCTTTACATACATATAACTTGACTATAAAGAATTAAATAAATAAATCTACTGCCAATCAAAGGCAATAGCATTATTCATGGTCTCATCTCTGGAGGTTATAACCCTCCTCTTTACATCAATTGATGGTTGTTGAAGCAACGTCAAAGGTCACATGTGAGCTCTATATTCTTTCATCAAAGTAATCCTCACTTTGAACTGCGAGAAATAATTAAACTTCATCTGTTCACTCCAGGAGAATTTCCTTTCGTCGGAAGTGCCATTGACATCACCCGTAGTTTACTAGTTATCTCAGTGAATGACGGCCGGGCCCCAGGATCAGGTGACCAGCACTGTTCCATTAGCTTTCTCCACTCTGGATCACATCGATCTGGAATTGGTGGCCGAAGTGTGTTGTTTACAATTCCCCCTTCATAATTAACACACTATGTTACAATTGTAGTCTCAAACTTGTGTACATATTGATTTGTAACTAAATAATAAATAAATAATCCGAGCCTCGGCAAGGACAGATTCTAAAACAAAGTTCATTTCCTGTCAAAAATGGATCTTTCAAGCATTTTGCTAGTTTAGTGACTTTAGTCACCCCTCTTATGGTTCTTGAAGAAAGGCAACAAACTGAGGGAAATGTTCAACTCTAAACACCAATTAACTTTACCTCTTTCCATTTAACATCCGAAGTACCTAGGTAAGAATTGCGAACAAGTGAAAGATACCACTAGATAAGAATTGCTGGTGTGTCTGACAATATTGGGTATAGCAGTTAGTGTGTATACAAAAGATAATTGAGGGTCTTGCATCCAATATACAGATCCACATGCAGAGTGTTCTATGTATGTACTTGGCAGAATATTTTTGAATGCCGAGTAATAAATTTATAACAGATGTAACTTGGCACATATGTCTCTTGGTGTCAGAGAATTGTTGTAAATGTTGGACATTTGAGCGATGAAAAACTATACAAATAGACACATCTGTGCAGTTATATAGGAAGACATAAATAGCAAAAGTAAATAAAAATAAGTACGCACATATAGAAACACATTAGAGTTATATAAAAATAATTAAAAATATTGTGGATGAATGTTTTTTCCTTAAAAATACTTAATTGCTAGCGTAACAAACTTACCTATGATTGCACCACAATGCATATTGGCATAGGGTTCCTCCCCTGTGAGGATCTCCCACATTGCAATACCAAACGAGAAAACATCAACCTATTGAAACCCAAAGAACCTGTTAATTTCTTCCACAATATAACTAAAACACTTACACGCATTAATAAGCTTACCTTCTCGGAAACCCGGCTGCTGCTACCATTCAATAGCTCTGGTGCCATCCAAGGAAGGGTTCCTCTTACACCACCCGAAACCAGGGTATTGCGTTTAATTCTCGACAATCCAAAATCTCCAACCTGAGATGGCCAACTCATGATAATTTGACTCATTGATGAGATAAGCAGCTAATCAGGATGCGAACTTACATGGGTCTTCTTGAGTGCTAACCCAATAAGCTTCTGATGTTATTGAATTGGAATCAAGGATTGAATTTCGGTTTTGGCATCGGTTTCAGCCGAAATTAGGTTAAAAAAACAAATTTCATATTAAGTGTGGAAATTTTGGGAAAATGAACAATGTTCTTTGAGTGTAGGTCGTTGTGAATCCCCTCATATTGACAAGCAAATAGGTCATTGTTTCTGTATGAGATTGTGTTGTGTGCAACTCACCTTGCATATAGGTCGGTGTGAATCCCTCATATTAACAAGCAAATTGTCACATTTCAGATCAAAATGAACAATGTTCTTTGAGTGTAAGTATTCCATGCCAAAAGCCGCATCCATTGCAATGATAAGCCTTTTACGGCGATCAAGTGCCCTGCAAAAGCAACCTTGAGTCTTAGTGATTAAGTAAAATAAAAGAACAAAAAAGGAGGGAAAATGGAGGCAAACTTACCTATCCTTCCGTAATAAGACGTTCCTAAGTGACCCATTCACCATAAATTCAGTAACAGTTGCCAATGTTCCACCAGCCCCATCTGGAACCACCCCATAAAAAGCTAACACATTCGGATGGTGAAGTTTAGAGAGGATCTGTGCCTCCCTCCAAAAGTCTTTTGTCTACAGAGGCAAAAGAAGAATTGTATCCGTATATAGAGCAAATACACAGGGACTCACGCATAAATGCATACTTCAATTTAATCCATTATTCCAATTTTCCCAAGATTAAACAGGTGCATGTGTGTGTGATCAATGTTTGAAAACTCGGACACAAATAAGAACTCAGCCAAGATAAAAACTGAGTCAACTCAGGCGGGTCAATGACTGAAGCAGTCAAACTTTCAATAACTTAGGTGAGTAAGAATTTTTTGATCAGCTGGGTAGTGCAAATTGCAAAACCTAGAATTAGAAGATAGCTCAGCCAAGTTTAAAACCAAGTCGACCCGAGTGGGTGGATGATTTACTCAAGAAAATTTTAAACAGTGTGATATGATCAATGCCAAAAGGTTTTTCATGATAGATTGAAACCAACCACCATATTTAACATAGTACAAGGAAAGTATTTAAACCCAGAAGTCACTAGTTACTACTTACATAAGTTTCAAACCTTCATAAACTATATGTCCAGGATCGGTTGCTTTTTCTTAAAGAAGCAAATATTGTGATGCGATTGTTAGGAACATATCAAAGGTCACCCTGTTATAACTAAAGAAAACCAAAGTCAAACCAGGGAATCATATTTCCAGATCAATACCGGTTTATAGAATCAAGCCACATCTGCAACGCCAAAAAAGGTTGGCAAATGATTGCGCAGACAAATTGGCTAAAGAGGGGGTGGAGAATGAAAAAGTGATGGTTTTCATTACTTAGCAGGAGGAAGTTTCAGGGGAAGAAATGGAAGGCTAAATCTTACTGTCATTGGAAAGTGCCATAACAGTGAGGTTCGGGGTAATATTGTAATTTGGTGGTTTTGGCTGTTTAGTACTGCACTCGTGGGACGTCTTGTCCCCGAATGATGTAACACGTTTCAGTTAGAATAAATTGTTACCTTTCAAAAAAAATACCGGATGTGGAAGTTCTTTTTTCAGGGTAGATTGCAATCAATCGCTCGTTTTTAGAGTGTAAAGGGAATATATTGGAACCCATTTTTCACCACTTATCTAAATACTATATCATCGGAGACCATTATTCCGAATCCAGTTCTTTAGGAGGAAAAGAAAATGCTGCGATTGTTGGAAACACAACAAAGGACACACAAATATAACTAATGGAAAACCCAAAAATTCAATCCATAGAAAGATATTTCAGTGGTAATCATTTGTAGACGCACCAACCGCTCTTGCTCAGACGATCTCCCTGCAAAGCAGCTCTTTTTTATCCGCTTAATAGCAACATCTGTTCCTCGCCACTTTCCATGATAGACGGTTCCAAATGTTCCAGATCCTAACTCCCGTAGTTCTTCAAGATCAGCATTCTTTATGATCTGTTCATCAGCATCCAAAACACTCAGCTGGGGATAAAATGGAAATTTCTCTAATTGAAAAAAAAAAAAAAAAAAAAGAAGTTCTCATTGACTAGCAGGGTACAAGGCATTGCATATCAAACTATGCTTTTGACGATTGTAGAACCTCTCAGAAGCTAAAAAACTAGGAACCTGCAACAATATAATCAGGGATTTGCTAGCCACCTTTGCGGAAAGCCATTTCGCCCCATCCTTTGCATGTGATGACAGCCACGTCATTGAATAAGACAAAATCTGACACCGTCAACATATGTGGCTTTCATCACATGCAAAGGACCAGCGTGAAATGGCTTCCTGAGAAGGTGGTTAGCAAATCCCATATAATAATGTTGACATAGAAGTATAGCTAGCCTTAGCTATTAAAAAAAAAAGTATAGCAAGCCTCATCTTCTTCTTCTTTTTTCTGAAAAGATAAGGCTTGCTATATAATATTTGAAAAGATAGAAAAGATAAGGCTTGATATAGCAAGCCTTACCTGATCCACTAGGTGAAATAGGACTATATAATATTTCCAAAATACTATGGCACCTGTGCTGACGTTCGTATTTCTGGAATTTTATAATTTACGAAGAGTCATCATGCTAAAAGCTGTCTGTGATTACAATAAAAAGTTCTTATGCATAAAAATTTCCAGTCATGCTATGTCAGCTCTGAGTTCTTATTGTAGGAAAGCTAAGAGGATATGTTCCCTAGGTATTGGTACAAGTATGAGATAGAAATATCCAAGATACATTAAGAAAAATATAACTGGAAAGGCCAGAGTTTTTCAAAGATATCTCATTTTATATTCTTCATTGATTATTTTCACTATATTATTTGTTCGAGGAGGATATTAGCCTCTTCTTCAACATGTTTCAGAATGTAAAGTATTTAATTCACATTAGTCACTTATAAATGGATCATCTCATTCTCTTAAGTACTTTTTTCTATCTCTGACGTTCTCAGTAAAGGAGTGTCCTCATTCTCATCGGGACTATAGCTTCTCTTGAGGATTATGATAAATGGTGGCTAGCAATTAATCACCTAATATTGTGTACCTCCCACATAGAAATCCTCAAGTATTTTATCTAGACATAAGCCAGTGGGCAAAAGTTTTAGATCTTTAGCCCAATAAATACAAGTATGATCCATTTCCTTGATGGCTGGATTCTTAAAATTTTACAAAGCATGTTGGTGGTTCCTTTTTGAGTTGAAGGCATATCTAATTGTGTGAAATATCCAGTGTTTCAGAAGGCATACCAGGCTAGGCCTCAACTCCCCAAGGCACACATGCCTGTGAGACAAACGCATAAAGTACTAAGGTGTATACCTCAAAGCACCTCAGGTCTTAGGTGTAAGCCTCACAAGCATGTCTGAGATAAAACACAAACGAGCAAAAACCATCCCTTATTTTTTTAAAATTGTTTTGCCACTTCTTTTATTTTTGAATGGTATTGTTTTGTCACTTCTAACTTCAGATAAATCTTATAATTTGGTTAGGATGGTTATCTAAAGGCTATGTCACAAATATCGTTCTGAGGAATTTCTCGGAAAGGGAAAATCTTGGGATATATTAAAAACAAATATTTTTCGGGTTTATATCGGGAAAAAACAATAAAAATAAAATTATTTAAAAAATATATAAATATATAAAATTTAAGAAAAAATATATAATAAAATTATCGTAAAAATATCAGGATAATATCATGATATTGCGACATTTCATGATAAAAATAAAAATATCGTTATATTTTTTAAATCTCATGATTATTTTGAGATTTTGTTGTTTTATCAAAATGTCACGATAAAAATGCGATATTTTCAAAATATCGGAGATATTTGTGACATAGTATAAAGGCTATTTTATTAATCAAAACAACCTTGCATGACAAAAACAAGAATATTAATAATTTTCGGAATAATTTTTGGAGAAACACTATTTTTGTGATTACTCCACAACCATTTTAAACAAAATAGAAATCTGACACTTTCAGGTGATTTCTATCATCAGAGAATCTACCTTTTAGGTGTAGAATTTGTGGAGAATGAGCACATATTGCGAGGATAAGTACAAAAAGAAACCGGTTTTCTCATACTTATAACTTTTGACCTTCTGATTGTTTGGCGGGAGTGTATTTTTTAAAAAATTCCTCCCTAGTCTACGAACAAGACATGTAATCACACATTGATCAACGGTATTAGACTCTAATCAAATGGAGTGGAAGAAGAACAACACACTGTAGTGGTTTTGGTGCCATCCAAAGAGACCTTTAGACTATGGAGTCAAGTCCAAAATCTGCCAAAAAGGAGAACCACAAAGCAAAGCAAAACTCAAGATCCACTACAAGAACTATCTTGGATATATTTGCATTAAATTCCATTGAAGAAGAAACTTGAGCACAAGATCCACAGGATCCAACCTTTGCTCCTTTCTTGTAGGTGGCTAACACTTTTGAGCCTGCCACCCTTTTCGACTTTTAAGATATCATAGTACGCATTATATGACATCCAGGAAATATACAAATTGATAGAAGAATATACATTATATGGTACATAATATGTCAAAGGAAATGATGTCCACACTCCTGGTTTTGATAATAGTACCCCCTTGCACTCTACATTTCCATAATTTGCTCTTGAAGGTTGTTATAATTCCCTAAAATCTATCAACAGCCAATCAAAAAAGGGTTTAATAAAGTGGGGAGTTAATGTCAAAACAAGGGTGGGTGGATATTATTTCACTATTTTAATTCAGTAATGAAATATATATCCTACCCCCCCCCCCCCCGACACACACACACACAACACACATTTCCTCATATGCTTTATGAAGTGTACTGTGTATATAATAGTGAGCATACACATTTGTGCTTAAATATTATATACGTGTGTGGGACAAGAGATTTTAAAGAGCAGTCAAATTTTCATAATAGTAAACAAATTGTACAATAATAAGTAAATTAAACATATATAACTCCATTTTAAAAAAAAAAAAAACACATATAACTTTGATAGGATATCAGCCGGTCCATCATTGTAACTCTTTGCCCACTTGGAGAGCTTGGAGCAGTCCCCCACCCACACACAGGCACGCACACGCACCCACACACAGACCCACACCCACTCACGCGCGCACAAAAACACACACCAAAAGAGTTGAAGTTTTCTGTCATGCTACGCGTCTTGACAAGATAATCACAGTCGATTATCTCCATCCCAAACAGATCATTGTTAATCATTGTACTTTATGCCTTGCCGATGTTGTTTGTGGATCACCTTCTGTTTCACTGCAGATTCACGGGTGAAATTTGATACCTCCTACTTGGTCTTTTTGGAGTGGGTTGGCTTGTTCTTGGTCATATTGAAGACCATTTTCAGTTATGGGTTTTTACTTCATGGTCTTCTAGAGGTAGACCTCTCTGGAACATGGGAGTTTTCAAACGCACCACTAGAGGTTTGCGCAATACCCGAAAATCTTCTCTTTGGTAGTCAAGCAGGCAGCGAACCTTCCAATTTTGAGAGGTATTTCAGTGACGTCTTTGAACATGTCCTGGGAGGAGATTTGGTTGGGCAGATGCAGCAAGGAGTGTCATGTCCCCAGCTGGGACTCTCCATCTCATAGAATATTGAAGTTGAACTGATGGCTCAAGTCTCGGCAACCCAGCCCCAACTAGCATCAAGGGTCTTCTTAGAAGCACAAACAAAAATTATATGTGCCTGTTTGGGGCCTATTAGTGAGAAGGATTCCAAGAAAGCAGAGGTTTAGACGCTTCTTTGTGGTATCTGCCTTGTGGATCAGAAGCAGTTAAATGACATATCATTGAGGATGACTGTCTCAATGTTGTCAAATGGGTGACATACGGGGCCCTCTATCCTTGGAGATTCACGGATGCTATCGAGAAGATTCTCGATGGGATCGAGGGAAACAAAACCGAGATTCAACATATTTGGCAATCTACGGATAGTGGTGTAGATCTACTCAAGGTTTCAGGCTTCGGTTTCGGTATGTATTTCGGTTATGATGGAAATGGAAAAACATCGGTTTCGGATGAAAATTCTAATGAAAATCCTATAAAATTACGAAAAATTATGGAAACATATGCAAACGATGGACATTTAAGTTGAAACTTCAAGAAGTGATAGCATAAGCATAAATACACACTAAAAAACCATCACATAAGCAAAAAACCCACCCATGATGGTATTGAACACCTACTGACATTGTCACGCATGTTTGATAATTTAGTACAAATTTTATTGTAATATGTAGTAAATGGTAATTTAGTACATATTACATTTCACATAAAATTCATATAAATTTTTATAAATACATACGCCACATTTCACATGCAATTCATATAAATATAATCATATAACATATACGGCTACAATATACCACTAATACACTTACGATTTTAGTTTCAGTATGCGTTTTGATTTCGGTATGCGTTTCAATGGGGGTGGAAACGGAAATATTTCAGTCATTTCATGTTGATTTTAGTGAGAGTTTAAGAATATGGATCTACTTGCTGGTTCAGGAATTGACAGAGAGTCAATTTTTAAGTTTGATCACCTCCATTGCTAAGGATCTTATTACTATTGCTGTATTGCTACTTATTCATTGTGTTTCCTTTCTTTGCTTTCTCTTTTCTTCTCTTTTTGTTTTTGTTTTGGTGTATCTTGATCATCTCGGTCATTGGGCTTTTGCCCTTTTTTGTTAATAATCTTCACCATTCAAAAAACATATTTAACTTTGATATTACATACATTTGTGGACCCCGATCCCGAGGACGAATGGGCGAGGGACACGAGATCCCACGCCGATCCTCTAAGATCTCCACAATGTGAAGGAGAGCTCTACCAAGGAACTCTCGAAATGGTGCCACTCACATCATGGGTGGCGATATAAATGAGATACCTCTCGATTCAAGGACCAGCCCGGAACCAAGATGTACCTATAACAAAGAAGAGTCGCCATCCAAGGAAGTAGGCCCTGGATCCCATGAAATACTCTGTTGCAACGGATAACCAGAGATACAAAAGTCCGTGCCTGATGACGAATGGGGAAGGTATTAAGCGCCCCCAATTCGCCCAAGTGCAAGCACCTGGTCTCTTATGCCATTTTCAATTAATTTTGAAGAGTTTTTGGGCTAAAATCATGTGAAATGGGAACAAGTATCCCCGAGCAAACGTCTATCTAAGCATGTATGACCCGGGGATGGGCAAAAGAAAATAAACATCAAAATCCTAACTCACCGCATCTAATCCTAACCCATCACATCTAGGAAAGCAATAACATCCGCATGCACAGCTACAGCTAAGCAAGTAATAGCAGATATGATAAGCAGAAAAGCAGTAAATATCTAGCTAAGCATGTGAAACTAAACGCACAAGGAATAAGCAAGCTGAAAGTAAACACACAAGGAACCAAATACAAACACACGATAAACTAAAAGATGTAAGGAAAGAAAGGAATCAGAAAATAGACGGTATGCGCAAACACAAAATGCCAGGGAAAAGAAAATGGGACATACGATAGACTCAGGGAGCGATTCTAAAGGAATCAAGCTCAGTGATCCTGATCCGCTAAAGATCGGACAAGTCTCGCGATCGTCATAGCCTATCGTTGGGCTCAGCGAGGACAATCCCTGTAAAGGGGCCACGCTACGTCGTCGCCCATCCCAAAACCCGATAAAACGTCGAAAAACCGATAAAACCGGCAAACCACGATCAAAATCGGAAATGAAATGAAAGGAAGGCTCTGAGTGACCTGGCAATCACCATCCTTGCCCATTTTGATTTTTGTTGTGAAAGGTTTGAAAGGTTTTTGGATGTTTGAATGATTTTTTGAGGGGTTTAAATGATTTTATTGAAATGTTTGACTGAACTTGGGATGACGATCCCAAGCTGCCTACGTACCCTGTAGAAAGGGATCAAGCCAACGTAGTTCGACTGCTTTTCGAAGTACGCTTTGAGTATTTTGTGATGTTTTTTGGATTTTTATTATTTGATTTTTATGTATTTTTATCCCTTTTGATCGAAAGGGGGTTTTGGCTCAAGAGGTTGCCGTCCGTCATCGCCTAAACCCGACGAGAGTGTTCCTGTAATCAAGGGAATCCTGAAGCTCGAAAAGGATCCCGAGGAACCTAAGGAGAATGACTCTGAATGAAAAAGAAACCCAAGAGAATGTCCCTATAGTCGAAAGGATCTCGAAGCTTGAGTAGGATCCCTAGGAACATGAGGAGAATAGTCCCGAAAATAAAGGAAAACCCCTCAAACCCTGTGAAGACCCTAAGATAGGGAAAATGATGGGAAGGGCGAGGGGTTGGCTCGAGAAAAATTCCGTCATCGCCCGATATGGTTCCCAATTGGAAAAGAAATTGAAATCATGATTCAAAATAGAATTCGAAAGAGAAGGACAGAGACATTAAGGCCCAACGGAAAGGAGATTTAACAAGGTAAGAAATGAAGCAACCAAAGAAGAAGCTGAACAAATTACCTTTGATGACGAACGAGAATTCCGCGCTAGAATCGTCCTTGTATCTTCTTCGTTTTACAAGATTCCGAATAGCCGGAGCTGCGAAGTCACCTTCTCTTCTTCCTAAATGGCGTTCTCTAGCAATTCTTCTTTGCTCCTTTTCTCTGAAATTCGAAATCCTCACAGCCACTGATTTGTCTTCTTTAATTGCAAGGCCGACGGATTTCGGGAAATACGAGCTCTTCTTCTTCTTCTTTCAATTCAAACCCAAACAGACAAGAGGGATAGAGATCGATCGGGTCTAGGTTGTAATGGGTTTAGAGGTAGGATTTGGGGTCTAAGACTTACATGGATAGTAGCTGAGGAATTGAGGGATTAGCAAAAAGGGTTTCTACAGAGGATCAAATGGTCGAAATGAAGTGGGTTTTGGTTGGAGAAAACAAGGTCTGATGGTATATGGTGGTGGTTATGATGGTGATATAAAAGGAAATGGGTTCTATGGAGATGGTGGCTCAGTGGAGGAGATATTAGTCGGCAAGAACAAGGTTGGGGAAAACGACCCCAAACCTCTCTCTCTCTCTCTCTCTCTCTGTTTTTCTCTCTGCTTTTTTCCTTTTTTTCTTTCTCTATTGTTGTGGCTGAGGCAGAGGAGGGAAGAAAATGGGAATGGGTGGAAGTGAAATGGGTTTGGGTGGCCGGTTGGCGCGAAGATGGTTAGTCGGCCGGAGATGGGTATGGTGGAGGGATGGGAGAATGGCGGTAATGGAGGGGTTTGAAGGTGGGTTTGGAGATGGGTTTTCGAAGTGGGTTTGGAGATGGGTTTTCGAAATGGGTTTGGAGATGGGTTTTCGAAGTGGGTTTGGAGATGGGTTTTCGAAATGGGTTTGGGGTGGAAATGGGTTTCGGTTTTGGAGGTGGTGGTTGCTGTTGGTGGAGGTGGAGGTGGAGGTGGAGAGAGAGGGTATATGGGTTTGTGAAGGGTGGTGGTGGAGGTGGTTCGGTGGAGGTTGGCCGTCGGTGGAGGTGGCGGTAGAGAAACAGCAGAGGTGGCCGGCTGATGTGGGTTTGGGTGGCCAGATTCGAGGGTTTCCGAGGTAATGGATGATGGTAATGGTGGTTATGGTGGCTGCTAAGATGGTGAGAGTGGAGAAGGAGGTTGGAGGTCGGCCGGATTCCGGTGGAGTGGGATCGGAGAAGATGGGTTTTTAAAAAAAAAATGTAATGGGTGTGGTTCGGTGGTTGATGGTGGAAGAGGGTAGTAGGAAGAGATGGGGTTGATGGCGGCTTGGATTTTTGCCGGATTCCGGCTAGGATGGCCGGGGAAGACGGTGGTTGGAGGTTGAAGAAGGGTGGAAGAGGGTTTGTAAATAAAATAAAAAAAGAAAAATGGGTTGTGGAGGAGGATGGTCGTCGGTGGAGGTGGCAATGGTGGCAGCAAACCCTCCCTCTGCTTTCCTTGCTCTCTTGATTTCTTTCTTCTCCACTCTCTCTCTGCTTTTTTGCCTTTCTATCTCCCTCTGCTCTGTGTGTTGTTCTTCTCCTCTGTTTTTTTTCTTTTTTTTTTCTTTGCTTTTCTCCTCCTTTTGCAACCGAGAGGCCTCCCCTCAAAACCCTCATTCGATTGCTTGTAGGACAAGCAAAGTAATAAATTTACCCCCCCACCTTACTCTCTAGACAGACCCATCTAGTATATCATGACTACTCTTTTTTTAACTACGAGGGGTGGTCTGGGTAAAAAATGGGGGGGGGGGGGTAACATTTAGCTCTTATTTGTTTACTGCCCATGGGGTTGGTATTAGCACACCCATATTGGATATTTCACCTCCCCCCTGCTTGATTTTGAGATATAAAAAAAATGATTAGAGTGCAACTTGGGTTAAATTTTCTCAGAGTCGGGTTGGGCTATTAACTTAGGATCATGTCGGGTTCGGATTTTTTTGTAAACTTTAAATTTGGTTCCGGACCTTAGGTTTCGGGAACTTGAGACTTGATTCGGGAAGACAGTGAATTCGGCTTCGGGACTCGAAATTTGGGATTTATTCAATTTTTGGAGAATTTGGGTCAGGTCAAAATGGGGTGTCTACAACATTATTCGTAATATATTGAATAAATTTATTAAAAAGTTTGATCAAGTCAACCCAAGTGTGAGCCGAGATGGAACTCAACTCAGTTTCCAATCTCAATGAAAAAAATCAATGTGGCAGCATGGACAGAAGTCACTGAACTGCCAACTATATAAACTTGGAAACACTACGATAAACCATTCATGTACGAACTTCCTACCTGATGGATTTAATGAATACTTTCAGTACATGATTCTTGTTTGCAAGTTCAATTTGTTGAAGAGAAATGACAAACACTGGTCATGCAACATTCCCTCACTTGGTATCATCGATGCAATGTTTCAACAAACAGTGGTACGAGATGAAATCAATTTGGAGATTTCAAATGCTCAACAGTTTTGGACATGCAAATTACTTAAAGAAAGATTAGAGCTCCACATTGGCTCCCATAAAAATGAGTGAAATTAGCAAATTTACATTGTTCATAAAATGTTGAATTCATAAGCCGGAGTAAGTACACAAATCAATTCAGCACAAACTATTTCAACTCTTAAACCATTAGACACTACAAACATGACTGTGACAGTTTGGAATGTGTGATCAGAAAGAAAATGCTGAAATCAAACTGTATTACACAAGGTATCTCCATATCAAAATTCTATAAGACCACTGTAACATATAAATGTCTAACCTGCAAGCCATAGATTCCAGCTTCCATTTCAGCTATTGCAGCATCACTGATAGATTCATCCTCATCCCTGTCATCAGTCTTAACATCCTAGAACAAAGGACAATAACTCAAATCGATCAGAATAAACATGGCTTATAAAAGAAGGGATTTGCTAGCGTCCATCGCAGAAGGCATTTCGCAGATGGTCTGTTGCATGTGAGCGCAGCCCCGTCATGAATGAAGACAAAATCTGTTGAAAAGTGAGCCTGTGCGGCTGCTCTTACATGCAACAGACCATCCGCGAAATGCCTTCTGTGATGGACGCTAGCAAATCCCATAAAAGAAACTGCTCTGAATCAAGGATTGAAATTTTGGTTTCGGTGTCGGTTTCGGCCACAACCGAAACGTTCGGTTTTGGCCAAAATTTGGTAAAAAAAAACGGCATTTCCGAATTTTTTTCTGGAATTTCGGAAAAAAATGGAAATTTTGAAAAAAAAAAAAAAAATCAATTTGGCCGAAATTTCAGAAAAACGAAATTTCGGATGAAATCTAGACCGACACCGAATTAATGTACTTTTGGTGTCAGCCCACACCGAAACCGACACATTTTGGCCGAAATTTCGGATTTCAGCCGAAATTTAAAACCATGCTCTGAATCAAATACCTACAAGAATTACCTCTGACTCTGACTCTGCAGGAGTGCTTTCTGCATCTTCTTCTGATGGGATGTCGTGAACCTGCACATCCTCAATTGTCTCATTTCGCACATGGGGAATGACGGGCGATAAAGAGCCGAAGCCTGGAGGCAAAGTATCAGTTACATCTTCAACAATTACCACTGATTCCAGCTGAATTTGCTCATTAGAACTACGCCCGGGCTGTGCTTGGACTATGATAGCATCTTCCCCCTTCAAGGGTTGATAATGGCATCCCCTCATATCCACCTCTTCGCCCATTGGACAAGGACAATTCATAGGGTCCTGATAAGCGAGAGAATTTTCTCTCCTTAAAGCTTCATCCATAACCATATTCCGAAATAAGGACAAAGTTGTGTGGTTATCAGTATGCGAGTTTAAACCGAGATCAGTGTCATTCTCAGTAGCAATCGGGGACAAATTTACAGACCTTACAACTTTTGTTTCTTGGCTAGCTTTCGTATTCTGGGATTCAACAGATTGCAACTTAGGAGATACAAAAGAAATTAGGTCATTGGGCAAGCCGCTAAGTAGATCACTTGAAAGAATTTCATCATCATACTGTCTTTTGGAATAGAGATCAGGAAATGTATCGAGGCCTATAAGTTTAGAAGAATTATTGAGCAATGGAAAAGGAGGCATGGATGTGATGCCATTGCTATCATCCCTTCTGAAATATCCGTTTAACGGCTTGGATGTACTGCACTGCTGATTCTCGGTAGCTCTTTGACCCGTGAAAGAAAGTTCAGATGTGGTTTTGTCCTTTTGAGATCCTAGGGAGTGTTCTTGACGAATTTCTGGACAAACTTCCGAAGCATTGGATGAAGATACAGGAGCCATGTTATTTGATACTTTTAATTCTTGTGAAGAAACATGAATGCTACACATACCAGTGAGCTGGTTGTCGATGCCAGGAAATTCAATCTGATAGGTGGCAGTTACAGGATCTCTAATAAAAATATCACTGTCACGATGGTTCTCATCCTGATTCCAAAGAACACCTTTCTCATTTATTTGTGTCAACTTTTCACAATTCAATTCAGAGTTCTCATAACAATTGGGATTTTCTTTTGAAAAGTCTAAGGGGGCTATGGTTCCTTCTTGCAAACAGTAAACAGACCTCTCACAATGTTCCTGCAGCATCGAATCGGAAAGCGCGTGTAGCATCCCATGGTGAGAACCAATTGAATCATTTGATGCTGACAAACCTAGCGACTCTTCCGGCTGCCTTTGGAACTTTTCGGAATGAAATGCCCTTTCATTAATCAAAGGCTTTTCCCAGGTGGAATACCCATCCAAGTCACTCCTAACACGATGAAATGTTGGACGAGCAAAATCTCTGCTGGGTGTGCGCTGATGAAAATGCACCCCTCGGGGTTTTACTGGTTGATCACCATCCCTGTGTTTGTTGGGATCACGCTTTGACATCTCCCCATGAAAATGATAGGTGGTATCTGTGAAGAAAGATTTCTCAGGTTGTTGGTCTAAGAGAGAGGGGGTGGTGTTATCATTACCTCCATAGCCGAAATGATCCTCATACGAGTGCTTTTGAGTATTTCTAGAATCTTTTCGCCGAGGTGACACAGAAGAAAAAGGAGGTGAGTGGGTGGGTGACATGGCGGCATTTTGGGGTGCCATAAATAACTGAGCAGCAGAGGGACGAGAATCTCTGTGAAAACTTGGAGACCCATCTGAGTAATGCCCCAATTGGCTTGCTAAGTTGTGCCCATTCGAGCTTTTCTGGGTACTGGGCGCAACTATGCCATTAACAGCAACAACATAATGATATTCAGAATTGCCCTGCCTGCCTATTGAATCGAAAGAACAGTTTTCAGATTCACTTGAAGAGATAAGGAAAATCCGAAGTCTTTGAGGGCCATCAACCTTTTCAAGCCCGTTGTATTCCTCTACCATATTCTGAAGATCCTCATCTGATGACACAGATATGAGGGCATCGAGATCCTCTCCAGGGAGCTGATACTTGATCATATGTGGTTGGTTGCAAATACCTAATGTTTTCTGCATAAGCTCTTCCCAAGAAAGGATTTTCCTAATGCTGATAATCCGTGTTTCACCACCCACATATCTTAGTTTTCCATCACTCGGTCTGGGCAAGATTCGTCCCCCAAAGCTGCAGAGAAACTTCATCTTTTGATAACTATCCAATGCTCCCGATCTACAATGGGGGTACCCACGAGAGAACTCTGAAAGAGAATCACTGGAATGAGTTTCCCGCATTGGAACCTCTTGATCCCAATTAATTTCCCCCAAAGATTTACTGGGTACATGTCTACGGGTCTCCTTGTGAACATTGCTTGCTTTATTAGAACAACCCTTATCCTCAACCTTTCCCGTTCCTAAAGCAAAATTTGTAACATCAGAACTACATTCAGACTCCGTTCTCGTAAGCCCGAGAATGGCACTGAGATTCTCATAGCCCACGTGGTTCTGATTGAAATTTAACCCCCCTCTTATTGCATAATCCTGATCAATATCAGGTCTCCCGAAAGCTCTCCTTGGAGTAAAACGATCATGAAGAAACTCCAACGAAAATTCCTCACCCGTCTGCATAGAGACATTATTCGAAGGCCCAGGTACGTCACTTGCCATGCTTTGAAGAAAATTGTTTCTATTTAGCTGTGGACAAACATTGTTTGGATCCTTGAACCCTTCTTTTCTATTCATCCCTCAGTTCTCCAAATGATTATGCTGCCAATTCTACACATGCATTTAACACTCCCATAATTATTAGATAAACTCACCAAATGTACTTTCAAAGGCACACCTAAGCTCGCCGAGGTTTCAGCTTCAGACACTATTTCCCACCCAACTAACAGCATCATATGATTCAAACGACATGGTAAGGGCGATTAGTTAAATGGGTCGTCTAAGAGAATTGTGAAGCTTAAACTTTTTGTTCATGATCATTGACCAGAAAGGGGTAGAATCAACAAAACATCGAGATCGCATAGTGCGACCAAATCTAATGAATGATCAGTCATTTTATTTGTACAGTTCTCAAGAAAACCCACAGAAATGGTACCCAAAAGGAACCCTAGAGACCATATGATCCCCCAAAATTCACACAATGGGTGAAATTTTCTTAAGGCTAAAATTGAGACTATCAATAATTGATAAACAGAGGACCAATCCAATGCATCAGTGCAAAATCGATTTTTTTTTTTTTTGAATGGTCCAGAGCAAAATCGATTATGCAAATCAAATCGAATCCATCCACAATTCTTTCAATCCTAATTAAAAAAAAAACTTGCAATCAACGAGACGAGTTCAAAAGAAAATAGGGATTTTTGTTTCAGAAATGGAATTCTAGGGTTTAATCGAAATCAAACTTTATAGTGATAGAATAATCAAATTTCAAAAGGGGAAATAAAGAGAAAATCAGAGGCAAGTACCTGTCCCTCTCGATTACTAGAGAAAGAGATTAGATTTTCAGGATCGAATTCGAGGATGCCAAAAGGGGGATTTTCGATTTGGATTAGGGTTTTGAGTTTTTTTTTTTTTGTTCTTGTTACCCGTCGTTTACGCCTTGAATTTCAACCTGGCGTGTCAGAGAGCGACATCCTTGAGAAAAGGGCGGCATTAACAAATGAGAGTCCTAACAGAAACTACAAAATTTTACCCCCCACCATTCTCCCCTCTCACCTTTTTTTTTCCCGCTTTTTGTCTCCCTTTTTTGTCGTTATTTCGTCTTCTTCACAAGATCCATTCTGAATCGGACAGTCCATCGGAGGGTCTTAGATCGTACTTAACAGTTAACATCCTACACAATTAGGACCAGGGTTGTCATCGGATCCGCTTGGGATCACATTCTCCTATGGCTATCTCATGATCACAGGACCCATTCCTTGTTATGAGTGGGTCCCTTCCTAGGTCT
Source organism: Tasmannia lanceolata (assembly GCF_043159265.1). Taxonomy (NCBI): domain Eukaryota; kingdom Viridiplantae; phylum Streptophyta; class Magnoliopsida; order Canellales; family Winteraceae; genus Tasmannia; species Tasmannia lanceolata. Next base: position 49,076,165 of record NW_027518692.1, read on the forward strand.
GGGACTGGGTGGGGACCAAGTTGACAATCCATTCTGAATCGGGCTGTTTAGAGTGTTCCAGATTGTATTTTCATTGTTCACAGTTAGGGCTTAGGGTTAGGGGAATGAAGGAAATACTCATCAAGAATAGACATAAATAAGGGAAGATATGAAGGGATTTTTCATACGTTGCATGCTTTATTGGATCTAGGACGATCCATCGGATTTTGTGGCTACACCATGGTCACGATCCGTGATAATTTTAGGCCTTAGGAAATGAATCCAATGGACACCGTTCGAATCTCACTAGTGTGTTCAAATAATGTCCTTAACATTTCGGATCGTTTGGGTCCATTGACACCCATACTTATTTTGGTAGGAACATTAGATGGCTAGTAGTAGTGGGGCCGCACCAATCGATACTGGTGTAACGACAATGGTGCAGTAGTCATTCGGAGAGCAGAGAGAGAAGAGAGAAAGACTAAGGGCCCGTTTGGATATCAATATTTTAATATCTTGGATTTCCTCAAAATCTTGATCCTAGATGGGAGACGAGAAAAGAAGGAGATTGTCCGATGTTTTCTGATTTCTCAACCCTTTCTTTATCGAGCGAGAGAGTAGGAGATCGTCCTGTGTTTCCAGTTTTAGAAATCCCAGGATGGGGGAGAGATTTCTAAAACTTGGATTTCTTGACATCCAGGATAATGGATTGTAAAATCCATAATTTTACACTGCTTTCAAACTAAAACCTGGATTTTAAAATCTACATATCCAAACAGCCCCTAAAGATAAAGCAGATGGCCTAGAAAAAATGAAGTATATTAGGGGGCCACATGTAGACTCCACTCGGACTGCCATGCAACTTCCATATGTAAGCTATATTGATACTCTTATACGACCCTTGTAAATGGGTCATACTTTTACTCTTATGTGGGCTCATAAGTAGGCCCTACTTACTCTTATATAAGCTCAAAAGTAAGATCCACTCCCCAAAAGATAAGTTTCTTTTTCCCAAATGGATAATTCACTTTACACCTCATAGAAGATTAGCAACTCTTTTTACTTTACACTTTGCAACTCTCTACAAACGGCGTAAATTACTCACATCCTCATCATGTTGTGGCTACTATAAAAAAGAGACCTATTCTCTTGTTGTTTCAGATGGCTCCATTGCCTCCTTTGTCTTGCTCAATCCTTGCTTGAAGTCATGGGAGTTTCTTCTCAGTTGATTATTCCTATTTCTTCTAGCTTTCTTTTACTTCTTTTTGATATATCTTTTCTAGCTTGGCGCCGATTCAGGCCCCCGTGTATCTCTGTTTTATATTTATTTTAATGAATCTCTGGTCGGGGTCCGCCTAACCCCAGCTTACCGATCAAAAAAAATAAAAAATACATTGCCTTGAAATGATATTACTCCGATGCGATATTCACCTCTTATATTGTCATCTCGATAGTTAATAGCTTTTCCCCCATAGGATATTACACTGATAATTAAATCTTTTTATCCTACTCTTTACTCTAACAGGACATTAACCTGATAGGTAACTCATTTTGCCTTGATACATGACTCTCTTTACCCATGGTAGAATAATACCTCGGTAAGTAACTATTTTTACCCCAGTCTTTACACTAATAACATATTGAACAGATGTTATCATGTAAACACCTCATTTTGTCTCGCCTTAGCTGACACTAGCCTACTTGCACCGATGCTCCAATGATGAAGAATTTTGTAACCTTAGCATTGATGTGTCTACCTTAGTAAAACTAAAATTCGGATTATCAATAATAAATTTTATAAGGGAAATGTTATCAGCACTAGTGTATTTTGATGAGGGCACTCCTCACTTTATTAAAAGTACGGTATGGCCCGCACCATAGGATGATCCAAATCATCCATTAGATGGGCAACAGCCTAAAGAGGTTGTGCCCCAAAAATTATTTTCATAGATTGATCCTAACCCTCCGATGTATAGAGGGTTAGGAGCAACTCTCTATTATTCAGATCGGTAAGCTGGGGTTAGGCGATACTGCACTTATGTATAGTATTTTCCCCGATAATTTTTTGCAAGTTTAAACTATCATAATTATTAAAATTGTTAGCATCACTCATCTAGAAATTGGATTGGACGGGATAGTTGTATATGAATCAAAAGCATCTTCTAATTCTAAATTTAACATAAAACCTTGCAAACTAAAGTGGAAACTGATACTTTGGATTGGAAGGGACTAGTGCCTAAAACCTTCTCATCCTCAGATTTCTAAAACCTGGAAATATGGGAGGATCTGCTACTCTCTTGCTGGCGGAAAGAAGGGTGAGAAGTAAAAAACGACTGCTAGTCCGCTTCTTCTCTCGTCGCTTAGCTACAATTTTGAAGAAATCCCGGATTCTAAAATCCGCGTGTACACATGGAACCTAATGCTGTATGAGAACCGAAATTTAAATACCACAAGATCAAAAAAGATAAATTACTGGAAAAGCATAAACACAAAACCAAAATTTCTCTTGGAAAGGGTTGTTAAAACTCCAAACATGCGCACAGAAGTCCGTTCAGACTAGAAAGAAATGATAGAAAAGCTCTGTTTTCTATACTGATTATGGCAACCCACCATCCATATCTTTATTTTTTTATAGCTAACCTAGACATGGATGGGGGACCCACTCCAAAAGCCTAATAAAAAGACCAATGTTGAAAGAACAGACACCTAAAGTGTAAGACCTCTCCCTCCTGTGGAAGGGTACTCTTAATAGATCAAAAGATATTGGGCAATTGACAAACCCTTTTGATTATTACAGAATAAAGGTGTTCACATGGTATCATCAGGGCATCCATACCTGCTAGAATCGGAATATCGGGTCAAGTAGCCTTCTGGGAACAACTGAAGCCCCCACACGCGAGAAAAATAGATGTCATACTAGAATTCAGTACCAGTTACTTTTTCGCTGATTGTAGAACCAAATGAAGGCCCGCCCTTTCGATACGATATCAGAAACTCAATGGGATAACCCTTTAATTTATGAGGCACTATCCCAAGATCATCAAATGTTAGAGCTGCCATCACAGGAAAACAAGGATATATGTAAGATAACTGTAAGAGGTAACACTAGTGATAAAAGTAAATTAAGATAAAGGCTGAATTTAATGCAAGACATGCCAGAAACAAACCATTATCTGACATTAATGTGTCTACAGTGAGAGCGTTGATCTGATCCAAATTGAATAAATCAGGTGTGGGTAAGGGAAAGGGAACTTTTCTTAGGAAGAATTCTCGAGGTGATGCAATAGCCTGCAGAATCAACCACACATTGTTGGTAGAGATATGGGACCTAAAGATCAGAGTAGAAAGGGTAGACATTTAAAATAAAAATCTGAACAAAACTTTATTAGTTCGAAATTCAAATATCCACAACTGATAATATATAAAGCATGGTTTCATTAATGTTTTAAGGCAAGCTATAGCAATAATATAAAATTCATGAAAATATGCTCACAATAATGTGTCCATATTTGCAGAACTTTCTAAACACCAAGTATACACTTCAGAATTGAATAAAGAATAATGGGCATATACTTACCTTCGCAATGGGGAAAGGAACCTTCACATATCGGGGCCATTCACGGATTGTGTCATACATCAGCTCTGCCTGCAGAACGCTTGTGATAAGTAAGAATGAGCTCTCAAATGACTGCAAAGAATAAAGCGTAACTGAGCGAAAATTACCAGTTGATGGACAGTAAAAATCTCGGGCCCACCGAGTTCGTAGACCTTCCCCATGCTGGTGCCATCATCCTTCAAAGCCGCAATAATTGCGGCGGCAACATCAACAACATATACTGGTTGGATTCTACAAGTGGATGTTAGTTAAAAACTTAAAATATCCTCCCATTACTGAAGCTATGAATCAATATACCCACTAATTAGTTACAATCATTTTTCATAATAAATTTCATTTCAACAAACCCTCTGGAAAAAAGAAAGATTCGAGACATACTTTGTTGATCCATCCCCAATAAGTGGAAGAAAGCTCCATTTTTTTGCAATATGCGCCCATGTGTTTAAGATACGATCTTCTGTGCCAATCATAACCGCAGGCTTCATAATTGTTGCCTGTGAATGGAAATCAATATCATATGAGCATTATAGGGGCTTGGAAAAATGACCTGTGAAATTAGGAGAGCAATATGAGAAATATAGTGTGTCCTCATTTGATGAATCTTTTGATTCAAGGAAAGGTGAATGTCCATGAGTTCCACAGCAATTCATAAAGTTCTATTGCCAATTTGACACAATTATATTATTGACCCAAAACTTCAATTTTTTTTGCTGCAAAATGTAATAGTTAAAAAGTGAACTGCTGAAAGATCCTTGCTAGTGCTAGCCTGTCAAAATCAAAATATCAAATTAAAAAAAAAAGAAAAAAAAAAGGGTCAAAGGATTTTTATGGTGAATTTTGCATCCTTACTGTAACTTTCAGTTGAAGAACAAAATAGAGCACCATGGTTTCGAGTACCGTGAAGTTGACATGATTTTTTTTATATTTGAACATTGAAGTTGACATGAAAATTCATCAGATCATAGAGTGCTGGTTTACTAAATCATACCACGTGTTAAGGCAACAGAGATGAAGAAAGTAGTGCACTTGTCAATTGTTGATTATCGCAGATAAATAAGGCATTTAGTGCTTAATCAGCCCGTGGAATGAAAAGTTTAACATTTTGGTATATTATTAACCCAGCAACTGTCCATCTGCAGATATTTTGCAGAGAAATATGGAGTAAACTTTATCACAGCAAGCTTTCATACAAAACATTGGATCAGAGTGAATTTTTGTGAAAACCTGAAGCAAGATCATGATTCTAATACTGGAATCTTCCATAGTTGAGTACTATGTGGATTTTAAACTTCAACAATAATATTAATATATGGTTAGCCATGGTTTTAAATTTCGGCCAAAACCGAAATATTTCGGCCGAAATTTCGGATTTCGACTAAGACCGAAGCGAAATTCACAGTTAATCGTTTTTTTACAAGATTTCGCCGAAATTTCATTTTCACACTTATTTACAAGATTTCCACCAAAATTTTAATGATGTCCGAAGAAATTTAAAGATTTCCACTGAAATTGCCGAAATTTTAGAAATACCGAAAATTTTAACCAGATTTTACATGATTTCAGCCAAAATCTATTTCCATTTCCAGTTGCCCGGTGACACAACTTTTCGAGACATTTCTTCTCAACAAGCCATTAACTTGGAAAGCCATACGATGGTTTGAATTTAGCTCATGTTTAAAGATTAACTAGGAGTTGAGTGGCAGTGGAAGCTAGTGTCATTGAGGAATTTGCTGGAATCCTCAGGGGTAAGATCTAATTTCATACTATGAATTTGGGTTTGCCTTTAGGCTTCGGTGGTCCTTCTGAAATTGTCTATGTGGAGAAGGAAATATCTCTCTTTGGTGGCATAGTCACTCTAATCAAGGCCACTGTATTAAAGCTCGTATCTACTACATAGCCTTCTTTAAGGTTCCAGCTCCGGTGGGAAAGATTGGAAAGGATTCAAAGGGTGGGTAGTGGAATTCATAATAAAATTCCAAGTAATGAATGGTTAGCGATATGCAAGCCATAAGGATGGTGGCTTGGGGATTATTGGGTGTGTAGTGTTGAGATTGAGGAGTGGAGGATTTGGTATTATTTCTTGAGGGTTTTTTGAGTTTATTGGGTGTGCAGTGTTAAGATTGAGGAGTTGTTGGTGGCCCTTCCAGAAACAAAGGTCACCTCACGGAGAATTATCCCTTTGACATTCCCATGGGAAGTCCGGAAGGAGCGAAATGATCAAATTTCAGAGATAGGGTAACATCAATGAGTTGCCTTGCTTGTAGAATAAAGAACATCGTTTCCAACAGGCCAATACTAGGAAAGAGTTTTGGAAAATTTTCTTCAAGATCTTCATTAAAGTTGGAAGGATGTGTTGGGATGAACGAAGGAAATGATTGTGTTTCGGTGGGAGATGATTCTAGGGGATTGATTAAGACTTTGAGGTAAACTCATTTGGAAGCCAAGGCCCAACTAGTTTAGGGGGTGTCCCTAGAGATCACAAATGGAAATGGTTCTCACTTGCTCGAATCTGTAGCATTTGTGAATTGTAATTCGAATGAAGCAGAAAGGCAGCTATTGGAAGGTCTTTAAATGTTCAAATATATCATACATGGGATTCTTGTTGTGGAAGAGGACTCTTTTAATGTCATTCAATGGCTTTAAATAATGATATTGGACCGTGTGGGCTGAAATTATGGAGTTCACTGACGACATTGCTGCTATGTTTCAGCACATGCGCCGTAAAGCAAATGATTTGCTAAAAATATTGCTAAAACACTAAGTTACCCAGATACATATATTATAAATCGTATTTCACTAATCTTAGATGATAGCAATTAACCTAGTAAGTATTTATACAAAACATTCAAAGGGATAAAGAGAGCAATGCCACTGATGTTTCGGATCTTGTTGGGCGCCAATATAGAAAGCAATGAATGAAAAAAAGAAGAGGTGACCACCCAACATTTGCCGTAGGAGACAAGCAAGCGTGCAGCGACAGTATAACGAAGGTAAGGCTCGGTGTTGGCCATGTGGTGAAGCAAGGTTGCAGGGGCAAATGTTGGGTGGAGCCAAATAGGTACTAGAAGAGTCCGCCGGCAGCGGTATCTAGAACGTTGGTGAACGAGTTGGAAGGCCAGATCGAGACAGCAGTGAACTGATCACAGTGGCAGTGGCACTGGTGTGGTTAGTTGTGGAGCTTAGGAAGAGGTCATGGCACAAAAGATTGGTTATGAAAATCAAAGTACGTTACATGGTTAAAAAAAAGATAAATAAGAGTTTTACTATGGCAGAGCAGATGGCTAGATCGGTCGTCCTCCGAAAAACAAAGTAGTTCAAGTTGTGATCAGGACTCGGTCCAATCGACCTGCTCTGGTACCACGTTATAAATTGTATTTCACTAATCTTAGATGATTGCAATTAATCCTAAAGAGTGTTTATATAGTACACTCAAAGGATTTTTTTATGAAAACTCTCAAAGGGTTACTCATAGAAGGAGATAAACATTGAATGAACCTAATCTAACATGATCCTAATCTAGCCTCGGCGCCTCATCTAACCTAGTTACCTGATATAGCACCCAAATAATCCAGTGGCGAGATCGGCGATCTCACACACTAACAATATACAAATACGGACGAGGATACAAACAGGAAAAATGGAGATACGACTTGGCATTTTCCAAACTATAGGACACGGACATGGATGGGTTCTACAATTAGACAAGACACAAGACATGTATAAATAAAACTTAATTGGATTTCCATTAGAAGAATGAATTAATAATAAATTTGAATATCTACTAGACTCAGCATACTTGAAATTATAGTCATAAACACACAACTTAGCAAGCAAAAAGCATGATAGTGAATTGGAAGACAAACTTACGTTTGGAATATGATACTTAGTTTGACCAATAGAAATATCCCTACTACCATTAAAAAAAATAGAAATATCCCTATTAATTGTACAAGTATCAATATCTTATCGTGTAAGACACAATTTTATTTTTTTTGAATAAGGTAGCCAAATTTCATTGAAAAACAAAGCGACCGAGATGGTCAATACATCAAGGAAAGAGGGAAGGAGAGAGAGAGAAAAGACAAAATAAAAGTACTAAAATACAACAAAGCGAAGCAATTAAGGAGGAAGCTCATCATAAAGCGCCAACACCTCTAGCGGAATACCCGCTCTAGCCAAGCCATCCGCAACCTCATTAGCCGAGCGGCGAATATGCTCAAATTCAAACCACTTGCACCTAGCTAAATCATCCATCTCATCAAATCTCCAAGGAGGTTTTTGAGGACCATTTAAGCAACGGATAACATTGGCCGAGTCTCCCTCCACAATAACCTTTTCCCAACCATCTCGAGCAACAAGTCTCATACCTTGATGAACAGCCCGCACTTCGGCTTCCGTGGCATCGGCTATGCCAAGGGGGCCCGCAAATGCCCACAAGGTGGACCCCTCAGCATCTCTAAGGACTCCCCCAATACCGGCAGGGCCCGGGCTCGCAAAACTTGATCCATCGAAGTTAAATTTAACAAAACCAGGAGGTGGTGGGGTCCAGGCTTGCAAGATTTTCTTCTTAGTTTCCTCACTATTACAAACCTCGCGCCATCTTTCCCACAGATCATAGGCAGAGTTTATAGCAAACGATGGGTGGCCTAAGAAATCACCAAAGCGATGACTTTTAATATAAAGAAATTGAGCATTTTTTGCTTTTCCTTTAAAAATTCTAGCATTTCTTTCCTTCCATATCACCAAAATAATAGCTAGGAAGCACATCTTCCAGAGGATCCTGCCCTTACTCTTCCACAGAACCTTACTCCACCCTAAGAACAAATTCAAAAACTTCTTTGGAAAAGCCCGACAAATGCCGAACCTTCGAATCACTTTGCACCATACCTCTCTCGCTACTTTGCAATGGATGAGGAGATGATCCACTGACTCCGCATCCTCCATACACATAACACAATGGTTAACAATCATGATTTTCCCGAAATCAACAGTTCCAACTCCAACATATGTAAGACACATATGTTGGAACTCTCATAAGTATCCAGGTATCATAGAGATGGAGTTTCTAGAGTGCTACCATTGGTCTAGTTTATTTTCTTTTGTTGTTCTTCAATTTATAATCCTTGTGGAGCTATCGTCTCACTTTTGTTTTTTATATTTCCTTCATCTTGAGAAAAGCATTATTTATCAAAAGAAAAGCAAATGGAATTCCTTTGATGAAGTAAAAGCATGCAGCATCTAAAAGGAGAAAAAGGTCTCACCAAATCTATTTCAAATTGCATTTCTTACCAGTCAATTTCAGATCGATTGAAGCAACTTATCCAATGCAATTCTAACAATGCTTTACACTTCAATCATTTTTTTCTAATGAGTAACAACTTTAGCCAAGGAAATGATTAAGGGAGCTAGCGGAAGCATATAGATTTTCCACTAAATATTCAAACCATATACACTTTTCCACGGCACAAACCCGTTAAACCAACTGCCTCTTGGAAAAAATGAACAAAGACACCTCTTCCTAAAAGAAAAATCCCACAGGTCCTCAAGAATGCCACACCTCCAAGGATCCATACACATATTAGAAGCCCAAGAGTTGATGGTACAAGAGTCCCCTTCCACCATTTAGATTTTTAAAGGAATGAGATAGACTGTCTAAGAGAGCTCCGGCCTCCACCTCATTTAAATCTCTAATGCCGAAAAGACCTAGGTAAACCCACTTTGCATCAACCACATGATGCCTAATCACTCCCCTAAGCCCACTAGGATGCATAAAAAATTTAACTTGAACCTTTGCAACAGAAGTTCTTTCAACCTACTTTTCTTTTAGAATGATAAATTCGTCCAACTTGGTTGGAACCCACTCTCCCTTCTTCTTCTACTATTATTATTATTATTTTGAATGGTCTCCCTTCTTCTATTATCTTCTATGACTTTCATTATTCAATAGAAATCTTTTTAAAACTTAAAATACTGTACACACGTCATTTGTCCTTCCTAACCTAAAAAAAGTTAGAGGTTGTGTGTGCCAAACTGCCAATAATGATCGCTTGAATTCTTTTAAATATGTCGAAGCACCCCTCAAATAGCATCAAAAGTCTGAAAGGATAATCGTTTCGAAAGTAACCCAAGATAATCTGAGCCTAAAGATGTTAGTTGACTAATGTTTGGAATATGAGTTGTAGAACATTCCACAATGTTCTTCAAACCCTTCAGAATAGTGCAAAAGACCCTTATAAATCAGTTCTAAAAAAAAAATCTCAAAAGCTTTGAAAGTACCCTAACTATTATGGTGAAAATTGTCGATCTGCATTCAAGTCCATCGGTCGATGCAATGGTTCATCAGTCGATGAGTTTGCCACTTGGTCGAGAATCTGGCCTCTCGATCCTAGATCTTGCCAGCTAGTTGCATAACTTTCAAATAAAAAAACCCACAAAACCTCCTCCAAAGCCATTATTTCCAATTGGGATTCTATCAAAACATCATTATTGCTCAAATAAACTTGTAGGAAAGTCTAAATTTGTGCAAAACATTATCACTGATCTCTAACCTTCAAGTCTAAGTTGTTTTAGCCTAAAATTCAATCCAACCCATTTGAACTCAACTCAATCTACTTCAAACTAGCCTATGCATAAAGTTTAGTCCCACATTGATTCTTCAACTCAAGTCCTCAAACCCTAGGCTCTATAAAAAGAGTGCTAGACCAATTAAAAAGACAGAACAAGAAATTCAAGAGATAATTGAATTTTCTCTCAATGCGAAGTACAAGAGCTTTGAAAGAGTTGCTCAAGTTCAAGTTCAAGTTCAAGTGCAAGAGCACCTCCAAACAGAAGACAAGGAAAGCACACCCTTTCTCTACTCGAGTTAATATTTTCAAGTTTTTTTGTTTCATAATCTTTCCTTTCGATACTTTCAGTTCCTGGGTTTCTTGCATGCTTAGGTTGCTGTTAGTTTTTTTGCAATAGTTTGATGTCCTTTCATGTTTTAAACCACTTCTCTTCAATTTGCATCATCTAATATAGCTTAGGCTAGCTTAGTTGGTAAAATGTTAGTTTGTTTGAAAAAGCATATTGTTTTGGAAAGTTCATTATGGATTAGATCATTCAAATCTCAGTTCCATTGTCATTCAATTTTTTGAGTCTTTGAAGTAGAGCAACCTCATTTGAATCCATTTATCTTGAGTCTGAAATTAAAACTTCTTTTTTCCAAAATTTGAACCCCATCTAGAGGGTTGATTGTGCTCAGGCGCAGATAGACTGGCCAACCTGTCAATCAACTCTGTAACCTGTGTAGTTCAGGGCAATGCTTCACTTTAGGCCTTGTTTTTTTACCTTTTTATTCATTTCTGCATTTACTTCATTTGCATATTTGAATACACGGTTACCATGCTATTAAGTGATGCAAACCCAAGGCTCCGATACCAAATTGATGTGAATTTAAGGTTCACAGGATGATTTATGGGAATTTGCACCATACATTCTCATAATAGAATAAACATCAAGTAGCATTCCAAAGAAATCAGATATGTAACCAAGATGAAATAATAATATACTAGTCTGTCCACAATGCGAAAAGGATATAAAATAAACCCCTAACTATGGCCCAATGAAATCTAGAAGGGGTAATGGAATATGGATAGGGATATGTGTAGAGTATAGTGCAGCCTCTAAATTAAGAAATAGATATGGATAGAGATATGAGAAGAAAGAGTTGATCTCAACGAGGATAAGGAGAGATGAAGGAAAGAAAGATCGAGATCAAGAAATGATCAAGATCTTGAAAAGGGTGATCAAGATCCAGAAAAGATCAAGATCAAGATATTATTCATTACCATTTAAAAATAAGACAAAGATCAAGATCAAGATCAAGAAAATGGAAATGAAGGACTGGTATAGGAGGAGTTTTAAGAGATGAGGAGGGATTGGTCAAGTGGGCTTATGCAGGACCTATTGGAGTGACAGATTAGAGTGAGGCGGAGGTACGTGCGGCTTATCAAGGCATCAAATTGTTGGTGCGGGATGACCTAGAAAGTGTGGTGGTAGAAGGGGATTCCCTCAATGTAATTCATTGGCTTAGTGGTGCTCATGTCCCCCCTTGAAGATTTGCCGAGCTTTTCGACGAGATAAATGATATCAAGGGGAGAACCAATATCTTCTTCCGTCATATTAGGAGATCGGCCAACGGGGTGGCAGATAAGTTGGCCAAGGATGGGGTGTTTTTGTCGTCTTTTCAACTTTTTGATTTCTTTCCCCCGCTTCTTCATATATGCGATTGAAAAACTTTTCAAAAAAAAAATTTGTATTTCTCTTTCCTTTTTACTTTTCACGCTCATGTATTTGACCATCTCGGTCTTTCTTTTGAATGAAATCTTTACCATTAAAAAAAAAAGGAAAAGAACATCGAGGAGAAAAGGTAATGGGAAAATATAGAATGGTTTATAAACTCAACAGGGAAGTGTGAAACGGGGGAAAGAGGAAGCGATTTATAAGCCCAAACGAGAAGGATGAAGGGGGGTAGGAAACGGTTTACAAAACCCAACCAGGATGGGTGAAAATGGAGAAAGAGAGAAACAACTTATAGACTCAACCGAAAAGGGTGAGTGAAAAGGGGAGATTATGAATAGAAGACGTAAGAAGGAAGAAAGAGAATTAATAGATGATGTAAGAAGCGAGAAGAGAGAGATGTAAAAGTAGAAGACATGAGAGAAGGAAAAAGAAGGGAAGAAAAAGAGGGGAAGGAGTACGCTGAATGTAGGAAGATTTCTTTTCACATTTTTATCCAAGATTTATAAGGAGGGTTGAAGGGTCTTTTGCGGATTTACTAAAAAAACGTAAGTTTGCACCTACTGAAAATGGCAAGTATGTGCTTCCTAAAAATAGTTCGTACATACTAAAAATAGTAAGACCGGATTCTTTAATGGCCGATGTGTGGGTTAAGGCTTATGTGATGGTGGACCTTGGGAAAAGGTGAGAATGGTGGGCCATGGAGAGAAAAGGGTATGGTGGGCCATGGGTGATGTAGACATCCCCCACATCTAGGCTAAAAAAGGCTAATAATTCAAATAAAATATTAATAAAAGAAAATAACATGTGTCTAATAGTCCAATAAAAAAATAAATCTAATGGATGCTAAGATGACCGAATCACATCATTAAGTTATAGTTTCATGTTAAGTTAGTACATCGTGCATCCATACAATCAGCTTCAAGTCACATCTTTCAATAGTTTCCTATCCATGGATGGTGCATGCATATGGCATGATTCTTCCCTAGCATCAATGCATGATTTAGATTTCATTCACATGTTACGTAATGTGGTCACTCAATGAATCAAACATATTAAGATCACATTAAGAGGCTTATGAATATTGGTATTCAAAGGGCATGGTTGGTGTCTAACACCTTCCAACTCAACTCAACTCAACTAAGCTTTTGTCCCAAACTAGTTGGGGTCTAACACCTTCCAACACCATAACTTAATTTTAAACCCCCTCTAGTATCGAAGATTGATCCATTGAGATCAGCGTTAACTCTAGGCCCTAATCTAGGAAACGACTCTTCCAAGAGAGAGTAGGCTAATCCCAACTTTTGAACCCCCCTCATCGACTGCAAGCATCGTGTTGAAAACCGAGAGAACTATAATCTCCCTTTGTCCCAAACTAGTTGGGGCTAACACCTTCCAACACCGTAACTTAATTTTAAACCCCCTCTAGTATCGAAGATTGATCCATTGAGGTCAGCGTTAACTCTAGGCCCTAATCTAGGTAGCGACTCTTCAAAGAGAGAGTAGGTTAATCCCAACTTTTGAACCCCCTCTCCCCCCACATCGACTGCAAGCATCGTGTTGAAAACCGAGAGATCTATAATCTCCTCAAAAGCATATTCAAACTCGATGTGTAGCTAACTACACGTTAAGACGCAAGAAACATAAACACACAAAACAAGATACATATGGTTGAAAACTTTCTTTTCTACCTTTTACAAACTTTCTTTTATTTTTTGCTGAGAGTATACAAACTTTCTTTTATAATTCAAATAGGGAAAAGGAGGTGGAATTTTCTCATAAGGAGAAAGAAACCAAAGTAAAGTATGACCTCAGGTAATTCTCTCAAAACAGCCTTCTCTGCAGCTGCTTTAGCTCTTAGCATTATGGATGGAGACGTTGAAGATGCACCTAAGCAAGAAACTTGTATAAATCTCATGATGCCACCATGTTCTTTAGCGATCTGCATATGTAAGCAAGAAAGTCCAATTATATACTTAAAATTGGAAAAAAAAAAAAAAGACCAAACAGTAAATCGGATCCTGCCCATTATGGAAGAAGATAAATCGATATTCTATTTCACAATCAAAACAGTTAAACACATTGAACAAGATAACCTAAGTATAAAGCCACAAGGGAATAAAAGAAAGCTAGAACAAAAAATTAGCCTTAAAGGTCAATCATCTGGAAAGTAAAACACTAATAACTAAAAGAATTACCTATGATATGTATCCCATATTGATAGTAATAAAGAGGAAAATAAAAAATAAAAGCATACACCATAGGAAAAAAATGTTGTGGTGTCAATATGAGGTGGGTTAATGATTCTGAACTAAAACATTAGAGGACTAGGCTCCAAAAAAAACCTTCATGAGAAAGAGATCCTTAGGAAGAATAAACCTTCTATTTTCTCTCTTCAAGAGACAAAACTGGAAGGTATCTCTATTGCCAACCTTAGAGGCCTTAGGTGTTCCCCTAATCTTGGTTTTTGGCTCTTGATGCTTCCGAGACAGCTGGCAACATTCTTGTGGCATGGGATGGGGTAAAATTTGCCCTTAAAGGAGGTTAAACGGGTCTTTTCTGTTTCCATTAGACAAAGGGTGGAGGGCAATTCCCAGTTGGCTTTCTCAGATGTGTAAAATCCTACTTTGGGCCCCATTCGTGATTCCATGTGGTTTGGCTCTCCTTGATTAGTGTTGACTAGCAGATCCTCTATTGTATCCGGCGAGGGGGATTTTAATGTAACTTGTTTAGGGGAAAGGGCTGGGAGTTTCAGACTGAAGGTCGGCCCTTTCTAGGTCATAGAATATGTTGTTTGATCAATTAGATTCTAGGACTTGTGAGGCGCTGGAGGACCATTTTCCAAGGTTTGAGAGCGGACCAAAAGGGATATCATGAAATTGTTCTATGAATTTTTTGAAGGCATGAATATAAATAAAGGTATGGTCGTATGGGAGCTACTTTCATTATTTTAATTCCTAAAAGAGGATGGTGTGGAAAGACTTGCCGATTTTTAGTCCTGTTTATAAAGTTTTAGCTTAAGTGTTGGAGGATAGACTTGTGGAGCTTTAGGAGGTATCATCTAACACTCAAATTGTGTTTATAAACGGAAGAGAAATCCTCAGTGGGGCTATTCTTGCTAACGAATGCATCAAGCTTTATCACCTAACTAGGAAAAGGGGCATTCTGTGTAAAATTGATATGGAAAAAATGTATGACAGAGTTTAGTGGGATTGTTTGGATCATCTTATGGTTAGGATGGGATTCGACTCTAAATTGTGAGGTTGGATGAGTCTTGTGTTTTGTCAGTCAGGATTTCTATTATTGTCAATGAATTGCTTAAAGGCTTCTTTAAGACCTCTAGAGCTTTACACCAAAGTGACCCTCCCCTCCCCGTTTCTGTTCACCATCATGGAGGAAGCCTTCAACTGGATAATGTCTAAACCTAAATCGAGTTGTCTGATAGAAGGATCTTGCACGGGGAATGATATGGTCAATATCCCTTTAAACCTAAATCAAGTTGTCCAATTGAAGGATCTTGCACGGGGAATGATGTGGTCAATATCCCTCACCTTCAATATGACAAATGACAATACCTTATTCATTAGTTTTCGGCTTTCCTTAGGTAGGAAAGATTAAAAACCTCGAGGCTAGCCTTAGATGCTACGAAGTAGTTTTGGGGCAACGAATTAATAATTTTTTAAGTATGAGGTCATGGAACCTAATATTGATTAAATTGTGACGTCGTTGTGTTGTAGAACTAGGACCATTCCCAACTCTTACCTAAGTCTTCCTCTGTGCATTGGCAAACCTCCAAAGAGCCTATGGGATCCAATCATTGGGAGAGTGGGAAAAATTTTATCACATTAAAAGAAAAGTAATATGTAACTTGGGGGGAAGAATCTTTCTCATCAAGAATATGCCGCCGGACCTTCCTATCTATTACATGTCCCTTTTTCGTTGCCCTTCATAGGTGATTGAGAAAATTGAGCAACTTCAAAGAAATTTCCTCAGGAAAGATGACGGTAACAACAGAAAATATCATCTCGTCAAATGGGAGGAGATGTGCAAGCCAAAAAATGAGGCATTGGTATATGGTCATTGTTTCCAAGTATGGATCCATCTTTGACTGTTGGTCTTCATAGGATGTTTATAGATCTTAACGCTCCTTGGTCTAGCAATAAATTTGGAAGTGTGGAGCTAGATTCTTAGATGGTATCTGTTTCAGACTGAGAAATGGAGAGAAAGATTAAATTCTGGATGCAGAAGTGATGTGGAAGCCATCCCTTATTCACTGATTTTCAAGTTTTGTTCAACATGCCTTTGGTCAAAATATTAGCGTGGCTGCTCGGAGAGCTTAGAATTCCTAGGCCCCTCCTAGAATTAAGCTTTTTGTTGGACGGCTTGTCTCGACAAATCCTTACAATAGACCATCTCCAGCATAGACAAAAGAACCTAGTTAACCATGTACACAATGTCTTCAGGACGCTGAGACAATTGATTATTTACTAATTCATTGTAGGTTCACAAATACAATTTAGCCTTTTGTCTAGTTTATTCAGAGTAAGTTGGTTCATCCTGGCTGTGCTGCGGATCTTATTGAGGCTTGGGTGTTCACTCCTTAGCGTTCTAGGGGTAGAAATCTATGGAACCTCTTTTTTGCAAATATGTTGTAGTTAGTATAGAAAGAACAGAACAAAAGAGTTTTTAAAGAGACATCTAGGAGTGTTCAGAGTAGTCAAAATCAAATCTTCTCAGTGATGGTCTAGTGGACGGTTGATCTCCCAATATTTAGGGTTACATCAGTTACTTTTTTTTTACGCATAAGATACATCAGTTACTTCTTGATATGAATCCTAGGAAGTCATCCGGTTTCTGAAGCTGAACTTCGACGGGTCGAGCCTTGGCAATTTGGGCCATGCTAGTGTTGTGGGCCTTCTCAGGAGCTCTTCAAACGAGATTAGTTGGGCTTTCTCAGGTCCTATTAGTGAGACGGGTTATAATGAGGCTGAAGTGCAGGCTCATCTCTTTGGCATCAAATTGGTGGATCTGAATCTGCTTGATCATTGAGGCTGATTCCCTTAAGTGAGGGATGTCGAATGTTTCCCCTGAAGGCTTTGCTAATGCTACCAAAGAGATATTGGATATGATTGAGGATCGCAAGACATAATTCAAGCGCGTATGGTGGTCGCTAATTGTGAGGCGGATCGGCTCACGTGTTGTGGAATTGACCGAGTTTTTTTTTTTCTTGGGTTTTGGGTTTTTGGGATTGCGTTGGTTTGTTTAGTTGGCTTTCTATAGCCTGTTGTTCTCCTTTTCTAGACCTCCTCGATCTTATTGTTTCTTTCAAATTTTAATGATATTTGATTGTCATTCAAAAAAAATTGATGCAAAAGTAATGACGCTTAAGATGGTATTCTTCGTGTGGGTTGTGATCTTCTTGATTCAGTCCAATGGGTGTGAGAGTGGAAAGGTTTTCCAATGAGGTTCGTTGAAGCTTTAAAGGTGGTTTCTAGTCATGTCGAAGGAAAATATGTATCTTTTTACCATGTTTTTAGGACAGCAAATGAGGTTGCCAATTAGCTTGTTTGTAGTGGTGTGCATAGAGAGGCTCTAATAGTTTGTGATCATATTCAATTCGTTTGATCACTTTTTGCTCTTTTGTTGGTTTTGATTGTTGTCTTGATCATCTAGATCAAGGTACTTTTGTTTGTTTGTTTGTAGTTTTTGTTGGCCGGGGGGGGTGGGTAATATGGGCGTTTAGAGGTCCGATCAGGGTGGCAAATTCAAATGAGGCGGAAGTTTGTGCCAGTCACCAAGGAAGGAATCAGGTTGCTTCACAACGTGGACCTAAATAAAGTGGGGGTTGAAGGAGACTCCCTCAACGTAATCAGGTGGCTAAGAGGCTCTCATCCAATCCCATAGAGATTCACTGCTTTTTTTGATGAAATTCAAGACAGAATTGGGGCAGCATCAACGTCATTCAATCATATCAGGCGTTCAGCGAATAGTGACGCTGATAGTTTGGCTAAAGAGGGTGTTGCGAAGGAGTCTTTGTAACTCTTCGATTTCCTTCCCCCATAGCGATTATTGTACTCTTATGTTTTCTTTTCATTGAGCTTATTATGGTACTTGTACTGCTAGGGATCTCCTCAGTCTCTATTTGCTTTAATATAAACATGTTACTATTCAAAAATAAATAAAAAATTGTTGTCATTCAAACATAAATCCCAGGATGATGTTTGGACTATTAAAAGATTATAAATCTGATGTAATCTGCAATAAAGAATTTCATAGCATGGACAACAATTTTGAAACCACCTATGACATCGAGGGTAGAAATATAAGATTTAAGCATGAATAATTCCCGAAAAACTAAAATAACACCCAAACAATAGAGAGAAAAAGAGCAAAGTTCTCTTCAAAAAAGATAAAACCCAATATTGTAAAATTAGTGACTCCCACTTCCCCCTTTCATATCACTAAAAAAACTCACATAAGTTGATGAAATATGAAAAACTAAAATACCATTAAAGAATAACTGAAGCCTCTTTAAGTAACTCTAAAAATTAATCCCTAAAGTCTTAAGCTTGTAAAACTCAAATAAAGAAACCCCTCATTTCCCTTAGTCACATGGTCTCTTTCCTATGCATGCATCATGTGAAACAACCAATTACTCCAAAAGCTTAAGCGATTGGAGATGGCTTTACTTAATCTTTTACACTTCACTCCCCCTCACGTGTGGCCCCTCTTTTTGGGGTTGGCCTACACATGGCACTAGTGGAACCTCTGTTTTTTTTTGGTTGGCCATTGCATGTGGAATTTTAATATCAAGGAGTTTTGATCTTAAAAGAAAGGAGTTTTGAACCCAGGACACCTTTGCTCTGATGACATGTGAAACAACCAATTGCTCCAAAAGCTTAGGCTGTTGGAGATGGCGTCATTTAATCTTTTTATACTTTAACGCATCATAACCATAGAAAGCTCTTAAAACTTGTGACATAAGTCAGCCATGGTCGAGGTCTTTCTGTTGCCCTTTTCTTTCTTAATAATAAATCATCACCATTCAAAAGAATTATAGTTTTTCCACTAAATGGAAATGTTCCAGAAGAACATTCTTCCTCCACAAACACGAGTTTATAAAGCTACAAGACCATCCAGTTCAAAAAGAAATAAATCCACAAACAATATGAATTGCTTAAGAATGATTTTATAAACCTCTCTCCAATAAACAAGTTGGTACCAACCATTGCAAGCTGCTCTGCCATAGCATGGTTCACTTCCTCAAAACTATAGTTCCTAGTCTCATACTCCCTTCCTGCCAACACAAATTGTTTATCAGCATAATGTATCACACAGCCTCCCCAAAGGTCACAAAGACCAAATCCTATATATGAATACAAACCAATTAGATTAAGAACAACATTAGCCTTTGCCATCACCGCCTTAATTGAATTTTCATCTCTTGGGTTGTATTTCATTGGCACTATCTGAATGCATTAGATATTACAATATCAAAATGTAAACTGGAGATAAACGTACGAAAAATAAGTGCAACCAATGTATGAAGTACAATTCCAAGCTGAAAAGACTTCCCAAATGCAATATCAGAATTAATGTGAGAAATGTCTGTAATTTACCTGGCCCAAATCACCCATCAATTTGAGATGGCGAGGAGAATCCTCAGAACCTCGAAAAGGAACCAGCACTTGCGATCCTATTTTAGCTGGCATTTGTAAACGAATATAAGCACCTCAGAGCATTATGATGATTCTATGAAAATTCTTTTATGAGGTTGAGATTCATGGTATCACAATGTTTTCAAGAAATAGAAACATATGTAGTGATTGAACAAACAATTCCCACATACCTAACTCAAAAGATATTGAAATTTGCTAGAAAAAATATAAGGAACAGAAATCCAGACAAAGAGCACATCATATGAATTCAATATTAAAAAAGGGAGGGAAAGACAATAAACTTCAAATCGGCTTACCAAGCTGTTGCACAACATAACGGCCGAGAAACCCAGTAGCTCCAAACACAGTCGCAACAATTCCACTGCCGAAATGACACAAACTCCATGTTAGATAATAAAACGAGAGATGAGGAAAATATGATGCATCGTACATGAGCCTATAATCTCAAACTCAATTCATGTTATCTTTGTTTCCATGAATAAACTCTTTTATGAACCTTCAATTTCATCCCCATGCCATCTAAACAAAAGTTGCAATCCACACTACTTAATTTCAATATTATTTACAAACCAACTTTGCATGTTGCAGTATGAATGATTAAATAACAACAACTGTAACAGCTTAAGCTTTTGGAGTAATTGGTTGTTTCAAATGGTATCAGAGCTATTGCCTCATGTCAGGTCATGGGTTCAAAACCCAACAACTGCTTGATATTAAAAAAAACCATGTGTAAGGCCAACCCAAAAGAGAAGGGACGTGTGAGGGGGAGTGTTTAAGTATGAATGATCAAATAACACCAACTCTAACAGCTTAAAATTTTGGAGTAACTGGTTGTTTCACATCATCACAAGATTGCAGCTCTTTCCAATCAACTTAAAAGGAGAAAATGAAATGAAAATGCAGTTAACATTGTACCTAACGGATGATCTTCCACCTGTACCTTTGCGAACAAGATGTCCCACGCCCTTAGTGGTAAGTGTCGATCCATGGCGAGGATGATCAATTCCATAATCTGCAATAAAATCCGAATCACCAAATTTCAAATATAAATACAATGCGAGGGGCGGACGTACCCCCCCCCCCCCCCCCCCCCCCCCCACACACACACACAAAAGAGGGAAAGCCACATCACAATCTCATTTACCTACTAACAAGACACATCACAAATAACTAACACCACAACCCTAAACTACATACCCACAACTACATAACTACTACATTAAAACTACCCATAAACATAAGCGCATATCAACAACAAAAAAAAACTCAGTATTTGTTTTTTCTTTACACAATTTAGAGGGAAACAATATGATAATCGTTAATTTTAATGGATATCATCATAAATTGAAGGACCGTCTACATAAAAGTTTAATAGGTTTGGTTTGAGTTAACTTTGTTCAATTGTAAAAAAAAAAAAAAAAGGAGAGATTTTTACAAATATTTTACCTTCACAAACTTTTCCTAAAAGTTCCTGCAATCCAAACAGGGCGTAATGGAAAAGGGGAAAAAATGCGTTGAAATAAAGGAAAAAGAAACCAAGGAGATCAGAGAATCACATGATTGAAGAGGAATAAGAAGAGAAAATGAGAGAATTTCCAAAACCCTAGAAAGAGGATTATGAAGTGGAATTACCGGAGAGAGAATAAATGGAATAGAGAGGAGATATAGATGGGTAGGGATTTAAGGACTGGTGCCCTAAACATCTTCTGTATGCCTGCATCATTCTTCCTGCTCTTGGAAAAATAGAAAAAAATGTAGAGAGAGACGAGTTTCTAATTCGCGCGAGTGTTAATCCTACCAAACTTAACAAAAGGTTCTTAAAAAAATAGGGTCCCACCGCTATGAGGGGTGCAACTTAGGTCGGGCTCAACCCGAACCAGACGGGTTCATCCTCCACTCGGGTTTAGGGTTGAGGCCTTGGCGACCCGACCCGAACCTGACCTCCGTCATATAATTTTATCTTGATTTTCTTTGGGTTATATATATATATATTTTTTTTATTTATTTTTGTATTTTTGGGTTTGGCCCAAGGTGAACCCGAACCCAACCATACCCCATTTTGGGTTTGATTGGTTGGGTAAGGGTTGAGAGATTTAGAGGGGTTGGCTTAGGGTTGACCATTCTCAACCTGAGGCTCAGGTTGGGTCGGGTTAGTGTTGAGGGAATGCTATCTCGGGTTGGGCTAGATGAAGCTTCCGGATCCAATGAAGCAGCCCAGGGTTGGCCTCAACCCGATCCAAACCGACCCGAGTTGCACCCCTATTTGCTACTAGGGAAATGATATTCCTCACACCCATTTTCTTGTCATCTGACACCCCCCTTTTGTTTGTCTTTTAATGAGAAAAGAGGAATGATAGATACAAGGGATCCCTTGCATAAAGAGCCGCACAAGGGCTCATGATTGGATCCACGTCATCAAATGTAACTGATTTTTCCTTTTCAACCGATTTTAAAATGTAACTGGAAATGATGTGGACCCAATGAAGAGCCCTTTTGCCACTCTATATGCAAGGGCTCCCTTGTATCTATCATTGCTCGCATGGAAATTACTATTGTTAGGAAGCAAAAAGCATAAGTAAAAGGAAACTACATTTTCACTTACCTAAAGCTTTCCCGATTCAGTTTTCTGTTTTTTATTCTTTTTAATCTTCTCTTACTTAGGATTTATTTTACATGGTGTGTGCCTCGCATGGTATCGTCAGGTATTTTTCAAAACGTGTTCTAGAGCCCACTCCACAGGACGATCCAAACCGTCGGGCACATTGTTGGGCACAATGTAAATAGGTTGTGCCCCAAAAATCATTTCCATAGGATGATCCTAACCCTCCAAGCTATAGAGGAACAAAAACATTGTGGAAGCCTCTATGGATCAGAGGGTTAGGATCATCCTATGGAAGTGATTTTTGGCACCCAATATGGGGCCCAACAAACATATGGTTTGGATCATCCTATGGAGTGGAGCTTACAACACTTTTTAAAAGATACTGGACTATACGGTCACACAGCATATAACCCCTTTGAATTATAGTAGTTTGTTTCAATCCTAGAAATAACTAGAGACGAGGGTAATCTTTATAAAAAGGGCCTTTCTAAAGTAAAGGACCCGGTGTACAAATAAAGGATCAGTTTTGACTCATTATTTTTTAGTGGAGGTTTTGGTTTTGCTTAATTGACTACACTAGAAACCAAAGCTTCACTTGGCACTGAGTCATTTGAATTGCTTCTTTAGTCAGTCTCTGACATTTCAATTTGTTTTTCACTCTAAGAGGGAAACTGTAAGAACCGGTAAAATATATATATATATAAATATAAAAATGGCCTCATAGGTGGGTAATCATCGGCCATTACTCATTTTCCCCAAGTTAATCGGGCATGAGGACATCTGGCATAATGGGGCGTACACGATTCGAACCCAAGTCTAAGCTAAGATTGAACGGCTTCCTACCACTAAGCCACCGCCCCAGATGTCAACAAAAACGGAATAGATATATATATATGTTAAAAATTTCCAATAGTCACTATTCACAATTACTATTCACAATAGTCACTATGCGAGATTACTATGCAGAAATACTATGCAAGTTCACTATTGAGATACACTATTTAAAAGTATTATTCACAGTAGGACCCACCGAGTACTATTTACAAACGAGTCCCACCATCAGTAGGTCCCACATCAGCGGGCCCCACACCCGCAGGTCCCACATCAGCGGGCCCCACATCAGCGGGCCCCACACAAGTAGGTCTCACACAAGTAGGTCCCACACAAGCGGGCCCCACGACCAGCGGGTCCTACCACCAGCGGGACCCATCCCTAGTGGAAACGAAAATATCATCGCACCGACGAAAATAATAATAAAAAAATGCAAAAATACTATTGACCGACAAAATTAATAATAAAAAAATATTATTAACTATGCAAAATACTGTTAACCGACGAAAATAATAATTTAAAATAGTAAATAGTTTTTACTATGCAAAAGTACTATGCAAAAATACTATTGACCGACAGAAATAATAATTTAAAATAGTAAATAGTCTTTACTATGCAAAAAGTACTATGCAAAAAAATGTCTATAAATAGAGGAGGAGGAGGAGAAGAAAAGGAGAAGAGAAGAAAGAGAAAGAGGAAGAGAGAGAGAGAAGAAGGAAAAAGAAAATCCACTACCAAGTAAGTCTTTTATAATAGTCTCTCTTTCATGGTTGGTTCTACCACCTAAATTATTTAATGATCTCTTTCAATGGTTGGTTCTACCACCTAAAATTATTTGAAAGCAATGATCTCTTTCAATGGTTGGTTCTACCACCTAAATTATTTAATGATCTCTTTCATGGTTGGTTCTACCACCTACCTATATTTTATTTGAAGTAATGGTTGGTTTTACCACCTATATGGATAAAGTAATGGTTGGTTCTACCACCTATATACTTAACGGTGAAATACTAGCATAGTAACCGTAAAGTAAACTTTATCAACTTATGGTGAAATGAATAGTGACATGATGGGGCCCACATAAATAGTGACATGATGGGGCCCACATAAATAGTGACATGCGGGGCCCACATAAATAGTGACATGATGGGGCCCACATGAATAGTAGCATGTGGGGCCCACATGAATAGTGAACACAGGGAACCTTATTTTAGGACATAAATGGACACAGAAAGGACTAGTGTTGACCTATTTCACTTATTTGCCTACAGGAGCCATCTCGTCCTACTGCGACTATAAGAAAAGGCAGGTGACAGCTAGACCTTGTCTTGTAATGGTGTTCAATATAATTGTCTATGCAATGTAGCTCTGCTTATAAATTGCCTGATAAATACCTGCTTAGTGAATTTATACTCGCTTGCCTGGAATCAAATGAATTGAAATGAATGCTGGAATCAAATGAATTGAAATGAATGCAGGAAGAAAGGCAAAAGGTAAGTAATTGCATACATGTTGCATACATGGGGGAAAGTGAAGGGGAACTTAAGGGTGTGGTGGAATCATCCTGGGACCTAAGGTCCAAAGGCCAACGCGAGAAGCGTGTACTGCCTTTCGTTGGCAAACCAACCAAAAAGGGAAAGTATCCCCGAGGGATAGTATCCCCGGCTCGGCAAATGCGAGACCGTAATCCAAGTCCATAACGTCACTACCTTCAGACAGGGGTAGTGGTTAGCCGTGCGGCAAGGACACCGGCAGAAAAAAATAAAAGAAAATGAAAAAGTCAGAAAAGAACTGACAGAAAAATAAATGGGGGAAAAGCCGGATGTACTTGGGGAATGTGCTGTCTCATTTTATAAAATTGTTGCATACATGCATACATAGCATACATTGAAATTATTGTCACTCCTTTGATTTATATTGCCATGGGCATTGTAATCTTTATTCTAGACATTATTGAAATGTGGATTTTATTGTATGCACTGTTATTATTGTCTCTTTTACTTTGCTCGGTCTTTGGATGACCCTGCTTTGACGTTGATTCCTCCACCACAGGGGTTGAGGCATTAGATGGCGGAGCATTTGCAAATGAAGGAACCATGGGATAAGGGACTGTGTGATCAGAGAGTTCGTTCCTGGAGTCCTTGCATTTTGACGTCTTACGTCATGTATCATTTTTAAGTTGTAATAAGATTCTATCGGGATCGTCGTTGATGCTTGTATAAAAAAAAAAAATATTTCCATGATTTTTACTTTCTTTTGCTCGTAGCGACACGACGGAAATCGGGTCGTTACAGAAACCTTACACTCACTGTTTAGGCCTAATTTATCGTCTGAACATCCTTTACATCAGTCTTTTGGGTAGTTGCACTTAACCAATTGCCTTGAGCAAGTTATGGGTAACCATCTGTCTTGGGCAAGTTATGGGTCTGAAAAACAGAGTTAGCTCTTCAGAATTCAGAAACTCAAGTGAAAAAAGTCTATAATTTTACTCATCTTATTGATCTTAGTTTACATTTTTTATCTTCAGCTCTTACTGCTTTTAATAACAGGTTGAAATCAAGGTTTCCCGAAGGAGTTGAGGGCTTTTAGCTTGACTTGATTAATTTCATGTTAAACAGCAAGGCAATTCCAAATTGCGCTGGATGTATGTAATATAGAAAACAGATTCCCTTCTTCTTTTTTCTATTGATTTGAGAGGAAAGTCAAATGGCGAAGAAGGCTTGCATTTGGAAAATTCACCGCCGACCGGGACCTTTCATGTGAATAGTATATGGCAACCAAACAATGGTGGGAAAAGGAATACACGTGCTTTTACTTTGATTTTCTTAATTTTTGGTGCAACCAAACGGACCTAGGTTTTTGTTGGAGAAAGAAAGAAAGAAAAAATTCATCAGATAGTCTCTTTCGATCCAAAATGTGTTTTAGTCCCATTCAATACTGAAAATATGAGAACCGACATTACGATCTCCGACCCATGATTAACTGAATGTTTATAATATAAGTGATTTTCCATTATACAATGATTATCATATCCTTATGTTGCAATTGTATTATATTTTATGTACATATGAAATATTGATAATGGTATTAAAAATCAAGTCCTTGGAAAGCTCTTTACTGACTACTCTTTTGAAGGAAGACAATGTGTCTTGATTTCTTCAACTTCAACCTTTGTCTTATGAAGTGGACCAAGTGGTAGATGGCCTCAATGTGTTTTCACTGGAATAAGGAGGAGTGGTAGAAATCATCAATGCTCAGAAATTTGGCTGACGTTGTGTAAGTTAACTTGTCCTAGGAACATTAAAATTCGTGAGAACATGGTTAACCATGCGATTTGAATTGAAGCTTCTACTATATATAGGCTACTGATATTTGCACTACGTGGTTCAGTGGTTGCTTACGTCCACTGTAGAAGTAAGTTTAAGGGCGTTAAAACTCTATATTTTCTCTCTGTCAGAAAACATTAAAACTTTATATCCAATGTGTTTAACACACACATATACATATACACTCCTAGAGAAGCTATCCGAAAAATAAAATTTCCTTCTGAGACGTTGACTCAGACCTCAATAGGGCCATGCCGGGGCTGCCACCAGCATCTACGTCGGCACGTCGCACACATTAGTCTGTGTGGGTGATAAATCACGTGAAACTATATGGGTGCACATAAGGGCATGACAAAAATGTCCTGGTCCAACAACAGCATCTTAAAAAGTCATCCGTTGGATTAAATATCAGCGTGGTAACTTCATTACGACTAGACGTATCCCTTATAAAACTCGATAAATCATTGCCAAAATACAAGACATAAGCACAATACATGGTCTTTTGAATTAGAGATTGTGTTGGATAATGTAATTTGGTAATCCGGTAACAGCTAAAGTAGGCATCATTTGCTAAACATAGTCAATATTTTCATCAAAGATAGGAAATATTAAAAGAATTAAGACTACCAATGACTTTCTAAGTGATTGAATAGGAAAAATCAACACACCTACCTAGTACCAGGTGCAAAAAAATACTAGCTTAAGTGCTAGAAAGACTGAAGTAAAAGGGGTGATGAGATAGATTTATCATTGCATACAAGGCAGACAGGCAAAAAAGTGCCTCTTGAAAAGAACCATTTCAAGGTACCCAAATATCCAAGGAAACCGTTGCTTCGAAATTCAATTCAATCTTGCTTTTAGTTGGACAAAGCGTTGCATTCTAGGAATTAAGTTACATTGAAGATGTAGACTTTAATAAACCTTGTGATGAGTATATAAAACTGAATTGACAAGGGCAGCTTCCCTTCCCTCTCTAGCTCATGAAGAGATCACATGGGCTAACTAGGTCCTTCAAACATAGACCTCCCTGCAAACAACCTCCTTTAAAATTTGGGACCAGATCAATTGTAACAAGGACCCCAATTGGACCACTCCTCCCACTCTTCAAAGAAGTATGGTGCGCTCTGCTATATAAATACAACAAAGTTACTCTCTTTCCGACTTTAGTTTTCCTATTCAACGCGGATCCACGTGTTAGAATATATGAGATCAGATATCATTAGAATGGTAGATTAGACAACTCGGTAGTTGTTTTATGAAGAGAAACGGTTGATGTCTTGTGTGTGTTTGCATTCTATTTATAGAGGCTTTTACATGAAAAACATGAAAAACATGTACAACTGTGCAAGACCGCCTATGCAAAAGTACTAAAACTACCTATATTTGAAATTCAAAACATAATTAAGAATGAGTATAGAGTAACTATTGAGTTCCCTCACATACCACCATAATGATCCAACCATTAGATCTTTCTAGATATATTCTAACACCACCCACTTCCTTCTCTCCCCTCCAAGCTACCTCTGTGGAATCAATCCATAAAAAATGAATACCCATGCACCTCATCAACAAGAAAATTCCACCAGGCATACAGCAGAAATCGCTGATGGTTCTCTCCGATCAACCCAATTATTGGAAAGAAGCTTCATGCATGGTTAGAGAGTCTATGTCCTACAGACTAAAGATGATTAGTCCTCCTCAACAAATTCTCCATTGATTTGACTTAGAGTTAATAGGGAGGTCCCCTCCCATGTCAACCTCTAACCATTTAAACCTCCTTGTGCCATTGGTGTTGGGATCCAATAAAAAAACAAGCCTGCCACATGGGCCGGCTTACATCTGGCATCCGTGGGCCTCTTCGTCCCTCGGCCACCAAATGGCAGCATAGATGAACGAGCCTATCGCTCTCACTGTGATTGCAATCACAAATCCATTATAGCTTTGATTTCAATTATTCTACGGCTTGAGATGAGGTGGGCCCCCAAGGATATGTCCAACTGAGTCATTTTCACCCTGCTTGGAATATTATTACAT
Organism: Tasmannia lanceolata; assembly: GCF_043159265.1. Lineage (NCBI taxonomy): Eukaryota > Viridiplantae > Streptophyta > Magnoliopsida > Canellales > Winteraceae > Tasmannia > Tasmannia lanceolata. The sequence continues at coordinate 49,104,512 of NW_027518692.1, forward strand.
AATTATAGGTCATCCTCAGTTTAATGAGGAATGCTAAACTCAGGGGCCCTTGCAAAAGTGGGCTGAAAGGGCGCCTCACCATTGTGCATTTGTGATGGCTGCAAGTCAAAGAGCATTAAATGCACTTTGGTTACTTGTAGCCAATGGGGGGCGCCCTTGAGTTTAGCATACCTCTAGTTTAATACATTATTTAGTTACATATTCTCTACATTGGATTCTTGAATAAGATAGTGAGGAAGAACCTTAACCTCAGCTGGTTTTAGACTCTCACGTAGAATTTGCTTTCCTCCAGCCTTTTCCATATTTAAGCTAATTCCAACCTTTCATTTTATAATATGGATGAGGGAAATGATATTAATTTCCACCCCTTTCATTTGCATTTACATGAAAATGAATGCATTTACACTATCCATATTTGCAATTTTTTTTTTTTTGAAAAGTGGGTGAAAAATATTATTCCCATTGTGACCTGGTGGTCACGGGTTCGAGTCGCGGAAACAGCCTCTCTGTAAAGCAGGGGTAAGGGTGCGTACATCTAGTCACTCCTCCCAGACCCTGCAATGACGGTATTGAGCGCACTGGGTGAAAAATATTATTCCCCCATGGATGATGATAAGAAGAAAAATTATAAAATAGCCTATCGAAGCCTATTGACAATCAGATTAAGCTACGTATGTAGCTATTGGGTCGAGAACACATGTTGTCGCCTGCCCAAATTATAAAATAAAAAAATCGTTGAAATTTTGCTACTAATTTCCATTAAAAAAAATTGGATTTAATTTGATCGAGAAGTTCAGTCTGCATGGCGTGTTGGTGACTTGGTGACAGTGCTATAGATCTGCCGACATATGATTGGATGGATCAATATTTTTAGCTATAATTACAGAAATTTAAAAGACTAACAAGGTACAGGGATTTGCTAGCCAATTTTGCGGAAAAGCCATTTCACAGCTGCCTTTTGCATGTGACAATAGGGAGCCACATCCGATAAATTAAATGAATAAGACAAAATCTGCCAAAATGTCAACCTGTGTGGCTGTTCTCACATCCGTAAGCCAGCCGCGAAATGGCTTTCCACAAAATTGGCTTGCAAATCCCGTCTACCACTATTGATAATAATAATAATAATAATAATAATAATAATAATAATAATAATAATAATAAGGGCGATGATTTCTCCGCCCCCTTTGCTTAGGACGATGCGCCCCCCTTTCAACGTGATTTGAAGCAGACTTTAACGCTTTTTGATGTCAAGTCACGCTAAAAGAGGGCACATCATCCTACAGGGGCGAAAAAATCATCTCCCTAATAATAATAATAATAATAATAAGGGATTTGCTAGATGGTCTGACATGCACAGACCAGCCTCGAAATGCCTTTTGCTATGGACGCTAGCAATTCCTCAATAATAATAATAATAACCCAAAGATAAAGATGTAACTTGATGGTTTGAGTTGAGGCCTAGATCCAAATCCGATGTCCTTGAGCCAAATATTGCTCCAGGTACGACGAATCTATGGTGCAGATGGGTTTGCTGCCGAAGGCAGCCATGAATTCTTTTTTTCCATGGAATATTAGCTTGCCAGGTGTTGAGAAAGGGGTAATGGAGAGGGGGAGAATTTAGAGGGATGATGCAAAGTGGGGTGATAGTTATGGAAGGAGAAAGGTGGTGGCACCCTCCATGTGGGTTTTCTCTTGGTGGTGGGTATATATCAAAGAGTTTGGAAGGATCTTAGATCCAAAGAAAAAGCGAAGTTCATAGTTAAGGGGAAAGAACTGAAAGTACGGCTGTACTAATGTTCATAATCCTACACCTAAATTCTTTTGCAATAAATTTAGGGTTAGCAGTTACAAACTTTATCTCCACAATTGATGGCGACTAACTCACATTAAAGATTTAGGGGATCCTCTCCATGGCCCATTTTATATGAAAAATTAATTGCAGAATAGTTGAAGTATAAATGGTGTGGTATATTGGAATTTGGAACACACCCAATTTGTTTCTTTTTTCATACAGTTCTGTTAAAAAAATTTATGTTACTGGAGTTTGATTTAGATGGATGAAAAATTAATGATAAAATGAGGGTAGGGAATTAATCCTTTCGGAGTGCTCAAGTTGAAATTTTTTGGAACTTTGCTTATGTGATGGGTGATAGGATTGAATAATTGAGTTTCAGGAGTTCCCAACAGCTCTTGATTTCTTTGGAATTTAAGATTTAAGAAATATATGATTGATGGGTTATAAACCTCTTTTTTAGTATAAGTAATTTGCGAATCAAAACTCACAAATTGGCTTGTATTGCACCCCTGCAGTTATCCTCCCTATCTTGCCTACCATCCATGCATTTCTTGGGAACTCAGCAGGCGCAGCTACTACAATCAGAGCAGCATCAATAAGTAGTGCAATTTTAATAAGTTGAGAATCTAGAAGAAGATCCTCAAGATATGATACACCCATTTATAATTAGGAATAACGAGAACAGCAAGTCCCAGCAATATCATAAATATGAAATACCATTCACGTACGAGGGAAAGGCGTAAACGTGGCTCCAATTGATAACTTCCCAGAGCCATATCTTAATCCCAAAACACCATAATCTTCAGAATGTATCCTGCATGAGCAATCGAGTACGAAAACTACATAAGTAATACCTAACAAACAAAGATCGAGAAGGTTTAACTACAAACAAAGAGAAAACAAAAAAAAAAAAACAACAGAAAAAAGAATAAAACAAAAGAATCCCATACGAGGGAGATGATCAGCGATCAGTATCGCATCTCTAACAACACCCCAGACTGAGCAAGACAGTTGGCATCATTTCAAAGCAACAAGTAGAAAAAAAAAAAAAAGAGAGAGAAGAAAAGAAACATTTGAAATATCTCATCGAAATTGCTGTTAAAGTATAAAAGATTAAATAACGGCTTTTCCAACGGCTTAAGCTTTTGGAGTAATAGGTTGTTTCACCTGGGATCAAAGCAAAGGTCATGGGTTAAAACTCCTTGATATAAAAAAAATCCACATCTAATGGCAGACCCAAAAGAGGGACCACATGTGCCCCATATAGGCTTCTTGATATAAAAAGAAATCCACATCTGATGGGCAACCCAAAAGAGGAGCCACATGTGCCACGTGTAGGCCAACCCTAAACAAAGGGGCCACACGTGAGGGGGAGTGTTAAAGTACAAAAGATTAAATAACGCCTTGTCCAACAACTTAAGCTTTTGGAGTAATTGGTCATTTCAAAATTGCGGCAGGGTTCGTTCCCAGGTTCCTTCTCTGCAACATAACTTAAACAATAAAGGTCCTAACTTACTTTTTGTAGAAATAATTCATGCAAGCTGCAGTTGCTTTTCATGAAGTGCCACACAATTCTTTACCTGCAATTTTCAATGATGATTCATGGAAGCTGAAGTGGGCCTATCTACATGCAACATAGCTTTAACTTCTTTTGTAATGTAAATAAACTATGGAGAAATTATATAATGCCCGACCGTGAGATTATAAAGGGCAGGTAGAGACAAAACATGTTGCCTTGGTTTTTGAACCAAGGAAAAGTCAACAAAAGGGTTTTCTCTTGGATTAAAATCCAAGGGAGAGATGGTTCTCTCTCTGCCCTTTATAATCTCACGGTCAGCCACCATATATGTTTTCTAAACTATGAGTCCCTATCTTACCCTTAAGGGTGTCAATTTTGGCTCGGGCTCGGAAGCTCGACTCGGAAAAAGCTCGGCTCGAATCCTTAACGAGTCGAGCCGGCTGGCCAGGCTCGGCTCGGCTCGTTAAGAATTTAATATATTTAAATATATATATTATATATTAATATATACACTAAAAGGGTTGTCCATGGAGTGAAAGGGGGAGGCAAAATATGTCACTTCTTTTTTGGAACCCCATTTGTTACTTGGACCACCCCCTGTAATGTAAAAATGATTAGTCAAATTACACTAGATAGGGCTGTCAAGGGGAGATGAGGGGTGTGAACTTAATATAACCCGAGCTCGATAAGGCTCGCGAGCCTGGCCGAGCCTGGCCAGCTCGGCTCGGCTCGGCTCGTTTACACCCCTACTTACCCTCTTTTTAAATATATTGAATTGAAAGGAAATTTGCATTAAGTTCACAAGAGGAATAAAATGCCAGCTTTTCAGCCTATTTATAGAGAGAAGGTCAATTTGTTTAATAAATTGGACAGCCCAATAAGAAGGGAATGATATTCTTTCCTTTGATCCAATCATTGGGTCCTGTACAAACTACAAAATTTTTGCAAAAGTAAGTCTCCTTTATACACAAATTTCCATTCCTGGCACTCAGTCAAATCCCACTCACTATTATGTTGGCCATTAAAGAAGGAAAGACAATCAAGTTGGAATGTCTACATCAAAACCATAGTTTCAAAACTCCCCTACCTAATCGTGGACTTCCCCTCAGTCGACTCCCTTTTACCTTCACGACGTTCCTGTCCAAGTCCGGTAGTTCCCGCCAAAGTCAGTCGACTCCTTTTTACCTTCACGACGTTCCTGTCCAAGTCCGGTAGTTCCTGCCAAAGTCAACCAAAACTCCTTGGAATCTGTCGAGTTATGAACGCATCAACCGAGTTCTGAGCTGCGTCAACCGAATACTCGACCACGTCGTGCCGAGCCGACTAGAAATTACTTTGGCCATGTCTTGACCTGCATCCGTGTTTTGAAACACTGATTAAAACTGTGAAATGCGCCTCATGTGGCAGGCAATGAAGGCTTTGTGTGCTTGGTTTCCTCTTTCCAAAGTCTTCCAATATCTTCTGCTATTCTTGTGGCATCTAATGATGCACCAGACAACCCTCTCCTTGAAAACCCAACTGCATAAAGTCCTTTCTTCCCTTTCCAATTATTTGGGAATGGATGCTTTGGGAATCCATTTCTTGAGAAGAAATCACTCTCCTGCAAAATAAAGTCCAGCAATATTTAGCAAAACATTTTACTGTTACCTTTAAAAGAATATATTTAGACAAGCATTTTTACTGTTACCTTTAAAAAAATATATTTAGCCAAACATTTTCTATTTCTGTACTGGCAGTTGAAGAATGGAAAGGGGACTCAAAGGCCATAAGCTAAAGTCCAAACTTCTCATTAAAAAAAGTTTTTTTTTTTCTCTAATTGGTTACCCCATTTCATCAAGGCAAATAAAAAAACAAGACTAAGACACCACCAAATAAAACCCAGTCAGCTAGCTTTGGGTTCCAGATATTTTAAAACCCTCTTTAGGAAAGATGTGACAGTCCTCATAATAAAACATGAACCAACTTTCAGTCATATCTATCTTCTCAAGGAAAAGAAAACTGACCTACCAAAAAAAAGAGGAAAAGAAAACTTGAGACCTCAAAAACATCCTCACCACTGAAATTTCAGTCAAATCCAGTTTTTAAGAAAGCTCCTTTTCATTTCTACCCTTTTTCTAATGTATCAAACCAACATAAACTAAGTGAAAAGAAACTAGTATAGAAAAGTTAAAAAAACCCAAAATTTCACAACCCAAAATCAAGTTATCAAGCAAAATCTGAAAACAAGTGAAAAAAAAAAGGGAAAGTTCTACATCATTCTAACTGTAAAAAAAATGTAAAAAAGTGAAAAAGAGAAACTAAGCTCACCTGTAACCATGAAGGAACATTGCTGTGATATCCAGTAGCCAAAATGACCGAATCAACCTCTAGATTATCACCATCAACAAGCTCAACTATCCCAGGTAAAAACCTCTTGATTCCTCGAACTACCTTTATTTCACCCGCTCTAATCTTCTCCAATGCACCAGTGTCCAAAACAGGGGTCTTTCCGTGGTTGTTCTTGAGCTCCAAAGGCCCAATTGGAGGGCGTTTTAGGCCATAATTCTTTGTATTTCCAAGCACCCACCATGAAAAAACCAATAGCAGCTTATCCACCAGCCAAAGAGGCAGCCATTTCATAAGAAAAGCAGCAGTCTCAAAGGTCGATTTCCCAAATATTTCCCTTGGCAGCACATGAATCTGTCCATTGAAGCAACCCATAAATAAACATTAGAAGCAACAAAACGCATGGCCTCGAAGCAAAAAAGAAGGTTGAAAATAACAAATTTTCATTCTAGGTTTGTTCTTCCCCGCTTTTATTTTTTTTTCAAATTTTCAAAATTGAACCCAAATCATTAAATAAGACTAGTGTTGAAGTATAAATGATTACTCTAGCAGCTTAAGCTTTTGGAGTGACTGGTGGTCTCATATGGTATAAGAGATATGCCTCGGCAGGTCCTGGGTTCAAAACCCAATAACTGCTCGATGTGAAAATTCCACGTGTACAGCCAACCCAAAAGAGAGGTCACACGTAGGGGGGGGGGTGGTCGTGGGTGGGTGTTGAAGTATAAATGATTAAATAACACCAACTATAACAGTTTAGCTTCTCGAGTAATTGGTTGTTCCACGTGTATGGCCAACCCAAAAGAGGGGCAACACGTGAGTGAGGTTGATGGGTCCCACTCACCGAGCTTCGGACCACCATTGATGGAATCGCGTGGTGGTTACAGAGGTCCAGACAAACTTCCATCCCGGAATTCCCACATCCAACCACCAGAACCTTCTTTCCCCTATAATCCTCCCCCGACTTATAATCACAGACATGAATAACTTGCCCCCCGAATTCCCCAATCCCTTCTATCTCCGGCACTACAGACTCCGCGTTCTCTCCTGTGGCCACCACCAGCCACCGGCAAATGTACTCCACCTCGCCACCACCACTCCTTTCACTCTTCACCCTCCATAGCCCACAAATCTCATCATACTTAGCCCACTGAACCCACTCATTGAATCTTGGGCTGATCTCGAAGTGCTTCCCATACAATTCTAAGTACTCTATGAACTGATTCTTGCTTGGGTATTTAGGAAATTTTTCAGGGAATGGGAGTTTTGGGAGTTCGCAGAATTTCTTTGGAAGGTGAAGTTTTAATCTATTATAGGTTCGGTTTTGCCATAAAGAAGCAATGCAGTTGGCTTTCTCTAAGACTATAAAAGGCACTCCATGGTCTTTCAAGCATGCTGCCACGGCGAGCCCCGATGGACCCGCGCCGACAATAATCGGACCGTTAACCCAAACGCATCGGCAGTTCGTGAAACTTTCCTGATCAGATGCACAAAACATGGTTGAAATGAGTTGGGTTTTTTGAATTTTTAAAAAGAGAAGAGGAGAGAGAGAGAGAGAGAGAGAGAGAGAGAGAGAGAGAGAGAGAGAGAGAGTGGTGTTTGTATGTGAAGTGAGACTGAGAAGGATGGCGGGGATTTAAATAGAGGTGTTGGAGGGAGAGCTACATGCCATTAGAGTGGAAATTGGTGCTTTCAAATGATAATCATGGCCGCCTCCTTATATTATAATGTGACATTTTTCATTGATTTTTTTTCTTTACTAGAGAATTTTCCTTTTACTATATTTTATTTGGAAACTCAATCATTACAAGATTTGTGGGCCTCTGCAAAATTCATTAGAATTATTGTTAGTATTATCATTATCAATTCTACCAACACAAGATTTGTGGGCCTCTACAAAATTCACTGGAATTATTTAGTATTATTATTATAATTATTAGATTTTATAAATGTAAAAAAAAATATCTGTATCTTCATGCCCCCTATATTCCTAGTACAAGTATAAAAGAACCTCTCAAACCATAGACAATGCAATGCTGTTTACTAATTTATTTTTGTTCAAGATTTCCCATTTGGTGGATCTAGATCCACTTCATAGATACTGTATTTTTAGAAGTGCTTCATTAGATCACTACATTTCAATATATTGTTCTTTCCCACTGATAGATTTGCATTTTTTTTATCTATTTTCGATTTTGAAAACATAATGCTATACTTTCAGTTTTCCACTACGAATTTTTCATTTTTCTTTTGTTGGTTTTTTCAGCAGTGTTTTTTCTAGAGTTACTTTATTTTATCGGGAAATGATAAATGCGCCCCTTTTCATCGCTTGGGACACCCGGCTGCATTGTATGTGGCAATCAGGTCACTTCATTCCTTAGGCTCTGTTCACTTGCGTTCTCGGGAAATCGAATTTCGGGAAAACACCTTTTTTTTTCCCGAGAAAGCTAAAATAGCGGTGTTGACTTGTTTTCCTGAGAAAGTAATAGTGCCTAGGTGGAAAAAGTAAAAAATGACATGGAAATTCAAAATATGACATGTAGGGAAACCTTTTCTCACAATAGTGGGAAACCAAATCCGATAAAATTGGTGCGATTCGTTTTCTCGAGAAAATTAAAATCGTTGGGTGAGGCAGTAAAGCCGTTTGGTGAGAGAAGTAAAAACACAAAACCCTCGTCTTCTTTCTACCAACCCAGACGCATAAACCCTATCGTCTTCGTTGTCGCTCCTTCCACGAAGCTCTCTCTCTCTCTCTCTCTCTCTCTCTCTCTCTCTCTCTCACAGTTTGGTGAGATCCTACACGTAGCTCGCATCAGGTAGGCCATCCTCTCCCTGCTTTATCTCTGTCCGTCGTCTTCTTCCTCTCCTTTTTTTTGGGGGGGTTTTGGTAGAGAAAGATGTATAGCCATATGGATTTTGTGGGTTTTAGCTATGGAATTTCTGGGTTTTAGCTACGGATTTTTTGTGGGTTTTAGATATGGATTTTTTGTGGGTGTTTTAGCTATGGATTTTTTGTGGGTTTTAGCTATGGATCGGGTGAACTAGGGTTTGCTAAGTTTGTTGGATATGCTCACTGCTTTGTGTATGCTCACTGCTTTGTATATGCTCACTGCTTTGTGTAAAATCTATGAATTTATACTGAAATTAAATGACATGGCTTTGTTATTGCTCACTGGTTTGTGTAAAACCATGAATTTATAAAGAAATTGCAACCATGATTCTATTATAAAATGAGAACCAACCATAGCTAATGGCTTGTATATGCTAGCTGTGGAATTGATTTAGGTCAGTTACTGCACCCTTATATTTTTTAGGTAGATCCATTTAGTATTTTAGATAGGATTTGAAGTTTTTACTAGTGAATGGAAGTCGCCTGCATGGTGTTTGTCTAAAGTCCTGTGAAAGGCTGTCTCATTCCTAGTTGTGGAACTGCTTTAACAGTAGTGATAGTGTAAATCAAATTGGAAGTGTTGTTTTCCTTTTAGTTATCACCAGTTTTCCTTTAACAATAGTCGCCTGTATGGTGATTATCACCAGTCATCTTGTTTTCCTTTTGGTTATGATGTTTGATAGTTTAAAATTATATATTGTTTGATAGCAATTTGTTTATTACTTTCATATGTGTTGTGTTGTTTCAAAAGTCCCTTCTCGTACATCTTTTTTTTTTTTTGGTAGACTCTTCTCTCCGGCACCGAACGACGTTTCTGTTCTCCCTCCCTCTTTCACTCCTACTACTACTGTTCGGATCTTGAGGTATATTTTCTCCTATAAGCCCCATTCCATGTAGTGTTTGGGGCTTCTTATTATCTATGCTTGGGATTGCTTTCTATGTGGTGCCTATGTTTGAATGGGTGGTTGTGGGTCTTTTGGTGGTTGGGAGCTTGGATGTTTTGTCTGAAAGGGGATTGTGGGTGTTGTAGGGCTACCATCATGCCGCGATAAGCAATAATAGGAGGATGATGATTGTTCGAGCAGCAGCGGTAGTTATGGATATGGTGTTTGCATTGTTATTTAGGATTAGACGAAACCTTCAGCGCAGGACAAGAGCCCCTTACGAATCAGGGTACGTAACCCACATGGAATATGTTACACGTATCACACATGCAGAGAATCACTGTGTCGTTGTGCTTCGTATGGATGTTCGCTGCTTCCGTACTTTTGTGGCCATCTTAAGAAACACGTCTCTACTCAAAGACACAATCCACTGTTGTGTCGAGGAACAAGTGGCCATTTTCTTACAAATACTTGGTCACAGCGACAGGAACCCCCGTGTTAGGGCAGTAATTAAACGGTCAGGGGCGACGGTTTCGAAGTATTTTAACAAGGTTTTGGATGCCGTGCTAAATATCCGGCACTTGTTCATCTTACCTCCTTCAACGGAGACACCACATCAAATCGCTGGAAATCAGAACTGGATGCCCTACTTTAAGGTAGCAAGCATTACCTCTGTATTTGTTAGTAACTGATTAGGGCCTTAGGTTCATATGCTGATGTATCCTGATGTTTAATGTGTACATTGTAGGATTGCATTGGTGCAATCGATGGGACTCACATACATGCAAGAGTAAGTGCAGAGTTGAATGACAGATTTTGGTGTCGTAAGGGATACCCATCTCAGAATGTGCTCGCTGCATGTGACTTCGATATGAAGTTCACTTACGTGTTAGCTGGGTGGGAGGGGTCGGCATCAGACTCACGGGTCTTGGCATCCGCTTTATCACTCGCGAAACCCATTCCGTGTCCACCCGGTACTTAAGACTTTATTTTTTACACCTTACCTTACCTTTAGTTTATGGTATGAGTTATGAAACTTAGACATAATCCTTCTTGTGAGTGCAGAAAAATACTACCTTGCCAATGCTGGGTACCCATGCCTGGCTCATTTTATAACTCCATTCTGCGGCCTTAGTTACCACCTGAACGAGATCAGGGGGCGCATGCCTTGATCTCCTGAGGAGTTATATAATCAGAGGCATTTAGGGGTTAGGAATGTAATCGAGCGAACTTTTGGGGTCCTGAAGAAGCGATTCACCACAATAAATTCACCACCCATGTATCCTTTAAAACGGCAGGTGGACATTGTGTTAGCCTGTTGCTGCGTCCACAACCACATCAGGAGGGATATGCCAAACGATGGGTACATTGAAGTGGTTGACCGTGAGTTGGCAGTAGCCCCTCCGGAGGAGATTCCGCCACCTGTTCCTTTGCCCCCTATTTCTAGGGCCGAGGATGTGAGAGCAGGAGGACTGATCCGTACAGGCATTATGGATCATTTGTGGCGTGATTTCCAGGCACACCATGGTCATACTTAGGATGATCTGTTGTTTAGTATTACATTTTATTATCTGTCTTTGGGTTGTATCTATGTTCACTCCCGAATACTTTGCTCTTATTACACTTTGCTTTTATTACTTTATCTTTGGGATGAATGCGTATTTGCTTTTAGTACTACTTTTGCGTCTTCTGTTTGATGGTATCATGTTTCCTGCATGAACAATGTCACATGTAAGATGGCGTCTACTTTAGGGGTGTCGAAAGGGAGGAAAAAAATAATCATTGGGGAGAGGATGAGGATAGACTACTTGTTACAAGCTTAGCTCATCAGGTTGCCGAGGGCAACAAGATTGCTAACGGGTTTAAAGAGCTTGCATTAAACGCGGTGGCACAGGATCTTACCATTAGAATTGGAAGGGATATCACGAAAGATCATGTGAGGAACAAAATGAAGACAATGAAAACCAATTACAGGATTGTTCACACTATCCTCAGTCGCAGTGGTTTTGGTTGGGATACAATACAATGCAAAATAAGTGTTGACGATGAAGTGAAGAATGATTACCTGCAGGTAATCTCCAATGCTTTTGTGGTTGATTTGTTTTTCTCTGTAATCACTTTCCACTCATTACTTACAATTACACCATTTTTTCCAGAGTACTCCCGGACACCTTTGATTCTTTAACACCCGTTACCCCCTTTATGAAGAATGGAAGTATGTGTTTGGGGAGGATCATGCTACAGGAGAGTTTCTTGACGACAGCCATGCCCCTTTCCAGGATGAGTTGGGTACTTTTCCTTCCAGCGACCCAGTGGGGCTCGACGATATGGCCGACAGATTCCCCCTGCAGCTACTCCTCCAGGTCCTCCACGATGTTCCAGATCACGTCATTCTTCTCCTATTAGAGACGCTAGCATGGGGTTCAGTGACTCATCCCCTGTGAAAGCGCCTACTCCGGGTAGCAGCGGAAAGAGGAGGCGGGGTGCTGATGCAAAGCTTGGACAAAATATGGATAGGTTGTCCAACAGTATCAGGATGACGGCTGATGCCATCACATCAACTGCCGAGGTGCACGACCTCAGTCATCTTAAAGACTCGATGATGAGCATGGAGAATTTCTCCTACAGGGAGCGGGTTAGAGCCTACATGTACTTCCATACCCATCATAAGGAAGCTGAGGTCTTCCTTTCCCTGGAGGACGAGGGACGTCACGAGGTAGTTATCGCTATTTTAGAGCAGTAGCTTCTCCCTATATCTGGTTTTGGTCGTTACAGTATTTCGCTCTTTTGATGGTGGGTTGAGTATTTCTTATTTTGAAGTTAGGTTTTTTAGATATTGTTATGGTGGGTTCTCAACCTTATGTTGGTGGTGGGAAACTCATGCTATTCTGTTTATGGTTGGTTATGTTGTGTTATTTGGATACGGTTGTGTTTGAAGCTTTTGGTTATGTTGGTGGGTATGTCCAGCAGGTTTGTGTTGCTTATGTAGGTGGTGAGAAATTGATGGTATGATGACAAACTATGGTTATGTTGTTTATGTTAGTGGTGGTTATTAGTACTTGTATGTTATTTTCATTATATTATTTTGAATTGCATTTATGCAGGCTAATGGGCAAAATAAAATTTTATGTGGTCTTCAAGGGAAGGCAGGTATGTGTATATGACAGTTGGTAAGACTGTCATGATCAAGTGAACAAGTTTAGTGGAGCCTGTTGCCGGTCCTACGGTACTAGGGATGAGGCAGAGGTTGCCCTTCGAGCATTTATACAAGCCAATAGTGGGCCCAGAGAAGATAGGAAAGCAGATACCAACCACCTTCATCTGGATTCCCAAGGCTCGACAAGTTCTGATGTGACGGGTTCATCGTGTAGTTAGTTTTCGTTGTGGGCTAATATGCTTCAGTGCTAACTCGTGTATGTAGGGAGTACACAAGTTTGTTTTTCTACGTCTATGTTTTGGAGGTTAGCTTATGTTGACAAATGTTGAGCATCAAATGTTTTGACCAGTGTTGCCGTTGTGACATATATGAATGAAATATTTAGTGGTGAATGAGATGGAAAGCAAGAAATGAAATGAGAGATGGTTTCATGAGAAACCACTTGCTTTTTATGGTTGTACCTGAACACCATTCAGTGTATAGAAATATTTCAGTGTATAGAAATATTACTTTTTTGCCTACCAAAAAAAAAAAAAAACTTTGTTGCCTTGAAATCTTAGCGCTGAAAGTTGTTCTTGCAGTAACCATTTTAAAGCATTTTATGTACTAAAATAATGGCATGCCCCCTTGGGTTTATGTTTATAGAAATGTCAATAATGATGGTTGATATGATTTCTTTACTTCTAGGTGCAAAGTGCTCCCCGGATTTATAAGAAGCCTCAAAGCAATACTTTGGGGCAAGTGTATGAAGATGCTAGTTTGAACCACGTTAAGGATTCCTCATATTCTTCAAAACATCTATGTGCAAGAAGTGTTAAAATGACACAAAACACCCCTTTGTAAACTCTGTTATGGAGACAAAAGATGGGATGAGTTAGAAAAACTGATTTTTTATATGTTGCGCCCAACCATCAAGTACCTTGAAAGGGTACCACCCATGATAGTTGTTCCAATAGCAGCACACTTTTTAAGAGGCCGCCGTTGGATCAAATATCAAGGGTGGTATTTGGTGGGAACCACCCTTTTTATCCTCAAACCGTAGAGTTAGAAATGTGACCATTTTTATCCCCAAAAATGTTTGGACAGGATGATCCTAGCCCTCTAATCTAGAACAGACCCACAACGTCCAGTCCCTCTATAGACCGGAGGGTTAGGATCATGCTATGGAGATGACTTTTGGGGAACCTCCTATTTATGTTGTAATCCAAATGGACGGTTTGGATCATCCATGGTGTAACGTAATTTTGAAAAATATTGGTTTATATGCATTAATTCTTCAACAATCTATGGAAAAGTAGGAAGGAAAATGAGAACATGTATCTTTCAAAAATGATTAAAATGTTTAAAATGATTTTTTATGTTTAGGTTTCCCACCAATGTTTAATTGGCAAGTGAACAGGCATGGGAAACCCTTTCCTGCACAATTTCCCGGGATTTCCTACACAAGTGAACAGGCGTGGGAAACCTTTTCCTGCACAGTTTCTCGGGATTTCTTTTCCTTTTGCCACGTCAGATTCTCGGGAAACCTTTTCTCTTCCTTTCCCGGAAAAACAAGTGAACAGACCCTAAATGTGAAGTTCATTGCAGTTATGGATACCTTGTAGCTGGGTGTCCCAAGTAATAAAGGGGTGCATTTATCATTTCCTTATTTTATCTCATTTTGTATTTATTTTTTTATAAGAAAAGGGATTAGCAAACATAATTTTTAGATTTTCTTATTAAACAATTAATATATCAGTACAAGTTTTTTGTTTTTGTCATGTTTGGCGACCATGAAATTTTTTTCGGGGACTCTTAGTTTGCCAAGTGGTGAGAGAGGGGTAGAAAGAGTAGGAGAGGGAGAGAATTTGAGAGGGCAAGATTGTGGAGATGTTGCCGAGTGGCTGAAAATAAGAAATATAAAACTTTATTTTGATTAGATCTAGTTTTTCTTTGCCGTGTTTCCCGCCCACTTCTCACCCTATCCTCACTCGTGCCCTCTCAATTCCCTCCCTCTACCACCACTGGATAAACTTATATTCCATGAAAAATAAAAATTCATGGATGCCAAGCGTGGCCTTAGATACAAATAAGCATAGTAAAATTTCACCAATATTTTCAACTAATCAATTGAATCGTATTTAAAAAATAAAAAATACTTTTCAAAATTCAGAATATGGGTCAGCTCTAACATTCGAAAGAAGCAGCTAGAAACTACAAATTCAATGAAAAACCAATATTATGAGAGGAATAAATGTAGAAATCTAAGGGCCTCTTCAGTTTAAAGGAAAGGTCTTTCCCAAGAAGCCCTTTTCCTTTTGATCACTATTACGAAAAACCTTTTAAATTGTTTTGTTTAAGAATCATGAACCAGAAAAGACATCATTCAAAAAATATAATAATAAAAAGAGCATATATATATATATATATATATATATATATATATATAAGTTCAAGCAAAATGTAAAATAACCAGAAAATGGATGAATGATATTGGACAGGGGGGCGGGTGGGGGGATCTATAAGGGCCATTTTGGTTGCAGGTAGTTACCCCCCTTCCTTTATCTTTTAGTGATTGTTTTATGCCCCTTTTTTCCCAGAATAAAAAGAACATATATAAGTTCAAGCAAAATATAATATAACCAGAAAATGGATGGATAATATTGGATAGAGAGGTAGATGTGTGTGTGTGTGTGAGGCAGGGGGGGGGGGATCGAGAACAGATATCTATAAGGGCCATTTTGGTTGCAGGTAGTTACCTCGTAGAGTAATGGTGTAAGTAGTCAGCGGGTAGGAGACAAGGCCTGTAGTTACCTTGTAGAAAAGTGGTGAGGAATGTTTGGTTGTCAACCTCATAGAGTAAGAACAAGGGTTGCACCTCGAGTTCAAGACAGACATTAGGGAAAATAGGAGAAAAGAGAAAGAGCAGAGAATCTAATGGAAAATGAGACCCAAGCCTTCTTTTATAGAAGATAAAAAGACACAAAGGCACCCTTTCAAATGACAGTATCCTTTCATTTAGAGGTATTCTAAATTAACTCGCAGGCACCCTTGCAGAAAAGTGTTGAAAAAATAAACTAATGAGAAGAAGGATGGAGAAATGCTTCATACACCGTTGTCTATGTATAATTAAAGAAAAGCCGACTAGAGAACCTTCTGCCCACGTTGTTTGGATGATTCAAAGCATTCTTTTTAACCCTCACAAATCGAAGGGTTAGGATGATCTTATGGAGCTGATTTTTTGGGCACACCCTATCCATGTCAGGGCTCATCAAATGAATGAATGCTTTGGATCATCAGAACAAAATGTATGGTGCTGGTAATTATATAAAAGTTATGGGGTTGTTTTTTTGGTTGCTTAAACGTATTTAATGGGGTCTCAGTAATTTTACCTAAAATTGGTGCATAGAATAATGGGCGATGATAATTCTCTCCCCACCAGTACGCATTGGTCCCCTTGATAAGGTTATTTTAAAAATGATGATGTAGAGAGTGGGATTTGAACCCACGCCCTTTTTCGGACCAGAACCTTAATCTGGCGCCTTAGACCAACTCGGCCATCTCAACTTTGTTGTTCAAGGTTGACTCTTTATTTTATTTAGTCTATAAAAATTATGCTCGTTCAATGGGATTCTTATGGGCTCCTATGTATGAAAAGGGCTTAGAGGCATAGGGAGAGAATTGTGTGGCCGGAGTGGGATATCATCAAAATTTCCTAGAAACTAGTGCAAATAAAATAAGTAATTAGAATTAAGTTTTTGTTTTGTTGTTTTTTTGGGCTTTTCATGCTCCTCTCATTCAAGTCTCTCCATCTCCTCCACGTCTCACATCTGGCCCGACAAATATTCCATGGATTTTTTTTTCATGGTGGCGAAACATGGCCTTATTTTCGGATCTGGTTTGCAATATGCAACTTTCATACAAAAGTCGTAGGAGTCTTTGGTTTGCTAGTTTTGATCGCTCAAATTGTCTTAATATTTCTACTAAGGCCCTGTTTGGATTGCAGGAATTTTATGGAAAAGTTTGGAAAGGAAATTTTTTCTAAAATTTCTTAGTTTTTTACTTCAAAAAAATATAAAGGATTGCCACCCTTTTTTATACTTTTTTGGTTTGGTTGGAAAGCTGTGACCGAACCTGAGGCCTCAAGGTTGAGAAGCCAAGCCTCAAACCATTGAGCTACAAGCCTCATACTACGCGTGCAACTTGGGTCGGGTCGGGTTTGAGCTTTTGCTAAAAAAAATAAATAGGAATCAACCAGACCCGATTTTAAGGTAAAATCGACCCAAGTTGCAGCACTACCTCAAACCATTGACCTTGATATTTGATCCAACATGGGCTGTATGCTGGATCTTATGCTCGCTCCCCCTCGCCCCACTATAGGATTATGCGCCCCACTATTAACATAAAATGGGCGCATAATCCTATAGTGGGGGCGAAATCTCTAATTTGGGAACTTAGTTACGGACATATAATTCCTCGGCAACGCAAAGCTCATCTTGGTCTTTTGCACATTTTCTTCTCCATTTACCTCAAAAAATCGAGAGCAAAGGAGAAGAATAACAAGAGGAAGAAGAGGGAGAAGAAGAAGATGAGTGGCCACGATTCTAAGTACTTTTCCACCACGAAGAAGGGAGAAATCCCTGAACTCAAAGACGAGCTCAATTCTCAGTACAAGGCAAAATCTCTCTCTATCTCTCTCATTTGACGAGTTTTTCCGTTTTCGATCTAAAGTATTTGGAAATTTCGTTTCTTATCTCAATTAGATCTTCATTCTATGGATCTTAGGGTTTTATCTGACTATCTTAGGGCAGATCTCATCAGATCCGTTCTCCTCGTCTTTGATTTTCACTTTTCTTTTGTCTCTTCTTATATAGTCCAATTTCTGTTAATTTTAATTTTATTTTTATTCTTTTTTTTTCAAATGTTAATCTGAAATTGATGAGATCGATGTTGGATATGGATCGATCGGAACCAAATCTCATCGGATTTTCGTCATTTTGTTTGGGAAATGATTGATTTCAGCAGTTTATTTCATTTTAGGAGTCATGTTTGTGTATGTATAGTGTTTGATGTATCGGCAATTGCTTAAATGTGTGGAAAATTTGGATTTCGTACTGAAGATGGGGAAGATTCATGGGAATTGCTTGATGTTTTTTCTGATATTACCATTTTCTTTGTTAATTTTTATGATGATTAATTAATATGCCTTCTTTAAGCCTTGTAATATTGGCATTCTCTTTGTTAATTTTGGAGGAGGTTTACCATGCTACCTTGAGGAGGTTATTATAAAATTAGTATTTTTGTTGAATTTGGGGAAAAATTTGTCTATTAGCCTTGAGTAATCGCAGAATCCGTATGTATATTAGGTGTTCAAGCATAAGTAGAGAAATATCAACACCTTGTAATGTTAGCATTCTTTTTGTTAATTTAGGAGGAGATTTACTGTACTACCTTGAGGATGTTATTATAAAATTACTTATTTTTTGCTAAATTGGGAAAAAACCCGTCTATTAGCCTTGATAAATCGCAGAATCCCTAAGTATATTAGGTACTCAAGCATAAGTAGAGAAAGATCAACAGTTCTTTTATCCTTTACACAGTCAGATGTAGTGGCAAATGAGTGAAACATGATCTACTTGCATTGCACCTGCCACTAGTGAACATTTACATCAAAATGGACCTTAACAGGTGTCACTGTTTGTTACTTTGGAATGTATGGGGTGGGGAAAAATTAGCCGAAAGGCCTGAAACCTTATACGCACAGAGGTTGGTAGAAGTTCAAATTTGGTAACTGTTGGAAAGGAAGCATGGCAGACCAGTTGGCTAAGGAAGGTGTTTCAAGTAACGTCATTAAGTGGATATCCCTTGACTTGAGTCACCTTATCCTTTCCCAACATTTTTGAGGAGGCTCATGATATTGTCTCGATGTTAGATATTTTGTTCGACCGTGTTTGTTGAGAGGCCATTGCAACTGGCAGACCAGTTGGCCAAGGCCCTGTTCGTTTAAGATTATGACAACCGATTGAGTGCCAAACCAATTATTTGGACTCAAATTCCAACATAAATTTGTGTCCAATAATCGGTTTGGCACTCACAATCGGTTGTCATAATCTTAAAAAAACAGGTCCTAAGGAAGCTGTCACAAGGGAATCACTTGTTATTGGAGACCTTATCCCTTTATAGTTTCTTTCTTTCATTGTATTCCTTTTCAGTGACGTCGTCTTCTAGTTGCTTGTTTTCTCTATGGGTTTTCTAAAAATGCCTGAGTTCAAGTTCCCTCAGAGTTACCCGATGCTCGTGGTTTATGGGTGATTGCCTGCATCCATAGGGATCAGTCCCGCCCTAAAATGGCGTGGGGATACCCTATGTCTTCAAAAAAAAAAAAAAAAAAAGGGAAAAGAGGAAAAGAACAACATCACAAATTCACTTCAAAGAAAAAAAAAAAAACCACCACAAATGTTTTCAGTTGCCTAAGGAACTTATAGAGGTTCTTGATTAACTACGCTCTGGATCATACCTTGATGGGTCTTGATTATTCATTCTGGTTTATAAGGAAGTAAATCACCAAAAGTTTTCTTGTCATCATTAAGGGAAGTCTTCTTGGAAGGCTCACTGGATTCCTGAAGCAGAATTTGTGATATCACCTATGAGAGTGTGATGTGATATCTGTTAATAGGAATAGACACTTAGTGAAGGATTATTGGGTTATCCCTTGATTATAGTTTATGCTTTTCTGTTATGACTCATTTAGGTTCTATCTAGTTGAAGTAATCATCCAATTGTGGTTGGCCTCAGTACCTTTAGTTTCAACTGTTAAGTGGCCTTCTGCGACTATTTTGTGGATTGATGGATCAATTTTTTTTTGAAATAGGATTGATTGATCATTGTGTGGTGATAATGCAATCAGTACAAACCGATTTGTAGGAACCAATTATGTAGTGATGAAGACATGGAAGGGACTGACATATCGTCTTTTCTAAATGAAAAAAGATGCTTATGAAATTATGATAAATTTTGAGGCATAATAATTTCCCATTGATTTTCTGTTATGACTCATTTAGGTTCTATCTATTTGAAGTAATCATCCAATTGTGGCTGGCCTGAGTACCTTTAGTTTCAACTGTTAAGTGGCCTTCTGCAACTATTTTGTGGATTGCTAGATCATTTTTTTCAAAAATAGGATTGATAGATCATTGTGTGGTGATAATGCCATCAGTACAAACTGATTTATAGGAACCAATTATGCAGTGATGAAGACATAGAAGGGACTGACATATCCTCTTTTCTAAATGAAAAAGATGGTTATGAAATTATGATAAATCTCGAGGCACAATAATTTTCCATTGAATACGGTATTATTGGGAAATGATATATTCCTTAGTTTATTATGCTATGAGTTTGCTCTCTTTAGTTTACTAGTTTACTAGTAAAAACCCCTTATGATGCGCAACAAATTGGAACCTTGTCTTTGTTCCCGTGAAGTGAAAACCCGTGTGGAATTGCCATACAGAATTCCTATTGGAGGTAAATTAGAAGACACATTTTTCACATCTAATCGATGTGATGGGCACGATTTGTTTGTCACAGCTGACAAAATCACTCCCTTATGGTTAGTGAGCAAATGTTCTAAACAATGTACTCTATGTGTTTGCGAAAACCCGTCCGCTACATGCATGCGTAGCTCGATACCTTTCAATAGATTACTGTATGTTTGCGAGGTAGTTTTTTCAAATGCTTTGATTTCCTCTATCATCTTTTTTTCTGCTCTGGATGTGTCATCTGCTCTGGCTTGAAGTTTATTTGGCAGGTTAATTTGTTGATACAGCTTCCCTACCTGATGTTGATAACTTTTGATAGGAAAGAAAGTTGTTAATTTGATGGGAGGTGTAAATTCATTTTCCATTCTGTAGGGAAATCGGTAAATCAAGATTTGAAGGATGAACTTGTAGGATCGGAAGAAAGGATTTTTTCCTATGTTGGCAATCTTGTAGTTGACTAAACTACACCCAAAGTATACATATCACCAATCTCACTGAAAAATGCTGCAGAAAAGACATCCTTTCAGAGTAGATGTGATTCTTGTAGTGATTCAATGATTACAACTAGGGCCATGAGCACCATCTGGATATGTAGCCTGGCTTGGATTCTTGTAATTTTGGGCTTTCATTGCTAGGCTAAACCTGAGAGTTGCCAAGTTGCCATGTAACTTCTTCAATTTGAAGGGAGGAACAGTAGCCACTACTAAAACTTTTAAGTAGCTCATTTGCATATACTTTTGGGGCTTAGGAGGACCTGATCAATCTGAGTTACTAAAGAAACATCCTTCCTTCTACTTAATAATATGTATGGACCCCCACCCCCGTAGGTCTCTCTCCTTAGTCCACTGGATGATATTGAGAGTAGCCTGGAATAACCAATGGATAATTTTAAAAAAGGATTCCGAGTTTTGATTCAATGCATCGGCCACCCTAGGAGCTTCTGTACTCAAATGATTCAACGAACTCCAATACGACTCATTTGGCATTATTATTTACCATTCATCTAAAACCATCTAGACACAATTGTTTCTACTGTTATAGCCAAAGTTAATCTTGAATCACTCACGAGATAGGCGTACAACTTGGGTCGGGTTGGATCGGGTTGAGGCCAACCCTAACCCAACCCTAGGTAGCATTCCCTCAACCCTAACCCAACCGGGCCTCGGGTTGAGGATGGTCAACCCTAACCCAACCTGCTTCTAAATCTCTCAACCCTAATCCAACCCATCTAACCTGAAATCAGGTCAGGATGAGTCTGGTTTGTTCGAGTTCACCCTGGGCCAAACAGAATAATACCATAACCCAAAGGATATTAGATAAAATTAGAGAACGGAGGTTGGGTTCGGGTTGCCAAGGACTCAACTCTAACCGTTGGCTTTTCCCAACCCTAACCCAACCCAACCCGAGGAAATGCCAACCCAACCCGATCCAAATTCAGGCTGAACCCGTCGGGTTCGGGTTGAGCCTGGCCCAAGTTGCACCCCTATCACGAGATGGTGGACTCTAAATCGGAATCCCAATGATGGCCGATGGTATTATCAAATCCATGGTTACCAATTTCAGATTCGGGAATAATTTAGTGGGGAAATACTAAAAAATTCAGAAAACTATAGTGTTCTTTTATTTAATTTAGTGGGGAATTGTTAAAATATTCAGAAAAACTACGGTGTTCTTTTATTCAGAACACCTTAGGTTTATATATTGCATATAACTTCTATTATATAACACTAGGTGATTTCATGGTAAAGTGATCAAGTGCGTAGTGTTGGATTGTAAAGCTCATGGTTCGATTCACACAATGTTGGGTTTTATGGAAGTGCAACAATTATGCTCCGTCCATATTTTCCACAAGGTCGTGACAAATGTCAACAATTAGAAGCTGCAGTTCTTTTCTTGCATTGTGGGAGTTCAGATCAGATCATGTCTGTAGGTGGTCTTCTTGTCTGCCCCTGCGAGGACCAAAATGGGAATGCCAAATCGACTGAGAAAACTTGCAATAAATCATTTGACGGAATGCTTATCTTTTGCAGTCCACAAAATGTGAAACAACCTTTAATCAGAATTCCCATGCTTTAGTTTCTTAGCCACTAAAATTCTATCATGCAAGACTGGGTTCTGAATTTCTTATTGTATTGAATTGCTATCCACTGTCACTTGTTATTTTCATCTGAATGGACATATTCTGTGATGGAGCAGAAGAAAAGGTCAGCCAATGTCCACTTATCGGAAAGATGAAAAAAAACTGCACTAAAATTCTTCTTATTTTTTAATATTGATGAAATTTTATTAGAGGGACTAATCCAACATTAAAAAAAGAAAGAAAGAAAGTGACAGAGGTGGTCAAAATGCAAAATAACTGAGAAAGAAAAGAGAAGGGAAAAGACAATATTGGATGGAAGATTCAAAGTTCAAACATCAATTTCTTTTTTTGAAAAGGGCAACAGAATATATATATATATATATGTAAAAACAGAACTGAGGTGGTCCCGAAGGAACAAAGATAATACAAAGATAGTTCAAACATCAATTTCTAATATTAATTATTCCTTAATTATGCTATTTTATAAAGAGAAAAGGCAATATTGGATGGAAGATTCAAACATCAATCTCTAATATTAATTATTCCTTAATTATGCTATTTTACTAAGCGATGAACCTCAAAAGGAAAATATTGGGCAATATTGGATGGAAGATTCAAACATCAATTTCTTGCTAACCCTTGCATCTTTCGAAAAGTTCTATTGCCAATTTCCTCTCCTTATGCTAGAGCTTATGCGTCTTGTTCTTAATCTTAAAATTAGTTTATTCCTTCATCTTTTACTATAAAATCTCATGGTTCTTGGTATTTTGTCTGTATGCTTGCCAATCATGGCTGTAATGCGTGCTTGCCCAATGAGTTGGTTTATGGTTAACTGGGATTCAACTATTTTTATCAGGTTTCCTTCAGACTTGTTTATTGACATATTAAGCTTACTCTTATTAATATGCCTTTTAGGATAAGAAAAAGGATGCCGTGAAGAAGGTAATTGCTGCAATGACTGTTGGGAAGGATGTTTCATCATTGTTCACGGACGTGGTGAACTGCATGCAGACAGAGAATTTGGAGTTGAAGAAGCTTGTCTATTTATATCTTATAAACTACGCGAAAAGTCAACCTGACCTAGCTATACTTGCTGTAAATACATTCGTGAAGGTAAATTGCTTTTGAATTATACATTTTTCCTTGATTTATTCATCGGTATGAATTTTAATGGAGCCATTCTTTTTAAATACTTACTCTTTATAAGCTGCCTATTTAATGTTTGTTCATGCGTTTCCATTAAATATTGCATATAAAATTACTTGGTTCCTTTAACTGCCCAGTTCATATCTAACGGACATGGGTGTGACACTTGTTCAAGCTTCCAGGAATTTGATTGCTGAAAGTTTTCTTCAGTTGTTTGGTCCAAAGTTTCCTGAAATAGTGTTGGTTTCAAGGAAGAATGCTGCAGACAGAAAAAATTTCTTAGAATGTTCAATTGCCTGCAAGCATAGGTCTATTTATAGAAAAAACATGAAATAATAAGATTAAACTTGAAGTCAACGATCTGTTATGATTACAGAAGCATTCATATTTATTCTTATTTTTTGAATCAATACTGTAGATAGTTCAAAAAAAAATAATTATTCTTATTCTTGTGCATATATTCTATAGCTTTATCTAGCTGTAACATTTTTTTTGAATGGTAAAGAATTCATTAAGTCAAAAGGGGACCGAGATGGTCAATACAAGCCACAAATAACATACAAGATAAGAAACAAAAGGAAGGCCCACAGAAACGGGGGGAGGAGACCAAACATCAAGGAGGAAGAAAATAAAAAAGAACTAACTCCTCTTTTGAGACCCCTTCCCTAGGTAGTTTATCGGCTATGTCGTTAGCCGATCTCCTCACATGACAGAAAGAAGGGGAAGATTCACCCATCCGTTCTTGAATTTATCTAGTTGTAACATTCGGAACCAAAAGAATATAAAATCTCAACTGCCTTTAAGAATGAGGGATTGCTACGGCCACGCTCTGGCTCTTCTTTTTCAATGCTCAAATGCAGGATACAGTGCATGCATTGATACATGACAAATCATTCAATTTCATGGACATGCATTGATACATAACAATACAGCATATATGTACCATGATGTTGATCATCTGAATGTGATGAAGATCATACATTACACTGATTATCTGATACCTAGATCTAGATGAAGCAGCAATATATCCTCTATCAAAAAATTGTCAATGATGTCAGCTTTGATAAACTAGGAATCACATGCCAGAGCAGACATGGCAGTGGCACTGGAGTACTAGTTAGTTTCTGAAGGGTTCGGGCTTGGGACTGTACTAGGGAACGCATGTTAGTTGTAGTATATGGTCCATGATTGACATTTTTTCAAAGCTGATTTCACCGAGAAGAAAGTTGGAAACTGTGGAAGGCAACCATTGAATAAGATCCCTTGTCAATCGATCTGGATTGTCTCAGAGAAAAAAAACATGTCGGTGATGCTACCAACACATCTGAACTGCTTTTCTAAATGTGTGATACATTGATTCGAATGAAAAGCATGATGCACCAATATTAAATGTAAATTTTTAATTGGTCAAACATAGCTCAGTGCATGTAGAATAATTTGGACGAATCTGCATATCGGGTGTGGACCAAAATCTGCATCATAACTTGATGGAAGATCATGCTAAGCTGTTAAAGTGTAAAAGATTAAATAACGCCATCTCTAACAGCTTAAGCTTTTGGAGTAATTGGTTGTTTCACATAAGCAAATGCCTAGCTGTTTGTAGCAGCATACCAGCCCAATGGCAGATGACAGTCTACATTACAACATAATGGAGAACTTAGTAGACAAACTGTAAAGATCTTGAGTCTTTTTATGTGCAAGACATAATATACCCAGCCACATAACTTGGTACGAAAAGCTATTATAAATGAAAATTTATGGATTTTCTATATGCCTTGAAGTTTACTAAGCTTTTTACGGCAGTCCTGGAGCATTGATGTGTGAAACCCCATAAAATATTGAAATTGATTCTTCCCTATTGTCATATGTAGTCGTGGCAAACTTAAACATCACAAGAATTTGTTCATAAGATTCCTTACCACTCCTTTTTTTTTTTTATGACATAGGGTATCCCCACGCCAATTTTTAGGGCGGGACTATTCCCTACGGATGCGCGCAATCACCTGTAAACCATGCGCATCGCGTAAACCGGGGGGGATTTGAACTCATCTCCGATTTGCGGACCATACATTGATTTTTTATGATGATTTCATAGACCAAGTTAGGAATCTTAGATGCATTTTATGGTGGTTTGAGGGTGTGTCAGGATTGAGAATCAACTCAACTCAACTCAACTCAACTAAGCCTTTGTTCCACACTAGTTGGAGTTGGCTAATGAATCCTTTAGAAAATTTACATGAAGAAGGTGAAAGGATCTACCCGGCTCAAATTGACTAAGTCTAATCTTGACACTAGTTGGCTTCACCTACATGAATCATTTTCTTCCATTCTCTCATATCCAAGGTCATGTTCTTTGTTATGTTCCTAGCCATCAAGTCTTTCCTCACTGTTTCTACCCAAGTTCAATGATGGGGAAATCTCTATTCTCAATCTTGGGAAAAGCTCTATTGCAGGGGTGAGGAGGGTTGAGTGGTTGAGCTTGTAGAGGCTTTTAGTTGCAAGAAAGCCAAGATTCATGTTTCCTATTTAGGCCTCCCTCTTGTATTTGATATCACACGTAAATCATTGTGGGATTCAGTTATGGAAAAGGATAGATGGGACGATTCAGGTGAGAACCAATGTAGATCTAACTTTCTATTCACTCGTGGGATCCTGGCGGTCGGGGTGGGTGGTATTCCACCACGGCTCCTCTCTTCTCGGGAGTCCATACATCCCTTATCATCCCTCATAACTGTATGGATAGCTATCTCTCGAGCATATGTTTATGTTCGGCCTCAATGGGAAAAGGAGCACCTAACAACGCATCTTCATAGACCAAGAACTATGGGATCACCCCTTTCATTCTGGGGTGACGGAGGGATCATACCATTCAAGCCTTTTTTTTTCATGCTTTTCCCGGAGGTCTGGAGAAATTAGTAATCCATAGGATTGCCCTAATCCTCCCTTCCTGAAAGTGTTGGATATGAGGTTTTGGGCCCTGACCCCAAATATTATCTCTCTTTTTAGCCCATCTTTCATGGCTTGGTGAAAGGGGACTGGCCTTTTTAATTGAATGACAATTTGGAGATCACCCACACCGCCCAAGGTCCATGGCTATTGTTGGACAGTGGTGCACCAAAAGATTAACATGCTTAGTATTCTCAAGCGGAATAACTTTCTGTTGGCAGATATGTTTTCTTTGTTTGAAGGTGGAGGGGTCCTCCAATTATATTTTTGGCCGTTGTGATCTTTCGGTAAAAGTATGGTGCAATATGTTCACTCTCTTTTGCGTCATCCTTCATGGGACTTTTTGAGGGATGGTGGTGGTGCCATCTTGGGGAGTGGGATCGGACCTTTTGGCTGTTACTCCATTGATGGTGTCATGAGTATTATGGAGCAAGAGAAAGAAGAAGTCATTGGAAGTTAGAGTGGAGAGGGAAAAGAAAATGGTAATGTGGACCCTCCCTCCTCCCAACACCTTCAACATTGATCGTGCTGCTCTTGGTAACCTGGGCCCAGTGGGTATCAGTGGTGTTTTCAGGAATCACACAGGTGATATCATCCTTTGCTTTTCTGGACCAATTAATAGGGCAGACTAGAGGGAGACGGAAGCTAGAGCCCTTCTCTGTTTTCTTATTACCTGGGAAGAAATCTTCCCGTGGAGGAGGACTCGTCTAACGTCATCTCTTAGCAAAGAACCAATCTCTGGGCCATTGGAGATTTACGGGGATTATCCGTGAAATTTTTAACTCATGTACCTCACTTTTATCTTCTTTCATATCCTCCAAAGTGCTGACAGTATTGCTATCTTCTAACTAAGGTAGGAATGTGTAAGGAGTCTTTTGTGAGGAAATTTCTTCCCCTATGATCTGTGTTCATTATTTTTATATCCTATTACTGATAAAAAGGGTTTTAGGTTGACTTTAGTTAACTAGGGCAGTTGTGTGTAACTAATGCATCATTGCGACCTCAATTGGCGCACAGAAACAGTACAGTTATACCATATTCACACTCGACCCCTATTCAGTTTAATTAGTTATGCCTGCATTCCTAGCTTACACAAGTACGCTGATATCATCCCCCTTTCGTTACTTTTTGTGCATTTGTGCGCACACAAACCCATTGTTTTTCAATGATATATGAGCAATGCATTGTCGATCCCCAATATATGAAGCAAATGGTTTGTACCAAACATTTCTTTAATGAAGTAACAGTCAACCTTTATGGGTTTTGCTTTATCATGAAAACTCGGTTAGAAGATATCTCTGTGGCCCATGTCAAATGCTGAACATGTTTTGGTCGTTTTTTCTTTTGTTGACTGAAATTGTACACCTTTGTGAAAGAGTTGTCATTTTTCCGTTTAGGCTATCAAAATTTGGAAATTTATTTGAAATATTGTGAAGTGCTATATCTACCTATGGTTTGGCATTCATATTGTTGCGATCAAATTGTTATCTTGCACTGCTAAGTTCTGTTCCTTTGCAGGATTCACAGGATCCAAATCCCTTAATTCGTGCATTAGCTGTCAGGACTATGGGATGCATCCGCGTTGATAAAATTACAGAATATTTATGTGATCCACTTCAGAGATGTCTCAAGGTCTCTTTAATCTCCAGTCGTGTTATTCCTTTTGTCATTTGTGTCACTATTGCACTCTCATGTTGTTTGTTACTATTGAACATGGTTTTTTTATCCTTTCTTTTTTTCAAATGGTAAGGATCTTGCTTCATCTTGAATGAACTTTGTGTAAGTTCACTTGTTGAGCCACTGCACATTAAATATGACTTTCACTTTGATTCTCCATTCACTGACAGGATGATGATCCTTATGTTCGAAAGACAGCATCGATATGTGTTGCTAAACTTTATGATATAAATGCCGAGCTAGTGGAGGATAGAGGATTTCTAGAGAATCTTAAGGATTTAATTTCTGACAATAATCCAATGGTGGTGGCAAATGCTGTGGCAGCACTTGCAGAGATCCAAGAAAATAGCAATCGACCAATCTTTGAGATCACCAGTAACACGCTTTCTAAGCTCCTGACTGCTCTAAATGAGTGCACTGAGTAAGTCTAGTTTATTGCAACTTTTTATCCATTTGCTTCATTTCCATCCTATGTGGGCGTACATGCTATTATTAGGAGCAAATACTATCCTAAAAATATTCCAGTTTCTCTGAATATTTACCTTTTCGACAGGTCTTACTGTCACGCTAGAAGGCTAAATTTGTTATCTTATTGCATTTTCTTTTGGATATGTTTCTTTTATGGTCTCGAGTTTCACTTGACTTAGATGTGCGTATTTTGGTTGAATTGGATTCAAAATATTTCATAGATAGTCATATTTAATAACAACATGAAGGCTTTCTGTTTCTCTCAGTTATTTGGGAGTGGGACCAATATCAATTGCCTAGGTTAGAGTTTCAGATGGAACCTCTATACATGATCAAGGTTTTAAATTTCGGTTTTGGAATGCGTTTCGGTCCTCACCGAAACCGAAATTTTAGCTAAAATTGAAATTTTGGAAATTTCGACGACATCAATCGAAATTAAATAAAGCAAGATTTTAGCCGTTAGCAAATTTCGATGAAGTCCCTGAAATTTTGGGATAATATTAAATAATCAATTTAAAACTGATTTTTTGGAGATATTCCTTAAATTTCGGCCCGAAATTTTGGAGCAAACGAAATTTTGTAACGCTTGGACTTTACCCAATTTTGGTTTCGGTCTCCACCGAAACTCGAAATTTCGGATTTCGGTCGAAATTTAAAACCTTGTACATGATGCTTTAGTATATTTTCATTTTCTATTATGTTTAGAAAGATTGCCATATGATTTGCTTCCCAAACATTGTGTCAATGGGGAAATTGTGGTTGCAAACGACATATGGATTTGCTTCCCAAACTTTGTATCAATGGTTTTTTATGGAAATTGTGGTTGCAAACGACATATATTAGATGGCAGTGAAAGGAACATCACAAGACTGGCAGAAGATCACTATTGTTTGACTTGAATTTATAGGGAACTTGGGGTTTTTTTCCTGACACATTACCTTTTTAGGAGTATTCTTTATTTTTTATTATTATATTTGAGTCCTGAATTTAGTCTAATGTTTCTGCAGATGGGGTCAAGTTTTCATTTTGGATGCTCTTTCCAAGTACAAGGCTTCAGATGCACGTGAAGCTGAAAATATTGTTGAACGGGTTACTCCACGACTGCAGCATGCAAATTGTGCAGTTGTACTTTCGGCTGTAAAGGTAAGCTTTTGTTCCCTTCTATGGATTTAAATGATATTCTCAATGTCAAGAAAGGTGACTACATTTAGGTGATCATCATTTTCCGTTACTTGCCAACAATACAGTCTTAAACTCACAAAGAATTGTGACTATATTGTTGGGACGGTTGTGAAGGATGATCACTTATCTGGAAATGAATGTCTTTTAATATTCACATAGTATCTTATTCACGATTAGTATTCACCATTCAGTATATGATTCCTGTTAACTTACCAACTTCTCCAAAAGCTTAAGCTGTTGGAGAAAGGCGTTATTTATCTTTTATACTTTAACACTCCCCCGCACGTGTGGCCCACTTGGCAAACACGTGGCACATATGGTCCCACTTTGGGCCGACCATCGCATCTGGATTTTTGTTATCCGGGAGGTTTGAACTCGAGACCTTTGGCCTTGATACCATGTTAACTTACCAACTTCTCCAAAAGCTTAAGCTGTTGGAGAAAGGCGTTGTTTGTCTTTTACACTTTAACAATTCCAATCAATTTCATTGAGCCAAAGTAGGATACACTTGCAATAGTCATTTCAAATTTCCTTTTTTCTTGAAGAACTCATTCATATTTTTGGTGTACGATTAGATACTATGTGTTGACATGGTTTTAAATTTCTCCGAATTTCCCCGAAACGACCGAAATGTTTCCATTCCACCTCCACTGAAATCTCAGTGAATTCCTTTCACGTCATTATCTCCGATCGAAATTTGACCGAAATAGTCGGAATGACAAAAAAGAAGAAGAAGGAAAATGGAAAGATGTTATGATTTACATCGTAAAATGATATTTTCCCCAAAATAAAAAATCCTGTCCTAATCTGCTCTAAATCGGAAAAAAACAATGCAAATCAAAGAAGCACATTTTTGCCGTGGTTTTCCATGGGCTTTTTTTTTTTGAAAACCCTATAAAAAATATTTAAGTTTTTAAATCTTTGTCAACATGCTTTGTGGGACCATCCTAGTTGAATCGAAGGTGGGCCCACTTTTCATTTCAATTTGAAAAGTCATGGGAGTTTCAAATTTCAAAACCTAAGCATTGTACAAATGATGAGTCTCTGACTAAGCATCGAAAGGGGAAGGTGGGCCCACTTTTCATTTCATTTTGAAAAGTCATGGGAGTTTCAAATTTCAAAACATAAGCATTGTACAAATGATGAGTCTCTGACTAAGCATCGAAAGGGGATTTTTTTTCCTTCATAAGCCATTTTACTTTGCATATTCATTTCATTAATGTAGAGAATGATATTTGGTAGGCAACATCATTGAACTGCACAACAAAGTATCTGTATTTTATGAGATCGGCATGTGACCAATAATACCTCGTAACTCTATGTGGTATTGACATAGAGAATGATATTTTACGCATTCTTGTATTGCTGGTGCACATTATCAAGTCATGAATTGGTTATTGCAGATGATCCTTCAACAAATGGAACTCATCACCAGTGCTGATGTGGTCCGGAATCTTTGCAAGAAAATGGCCCCTCCTCTAGTAACACTACTTTCTGCAGAACCTGAAATACAGTATGTTGCATTGCGAAACATCAACCTTATCGTACAAAGGCGGCCTACGATCCTTGCTCATGAAATCAAGGTCATTTATTTTAAGTAACAGTTTGCTAGCTAATTCCGTTAGTCTTTTCAAGCTTAGGGTTTATACATGAATTTTTACTGTGCATCTTTGCTGTCTGTAGGTTTTCTTCTGCAAATACAATGATCCTATTTATGTGAAGATGGAGAAGCTAGAGATCATGATAAAGCTTGCATCCGATCGAAACATAGACCAGGTACCCAACTCTTTTATTTGATTTTTACCTATAATTTGTCCGACACTTCGAATTTATTGTTGACTCACGTGTCCTGCCGTGTCCAACACGACACGCATGTCCACACGTGTCGACACTCCTCTGGACACTTTTACTTGTATTGCTGGAAGTGTTAGACTTAATGTGGGTGTGTGGACATGTTTTTGTACCGTGTCAAGTGTGAAATTCTGTTTTTTATTGAATATTGTGTTTACCTCGTTCAGACAACTCGTATCCATGTCGAAACTGGACATACGAATCCATATCCACAAATCATGATTACATATACTTTCTATTTTAGCAGTGTCCCCATTTCTAAAGTTTGGGGGTTTGCTGTGTCCGACACTCGACACTCATGTCCATGTCCACAAATCATAGATTTTTACACAACTATTAGTTCTAACCCATCCTTTAATAAAAATAAAATAAACCCATCCTATGTGGCTCAAAGTCTCTATTGTCACGGGATGTTTTGTCCTGAATTATTTATTCTGTTGGTTACTTATTAATGATTGTACACTTAGAGGTATATTTGGCAAGAAATTGCAAACCCAACACAATAGCGTAGGCTCCTCGGTTAGCCCGCCAAGCCATTCATCACATGGTTGGCTTGCCTGAGGATGAGAAACATGCATATTGATATGCCAGAATTAATGTCAAATTTCTCATGAAGTATGATGGCAACACTCCAAGGAGAACATTATTTTTGCATAAATGACTTGGAGAATCTCCTTCCAAAAGAAAAAAGGGATGAGATACACCGATCAGAGTTCTTACTGAAGGAGAAACAACTTAACTGGGTTTTCTACACGATGAAATTTCACGTTGCTTCCATTCCCATGCAGGAATGGGAGATTTGATGTTCTAGTCGATATTATTATTATTTTTTTGATGGGTTTTATTGCATATTACAATTATATATAAAGCAGTATAAAATAAAAACCCCACGGAGACTCGTGCAGACTCGTGCGCACCTATGACTGTTACTGTTGAAATTTGTTATTTCATTCATTGAAAATTTAGCACATGTATTAAGTATTTTTTTTTGGGTGTTCTGTTTATACTCACTTCATCGTTCTGTTTCCTTTTGAGAGGTATCGCTTGCCCATGATCTGAATCTCAATCCCACTTTGCACATTTAAATAACAAACTCCTGAGGCCTGACTTTTCAAGTGATTAGTATTCTTGCCATCCAATATGAGATTAAGAGTAAAGAAGCTTATGCTCATGCATGTCTGTAATTTAATCTGTTGTTTGAATGTACTTTCAATACATTATTTTTGTCTGTTTTCTCTTCTAATGTTTGAAAAGTTTTTTCTGTAAATTTTATGATTGCTTGGTGAAGCTAATTTTACTTGAACTCCTAGATGAATGTTGTTTCTTATTTATTATTTAATCCTCTAGACATGCGATAAGTAAATCGCCTGCTTTTAATAGGCTTTGTATAGAGGGCTAGTAATTGGTAGTGTCTCTTGTTTTCTGTATTTAGAATTCTTTGGGGTTTTAACTTGTCTCAACGCACTATGTATTTTTTGGGGTCGATTAATATGTAAATTCAACAAGTAGCGAGACCTTGCTTCAGAAAGAATGATAATTATTTTGTAGGTTCTCTTGGAGTTCAAAGAGTATGCCACAGAAGTAGATGTGGATTTTGTTAGAAAAGCTGTACGTGCTATTGGCCGCTGTGCTATCAAGTTAGACAGAGCAGCCGAGCGATGCATCAGTGTGTTGCTTGAGCTGATAAAGATAAAAGTAAACTATGTTGTTCAGGAGGCTATTATAGTCATCAAGGACATTTTCCGACGATATCCTAACACGTGAGTTGTGAGTTTTTGGGGCTGCCAAGTAACATATTTACTGGACATGGATGGTTCTCTTCTTTCCAAGCTTATTTGTGTGCCCATCTTCATCTGCAGCTATGAGTCTATTATTGCAACCCTCTGTGAGAGCTTAGACACTTTAGATGAGCCAGAGGCCAAGGTACTTTCTTTTATGAGTTTTTATACGGTGCCCGACCGTCAAGTCCATTGTGGGCGGTACCCCTTCATATTTGATCCAACAGCAGCCCACTTTTTAAGAGGCTTCTGTTAGATCAAATATCAAGGGCGGTACTTTTGATGTACTGCCTACACGGGACTTGACGGTCTGGCACCATATAATTTCTCTGCTTTTATTATTCCACTTGACAGAACGGCCTAGGATTCTGCGTTTCTAATAGTAACATCTGTAGTTTACTTCCAGTTGTTTACCCAGATGCTTTTGTTGATGCAGGCATCTATGATATGGATAATTGGTGAATATGCAGAAAGAATTGATAATGCCGACGAACTCCTTGAAAGTTTCTTAGAGACTTTCCCAGAAGAGCCTGCTCTGGTCCAGTTGCAATTGCTTACTGCAACTGTTAAATTGTTTCTTAAAAAGCCAACTGAGGGCCCACAACAGATGATTCAGGTTCTTTGCTTTTACCATCATGATGTCCTCGTGATTCTGATTAGTCTTCGTTGCTTACAATTGTGTTTCCATATGTGCTGTTTTTTTCCCTCTGGGTTCTCAAGAAGTCTGTTCTGTTTATCCTGTTTCCTACAACTTTGCAGCCGATCATTTATAGTATCCTTCGTGCCATTCACCTATGCCTTTCCAGTTGCACCTATTTTGTGTAAAACCATGTTAACATTAGCCTCCCGTCCCTTGATTTTCTTTTTCTTTGAATTCTCCTAAATTTTCTGTCCTATATGCAATCCTTTTTTATCTGTTATTTAGCGTTTCTGTTCACTGATGAGAAATTTAAGCTGAGAAGTTCGGGGGTTCTTTATTTTGATTACCTGAAATTTCTTTTCCGTAAGAATCATATACTAGCATAGAATTCTTTCCATGTCAATATTGAACGTTTTTTTCTTTTTCTGGAATTTAGCATTGTCAAGATGTGCATCGTTTTATATTCACAGCGCATCATTCTTGACAACTGATATTGTCTTGTGCAAATGAATTCATATTTTACTAAAAATCATTGTTATAATATTAAGTACTTGCCAGCAATTAGTATAATACTATAACTGTAACAGTTTCTTTTTTTTTGTTTAGAAATTAGTTTATGGCTTCTGATATAATGTGCTTCATGCATACATATCATTAATTTATCCAAGGAAAGTGATATTTACTACACTCCCTTGTCTTGATGGATCTACCCCTTCTCATTCGTAACTTCTTTCAGTGACTGTTATGATTATCAAGGAGCTGTAATAACCAATGTTTAAAAAACCTTGGGCAAGAACTTGGCCTAGGTAAAACCAAGTTGACTCAAGCTGGCGCTGTGAGGTTTTATTGACTCAGGTGTGTCTAGATTTTTTGATTGACTCAAAACTGAGTGGACTCAGGTGAGTATCCAAGGAAGGTGATATTTACTACATTCCCTTGTTTTGACAGATCCATCCCTTCTCATTCTTAACTTCTTTCAGTGACTGTTATGATTATCAAGGAGCTGTAATAAAAAATGTTTAAAAAAACTTAGTAAGGCGAGTCAATGATTGATGTGGTGAGATTTTGTTAACTTGGGTGTGTCAATGTAGTTTTTGATTGACTCAAAACTGAGTGGGCTTGAGCGAGTCAATGATTGGTGGCTCCTTTTGTATGCTAATACCGTATGATAATATATTCTGGGTTAAGAGGGGGGCGGGGACCCTAATCAATCAAACACAATCTAACGTTCGTAGAACCTACACTACTTTTCATGATACCAGGGTACGCACTCTGGAATATGTTATAAACAATGATTTGTGCTCAATTGGTAATTGATCATTTAAAACAAAGATTCATAAAACCTGCTTTGCATAAAGGTTGCAATAGATTGTTGCATATGTTGAAGATTACTTTGATTCATCTCCACCTACATTAATTTGTGACTATCAATACACACTTTTATTCTGGTAAGATTGATTTTCATATGTTCTAGATTGACTTGATGGATCTGGTAGTAGCCTGGAAGCAAATATGTTGAGATGGGAGCAAAAAGATGAAAATAGTCCTCTTCTCTCATTTGCAGTTTAGCTCGAGAAGATGAAAGCCATGACAATGATCATCTCAACACTTGCACAGACGCATCTATTGGTAAGTATTTGAGGTGTTCATTGGAGGGCCTATTGTGGCAGAACCCTTTGTCATTAAAGAGATAGGCAATGGCTGAGAGGAATAAATCGCCACTGGGGCATAGGGGTGGTAAAGGACAATTATTCGGGGAGGGGCTGGAATTGAATTGATAATGCCGATCAATTGCCACAGAGGGGTTTTAGGGCCAGCTGTAGTGGGGCAAGGGGGATGCTGGTGAGATCCAACTGGTGGTCCAGATGATTACATTGGACAACAGTTTGAGGCCTTGGTTGAGGACAACGATGCTTGGTGTGAACGGGTTGCCACATCCTCTGAAGAATTTCAGGTTGTTGGAATGCATTACTTCTTTGAACTTTTATCCTCGTCATAATTTTGAGGAAGTGGTGGGGTTGATGATGTGGGAGCATCCCTTGTACACATTAGCCACATTTTCCCCTGCACACATACCTCTTTGTTTCGTTAGTTAGTGTTCACTTCATGATTAATTGGTCATTTTTTAGTTGTAATTGTACTTTAATATCTTTGTATTAGTAGTGGTACTTTGGGCATTCGGGTTTTATTATTGGTACTTTAGGCAATCTTTGTAATGGGCTAGCCTATATGAAGCCCCAACACTTGTCCTTTTCTTTAATTTTTGGAACTGAAATTTTTGTAGAGATTCTCCTTGGAGAGAAATTTCAGGTAGAGCTCGGCTCTTCTCTTTATCTTTCAAATCCCATAACCCCAAGAGAAAGGATGAAAGATAAAGAGAAGAGCCAAGCTGCAAAACTAAAGAAAATTACAACTGTTGGGGCTTTATATAGGCTAGCCCATTACAAAGATTGCCTAAAGTACCCTTAATAAAACCTGAATGCCCAAACACTAACCAATGAAACAAAGAGCTATGTATGAAGGGGCTAATGTGTATAAGGGATGCTCCTGCATGCATAGCATCTATTGGTGATCTTCCTCGCAAATTAAGAGGGCCCAAATCCTCCTTGATTAGCTTTGTCTTGGTAGGCTATGTATGCTAGAGAATTTGGAAATACCGGTCGATCTTTGTTGTTTATGGTTCCCTTACATTTAAGGAGAAGACGTCTTCACTTGTTTGTGTGATGATGAGCATCAAACTTTCCTTTATTAGCTTTGTTTTGGTTAGAGGAATTCTGGGGTTATTCCATCTGGGACATCCTTAGAAAATTGAAGGAAATTCTAATGAGAAGAAGTCTGTAGAGGAAGATCAAAGTGAGATGGGACCCTCCACCCCTTATCTCATCAAATTAATTTTTGATGATAGTTTGCTTGGTAACTCGGGTCCAGCGTGTTAGTGGGTGTTTCTTGATATCCAAATGGCAACATTATTCGGTCATTCTTGGGTTCTATTGGTCATGTAGACTCAACGAATGCAGAGGTTTGGGCTCTTCATATCGGAATTTTATATGGGCAGTAGGTTGGTGGTGGAAGGAGATTCTTCCAATGTGACATCATAGACTAGGGGAGATAACATTGAGCCATGGAGATTAGCGAATTATTATTAATGAGATTCTAGATGGCTTTAAGTCAACTATTGTTTCATTTATGCATGTTCCTAGGATCACCAACGATTGGACTGATACACTAACAATGGTGGTTAATAGAACTGAATTGTACATCGGGCAACTAATGCCAACCGATATGGAAAAAAAAAGACTGCATCACATCATATGTACGCAGGCACATGGATATGATATGCCTTTGTATTAGGACAAGCATGTCTTTTGTCTCCATACACACGCACACACCACTCAGGCATACTACATATGAAAATACGCGGGTTTCAATAAAGGCTACAGTGCCAAAACAAGGAAGTTTACTTAGGGTTTATCTACATGTTGTACCCTACACATGTTATTATAAGCAAAGAGTTATATTTTGTGCATACACTATCAAACTACCAATTACTTGTGTTTTGATGTTACTGCTTGAATCACATTGGTAAGTTGGTGGGGGACAACCTAATCCACAGATGGTTACTTGTCCTGAGTGAGGAGAATTCGATATTGTATTCATGTAATACTAATGTTGTCATCAGAGGGCCTAAATTCATATCTTGATAAGACTACTTACTAGCAACTCTGTTTCTCTTGCTTATTCCAGCAGAATGTGTCATACTGTTTTACTTCTACAGATTTTATTTTAAAACTTAGGAGCACAGTTTTTAACTGTACTTCTCATTGGTTTCCACCATGTCTATCATGCCTCAATTACTTGTGTACAGGTGGTTTTAAATAATGCTACTGTAGAGACTGACAATCCAGACCTGCGTGATCGTGCCTACATATATTGGCGCCTTCTTTCAACTGACCCTGAGGTATATATCAATATAAGACACTTGAAAGACTACCATTTGCTCACACATGACAAATTCTCATTTTCTATCTCAGGCAGCTAAAGATGTCGTGTTGGCCGAGAAGCCAGTGATTAGTGATGATTCAAATCAACTTGATCCTTCACTTCTTGACGAGCTTCTTGCAAATATCGCTACCCTTGCTTCTGTGTATCACAAGCCTCCAGATGCATTTGTAAGCCGTGTCAAGACAGCAATCCAACGGCCAGAAGACGAGGAATACCCTGATGGAAGTGAAACCGGAAATTCTGAATCACCTGCCCATGCGGTCGATAGTACATCGGTCCCTTCTAGTTCTAGTAATGTTCCACAAGTTGCAACAAGGCAGGCAGCACCAATGTCTCCGGCACATGCGGCTCCAGTGCCAGACTTACTTGGTGATTTAATAGGCCTGGATGGTGCCCTTGTCCCTGTTGACCAGCCAACAACACCTTCTAAGTGAGGATTATGGAATCTTCTAAAATTCTAATTAGCTTTCCTAATGGCATTACCAGAAATCAAAGATTGATATAATGCATCTCATGCCAATAGGTTTAAATTTCGGCCAAAATGTTTATACCATGAATCGGATTTTTACAGCATTTCGCCGAAATTTTGCAAAGTTCCGAAAATTCGTCTTTCACCCTTATTTACAAAATTTCCACTGAAATTGCCAAAAATTTTACCGAATTTTTAGACATTTTCACCGATTTTTTTTAAAAAAAAAACAAAAATTTTAACCTAATTTTACAGGATTTCGGCCAAAATTTCCACCGAAACCGAAATATTTCGATTTCAATTGTGGCCGGAACCGAAATTTAGAACCTTGCTCATGCCTAGGAATAGCACTAACATAGTCTGCTAACAATGTCTTTACTCCATGCAGGCCTCCTTTACCCATCTTAGTACCAGCATCAACTGGTCAAGGTCTACAAATCAGTGCACAGATTATACGACGCGATGGTCAAATATTTTACAGTATGTTGTTTGAGAATAACTCCCAGACTCCTCTTGACGGGTTCATGATACAGTTCAACAAAAATTCACTTGGTCTTGCGGCTGCTGGACCTCTGCAGGTGATTATCTTGGCTTGAATCCAATTTTTTGTTAGACTTTCTTTGCACCAAATTGATCTGGTTTTGGGCCTTCTTATGTTGGCTAGGTCCCACAATTGCAACCTGGTACTTCATTGAGTACCCTTTTGCCAATGGTGTTATTCCAGAATGTCTCCCCTGGACCGCCAAACACTCTTTTGCAGGTTGCTATAAAAAATAATCAACAGCCAGTGTTGTACTTCAGTGATAAAATTTCGCTGCAAGTCTTCTTCACCGAGGATGGCAGAATGGAGCGTGCAAGCTTTCTTGAGGTATACACATTTAGTTTGACTGATCTTATGCACTTTCTCAACAATTGAATTTGTTTCCTTCCACTTTGACGCTTCTTCGCCAGCAAGCCTTTGTTTACCTGCTAATCATGCTTTAACATCTATAATTGGACATAATGTGTAGAATTGATACGATATTTACCATTAGTACTTTCTAAAGGATTCTCATTAAAATCTGTAATGGCTCCATGGGATCTCTTATGTACTAATGTCAACTACAAGATATGGGTTACTAGGAAATAGCATTGGAGGCTGTGCAGCACACTTTTATCGTCATTGCACAACCTCTGAATGACTTCAGTATATATGCTAGTATGATGTTTCAGACGATGTGGAATAAATACTAATATTGTCATTTCTGGCACTTCAACTCTATTCCAACTGCTCATATTTGGCGGTTGTGCAATATTCTTGTACACCACTGCAAACCTTGTGTCTAAATCACAATGTTTGGTCCCTTTAGCATCATAATTAAGACACATCGATTAACAAGTTTGTGCTTGGAAGCGACATAGTAGTACCCAGAACTTATGGCTATGCTGAAAAATATTAAAGTATAGGAAAACAAGAAAACAATGTAGAAAATGTAAATGCGTAGACTTGAGGTATGCCCCATTTTGAAGGTACTTCTTTATATTGAACCAGAATTGCATGAGTATGGATATGCGTGTCGGAATGGGAGTGTTGGATTTAGCCAACTTAAAAACAAAGGATTCATGTATTCAGATAATTTTATTTCCTTAACATAATAACATGGTTATATATTGGGAATTTTGTTTGGTTAAGTAAATATAATGTTGTATTTCCATATAAAAATCTTACTATTAAGATAGATAAAACTCAAAACATGTCATAATTGTAAATTTATTATTGTATTTAGGAAAAATAGATTAAATAAATGTAGGAGTGTTACATTGAATCCTAAAGTATTGGATTCTGACACATGTCCAACACGGTACTTCACCGATTCAGAAGAATCCATGTAACACAGTATTGAACCCTTAACATCATATGGTTATACGAGCTTCTTCTTATCTTCACTAAAACATTTTATTGTCTTTGGGGGAGATTTATTGGTTGTATCTGTTATCTTACATGCAGACATGGAAGTCTCTTCCCGATTCGAATGAGATCACCAAAGACCTACCCAGTGTCGTCATCAACAGCATTGAAGCTACTGTTGAGCATATAGCGGCATCAAACGTGTTCTTCATTGCAAAACGAAGGAACATGAATCAAGAAGTTATGTATCTCTCTGCCAAAGTCCCTTCAAGTATTCCATTCCTTATAGAGCTTACAGCTGTTCTCGGGATCCCTGGAATCAAATGTGCGATCAAAACTCCAAGCCCCGAAATGGCCCCCCTCTTCTTTGAAGCAATAGAGGCTCTTCTCAAGTGATGCTGTTATCTTCGCTCGTAGCTTTTGTAAAATTTATGATTTTGCTACTCAGATTTTGTTCTAGTTTTGGGTTTTTTCTTCAGTTCTTTGAAGTGATTGAATGAGTGTCGGGGGTTGAGTTGTGGTGTGAGGGTTTTTGCATTTCGGCTAAAGCTTTTGATACACATCTGGATTATTAGGGTCTTGAGTTCCTCGAATCTATGAACGCTGAGAGATGGGGAAAAAAAAAAAAA
This sequence comes from Tasmannia lanceolata, assembly GCF_043159265.1. Classification (NCBI taxonomy): domain Eukaryota; kingdom Viridiplantae; phylum Streptophyta; class Magnoliopsida; order Canellales; family Winteraceae; genus Tasmannia; species Tasmannia lanceolata. The sequence goes on from NW_027518692.1 coordinate 49,145,355, forward strand.
CTTGTCGGCCTCAATAACGTGCTCGATTCATACAGTTGAATGTGTTATAATTTTGAACAATAAAAGCTTATTTTGTGTTTTAAAAATGGGATTTGGTAGGCAGTTTCTTGGAAAGCCATTTTGAGTGTCACTTCTGCATGAGAACAGCCACCTTAGATGAATTAAATGAATAAGACAAACTCTGTTAAAATGTCAACCGGTGTGATTGTTCTCTGCTGCAAAGGTGTGCAAATGGCTTTTCACGAAATTGCATAGCAAATCCATTTAAAAATAAGGATATTTTGAAGAGAAAATGACCAAATAGAAGGGGTTTCTACTGACTATGACATTTGAAGAGGGGTGTTTTGTAAATTACCAATCAAGAGTGCATATGACTAAAATGCCCTTGATTCTCTTTCTCTCTCCCTCCCTCCCTATCAAATCACCTTTTTGAAATAATTACATTTAGAATACAAATCCCAAAACCCACCTTTTTCTCTCTTCTTCTTCTTCCTCCCACCTACGTACGTATGAAAAACCCAAAAACCTCCATTGTTAGATGCCAAAAGCTCCATTCTATTGCTGAAAATCTCATTTTTAGATGTCAAAGCCTCCATAACCCTTCATTGCATTAGAAAACGCCTTCATTTACAACAACTATTGCAAAAAAACATTATTAGATTTCGAAATCGCAAAAATCTTCACTAGAAACTACCATTCCATTGCACAAAGCCTTCAATGAATGGAAATGTGTGTATTTGTAGCCCTCTCCCTTCTATTTTCATTATAAGGCATGTTTATAAACTTGAATGAAAGTTTTTCATGTTAAACTACTGTTTTCCATTGCACAAAGCCTTCAATCACTATTTAATCATATTTAAATTACTTTAAACACTTTATAATCATTGTTATTTTATTGTAACCCACTAATTTCTTAAGTTAAATCACTATTTCACTACCATAAACCACTACTGAAGTGGGTGTTTATAAGTGGTTTATATAGCTTCTTTGGTTAAGAATCCTCAGTAGTGGTTTATAATCCTAAGTAGTGGTTTATTAAGGCTTACCAGTGGTTTAGAGTGTTTATGGTTTATAAGGATTAACAATGGTTTAAAGTGTTTATAAGTGATTTATACAGGGTGAGCAGTAGTTTACAGTGTTTATAAGTGGTTTATATAGGCTTATCAGTGGTTTAGAGTGTTTACAACTGGTTTATATAGGGTAAACAGTGGTTTATATAAGCCTATCAGTGATTTAGAGTGTTTATAAGTGGTTTATATAGGATTATCAGTGGTTTAGAGTGTTTATACATGGTTTATACAGGGTAAGAAGTAGTTTATAGTGTTTATAAGTGGTTTATATAGGCTTATCAGTGGTTTAGAGTGTTTACAACTGATTTATATAGGGTAAACAGTGGTTTATCTAAGCCTATCAGTGGTTTAGAGTGTTTATAAGTGGTTTATATAAGCTTATCAGTGGTTTAGAGTATTTATACATGGTTTATACAGGGTAAGAAGTAGTTTATAGTGTTTATAAGTGGTTTATATAGGCTTATCAGTGATTTAGAGTCTTTACAACTGGTTTATATAGGGTAAACAATGGTTTATCTAAGCCTATCAGTGGTTTAGAGTGTTTATAAGTGGTTTATATAGGCTTAACAGTGGTTTAGAGTGTTTATAAGTTGTTTATACAGTGTAAGCAAGGGTTTATAGTGTTTGTAAGTGGTTTATATAGGGGTAAGCTGTGGTTTAAAATTTTTACAAGTGGTTCATATAGGGTAAACAGTGGTTTAGAGTGTTTATAAGTTGTTTATACAGTGTAAGCACTGGTTTATATAGGGGTAAGCAGTGGTTTAGAGTATTTACAAGTGGTTTATATAGGGTAAACAGTTGTTTAGAGTGTTTATAAGTTGTTTATACAGTGTAAGCAGTGGTTTAGAGTGTTTATAAGTGGTTCATGTAAGCCTAACATCAGTTTAGAGTGTTTATAAGTGGTTTATATAGGGTAAGCAGTGGTTTGGAGTATTTACAAGTGGTTTATATAGGGTAAGCAGTGGTTTAGAGTGTTTATAAGTGTTTTATATAAGCCTAGGAGTGGTTTAGTGTGTTTACAAGTGTTTAAATAGGGTAATCAGTGGCTTAAAGTATTTATAAGTTGTTTATATAAGCCTATCAGTGGTTTAGAGTGTTTATAAGTGGTTTATATAGACTTAGCAGTGGTTTTAGAGTGTTTATAAGTTGTTTATTTAGGATTACTAATGGTTTAAACAACTGAGAGGGAGAGACTACCAACCTGTGAGAGGAGGTTCACTCAGAATCAGAGGATACCGGAGAGAGGTGCACGAACCTGCAGGGCATTGTGACCCTCTAATGGACGGTTGTGATCATCCCATGAGAGAAAGAGGGCATTGTGGCCCTCTAATGGACGGTTGTGATCATCCCATGAGAGAAAGAGGGCATTGTGGCCCTCTAATGGAAGGTTGGGATCATCCCATGAGAGAGAGGGGGCATTGTGGCCCTTTAATGGACGGTTGGGATCGTCTCATGAGAGAGAGAGAGGGGGGCATTGGGGCCCTCCAATAGACGGTTGGGATCATCCCATGAGAGAGAGGGGCATTGTGTCCCTCTAATGGAAGGTTGGGATCATCCCATGAGAGAGAGAGAGAGGGGCATTGTGGCCCTTTAATGGACGGTTGGGATCATCCCATGAGAGAGAGAGAGCAGGGCATTGGGGCCCTCTAATGGACGGTTGGGATCATCCCATGAGAGAGAGGGGCATTGTGGCCCTCTAATGGAAGGTTGGGATCATCCCATGAGAGAGAGGGGGCATTGTGACCCTTTAATGGACGGTTGGGATCATCCCATGAGAGAGAGGGGGCATTGGGGCCCTCTAATGGACGGTTGGGATCATCCCATGAGAGAGAGGGGCATTGTGGCCCTCTAATGGAAGGTTGGGATCATCCCATGAGAGAGAGGGGGGCATTGTGGCCCTTTAGTGGACGGTTGGGATCATCCCATGAGAGATAGAGGGGGGCATTGGGGCCCTCTAATGGACGGTTGGGATCATCCCACGAGCGAGAGAGAGAGAGAGAGAGAGAGAGAGAGAGAGGCATTGTGGCCCTCTAATGGACTATTGGGATCATCCCATGAGAGAGAAAGAGAGAGGAATTGTGGCCCTCTAATTTATGGTTGGGATCATCCCAAGAGAGAGAGAGAGAGAGAGAGAGAGAGAGAGAGAGAGAGAGAGAGAGGCATTGTGGCCCTCTAATGGACTATTGGGATCATCCCATGAGAGAGAAAGAGAGAGGAATTGTGGCCCTCTAATTTATGGTTGGGATCATCCCAAGAGAGAGAGAGAGAGAGAGAGAGAGAGAGAGAGGTGGCGGTATTTTAAAAATGAGGGTATTTTTGTCCTAAACCCTTGCAAACCAGTCACCATCACTATAGATTGGTTATTTCCAAGTCTCCCATCTTCAAAGGTCATAGTCAGTAGAAAGCCCTTTCATTTGGTCATTTTCCCAAAAAAGAATTTGTCACCTTCTAAAGGATTAGATTGTTTTTACAATTTACCAGCCTTGATCAATCAAAGGTGATATTTGATATTGGCACAAGCTTAATTTGCAAATTAGGCCCTGCCTAGCATTTATCCCTTTTTGTTACGTGATTAGATTCAATGTTAGTATCATAGGGAAATGATTTTAGCACTCCAATGCTTTGATATAACGTGAAAGTAGCATGTGTTTTTTTTGTTTTTAATTGGAGTTATCAGAGCTTTTTGGGATCTGTAAATAACCTTTTGACAGCCCTTTAAACAATGAGGGTTTCTTTGGATGCACGGATTTTAGAATCCAGGTTTTAGTTTGAAAATTGTGTAAAACAAGGTTCATGATCAAGCTGCTATATGCTATCCTACATCGTTTCTTGGATTTTTAGTGAGAAATCCAGGTTTTAGAAATCTCTTTCCCATATTGAGATTTCTAAAACCTGGAAACATGGAATGATCTCCTGCTCTCTTGCTGTCAGAAAGAAGGGCGAGAAATCAGAACATGACGGCTACATGACGGCTGGTCTCCTTCTCTCCTCTCCCATCTACGTTGTTGAGGAAATCCAAGATTCTAAAATCCGCGTATCCAAACGCCCCCCATGCGACATATCAAACCATTGGACTGCTAAAATCATTTCCCTATTTATATTTCTAAGTATAAACTCGACTCATACTCGAGGGTTTTCCACAGTGCCCGACTGTCAAGTCCCATGTGGGCCGTACCGTCCTTGATATTTGATCCAGCATCAGCCTCTTAAAAAGTGGGCTGATCAAATATCAAGAGCGGTATGGCCCACATGGTCTTACCCGCCCACACGGGACTTGATGGTTGGGCGCCATATAATTTCTCCTCTTAATCAAGCATCATTTCTTGTATATACTTGGGTGATGATAAGTTGATCCCCTTCTTTTCCATTTCGCCCCACTCTTATTCCTTTCAACGGTTACAACAGGTAATCTTCCTCGCCTTCTTCTCAGCCATCGCCTACCTCTCATTCTTTTCTTTGTAAAATCCTTGAGCCCCATGGAGAAAAACTGCCATGCTTCCGGGTCACCAGAAAGTAACCAACCTAGGGTAGCCGTCGATGAAGATTATGGAGATCTTAGTTGGAGGGGATAAATAGCGATCCTCTGTGATTAGCTGTCTAATCTATCTAGGTTGCCCCATCTAGCCAACCTGCTTAATCTACCACCAAGACAATCTAACAATGCGACATCCGTTTGATTATAACAAATCTACCCCCACCCACACAAAATCCCCAATTCGATACACAGTACTAAGTATTGACGTCCTTATCTACTAAAGATGTTGGTTGATGTATGGTGAGATTTTTGAAGATGATGATGGCCGAATGTGTAGCATAAAAGATGAGCTGCGGAAAGCTTCAGCAGGTTTGATGGGACTCTAGCCTTATGGACGAGTCTTTATTGACAAATTTTGGGTACCGGTCCTCTTGAAAATGTGTCACTATAGACTAAACCTCAATGAAAAGACATTATGGGTTGATTTTGAGTACTGATCCGCATGGAATTTGAAATTCTTTTTCAGGGCACATACTTCAGAAGAAATGAAACACCTAAACTGAATAGAACACTATTTCATGCACGCATCTCACATAAGGCTCCTCAACTGAAAAAAGAAGAAGAAATAAACAAAAATTAAGAGAAGATAAAAAGCAAAAGGGAGCAACAATTTGATGCTGAGAATGGTAGCAACAATTATCGGCGGAAAAAAATTTGACAAGTGTGCTAATATCAAATATGAGGAGTGTTGTATCGTTAAAGAACAATAAAAGAGAGGGGTTTGAGGAGTAAAATAAGGGATGCTAATTCCCACACTCCTCTCTCATTATTGGGAAAATTAGAATGCAAGCAGGTGCTATATTACGTGCCTAATGGGCCGTAACGGAAAAAAAAGAAAAAGAAAATAGAAATGAGGGGAAGAGAGGTTGATTCGAGGCAACCGGACCTCCTAGTGGTTCAAATCGAGAGGAACCATAACTCTCCAAGAAACATAAGTCTCTTTGCTAGAAATTACTCTTCTTTTCATTTCCTTAGATTGCTATTACATAAATACAATCAAGAGAGATTGCCGCATCACAAGCACACTTATCCACTAACAAGACACCTCATAAATAACTAACTCCCACTACCCTACAACACATAGCTAGATAACTAACACCCATAAACACACATCCATCCACTAATTAACCACATCTACACCACCACCATCATGCACACATCGTGCTACTATCATTTGTAGGGGTGTGAATAAAGAACGGGTGCATGAATGAAAGTTAAGGGTGCTGATTTCTGTAGGACAGAGGAAAGACAGCGTGATGATTAGTCTTTGTCACACTGGACTATATGATAAATGAGGAAAATCATGTCTCGAGCAGGACAAGAGTTGCTGTTCAAAGATCTCATGATTATTGGGGAGAAGATAAATTCGCACCCCCTTAGGATGAAGATAAATTCGCACCCCCTTAGGATGAAGATAAATTCGCACCCCCTTAGGATGAAGATAAATTCGCACCCCCTTAGGATGATTCGCCCCTTTGATGTGAATTGACGTAAAAAAGGTTTAAAAAAAGCATTAAAAAAATCAGACTTAACACTTTTTTATGTCAATTCATGTTAAAGGGGTGCGGATCATCCCACAGGGGGTGCGAAGTTATCATCACCCTATTATTGTTGCAACATACAGACCAGGCTTCAAGGAATTTGAAAATAAATGGTTAGCAGTCGGTGAGAGAGAGAGAGAGAGTATTGTGATAACCTGTGAGGGCGTGGCTCTTTGGCTTAAAGCCATGGTATGTTCCCCATTGACACGAGTTCAAATCTCCCTGGGCTTACACAATGTGCGTGGTTTACGGGTGAATGCCTGCATCCGTAGGGAATAGTCCCGCCCTAAAGATTGGAGGGTCTTCAAAAAAAAACTTTGATTTGTGACTTACCAAATGACTATTTTTCCAGTTGTTGTGACAGAAACATTTGATTTGTGTAGATATCTCTCTCACGAATGGAGAGTCAAACTTCTCCATTCATCGTTGGTTCTAAGGAAGGCCTAAATCATGCTGAGTATATGTACTGCAAAGATGAAGGGCTCCTCAATTGAATAAAAAAGGGCGGCCTAGTGCCCAAGCCTCCTGCCATTGCGGGGTCTGGGGAGGGCTAGATGTACGCAGCCTTACTCTTGCTTTGCAGAGAGGCTGTTTCCGTGACTCGAATCCGTGATCACCTGGTCAGAATGGAGCAACCTTAAACTCAAATTGAAGGACGGCCATGGATGCCTTGCCATTCAAGCGGTGATAGGGGTGCAACGATATTTCAGACCTCCACATGCTGAAGATTAGAGGTAGGCTAGATCATGGGGCCCACTGTATTGTGATATCTATCGTACATGTCGAGAAGACTAGATATGTTGATTGGTCGTAATAGAATTCACTTGTCTAGAAACCGCCAAAGTCCCCTTCTACAGATCAGAGGGTTAGGATCATTTTTATGGAGATGATAATCCGGATACAGCCTATTTACATTGGGCCCCCCACAAATGAATGGTTTTGATCTTCTAAGAAAGTGGGCCCAACTGTATAAAAACACTTATAAATAAGGAAATGATCATTAGCCCCTTTTCTTCCCTCTGCGACCCCTCTCAGTGAATTTTTACTACTCATTTTACAGGGTGGTTCATAGAAGAAAAGGGGACAGCAAATATTGTAACCCTGCCCTATAAAATATAAATAGGCTTCCCACCACACAGCTAAAGAGAAAAAGAAGTGTCCTGAAACTCACCTTCTTTTCCACAATGGCTGGAAGAGAGAAACACATGGTTTTGTTCCCATTCATGGCACAAGGCCATCTGATCCCTTTCATTGAGTTAGCAAGGCTTCTAAAAAAAAGAACAAGATGCACCATAACTCTAGTAAACACTCCTCTAAATATCAAAAAGCTTAGAGCTTCTCTACCTTCAGATACCTCCATTCACCTCTCAGAGCTCCCATTCTCCAGCACAGACCATGGCCTCCCACCAAACACAGAGAACACCGATTCCTTGCCCTTCCATCGCTTCATCGACCTCTTCGAAGCCTCGCAAACCCTCCAACCTTACTTCGAAAACCTTGTTTCTAAAATATGTGAAGAAACTAATCCTTCTCATGTGTGCATAATTTCAGATATGTTCTATGGATGGACGGTCGAGGTCGCAAACAAGCTCGGTGTATTCCATTCCTTCTTCATCTCTAGTGGCGCTTATGGGACCGCTGTATATTTTGAGCTCTGGTTGCACTTACCACACTATAGGACTACTGATTGTGAGGAGTTTCTTCTGCCAGATTTCCCAGAAGCGCGTCACATTCACTTGTCTCAGCTTGGCAAGAACCTCGAATTGGCCAACGGTATTGTTAAACAACCAATTACTTGTGGATTTTTAATATCAAGGAGTTGTTGGGTTTTGAACCCGTGACTTGCCTTTAATAGCTCTGATACCATGTGAAACTACTAATTACCTCAAAAACTTAAGCTGTAATTAGTTCACACTCCCTGTCGCATGTGGCCTGGGTTGGCCAAGGATTTTTAATATCAAGGAGTTATTGAGTTTTGAACTCGGGACTTGCTTTTAATAGCTCTGATACCATGTGAAATGACCAATTACCTCAAAAACTTAAGCTATTAGAGCTCTTTTTTTTAACACTCCCTCTCACAGTCTCACGTACTCCTTGCTGGGTTTAGAACCCAGGACTTGCAATGAGGAAATAGCTATGATACCCATGTGACACAACCAATTACTCTAATAAAAGCTTAAGCCTTTAAGAGTTTGATCATTTATAGTTCAACACTCACTCTTACCAGTGGGTTTTTTTAATATCAAGGTCTCAAGGAGTTGGTGGGTTTAGTACCCAGGACTTGCAGTGAGACTTGCAGTGAGGCAATAGCTATGATACCATGTGAAACAACCAATTACTCCAAAAGCTTGAGTTGTTAGAGTTGTGGTTATTTAATCATTTATACTTTGACAGGTACGGATCGATGGTCCAAATTGCTCCAGCGAGAGCTCTCTTTCTGCTTACAGTCGGACGGGTATTTGATTAACACGGTGGAGGAGTTCGAACCGATCGGATTAGGGTATTTTCGTAGAAAAACAGGGCGACCCGTTTGGCCCATTGGACCCATAACTTCTATTCCGGACAAGGAAGGATTTGTTGGGAAGAAACCTGGAATTTCTGTCGATCGTTGCGTGGAATGGCTGAATCTCCACCGTCCGTGCTCTGTTATCTACATATCTTTTGGGTCTCAAAACAGCATCTCTACGTCACAAATGATGGCTTTAGCCATGGGATTGGAAGCAAGTGGCAAACCTTTTATTTGGGCCATCCGGGCCCCAATTGGGTTTGATGAAAAAGAGGGATTTTAGATCCGAGTGGTTGCCCCAAGGATTCGAAGGTCGGATGGGGGAAAGAAAACAAGGGATTTTGGTAAGAAAATGGGCCCCACAGTTGGGAATACTGTCACATAAATCAACGGGAGCGTTTCTAAGCCATTGTGGTTGGAATTCTACGGTGGAGAGCTTGACATGTGGCGTGCCGATGATCGGATGGCCTATCTCTGGTGAGCAATTTTATAATTCTAAGATGTTGGAAGAAGAGGTTGGGGTTTGTGTTGAGATTGCTAGGGAGAATAGTGAAGAGATTAGGGAGGATCATGTTGTGAAGGTAATTGAAATGGTGATGGGAGAGACTGAAAAAGGAGGAGAGATGAGGAGAAGGGTTTATGGAGTTAAAGAGATTTTGGAGGCAGCTATCAGAGATGATGGTAGTTACAAAGGTTCATCTATTAAAGCTTTGGATGGATTTTTCAATACTGCCTTTTTTATGAGGACAAAGACGAGCAACGAGCATTGTACGTTGGATGTATAGTAGGGCCCAGTCCTTTTTTGTTTGTTCTGGAATCCCAGTGGGATAGATAAAGAAGATAAGGGTGTGAGGTATGTGGATGAGATATGTTCTATCTTCATGTTTTTGCCTCTTGCTATTGGTCCTTTCATATTAGATGACCTTTGTGAGCTCATATCCTTTGGGATGGGAAATGATACATTCGCCCCCTTTCCTTCCTCGGCCCACTCCCTTATAGTGTAAGAGGGTAGTCCACCACAACATTACTAACATTACTAGGGTTGTGCTCTGGGCAAGGTAAATGGCCCTATTTGTTAGGGAGCTTATGCTTTGCTTGTGTCAGCATTGTGGCAATTAAACTGCTCCGATACCATGATAAAATTATAGATTTTACTAAATCTTCAATTCAATTACAATCAATCCTTGTAAACTAATGGGACCTCATTAGTTCGTCACTAATCTTGTTCTCGTGAACTAATGAGGTCCCAATAGTTACATGCTAGTGGGGCTTATATAGAGGGTATAACGGTAAAAAAAGAAGAAGGAATGTGAGAGCCCTTTCTAGCCCTCTCTAGGAATTGACACGAAGTACCTACATATATCGAGAGAGAATGAAGACAATGTGAAGAAAAAACAAGTCGCCAAAAGTATGCAATCTTAGTAAATCTCTCCCCAAAAGGAGGCACATTTTCTAGTTTCCTCCCTAGATCTGATTAGACAGCAAAGAACTCCTTTACTTGAATGAAGGATAGAGATACACGTCCTCAAATCAAATGGAAAGCTCATGTAAAATCCCAACACATGAAAGAATGCCTCATATGAATAGAATACAAAGCCAAGAAGTTAAATGGGTTGTCACCCATGTGGGCTCAAGGCCTCCACACATGGTGTCTAAAAGGGCCAACACAAACACCACCGATTTTTTAATACCCAATCTCTATCTCATCCCCACATGACGCATCAAAAAACCCATTTACAAAACATTCTCATCCTACCACATTACTACCTTACAACAGTAAAATCACAAGCCCCCCCCAAAAAAACCACCACCACCACTCAATGCTTGGCGTCTTTATTTGATTGATCAAATTCTATCACACGGTCATGAACCAGCCTAATGAGACATGAATCTATTACATCAATAGATCTTTCTCTGTCTTCATCCTTTAACCACTATAAACTGCTATTCTATATAACAGACAGCTCATAAAATCTGATCAGTATGCAGGTGAGTCTTGTCATCTTAAGACATCTAGATGTTTAATAAACATTAATCTATCCAGGACTAATCGCTCTTTTTTCCGTCGATTACATGTTACAAGATCCTACAATGGCTTCTCAAATTGTCACAAGAACAAGCCATAGAAACTACTCCTAGCAGGAAGAGAATGTTAACATGTACAAACACTAGAGACTATCTCAATAAAAGAAGAACAAATGGGTCACAAGGCAGAATCAGCCCATGTAGGCAGTAAATTTCTACCAATTTGTGACATAGTGGTGTCAGGCTCGACGATCGCTGATTATGGAAGTGACAGGTCAATGAACAGGAAGAGAAGAGCCATTTCTCGAATGAGGGACCTAATTAGATGGTATGCGGCCGCCAATTCTGGCAGAGGAGGAATCAAGCGGTGGAAGGTACAATTATTATCCCAATGATTTCATTTGGTCTCCATTTCTTTCGATGTAAAATGGGTGTAAAATTTTCATTTGAATTGTAGGATTTTAGGGGCAAAAGCTTAGTGCTTATGAAAAATCAACCTTACTCAATGGTTGTCACAATTGGTAAATGTAAACAGAAAATGATCACTTGTAGAACTTACTATACAAATTAGGTGGTGGTACTCTTTGTGACTACCATTGGGAGTTCAGTCGAACTCAAAATTCGGCGTAAATGATTAAACCAGATAATTCCTCTATATTGCATTGATTTCTAACTGTAGAATTGTTATTGAAGGTCCCATACTTCCATAAGAAAGGTAACCTCAAAGACCCATCAGATGAAATGAGCTCCACCTCTAGTAAGATCAGCTTCACATTGGATGTGGGGAGCTGTTCCGCCTATTCTTTGGAATTTTCTCCCTTGTCGTTAGCATATTCGACGACAAGTTATCGGACATTTACAAATCCGAATTTTGAAATTGACAGTGAGGAAACATGTGTGAGCCCAAAAACTGAGGAATGCAAGAGAAGGGGAATTGGATCACCACAGATTCTGAAAGTAAGTCTCTCTTTTATATCCTCTATGTGTCATAGTCCCTTTTGGTTATTATATGAGATATGATCTACTCAATTCAATTTTCTGAATGAACATGCAGTTTTGGTACTCGAACTTTGAAATGAAGCAAAAGAAGATGCTCACTGCAGCCTTTCATGGTCCAAACCTCCGGAAAGGGAAACTTGTGGAACTGATATAAATATCAGAAGCCATGAAAATAGTATGGACCATTGTTTTTCGATTGTACAATGACGGTGAGAGAGTCGCCTATTCGTAGGGATCTCTTTTTTTTTTTAACAAAACCCTCTAGTAGTTTTTTAGTGGCTCCAATCCTGCTGTTACTTTTTTCCTTTCTCCTTACAGCTATTGTTATGCATGCATTTGAATGAACTCCCTTGCACAATGTTGTGATCTCAAATTAGGCTTTTCCTTGGAGGATTTAAATAGTTCATGTGCACCATCCATCTTTTAAAATCAATGAGGAGAATTCTATAAATTTAAAAACAAGTTAAGAATAGGTAAAAAGCAAGGGATGGGCTCACTTAAGTGGTGAATACTGGGAAGTGATCAGTAATAAAGTCTTCAAACAATTCTATCTCCTGCAACTACAGAGTCTATTCTATAGAAAGTCAGACGGGTAAAAACTGATATAATAGCATACAAAGCAATGTAAATGTAATTGAGCAAAAAAGCATACAAAGATAACACTGAGTGTTGTACTTAGTTTTGCAAGGTAGCGTAGCCGGAAATGCGAAGAACCAAGGCGGGGTTAAAGCTGTCAACCTCTGTTTAGTAAGCCTTCGAATCCACGACCCGCGAAATAGTATCACTACTCTCTAATTTCCAAAAGAAGAAAAGAGTAGTAATAAAGGAGTAACTTAATTTTATTAGAAAACCCAAAAAAAAAAACGAAGAATTGGCCGTGCAACATTGTTACTTTCATAGACAAAATCCTAACTTCCTTATTCCACTAAAAGACACTACCTTGTTCGACTTGAACCAAACTTCGAACCCTATCATGACTCTATTACCCAATCACTTCTAAAGTCCTAAACAAAAGAAAAGTAGATAAACTAATCCCAACAGAAACATGTTGCAACCCAAAAAGGTTATAGTGACCAGAAAAGGTTGTATTGAAACCCCTTTTATTAGGGAGACGTGTCAATCCCCCCACTTGAAGAGAACTCGACCTCGAGTTTATTGGTGTTGTCGCTATAGCATCTCCAACCTCAAAGACCTTGACACGCCGATACTGGCTTCTTTGACATTTTACTTAGCATCATCCTGAGTAAGCTTCTTTTGCTTGTTTTGGACGCCTTTGTGTGTATGCCTTTTCTTTTTGGATTTAACAAGGTATTCCTTCACCGTCAAGCATGTAATGTCCTAATTGGTTTTACATTTCAATTTTTACTACTATCCCAAGAACTTTGTGAGGACAGTTGTGATTCCAAATAAACAAAGTTGTGGGTCCAAATAAACAAAAGTTGTGGGCCAATTTATAGCGAGGACCAATATATGATTGGATTAGATCATTCAAATAGGTGGACCATACTATACTTGCATATTTGACTCCTAAGGAAAGAAATCCACTTAATATCCTAAATCACTTAGCTTACTAAAGTAAAGAAAAACAGTTATGAAACATTATCTCTAAGATATTTGAGTCTCCTAATATTTCTTGAAGTAAAATAGGATGCCTCTGCATTAGACCCCACAGTAGAAAAGTACTGGCCAAATGATCGTCAGCATCACGCCCCTCCATGTATTTATGATTAAACCCCCTCTTTTGACTTTCCCCTTCATAAAAAAAATCAAGGGGTTCACCAAAAAAAAAATTCAAGGGGGTTGATATTTTCTCTCTCCGTCCTTTATATATGTAAAGGGCGGCCACCGTAAAATTTATCTACAATATAAGGGAGTGGCCCTAAAAAGATGAAGGGTCGAATACATCATTTCCCAATAGATAAAAGCTCAAAGGTCATCTAATATGAAAGTGACACAAAGAAATAGGCAAAAATAACAATAGAATACATCTCATCCACACCTACCCCACACCCTAAATGGAAAACTCTCTCTACTCATCTTTAGGGCTGCAACTCGGGACGGGCGGATCGGGTTTTGGAGAACCCAACCCTACCCGAGAAATATCTCGGGTCGGCTCGGCTCGGGTTTTTTTTTGGAAAACCCACGATTCCCAAACCTGGCCCTACCCATGATAAATCTTGGGTCGGATTTTTTCACGTTGACGCAATTTTTTAAGGAAAATTCTTGTTTGGCAAGGCAACTCAACTCATAGAAGCAGAAATTACACTCACATTACACTTGAATCAAACAATGACGTAATTACACTCACATTACACTTGAATCAAACAATGTTGTAATCAAACAATGTTGTAATTACAATCAAACAATGCTGAATCAAACACTTGAATCAACTCAACTCATAGAAGCAGAAATTAGACTCACATACAATAACAGTGGGTGCGTGGGTTTTCACTTTTAACTTTTAACTAACAATAGAAAAAATGTACATACTATAACTTATGTAACTCGGGTCGGGTCGGGTCGGGTCGGACCCCTTCAAACCCGGCTTGACCCGAGATTCATGCGGGCTTTTGAATGCTCAACCCGGCTCAACCCGAAACCCATGAAACCTGAACCCAACCCAGGCTATTTTCAGGTCGGGTCGATGCGGGTCGGGTAAAACCCGGCTTGAGTTGCAGCCCTACTCATCTTTCTCTCTCGTTGAAAAGGCAGTGTTGAAAAAACCATCCAAACCTTCAATCGATGAACCTTTGTAACTACCATCCTCTCTAATAGCTGCCTCCAACATCTCTTTAACTCCATAAACCCTTCTCCTCATCTCTTCTCCTTTCTCTGTCTCTCCCATCACCATTTCAATCACCTTCACAACATGATCCTCCCTAATCTCTTCACTATTCCCCCTCCCAATCTCAACACAAACACCAATCTCTTCTTCCAACATCTTCGAATTATAGAACTGCTCACCAGATATCGGCCATCCAATCATCGGCACGCCACGTGTCAAGCTCTCCACCGTTGAATTCCAACCACAATGACTTAGAAATGCTCCCGTTGATTTATGTGACAGTATTTCCAACTGTGGGGCCCATGTTCTTACCAAAATCCCTTGTTTTCTTTCCCCCATCCGACCTTCGAATCCTTCGGGCAACCACTCGGATCTAAAATCATCTGTTTTATCAAACCCAATTGGAGCCCGAATGGCCCAAATAAAAGCTTTGCCACTTGTTTCCAAACCCATAGCTAGAGCCATCATTTGTGACGTAGAGATGCTGTTTTGAGACCCAAAAGATATGTAGAGAACAGAGCACGGACGGTGGAGATTCAGCCATTCAACACAATGATCTACGGGAATTCCAGGATTCTTCCGTACAGATGCTTCCTTGTCCGAAGTTATTGGCCCAATGGGCCAAACGGGCCGACTCATTTTTCTACGAAAATATCCTAATCCAATCAATTCAAACTCCTCAACCGTGTTGATCAAAAACCCATCAGATCTTAGCCAAAAGGAGAGCTCTCGCTTAAGGAATTTGGACCATCGATCCGTACCATCGGCCAATTTGAGATGGTTGGGAAGTTGAGACCTGTTGAAGTATAAATGATTAAATAACACCCCCTCTAATAACTTAAACTTTTTGAGTAATTGGTTGTTTCACATAGAGTATAGCTGTTGAACCGTCCTAGCACCAAGCCCAAAAAAAACATGTGTACGGCAACCCAAAAAAATGTAGTTATAGGTGTGCCAGAGAGTGTTGAAGTATAAATGATTTAATAACACCAACCCCAACAGCTCAAGTATTTGGAGTAATTGGTTGTTTCACATGGTATAATAAAGCTATTTGAGGGGTGCAACTCGGGTTGGGTTGAGGCCAACCCGAACCGTACCCGAGGAACCATTTACTCAACCTGAACCGATATCCAACCCAATGAGGTTCAACCCTACCCAACCCAAGGAACCCTTTTTCCTAGCCCGAACCCGACCCAGCCCGAGTTCAACCCAAGTTTTTAACCTTACTAAAAAATGCCGGGGTTCACTCGGGTCGGGGTTGCCCAAGCCTTCAACCCGAACCCGAACCCGACTTCTTGGGTTGAGCCCGACCCTAGTTGGATCCTTAGAAATATTAGTGCAAAATCCAAAAAACTGTGTATCCAAGACAACCCAACCCAAAAAGAGATGGCACAAGGAGACAGTGTTTAGGAGTATAAATGATTAAATAACACCAACTCTAACAGCTTAGAGCCTGTTTGTTTTAGATTATGACAACGGATTGCATCCAATTTAGTGCAATTCTCGGTCCAATAATCGGTTGGGGTCTCCACAATGGTTTGTAATAATCTAAAACAAATAGGGCCTCGATTGTTTCCCAATAGTCCAATACCTGTGTATGTGACGAGCTTCGGGGAAACCCGGCAGAAGAAACTCTTCAGAATCAGTTAGAGAGTGTGGTAAGTGCAACCATAGCTCAAAATATACAGCAGTCCCATAAGCGCCACTACAGATGAAGAACGAATGGAATACACCATGCTTGTTTGCGACCTCGACCGTCCATCCATAGAACATATCAGAAATTATGCATACATGAGAAGGATTAGTTTCTTCACATATTTTAGAAAGAAGCTGTTCGAAGTAAGGTTGGAGGGTTTGCGAGGCTTCGAAGAGATCGATGAAGCGGTGGGAGGGCAAGGAATCGGTGTTCTCGGTGTTTGGTGGGAGGCCATGGTCAGAGCTACAGAAGGGGAGCTCTGCAAGGTGGATAGACTTATCTGAAGGTAGAGAAGCTCTAAGCTTTTTGATGTTTACAGGGGTGTTTACTAGGGTTATGGTGCATCTCGTTCTTTTTTGTAGAAGCCTTGCTAACTCCATGAAAGGGATTAGATGGCCTTGAGCCATGTAAGGGAACAGAACCATGTGTTTTTCCCTTTCCGCCATTGTGGAAAGAAAATGAGATTCAGACCAAGTCTCTTTTTTCCCCCTTTAGCTTGTTGAGTTTGAGTACATGTCAATTTATAGGGGGCTTTACTCTAGTTACTGATATTTGCACTACCATGTTTTGATAATTGGGCGAACTCACATTGTCATTTCTTCTTCTTTTTTTTCTATTCGGCCCTGAGGGCTTTTTGGTAGTTGCAATAGTAACAGCTCTTTAAATAATAGAGGACAAGATGAGTCTTCCCCATTGCCCCATTATCAAACGGGAGTGCCAATATCTGCACATTTTTTATGGTGTGGCGTTTAGGTTCACCTATTTTCACAAAAATACAATCGGGCCCACTATTTTCAAAAGATCCAAACCATTCATTTGTTTGGCTCCAAAGTAAATATGCTTATCTGGATTATCATCTCCATAAGATGATCCTAACCCTCCAATCTGTAGAGGGAGGCTTTGGTACATTTAGAGAACAGTGAATGACTGAATTCTATATGCTGTGTTCTTTTATTTTCTTTCCCCTCGCTTTTCCACGGAAACACCAATTATTTTCCCCGGAAACAGTGTTTTTAGGTGTTCTTTTAGTTTCCGCGGAAACGTTTAGAAACTACGTGGAAAAACCAAAATAACTATGTGGACTTGTGGTTTCCGCAACTTTACTGTCGCCCCATTTCCGAGCTCACATATCGAAAAGCCCTCTTTTCTCTGAGTTTTCTCCGACCCAACATAATTTTTGACGAGAAAAAAGGCACTTCGGATGTCGTCTTCAACCTCGAGTTTGGGCGTCTCCACCATTGCTCTTCTTCTCCACCCTCTCAAGCTTCAAACCAGGTACCATTGCTCTTCTTCTCCATCCTCTCAAGCTTCAAACCAGGTAACATTCTCTCTCTATCTCTCTTCTTTCTCCACCAGTGGCTTTTTCCCCTTTTTCAGTGGTTTTTGTGGTTTCTACAACCTTTCACTTCAAACGAAGGGACATTCTTTCTCTCTATCTCTCTTCTTTCTCATTGTGATTTTTTTTTATTGTCGGTAAATATGGTGAAATAGGGCTTTGTGGGTTGTTTTTTAACAGATGGTTTTCGTTTTAACGTATGGGTTATGGTTAAGGTTAGGGTTTTTAGTTTCTGATTCATATGTTGGGTTGGGTTTTTGCATTTGCTTTCATAAGGTTTTAGCATTTTATAGCTAGGTTTTTTAATGTTTGATCTAGGGTTTATATTTTTTGTTGAAATCTGATAATAGGGTTTCGAAATTTTTAATATGTAGTTTCTATATTTGTGACAATTTGATTAGCATTGTTAATGTTCAGCTTTTGTTTGTCATGGTTTTCTTATTTTGATCGACTTGAGAGGGTTGGACCCACTTATTATAGACTAGGTTCTATGTGGGCATCATTCTGCATGTTAGTTTGTCACAATTTATGTTTAACAGGTTTCTATTGAGTTTTCCTGCAACGAAACGCATATTTCGATCTGTAGTTTCTGTTAGGTTTTTGTGCAACGAAACGCTCATTTTACCGGTTTTCTGTCAGGTTTCTTTTCCTTCCCTTTCCTTTCTGCCACGTCACTTTCCTTTCCTTTCCTTTTGTAGCAACCGGCCTCGTGCACACATATTAGGATTTATTTATTTTTATTTATGGTAGAGATGGAGTGTCATTACCAAAACTAAAACATGAGTGATTTTCTTTCTGTAATAGGGTGTCTTTAATATAAGAGGCAACGATTATATTTTGTAGGTTTAATTTTCTGAATCTAATAATCATTACTCATAGATGTCAGCCAACTAAATACATATGGTTAACAATGACATACTGTAGGGTTAGTTAATTCTATCCTCAAGTTTTGCTAGGATTTTGCATGAAGGTCTTTATGACCCACTAGGTAATAAAATTAAGTTCCTATATTTTATTCTCAATCACATTAATCTTAACCAAGCACCAATTCGTAGGTGGAAAAAAAAAGAGCATGTTCTTTTCTTGGGAAATGTGCAACAAGAAATTATTTTTTATAAGGCTTATCTCTTCAACCATCTATGGCAAAGTCCAACTATCAAGACCTTAGATAAGCTAGCTTTTATGAGAGTAGTTGGATGGTTGTCTCATATGAGGAAAGTGTTGGTGAGAGAGAGAGAGAGAAAAAAGTGTTTCTAGTCCGGCCGACTAGAGATCATTCTCTAGTCCGCCATCCAAAAACACATGGGTCCCACATATTTGGGTGATGCAAAGCATTCATTTGATGGGCCCTGATATAGAGACGGTGTCCATAAGAAATTAGCTTCATAGGATCATCCCAACCCTATGATTTGTGGAGCTTAAAATGGACGGCTTTGCATCACCCAAATCTGTCCATTTTTTAGCTTCACAAATCGAAGGGTTAAGAAGATCCTATGAAGCTGAATTTTTGTGGACATCCTATCTATGATGAGGCCTATCAAATGAATGCTTTAGATCACCCAAATATGTGGGACCCATGTGTTTTTGGGTGGCGAACTAGAGAATGATCTCTAGTCGGCCGGACTAGAAACACTTTCCTCATATATATATATATATATATATATATATATATATATATATATATATATATATATATATATATATTGACATTCTATAAGTTGGCTAAGAATGATTGACTAAAAGACATACTAAGAATGACATGTTGGAAATTAGGTGGCTGTGAAAGACCTAATACTATAGTTTGGAAATATATCCTCATTAGCGGACAAGGACTAACAAAAATAGTCTGCTAAAATAGACATAACTTTTCAACCGCTTGTCCGATCTGTGAGTACTTATACTCGTTGGAAATATCTCGAAAATATCTACAACTTTGTAGTTTACTATTTTTCAAGATTCTTCCATCTAAAGGTCCGAAAACGTTATTAAAAAACTGCCCGCTGCATTATAGCGGGAATGCAAACATAACTAGTTAGGGCTAACAAAAACAGTCTGCTAAAATGGACATAAAGTTTCAACGCTTGTCCGATCTATGAGTACTTATACTTTTTGGAAAGATCTCGAAAAGATCTACAACTTTGTAGTTTAACATTTTTCGAGATTCTGCCATCTAGAGGTCCGAAAATATTATTCAAAAACTACCCGGTGCATTATTGCGGGGATGCAAACATAACTAGTTAGAACTAGCAAAAACAATCCACTAAAACGTACATAACTTTTCAACCGCTTGTCCGATCTGTGAGTACTTATACTCGTTGGAAAGATCTAGAAAAGATCTACAACTTCGTAGTTTACTATTTTTCAAGATTCTATCATCTAGAGGTTCGAAAATATTGTTCAAAAAACAACTGCCCGCCGCATTATGGCTGGAATGCGCAATTTTCACTTTAGACTTAAAGGGGACTCTTCTTTTATGTGTTTTTGTACTAGAAAATTATTCCCGGAATTGATAGATTAAATCTAATAGAATGAGCTACATGAGTCCTTTATTTTTCCTAATGTGTGAAATAGAATAAGTACATGTTTATACAACTATTCTTGCTCTTTCTTGATATCTTAAGAAATGTACTGTCATATGGCCATGCTAAATAATGTACCCATATTTTTTTGTCTTTTAGCATGTTGGAACTCGTAATTAAAAGAATGATAAGACGAGTATGAAATGAGGGGTTATGCATCATGGGCCTTCAAGAATATATATGCATAGTTTTGCAAACCAAGATCCTAAGTATTTAACCTATTTGAATGTTTTTCCAAGACAAGAAGGAAATTATTTAAGGACCCATGCATTGCATAACACTATGGAATGCCGTATATCTATGAAAATGGCAGGGTTTATTCCGCAAACTAAGGATTAGGGCCTGCGTAGAGTCCACCTAAGTCGCTTCCGGTAAATCGGTTGGACTAGGCACCCATTTTGCACACCGGTAAAACGGGTGGATTGGGTATGTTATGATGACTATGATATATTATGACCTTCTTGTAGGCATGGGTTGTGCTAGAGGTGGGTATTGGCATTCATACCTTTTCAACTAGCAATGTGCATATGGTTGCTTTAGTATGAGATATTTATATGATGCATTTCGCATAAGTTTTCTTTAAAACAAAAATAAAAAGAAGAAGAAATAGAATAACTTCTATTGTCATGGCATCCAAAGGAAAACTAATAAAAGAAGATCTGTTGTAAATGTAATGTTCCCATTATTTTTCTGCATTTGAATAAGTGGTGGCATATGTTAAATGGAATATTAATAATTTCCTTTATGCTTTTAAATGATATAAATGTTTCTTTTCCCTTCTGAGTTTCTGTGGTTGAAGCTCACACCAATAAAATTTCAGATGTTGACACGACTTACATACAAGAGGACCACGCTGAGGATGGGAACTAGATAAGGAGTGATGCCTGAGAAATTTTAGGACTAGTTTCCTTTATGCAATTGCTTTAGTCTTTTTAGTTATGTATTAGTTAAGACTTGAAGTTATCTTAATTATGTATTTCCAATAAGATGTTGAGACATCAATTACATTATTTCATGGTTGAATCAACTTAAATGTACGAGTTTATTTCCACATAATTGCTATATGTCAATTAACGGGTTGGGCTTCAGGCTTCTGGAACCCGAGTCGTTACACCTTTCCCGATGAGAGAACACAGCAATAAGAACCAATCATCACGTCTAGTATCGGGTATGAGGGAAAGGCCTTTGATTGATCAAAACCATCCCTCGATAAATTGTAAAAATAATCCGATCCGTTAATTATCTTGATCGAAAATTTCTAACTATTGAATAAAACGGTGCCAAATTTATGGTCACAAAAACACTATAAGCAGCATTAAATTCGAAATCATCATTTTTTTTTTATTGACTAGAGGTGTTAGGCAGACCCCAAACCGGATACAGAGAAAAGGATATATAAAAAAGAAAATTACAATGGGGGATAAAGAGTTCCTTCATAATCCTCCTTAATAATGGCAGCAAGGGTAGGAGGGAGTTAAAAAGGCAAGGGTCGCACGAACGCAAACCCTCTCTGTCACAAATTATGACGTCCAGCCCCCGTATTCGGTAAGGTGGTAAGACAACCCAACTCCAAAAGTGCAATGGAGCCAGCTATCCTAGGCAATCGCCCTTTCTGATCACCGATATACCACGCCCAGGTATGTATCGAAATGATCGTTTACCCTCACATATTTGGTTTTTTCTCCCTTAGCATATGTATAAAAGCTTGAGACGGTTTTAATAGATATGATGGGGCTCATAATATTGACAGATGGGAATGTTTGTGGGGAGAAGACAACTTTATTAACCCCATTTTAAAATATTCTTATTTTCGAAGGGATTTGCTAGGCAATTTTGCGGAAAGCCAGGTCATTGCTCACCTTTGCAAGAGAGAACAACCACACAGGTTGTTTATGACAGATTTTGTCTTATTCTGTCACAAAAGTGAGTCATGCATTGGCTTTTCATGACATTGCCTTACAAATCCCATTTTTAAAACTAAAAAAATGAGCTTTTAGTGTTCAAATGATAAGTTCGATGAAAGAAAGTTTTTTCTATCTTTTCACTTTCCATTTTAGGGTCCTTAAGATCGAGAAATGATAAATGCGCCCCTTTTCATTGCATGGGACACCCAACTGCATTGTATGTCAAGCACATCAGGCCCAGTCATTCAATCAAATCCATTGAATCCTTCTGACGTGAAGCACATCAGCCCCTCTGCAGTCATTGATACACTGCTGTTGGGTGTCCCAAGTGATGAAAAGGGGCGCATTTATCATTTCCTTTAAGATCTCATTTCAAATAAGCTCTTAAAAATTATATAGGATTTCTAGTTGGCTAGTGATACTTCCATTCCATATTTTGATAATTACACAACTCAGCTTGTCTTTTCTTTTTTAAAACATGGGTGGGGCCTACCTTGCTCAAATATCTAAACAAATTAATTGTTGGCTCACCAACCGTTCATGTTGGTAGAGAGAGTGATTCATTTTTGCATGCGGAAGACTGACGGAAAAGGAATGGGAGAAAATTGGGTGCCATCTTAGCCGATAGGAATGTTACAAGGGAGATTTGTGGGATTGGATTCCCTCCCCTTAACAACTAGCTTTTGAGGGCGAGTTCTACCCGGGTCCCAACAGGATTGACCCTCTATAACTCAATGCTCAAGGCTTTGTTCTTCGACCTAGGGCTCGGAGGTTCAATCCCAGCTTAGAGGGTTGATCCTAACTCGATGCTCAAGGCTTTGTTCCTCGATCTAAATGTTAGAGGGTTGATCCTAACCCTCGGTAGATCGGAGGGTTAGGATCAACCTATGGAATTAATTTTTTGGGGCACAACCTTTTAGGCTGTGGCCCATCTAATGGACGGTTCGGATCATCCTATGGTGCAGGCCATACTGTACTTTTAATAAATTTAGGAGTGCCCTCATCAAAATAGAGCAGTGCTGATAACATTTTCCCTAAAAACAGTTATGAAACATAATCTTAAGATATTTGAGTCTCCTAACATTACTTGAAGTGACATAGGATGCCCCTCCATGCATTTATGACTTCCCTTATACAGTACAAGGGAGTGGCCCTAAAAAGAAAACGGAGCGAATATACCATTACCCTAAAGATATAAGCCCAATGGTCATCTCACATGAAAGTGACCAAAAGAAAGAGACAAAAATAAAACAATAGGATACATCTCATCCACACATATCCTATCCAATTTCAGGACAAACAAAAAGGGTGGTAATATGATTCCCACTACTTTCAATCAAACCTAAAACTCTCTCTACTCATCTTTCTCCCTCGTTGAAAATGCAGTGTTCAAAAACTCATCCAAAGCTTTAATCGATGAACCTTTGTAACTACCATCCTCTCTAATAGCTGCCTCCAACATCTCTTTAACTCCATAAACCCTTCTCCTCATCTCTTCTCCTTTCTCAGTCTCTCCCATCACCATTTCAATCACCTTCACAACATGATCCTCCCTAATCTCTTCACTATTCCCCCTCCCAATCTCAACACAAACACCAATCTCTTCTTCCAACATCTTCGAATTATAGAACTGCTCACCAGATATCGGCCATCCAATCATCGGCACGCCACGTGTCAAGCTCTCCACCGTTGAATTCCAACCACAATGACTTAGAAATGCTCCCGTTGATTTATGTGACAGTATTTCCAACTGTGGGGCCCATTTTCTTACCAAAATCCCTTGTTTTCTTTCCCCCACCCGGGCTTCGAATCCTTCGGGCAACCACTCGGATCTAAAATCATCTGTTTTATCAAACCCAATTGGAGCCCGAATGGCCCAAATAAAAGCTTTGCCACTTCTTTCCAAACCCATAGCTAGAGCCATCATTTGTGACGTAGAGATGCTGTTTTGAGACCCAAAAGATATGTAGAGAACAGAGCACGGACGGTGGAGATTCAGCCATTCACCACAATGATCTACGGGAATTCCAGGATTCTTCCGTACAGATGCTTCCTTCTCCGAAGTTATTGGCCCAATGGGCCAAACGGGCCGACTCAATTTTCTACGAAAATATCCTAATCCAATCAATTCAAACTCCTCAACCGTGTTGATCAAAAACCCATCGGATCTACCCCAAAAGGAGAACTCTCGCCGGAGGAATTTGGACCATCTATCCGTACCATCGGCCAATTTGAGATGGTCGGGAAGCTGAGACCTGTTGAGGTATAATTTAATGATTAAATAACACCCGCTCTAAGAGATTATACTTTGGGAAACGATACCTGTGCCAAGGCGTTTTGATAAACATGCCAGGTGCCAAGGGCATTAAGAGCTTTTTGAGAACCGTCCTAGTACAAAACCCAAAAAAAAAAACATGTGTACGGCAACTTAAAAAATGTAGTCACAGACATGGTTTTAAATTTCGACCGAAATCCGGCCAAAACCGAAATTCCGAATTTCGCCAATTTTCGAAATTTTCGGGACGAAATTTTGTTTTACTGCAATTTTTTTAATAAAAAAAAATTTGCTACAAAATTTCGGTCTGAAATTTTCTAAATTTCAAACCGAAATTTCGACGCTTAATACCAAATTTCGGACCAAAATTTTGGATTTCACCGAAATTTCGGTTTTCTGTGGGGTCTGAAACGGTTACCGAAACTGAAATTTTAAACCATGGTCACAGGTGAGCCAGATTGTAGTATAAATGATTAAATAACAACAAAAAAAAACCCGGAGTTTAAGCATTTGGAGTAATTGGTTGTTTCACATGGTATAAAGCCATTTGAGGGAAATATTTAGCGGTGCAACTCGAGTGGGGTTGAGGCCAACCCAAACCCTACCCGAGTAACCATTTACTCAACCTGAAGATGTTCAATCCGACCCGAGCTCAACCCGAGTTTCTAAGCTTACTAAAAAAATGTCGGTGTTCATTTGGATCGGGGTTGCCCAAGCCCTCAATCCGGACCTGATCGAACTCAACCCCGAACCCAGATCCGACCCCGAACTCAACCCAATCAGACCCAACTTCTTGGGTTGAACCCGACCCAAAAAAGAGACGGCACACAGAGACGGTGTTCGGAAGTATAAATGATTAAATAACACCAACTCTAACGGCTTAGAGCCTGTTTGTTATAGATTATGACAAATGACTGGATTCCCCAACTGTCAAATCTAGTGCGATCATCGGTCCAATAATCGGTTGGGACTCCACAATCGGTTGTAATAATCTAAAACAAACGGAACCTGATTGTTTCACAATACCTGTGGATGTGACCCGCTTTGGGGAAATCCGGCAGAAGAAACTCTTCAGAATCAGTTTGAGAGTGTGGTAAGTGCAACCATAGCTCAAAATATACAGCAGTCCCATAAGCACCACTAGAGATGAAGAACGAATGGAATATACCAAGCTTGTTTGCGACCTCGACCGTCCATCCATAGAACATATCTGAAATTATGCATACATGAGAATGATCAGTTTCTTCACATATTTTAGAAAGAAGCTGTTCGAAGGAAGGTTGGAGTGTTTGCGAGGCTTCGTAGAGGTCAATTAAGTGGTGGAAGGGTAAAGAATCTGTGTTTTCGGAGTCGGGCGGGAGGCCATGGTCGGAACTACAGAAGGGGAGCTCTGCGAGCTGGATGGAGTTATCTGAAGGTAGAGAAGCTCTAAGCTTTTTGATGTTTAGAGGTGTGTTTACTAGGGTTATGGTGCATCTAGTTCTTCTGTTTAGAAGCCTTGCTAACTCCATGGAAGGGATTAGATGGCCTTGAGCCATGTAAGGGAACAGAACCATGTGTTTTTCTATTTCGGTCATTGTGGGAAAGAATGAGTTTCAGACCGAGTCTTTTTTTTTATCCCCTCCTTTAGCTGGTTGAGGACATGTCAATTTATAGAAATCCTGCGAAACAGTGAAAACATTATTTTATTCAATACGAAATTTCGGTCGAAATGTAGAGAGAGAGGAGCACGCCTCTTTGAGAGGGATGGGAAAAGGCACACGTATTAAATACAGATTTTAATAAGAAAAGAAAAGAAAATGCAAGGCTCTCTCTTCTTGACTTTGCTGGCTTAAGGAGACAACCAAAATGGATCTTTGAAGAGTGTACTCCAGCTAGCTGCATAGAGAGGGTGGGGAAGAAAGACCTATTAGATAGAGATACTACAAAAAAATCTCTGACGTATTAGAGAGAGTCCGTGGAAGTGTCAGTGCTACAGATTAGATGACACTTTTATCCTTGCATATATGATAGATAGGGATAGCAACTAAGGGGTAAATCGTCAAAAGAGACGTGTTAAATAAAAAATATACAGCTGGAGCGTAAGAGGAGGT
Source organism: Tasmannia lanceolata (assembly GCF_043159265.1). Lineage (NCBI taxonomy): Eukaryota > Viridiplantae > Streptophyta > Magnoliopsida > Canellales > Winteraceae > Tasmannia > Tasmannia lanceolata. The sequence continues at coordinate 49,171,699 of NW_027518692.1, forward strand.
TAGTACAAGGAAATTTCGGAAAGAATAAAATTCCAAAATTTCGGACGAAATAAAATACTATTTCAGGTATGATACGTTTCGGTGTAGTCCTTAACCGAAACCCGAAATTTTGGATTTCGGTCGAAATTTAAAACCATGGCGCAACTACCAAAAAGTAAATATGCTTATCTATATTATCATCTCCGCAAGACGATCCTACCCCTCCGATCTGTAGAGGGAGGCTTTGTTACGAGAAAAGTGAATTTTATGAGGAGCAATCATGATGTCTAGCTTATGGTACGCTCGAGTGCCCCAATCACATATGGGCCCACTTTGTTAGGATGACCCTATCATAGATAGGGTGTGTACCAAAAATCAGTCTCATTGAATCATCCTAACCCCTCCAAAAGTAGAGGGAAAAAATGGACAGATTTGTACGCTCGAGCGTCAAAAATCAACTCCATAGGATCATCCTAACCCATCCATTTGTGGAGGGCAAAATGGACAAACCACAAATCTGCCCATTTTTTCCCTCCACTTTTGGAGGAGTTAGGATGATTCAATGCAGTTGATTTTTGGTACACACCCTATCTATGATAGGGCCTTGCATATGAATGCTTTGGATCACCACAAAAAATGTGGGACCCATGTGATTGGGGCACTCGAGCATACCATAAGCTTGGTACGCTCAAGCGTACAATCCTTTTCTATATATATAAAAAATATGTACAGTCAAACCTATTTCTCGATTCAATCGAAGCCCAAAGAAGTGAATATGGTACCCAAATAACAATAGATATGTAAAAAGTAGGTCTGATTACACCTATTTCTAATATTACATGGATCCCTTAAGATCTCATTTCAAATAAGCTCTTAAGAATTATATAGGATTTCTAGTTGGCTAGTGATACTGCCATTCCATATTTTGATAATTACACAACTCAGCTTGTCTTTTCTTTTTTAAAACATGGGAGGGGCCTACCTTGCTCAAATCTCTAAACAAATTAATTGTTGGGCTCACCAACCATTCATGTTGGTAGAGAGAGAGTGATTCATTTTTGCTTGCGGAAGACTGACGGAAAAGGAAAGGGAGAAAATTGGGTGCCATCTTAGCCGTTAGGAATGTTACAAGGGGGATTGACCCTCTAACTCATTGCTCAAGGCTTTGTTCTTCAACCTAGAGGTCAGAGGTTCAATCCCAGCTTACCTACCCAAAAAACAAATTGCAAGAAAAGCCTTTTTTGTTTGAGAAAACCCTTTCCCAAATAGAACACCTGATCAAACATATTTTGACGGAACAAATGTCAAATTTCCATTTGTTTTCCTTGGCAAGTTACGTAACCCAGCATAGCTTGGAGAAAGATAACAGGGCAGGGAGATGCAAATGCAATGACCTTTGAGACCTATTTAATAAATAATAAAAGACTAGATCAGTTAGTGCGATTGTAAAAAACATGGCAGTGCCAATATCAGTAGCCTTTTCACAATCTTGGCTACTGATATTCGCTCTATCATGTTTTATAATGTAACAAAGTCACCTTGTCTTTTATTATTTAACCAGCTGTGAGAGTCTAATTCCAAAAAAAAGAAAAAAGGAAATAATATATTCGCCCCATCTCTATAAAAGAAAAGACAAGGTGACCTCGCACCATTATCAAAACAAGGTACTGCCAATATCAGCTACCCCATTTATTCTCTCGATTTTATAACCCCCTCTTGTCTCTCTCAGACACTCCACGTCTCCACCCGCCTATAAAGCAGAAGAACAAAACACAGACAAGAACAAATCAAACCCCACATCCCTCAATCTTCTTACAAATCCATAATCAAAATCCAAACAAAGAGAAAATGCAGGCAGCATCAGCACAATCTCCCCCCAAAGAATCCAAAAATCTCTACTGTCTCCTCACAACCACCTTCGTCTCTGTCCTCTTCATCCTCTCATTCTCTCGCCATTCCTCTCCCCCCTCTTTTTACCCAATCCGCCCCCTTTTCTCCCACCAAATCCCCCAAACCCCAACCCTCCTCCTTCTCAAAAACCCTAACCAAACCCTCTCCCCTCCTCCTCCTTCCCTCGCCTACTTAATCTCCGGCTCCGATTCCGATTCTGACCGAATTATCCGCCTCCTCTTCTCAGTCTACCACCCTCAAAACCATTACCTCCTCCACCTCGATCTCGCCGCATCACAAGATCAGAGAGAAACCCTAGCCCTGAAAATCCAATCCATTCCCGTCTTTCACGCTGCCGGGAATGTTAATGTCATTGGAAAGGCCGATTTCACGAATCCCCGTGGAGCCTCTGCTCTTGCCTCCACCCTTCATGGTGCTTCCATTCTTCTCCGATTCGCCCCCAATTGGGATTGGTTTATTAATCTCTCTGTTTCAAATTACCCGCTTGTCACGCAGGACGGTATGCCTCTGATTTCGCCCTTTTCTTTTCATTTTATGGAGATGAATTGAATGGAATTTTAATTAGACCCATTAGGAATTACATTGAAATGGATGAAAATAGGTTCAAAAACATAAATTTGTTTAGAATTCAAGCACACCCAGATGGCTAAATGAGACATAGATGTATCAGATTTGAGTAATTTCAATTTTTAATTACTGAATGAGTATGTCTGAATGTTTTTTTTCACCCATTTGTCATGGGTTTTTTCTATACTTTACAGACCTTCTCCATGTGCTCTCTTTCCTACCAAGAGATCTTAACTTTGTTCAGCATACCAGTCAGATCAGTTGGAGAGAGTATGCACATTCCAATCTTGTTTCTTCCTATTTTAGTTATTTCCTTTAGTCATTTCTTTCTTTATATCAAGCATTATATCAGACAAATATAAATATTCTGTTTTTTTATATACGATCTTCTAATTGTGCTGTCTAATGTCACAGATCTCGTAGAATGAAACCGATTATCGTTGATCCTGGCCTTTATCTTTCTTCAAAGAATGATATATTTTATGCTACACAAAAGCGCGAATTTCCAAATGCCTACAAGTTATTCACAGGTCAGTATTTATGCTAGTATTTTAGTTGCGTTTCATCCAAGATTGGTATGATGGTATCTTTGATGTTACACAAAACTGTTTGGCGGCAAAAACACAGAGGTTATTCATCGATACAGATGCATATTTCAATTAACAATGTCAACGGGAGCTATGAAGCTGATAAAACCAGTGCCCACAAGTACTTAATTGTGGATCTTGTAAAGAGAAATAGCACACACATAGAAAAGATGTAGGAAATGTGTAAGGCTTCTGTTTAAAGCTAACACTGGTTTCGCCTTTAAAAAAAAACAAACTAACACTGGTTTTACCATTTCAAAAAAAGTAAAACTGGTTTCATTGTTAAGGAGAGCATTTATAGTTAGGAGCATAAGATGTGAGATGCAAACCAATAAAAGTAAAGGTGCAGTGCGCCACTGGTGAGGCTTTGTGCTGAAACAAAGTGCTGAAAACATTCACAATCAATGTTGTACTTGAGTGCATAATTGATTAGATACAAAGTTCAGATTTGCGAATAATTTGGTGACAGAAATGTTTGGGAAGAATTCGGGAAAAGCGCACGTGTTTTTCTATTTCGGACACACATATTTCCAAATTAGACAACAAAAAGCATTGGAGGGTGGTTAAGTGCATGAGTTTGCTAGATTAGGATGTGAGTTCAATTTCACTATAATGTGATTAGACTTACAAATAATATGAGAAGCTGACAAATTATTCATGAAATCCGTGTTTAATTCAGGAAATGCACAATTAATTTAGAAACACAAGAAATTTTGAATTATTTTGGAATTTTTAAAGTTTAAAACAAGCCATCAACATTCGGAATTTTTTCAAGAATTTTTCATCTATTTGGAGAATTTTGTAACTTTGCTTGAGTGCGCAAAGGCACACAATAGGTCATGCTTTATAATATCCTCCCACTTTGCAGAGACTTACATTATCAGTTACTTTCCGCATCGCTTTTGGAATAACCATTGATGATGATTCTCTGCACCAAGATTGGGCTGGTAGGAAAATGCTAGTGCTAGTTTAAGTAAATTATTTCTGTTTTGTGCAAACGAAAGCTAAATGCTAGGTATAATAAATTTTCACTTCCTGTACTTGTTCTACTCCTACCGCAGATTTACTCTCTATAAGCTGGGGCAGCGTGGTATATCATGGTGCTGTTTGTCTCTAAGTCAACAGTTGAAATGTGGTTTCATTGGCAGCCTCCTCCATGACACAATACATCTTAATTACCTGGGCAATTCAATTAAACATAATATCCATGCCTGTCAGCCTGTCACTTGTATATAGAGTGTATAAAGGATGTACCCTAGAGACTACATAAGAGTTACTGCTTAACCACCTAATATGAAGGACATTGACCTACCTTGAATATGGACTGTATAAAGGATGTACCAAAGAGATTACTGCTAATTACTGATTCACCACTCACATCATACCGAACCGGGGACGGATGCAATTTCAGATCTCCCTGATTATTCTTCAGTGAATGAAGAGATGGTCGACCATTTCCCCCGCCTCTACACAAGGTGTAGTGATCTACGATCAGGACTTTTCTATTGTGAAGATGGTCTGCTATCATGATTTTGTCCAAGGCCACCGACCGCCCAAAGGCACACACTCTAGGTGGAACTGGAATTCTCCAGATCCCTGCTCATAGGATTCGCCGACGCTTCTGGAAGCAGATGATGATAAAATGATTTCACGTTGAACTCCTCGATAATAAAATTCCAGATCCAGACCCTTCTATCACTTCCCTTTCTCTTGATGTAAGTCTCCTCCAGCCACTCCAAGAGCAAAACCATCCTATCTAATTCCTAGTCAAAGCAATCCCGTCTGAATCTTATTTTTTACGATACCCATCTCTTGCTTGATCAAAGGGGTCATCTACCTTCTTGAGAGCTGGATGGACACCTCTTGGGCAATGTAGGTAGGATTATGTGGATATTAGTGTTGTTGGCTATGTTGTGGACGATTTGGAAGGAGAGGAACAACCGGACTCTTAACATTGTCTCCAGAGGACCACATTCCATTTATTTGAAGGTTTTATATTCGACTTGCAGATGGGCACACACTATTCCTTGCTTTAGGGATATCTTGAACTATGCCTTGGCATAGTTTTTGGAGGGAGATATGCTTGAGTTCGGAGAAGAGCGACGCTGATGTGCCTAAGTCGTCTCTGCCAGTATTGGGCAAGCTAAAACTCAATTTTGATGGTTTGAGCTTAGGAAACTCGGGCCCAGCGGGTACTGGAGGAGTCCTTAAAGATGATCTTGGCCAAACTAAGTGGGCTTTTATTGAGGTTGTGGTGAGGGCCATTTTATAGGGCATTTGGCTGATTGATAGTGGAGACCTAGATCAGTGTATAGTAAATGGAGACTCCTTCAACATGATTAGATGGATAGACCATAGGAATACACATCCTTGCAGATTTGCAAATGCCATAGAAGAAATCCTAGCATTGTTGAGATGACATGAGACGTCTTTTCAGCACGTTGGAGATTTGCCGATGCCATAGAAGAAATCCGAGATCGTTTGAGATGGCATGAGACATCTTTTCATCACGGCAGTAGATCGGCTAATAGTGATGCCGACAGATTGTCTCGTACAAGCGTTGAGAGAGTCCAGCTGGAGTTATTCGACTTCTTTTGTTTCTTAGTTTTTGCTATGTTTTAGCTTGGTTTGGCTTTCTTCTTATATTGACCACCTTGGTCTTGGGGAGTCCCCTCGTCTTTATTAATAAAAAATTTCACCATTCAAAATAAAAGAATTATTGCTTAATCCCCTAATATGAAAGACATTGATACGCTATCCCTCTGCTCTAATCTTTTCCTGATATCTTAGTGTGCAAGATATATCTGGCAATTCCTTTCTGCTCTACTCCCAGTTAGCATGCTTCATATCTACTTCTTTTTGTTGCTCTCGAAGATAAAGGTTCAAAACCTGAGGGTATACATGGAACGCTTTTAGTTTTTAGCAGTGAAAATTTTAGTTGTTGAACCAACCATGCTCAATTTGCACTTGCATATACACCAACCACAACCATTTTAATTGTTGAACCAACAATGCTAAATTTGCACTTGCATATACATCATCCACAACAACAGTGAGCTCAATCGCTTCTTTTGACTGCTCCATTATAGTTGAAGAGGTAATAGCATTTCAGATTAAGCATGCACTTCTTTCTTTCCAAATCTGCAATAATTTGTCTGTTTGATTAAAATATAATATTATCCTCCTTCAGACTGGCCTAATTAGTTTCTCTCTTGATAAGTTATTTCAATATTTAAATCTATCAATTTCCATTACATTCAAGAACTAGTTTTTAGTAAATTAGCATCCAAAACCAGGGAAATGTGCCAGAACAGGGCTGCTAGCCACAAACAAGTAAAAACCGTAAAGAACAGAACCTGTAGCAATAGATTACTACAAATTCTTTCCATCCATTCTTTCCTATTTTTTATTCCATTCATTCCTTAGTATTGTAATTATTGGATTCTCACCTTTAATTTTTTCAAGATATTGCAAAGAAAACTGTAAGGTTCAACTGCCTAGTTTGAAGTCTTTCTTTTGTTCAGGTTCACCTTCTGTTATCCTAAGCCGCAAATATGTTGAGTTTTGCATATTGGGCTTGGACAATTTACCGAGGACTCTTCTTATGTACTACACAAACACGCTATCACCACATGTAAATTACTTCCATACAGTTCTCTGCAATTCCCGGGAGTTCAATAAAACTACAATCAACCACAACATGCACTATGTGTCGTGGGATGAACCCCCCAAAAGGGAACCACGTGCATTAGGCATGATCGACTTCGAAAAGATTATTCAGAGTGGAGCAGCCTTCGGGACCCAATTCCCTCGAGACGATCCGGTTCTTGATCGCATTGATCGGGAAGTCTTAAATCGTGGTCCTGGCAAGATCGTGCCCGGTGGCTGGTGTTTAGGTGCGAGCGATGACCCATGCACAGTTTGGGGAAATGCTGACATTTTAAGGCCTGGTCAAGGAGCTAAAAGACTAGAAAAAGTTATCCTGGAACTGCTCTCCAACGAAACTTCCCAGTCCAATCACTGTATATATCAATGATCTGCACGGCGAACTCGGTAAACTCCAGGCTTCCAATATTTGTTAATTCTGTTCAATTTGCATTTTTGGGATTGTTCTTCTTGATTCAATTAGTCTCTGTTTCTTTCGACGTAAAATGAGCTTAGAAGGGCGTAAAACAAATTTTACCTCTATTTTTTACTAGAGAATGGGCGTAAAATCTGTTTCTTGCCCATTTTAGAGCATTGATAAATGGCATGAGTGTTGAATTCTTAGAAACAAAATGACTGACAGTGATGTTTGCAGGCACTGAACATGCCCCAATTGAAGCTGCATGTAGTGTTAGAAGCAGCCATGTCATGGGGGCCACAGAGGTTACTTATTTTTCAGCTGTGGTAGTCACCATGTGCCATTTTGTTTTTTTTTTTGCTAAATAGCTTGTGCCTGGCAAATATGATTCTTCTTTAATTAAAGGTCAATGGCAGATTATGGGGAATCAGACCTTCCCAAGATCTTGTCACCTGCGAAGATGGAAAAGATGCATCCGGCGCTTTATGACATATTGTTGATGATTATTTCATGTCTTTGATCTGATTATGCTAGGAATTTAGGGTCCGTTTCGATCACATCAAAACTGTCTGAGAGAGGGGTAGGGCACTAGGGCGGGTGGGAGGAGAGAGATTTGAGAGGGCACCGTGAGAAGGTAGCTAAAAGTAAGAAAAAAGTCTATCCTATTTTGAGTAGAGTTTTTAGTTTCCTGATTTTTAGCCACTTTTCAGCACTCGGAGACACTAGTTCTTATTTTATTTTATTTTCCCTATGTTTGGCTCTCACCACTCGGAGACACTAGATTATCATGAAAAAATATTCATGGTGGCCAAACATGCCAGTAAACTTTACCTTTTTCTGCTGATCTCATGCAGTAAAATCAGATGTAAAACAAATACAGCTGTTGGGGGGGTTCCACGTGAAAGCAAAAATAGTCCCACAACGGAAAGTGTAACGATGTGGATGGGCTTATAAGGGAATGGGTTCCCTCCCCGGTTTAGCCTCTGAGGATGGAAATCCCTCTGGGAAGATCTCGGTAACACTGGTATGCCTCGGAGGACGGAAAAACCCGGGTCCCAACAGTGGTATCAGAGCCGGGCACGTGGTAACCCCGGTTTAGCCTCCGAGGATGGAAATATCCCTCGGAGGATCTCGTAGTTCCCACGTTCATGCTGCGTGGAAGTCCCAACCCGTGTAGAACTCGCCCTCAAAAGCTAGTTGTTAAGGGGAGGGAACCCATTCCCTTATAGGCCCATCCACATCGTTACACTTTTCCGGTAGTTCCCACGTTCCTGCCGCGTGGAAGTCCCAACCCGGGTAGAACTCGCCCTCAAAAGTTAGCTGTTAAGGGGAGGGAACCCATTCTCTTATAAGCCCATCCACATCGTTACACTTTTTCGGTAGTTCCCATGTTCCTGCCACGTGGAAGTCCCAACCCGGGTAGTACTCGCCCTCAAAAGCTAGCTGTTAAGGGGAGAGAACTCATTCCTTTATAGACCCATCCACATCGTTACACTTTTCCGATGTGGGACTATTTTGCTTTCACATGGAACCCCCCAACAAATGCTACGTTCCTTTCTAAGTAAAAATGAAATGAAAATTTGTGGCAAAACTAAACATAAAACAAATTTTGTTTCTATTTTTACGTCGAAAGAAACAGAGCATAACCTGTTTGGATTGCAAGAAAAACAGTTTTTATGGAAAAAAAAAACTCTCTCCACAACTTAAGCGGAAAACGATTTGATAATGTTCTCATCAAATGCAAGTCCCTCTAAATAAAATTTGAATGAGGTTGGCTCCAATTATCTTTTTCATGTGTATGAAAAGTAGGAAATTTTAGACATATTTTTCCTTTCAGGACTTTTCAACAAAATTCTTACCATCCAAACGGGGCTTAAAGGAAATATTAAATGCTCCCCGTTTTTTTACACGGGACAGCCCGGTCCAGTGTATGTGGAAAATTATGTCCTTCGCGTGTGAAGCACATCATCAGAACCTCTGCCCGCGTAGATACACTGCAGCCTGCTGTCCCAAGTTAAAAAAGGGATGGATATATCACTTCCCATATATGAATCCACTAACCACTCAAACTTCTTGGATCATCTTATGTTAGAAGATTTTAAGGAGGTAGCATAGCCACAAAGGGGGCCACTTAATTAACAGTCTTGATCATTAAACAGATAATCCAGCAGTAGTAGTCCTACCTTCACCTTTATACTACCTCACAGTTGGGAAGACGAGAAGAAAGAGAGAGAAAATTGACATTTTTTCACCCAGAGATCGATGAAAAATTAATAACAATAAACATGATCTAAAACAAATCCAAGCTGCTCCATGTTCTTTGCTTAATGGGCTAGGTCACTCACCCGATCTTCATTATTCCCTCAAATGGGGAGTATTCTACTTTGCTTTATTTGCAAAAAGGGTTTTTAGTTTCACAATTTGCAAATAGAGTCATCACTTTTGGGTGGATTTTGCAAATCAGGTCATGCCATCAATTTATACCCATCGTAGCTTCTTCTTCTTTTTTTTTTTTTTTTTTTTTTTAACTTTTAACAAGCCCCAAATGTCCTTACATCTGAAAAGATGAAATTTATCTTTTAAAAAGACCAAAATACCCTGCTCACGTATATGTTTTGATAAGGCAGGTCACACCGAGTCAACTCAATCATGCATCAGGTCGGGCCCACCAGTTTGCCACATAGTTCATCACTTTTGCTCTTTTCTTTGTACGTTTGAAATCCTCAGTTTTGGGGCTCACCCCTACCCCCCCTAATACAGTTCGCACCAGTCAATAAAAAAGAACAAAATCAAATCCAAGCTGCTCCTTGTGTCAATGCTCCAAAACAAATGATGAAATGCTCAGGTTTCCCCGTTATTTTGCATTAGCGGGGAAGGGGTCGCATATTTTTGGTAGAGAAGCTCATGATAGCCTTCAAACAGAGAATGAAGTGAAGTGCCAACCAGAATCCGTTCAAACAAAAGGGCTAACCAAAGGCTCAGTCTAAGTCAGAGCTTCGTTCGTGCAACTTGTTCGTAAGACCCTCGTTACATAGGCATAGAACTTGATAACCTCATAGATGTTTCATGATACTCATATCGATTAATGCATTGGCATTGCGTGCAAAGTGCCCCATCACTCATTCAGATCTCGTATATCATGATGAGGAACCTATGCTATCCTTCATAGTTACGAAGAAGAGGAGAGATGACGAAGTTACGAAGAAGAGGAGAGATGACGAGGATGATAAAGATGAAGTTGAAAATCTTTCAAAGGAACACCCAGATTCTCCGTCTGCTGAATCTACTGGTCACGACACCATCGCTGCTTCGCAACAGCATGAAAGTGAAGCATGGCACGAGTTGAGTAGAAAGAACCATCAGAATTTACAGAAGAGCCAGAGAACTAGGAAGCTGAGTAACAGGTTGATAGACGCCTTGGCTATTAGTGGTTCTTGAGATTTGTTGTGCTTCCTTTTTTTCCTTAGTATATTATTTCTAAGGATAAGTCTTGAGTTTGTTTTATTGGTATGTGTCCCAATTCTTATGATAGGATTTTGTCTTCTTTGTTGAATGTATGGGTGTAAACGAGCCGAGCCGAGCTTAGCCAGGCTCGGCTCGTTAAGCTCAAAAGCTCGGCTCGGGCTCGAACCAGGCTCGGCGAGCCTGCCTTATAGGGCTGGCAATTTCACCCGAAAAAGCGGGGATCCGCCCCGCCCCGCCCCGTTTGGGGAGGGGATTCCCCGATTTGAAAGGGGAAGGGGAAGGGGAAGGGGATTATAAAAATTCCCCGGTGCGGGGAGGGGAAGGGGAAGGGGATGGAGTTGTCCCCGACCCGCCCCGCCCCGCCCCGACCCGCCCCGCTACGCCCCGCTAATCAATGCAATTTTTTTGTAAATTTTTAAGTGTTTTTTTTAAGGAAAACTACTAGAAACTCTGTGGATCGGCTACAAGATTCCCCCAAACATAAACTTAGCTTGTCTTTTCCTTTTAATTAGCTTCTGAGAGCATTTTGGGAACTATAATAACCTTTTCACAGATGTTGAAATAATAAAGACAAGCTGAGAGCCTGAGACGCTGAGTGTATGCAATTATCAAAAAATCGTAGTGCCAACAAAATTTTAGGGTTGGATTGCAGGTTTTAATTTTCAACAAGAAAAATTTAGCTACTAGAAATTTGTTTCATGTCAGCACTAGACTGAATTGCAGTTAAAGAAATAAGTCATTTGTTGATTTTGTTCTCTTCTCCATTCTCATTTCTCATGCTCATCTGGGGGTTAACATGCTATACAGAATGAACTAATGAACATTATTTTGCGTGTGTGAGCGCCCACTTATGAACTTTTAAAGTTCATTGTGACTACTGAAATAGTTACTTTTTGCACATTGGCTGTCTGTTAATGAAGGTAATCCTGGTGCTCATTTCCTATTTATCATTCCATAATTTATGCAGAAAATTGCTGAAAGATGAGGTCCTGTTGTTATTTATGTTTGTTGTCTCATCCATGCATTTCTGATTTTGTCCATCTGTTTGTTGATCACATGAATAGAATCATAGCATTCATCACAATATTGTCTTTAATGGACGTAGAAGAAAGAAGCTCTGTTTGCTGGTTTGATTGGGTTCCAAAGAGGGGGCGGGGCGGGGATTTTGTCCCCGAAGGATGCGGGGAGGGGAAGGGGAAGGGGAAGGGGAAGGGGATTAGATATTCCCCGCGGGGAGGGGAGGGGGATTCCCCACCATCCCCGCAGAGGGGAAGGGGAAGGGGAGGGGGAAAATTCCCCGCAGAGGGGAAGGGGAAGGGGACCCCAACATCCGGCCCCGATCCGCCCCGTTGCCACCCCTACTGCCTTATCGAGCTCGAATTATATTAATTTTACACCCCTCATCTTCCCTGGACAGCCCTATCTAGTGTTTTTTTATACTCCTTTTACACTAGGGGGGTGCTCCAAGTAACAAATGGGGTTCCAAAAAAGAAGTGACATATTTTGCCTCCCCCTTTCACTCCCTAGGCAACCCTTTTAGTGTATATATTAATATATAATATATATATATATTTAAATATATTAAATTCTTAACGAGCCTTAACGAGCCGAGCCGAGCCTGGCCTAACTCGGGCTCAGCTCGTTAAGCTTAACGAGCCGGCTCGGCTCGGCTCGTTAAGGATTCGAGCCGAGCTCGAGCGAGCTGCCGAGCCCGAGCCAAAATTGACACCCTTAGTTGAATGGAGACACAGAAATACCAAACCAGAAAATGTAATTCATGAAAGAGTCCGAAGATATAAGCATCTATATCTCAAAAAATTCTCCTCCCTATATTTTAGTATCTAAAAGAAATCCCCAAAAAATTCCTAACCGTTTATCAATTTTCTTCTTGACCGCCTCTTCCTTCCCTTCGGCCTCCACCCTCTTCAACATAGCTACTTCATCTTCAAGTTTTCCCAAAAAATTCCTATCCATTTTATCAATTTTTTTTTTCTTGACCGCTGAGACTCCATTGTTGGCGACGTAGTCTGCAACCGTGTTGAAGTCTCTTTTGAATGGATTGAGGGAAATCATCATTCACCCCTCCAGGATGATTATCGCATCGCCTAGATAATCGCTAGGTTACCTTCATTTTTTCCTATATCACCTGTTCCATTAATATAGCCATTGTACTCGCTTCATCTTCACTCTCGGCATTCCATTAATATAGCCATTGTACTCGCTTCATCTTCACTCTCGGCATAGGTGAATTGGCAGATCTAGGTGACTTGGCAGGTCTGTAGTTTTGTGTACCTATTTGTTGCAACATTGAAAAATCACAATCTTGTTAGCTTAACGGTTTAAGTTGCTCCAAAAAACATTAAAAATACTACAAACAACAAACTCAAATTGAAGAGATAATCACATGATACATAATGCAAGAGAAAGAGGAAAAGTAGATGGTAATGGTCTATGTGGCTCATGCAATTGCAAACCTTGAGTAAACCAAATAGTCTAACTAACCAAACGCAATCAACTAAGGTAATGCCAGGACGATTCTATTTAGCCCTATCTAATCTTGCTACTCGTGCAAGTCCTTGTTTCCCCATTAAAATGAACTATACATTTCTCATTAATATTTTCAATACATCCACTACAAGTGGGGGAGGATAGGAGGAGGATAAGATAAAATGACGCTGATTCCAACCTGCCAACCAACTAACCTAGAGCAAATCAACTAGCTTCAACTAATTAACTGACCAGTTTGCACTATTGTTGTGAGATGGACATGCCAAGCAGAATATGCATGAAACTTCCTCAAATAAGGGAAAAAGAGCATCAACATGCAGTACCAATAATCTAGTCTAAGAAAGATATCATCTTGTCAAATTTCCATTGGCATGAATCCTCTTTGATTATCTTTAGTAATCTTCTTAGAATCATCAAATTCAATATCAATGAATATATCATTCAGATGATGAAAAGACACATATATCTTTGAGAAGGACTAAAAGATATTGATACCCATATAGATATGCCACTTTTATATATCAGCTCATAAAAAGAAGAAAGACAATGCTAGAAGTAGAATCTGAAAAAACAAAGAAAACAACCCACTGGAGAAAAAAAATGAAAGCAACACACTCATATCATTTCTGAAAATGTAAAAAGGACAAAACGGCTTGTAGGTCTCACTACGCTTCCTGGCGAACTTTGATAAGTAATGTCAGTATTGGCTAAGAGCGTAAAATTCGAGCTTGGATCTAAAGTAAAAGTTTCACGAGTGAGGGTGAAACCATCTTTTTGACCAATTAAAAAAGTTAGGCCTAAAATGGCTTGAACGGGAAGATGAAGATCGGGAACCCATACATCTTTAATCACCATGTGATGACTGTAGGTGTGGCAAACTTCTTCAAACTGAATAGAACAGGATGGAAGTTGCTGAGTATAAACATGGGTCATAGCATTGATCTGTGCTGACCTAATGTATTCGGAAGGTGGAACATCAATGATTTCGTTATCACGAAGTAACCTGCGGTCTATAATGTTTTGACTGCATCCAGTGTCTATTAAGGCACATACATTAAATTTCCATTTTTTAATGGTGAAAACTGTGTTGATTCGAACCGATTTTCGCGTGTCAGCTGAACATCGAAATTTGATCGAAGTATCTTGAGGGGTAAATTCTACGAGATTAAGAGAATCTTCAGTAGGATAAGAAGGTTCAGCATCATTCGTAAGTAGAGAGGTTGAAAGTTTGTCTTTTTTCATTGTTAATTCTCTATTTTTCTCAAAAAGCTCAAGTATTTCAACTCGATTTTTTAGTAATTCTAATTCATCTTTATTATTTTTAATGTTTCGATCAAGAATATCTAATTTTTTAATAACTGTTTTGTCAAAGATTTCAGGTTTAGGTGAATTCTTAAGACAGAAACAACAAGCTTCAATGCGGCAAATGCTACATTGAGAACGTAACTTTTGAATAGGGTAATATTTGCAAAATTTGCAAGGAATTGAATCTGATCCTTTATTGGTTACCCAATCATGATGACATTCAATTAAAGATTCTTGTAAATCCATGTAATTAAAATTTTGATCGATTTGATCAAAATCAAAATCTGGTTCGTTAAGAAACTGTTCGTAAATGGGATCTTCTTCGTCAGAAGATTGAACCTCTATCATTTCATTAATAGAAATAATACTGTAAATAGTTTCGGAATCAGAAATGTCATCAGAAACATTGATTAAATCTACATTAACACAATCGACAAGTAAAGCTTCTCGATTATAAGAATTAAATCTTTTTTCACAGTTGGTGCTAAGGTGACCTTCGTCTCCGCAAGCATAACATGTGAGTTTTCTTTTGTAAGTTCTTCTAGGATTGTACTGGCGTACATGCCTATCTTTACTTAAAAAAGGTTTTCTTTTTTCAGACTTTCTTAGATAATATTTTTTCTGATGAGTAGGTTTCTTCTTAGAAGATTTCTTAGAAGAAGAACCTTTAAGTCGTCCTCTAGGTTGAGGTTTCTTTTTCTTAGGAGGTCTGAGACCATATTGTTGAGGAGTAAAGATGGTAGAGCAGAAAGAATTATCATGCTTTAGTTTTAGGTCCAGTCTTACAGCTTCCTTCAATTGTACAACTACAAGGAGGAGGATATCCTTTGGTAGGTACGGATTTTAAAGTATTAGGATTTGGTATTAAATGTTTAACTTATAATAAACTGAATTCTAGTAGAAATATTTCTAGATATAATAGGAAAAGTACCTTGAGTATCATTCCATCTTTTAATAATTTCAGTGCCCAGAGGTCCAGGCAATTTTTGAAATAATTTTTCCCCAATCGTCTGAGAATAAGAATTTCCAGATATGGTAGTATAATAAAAGAGAAAACGGTTCCTACACACATGTGTAGATAAGTTATCTACACACTAGCTTAAAATACAGTGGGGGCCACATTATTTGGGTGATCCAAACCTTTCATTTTTAAGGCCCTCTCATAGATAGGTTGTCCACAAAAAATTAGATTCATAGGATCATCTGTGGAGGCAAAAAATGGACTAATTTGTGAAGGTTTAAAGACATCCATTTTACCTCCACAAATCGTAAGGTTGGGATGATCCTATGGATCTGATTTTTTGTAGACACCCTATCTATGTGAGGGCCTTTAAAATGGATGGATTGGATCACCCAAACAATGTGGGCCCCCATTGTATTTTAAGCTAGTGTGTAGAGAACTCTCTACACATGTGTAGGAACCGTTTTCTCATAATAAAAATATTCATTCAAAAAAGGTTTTATAAACTTATAAGAATGAAGACTTAACTGTTCAAGTTTTTTAACAGCTTCTATTTGTTGGAGGAGACTTCCAACATTAGGATCTTTTCCTGTTAAAATCATACTTATAATATTGACAAAGTTATAATTAAGGATTACTACCCATATTTCTTTGTTCTTCAAAAGCAGCAGGGTTATTTATTTAATAAGCTTCCCACATTGCTTTAGTAGTTTCTCCTAAGAAGGTTTCCATATAACGATACATCTCGTCCGTTGTATGGGAGAAATCTTTTCGGAAATATTCATTTAAAACAACATTTTTCCACTGTTCAATGACAGATGGCCAAAGTTGAGGATCATAATGTCCTATGTGAAGCATTCTCATGTTTCCTATAGAATCTTCAATAGGTAACTTTTTACCTTTTGATTTAAACTTTCCTTCCTCAGCATCATTGTAAGATGAAGCATGAGTACGAGGAACATTTCCATACATGCAAGCAGGATGTTCTGCTACAAATCCTCTAAACTGAAGTGTTGAAGGTGTCATGGATGGAGCTTCAATCATAGCAGTATCAGTATTAATATCTGCTAATTCTTTATTTTCTGAGTATTGTTCAGAAGGAGAAATTTTTTTAAGAGAATCTTCAAGAGCTTGAGTAAATTCTTCTAGATCTATTTCTATAGAAATAAGGTCTAAATTTCCTTCAGAATCAAGCCTTCAATAATCATTGTCATCAATAGAATGATTATTTCTTAATTCTTGTTCTAAACTAGAAATTAAATCATGATCCCAAGAAATATCAAGTTCTTTAGGAAACATTTTAGGATGTTTCCTAAAGAACTTGATATTAAGTTTGCAGATCTTTTATATTTTAAGTTACTTTTAAGCCATTAATGTATGAACTTAAAAGCCACTTAAGGTTTAAAAAGAAATAAAGATGTCATTTTCCCTTTCGGGAAATGACCAAGTAACTGAAATAAACTAAAGTTTACTATTCACAAGTACATAAACCACTTACAAGATTAGAAGATTATCAGAGTAGCGGAAAAACTGAACTTCAGAGCACTATATCTCTCCAAGGTTCGTGAACAATTGCAACTATTTTCGATATCTAAAACAGAAACATAAGAGTCCTATTTATACTAGAGAAAGGAGAAAAGATAAGAATCAAAGAAGGACAGCTGTCGCCTGATCATTGGTCGGCATCGACACAGTTGTTCGATCTTATCTTCTTATCTTTACTCGTTACAGAAGAGTTCGAGAAAAAAGAAATAAAATAACATAAGTAAATGTCACTTAACTCTTTTAAAGAAAATCCTAAATTGGGATTTAAACCCCAATCTAAGAAAAAGATTACTGATGAACAACAGTGTGTGATGGATAATCTATGGATATCCTTTCATCAGAAAAACCAAAAGTATTTCCTCATTGGAATGAATTGTTTATTCGAGACATACGCTCGAGAAAAACATAATTTTAAATATTATTGTGTTTTTAAATAAAATCTTCCAGGAATATATCACACCTGGATTGAAGTAGTTGATGCCATTAAAGGAGTTGAAAAACCTTTGTATAAAGGATTTAATGACATTTCTTCAGCTCATAGTACTATGAGGGCCCAAGTTGGTCCTAATTATTTTGTTGCTCCTAGCATTCGAAACCTTTCGTCTGTTACTGCACCAATCTTAAAGATTATTCACAACTCACCAGAAAAATTCCTTTTTTGTGATCATTGTGAAAACCTTCAAAAAACTGCCTCTAACCTTTCTTTGGAAAGAAACAGTTTAGTTATGGCCAATTCGGCACTTCAGAAACAACTCCTTGAAACCGAAGAAAAACTTTTTTCCTATCTAGGAAGAGGTTACGACCCAGATTATCCTTCGTCATCTCAAATCAGAATTCCCACTGATTTAAAACAAAATGGTAAGAAGAGTTTATGGTCCTCTCTGACCTCTAAACAAGAGAATTTAGCCTCAGAAGTAGCTAAATAGGGAAAGGATCTAACGGTTCCTAACTCGAACTTATCAAATCCATTGAATGCTGGTAATTTGCAAAAAATTACATCCCCTATCATTCCAGTTACTTCTGCAATGATAACCAAGGAAAAAGACCAGCAAATTACAATGAGACTTGAAGACTTGAAGAGACTTGAAGACATTTTTTTTAAAACACATGGCATTTTCTCATTGTTGGCCCCCTGCTGGTGGCACTTCGGTCTCGATACCATTTTCCTATATTGAAATAAGTATCTTATTTTTACTAAAAGACCCTTGAAATAATGCTATAAAGATTGAAATGTATTTTCCTAAAATAATATAATAAAATCAGATTTAGGACGACAGGCTTTTGTTGGTTCTCTGCATCCCATCACAATTTTTTCAGATCCCATGATTAGGATCCCAAATATATGTCCATGGATCCTAGTATGTCTAGATCCTATCCATCTATGTTCAGATTCGGATGGTCCATTGGACTGTCTAGGTACATTGACGCCCCTATATTTTTTTCAATTTCTTCCCTCCCTGGCCCCCCCTTGCTCTATTTGGTTGCTTGTTTTGGGGGGATTGTAGGAGTTTCAAATGCATGAGATCTCCCAGAGATCTCCCCAAAGCATGTTTGGTTGTCATTTACACCTTTGACCACTAGACAACTTCTAGACATCATTATTGGTTTTTATCCTAGGTGGCGCCTACGTGGCGGAGATGTTCCCCCCATAATCTTCTCCCCTTTTTTCACCAAAATGGAGAAATTTGTTGGGGGAATTAGGAGAAATTCTTGTCTTATTATTTCTCTCTCTCTCTTACTCTTTTCTCTCTTCCACCTATATTTTGATAATGACACCCTACATCTTCCACTAATTTCCTCGCGCAACCAAACACTACTCGCAAATCTCCCTCCTGATATTCTCCCCATCTTCCATTCTCTTCCATTCTTGTCTAATTCTCTTTCACTTATTTTTCTCCTATTCTTCCAGCCATCTACAAGCAACCAAACAGCTCATACTCTTTTTAGACTACAACGGTGGCCCAAGGGAGAAAATGGGGCGGATATACCATTCCCCTACAAGTATTTCCTAAAAAGGCAAGAACACTAGAGTCTTTTCGCAGAGGCTAGGTTAAAACTTAAAACCTCCTACCAAAGTACCAAGTACCAACCTTCCCCGCATAATTCATAACCACACCCATTTTCTCCACAATAGCGTGGAACTCAATACATTAGCCGCCTCGATTTGTGTGGCCAATGTTGGACATATAAGGACCACCAAAGGTGAAGAGGAGACCTTTTTTCTCTCTAAATTTTTGAAGAGCCAAAATGAAAATTTTTCACAGATTTTTCATCCCCTCACCACCCATGGCTTCATCTACAATTAGCTCCACACCCTTTATCAAAAAGGTATTCTCTTCAATCAATTTTTTTTATATTCTACACAAAGATCCCTCAAACCCATCTAATATCCAACCCCATCTTTAATTTTACAGAAAGAAATAGGTCTTTCTTCGTCCTTTTCTTCTCCAAATTGCACACAAAAATGGAGAAAAAGAGGTTCGAAGGTGGTTATGTCTGTCATGGCTCCGGTGCAGCCTCAGAGAGCTCCTTCAACCAGTGGTTCAGTTGGGTTTTTTTTTACCTTTTTGTTCATTCTGTTGTATGTTTGTTTTTAATTTGGGATTTAGAATTCTGGGTTTTGTTGGGTTGTTTGATTTTTAGGTTAAGCACGCAATGACGATGACGGAGAAGATTCTGGCGAGGGCGTCTGAGAGGTCAAAGTTGGATCCTGGAGAGAATGTTTGGGTGAATGTTGATGTGTTGCTGACCCATGATGTTTGTGGGCCTGGGACTATTGGGATCTTCAAGAATGAGTTTGGCCATAATGCCAAAGTATGTGTTTTGGAGTTTCTCTAATCTCTTTTTTTTTCCCATCATAACTGTTCAATTCGAGAGGAACATGACTCTCCTGAAAACAAAGTTTCCTTGCTATTATTATTATTATTTTAACATTCAAATACTACTACTTAAATATATACAAGATTTCGTCCCGAAATTTCAGAATTCCGTCCGAAACATGTGACTTCTAAGATAAAAAGGGCAAAGTTTCTGTCAAAATGTCTAGAGCTTCATAGAAATCTTGACAAAAATCATCTCCACACATAATTTCGAAAAAACGCCAATAAAAAAAAAATAGTGGTGAAGAATCTTACTTGAATTCCGACCGTGATTTTCTTCCTTGATTTTACAAGATTTCGGCCGAAATTTCGTACCGAAACCAAAGTGTTTCCATTTCGCTGATGTCCGAAACTGAAACCGAAATTTAAAACCTTGAATACAACCAAAAAGTAGTGCCGCATCATAAGTCCATCTACACAATTACAAGACACATCACCAATAACTAACACCCACAAGCCTAAACTACATAATCATAACCACATAATAACTATACTGTAACTACCTCATATATAACACAATAACATGCACATGTCAATGGAATTCTTTTGTCTATTATGCCATGTGATGCTTTTGATTCTTAATCTTCCAATATGTCACATTATTGATAGACGATGAATCTATAACGCCATTAAGAATATCAAGAACCAACCAAAGGAAGCCGTAAAGTCAACGTTCACGAATACAAACATGAAATGACCCATTTTAATCTGTTATGGATTTTACCCGGAGGAGAATTGTATTATGATATTCAAGGTCAATAAAACTTGCATTTTTTGTACTCTCGAGGAATTACGAATTAAGTTTTATTGTTAAATCTTTCATCTGAACTTTCTGTTTTATTTATTTATTTAATTACAATGAGCTATGTTGTAGTATTTTGAATTTGTTTGATTTATCTGGCAAGTGGAATTCTTTAATTGTTCATTAAGACTCCAATAATTTTCTTTCATGATTGGGGGTGGCACCAATTGAGGAGAAGATGAGAGAGCACCTCTTAAGATGGTTTGGACATATCCAACGTAAGCCTTTGGATGCTCCGGTGAGAAGAGGCGACTCGTGCCAAATTAATGGATTAAAAAGAGGTAGTGCAGACCGAAAACAACTTGGGTAGAAACAATGAGGAAAGACTTGATAGCTAGGTCCATCTAAAAAAAAAGAGACTTGATAGCCTAGGAACATAACAGAGAACATGACCTTGGAAAGGATAGAATGGAAGAAAATGATCCACGTAGAAGAACCCAACTAGAGCCAGGATTAGAGCCGGGTAGATTCCTTCTTCATGAAAATTTTCTAAAGGATTCATTTAGCCGACCCCAACTAGTTTGGGACAAAGGCTTTGTTGAGTTGAATTGAGAGTGTTACATTTTTTATTTTTAATAATTTTAAGTTTGTACAACCTAGTACTGATTCAGCTGCTTCTTTACTCGGGGGTTAACACCGTATACAATGTTGATTAGTGAAGATGTTAGTAGATTCAAATTCTGTGAAGCATTGGCACACAGTGTAATTCTGTTCAGTTTTCTCTGGGCACATTGTAATTTTCCCGTCCATTGGATCCCATATCTCAATTCAATATGTATTTCTTCACAGTTGTGATGTACTTCTTTCTTGTGGTGCCTTGAGCTTTAAAATCTTGATTGAGGCTAATGTGTGAAGATGTTTGCTCACATATAATTCTTAAACTTGCACTGTTGATTTCGAATGTCACAGGTTTGGGATCGTGAGAAGATTGTCATTATTCCTGATCACTATATTTTCACAATTGATGAGCGTGCAAATCGTAATGTTGATATCTTGAGGGATTTTTGTATGGAGCAAAATATCAAGTACTTTTATGATATCAAGGATCTTCTTAAATTTAAGATATGGTCATTAGCTTTCTTTCCTTCCTTTTTTTCCCCTATTACTGCTATATTTTTGTTATTTTGGAGGGATGAAGTTGGAACTTCTTCTCACCGCTTAATAAGATATTTCCTCTGTTTGTAAGCAAGCTTGATGACGAAGTTTATGCCTTCAATTTGCAGGCTAACCCAGATTATAAAGGTGTATGTCATATTGCTCTTGCCCAAGAAGGCCATTGTAGACCGGGGGAGGTACATCTTTATTACCAAATGTAAATTACTGTAGCATATTTATATTTTACCGGGATAAGAGATATTGAGCCTGTAGCTCAATGGTCAAGGCTTTGTTCTTTGACCTGGAGGTCGGACGTACAGGGATAAGAGTACAAGTATCTGGTATGGTAAGGATCAGGTACATGGATCCCCTTAACCCCAAAATCTTAGGATACTGGACGAAACTGATCTTATATTCAAATATGTCGTTGTTGGATACAGGTAGGGATCCTTAAGCCTAGAGTACACTGGATACATCTTTCACTAGGTCCAATGTAAAGGTTTAATCCATCAAATTATAATAAAAATGATGATGAACTAATAAAAGCATAGGGGTGATACTGAATTAATCTAATCAACACTTCAATATGTAGATGAATTTAAATTATTTTCCAGTTTAGTTTTTGCAAATATTATAGTGTCTAACTTAACCGCAAGTCAAGTTTTAGCCCAAGTAGGTTGACTTAGCTATCTAATGGATCATTGTTTCAAGTCATGAGTGATCCATAAATTGTATATGTAGTGCGTAAATGGAAAGGGAAAATGATATGATATGCTGCATTCATCGCTAGAATAAAAAGGATCCACATGGGTACTGTAGACACCCCCATTTTGCCCCACCTTAATCAGCAAAGGAGTTAGTATTTTTCTATCTGTCTTTTCCATTGTCTTCCCTTTTCGTGTCCGTCTCTTACATTTTTTCAACCTTTTTCGGTCATTTCTACTACATATGGTATTTTTCCGCCAAGTGTTGAGGAGGGTTGTTTATAAGAACCTAAACAAGAGAGAAGTTGGACCCGTTTGGTGGGCTCGCATTGAACATTTGTTTAGATTTGGATCAAACAGGGGGCCCGCACATTGTTTTAATGAAAAATGATTTTTGAACCTACTTCGATCCAATGCATAAAGTTGCCCATCAAGGGAACAGTCAAGATCTCAGGGAGGTCATTTTGCGAAAACAACCAATTTTTGTTGTGACCATCAAGTTGAACAATTCGGATAAACCTTGGAAATGATTTTTGAGGCACAACTTTATAAATTGATGGTTTGGATTGTTCTCACGCCCATGCATAGACGTCCAGCTGTTTGGAGAGTCTTTTACAAGACCATGTATACTATTTCCTATACAAAGGATGATCAAAAGCCATATACATGCATGCATGGAAAGAGTTAGCAAGAATCTTTGATGATGGAAACTTGATACATGTGGAATACACCATCCATGCAATATCTGTTGGAGCCCATTTTCCCAACTCAAATATTATATAAAAAAAAAGAGGGCAATTCAACTTTCAAATGGATTCTAATATGAGCACATGCATGCATGTATAGTGCTATTGAGATGGGATTTTTGAGAGCACATGCAAGTGGGGTCGGCTATATTTTCTAAACCATTTGGTCAAATTATAAAGTGGGGCCCGCTAAGTGTTTTTAATGTAAAACTACAAATATTGGGAAAATGTCCAAGTCTTATGAGGGTGTGGACCCCGATCCGAGGATGGTGAGGGAACGAGTCCCTACATCCTCTAGATCTCCACATCGTGAAGGAGAGCTCTACCAAGGAACTCTCGAAACTCTTGCCACCCTCACAGCATAGCATGAGTGGCGATATAAAAAGAAAGAGATACATCCTGATCCGGAGCCAGGGCTTGAACCAAGATATATCTAAAAATAACTCAGAGTCGCCATCCATGGATACGCCATGGAACCAAAACAAATGCTCTGTTTGCAATGGATAACCAGAGATACTAAAGGTCCGTGCCTGGTGACGAATGGAGAATGTCCGAAAAGCACCTCCAATTCGCCCGAGTGCGAACACTTGGTCTCTTATGCCATTTATTATTAACCTTAAAGAGTTTTAGGCGAAAATCATGTGAAATGAGAACACGCATCTCCGAGAAAACGTCTATCTAATCATGCATGTCCCGGAGATGAAAATAAGCACACACAAAAGAACTGAAATAAATGTCACCTAAGCACAGCTAGGTTGTGAGTGACATGCCTAATAGGTGTCTAAGTTCTGGTGGACAAACGCATGCATGCTACAGCTACAGGTATAGGGTCTGCACAAGAAAGTAAGAAACATAGCAAAACACACAACATAACAAAACAACAAATCCTAAGACTCTAAACGATTTAGCCTGAGTCCTTGGATGGTCTGATGTTCATCCAAAGAAGCCTACGTATCCCCGCCTCCACGAGAATCAAGGCAACGTAGTTCTTCACGCCTATTCTAAGATATGATGCCTAAGACACCTAGACCTCTATCTTAGACTCGATCTAAAAGACCGGACTAGTTATTAAAGCTTCTTGAACGATCGTTTAGATTTCAGTGAATTGTAGATTTTAGGACACCCTATATGCCCTAAATAAATGCAAGTTAGCCTTAAGCTAATGCAGGTGATTCCTACAACCTATGTGTAACTACGCTGTGTTTCCTAAGGAAAACAAAGGGTTGACTAACGCATCCTATTCTAGTCATCAGTCGGCGATGTGAATCGCCCACTGACCGGACGGAGGCGCTCTTATAACTCCAGGACAAACCCCTAACTCTAAAACAAACACAAACAAGCACACCATAAATCAAAGACAAACTCCTAACTCTAGAGGAAGATCTTATTGAAAACAAGGTTTTGAAGAAAAAGGGTTAAAGCATTTTTATTTACAAAGTGTGGCCTGACTTGGGATATGTATCCCAAGCTGCACTACGTACCTCGTGGAAGAGGATCAAGCCAACGTAGTTCGAAACGAACTTTCCTAATACACTATAAAACTCAACACTTTAGATTTTTTTAAAGGTTTTTGATGTTTTCAAATGTTTTTGAAGTGCTTTTATATTTTTGACGTTTAAAAAGTGTGTTAACACCCTTCAGCTAAAGGGGATCCGATAGAAGAGCCTCCTTACCCACCATATCGCGGTAGAGTAATTTAGAGGGAAACGGGATCCCTAAAGCCTAAGGGGAAAGAAATCAAAATATGGGGGACTAAAATCCCAAAGAAAAGAACAATCTCGAAGAGACGAAAACAAAACTAATGAGCCCTAATCAATCTCCAAAGGAGACGATATCTAATCTGCGAGGGACAAAAAAAAAAAACCTAAACAAACGAGAGATGAAAAGCTTCTAACCCTAAAGGTAGACTTCTAAACAAAGGGGACATACAAAAACCCTATAAGAAGAATTACTAAACAATCAGTCATTGAGGAAGGGTCCTAACTAGTTAAACACTCTAAGAGGAGGGAATCCCTTAACCTGCGAAAACCCTAAGGCAGGAAGGGAAGAGGCTGGCTCAAGAAACGTTCCATCGTTGCCAAACCCAAGAGAAGTGTTCCCAAAACATGATGGAACATCGAAACTCGAAGAGGATCCCAAGGAACGTATGAAGAACAATCCCGAAAAGAAAGGAAACCCCTCAAACCCTGCGAAGACCCTAAGATGGAGAAAATGATAAGAAGGGCAAGGGGTTGGCACAAGAAATATTCCGTCATCGCCAAGGCCAGACAGAAAACCTCTGAAATTGATGGATAATATAGGAACCTTGAGATCTAAGGAAAAATCTTAAAATTGGGAGAAGCCTCGAAAGGGAAGGAAAGAGAAAGCTAAAAGGGGGGCTACAAGTAACCTCATCATAGCCCGCTTCATCTTCTAGAATAACGACACCAAGGTTAAAACTTCAACAAAATCATGGTTTTTTGAAATCAGAGAAATTAATCAATAGACAAATTATAAAGGAGACCTCAAAATTAACAAATCCAGTTTCAGTCACTGTTCCCCGAGGATATCGAATCCAAACCCCAAAATTAAAATGGATATTGAAATTAAAACAAATCCTCCCTCAAAAATTTCAAAACTATGACATTAAAAGACAACAAACAAACAAAATTTAAAACCCGCAAATCCAATACCCCATCTACAACACCATTCGAAAGACCATCCTAAAATTAAAATCCACACAGACACAGGAAAAGGCAATTCTAGCTACTGGGCCATAAATTGAGACAACCTCGGGTGAGGAACCGAACGAAACGACTCTCATAAATGGAAAAATGAGAGGTGCTGCAAGAAAATACCTTCTTCGGATGAATCGAGATAAGGGACGTCGGGTGCCGAGCACAAGGGCAGAGCCGATAATGAGAACGCAATCTGCTGAATGACCAAATCGTGGATAACTGCTGCCTCCCAACAAAGTGTTGCCCGAGGATATGATCGGAGGTAGTGAGAATGGCCGGCGGGAAAGCTGACCTGAGAAGAAAACCCCAAACCCTCTCTCTCTCTCTCTCTCTGTTTTCTCCTCTTTTTCTCTGTATATATATATATATATATTTATTTATTTATTTATTTATTTTTTGCAAATGAAATCCCTCTCCTCTGTTTTTTTTTATGGCTTGGCAAAGAAATGAAGTGGGTTTGGGGGTAGAGACATGGAACGACAGAGATGAGGGTGGAGTGGTCGGATTTAAATGGGTTTGGAGGAGATGGTTTTAATCAAGTGAGAAGGATAGTGGTGATTGGTGGGGTTGATGGAGGTTGGTGGCTTAGCCGGATTCCGGCAATCCGGCTGGAGAAGATGGTGAAGGTGGGTGTTAGAAAAGGGGGTTTGGTGGAGAAGGAATGGCAGAGATGAGAATGGGTTTTGGAGGTGAGGGTGGAGGTGGAACTAAGGTAGAAGCAGGTTGGATTTGGGGATTTTTCACCGGAGAATATGGTAGCCGGATGAGATGATAGACGGAGGTGGGTTTCAATGGAGGCGGTGGCTATGATGGATGGCGGGGATGATGGTGGTCGGAGGTGGCCGGCCGGAGATGGTGGTGATTGAGGCTGTGAAAGTGGTTGGGTGTGGCTTTGATGGAGGCGGCCGGCTGGAGTTGCAGAGAAATGGGGAACGGTTGGATCTCCGGCGGGACAGCCGGAGAAGATGACCGGAGTTGGGTTTGAGTCTTGCTAGGTGTGGGTGAGATGGGTGATGGGGTTGGAGAGAGGCCGGAGAAGAAAGCGATTTACCGAATTTTGGCTTGAATCTGCTGGAGAAGATGAAGAGTCGGCCTCAGTCCAAATCCCCTTCTCTCTTTCTCTTTTTCTCTCCCTGTGCCTTACGAAGAGAAAAATGGAAAAACCCCTTTTTGTTCCCCTCATGAAAACCCTAGCTCAATGACATATAAAGGGGATTATATTCTCCCCCCCCCTTTCTCTCTTGGACAGCCATCCCAATGCATTCTGGCTACATTTTCATACAGGGGAAGGTGGTTTAGGGAAAGAGCAAGGGGAAGGAAAAATAATGAAAAATATCTTCATGAAAATTATCTCAACCTTCCATTTTGCCTTTGCAAATGAGCGGTGAGGATTTGGAGCCCTCTAACTACCTAGGAAGCTTCCAAGATTCTCCCCTAGCTAATTTTGTTGCACACTAATCAGTATACCCCTATATCTCCTTGGACAGCCCATTACGGAAAATTTGAACTGGTTTTCTAGGCTCCTGCGCACCCCTGTTTCTGGCTGAATCACCACCCTCATTTCTACACCGCGCTTTGCTACAAACCTCGCTCGTTTGCTAGGCAAACCGCGACGAATTTGGACGAAAATTTACGGGGACCTAAATGAGACCCTAACCTATTCTAGGAACAAATTTGGGACATTAAAACACTAGTTTGATAGGGTTTCTATCCTAACGACTCTATTGGGGTTCGGTCAAAATGGGGTGTCTACAGAGGGCTCCACCCATTTTGTTCGAGGCTCATTTACAATTTGTATCCTATATAAATTAGAGGAAGATGCTCTATTGTTTCAACGGTTCGGATCATCCTATGGAATTAAATCACATCGCAGCGCACTATTTGAACGGTCAAGATCATCAATTGTCGCCCATCAAATGAACGGTTGGATCATACTTCAAATGACTTAAGAGAAGAAAAGTGTTGCTCGTGCAACACGTCATGGAGGGGTATTCTAGTAAAGCTAAATATAAAAAAAGAATTTGATTGAAAGAGACCAAACAGTTGACTCTTCCTCATACTATATAAAAAGCATGTTGATGTTGAAAAAGTAATATCTCTCTCTTTCTTTGTATAGGGCCCCACACGGTTTTTAATGTTGGAAAGGGTGTGGTGCTGTTTGTCGGTTTTGAGTGTTCTTAAAATAACAATTTTAAAAAAGAATGCATAGTACTATCACCTTTGCTAAAAATAAAAAAATTATTTTCCCATATTCAATACGTTGGTGGCACCCTCTCTCTACTACTTAGGTAATAAAGAATGTTTTCTTTTAGAAATAGAAGGGGACTCTTTCCAACTCTATCTACCCTTGATTAAAGCTTGCACGTTATGCATAGAGGAAATATATTTTTTATTATTAGCGGACTTTCTATTGTATATTTTGGGAGGGATTCAAGGCAAATGGGAGGAGAATATATATGGATACCCGATTGCTCTCTTGGGGAAGATTCGAATTTTGTTTTGATTCCTTGGAGGCTTCATCTTTTTCACTCTAAAAAAAACATATGATGCTTTGACTCTCAATCTTGGTTCCCTCTTGGTAGCACTCTCCAACACAAAGAAATTTTGTCCATCCCTTTTGGATGAATGGGCCATCTCTCTTAAAGGTTCTCGATTGAAGAACAATCAGAGCTCTTCATCTCTTCTTCAATATCTTCTTCAATAGACGTCGATATTGCGTAATCGTCGGGGATTTTTTAGAGCGTATAAAAGGGTGCGACAAAGCGTATACCTCGGATTTACGCACCCTAGAGACGAGGAGCACGATCAATGGTAGGTTCCTTCATCTTTGTAAAATCAAAAGTAGAAAAGCATGCTTAGGGTCATTTCTTCTTTGTTTTCTTCATGAATTTCGTAAAAGCTACCATGCATGATTTTGATGGGTCAGTTTATTTAATTATCAATTTTGGTAAAAAAATGAATCGTTATATGAGAAAATTGGGCGTTTAACCGATTGGGATATTTAGTGGCTTTTGAATCGTTTTTACAAAGTGAGTGTTTTAAAACCAAGGGTTTTTCGTGAAGCTATATTTTCTGAGTCTTAATATGGTTAAAATAGCACCAAAAATCTAAAATTTTTGGTATATTTCAATTGTTTTGATGGCTCAAAAATTCATTTAAATAATACCCAGAAATAGGATTTTGATGGTTCTAAAAATCGTTCATATAACAAAACAATTCAACACTGATTGAAATTTGGTCCTCAGTAGATTTTTGATGTTTAAATATCATACAAAAATTTTCAAAAGATTTAGAGTTGATTTATTATTTCTACTGGAATTGTTTTGATAAAATCACTTATTTTCATGTATATGAAGGACATATCATTAAACGAACTCCTTAAAAGCTGAAATTTGGTAGCAAGATGAACTAACCAGTCAGAATCATATTGTGAATTTCTCAGAAATTTTGGGCTTATTTTAATATTTTTTAAACCATTTGGTCAAATTATAAAGTGGGGCCCGCTAAGTGTTTTTAATGTAAAACTACAAATATTGGGAAAATGTCCAAGTCTTATGAGGGTGTGGACCCCGATCCGAGGATGGTGAGGGAACGAGTCCCTACATCCTCTAGATCTTCACATCGTGAAGGAGAGCTCTACCAAGGAACTCTCGAAATTGTTGTCACCCTCACAGCATAGCATGAGTGGCGATATAAGAAGAAAGAGATACATCCTGATCCGGAGCCAGGGCTCGAAACTAAGATATATCTAAAAATAACTCAGAGTCGCCATCCATGGATACGCCATGGAACCAAAACAAATGCTCTGTTTGCAATGGATAACCAGAGATACTAAAGGTCCGTGCCTGGTGACGAATGGAGAAGGTCCGAAGAGCACCCCCAATTCGCCCGAGTGTGAACACTTGGTCTCTTATGCCATTTATTATTAACCTTAAAGAGTTTTAGGTGAAAATCATGTGAAATGGGAACACGCATCTCCGAGAAAACGTCTATCTAATCATGCATGTCTCGGAGATGAAAATAAGCACACACAAAAGAACTGAAATAAATGTCACCTAAGCACAGCTAGGTTATGAGTGACATGCGTAATTGGTGTCTAAGTTCTGGTGGACAAACGCATGCATGCTACAGCTACAGGTATGGGTCTGCACAAGAAAGTAAGAAACATAACAAAACACACAACATAACAAAACAACAAATCATAAGACTCTAAACGATTTAGCCCGAGTCCTTGGATGGTCTGATGTTCATCCAAAGAAGCCTACGTATCCCTGCCTCCACGAGAATCAAGGCAACGTAGTTCTTCGCGCCTATTCTAAGATATGATGCCTAAGACACCTAGACCTCTATCTTAGACTCGATCTAAAATACCGGACTAGTTATTAAAGCTTCTTGAACGATCGTTTAGATTCAGTGAATTGTAGATTTTAGGACACCCTATATGCCCTAAATAAATGCAAGTTAGTCTTAAGCTAATGCAGGTGATTCCTACAACCTATGTGTAACTAGGCTGTGTTTCCTAAGGAAAACAAAGGGTTGACTAACGCATCCTATTCTAGTCATCAGTCGGCGATGTGAATCGCCCACTGACCGGACGGAGGCGCTCCTATAACTCCAGAACAAACCCCTAACTCTAAAACAAACACAAACAAGCACACAATAAATCAAAGACAAACTCCTAACTCTAAAACTTTTTATCTAGGACAAACTCCTAACTCTAGAAGAAGATCTGATTGAAAACAAGATTTTGAAGAAAAATGGTTAAAGCATTTTTATTTACAAAGTTTGGCTGGACTTGGGATATGTATCCCAAGCTGCACTACGTACCTCGTGGAAGAGGATCAAGCCAACGTAGTTCGAAACGAACTTTCCTAATACACTATAAAACTCAACACTTTAGATTTTTTTAAAGGTTTTTGATGTTTTCAAATATTTTTGAAGTGCTTTTATATTTTTGACGTTTAAAAAGTGTGTTAACACCCTTCAGCTAAAGGGGATCCGATAGAAGAGCCTCCTTACCCACCATATCGCGGTAGAGTAATTTAGAGGGAAACGGGATCCCTAAAGCCTAAGGGGAAAGAAATCAAAATATGGGGGACTAAAATCCCAAAGAAAAGAACAATCTCGAAGAGACGAAAACAAAACTAACGAGCCCTAATCAATCTCTAAAGGAGACGATATCTAATCTGCGAGGGACAAAAAAAAAAAAACCTAAACAAACGAGAGATGAAAAGCTTCTAACCCTAAAGGTAGACTTCTAAACAAAGGGGACACACAAAAACCCTATAAGAAGAATTACTAAACAATCAGTCATTGAGGAAGGGTCCTAACTAGTTAAACACTCTAAGAGGAGGGAATCCCTTAACCTGCGAAAACCCTAAGGCAGGAAGGGAAGAGGCTGGCTCAAGAAACGTTCCATCGTTGCCAAACCCAAGAGAGGTGTTCCCAAAACATGATGGAACATCGAAACTCGAAGAGGATCCCAAGGAACGTATGAAGAACAATCCCGAAAAGAAAGGAAACCCCTCAAACCCTGCGACGACCCTGAGAAAATGATAAGAAGGGCAAGGGATTGGCTCAAGAAATATTCCGTCATCGCCAAGGCCAGACTGAAAACCTCTGAAATTGATGGACAATATAGGAACCTTGAGATCTAAGGAAAAATCTTAAAATTGGGAGAAGCCTCGAAAGGGAAGGAAAGAGAAAGCTAAAAGGGGGGCTCCAAGTAACCTCATCATAGCCCGCTTCATCTTCTAGAATAACGACACCAAGGTTAAAACTTCAACAAAATCATGGTTTTTTGAAATCAGAGAAATTAATCAATAGACAAATTATAAAGGAGACCTCAAAATTAACAGATCCAGTTTCAGTCACTGTTCCCCGAGGATATCGAATCCAAACCCCAAAATTAAAATGGATATTGAAATTAAAACAAATCCTCCCTCAAAATTTTCAAAACTATGACATTAAAAGACAACAAACAAAGAAAATTTAAAACCTGCAGATCTAATACCCCATCTACAACACCATTCGAAAGACCATGCTAAAATTAAAATCCACACGGACACAGGAAAAGGGTGAGGAACCGAACGTAACGACTCTCATAAATGGAAAAATGAGAGGTGCTGCAAGAAAATACCTTCTTCGGATGAATCGAGATAAGGGGCGTCGGGTGCCGAGCACAAGGGCAGAGCCGATAATGAGAACTTAATCTGCTGCGATGCCGAATGACCAAATCGTGGATAACTACTGCCTCCCAACAAAGTGTTGCCCGAGGATATGATCGGAGGTAGTGAGAATGGCCGGCGGGAAAGCTGACCTGAGAAGAAAACCCCAAACCCTCTCTCTCTCTCTCTCTCTCTCTCTCTCTGTTTTCTCCTCTTTTTCTCTGTATATATATATATATATATATATATATATTATTTTTATTTTTTTTGCAAATGAAACCCCTCTCCTCTGTTTTTTTTTTATGGCTTGGCAAAGAAATGAAGTGGGTTTGGGGGTAGAGACATGGAACGGCAGAGACGAGGGTGGAGTGGTCGGATTTAAATGGGTTTGGAGGAGATGGTTTTAATCAAGTGAGAAGGATAGTCGTGATTGGTGGGGTTGATGGAGGTTGGTGGCTTAGCCGGATTCCGGCAATCCGGCCGGAGAAGATGGTGAAGGTGGGTGTTAGAAAAGGGGGTTTGGTGGAGAAGGAATGGCAGAGATGAGAATGGGTTTTGGAGGTGAGGGTGGAGGTGGAACTAAGGTAGAAGCAGGTTGGATTTGGGGATTTTTCACCGGAGAATATGGTAGCCGGATGAGATGATAGACGGAGGTGGGTTTCAATGGAGGCGGTGGCTATGATGGATGGCGGGGATGATGGTGGTCAGAGGTGGCCGGCCGGAGATGGTGGTGATTGAGGCTGTGAAAGTGGTTGGGTGTGGCTTTGATGGAGGCGGCCGGCTGGAGTTGCAGAGAAATGGGGAACGGTTGGATCTCCGGCGGGACAGCCGGAGAAGATAACCGGAGTTGGGTTTGAGTCTTGCTAGGTGTGGGTGAGATGGGTGATGGGGTTGGAGAGAGGCCGGAGAAGAAAGCGATTTACCGAATTTTGGCTTGAATCTGCTGGAGAAGATGAAGAGTCGGCCTCAGTCCAAATCCCCTTCTCTCTTTCTCTTTTTCTCTCCCTGTGCCTTACGAAGAGAAAAATGGAAAAACCCCTTTTTGTTCCCCTCTTGAAAACCCTAGCTCGATGACATATAAAGGGGATTATATTCTCCCCCCCCCCCCTTTCTCTCTTGGACAGCCATCCCAATGCATTCTGGCTACATTTTCATACAAGGGAAGGTGGTTTAGGGAAAAAGCAAGGGGAAGGAAAAATAATGAAAAATATCTTCATGAAAATTATCTCAACCTTCCATTTTGCCTTTGCAAATGAGCGGTGAGGATTTGGAGCCCTCTAACTACCTAGGAAGCTTCCAAAATTCTCCCCTAACTAATTTTGTTGCACACTAATCAGTATACCCCTATATCTCCTTGGACAGCCCATTACGGAAAATTTGAACTGGTTTTCTAGGCTCCTGCGCACCCCTGTTTCTCGCTGAATCACCACCCTCATTCCTACACCGCGCTTTGCTACAAACCTCGCTCATTTGCTAGGCAAACCAAGACGAAATTGGACGAAAATTTACGGGGACCTAAATGAGACCCTAACCTATTCTAGGACCAAATTTGGGACATTAAAACACTAGTTTGATAGGGTTTCTATCCTAACGACTCTATTGGGGTTCGGTCAAAATGGGGTGTCTACAGAGGGCCCCACCCATTTTGTTCGAGGCTCATTTACAATTTGTATCCTATATAAATTAGAGGAAGATGCTCTATTGTTTCAACGGTTCGGATCATCCTATGAAATTAAATCACATGGCAGCCCACTATTTGAACGGTCAAGATCATCAATTGTCGCCCATCAAATGAACGGTTGGATCATACTTCAAATGACTTAAGAGAAGAAAAGTGTTGCTCGTGCAACACGTCATGGAGAGGTATTCTAGTAAAGCTAAATATGGAAAAAAAATTTGATTGAAAGAGTCCAAACGGTTGACTCTTCCTCATGCTTTATAAAAAGCATGTTGATGTTGAAAAAGTAATATCTCTCTCTTTCCTTGTATAGGGCCCCACACGGTTTTTAATGTTGGAAAGGGTGTGGTGCTGTTTGTCGGTTTTGAGTGTTCTTAAAATAACAATTTTAAAAAAGAATGCATAGTACTATCACCTTTGCTAAAAATAAAAAATTATTTTCCCATATTCAATACGTTGGTGGCACCCTCTCTCTACTAATAAAGAATGTTTTCTTTTAGAAATAGAAGGGGACTCTTTCCAACTCTATCTACCCTTGATTAAAGCTTGCACGTTATGCATAGAGGAAATATATTTTTTATTATTAGCGGACTTTCTATTGTATATTTTGGGAGGGATTCAAGGCAAATGGGAGGAGAATATATATGGATACCCGATTGCTCTCTTGGGGAAGATTCGAATTTTGTTTTGATTCCTTGGAGGCTTCATCTTTTTCACTCTAAAAAAAACATATGATGCTTTGACTCTCAATCTTGGTTCCCTCTTGGTAGCACTCTCCAACACAAAGAAATTTTGTCCATCCCTTTTGGATGAATGGGCCATCTCTCTTAAAGGTTCTCGATTGAAGAACAATCAGAGCTCTTCATCTCTTCTTCAATATCTTCTTCAATAGACGTCGATATTGCGTAATCGTCGGGGATTTTCTAGAGCGTATAAAAGGGTGCGACAAAGCGTATACCTCGGATTTACGCATCCTAGAGACGAGGAGCACGATCAACGGTAGTTTCCTTCATCTTTGTAAAATCAAAAGTAGAAAAGCATGTTTAGGGCCATTTCTTCTTTGTTTTCTTCATGAATTTCGTAAAAGCTACCATGCACGATTTTGATGGGTCAGTTTATTTAATTATCAATTTTGGTAAAAAAAGGAATCGTTATATGAGAAAATTGGGCGTTTAACCGATTGGGATATCTAGTGGCTTTTGAATCGTTTTTACAAAGTGAGTGTTTTAAAACCAAGGGTTTTTCATGAAGCTATGTTTTCTGAGTCTTAATGTGGTTAAAATAGCACCAAAAATCTAAAATTTCTGGTATATTTCAATTGTTTTGATGGCTCAAAAATTTATTTAAATAATACCCGAAAATAGGATTTTGATGGTTCTAAAAATCGTTCATATAACAAAACAATTCAAAACTGATTGAAATTTGGTCCTCAGTAGATTTTTGATGTTTAAATATCATAAAAAAAATTTCAAAAGATTTAGAGTTGATTTATTATTTCTACTAGAATTGTTTTGATAAAATCACTAATTTTCATGTATATGAAGGACATATCATTAAATGAACTCCTTAAAAGCTGAAATTTGATAGCAAGATGAACTGACCAGTCAGAATCATATTGTGAATTTCTCGGAAATTTTGGGCATATTTTAATATTTTCTATTGATATTTAATTGCTCTGACTAGAATATGAATATATCTGTTAAAAATAGATAATTATCGAAATAATGTCTGAATGTTGTCTCATAATTTTATATTTGTCAAAGAATGGTCTAGTAAAAGTTTGATTGGATTTGGAATTAATTTTCTATATTTGTTAGTGTAATGTCATTAATCTCACCCGAAAGTGGAAAATCAATTAAAAATCGAATTTCAATCTTTAAAATCATGAAAAATTAAAGCAGAATATATTTTTCAAAGAATACATCATATCCTAAAATTTCTAGAACAGATAACTTAATTAGCTATAGGCTTCTTTCTAAAATCATTAATTTGATCCAATTGTGATAAATTCATTTAAAAATCCAAATTAATTCAAAGCACCTTGAAAATTTTCAGAGAACTCTAACTTTTCATAATGTATTCAATTACTAAGCTATTTAAAACAGAAATCTTAGGAGTAATCGATTTCCGTTGTAAAATAACATGCTAGGATAATTTAGATGCCGAGATCGTAACCATAATCGTATATTAATTGCGATTGATCTAGCATAATTAGAATGGGTAAATTATAATATGTTATTGGCTCCGATGTCCACTGTCCACGGAAATCCTGAGAAATATGCTAGGCAATAACATACTATAACTTACGTGCTAAATTATACGAGGGTCGAGAGGACGATTCCATTCCATGGTTGCAATTCAAAGCCGAAACTTGCGAATCATAGAGCCTTTGGTATTCCTTAGATGTTTAGGAATCGAAAATCCTTGAAATCGAAAATCATCAAGTTCAACAAATCAATTTACCTCATGTCTTTCGGAACTGTTGGATTGCGGTTTCAATCGTAAGAACCATTAGAGCCTTGTGTCACGTCGTGTCCTAGGTTTTAGGGAGTCCTAGAGTTAGGAGTCCAGCCTCATCACGGTCGTTTGCTATGGATAGCAACCGTGCCATTGATCTAGTTACACTAGTCACCTCACTTTTCTCTTAGGACAAACCTAGTTACCTACGATGTAGGTTAACCTGTATTAGTCCAAGGGACGTCTTGCACTTAGATATGACCATATAACATCTTAGATGAAGTCCTAGGATAATAAAATCTTCAACTTGAATTAAATAATTTCTCTTAAACTGTTAAAACAGTCAATCCAGTCTAGGTCGGTGTCCTAGATGAGTTAGGCATAAGTAGCTTAGTTCAGGTGCACCGAACTACGTTGACTCTGATCCCAGTGAGGCTTGGGTACGTAGCCAGCTTCGATGCTTGATGACATACCAATCACGAGTCGGCTCCACACATAAGTGGTGGGGTTTTGTACATTAATTCTTAAATTAAAAGTAATTAAATCACTTAGGACTTTCCATGAAATTATAATTTTAGGAGAACTTTCACTTAGATTGAATTCAAACAAATTAAGAAAATCAAGATAAATATTTAGGAATTACATTGAAATTAAATCTTATGATGCATGTCACATAGTTTGCACATTAATATAGAGTTAAATGAGCAATTTAAAAGAAATTCAAAAGAGTTAACTTTTGGAATTGAAGACCGATTATCGGGCATGAATGGTGCATGTGGTGGTAACTCCCCATACCTTCCATTCTCGTAACCAGGTAACGAGTCTAGATTTCTGATCAATTATAGATCCTAGATCCCTCATCTAGGTGGCGACTCTGTCACTCTCTTTTGCGTGGAATTCAGATTGCCTTAGTGATTCCAAGTTCACGGAAAAGATGAATTAAATCACACCTCGCTAGACTCGGCGGCTTACCCCTGCCCTTATGGGTACTGGGTTGCATGTTTGTTTGCACCCTTTGGCTTGGTTGCTGCCTACTTGGTTGGGTAATTAAAATCAATAATAAAAAGCACACGCCATTCGCGTGGGTACGAGAGACCAAGAGAGAGCGTGGCGGGTCGCGCCTCACCCTTCTCGCGGGATCGGGTCCCACAGTTTGGCGACTCTGCTGGGGACCACCTAACTTCATTAAAATTTCAAAAGATAATTCATTTGAATTTATTTTAATTGGCTCATAAAAACTCTATGCTTGCTAGGTAGTTTGTTTACTTTATTTTCTCATCACATAATACTCAAACTTAATCTAATAAAACCTGAAGGCATCATAGATTGCGCAAACATATTGCACACACACTTACATCACTTGCATCTAAATTCTTGCATCTCACATGCACACACATCCTATTTTAGGAACCCGGAGTGTTATCTAGCATGGTTGACTGGGATTTCATCACCTGGTGCCTCTGTGCTAGAGAAGCATTCCACTCTTAGCCTAGTACCTTTATGGTACGTAAACGGATCTGTTGTTCACGTACCGATACGCCGGACACTGGTACAGTATATTGAGCACGGATTCACGCTAAGAGAACTCTTGGCCTTACCCCTAGATTAACCCACACATGCATGTAGTATACGAACACACGTGCATCACGTGTGTGAGCCTAGCTTAGGATATCCTACCCATTTGTGTCTAGATTAGGCCGTAGTCCATCTTTCAATGGCTACGATCGGTCTTTAAGTACACAAACAAAGTCATGAGTCGAGATCCTCTCTCCACTCTGTTAGATTAGGATTAGGATTGATCCCTTCAGGTAACACTGTTAAAATGTACGAAGATTAAAAAAATTTCTCTTTGGGGTTAGGATATAAATCTCATCTTTCCTAAGATCTCATATGATTGGTCTATTCTCGATCTATCCTTTGAAAGCAATCCTATGCAATCTCATCTAATCTTTTGATCGTATGCCTTTCATTCTTCTATCATGTGATTCGATCATGTCTTCATACTTTCTTTAAACTGGCAGGAACTTGTCCCAATCTCATGTTTATGTAATCTTGATCCTTCTTGTATCCCTCCTCTTGGCTTACAGGCACCATGTCTACTCGTAAAATTCTCGATTGGATCCGTGGTACATTAAAGGAATCACACATCTATGCCATAAGTGAGCAAGAGAAAAATCTCTTTGGCTACATAGCGACCATTAAGCTCGATTGGGGATTACTCTATGCCGCATCAGAGTGTTGGGATCCCGATCATCATGTCTTCCGTTTTGGCAACCAAGAAATGTGTCCCACTTTTGAAGAATGGTGTGCCTTGTTGGAATATCCTGTGGATGGCCCTCTGGTGAAGCCATCCTGTGTGCCTGATTATCGTCCTTTGTTCCTTTGCTTAATGAATAATCCAGATGAATCCATGGACTCTTTCATAAAAGGCCAAGAAGTGTCCATGCAACAGTTGATCGACATTTACCCTCCTATTGGACACATTGGTGCTGTTGATATTCAAAAGGCCCGACGTCGCGCTTTGAGATTCTGCTCCTTTGCTAGGTTCCTCACTGTCCAACCTTCACGCTTGGCGTCAGCTGTTCTTCTGGATCTCGTTGATCAAATGGATCGTGGCGCCAATCCAATTCCTACTATACTTGCAGAAACCTTCAATGGGTTAGATGATATGGCTCGCCTTCGTGCTAGCTCAGATCCAGGTCGTTATGTTCGCTCTTTCAATGGGTCCTTCTCAGGATGTCCTGCACTACTCCAAGTGTGGTTGTGCCACAAGCTAAAAATTGCAGCTCCTGTCCATTTTGATCATACATTATATACCTTTAGCGAGTGGCGTCATGATGTTTCCTTTGATCATAAAAGTGATTGGGCTGAGTGGTTAAGTTCTCGCCAACAAGATCAGATTTGTTGGCAAATTCCTGGAATCCAAGAAGCTGTCTTCAACACTGGAGAAGCTAACTACGTTCGCCTTCTTGGTCTTAAAAAGACTTCCTTTTATGTTCCTGCCAGGATTCTGCGTCAGTTTGGAAGGGAGCAATCTATTGCGCCTCCCCTTCGTCATTTTTATCCGCCTGAGGATCTTAAGCCCAAGATCGTCAGAGCTGTTTCATCTGCTTGGGATGTCAAAATCATCAAACCTTTAAAGGAGTCAGTTAAGGAAGATTATCGTCCGAAGAAAAGGTCTAAAAAGAATGTTTAGTCTTTTTAGTCCTGTCAGTTTATCTGTGATTTAATAAGAGTGAACCATGTACTCAAGCTTTAATGATTGATCAATAAAGTTCATCTTTCTCTCTCATTATCCTGGTCTATATATGTATGATTGTCTGCTTCCTTCTGTGATTTTAAAATGTCTTTCAAATATTTCAGGGCAGTAACACCATAGCTAAGCCTACTACTCCTTGGGTTCGAATTTCTTCACGGTTGGAGAGGAAATCTATCTCTCCACGACCTTCTCTGAGGACCCCTTCATCTGCTTCTTTCTCACCCTCATTCTCGCCAATGGCAGAAGACCAAGATAATCCTCCACCCGTTGCTGTTACCGATACTCTCACCTTAATTCTCCAGCAACTTCAAGAGCTCAAAGAGGAGAACCGAGTTATCAAGGCTC
This sequence comes from Tasmannia lanceolata, assembly GCF_043159265.1. Taxonomy (NCBI): domain Eukaryota; kingdom Viridiplantae; phylum Streptophyta; class Magnoliopsida; order Canellales; family Winteraceae; genus Tasmannia; species Tasmannia lanceolata. The sequence goes on from NW_027518692.1 coordinate 49,211,439, forward strand.
AGCTTTCTGAGAAGTTGGGGCCGTCGTCTTCCAAAGATAAAAGGCCTATGCACCATACAGCTACTTCAGCAGCACCTGCCCAGCCAGTGTTCATCCCTATCCCTGATAAAACCGAAGAAGACTTAGAAAAAGAACAGTACAACGAGGATCACAGTAAGCCTTCTCAGTCCACGGTTGATAAGACAGTTATGGAGAAATTAGAAAGTCTTACCAGGAAAGTTCAAGACATCCAGCTTCAGGACCAGGGTGGTTTCAACCCAATTGATCTTACATTGTTTCCAGAAATCCGTCTCCCTGACAATTTTCAAATGCCGGATTTTGATAAATATGATGGTGTGGGTTGTCCAATCACCCATTTACAGATGTTTACCATCATGTGTCAACCTCAAGGCTTATCTCCTGAGCAGATGGCTCAACTGGTCCCTGTTTCACTTACTAAAGTTGGTAGGAGATGGTTCATGGTCCTAGACGAAACCCGTTATAAGACATAGAAGGACATTGGTGAACAATTCATTAAGCAGTTCAAATACGATGATGGGACAGAAATCACTAGAAAAGATTTGGAGAGAACCAAGCAAAACTCAAAGGAATCTTTTCTAACCTTTGTGAAAAGATGGAGGAGACTAGCGGCGCAAATGATGGAGCGCCCTTCTGAGGAAGAGTAGGTCCAAATAATTATGAAGAATATTTCCCCCCAACTCTAGTATCACATGTCTTTACAGTATTATCCGGATTTCAAACATTTCATCGTGGCAGGCACCCAACTAGAGGAGGCTATGGCTCAAGGAGTATTTAACCGAAGTAACCCGAATACCAGAGAGTTCAGGAAGCCTCCATCAGTTGAAATTAATAACCTTTCCCGCTCCAAGCCTCAGCCTCCAAAATCTCAGAACCCCATGGTGATGGACTATACCCAACCTGCTGCCACACCTCGACCACAGGCCCAGACAGAATTTACCCCTCTCCCTCTTCCACCATCTGAGATACTCAAGGAGTGTCTAGCCTCAGGTCGCATAACCCTACCCGACATTAGGGCTCCTCCCAATCCTTTGCCAGCAAATTGGCGAACAGATCAACACTGCGAATACCATAGAAATTCCGGCCATCTCACTGATAATTGCATTGCCCTAAAATTCAGAATTCAGAGATTGCTCGGCAATAAAGGCCTTGTGTTCGAGCCAAAACCCAATGCTACCAATAACCCATTACCTGGTCATGCAAACCCGGCTGCTGCTGTCAATGTTATAACCATAGGAGACCCAAATTTTGATCCTCTCACTCTTATCTGTGCCTTAGAACCTACCTTTGAACGTCTGGGTCAGATCCTTTTGAAGAAGAAGAAGATACAGACAGTGAAGATGTTCTAATAGCTGCTATTCTGATGTGAACCAGCCTTCGCCGAGCCTCCAAAGCTAGACAGTTGCAGCAGTTAAAGTTTTAGTCATTTACTATTTTATGTTGAGTCAATCATCATAGTCAGTACAATTGTTGAGTCCGGTCTTACAGTTCAAGGTCAATGCCTAGTCCAGGCAAGTTATCTTTTGCTTTTCTTTTTATTTAGAGTTGTGAATCCTGAGCATGTTCAGGATAGGTCGTCAGATGTAATAGTTTTTTCTTTAAATAAAATTTCAGTCCCAGTAGTTCATTTGTGTCTGTTTCTTAAGTATGCTTCTGATCTTAAAGTAAGACTCCCTCCTCAAATGAGGACAAAATTGACGAAACTCCACTTGAGTCAGAACAATTACTTGAACAAGAGGAGGAGCGCCAATCCCAGCCTTTCAAAGATGAAATTGAAGTGATAAACACTGGCACTGAAACTTTGATTCAGTGAATGCCGATTGAAAATACATTACCCTCTGAAGAATGAGAGGAATTGATAAACCTATTTCGAGAATAAAGAGATGGTCCAGTAAGCGCTACCATTAATGCCAGGAGAAAGACCCAGATAGAAGGTTCAAGAAAGAATGCATTGAATATCACATGCTATACAAGGGGCATGGATTCGAAACAACTTCCATATCTCCAGTCAATGGTCCCGGTCACAGGTTTCACCAGTGACAATGTAAAGCCATCAAATTCAATATGAAAAGTGCAAGAGCAATCATCTCAGAGCGATCATCAAAATATCAAGGGCCACCGATTCAAGGATGAAATAATGTCCAAAAAACAGTATGCACCCTCAAAGTCAAATTACTTATCAATATCCAGAAGGAAGAAGAATCATTCTCTCTTACCAGGAAATGCCGTCAAACTCCGTGAAAAAAAAAAGAAAAAAAAATAATCAGTACCAGAGGGACTCTAGTAACCTAGATCGATTCCCAATCTGAACATCGGAAGGCCTCATTTGGCCGAATAAATCCCAAAATCATAACCCAACGTCAAAAGAATACCGGTTTGCAAACCCTTCGAGCCTGAATGAAATTTTCTTGAAAACCCATCAAACTAGGGGCATCCGCCCCGAACTACGCGAGACCTGATCCCTACACTGGGGTACGTAGGCAGCTCGGTTAAACCGAGTTCGGTCGATTCAAAAAAAGAAAAGAAATTCAATTGTTCCAGAAAAAAAAGGGACAAGTTCCAAAAGAATAGAAGTCAATCATTCCAGAAAGAAAGAAAAAAAGAAAAATCAATTAACCTTCAAACAATTTATCTTCAAACTAGGGGCATTCGCCCTGAACTACGCACGACCTGATTCCTACCCTGGGATACGTAGGCAACCTGTTCACAGGTTCGGTTGAAATCTTTGTTGAACCTTAAGCCATTCTTTGAAAAGCCATATCCTACCTATAAAGTCCTTCCGGTGTTCAGAATTAATGATCTAGGTCCCGAAACACAAAAAGTGAAAAAGAAAAAAAAAAGAACGGAGTTTGAAGATCTGCTAGACTGAAAACCTGAAAGGGCGGTCTAGGCAAAATTTAAGATCATTCCCCTGCTAAGTTGAAAACCCGAAAGGGCGGCTTAGGCAAAAGCTAAGGGGATAGCCTGCTGGATCGAAAACCTAGAAAGGTGGTTCAGGCAAAAGTTAAGGCTAACACGGTCCGCCAAGTTAAAAACCCCGAAGAGGTGACTTGGTCACAGTAAGAGAATCATTATAAGAAGGCTACAGCCGGTATCAAGACTGAAGATCAACAGAAGTTCAGGCAAATTCAAGTGTCATCCTCAAAACTTGGGGCATTGAAGCTAAGCAATCTTAGGAGTCGTAATTAAATTCTTGAGGCATTACTGTTTTAAAAAAAAAATTCCAGTGTTTAACAATTGAGAAACTATTCCTCGAAAGGATAGACTTACCAAACAAAATATTAACTAAGTCAGAAGCATCATTCTATTTGTCAGTATTGTCAGTCAATCTTTGTTATGCTAAGTTCACTCCTTCAGAGCTCCTCAATCCTTTGAGTAGTGCCTTTTTATCTAAGTTTTCTCTTTAGAAAAAGTCAATCGTCGTCCTTATGTCCAAATGATGCAACTGTCTCGGTGAAGGAGGCCCCGCCTCGTCAGCTCCCTGCGATTGTATGAAAGAGCTCGAGAATCTAGTCAAACAGCTTCATTTCAAAGAAGATCAACTCAGAAGAATTTAGAAGTAGAAACATCAGAAAGCCCAATTCCCGTAAGAAGATCATACCCCAGGAAGGCACAGTTCCCGTAAGAAGATCATACCCCAGGAAGGCACCTTAAGCTTGGAAGAGCCTCAGATGCAATGGTGGTTGAGCCAATTTCTTAGAAAGATGAACCATTAAAATTCAGAATTTCCTTCAAGTTAGTTAAATACTATCCTGGTCAAGAAATGTTTATCTAAACACCTGTCAAGAGGCAAATCCCACTTTTCCAAGTTAGTATCCAAGAGAGCCGTTGTTCTAGATTACCAATTTCAAGTATTTAGATCAAGGTTTCAGTTATCAAAATCCCCAGAAGACAAGACCAACAGTCTCTTTGCGAAAAATCTTGTTGAAGTTTTATGAAAGTGTTCCTAATCCATTCTCATTAGTCATGGTTCTTCGTTCCTAAGGTTTGTCGTCTCATCATTCGTCAAAGTCTTAGTTTCCAATATCTTTATCGGGCACGATCTATAATATCCCCGATTTCATTGAGTTCAAAAAATCTAAAATTTATCAAATCCAATCTTACGTCAAATTCAAATTCATGAAAAATCTCTAAATTCTTCGTTGTTGAATTCATCAATAGAAGCTATCTTCTTCGAGCCCGTTTGGGAACGATGTCTCATCTTCTGAGTCCATTTGGGAATGGTCTCTTATATTCTACCCACCCGTTTGTGAACGGTATCTCATTTTCTGAGTCCATTTGCGAATGATCTCATGTCCTTCTTGAGCCCGTTTGTGAACAGTGTCTCATTTCCTGAGTCTATTTCTAAATGGTCTCTTATCCTCTTTGAGCCCGTTTGTGAACGGTGTCTCATTTTCCGAGTCCATTTGTGAATGGTCTCTTATCTTCTTTGAGCCTGTTTGTGAACGGTGTCTCATTTTCGAAGTCCATTTGTAAATGGTCTCATGTCATCCTTGGGCTCGTTTGTGAACGGTGTCTCATTTTCCGAATCCATTTGTGAATGGTCTCTTATCCTCTTTGAGCCTGTTTGTGAACGGTGTCTTATTTTCTGAGTCCATTTGTGAATGGTCTCTTATCCTCTTTGAGCCCTTTTGTGAACGGTGTCTCATTTTCAAAGTCCATTTGTGAATGGTCTCATATCCTCCTTGAGCCCGTTTGTGAATGGTGTCTCATTTCCCGAGTCTATTTGTGAATGGTCTCTTATCCTCTTTGAGCCCGTTTGTGAACGGTGTCTCATTTTTCGAGTCCATTTGTGAATGGTCTCTTATCATATTTGAGCATATTTGTGAACGGTGTCTCATTTTCGAAGTCCATTTGTAAATGGTGTCATGTCATCCTTGGGCCCGTTTGTGAACGGTGTCTCATTTTTCGAATCCATTTGTGAATGGTCTCTTATTCTCTTTGAGCCCGTTTGTGAACGCTGTCTCATTTTCTGAGTCCATTTGTGAATGGTCTCTTATCCTCTTTGAGCCCTTTTGTGAACGGTGTCTCATTTTCAAAGTCCATTTGTGAATGGTCTCATATCCTCCTTGAGCCCATTTGTGAACGGTGTCTCATTTTTCGAGTCAATTTGTGAATGGCCTCATGTCATCCTTGGGCCCGTTTGTGAACGGTGTCTCATTTTTCGAATCCATTTATGAATGGTTTATTATCCTCTTTGAGCCCGTTTGTGAACGGTGTCTCATTCTCCGAGTCCACTTGTGAATGGTCTCTTATCCTCTTTGAGCCCGTTTGTGAACGGTATCTCATTTTCCGAGTCCATTTGTGAATGGTCTCATGTCCTCCTTGAGCCCGTTTGTGAACGGTGTCTCATTTTCCAAGTCCATTTGTGAATGATCTCTTATCCTCCTTGAGCCCGCTTGTGAACGGTGTCTCATTTTCTTCTAAAAACCGTTTGAGAACGATCTTTGTCCATTCTCTTCAGAATCCATTCGAAAATAATATCTCATTCTCTCATTGCCCATTTGTGAACGGCGATGCATCATAATTATCTTTCATTCTGAGTTGCGTAATTTTTGCAATCAGATTGGATCCATTTCTCCATTATTCTGAACCACCAAGTCATGGTGGTTAGGGTAAATGATCTTGATTAAATTTTAGGACTTCATCTAGGGTCTGCATTAGGTTGGGTTGCATGCATTCGCATCTAGGTTGTATTTTGTCTAGAGGGTCCTTTGTTGGCGAAACGCCCAAGGGAAGTGATATTTACGCCCTAGGTAAAAATCTGATTTCCCAAGGGAAGTGATATTTACACCCCTTTTGATCCCAGGGACACCCAGCGCCAGTTTACGTGGCAATCAAATCCACTGGATTCTTCTAACGTCATGTACATTAGCCCCCTTTAGTCATTGATACACTGGCCACTTGTGATGATGTGGCGTCAATAAATTTGTTGGGCCCCTTTTAGGTCCTATTTTTTATTTCTCTCGCATTACTCTTTTCAATATTTTGTCAGTCATCTCCCTCAAATCTCAAGTTATAATCTTATCTACCTTCTCTAACCAGTGACTTTTAAGTCCCTAATCCACTGTGTGGCTGCCATTGTGGCTCACCTCGCGCTCGCCTTTTCTGAGAATTTTAAGTGTGCGATGTAAGATGGACGGTCTGATTTGAAGTGGATCGGGACCGAGACACGTGCAACTTTTAGATTCGAAGAACCCACTGAATCCGATCCAACTGATAAGGGATTTGAATGGATCATGACTGAGACATAAGTGGATCCGATCCGAAGTGGATCCGTTGACACCCCACCCATATGTAGCTTCAGATTTGTGGAGGCCGACATTATTAGGTGATCTAAGCCATTCATTTATTGGGCCCCATGTAAATAAGTCCTGCCACAAAAATCTCTAATGGTTATTAGTTTCTATTAAGAGAAAAATTCAGATTACAGGCCACAGCTCGAAAGATCTTAGTGGTAATCTTCCCATGGGGAGATTTTTCATTGCACCCATTATGCATTCGCATTCATGTGGACGGAAACATGTCTGATCGTGTGGACGCAAAGATCACTGCCTACTTGGTGTTGATCATATAGCTTTGACAATAAAATTATGAATATGATATTGTATGAGTTTCTCAAAACAGTAGGAAACTACATGTGATGAATAAACAGCAATAAGCAGAGAATAATTTTCAATCTGTCACCATTAAAAAAAAAAAAAAATCAATCCGTTCAACAATAGAAAGAAAGACCAATTTTCACCAGTCCTGGTGCATCTTTCCATCTTCGCAGGTGACAAGATCTTGGGAAGGTCTGATTCCCCATAATCTGCTATTGCTCTTTAATTAAAGAAGAATTATATTTGCAAGCATGGCGCATGCTATTTAGCGAAAAAAAATGGCACTCGGTAACTACCATAGCCGAAAAATAAGTAACCTCTGTGTGCCCCATGACATGGCTGCTTCAAAACACTACATGCAAGCTTCAATTGGGGCGTGAAGTGCCTGCAAACATCACTATCAGTCATTTCATTTCTAAGAAAAGTCATTTCATTTCTTTGAATTCAACAATGATGCCAATTACCAAAGCTCTAAAATGGGCGAAATACAGATTTTACGCCCCATTTTACTTTTAAAAAATTTTAGTTAGAGAAGCATACAATTTCTACATGAATAAAATCTATGTATCCAAATGGCCATGTGCCATTTATAGTCCGCTAAGAAAATCCAAACCATTGATTTCCATAGCCCATTTTTATGCATGAGATTTTCATTTGGGATGGGACCAAGACCATGCGGGTTGCCTCTTGATGTCCTACAAGATTAGCTGTATTGATTTCGCATAAATGACAGCCACAGGGCCAGCCAAATGTTGTTGAAAACACCTTAATCGGATGATCCTAAACACTTGATCTATCGAGCCTCGTTTAGGGTTTTGCCAAGAAAACCTAACCTTTGACTTCTGTAATCCGTTTTTCCATATTATATTGTGTACGAGGCCAGGTTTTCCGCTTTGTTATGTAGGCACAACCCTGCTTGGGGCTGCTTATTCTTGGTTTCCATGTCTCGGCTCATTTTTTGAAGTAGGAATATCAACGGATCAATCCATGGATCCACCTATGTGTTGCGTAAGATCCGCCGCAATCCTTTATCGGTAGAATCCTTTTTTGAGTGCTTTTTTAGATCCTACTTTTTAAGTCCGGGTCACAATCCATTTCAAATAGGACCATCCATCAGAGTGTCCTAGTTCCTACTCAAGTTGTACACAATTACGCCTAAAAACAAAACTAAATGAACAAAATATGAAGGTTGTTTTTGTACATTGTCACTGTCCATTCAGATAATAGGATGCTCCATCGGATTTTGAGGCTGTATTGGATCACGATCGGACCATTGGATATGGATCCATTGAACACATTCAGATCCAGCCTCTATGCCCTAACTTTCAAATCCTATGGACCCATCAGGCTACATGGTTCCCCATTGATTAAGGGAAATGAGATAATCGTCCCTTTTTCTTCACGGGCCACCCCCTTGTGTGTAAAAGAGTAGTCATAAACATGGTTTTAAATTTCGGTTTCGATATACGTTTTGGCCCTCACCGAATCCAAAATTTCGGCCGAAATCTGGTAATGAAAAAAAAAGTAATATTTTAATAATTTCAAAATTTCTTCCGAAATTTCGCAATAATATATATATTTTTTTAAAAGGCAATTTTTCGAAAATTTGGTCCGAAATTCCGAAATTTCGGATTTTGGACAAAATTTAAAACCATGGTCATAAATTCACTATAAGGGGCTGGCCAAGGAAAAAAGCCATGAACATATTCACTTCCATTTTTAAAAAAAAATCTATACAAATCTATTATTCGCGTTAAGATTTTTCACTTTGGAGAATGTGAAACGCTAGTTACGTAGTTATGTGGAGGTAGAGGTGGAGAATAGAAGAGAAAAGGAGAGGAGGTTCGTTTGCACTCTTTATCTCTGTGTTTTTTATTCAGAAAACAGAAAAAGAATACTGCAATTCTCTCTTTGTATTTTGCTCATTTTCTCCTTGCGAGATTTTGATTTCAGGGTTTAATATCATCTCTCTCCTATCCAAGGTTTTAAATTTGGACCGAAATCCAAAATTTCGGGTTTTTGGTCGAAACGTTACATAATTTCGACTGAAATTTTGAAATTTCGGTCGAAATTTCGTTATCCCAGGGCCGAAATTTAAGGAATATCCCTAAAAAATCTAAACTTTATTCCCTGTAATTTTGGCTGAAATTTCTTACGGGATAAAATATTACTTTTCCTATTTCGACGGATTTCGAAATTTTGGTTTCGGCGAGGACCGAAACTATGGTTTTAAATTTCGACCGAAATCCGACGGTGAGGAACAAAACCGAAACGTACCAAAATCGAAATTAGAAAAATGAGATCTCACGCGTTAATACTGAATTTCACCCGAAATTTCAGTTTCGGATAAGTCCAAAATTTTAGCCGAAACCAAAATTTAAAACCATGACCGAAACGCATTCCGAAACCAAAATTTAAAACCTTGCTCCCATCTCTGTCTGCAAAACCTAGTCACTATACATATATGCTATATTTCTTTCCCGTTTTAGGGTTTATGTGAGAAAGTGTTTGGTTATCCTTGTTTTGACTTTTGACATACCTATGTATGAGTCTATTTCATTTTCTAGTTTATCACAGTTCCCTATTTAATATGGTCTATTTGTGTACACTAAATTTTGTTGATTCTCTATTCTTTGTGTTTCTACATCTCTCTCTCTCTCTCTCTCTCTCTCTCTCTCTCTCTCTCTCTCTCTCTCGCTTTATAATAATTGTTTATTTTGTTTGGATTGTTATTTTTAATCCGACTGTTTTTTTTTCATTGATTTAAGTGGATGATTGTGGACACCCCATTTTAGCCTGGCCCTAAACCAATTTCCGAATTTTTCGAGACCGAGCCCTGAATTGATCAAAATTCCCTTTTGCAGATGTGAAAGTTCCAATCTTCTCCTACACAAGGTTTTAAACTTCGGTTTTGGAATGCGTTTCGGTCCTCACCCAAACCGAAATTCCACGCGAAATTTTAGTTGAAATCCGTCGAAAGAGGAAAAGTAATATTTTATCCCGTACGAAATTTCAGCCGAAATTACTGAAATTTCGGTTCGGTTGAAATTTCGGGATAATATTAAATAACGAATAAAGTTTAGATTTTTTAGGGATATTCCTTATCGAATTTCGGTCGAAATTATGTAGCGTTTCGACTTAACCCAATTTCGGTTTTCGTATCAACCGAAACCTGAAATTTTGGATTTCGGTCGAAATTTAAAACCTTGCTCCTACATAATTCTGAAAATTGAAAAAATAACGAAAATACCCCCTGTTTTTATATTGGCACCCCTTTTCATCCAAATCATTGAGTTCAAGGTTTTGTTTACGTTTTCTAGGGAATTTCAGTTTCAATTTCAAGAGAAAAATAAAAATATGTTTTAGGTGGTCGGGATTTTCCAAAAAAGTGTTTTCCAAAGCTTTTTTTTAAAGATTAAAAAAAAAATTTGAAATTCCAAATTGGTAATGGCACCCCATAGCGGGGCCGCCAAATTACAGGTGTTTGTTTGCATTTTCATGAATATTCCTCACTTTTTCAAAGAAAAATAAAACAAAAATAATAAACCTTTGAGATTCCCAAATAGGTAGTTTTAAAGAGCCTTTAATTACCTTTTCAGAAAAATAATTGTAAACCCCCAAGTTTTTGAAAAGAAACCCCATTCCCCTTTTTTTTTTTCTTTTTGATGGGTAAGCAGAGGTTAGGCAGGATCTCAACCAGATATATTAGATAGAAAAAAAGAAATTACATGGGGGCTCACAAAGGCGACAAAGACACATAGCAAGAAGTTTTGAATTGCTAAGATGAAATCAGATTTAAACTAGACAAGAAACCCCGTTCCCTTGTCCTTAACCTTTTGGAAATATAACCCCAAACCCCACATTTCAACTAGATACCCTTTTGGAAATAATTTTCAATAGGTCTAAGACCCTGTTCTTGTTGTAATACGTAATGAGATAAATTATTAATATAGTTGTTTACTATATCAATTCTTTGAGTTGTCTCTCTAATCTGAATTCGTAATAAAGCAGGAGAAAAGGGAATAGGAGCAACTTGTATGCGAAAATTCATAAACTTTGGAAAAGAGTTTGTAATCAGTTATAGGGACTCCCTACTAGGTAATCATGACATCTTGTGCTTAAATAATTATTTAAATCAAAAGTAGACTTTTAAGTTAAACATTAATTCTTAAATAGCAACTTCAAGATGTAAAAGATACCAAACATTTAATATTTGTTATGTTTTATTAAAAACTTGTTTGGATTCGAACAACAAACGGTCTTAATAACCAATCTTTCAAACATTTACAAATTATTCTTAATTTTAAGGTATAAAGAGGATATCCCTCTAATGTATAGATGGTACAGTATATAAGATAGATAACTCGGAGCTAGACAAATAAGAATAGTAACCTTCACCTTTTGGACATTGACCTACTTATTTCCCCTTAGCGCCCTCCTGCCTGAGCGGGTACTTCTTTCAGTCCTGTTCCACGGCTTCTTGGCATAGTTCGATTACTTGTCAATTACCTTTTATCTATCTTTTATAGTGTATCAGTATACAATCATACGTTAAAATTAGAACAGAATGTAAATAGGTGAAAAATGATTATTAAACTGGTTGTTACCTCCACATGATATTTTAATAGAAAAGAACAATCATTAAAGAATTTAGTTTGCAGATCTTTTACATTTTAAGTTACTTTTAAGCCATTAATGTATGAACTTAAAAGCAACTTAAGGTTTAAAAAGAAATAAAGATGCCATTTTTTCTTTCGGAAAATGACTAAGTAACTGAAATAAACTAAAGTTTACACAAGCTTTAATATTAACAAGTACATAAACCACTTACAAGATTAGAAGATTATCAGAGTAGCGGAAAAACTGAACTTCAGAGCACTACATCTTTCTAAGGTTCGTGAACAATTGTAACTATTTTCGATATCTAAAACAGAAACATAAGAGTCCTATTTATACTAGAAGAAGGAGAAAAGATAAGAATCGAAGAAGGACAGCTGTCGCCTGATCATTGATCGGCATCGACACAGTTGTTTGATCTTATCATCTTATCTTTACTCGTTACAGAAGAGTTTGAGAAAAAAGAAAGAAAATGATATAAAGTAAATGTAGCTATTCTTCGAAGAGAAAAGATTATTCTCTTGTAGTGGACGTCGCTTTCTTCGAAGAATCTTTTGTCGTTCTTCGACTAAAATATCAGCGTAAGATGCTGATGAAGACCTTTGAAAGTGACATTACATGATGTCAACATTTTCGTCGAGCAAATTGAAGAAGACTTCAGAAGATTCTTTTTCTTCTTTGTTGATTTCTTTGATGATCTGATTAACTTTTTCTTCGGCGATCATCTCTTGTACTAATTTTTTCATCTCTTCAAGTCTCATTGTAATCTGCAGGTCCTTTTCCTTGGTTATCATTGCAGAAGTAACTGGAATGATAGGGGATGTAATTTTTTGCAAATTACCAGCATTCAATGGATTTGATAAGTTCTAGTTAGGAACCGTTAGATCCTTTCCCGATTTAGCTACTTCTGAGGCTAAATTCTCTTGTTTAGAGGTCAGAGAGGACCATAAACTCTTCTTACCATTTTGTTTTAAATCAGTGGGAATTCTGATTTGAGATGACGAAGGATAATCTAGGTCGTAACCTCTTCCTAGATAGGAAAAAAGTTTTTCTTCGGTTTCAAGGAGTTGTTTCTGAAGTGCCGAATTGGCTATAACTAAACTGTTTCTTTCCAAAGAAAGGTTAGAGGCAGTTTTTTAAAGGTTTTCACAATGATCACAAAAAAGGAATTTTTCTGGTGAGTTGTGAATAATCTTTGAGATTGGTGCAGTAACAGACGAAAGGTTTCGAATGCTAGGAGCAACAAAATAATTAGGACCAACTTGGGCCCTCATAGTACTATGAGCTGAAGAAATGTCATTAAATCCTTTATACAAAGGTTTTTCAACTCCTTTAATGGCATCAACTACTTCAATCCAGGTATGATATATTCCTGGAAGATTTTATTTAAAAACACAATAATATTTAAAATTATGTTTTTCTCGAGCGTATGTCTCGAATAAACAATTCATTCCAATGAGGAAATACTTTTGATTTTTCTGATGAAAGGATATCCATAGATTATCCATCACACACTGTTGTTCATCAGTAATCTTTTTCTTAGATTGGGGTTTAAATCCCAATTTAGGATTTTCTTTAAAAGAGTTAAGTGACATTTACTTATGTTATTTTCTTTCTTTTTTCTCGAACTCTTCTGTAACGAGTAAAGATAAGAAGATAAGATCGAACAACTGTGTCGATGCCGACCAATGATCAGGCGACAGCTGTCCTTCTTTGATTCTTATCTTTTCTCCTTTCTCTAGTATAAATAGGACTCTTATGTTTCTGTTTTAGATATCGAAAATAGTTGCAATTGTTCACGAACCTTGGAGAGATATAGTGCTCTGAAGTTCAATTTTTTCGCTACTCTGATAATCTTCTAATCTTGTAAGTGGTTTATGTACTTGTGAATATTAAAGTTTACTTGTGTAAACTTTAGTTTATTTCAGTTACTTGGTCATTTCCCGAAAGGGAAAATGACATCTTTATTTCTTTTTAAACCTTAAGTGGCTTTTAAGTTCATACATTAATGGCTTATAAGTAACTTAAAATGTAAAAGATCTACAAACTTAATATCAAGTTCTTTAGGAAACATCCTAAAATGTTTCCTAAAGAACTTGATATTTCTTGGGATCATGATTTAATTTCTAGTTTAGAACAAGAATTAAGAAATAATCATTCTATTGATGACAATGATTATTTAAGGCTTGATTCTGAAGAAAATTTAGACCTTATTTCTATAGAAATATATCTAGAAGAATTTACTCAAGCTCTTGAAGATTCTCTTAAAAAAATTTCTCCTTCTGAACAATACTCAGAAAATAAAGAATTAGCAGATATTATTACTGATACTGCTATGATTGAAGCTCCATCCATGACACCTTCAACACTTCAGTTTAGAGGATTTGTAGCAGAACATCCTGCTTGCATGTATGGAAATGTTCCTCGTACTCATGCTTCATCTTACAATGATGCTGAGGAAGGAAAGTTTAAATCAAAAGGTAAAAAGTCACCTATTGAAGATTCTATAGGAAACATGAGAATGCTTCACATAGGACATTATGATCCTCAACTTTGGCCATCTGTCATTGAACAGTGGAAAAATGTTGTTTTAAATGAATATTTCTGAAAAGATTTCTCCCATACAACGGACGAGATGTATCGTTATATGGAAACCTTCTTAGGAGAAACTACTAAAGCAATGTGGGAAGCTTATAAAATAAATAACCCTGCTGCTTTTGAAGAACAAAGAAATATGGGTAGTAATCCTTAATTATAACTTTGTCAATATTATAAGTATGATTTTAACAGGAAAAGATCCTAATGTTGGAAGTCTCCTCCAACAAATAGAAGCTGTTAAAAAACTTGAACAGTTAAGTCTTCATTCTTATAAGTTTATAAAACCTTTTTTGAATGAATAATTTTATTATGAGAAAACGGTTCCTACACATATGTGTAGAGAGTTCTCTACACACTAGCTTAAAATACAATGGGGGCCCACATTGTTTGGGTGATCCAATCCATCCATTTTAAGTTATTAATATAGTTGGGTGATACAATGAGACTTCTTCTCATGTTCTCGTCTTTCTTGGGCTCTCAATCATTTGCCTGGTCTTCTAAGGTTGAGGAAGAAGAAAGGGCAGTAGAAGAAAAAGGGGGGGGTTTCGTAGAGAAGATAAGGTCCTCCTTCAACTTCCATGCACCTTTTCTTTCTATCTTATCTCCCTGATCAATAATTATCAGGGAGGATATAATAATCTTAACCAGCTAAAATTCTTTGTTGCCTTTTAATATCTTCGATAAGTGCTTCACAAGAAGCTATAAAAGCAATTTCTAATTCAATAATATCTTCGAATTCGTAGGACGAATTCTTGATTCTTGATTTAACTCGTATGTATTCTCGAGTCTCTCTTTTTCTATTTTTATAATTTTTCAAGTTTTCTAATTTCCTTTTTATTTTCGAGGAAATTACTAGTCATATAAATAATTTATAATCTTGAATAAAGATCAAGGGCTTCTTCGTATTCTGATTTCTTTTGAAATAAATACGATAAATGTCTATTAGCAAATCTAATAGATTCTTTGTTTTCAAAATAATATTCAATATGTAATGAGATAAATTATTAATATAGTTGTTTACTATATCAATTCTTTCAGTTGTCTCTCTAATCTGAATTCGTAATAAAGCAGGAGAAAAAGGAATAGGAGCAAGTTGTATGCGAAAATTCATATACTTTGGAAAAGAGTTTGTAAAGAAATTACCCACTACTCCATTCCTCCTAGTTTGAAACATACATGTTAGTGACTTACTGGAGCCTTAATAATGAAAAATAACATACATGAAATAATAATATCCATGTAATATACATGATGGGACAGGTGGCTCTGAACCAACTGAACTGATCATCTCCCACCTGGCTTGGACATGACCATCCAAACTAATCTGGAAGGATGCTTGGTCCAAAATATTTTATACATAAGCATTACAGCAAAAGGAAGAATACAGCACTCTTACAATGGATTTAATTAAATAACAACAAATAACTAATAAAGCACTTTATTTTAAATTAATAAAGTGGATATTCTTTAATAAAGTAGCCATTTTGAGAGCATTCCTTTATTATCTACATGGTTTCTGTTAAGCCTATCTAGTCCACCGTGGCCATATCAATACATATAAACACGAAATATATAGTTGAGATTTTTTGACAACAAGAAATATGAAGTTACAAAATCTTGCTCATAAATAAGTGAAAGACGAAATCTGCAATACCACATTATTGTTCTGAACTATCTATTCAAGCCTTAGATTGCTGAGGTTTGGGTGGTTACAGCAAGAAATCTCTTGGGTCAGTGACAAAACCAGTCAAGGCCGACGCTGCCGCAGTGTAGGGGGAAGCTAGATAAATTGGTCCTTCTTTGTTCCCCATTCGACCAGGGAAGTTTCGGTTTGTTGTAGACACACACATACACAGTACAACAGTTGTTAAGAGACTTAAATCGAACAAACGGAGTGGTAAATTACATCCAGTGGAAACAATATCTGAAAATGCAGCAATAAATAGCGATAATTTAGGCGGGTTAATGGAGTTGATAGAGTAAGGCCAATTCGATATTTAAATTATCTTTCGGCCAATCAATCTTTGCATAGACTACATCAGTCTGAAACATGGGATTCTAAAAGGGTTTTCAAGATGGGCAAAGACTATGAAATTGTCATGTAAACAGATTAAAAGATGAGAAAAGAAGTATGTGCATTTGAGTAGAATGACTTGCCCGTGGTTCATTCATACGTGCATAGGTGTCTCGCGGCCCACCTAAACAGGCTCCACAACTAGGGCTTGTTGGAACATCACAGCCGGCTTCTTCGAATATCTGAGAGCAAGTCTTACCACCAGAACCTGGAACTGGAAGGGCATATAAGTCCATCCAAACCTGTGGATAAGAATGACTGCTATTAAATTGTCATCCAAAATCCAAACTGTTACTCGAATAATAAAGTGAATAGTAGAAAAGAGAACTTACTAACCTTTTGGGTAGCAGGGACAAGAAAAGTTGGCACTTTGACCTTTTTGCCCTGCTAAAAAAACAAAGCAGCCTTAAACCTAAAGAATCAATGATAGCAGAACTATGATGCATCTCAGTTCAGAAGAGTTGACCAGGACAGTATGCCACAGAATCTTATGACTATAGGCCAAGTGCAGTGCAGAATACATAAAATGAAGCTTTATTAAGAGAATTATCTTCATCAAAATGAAATGAAATCCATTCTGTTGATGAGAAAAAAACAAGAATATGCAACTATAACGACCTACATAAGAATCGGCACTGAAACACATACAGTAAATTAACCATTTTAAAAAAAATACAAACACAGCAAATTAACAATCTAACAGTTTATTAAAAATAGAGGTATGAATACAAAGATTGTCCCTCGAGTATAATATATATGGGATTTGCTAGCGTCCATCACAAAAGGTATTTCGCGGATGGTCTGTCGCATCTGACAGCGGCCACACAGCTCACTTTTCAGCAGATTTGTCTTCCTTCACTCACGAGGTGGCTGCTGTCATCTCAGTAACCTTCCTCTTTTTACTTACAAACCTTAGCTAACCCAAAATTGGATAACCTTCCTCTTTTTACTTACCACCTATTTTGCTGCAGGCGTGCACAAACTTTGCTGACATGCACAAACTTGGGGTCATACAGGTCTAAATAATCTTGTATAATCTTGTCATCTCAGTAATCAGTTCTCATCACAAGTCAGGAAAAAAAACACTGCAATGCCACTTTCATGAAAAGGTTGAAACTTGGAAGGCTTATGTCGGCTGTTTCATTTTCTAACTTGCATGAAGTGTTATGTTAGCTACTCTCTCATTTTCTTATATGAATGTACAACCCATACAAATAAACTTCATTATTTACACTGAAATTTAGACCAAAACGACAAAAAATGGAAAGATATTATGATTTACAGTGTATAAAGCAATTTTTTCTCGAAACAAAATTTTTTTAAAAAAAAAGCCTGCCCTAATCTATTGTAAATTGAATACATAGCAAATCAAAGAAACACATTTTTCTACTCTTCCATGAATTTTTTCTGGAAAACCCTATAGAAAAACATTTGAGATTTTTAATCTTTGTCAACATGCTTTGTGGGCCCATCCTAGTTGAATCGAAGGTGGTCCCACTTTTCATTTCAATATGAAGAGTCGAGATAATTTCAAATTTCAAAACCTACGCATCATACAAATGATGAGTCTCTGACTAAGCATAGAAAGGGGAAATGTTTTTTTAAGGCATTTTACTTTGCATTTTCATTGATGTAGAAAATGATATTTGGTATGGAGCATCATTGAACTGCACAGCAAAGTAACTCTATGTGATGGGATGTCAAATAGAGTTAGTCACATAGAGTTGGGGTCTTATTAGCATGGAACCAATAATACCTTGTAACACTAAGTGGTATTGACATTGAGTTGGGGTCCTTGGATGGGAGATTAGTCATTGTACTTTCTTATACTTCATTACATTGCACTTCTTTATTGATTTACTGTTCTAGACATGTGCGACAACGCATGTCACGAGGTGTTTGATGTGATTAAGCCATTATTTTTGCTTATGTGATGGTATCTAAGTATGTATCTGTGCTTATTCTAGCATTTTCCAAAGTTTTATCTTAAAATTTCACCATTTGCATATGTTTCCATACGTTTCTGTGATTTTACAAGTTTTCCACCGAAATTTCCAACCGAAACCGAAATCAAATGTTTCCGTTTCCGAGCCAATCGAAACCGAAATTTAAAACCGTGTGTTTGATTTTACACCCATTTTTGAGACACAATATAGTTCAGATACCGTTCCCCTGCAAAATCAGCTTATACAAGTACCACAACTGCTTTGCAGTTATAATGCAACAGTATAAATCATATAGTTTATTGCAAATAGGAGCAAAGAAATGAAAGATGCTACTTAAAACAAGAAATCAGACGATGATAGCAGGACTATAAAGGATCATAGCTTTCTCAATAATGAAAGAAAAACAACATTGGATAGTAACCAGATCCTCAGTTTCTTACCGAAGCTAAAAACACCTTAGCTGCAGCTAGAAAATCCTCAGTCTTTCCACCAGTACAAGAGCCTATATATATACTCGTCTATTTTTACATCTTTGCATTCCCTTGCCAAAGCACGATTATCGGGAGAATGCGGCTGCAAAAATAATGAAATAGGTTAAGGAGTAGCTGTTTAAACTATTTATAGCATCCTCAGAAGGTAGATTCATAATCAGCAGACACTTATACAGTGACAAAAAATAACATGACGTGTGTGAAACTACCAATTACTCCAAAAGCATAAGCTGTTGGAGAAGGCACTATACAGTCTTTTATACTTTAACACTCACCCTCACGTGTGGGCCCTCTTTTTTAGGGTTGGCCTACACATGGCACATGTGGCCCCTCTTTTTTGCGTTGGCAATGGCATGTGGATTTTTAATATCATGGAGGCTTGAACCCAGGCATTTGCTCTGATACCATGTGAAACTACCAATTACTCCAAAAGCTTAAGCTGTTGGAGAAGGCGTTATTTATTCTTTATACTTTAAAAACGAGAAAAATATCTTTGTAGCCCCACCACCCAAGTAGAGCATCTCAATTTCCGTAAACCAGCGAATGCCATTTTAAGAAACTATATCACTTACCTTTGCCACCAATGGTTCCAACTTGGAGACGTCAAATTTGTACTCGCAAAGAAAACTACAAAGTACGATACATGAGCTCATCAATATTGATGCCGTATTTAGAAGAATCACAAAACCAATGTAAGATACATCATACATATAGTTGTCAAATGCCTAGGTGACTAACCCTTTTGAGTGCCAAGTGATCACCAGGAACAAGACGTAAAAAAAGCATATTTTGTTATATAGATAAGCACAAAAGTACTTTTTAGCACATTTAGCATTTCTATAAGAACAAAAATGGGCATGTTTACTAGTTTAGTGGTCAACGTGTTTAAACCATATCATTATAGCATTATTAATGATAGAAACACAGTTACTATCGCAGTTTCCATGACATTGGAAAGTTGTAAATTTAAGAGAAAATTTGAATGAGGCATTATGGGGAAGACTAGGTGGGATGGCGATATATGGGGCCCACATGGGCATGCAGGATTGAGGTTACCACATGAAGAAGACAACCAAATAATCCAGTTATTTGTTTTTGAAATACACTATCGGTAGATCGTAAAACAATGGACTTATCTAAGTAAACATACGAAACCATATAAAAAAAAGCCGCATAAACGAAAGTACGAAACATTAAACGAGGCACTTATATTCTACTTATCATGAACACAACTGAAATACCAGTACTGCATATTATTTATTGATGAGAAAACATAAGTAGTAGCAGACACTGGAATCAAAAGCAGCAGATAAATACGCTGAAAGAGAAAAGAATGCTATTAAAGCTCTCAAGAGAAATACAAAAGATGGAATGTAAAGATTCCAATGGAACAATTACAGAATAGTTGCGTCTCCTAATAACAATTACCTGGCTTGTTCATCACTATACACAGGTTCATAATTCGTAGAAGTCTTACCCTGTGCACATAAACAAAAATATTACAATTTCAGCCACAGCACACAATTTTGAGATGGGCACAAGCAATTGAATACCTCATTTAATGTAACAATTATTTGCTTGTACAAACTAATAATTAGATAAAACATGAAATACCTCAAGGTAATTAAATGTAGTTTGGTCGGCGGGGACAACACCATTCTTCCTGCCGGCTTCAACAACCATGTTGCATAGTGTCATCCTCTCTTCCATCTTAAAGAATTTGAAAATCACGATCCATTCCAATATGAGTAAATAATGTGGAACAGAAAATTCTTAGTACGCCAAATACCTCATATTAAGACATGTTCTAAAGTGTACTTACGGTTAGACTTTCAACTGCAGAACCGACAAACTCCATGGATTTGTAGGCTGCGCCAGAGACAGTTATCTCACCAATAATCTGCAAGCCAACGATTATGATTACGTGAAAACCGAAAAGCCCATCCAAAAATGGTACTAACAACCCTTAAATAAAAATTGAACTAAGAATAATTTTGTTCATCCAAGCCCTATTAGAAAAGAGAGATATGCCAATAGGAAATCCTACATTTCAAGAACCATAACACTTACTTGCAAAATCAAATCCTTAGCAAGCAAAAAACTGGGCATTTCTCCATCCAAGATGAATCTCAAAGTGGGGGTACCTGAAATTTCAGTATCTGAGCAAACTACAACTTTTGGACAGAGATAAATAAGAATGCAATCAATCAAATAGCTCCAGGAAATAATAACTAGAATACTGAAATGAATATAATAACCATATAATTGATATAGCTTTTTCTTCAAAGAAAGAAAACGAAATAGAAAAAAATCACTGCAACACAAAGGTATTACAAGGAGAAATATAGCAAAATCCCTAACTTTATTAATACAAGTATGCCTAAGAGGGGAAGGAAAGAAATAAAATGTTATAAATGTCAAAAGGCCATCATGCCCTAATACCGAATATCTGCATAATATCTTTAATGTCAACGGCTATGACAACCCAACCTATTCCATGTGTGTGGGGGCAGGCAAAAAGAGCTCCACTAGTGCACAATGGGTAACTTTGAGACATATTTCCACTGAAGAACTAGCCCTTATCTATTAGCTCAGCCCAAACTTGAAGTCAAGACTGACCAGGATACACTAAATTTCATAGAATGAGTATACAAACCCTCCCACCCCTAACTACTAAATCTGGAGGCAGCAATTGAATAACAGAATGACCAAAACACACTCCTCACAAATGTATGTTTTCGTAGAAAACCAAATTTCTATTAATGGAATGTAGGCACATTATGAGCAATACATGACAAAGTACAGAGATACATATGAATGTACATCTCATGAG
This sequence comes from Tasmannia lanceolata, assembly GCF_043159265.1. NCBI lineage: Eukaryota > Viridiplantae > Streptophyta > Magnoliopsida > Canellales > Winteraceae > Tasmannia > Tasmannia lanceolata. The sequence continues at coordinate 49,232,618 of NW_027518692.1, forward strand.
AAAAAAAAACAACTACTAATACAATAATGCAAGGACAAGGCACTGTCATAAGCTTGTTTTGGCCCTTGTGGCCTAGATTCTAAAGCATTTAACGATAACTTATGGCCATGAATAAAAAAGACAAAACTAGACCTTGCACTTCCTATCATCTTACGTGAAATACAAGAAGTTTTGATAGGGGAAACCAAGGGACGCCAAGCAGATTGATTATCATCAAACAAGTACCCACATAACGCAGAGATTACCATGCAACTACGAAAATGAGTGTTTCTCAATTCAAGACAGGTTTATGTACATCTTTCAATCTGTTTAACAATCACAATATTATGGAAATTGTTTACAATTTCATGTAACAAAAACATCATGAAGGAAGCCATACAAACCTTGAGTAGGAGTTTCCCGGCGCCCATAACAAAACCAGCATCAGTGTTGCCAATTCCAGTAGCAAACTGGCCAAATGCTCCAGCATTGCATGTGTGGGAATCTGTGCCAAGGAGGACCTGGAGGCAGATTGAAAGGCATTAAAGCAAGGAAGGCCTCATAAAAAGGCATCCGATTAAATATAACCGTGATCCTCAGATCCTTAAAAAATGTGGACTATCCACATAACAAATAAGGATACTCGGATAAGGGTAATAGGTACACCTTGGGTATTCATGATCTGTATCCTATTTTACTACCCTTTGCTTAAGATTCAAATAAGGTTTGATAATTGATGGTACCCATGCAGATCCTTTTTATTCTAGCGATGAATGCAGCATATCATATCATTTTCCCTTTCCATTTACGCACTACATATACAATTTATGGATCACTCATGACTTGAAACAATGATCCATTAGATAACTAAGTCAACCTGCTTGGTCTAAAACTTGACTTGCGGTTAAGTTAGACACTATAATATTTGCAAAAACTAAACTGGAAAATAATTTAAATTCATCTCCATATTGAAGTGTTGATTAGATTAATTCAGTATCACCCATATGCTTTTATTAGTTCATCATCATTTTTTATTATAATTTGATGGATTAAACCTTTACATTGGACCTAGTGAGAGATGTATCCAGTGTACTCTAGGCTTAAGGATCCCTACCTGTATCCAACAACGACATATTTGAATATAAGATCAATTTCGTCCAGTATCCTAAGATTTTGGGGTTTAGGGGATCCATGTACCTGATCCTTACCATTCCAGATACTTGTACTCTTATCCCTGTACGTCTGACCTCCAGGTCAAAGAACAAAGCCTTGACCATTGAGCTAGAGGCTCGATATCTCTTATCCCGGTAAAATATAAATATGCTACAGTAATTTACATTTGGTAATAAAGATGTACCTCCCTCGGTCTACAATGGCCTTCTTGGGCAAGAGCAATATGACATACACCTTTATAATCAGGGTTAGCCTGCAAATTGAAGGCATAAACTTCGTCATCAAGTTTGCTTACAAACAGAGGAAATATGTTATTAAGCGGTGAGAAGAAGTTCCAACTTCATCCCTCCAAAATAACAAAAATATGGCAGCAATAGGGGAAAAAAAGAAAGGAAAGAAAGCTAATGACCATACCCTGAAATTACCAAGATCCTTGATATCATAAAAGTACTTGATATTTTGCTCCATACAAAAATCCCTCAAGATATCAACATTACGATTTGCACGCTCATCAGTTGTGAAAATATAGTGATCAGGAATAATGACAATCTTCTCACGATCCCAAACCTGTGACATTCGAAATCAACAGTGCAAGTTTAAGAATTATATGTGAGCAAACATCCTCACACATTAGCCTCAATCAAGATTTTAAAGCTCAAGGCACCACAAGAAAGAAGTACATCACAACTGTGAAGAAATACATAATGACTTGAGATATGGGATCCAATGGACGGGAAAATTACAATGTGCCCAAAGAAAACTGAACAGAATTACACTGTGTGCCAATGCTTCACAGAATTTGAATCTACTAACATCTTCACTAATCAACATTGTATACGGTGTTAACCCCCGAGTAAAGAAGCAGTTGAATCAGTACTAGGTTGTACAAATTTAAAATTATTAAAAATAAAAAATGTAACACTCTCAATTCAACTCAACAGAGCCTTTGTCCCAAACTAGTTGGGGTCGGCTAAATGAATCCTTTAGAAAAATTTCATGAAGAAGGAATCTACCCGGCTCTAATCCTGGCTCTAGTTGGGTTCTTCTACGTGGATCATTTTCTTCCATTCTATCCTATCCAAGGTCATGTTCTCTGTTATGTTCCTAGGCTATCAAGTCTCTCTCTTTTTTGGATGGACCTAGCTATCAAGTCTTTCCTCACTGTTTCTACCCAAGTTGTTTTCGGTCTGCCCTACCTCTTTTTGATCCATCAATTTGGCACGGGTCGCCTCTTCCGGAGCATCCAAAGGCCTACGTTGGATATGTCCAAACCATCTTAAGAGGTGCTCTCTCATCTTCTCCTCAATTGGTGCCACCCCCAATCATGAAAGAAAATTATTGGAGTCTTAATGAACGATTAAAGAATTCCACTTGCCAGATAAATCAAACAAATTCAAAATACTACAGCATAGCTCATTGTAATTAAATAAATAAATAAAACAGAAAATTCAGATGAAAGATTTAACAATAAAACTTAATTCGTAATTCCTCGAGAGTACAAAAAATGCAAGTTTTATTGACCTTGAATATCATAATACAATTCTCCTCCGGGTAAAATCCATAACCGATTAAAATGGGTCGTTTCATGTTTGTATTCGTGAACGTTGACTTTACGGCTTCCTATGGTCGGTTCTTGATATTCTTAATGGCGTTATAGATTCATCGTCTATCAATAATGTGACATATTGGAAGATTAAGAATCAAAAGCATCACATGGCATGATAGACAAAAGAATTCCATTGAGATGTGCATGTTATTGTGTTGTATATGAAGTAGTTACAGTATAGTTATTATGTGGTTCTGATTATGTAGTTTAGGCTTGTGGGTGTTAGTTATTGGTGATGTGTCTTGTAATTGCGTAGATGGACTTGTGATGCGGCACTACTTTTTGGTTGTATTCAAGGTTTTAAATTTCGGTTTCAGTTTCGGACATTAGCAAAATGGAAACACTTTGGTTTCGGTACGAAATTTCGGCCGAAATCTTGTAAAATCAAGGAAGAAAATCACGGTTGGAATTCAAGTTAGATTCTTCACCACTATTTTTTTTTTATTGTCGTTTTTTCGAAATCATGTGTGGAGATGATTTTTGTCAAGATTTCTATGAAGCTCTAGACATTTCGACAGAAACTTTGCCCTTTTTATCTTAGAAGTCACATGTTTCGGACGGAATTCTGAAATTTCGGGACGAAATCTTGTATATATTTAAGTAGTATTATTTGAATGTTAAAATAATAATAATAATAGCAAGGAAACTTTGTTTTCAAGAGAGTCATGTTCCTCTCGAATTGAACAGTTATGATGGAAAAAAAAAAAGAGATTAGAGAAACTCCAAAACACATACTTTGGCATTATGGCCAAACTCATTCTTGAAGATCCCAATAGTCCCAGGCCCACAAACATCATGGGTCATCAACACATCAACATTCACCCAAACATTCTCTCCAGGATCCAACTTTGACCTCTCAGACGCCCTCGCCAGAATCTTCTCCGTCATCGTTATTGCGTGCTTAACCTAAAAATCAAACAACCCAACAAAATCCATAATTCTAAATCCCAAATTAAAAACAAAAATACAACAGAATGAACAAAAAGGTAAAAAAAAACCCAACTGAACCACTGGTTGAAGGAGCTCTCTGAGGCTGCGCCGGAACCATGACAGACATAACCACCTTCGAACCTCTTTTTCTCCATTTTTGTGTGCAATTTGGAGAAGAAAATGACGAAGAAAGACCTATTTCTTTCTGTAAAATTAAAGATGGGGTCGGATATTAGATGGGTTTGAGGGATCTTTGTGTAGAATAAAAAAAAATTGATTGAAGAGAATACCTTTTTGATAACAAAATTGAGGGGATGAAAAACTGTGAAAAATCTTCGTTTTGGCTCTTCAAAAATTTACAGAGAAAAAAGGTCTCCTCTTCACCTTTGGTGGTCCTTATATTTCCAACTTCGGCCACACAAATCGAGGCAGCTAATGTATTGAGTTCCAAGCTATTGTGGAGAAACTGGGTGTGGTTATGAATTATGCGGGGAAGGTTGGTACTTGGTACTTTGGTAGGAGGTTTTAAGTTTTAACCTAGCCTCTCTGAAAAGACTCTAGTGTTCTTGCCTTTTTAGGAAATACTTGTAGGGGAATGGTATATCCGCCCCATTTTCTCCCTTGGGCCACCGTTGTAGTCTAAAAAGAGTATGAACTGTTTGGTTGCTTGTAGATGGCTAGGAGAATAGGAGAAAAATAAGTCAAAGAGAATTAGACAAGAATGGAAGAGAATGGAAGATGGGGAGAATATCAGGAGGGAGATTTGCGAGTAGTGTTTGGTTGCGCGAGGAAATTAGTGGAAGATGTAGGGTGTCATTATCAAAATATAGGTGGAAGAGAGAGAAGAGTGAGAGAGAGAAAGAATAAGACAAGAATTTCTCCTAATTCCCCCAACAAATTTCCCCATTTTGGTGAAAAAAGGGGAGAAGATTATGGGGGGAACATCTCCGCCACGTAGGCGCCACCTAGGATAAAAACCAATAATGATGTCTAGAAGTTGTCTAGTGGTCAAAGGTGTAAATGACAACCAAACATGCTTTGGGGAGATCTCTGGGAGATCTCATGCATTTGAAACTCCTACAATCCCCCTCCAAAACAAGCAACCAAACATGCATTTGAAACTCCTATATGCTCATGACCAACTAGTGTTTGTGACGGTTACAGAGTAATTCAAAATTTTCATATTAATTATTGTTCAATACAAAGGTGTCAGTATATCTTTCATGTTACCAAGAAAATATGTCATTCAATACCAAGAGGTCATGCTAAAAGTCAAACATTGCAAGTACTCGGTTTCGTAGATCACAGGAAGAATAATCAATACCCACTTGTAACAAGGGCCAAACCAATGTTTAAAAACTCATCCGCATCACGGATAGACTCACCCAAGTAGATTTGATTTTGGCCCTAAAACTCTTTTCGCTCGTCTGGGTTAGTGAAAAACTGATTGCGTCTTCACCATAGTCAACTTAGCTTTACCTTGGCCTATTTCTTGTCCAAGTACCAGTTTTTAAACACTGGGCTAAACTAGTAATCACTAATCACAAACAAAAAAAATTGCATGCTATGGGTTGAATGAGGATACCTTCCCAAGACCAGCCCCCATTATAGCACTTGTTGGTGTTAGCATTTCAGGCATTCCAGGTCCACCCTTCAGTCCCTCTCCTCTAATAACAACAACTTTGCCCTGGAACATACAGATAAGGTAAGAATTTGAATTGTCAGTCATAAAAGTTCCCTCTCCTTTGATAACAACTTTTCCATGTTAAGGCATTTGTAAATGTAGGACATGCATTATTTTCTGTATTTTTCTCGTATAAAATGATTTTACATCCGCCAAGCCAAATGTGAACTTGTCCCATTCTTTGAATTAGCATTACCCTTAGAAACTCTAAAGAGATCAACTAAGAAAACTTTAGCTAACATAATATCAGTTTGACTAGTGCAGAGCCTACTGCTAATTAATTTATCAAACATGAGCATGCTCTAAAAAGTTGCTAAAGTAGAACTGTAGAAGCAATTTTTCACATATAGAGAGTTTACAAATTCTAAATGCCAAATCAGATATCCGTACCTTAAAGCTCATAGGATTTTCTGATATAGCTGCTAACATAGACACCTCGCCTTCAAAAACAAGAGCAGGACCTGCCAAGCATATGCCGTCATTATCCATTCTATCCAGTTGTTGCTAAAATGATACATAATAATCTCAGAGATCAAGAGATAGCAAGGTGGTGGAAATGTTATAGAATACAACACCAGAGAAATATAAGCCTTCTTTCCCAGTAATTTTTGCCACGGAGCCCTCTGGTGCTATATTGCCATATAATATCTGGATGTGGGCTGTTGACTTGATGGGGTTTTCTATTGGTCTTATTACTTTCTCGAAAATAACAAAATAGCAATCTTCATATTCAAATTGTGCAGGAGTCATATCTAAGAACCTAAAGTGTTACAAATTTACTATCTTACCTGATTTTCAGCCAAAGCAGGGCAAAGCTTTGCATTTTCTGCTATTGTCTTCCCCGTAACTGTAATTAAATTATTTAAAGTTAGCAATAAGATCAAGGAGTGGATAAAAATAATATCAAAGAGTAAATTATCCACTAAATTTACTCTGCATACCAGTTATGCAATCCCCATCGAAAAGCCCTTGCTCCAAAAGATAGCGAATGATTGCAGGTGTTCCACCAATATATAACATAAAAGTTTACCAGCCAATCATGAGACTCCACAAGCCATGTAATGTAAGAAAACACTAGAAAAGTGTACAAAATGATAAAAATAAAATTCCTTGACCATTCATATTCTACAGACCTTGTGTACATCCTCCATGACATATTTTCCACTAGGCTTTAGATCCGCAAGAAAAGGAACCTCATCACTAACCTTCTGAAAATCATCAAGGGTCAATTCCAGACCCACGGACCTGCAAAAGGCACAAGCATTATCAATTACTTCAACTGTATAAGCCACAGGTCTCCCTGTATATGGAAAAAACACAGCGAATCCTCACTTAGCAACAGCAATCAAATGGAGCACGGCATTGGTAGATCCACCAAGGGCCATAACAACAACCATTGCGTTGCGCAATGATTTTTGAGTGATAATGTCTCGCGGTTTCAAATCTAATTCTATCATTTCCAAAAGATATTTTCCAGCTAAGCGGCACTCAACCAACTTTAACGGGTCTTCTGCCGGTGTTGAAGAGCTTTTCAAGATATGAAAACAAAGGATTAATACACAGTTTGAATTCAAAGATAGAGTTTCAAAAGGGACAAAGAAATGTTAAATCTTAATGTCCATGATAAAACCCTGCTTGGACATAATTTCTACCTGTAAGGAAGTGACATGCCCATCGCCTCAATTGCAGAAGCCATTGTATTGGCTGTATACATGCCACCACAAGCCCCTGCTCCAGGGCAGGAATTCCGAATAATATTCATTCTCTGATCATCACTGATTTTCCCACTAACGTATTCTCCATAGACCTACAAAGTGTACCAACGACCCCAAGGAATAAGTTGCAAGGCTTGGAAAAATGAATGGTTGGAAAAGTAACAAGCAATTCAGCCATTCAGATCAAATTTACAAAATGGCAAATGAATGTGCGTACCTGGAAAGCAGAAATTATATCAACAGAATTGCCTTGAAAGTGACCAGGCTGCATAAAATTTAGATACAATGTATATAACTTTGACCACCAGCAGTTCAAACCAATTAGTTATAACTTATGAGAAGAGAGAAAACACCTAACCCGATAAATATTACACCTTAGGATAAAAATGAGCACTAACTGAATTACAACATAAGATAATTAAAAAAAGGAAATTACAACATAAGGAATAAAAAAGGTGAACTGGGTCAAATGTAGAAGCTTGAAAGAAGTATTCGCTCATCGGAAAAGATTTGAATTCCACTGATGTGACTTCTAATAATGCACACATATAAACTACTTCCATCTCAAGCAAAATTATCCAGACTGGCAAAATGGAAAGTATTACTTTCAAAATTTACATAACGTAGTACTCTTTCCCCTCTTTTGTAAGGCTAGTTTCCAGCGATAAAGATTCCTTGCTAAGGAACCAAAATCGTGGAGAATTTAGAAAAATTAAAAGGTCATAAACCTAAATTTCAAAAGTCCCGATAATGAAGGTAGAACGCAAGTCATATGTATATAATAACCTAAACACTAACCTTAATAGTTCCACCATAGACCATGATACTAGGACGATTTATCCGGCCCATTGCCATAATTGTACCTGGCATCTGTAGAGAAGTAAAATCAGATTCAAAATGTACACGTCAATTTAACACAAACTGCACCACAGGGGCAGAATTTAGTTAAAGAAAAAAGATACAAACAAGATAGTTTTCATCACTCATCAAGATATTATTGAAATGGGAAAGAAAGCATGCTTTGTCAAGCCAACCTCAAAACACGATGGCAATCCAAATTATGGTTACTGATTTAGAGAGTATTATTACTGGCAGAATCAGATGTCAAAAGGATTAACGCATTGAGTTCACATGCTAGGCAAGTAATGTTACACAGGTACGTGTAAACACTTGAACAAAAGAACCACAATTGCAGCAAGAATTCAAGTGCAATGACTACAGAAATATAACTTGCGATCAAGTAGAAAAAGGGAAATGTGGCCAACAGAAAAGATGAATCATATTTGGACATTAAAAAATTTGAAACCAAAAGTAAGTCCTTAGAGGTTAGCGTGTTTAACTTTAGATATTTGAGACCTGAATAGACAATTCTCTCCCAAGTATGTTCACATCCCTCATAGAACTAATGGGATGGCAGATTAGAAAAAGGAGGGAATGGCATGGAGATCTTATGCATTGGAGTGTTCTCCCTCTTGGGTAGTGCTGGGGACAACCTCACCCTTATTTGTTCTCATTGTCTTCTTTTCAATAAATGTTTCCACTATTTCTAAAAGAAAAGGAATAAGCAATAATAAAAACCAATTCATATATCACCAAAATAGTGACCTAGAAAATTTTCTTCAGCCCAAAATACCAGTGTTCTTTTATAAAGAGAAGAACAGTCAGTTCACATAAAAAACTTGCAGTGAATCAAGTGCCACAAAATTGCAGAAAGAACTACTTGAATGTCAAGCAAACCAAATTGAATAAGCATCAATTCGTGGCAGACTAAATTTGAAGTATGACCCCTCCTAGCTAAAGAGGATGTACATAGTCAGATATGGTCAATCTCTGCCTATGTTGTAACCTCCTTTGATTTTTTTTTAATACATGCTTCCTTCTTGTTTAAAAAGGAAAATTGTGAAATAGGGTACACTAAATAGTTAACAATCGGAACCAAAAAAAAAGATGAAAAAGAAAGCACAACACCCAAGAGCAAAAACAAAACATCAAAGAGGGATAAAACCAAAACCCAACAAACAAACAAACAAAGAACAAGAAAAAAGATTAGGATTTAGGGTTTAGGAAAGAAAAGATGTTACATTTTTGTCGCAGCCAGGAATGGAGATATTGGCATCATACCACTGTCCACCCATAACAGTTTCAATACTATCAGCAATCAAATCCCTAGACTGTAAGCTGTAGCACATTCCTCTAGTCCCCATAGAAATCACGTCACTAACTCCAATAGTATTAAATCCGTTGGATTTCCTCTAACGGATTTTAAGAGGATCTTAACTGATCGAATATCAGGTTGAAGTGGAGTTGGGCTTGTTTAGGGTTTTGCTAACAGAAGCTAAGCCCTGCTGCGGTTTTTTATACACAAAAATAAAGAGTCTTCGACTTCGCCTTATTCGCAAAACCAGTAGCTTGAGACAGGTGACAAAAGGTCTTGAGGTCAATTTCTGATATATTCGCACCACTATAGGATTATTCGCAGCTGTTACCGTGAATTGACGTTAAAAATCATAAAAGTCAGCCTCAATTCACATTACCAGGGTGTGAATCATCCTACAGTGGGTGCGAATTTATCATTGCCAAAACATTTTACTCCCCAAAACATCATTAGAAAATACTAGTATTCACTCACTTATTTGAGAAATGATAAAAACAGTTGTACAGTCGAGTATTTTTCTGTAAGATGATCCAAGCCGTCCATTTGATGTGCCGCGTCAAAAATACACTATGCCCCAAAAATCAGTTTGGATCATCTACGGTGTAAGGCGTATAGTAGTTTTTCGAAAAAAGCTGGACTATATAGGCTTACACCGTATAAGATCTCAACGCTAACCCAACCCTACCGAAACCCTACTCCCTCCATATTTTATCATGATTTTATTGCAAATTTCAAAACCATAGGATTATGGGTTTTTTTTTTTGGCCCCCGGTTAATGAAATTACCCACTAATCCATTCCTCCTAGTTTGAAACATACATGTGACTGGGGCCTTATTAATGAAATTACCCACTACTCCATTCCTCCTAGTTTGAAACATACATGTTAGTGACTTACTGGAGCCTTAATAATGAAAAATAACATACATGAAATAATAATATCCATGTAATATACATGATGGGACAGGTGGCTCTGAACCAACTGAACTGATCATCTCCCACCTGGCTTGGACATGACCATCCAAACTAATCTGGAAGGGTGGGTGCTTGGTCCAAAATATTTTATACATAAGCATTACAGCAAAAGGAAGAATACAGCACTCTTACAATGGATTTAATTAAATAACAACAAATAACTAATAAAGCACTTTATTTTAAATTAATAAAGTGGATATTCTTTAATAAAGTAGCCATTTTGAGAGCATTCCTTTATTATCTACATGGTTTCTGTTAAGCCTATCTAGTCCACCATGACCATATCAATACATAAAAACACGAAATATATAGTTGAGATTTTTTGACAACAAGAAATATGAAGTTACAAAATCTTGCTCATAAATAAGTGAAAGACAAAATCTGCAATACCACATTATTGTTCTGACCTATCTATTCAAGCTTTAGATTGCTGAGGTTTGGGTGGTTACAGCAAGAAATCTCTTGGGTCAGTGACAAAACCAGTCAAGGCCGACGCTGCCGCAGTGTAGGGGGAAGCTAGATAAATTTGTCCTTCTTTGTTCCCCATTCGGCCAGGGAAGTTTCGGTTTGTTGTAGACACACACACCTACACAGTACAGTTGTTAAGAGGCTTAAATCGAACAAACGGAGTGGTAAATTACTTCAAGTGGAAACAATATCTGAAAATGCAGCAATAAATAGCTGTAGATAAATTTGTCCTTCTTTGTTCCCCATTCGACCAGGGAAGTTTCGGTTTGCTGTAGACACACACATCTACACAGTACAGTTGTTAAGAGGCTTAAATCGAACAAACGGAGTGGTAAATTACTTCAAGTGGAAACAATATCTGAAAATGCAGCAATAAATAGCGATAATTTAGGCGGGTTAATGGAGTTGATAGAGTAAGGCCAATTCGATATTTAAATTATCTTTCGGCCAATCAATCTTTGCATAGACTGCATCAGTCTGAAACATGGGATTCTAAAAGGGTTTTCAAGATGGGCAAAGACTGAAATTGTCACGTAAACAGATTAAAAGATGAGAAAGAAGTATGTGCATTTGAGTAGAATGACTTGCCTGTGGTTCATTCATACGTGCATAGGTGTCTCGCGGCCCACCTAAACAGGCTCCACAACTAGGGCTTGTTGGAACATCACAGCCGGCTTCTTCGAATATCTGAGAGCAAGTCTTACCACCAGAACCTGGAACTGGAAGGGCATATAAGTCCATCCAAACCTGTGGATAAGAATGACTGCTATTAAATTGTCATCCAAAATCTAAACTGTTACTCTAATAATAAAGTGAATAGTAGAAAAGAGAACTTACTAACCTTTTGGGTAGCAGGGACAAGAAAAGTTGGCACTTTGACCTTTTTGCCCTGCTAAAAAAACAAAGCAGCCTTAAACCTAAAGAATCAATGATAGCAGAACTATGATGCATCTCAGTTCAGAAGAGTTGACCAGGACAGTATGCCACAGAATCTTATGACTATAGGCCAAGTGCAGTGCAGAATACATAAAATGAAGCTTTATTAAGAGAATTATCTTCATCTAAATGAAATGAAATCCATTCTGTTGATGAGAAAAAAACAAGAATATGCAACTATAACGACCTACATAGGAATCGGCACTGAAACACATACAGTAAATTAACCATTTTAAAAAAAATACAAACACAGCAAATTAACAATCTAACAGTTTATTAAAAATAGAGGTATGAATACAAAGATTGTCCCTTGAGAATAATATATATCGGATTTGCTAGCATCCATCGCAAAAGGCATTTCGCGGATGGTCTGTTGCATCTGACAGCGGCCACACAGGCTCACTTTTCAGCAGATTTGTCTTCACTCACGAGGTGGCTGCTGTCATCTCAGTAACCTTCCTCTTTTTACTTACAAACCTTAGCTAACCCAAAATTGGATAACCTTCCTCTTTTTACTCCCGAGGTGGCTGCTGTCATCTCAGTAACCTTCCTCGTTTCCCGTGGCGCAGTGTCGAATCTATTGGATTTATATCCAACAGACCGTCTTACGTGGGAATTCCCGAGGGTATTCACTATTTTGCAGGGGTAAGGTGAGGGTTGGGTTTCCCGTGGCGCAGTGTCGAATCTATTGGATTTATATCCAACAGACTGTCTTACGTGGGAATTCCCGAGGATAATCACTATTTTGCTGGGGTAGGGTGAGGGTTGGGTTTCCCGTGGCGCAGTGTCGAATCTATTGGATTTATATCCAACAGACCGTCTTACGTGGGAATTCCCGAGGGTATTCACTATTTTGCAGGGGTAGGGTGAGGGTTGGGTTTCCCGTGGCGCAGTGTCGAATCTATTGGATTTATATCCAACAGACCGTCTTACGTGGGAATTCCCGAGGGTATTCACTATTTTGCAGGGGTAGGGTGAGGGTTGGGTTTCCCGTGGCGCAGTGTCGAATCTATTGGATTTATATCCAACTACCATTACATAAGCCCTATTTGAGAATACAAAATAGTAATCAACTAATTAACTATTACATAGATCTGAATATCTGATACCCGTTCAGCAAAATACATCATCAAAATACAAATAAATCACCCCCTTGCCTCACCAGTCATAGAAGCAGCACTTGACTGTGCCTCACCAGTCCCATACCATTCCCAAAAAAAATGGTTCACCTCTCCAGGGATGGGGTTGTTCTGAACGACAACGATGGTTCGCCGATTCCAGTCTCTATCAATCGCATTCACTGTCCTCTTCTTCAAGGATTCAGGGCGAATGGAGTCCGGTACCGAAACATCCATCATCGCTATGTCATGTTGGGCTCCAAAGTACTGTCGGAGGATCCGAAGAGGCAAGTAAAATGAAGTGTTCTGGAAACCCATTATCCGAACGCACTTCTGGCCAGAAGTCTCGAGGACTGCAGAGGAAATGGGAGCCCATGGGAGAGTCCACTCAATGTCCTTACTTTCGCGACCCTTAAGCCATATAGCCCAACTGTCGTGATCATCGAATGAAACCAACACCTCTCGAGTATTAAAACTCCTCGTCCAGGCTCGTCTTGGCAAAGGTGGTGGAGCCAAAATTCGTAATCTCTCCACTAGCCAAACCTAAATAATAAAAAAGTTAGAAACAATAATTATCCATAACCAAGTACATCATTCAAGCATTTTTAATAAACCATCCAATACTTACATAAAGAATGACGGAACTTCCCAAGAAGTCGGATCCAGTAGATCGGCGAGCACTATCTAGGCTATCAAAAAGTTCCGCTAAGACAGTAGGAGCTAGATTTGCACCTTGGCGAACTTGATCAACCAAGTCTACAAAATATAATGGAATCAAGTCTGATGACTCTGATCGGCCCGGAAAGAGAAACATTGGATAAGCACATAATGCTAATGCATTTTCACGGCAACGACGATACTCCATATCCAGTTCTCTACTTGGTGAAAAGACTTGTACTAGCTTATGCACGAAGATACTACTTGCCTGACGGTAGTGAAGTAGGGACTTCTGTGGCACACCAATCAGACGGCTCAATGCCTTATCATAGCCTTCCTTTAAGGAAGGCTTGAACATGGGACCATCAGGAGAAATGCGGAGCATCATGCAAATATCTTCATGAGTCGGACAAAGCTCTTGCATTCCAAAATGAAACACATGCAAATCTGGATCCCAACAACTAATTGCGGCACGAAGCAAACCCCAATCAACACAGACAGTGGCAATATTGCGTAAGCTGCATAGGCCCACCGTGCCAAGATTAACTCCTTCCACTTGATGCAACCCATTGATCCATGCCAATAGACCATTGTTGGAGACTTCAGCCATTCCGCTCGGAATCACTCGTAAAGGCCCCACGTAGGCTCGTATGTACTCTCGTACTTTTATCGAATGACAAAATGATAATATCTTATTAGCTCAAAAGATAAGCTAATAAGATAGGCCACCGTAAGCTGCATTGAATATCAAATTATGGCTGGGCTAAAATCATTTCCCTTTAATAATTTCCAACACAGTTCATTGCCTCAAAGGCCTTTTCAGCATTCTCCAACCAAGACTCGGCATCATCTGCCGTAGTCGATTCCTTAAAGGCTTTTGGTGCAAGCCTCATCAATTCTGAAATCCCATACACTTGATGTGGCTGTCCTGCCACTGGTGGTCCTTGAACCTGATGTTGCGGTTGTGGAGGTTGCTGACGTTGTTGATTTGCAAATCCAATCATGGCTCTCATAAAATTCCTCATCTCAGTCATTTCTTGTTCGATATTATCTTGCAGCGGAGGTACATCAAGATTCTCATTCTGTACTTGATCCCCCTGAATTGGAGGCTCCTGAGCTACTTGCTCTTCCTGAACCCCTTGGTTCAGATTTTCCTGAATCTCTGGCACCTCTTGAGCTACATTTTGATCTCCTCCAATAATGTCATTGAGGGCTCTAGTACGATTGACTCAGGTTCCACGACCACTACATCCTCCTCGAGTCAACATATTCCTAAATCCAATAAAACACTAAATCAGAATACTGTCTATAACATAGTTACATACATATATTATATAGTAACATAAAACATTCCCATTTGGAGCCAATATCTATCCATCATATATTTCTCATGATTCTTACCCAATCACAAACTTGCATGCTTCCCAAGCGTCCCTAGGTGCATTTGAATTTATAATTGGGCCCTGATCGCGCGACTGATTTATGTGTTATTAGGCGTCCCCAAAACACACAAACCCATCAAACGCTTCATAAGTGCTCCCTATCTAAATCCCCAGATCTTACAATCAAAGTCCTTTGTTTCAATGATTCTACCTAGGACCTAAAGCCTAAGCTTTGATACCACTTTTCTATCACGCCCTAAACCCCCACCCTGGGCGTAGGACATGACAACGTCATACACCTGCAAGACGAATCCCACAAATATACAAGGCTACATAGCAATAACAGAAATAACCTGGCGCTTCATAACTAAATATCAAAGTTCAATTAATGCGGACCCATCAGCGTCAAATCAAATCTCATCCCTCTCAAGAGTCAAAGCAAAATAAATAATATGGTCTTTACATTTTATTCAAAGCACTCACTTCCTAATGAACTGGAAACATCTAAACTAGTTCTCTGAGTCAAAGTCCAATCCCAAGCTAAGTGTCATGTTCCCCATTTCCTTCACAAGGGTCAAGACCTGAAAATGTTATATAACCATAGTCAGCTGAAAAGCTCAGTACATAATAAAGCACTACTCTAAGTACAGTCTAAGCATGCAAAGGCTCAAAAGGGGTCAGATAAACGGAATCAGAACTGAATGCTTAAGTCCCAACTGAATTAATAGGCACAAAGTAGATATAAGTGCATGTCAAATATGGTTTCTGAATTTAAAGTGCAATAAAGCAATTCAATGTCTAAGTTCTGATTAAAGTCAAAGGTTTTCAGAATTCAAAATACACTTCAGAGTCATAGGCATGGTTCAGAAGACATGTTACTGCTTACACACCGACAGTCCACGGTGTTGGAACTAGTTCCTCAAAGTTCAGATACAAGTCGACAGAGCCAGCGTTTTATCCCACTGACGGGCCAGAAGTTCCAGCACTGACGGGCCAGAAGTTCCAGCGTTTTATCCCACTGACGGGCCAGAAGTTCCAGTGTACTACCCCCACGGTGGGTCCAAAGTTGCCAATTGTTTTATCCCCATATGCCAGGGTCCAGAAATAATCAAGCCTCCATAGAAGTGTTCAGAAGGTGTCCAAGGTTCATATTCAAATAGTTCTAAGTATTCAAAATTCAAACTGATAGTTTCAATGGTTCGGAGTTCAGAACAGATATTCATAACAGTTATTTCTAAGGTTTAGAATAGTAGTGGTAAAACACTTGATAGGCCAAACAGAAATAGGCATGCTAGATCAAGGCTAATTCAGAAGGTCAAAGGTATCAATACTGGTTTCCAAAGTCAACAGTGATTCAGAGCGAAAAAGGTCTACAAATACTCAAAATAGTACGTTATTACGTACCTCAAAGATGTTTGTTTCCTTCCTTAAATCCACTTAGGTTTCAATATCCTGATCTGAACAGAACATAAGTAACAAATAAGGGTCCTAAAAAGGTAACCCATAAGCCAAAAGATCGAAGTCCCAAAGTTCAAAATAAATTTTCAATTTCAGGCAGGTTCGGACGCCCGACCAAAATCTTCGGATGCCCAGACACCCCCTTTCAGACGCCCCCTTCGAGCGTCTCTGAGACTTTTCCAAAAATCTAACTCTCGGGTTTCAATTTTCTTCACATTCGGACTTCCGGATTGGACGCCCGAATGGCCCCTTCGGGTGCCCGAACACCCTATGGTGGGCGTCTGAAGTGCGGGCTGGGTTTTTCTTACGAAAATTCCAGATTTATTCTGATTTTCTTAAAACTTCAAAACTTCATATCTGATTCGATCGGACTCCAAATTATGCGAGGTCGGATCCGATGGATTCATATCGACGAGAGGAATCCGCCAAACCCGATTTCACCTTTTAATTTCACACAGTTAATAACCGATAAAATAATAATAAAAATCTAAGTCAGAGTCTCTTATTTCCGAATTCAGATTTCTTAACGATTGATTTTGAGTTCGTTGGGGTCATAACACAATATCAGATCCAAGAAACTCAAGATCAACCCAGAGATTCTAATTTCTAACCCATATCAAATACAAATACCTTTCTTTTACTTATTCAAACCCTTGTTTAGGGTTTTTAAATATCCATATCTTTCGTAGTTCATAGATCTTACCTAGATTCGCGGCTTCGACTCTGAAATCGCGATCTCCTTGCTCTTGTACTTCTCTTTCTCTGATTTCTTTCTCAAGGGCTGAACAACACGTTTAGGGTTTGTTTTAGCCCCAAATCGATATATTTATAGGCTTTCTTAGGAAGCCCTAATCTGAATCAAACATAAACGGACAAAAATGCCCCCCTTTATAAGGGGAAATGAAATTTTAATGGGGGGTATTTTGGGTATTTACACATATAAATAAAAAAACCCTAACCTAATTTTGATATAGAAACAGAAAACCCCTAACCTTCTTCTTCTTCTTAAAATAAAAAACCCTAACCTGATTTTGCTACAGAAACAAAATTCCTAACTATCAAATAAAAAACCCTAACCTGATTTAGATAAATGGGTTAAAATAAAATACCCAAACAACTATCAAATGAAGAAAAAAATAAGAAAAATATAACGAAAGAGAAAGAACGATAAAAAAGATACGAGAACCATAGAAAAACCCAAACCTGATTCAGAGATGGCCGAACGAAACCAAACGGATGAAATTTTCTGGAGAAATCCGAGGGTTTGATATGAAATCTAAGAGTTTGATGTGTAATCGAAGGTCTTGATAAGCAAGGAAACCGTTTCCGCACGAAAGAGAAAAGATAGGGCTTCACTCGGTTAAATTCTCTTCTACTGAGGCGGTCTTGACAGCCCCTATAGACTTAAAGGAGTTTTCTAAAGAGCGCTTACTAAAATTTCTGGCGGGATCAACATTTACGAGAGAGATTCTAGGATCTCAAGTTGTATATTTCCTCCCATCGTAGACGGCCTCTAAATCCACCCTTAAAGAGGTGATTTTAATGACTACCTCTGTATGTCCGCCTCTATAAACCAACTTTGTTGTAGTGCGAGGACTGTGAGGAGAATCCCCTGGGCAGTACGGCTTCTACTACCGAAAAGAAACCTCGTAAGGAACATAATTGGAAGAAAAAAAGTATTTTCGTCAATCTGTCGTACTGGGAATCACTCCTACTCCGCCACAATCTAGATGTGATGCACATTGAGAAGAACGTATGCGACTCAGTTATTGGGACGCTACTTAATATTGAAGGAAAAACAAATGACGGTTTAAAAGCACGACTAGATTTACAAAAAATGGGTATAAGGAGATCACTTCACCCAATGATTAATAAAAGGAACAAAACATTCTTGCCCCCAGCATGCTTCACCATGTCTTCAAAGGAAAAAGAAGTTTTTTGCAACATCTTGAAGGAAGTTAAAGTTCCAGATGGCTACTCATCTAATATTTCACTTCATGTTCATGTTAAGGAGCGAAAGATTTCAGGATTGAAGAGCCATGATTGTCATGTTCTGATGCAACAACTACTTCCCATAGCTATATGCCCATCATTGCCTAAGAACGCCATCTCTGTATTGATTGAATTTTGTAATTTCTTTAGGGAGTTATGTTCAAAAGTCATCAAACCGAACGACCTCTGGAACTTGAAAGATAGAATCGCACTAACACTTTGCCATATGGAAAAGATCTTCCCACCAGCATTTTTTGATATAATGTTGCATTGACCTATTCACTTAGCTGATGAGGCAAGGATAGCTGGACCTGTACAGTACCGATCGATGCACCCCGTCGAGAGGTATGCGAATCTACTCAAAATTTAATGCACTTGCTAGGTTGTTTACAGATTCATGTTTTCAAAAGTAACACATGTAATGTATGTGTAGGTACCTTTTCACGTTGAAGTCATATGTACGCAATAGAAATCATGTGGAGGGATCTATTGCATAGGGTTACCTGGCAGAAGAATGTTTGACATTTTGCTCAAGATATCTTGAAGGTGTTGAATCGACCCTTACGGAATGACGAAGATGTACAGTGTGAAATAGAAGAAGGATTCTCTATGTTCTCATCAATAGGATGCCATATAGGCAAGGTTGAGGATGTACCCCTACATGAAACCACACTTGAATAGGCACATCGATATGTTCTCTTCAACTGTCACGCAGTCACCCCATTTCATGAGTAATTTTATTAAAATTGTCTTAATTTAGTCAATTTTCTTTAGTTGTTTTCTCTTACTCACATTAACTCATACGCAGAGAACACATTAATGATATTCAGCGGTCACGTCCTCATGTTAGACCAATGGATATAGAACAGACTCACACCAAATTTGTTTCAACTTGGTTTAGGACGCATGTAACTGTGATATGAACCTTAAGCAACTATTTAAGTTTCTTTAATAGATACAATGCTCTTTGATAATCGGTCTTATAATTTTGAATAGATTCACAAGTTGCATCGGTCTAGAAGTGAGCAGCTGTCAGAGAAACTTAGATGGCTAGGCGGAGGGCCATCGACCATCGTCACGAGATACAAAAGCTATCTTCTTAAAGGTTGTCGCTTTCACACAAAGAAGCACGAACAGGAAAGGAAAACTAAAAATAGTAGAGTTGTTGTCACTGCAACTACAAGAAGCTTCTCAAGTGCTAGGGATACGAATCCAATAGCAGGAGATGTTAATTATTACCGTGTTCTTACAGATATCATTGAACTTGATTATTACGGACGCCTGAAAGCATTGCTCTTCAAATGTGATTGGTTTGATGTTCTAACCAAGAATAGGGGAATAAAAATAGATGAGTTCGGTTTTACGGTTGTAAATATGTCACGCCATATTTATAAAGATGAGCCTTTCGTCTTTGCATATCAAGCTGAGCAGGTATTTTACGTGCAAGAATGCCCTAGCAACAAAGAGTAGCACGTTGTTGTTAAGATGACACCTAGGGACTTGTTTAACATCCGTGGGAACAATGACGAAGAATATGTACAGATTGAGGCCACGGGTAAGGCTCAAAATTTGGAAGATATTCAGAGCTGGGAACGGACGGATATCGATGGGACAGAAATTGATGAACCCTTAGAAACGTTGACCCGAAAAATCCTGGAAAACCAAGAATGTGATACAGAGTCAGACGACGAGGATGAAAATGACAATGACTTAGTTGATGTTGATAGAGACGATACCGATTAATTATAAATGTGAATAGAATATGCTGTAAGTTCAATTTAAGTTTAAAAGTGTTTGTTATTTATGCATTCCTAATGGTTTATTGGCTGTATTCCTCCAATATTAAATGTCATGTTCATTACTACCGATAAATGTCATGTTCTTTACTTTTGATATATGTCATTTTCAATACTACGGATAAATCTCATACTTCTTTACTGTTTATCGATGCATGCCTATTGGATTAAACTGATGGTCTCAATTGTTGATTATTTTCAGGTTAACTTCAAATTAAGTAAAAAATTATGGCGAGAAAGGCTAAAGTCCCCCCACCCCACTCACATCAGCCCCAATCCAGCCATCTCCAGACACTGCCAGTTGATTCACAGACCCTGACCTAGTCTAGCCAGTTCCAGACACATCCCATTGATTCACAGGGTCAGGCTCAATCTCATGAGGCCCACCACCAGGACCAGAGTGGGCCATCCTCAATGAAGAGAACTAGAGGCGCAACTTACATGAAAGAGGTTTGGGCTAACTGGGAGGGAAAACGGAAGAAGGTTGAGTGTAACGAATTAGGGCAGCCTGATAATGAAATTGCCAAAGAACTTTCGAGATTCCTTGGCACACTTGCAAGAAAAGGAGAAAAATTGCCATTAGACATTACAGATTGGAGGCAGATGGACGACTCTTATAAAGAAGATGTGTGGTCCATAGTGACGGTATAAGTGCACAATTTGTATACATTGTTACTTGTTGGAAATCTTTATTATTTTGCTCATGTTAATGTCTTTCTTTTTAATATGTAATGCAGGAAAGATATGATATTCCTGAAGCTGGTAAGTTCTAAGTGTTTATGTCCCTTGATAAAAAAAATGGAGAGATTGGAAAAGTTCTTTGAAGTGGGAATTTTACAACAATCAACTCCCATGCACTGACTCTAGGACGATGGAGTCACAGTATAAGAACCTATGTGTCTTTTGGGACTCACCAGAAGCAAAAGGTAAGATAAACATTAAATATATTTTTTTATATTTTATTTTGAACACAAACCTCTTATTGTCGCTATATTGATTGCAAATTCCAAGCACGAAGTCAGACAAATAAGACCAATCGTTCAATGCAAGGTATCGTGCACACGGCTGGGACGAAGAGTTTCGCTAGTTTAAAAAGGGAAAATGCACTTTCATGACATTTGGTTTTCATTCACAAAGTTCATATGCTAATTTGCTTGATATTGTTGGTATAGAAAGTTGAAAATGAGGGGAGCGAGCTCAGTCGCACCGAAATGTTCAAGATTACCCATACAATAAACAAGGGACGCCCGTAAATGATGCCGTAGGGGCTCTTACTGTAAGTCTTAGTTTTTTTCCAATTAAATTTTATATGTTTTTCTCTGTAATTGGACTTGCCTTACACGAGTTTTTTTTAAAAAAAAATTTCCATTTTCTTTTCAGGATCAACTTGTGGAGCATCAGACTCAACATCCCGAGTGTTCCATGAACACGGGTGCTAGAAATGACACCTTTGCTCAGGTTTTTGGCAAAGAGAGGCATGGGCGTGTGCGTATGCATGGGTTAGGATCGATCCCGTCTGAGGTTTGAGGCTCATCATTCAACCGCAATGGATGCCGAAGGCACGCCATGGAAGAGACTAAGTGATTGATCTTCGTCAACAGGTCAATGACTTCATCTCTGATTACAGAGCCAACCAGCAGGTAATAACTTAACTACGCACAATTTCATTAATTTATGATTTTGAAATTACATGAATTGCATAATATACAAATGTTACTACCTATTAGGCTCAAGGCGGCGCGCCTCAATCACAGCCTCAACCCCCCTCCCTTGCGAGTCATGCTGTTCCGTCCTTCCTTGAGGTAAAACCATTATTTACTTTTGCGTCTAAATAATACCACCATTTGACTTTATATTTCACAGTGTTAATTAAGAATCTATGTACGTAAGGTTGTCCTGATGAGCTTTAAAAACTCTGATGTTGAAGTGGCACGGGGCATTCTTCTGTCCCAGGATCCAATGAAAGTAGTTGGTGGGAAACGATTGAGAGAACGAGTATCCGAAGTCATAGTCCATGTTCTGCTGGTGGAGGATCATCCTTTGATGAGGCCATACGGACAAGCCATGACTATCATGGATGCCATTGGATCATCTGTCGTATGGCCTTCCTGCTTAGTAAGTTAATGACTTATGTACATGCATTTTCATAAATAAATAAAAATTAATGACTTGTGTACATGCAAGCAGCGCATGGCATTCTCCTAATTTGATTCTTGTTTTCGTCTCCAGGTTAAACTTGTTCACAGCACTTGAGCCGCTCTCTTCTCTACTTTCTTATGGTAAGTAAATGAGATAATTGCATATTTGATTGGTGCTAAAGATATTGCATCAAGATCTACTGCAAAATTACAAAAATAAAAGGGGATCCGGGAGAGAAGTTTAAAATGACTAATATTATTTGAGAGCATGGAAAAAGAAGTTTACTTGCTGTAAAAAAAATTGCATGTATTGTACTCTTCAAATGCATCGTATGTTTTTTTGCTTACATGTGTTCTATTCTTCAAATGCATGGCCTCACTTTATTTAATTCTTTTTAACTTTTCTTTCTCTTCCATACAGTTGGACGGTTTGTGATACTCATCCGACTCTAGAGAAGAATGATGATAATAGATGTAGTTGGAACCGATGGAGAATGAAGACACCACGAAGCATTTTCAATTTCAATTTCATTTTCTAGTAGTGAAAGGACTTCGTATCTAGGTTTTAGATGGATTTTGAATAGTTTATTGTAATACAAAAGTGGTTTTGAATGTGGTTATGGAAATGAAAAAATGGTGTAGTGGATCTTAATTTCATGAATGTATGCAATTTTTTTTGTGTAGAATGATGCAGCAGATTGTGTATTTGTGTACTATATCGGATTAAACAGGTTACAGGTGAATGTGTACCTCATTTTTGGGTTTTTCAGAAATCAGCAGTTCTCCCCAAAAAACTCATATACAACGGCGGTCTTGACCGCCTCTATAATCTGTACATATATAGCGGCGGTCTGGACCGCCTCTAAAAGTTCTGGATTCCGCCACTGGATTTCTAACTACAGAGGCAGTTATGACCGCCTCTATAACTTAAACCAAACAGAGGCGGTTATGACCGCCTCTATAGGATGCACCGACTGCAAGACCAATGCCACCCTGAGCTCCTTGCTTTGTAATGGTCAATGGGATCCATTGTTTTAATCACCCCAATTCGCTAAACTTCAACCAATTTTATCTGAAGCCATTCTAAACCAAGCTCCTGAAAACTTGCCTATCTGGAAACCTTGTACTAATGGAGAGTTCTCCATTAAAAGTGCTTGGAACCAAATTAGATCAAAAGACCATAAAGCAGATTGGTTTTCCTTAGTGTGGCACTTGGGTCACACCCCTCGCCATAGCTTCACGACCTGGCAGGCTTTACAAAAGAAACTTAGTACCAGAGACAAACTGATTGTGCTCTCTGTGTACATGGAACAGAGGATACAAATTACTTATTCTTTTCTTGCACCTACTCTGCCTGGGTATGGCGCTCAATTCTTTGGAGGTTTGAATGCCGCAGAAAACCAAAAAAATCTTTGCTCCTCGAAGAACTTTGGATCAGAGAGCAATTCAATGGGACAACCCAAACATCTATTGCTGTAAGAATTGCTTTCTGTGCCACTATATACCACCTCTGGCAGGAAAGAAACAGAAGAATCCATGGTGAGGCTCCATCTCATAAGCAAACTATTGTGCACTCTATCCTCTCCATCATCAGAGATAAGTTGATTCATCTAAACCTCCCAGACTCTCCCAACCCCAGAGCTTTATCAATTGCAAAGCACCTCAATCTCTCAATTCGCCAAGTCAGCAAACCAGCAAAAACCTGTAAGTGGTCCCCCTGGTCACAATGAACTAAAGCTTAACAGAAATGCCTCCCTTACCAGTTCAGTGGCTGCTATTGGAAGTCTCATTCATGATTGGAATAGCAATAACTAGCCATATTCTCCACTGATCTGAAGCAAGACTCCATAAATGTTCTAGAAATGCAAGCGATTTGCAGAGGAATATCTATTGCAACAAACTTCACTTCAGGAAATCTTTGGATTGAATCTGACTCCAAAATAGTTGTGGAAGTGATAAATGGTACATATAAAAGCCCCAGGTGTTCTTGGTCCACTCTCAACAATATAAGGAAATGCCTAACCAGATTTTCCTCATGGAGGATCACTCACATTTTAAGAGATGGTAATACTGCAGCTGACTTCCTTTCCAAATCAAGTTGTCCCTTCAAAGGTGTTGCTTACCATCCAGAGCCCTTGCCCCCCGTTCTTCTCGACATTGTTTTGGCTGATTCGACAATGACTTCTTAAGTGATGTTTGGTTCTATTATGTTGTTGTTTTGATGTTCTGATTGTTGTATTTCTTTGCTCCTAGAGCTTGTTGGCCGTTGTAGTCCGTCTTGTCCTGTAATTCTCTTCTATTTCTAGTGTATCTGGTAGGGGTCTGCCTATCCCCAGCTTACTCACAAAAAAAAAACTTATATTAGTTTGCTTTTTTTTCCTTGTGGATTCAAGGGTTTTATAAAAGGAGACGATGTTCATGTCCAATGCATTAAAGATTGTGATCTTCGCCTTTTCTGTATGTTTCCGAGTTGTCAATTACCATGGTCAAGAAAAAAAATCCAAACTATCATCTATCTCAATATTTTGTGACAAGCTCAGAATCCGTGATGTACGGTTTTCGTTTAGGGGGGGCAAATTGAGGATAGGACATATCTACCACCAAATCTACATCTAAGAAGATAGAGTTTCTTCCTTTGATTGTGTACCTATCTATAGCATTCTTTTGTTTCTTTGTGTATAGAGATATTGACTAATGCAATCACATTCTATATACTTCTTGATTGGCTCCCACACCATTGTCAAATAAAACTTTTTCCAACCAGGTTTCTAATTCTTTTTTTTTTTTTTGAATGGTAGTATGATATAATAAAGAAGACTGAGGGAGTCCCCCTTACAGAACTAGAAGAGAAACAAAAACAAAATACAACAACTGCTGAGAGATAAAATTAAGGAGGGAGAAAATCATAAAGAGTGAGAACTTGATTTGACACTCCATCTTTTGCTAACTTATCAGCCACCTCATTAGCCGATCTTCTCACCTGCTGAAAAGATACCGACATATCTTGGACGAGGTCTTTTATCTCATCAAAATATTGAAGAAAACGCCAAGGGGGATCCCGCGAGCCTCTGAGCCATCTTATAACATTCAACGAGTCCCCCTCCACCACACATCTAAATGAGCGCCCCTTTAACAAACTTAAAAAGCCTTGATGCACTGCCCTGACCTCTGCCTCGTTCGAATCAGCCCTACCGATGGGCCCCGAAAAAGCCTGGAGGACTACACCGTTACTATCTCTTAAAACACCCCCAATCCCAGCTGGTCCAGGGTTCCCCATACCAGGTTTCTAATTCTTAGACCACCAACTTAGGTCTTCTTTAGATGCCACCAAACTCAGTCCTTATTTACGAATATGATTATTTTAGTCTAATCGCCTGCAAACCGAAAATCAAGATCTCTTTGGAAGTCATTAACTATACCACTTCTAAAATTATTATAACATTAATTACAGATAGGGAAGTGATATATCGGCCCCTTTTTTTTTACCTGGGACAGCCACCTCTGGTGTATCTATGGATGCAGAGGGGCTGATTTACTTCACTTGGGAAGCACTCAACGGGCCTGATTGCCACGTACATTGGAGTTGGATGTCCCATGTACAGAAAAGGGGCGAATTTATCATTTCCCTTTCAAATGATCAATATTTCAATTCAAAATCATTTGCTGCCAAGATTAGTTTTAGAGGTATTCAAAAGGGACTGCAAAACATACCAAGGGAGATGAATCCCCCCCCCCCCCCCCCAACCCCCCATCCCCCGCGGGATTATAATGCGCCCCCCTTTTAACGTGAATTCTTGGCAGACTTTAACGCTTTTTTACAGCAAATCACGTTAAAAGGGGGGTGCATTATCCTACCTGGGGGTGAAAAAATCATCACCCTTTTCGGAATATTTTAAAACTAGAAAAGACTGTAATTCAACATTGCCGAAAATGAGGCAGTATCATATCTAATGATGAATGACTGAATTTGGTCTCAAAACTAAAAGAAAATTCTGAAATCCATGATGTTAGAGTGCTCAAACTTACCACATTTGTAATGTTCGGAACGAGAGACTGGAGAATTTGCAGCTGTTGGGTGCTGCTATCATCATCCCAAGAACTATCGTTATAACTTGACCCCATTTTCTCAGATGATCTCAAGCCGGAAAATTAGCCGTCAATGGCTTTAAAGGGAGAGATCTTGATTTCTATTTTTTATAGATTTTGGGGGAATGGGCAGAATACTAAATTGTGAGGCGGGACCGGGCGTGGTATCTACCATTCTTTATTTTGGATTTTCTGAGAATTTCTTACTATATCTTTGCTTTGCAAGTAAGGGAGCTGATTATATTAAAGATGAAAGCATCTTTGCTTAAGCAAAGTTTCATTTCTAGACTTAGGTACACGCCTACAGTGTTAGTTGGTTTACATTCCTAATGACAAAGTGATACATGTTCTATGGAATTTGCTAGCGTTCATCGCAGGAGGCATTACATATCTAGGGAAATGACTGGGCTAAAATCACTGCCAAATGAATGGCTGTACAGAGATAGATACTACTTGAGTTTGTACAACTACATTCAATTTGAGTCAGAGACAAAAAATCAGCAATTCAGCACATTCAATCATAAACAATATTTGATAAAAATATTCAATCATACAATCAGGTCATTCAATCTAAACTAATATTCAATTTTGAACTCAAACTCAATTCTCAAATTCTAAAATTAATTGGGCCTAAATGCAATTTTAAATCAGTAAACAGTAAACACTTTTGGAATCAAAATTGAAAATTCACATCTCAAGTAGTGTGTGTCAAGTCAAGTGTCAACTACTCAACTGTCAAAAATAGTTTTTTTCAAAAAGGACAGTGGGGCAAACTTCTTAGGATCATCCAAGATTCCAAACCATTCATTTGTTGGGCTACTATGAAGAGGGGCTCCACTGTACTTTTGGAAAATGTTGGACTTGATATAAAAATTCAAGAAAATTAAATAATTCTCAAAAGCCAAAAAGCTACTGAAGTTCTCATAAGCACTACCATGTTTTAAATACCAAACCCCAAATGAGTTTTATTGCAAAAAAAACAAACCATTGAAAAAAAATGAGCTAATAATATCAAATGGAGATTCAAACACAGAAAATCTCTATATTACCCAAGGGCCAATTTGTTCTCATTAATGCATGAAATGAAACAGAGATCCTAACTTTAGGTGGGGTTTTACACTCTTAATTGCCCTAACTCTTCTCTTTTATTATTTAGCGAAATTAGAAAAGAATTAAATGAGAAAAAGACAAGGTCAGTTGTGCTAAGTGCTAAGTTGCTGACATTGTAGTGCTACTGCGCTAACATGTTTTCACATTTGAATTTTGATAATTGCACTACCATCAGTTTTGATAATTGCACACGATGTTAGCAAAGAAACCATTTAACAGGGGGGTTTCATTTTCACAGAAACCATACCAAACCCTTTTCACAGAAAGGGGGTTTCATTTTCACAGAAACCATAACAGGGGGGTTTCATTTTTAAAGAAACCATGTACCAAACCCTTTTCACAGAAAGGGGGTTTCATTTTCACAGATCCACCTCACAGGTTCAATAAAACATTTTCGATAAGGCAGTTCATAGCTAAACTTTGCTCGTATGACTTTCAATTATGCAACAAGAATGGTGAAGTATCTAAATCTTTATGTTTTCTAAACTATTCTATGAGGAATGAAATTTTGTCTCTTGTATTACATGTTGGAAATGAATCTGATTTCTAATAAGGAATTCTCAGTTTAATTGTTTATATCGCATGAAATAACTTGGAAGTCGTATGGAAACATAAGAAATATACAAAGAGGAAATGGGAAAGGGTGATGGGAAACCATTGAGTTATCCCCGTAAACAAGGGAAACGCGCACCTCCTAGTTGATGTCGGAATCCTACGCAGACCAAGAGTCCCTAGGCGGTATGATCTACCGTAATAAGTCCACGCGGAGTCGACCATGTCTGCAAGGGCAACAAGCTAGTGGGAGCTGGAGTGCCCTGGTTTTAAATGAAATTATTATGATAAGAATGTGGTAGATTTATAATTGTTCCTAATGTTATTGAACTATTCTCTTTCAGTTATTATTACATTTGTTCACTCTAAATGATTTTTCTATTCAGTTGCAGAAGATTTTGGTAAACTATTATTTTGGAAAATTACAATTGTCTTATCTATAATATATGGATCTTGATATGCTGTTTTAAATTGAATTCTTATACTGGTTCAGTTTCTATCATCATCCTGACCCTATTTTTCTCCCCAGGATTAGAGAATTCTAATGACGGTGCGTTTACGCACGAGGATGTCTAGGAGCGTAGGATGATGGGAGCAAATAATTAAGGAAGACGATACCCTTCGTCAAACCTTAGAATTTATTTTAAATTGGCTAGTTCGAGACTTTACTTAATTGAGTAAATTGGTTTTAAGTTAAAGTTATTGTAAGGAGACATTTTGGAAATGGAATAAAAGCGATGGCTATTTAATTTTCATATATGGTTTAAGAAAAAAAAAATATGGGTATTATGGCAGGTGTTTGCTTGTAGCGATCCGGTCATGGAAATCGGGTCGTTACAGCTGTGGTATCAGAGCCCGGGTTTATGGATAACCTGGTGCTTGTGGGTTGAGTCGTTAATTTGGGTTAGATAGGTAATAGGTGACATATGATATGTCACACCTTTAAGGTTAACCGAGAATTCGAACGAGATAGGAGAACTACTCTAAAAACTTTAGTAAGTAAACACAGAGTAGCAGGATTCGTTCCTGGGGTTGGGGATTCGCGAATCGGAATCGTAGTTCGATTCGATTCCCCAAATATAGGAATCCCGAATCGATTGAATCGGAAAC
This sequence comes from Tasmannia lanceolata, assembly GCF_043159265.1. Lineage (NCBI taxonomy): Eukaryota > Viridiplantae > Streptophyta > Magnoliopsida > Canellales > Winteraceae > Tasmannia > Tasmannia lanceolata. The sequence goes on from NW_027518692.1 coordinate 49,261,636, forward strand.
GCGAATCCACATTGGGGATTCGCGAGTTTGATTCCACCGGAATCGCGATTCGTAATTTATAAAAACGCGTTTTATTTATAACAAACTCGCGATTTTACATAATTAAGATTCGGGAATCACAATATATAAAACCGCGATTCTTATTACGTAAAATCCGTTCCTTTAAGTGATGTGAATCGCGATTCCCATATTTCGACGTGAAATTACTTTTTTAACCCAGCTATCAAAGGGTATGGGTTACTTTTGAGTGGGGACTTTCTTGTAATTTCCCATAAAAACCTAAATTTCGTATAAAAAGAGGGTTTTGGATGAAACCCTAAAAAAAACCATTATCTCTTTTTTCTTCTCCTCTTCCACCGCCGCTCTCTCAAACCCCTTCTCTCAACCATCTCGCCGTCGGACTCCGACGACCGTCCGACGGAAGAAGAAGAAGAAGAAGAAGAAGAAGAAAGAAGAAGAGAGAGAAGAAGTCAAAGAACCCTTCTCTCAAACCCTCGCCGTCCGACTCCGACGACCGTCCGACAGAAGAAGAAGAACAAGAACAAGAACAAGAGGAACTCGGGTATTTTATTTTATTTTTTCATTTTTTTTAAAAGAAAGAAAGAAATAGAAATAATTAATCCCCTCTCTCTCTCTCTTTACGGTTTCTGTGGATGGTTCTCACAGAAACCATTCTCACTTTCTGTGAGAATGGGGATGCTCTGGAACGGCTTTGAAATAAGAGGGCGGTTTGACAGACCTGACGGGTGGACCTGGAATGCCTGAACGGCTCTTTACGGATATCTGATTTGGCATTTAGAATTTGTAAACTCTCTATATGTGAAAAATTGCTTCTACAGTTCTACTTTAGCTACTTTTTAGAGCATGCTTATGTTTGATAAATTAATTAGCAGTAGGCTATGCACTAGTCAAACTGATATTATGTTAGCTAAAGATGTCTTAGTTGATCTCTTTAGAGTTTCTAAGGGTAATGCTAATTCAAAGGAGAGGGAACTTTTATGACTGACAATTCAAATTCTTACCTTATCTGTATGTTCCAGGGCAAAGTTGTTGTTATTAGAGGAGAGGGACCGAAGGGTGGACCTGGAATGCCTGAAATGCTAACACCAACAAGTGCTATAATGGGGGCTGGTCTTGGGAAGGTATCCTCATTCAACCCATAGCATGCGATTTTTTTTGTTTGTGATTAGTGATCACTAGTTTAGCCCAGTGTTTAAAAACTGGTACTTGGACAAGAAATAGGCCAAGGTAAAGCTAAGTTGACTATGGTGAAGACGCAATCAATTTTTCACTAACCCAGACGAGCGAAAAGAGTTTTAGGGCCAAAATCAAATCTACTTGGGTGAGTCTATCCGTGATGCGGATGAGTTTTTAAACATTGGTTTGCCCCTTGTTACATGTGGGTATTGATTATTCTTCCTGTGATCTACGAAACCTAGTACTTGCAATATTTGACTTTTAAGAACTACCGTGTTTTAAATACCAAACCCCAAATGAGTTTTATTGCAAAAAAAACAAACCATTGAAAAAAAATGAACTAATAATATCAAATGGAGATTCAAACACAGAAAATCTCTATATTACCCAAGGGCCAATTTGTTCTCATTAATGCATGAAATGAAACAGAGATTCCTAACTTTAGGTGGGGTTTTACACTTTTAATTACCCTAACTCTTCTCTTTTATTATTTAACGAAATTAGAAAAGAATTAAATAAGAAAAAGACAAGGTCAGTTGTGCTAAGTGCTAAGTTGCTAACATTGTAGTGCTACTGCGCTAACATGTTTTCACAGTTTTGAATTTTGATAATTGCACTACCATCAGTTTTGATAATTGCACACGATGTTAGCACAGAAACCATTTAACAGGGGGGTTTCATTTTCACAGAAACCATACCAAACCCTTTTCACAGAAAGGGGGTTTCATTTTCACAGAAACCATAACTGGGGGGTTTCATTTTCAAAGAAACCATGTACCAAACCCTTTTCACAGAAAGGGGGTTTCATTTTCACAGATCCACCTCACAGGTTCAATAAAACATTTTCGATAAGGCAGGTGATAGCTAAACTTTGCTCGTATGACTTTCAATTATGCAACAAGAATGGTGAAGTATCTAAATCTTTATGTTTTCTAAACTATTCTATGAGGAATGAAATTTTGTCTCTTGTATTACATGTTGGAAATGAATCTGATTTCTAATAAGGAATTCTCAGTTTAATTGTTTATATCGCATGAAATAACTTGAAAGTCGTATGGAAACATAAGAAATATACAAAGAGGAAATGGGAAAGGGTGATGGGAAACCATTGAGTTATCCCTGTAAACAAAGGTATACAACTTGGGGGAAACGCGCACCTCCTAGTTGATGTCGGAAACCTACGGAGTCGGAATCCTACGGAGACCAAGAGTCCCTAGGCGGTATGATCTACCGTAATAAGTCCACGCGGAGTCGACCGTGTCGGCAGGGGCAACAAGCTAGTGGGAGCTGGAGTGCGCTGGGTTTAAATGAAATTGTTATGATAAGAAAGTGGTAGATTTATAATTGTTCCTAATGTTATTGAACTATTCTCTTTCAGTTATTATTACATTTGTTCACTCTAAATGATTTTTCTATTCAGTTGCAGAAGATTTTGGTAAACTATTATTTTGGAAAATTACAATTGTCTTATCTATAATATATGGATCTTGATATGTTTTTTTAAATTAAATTCTTATACTGGTTCAGTTTCTATCATCCTGCTGACCCTATTTTTCTCCCCATGATTAGAGAATTCTAATGAGGGTGCGTTTGCGCACGAGGATGTCTAGGAGCGTAGGATGATGGGAGCAAAGAATTAAGGAAGACGATACCCTTCGTCAAACCTTAGAATTTATTTTAAATTGGCTAGTTCGAGACTTTACTTAATTGAGTAAATTGGTTTTTGTAAGGAGACATTTTGGAAATGGAATAAGAACGATGGCTATTTAATTTTCATATATGGTTTAAGAAAAAAAAAAAATTTTATGGGTATTTTGCAAGGTGTTTGCTTGTAGCATTCCGGTCATGGAAATCGGGTCGTTACAGTTGTGGTATCAGAGCCCAGGTTTATGGATAACCTGGTGCTTGTGGGTTGAGTCGTTAATTTGGGTTAGATAGGTAATAGGTGACATATAATATGTCACACCTTTAAGGTTAACAGAGAATTCGAACAAGAAAGGAGAACTACTCTAAAAACTTTAGTAAGTAAACACAGAGTAGCAGGATTCGTTCCTGGGGTTGGGGATTCGCGAATCGGAATCGTAGTTCGATTCGATTCCCCAAAATATAGGAATCCCGAATCGATTGAATCGGAAACGCGAATCCCCAATGGGGATTCGCGAGTTTGATTCCACCAGAATCGCGATTCATAATTTATAAAAACGCGTTTTATTTATAACAAACTCGCGATTTTACATAATTAAGATTCGGGAATCACAATATATAAAACCGCGATTCTTATTACGTAAAATCCGTTCCTTTAAGTGATGTGAATCGCGATTCCCATATTTCGACGTGAAATTACTTTTTTAACCCAGCTATCAAAGGGTATGGGTTACTTTTGAGTGGGGACTTTCTTGTAATTTCCCATAAAAACCTAAATTTCGTATAAAAAGAGGGTATTGGATGAAACCCTAAAAAAAACCCTTATCTTTTTTTTCTTCTCCTCTTCCACCGCCGCTCTCTCAAACCCCTTCTCTAAACCCTCTCGCCGTCGGACTCCGACGACCGTCCGACGGAAGAAGAAGAAGAAGAAGAAGAAGAAAGAAGAAGAAGAGAGAGAAGAAGTCAAAGAACCCTTCTCTCAAACCCTCGCCGTCCGACTCCGACGACCGTCCGACGGAAGAAGAAGAACAAGAACAAGAACAAGAGGAACTCAGGTATTTTATTTTATTTTTTCATTTTTTTTAAAAGAAAGAAAGAAAATGAAATAATTAATCCCCTCTCTCTCTCTCTTTACGGTTTCTGTGGATGGTTCTCACAGAAACCATTCTCACTTTCTGTGAGAATGGGGATGCTCTGGAATGCCTGAACGGCTCTTTACGGATATCTGATTTGGCATTTAGAATTTGTAAACTCTCTATATGTGAAAAATTGCTTCTACAGTTCTACTTTAGCAACTTTTTAGAGCATGCTTATGTTTGATAAATTAATTAGCAGTAGGCTATGCACTAGTCAAACTGATATTATGTTAGCTAAAGATGTCTTAGTTGATCTCTTTAGAGTTTCTAAGGGTAATGCTAATTCAAAGGAGAGGGAACTTTTATGACTGACAATTCAAATTCTTACCTTATCTGTATGTTCCAGGGCAAAGTTGTTGTTATTAGAGGAGAGGGACCGAAGGGTGGACCTGGAATGCCTGAAATGCTAACACCAACAAGTGCTATAATGGGGGCTGGTCTTGGGAAGGTATCCTCATTCAACCCATAGCATGCGATTTTTTTTGTTTGTGATTAGTGATCACTAGTTTAGCCCAGTGTTTAAAAACTGGTACTTGGACAAGAAATAGGCCAAGGTAAAGCTAAGTTGACTATGGTGAAGACGCAATCAGTTTTTCACTAACCCAGACGAGCGAAAAGAGTTTTAGGGCCAAAATCAAATCTACTTGGGTGAGTCTATCCGTGATGCGGATGAGTTTTTAAACATTGGTTTGCCCCTTGTTACATGTGGGTATTGATTATTCTTCCTGTGATCTACGAAACCTAGTACTTGCAATATTTGACTTTTAGCATGACCTCCTGGTATTGAACGACATATTTTCTTGGTAACACGAAAGATATACTGACACCTTTGTATTGAACAATAATTAATATGAAAATTTTGAATTACTCTGTAACCGTCAGAAACACTAGTTGGTCATGAGCATATAGGAATTCTCTTCAATCAATTTTTTTTTTTATTCTACACAAAGATCCCTCAAACCCATCTAATATCCGACCCGATCTTTAATTTTACAGAAACAAATAGGTCTTTCTTTGTCATTTTCTTCTCCAAATTGCACACAAAAATGGAGAAAAAGAGGTTCGAAGGTGGTTATGTCTGTCATGGTTCCGGCGCAGCCTCAGAGAGATCCTTCAACCAGTGGTTCAGTTGGGTTTTTTTTTACCTTTTTGTTCATTCTGTTGTATTTTTGTTTTTAATTTGGGATTTATAATTATGGGTTTTGTTGGGTTGTTTGAGTTTTAGGTTAAGCACGCAATGACGATGACGGAGAAGATTCTGGCGAGGGCGTCTGAGAGGTCAAAGTTGGATCCTGGAGAGAATGTTTGGGTGAATGTTGATGTGTTGATGACCCATGATGTTTGTGGGCCTGGGACTATTGGGATCTTTAAGAATGAGTTTGGCCACAATGCCAAAGTATGTGTTTTGGATCTCTTTTTTTTTTTCCATCATAACTGTTCAATTGGAGAGGAACATGACTCTCCTGAAAACAAAGTTTCCTTGCTATTATTATTATTATTATTATTATTATTTTAACATTCAAATAATACTACTTAAATATATAACACATCATTTATATATATATATATATATATATATATATATATATATGTATGTATGTATGTATATATGTATGTATAGAACTGACATAACATAAAAAAATCATTTGATCTAGGTGTGAAATCATTTATGAGAAAATTGTAAGAAAGTCATTAAACCCATTTTATTGAATATAATTGTTGATACTTTCGTGGCCGAACAAAAAAAATTGTTTTATCAATTTATATATATATATATATATATATATATATATATATATATATATATATATACACACGGTACTACTGAAATATAGCACATATATGTATTTAACAAGGAAGCTCTTTATTTATCCTATGCTCATAATATTGTTTAGAAGAGGTTCACATAACAAAGATCAGTTTATCTACTATACATATCTTTGAACTATTTTAACAAAAATAATATAGATATGAAAAGTTGTTCTTATGTACTTTAGGTACCTATATCTGTTGGAAATTTAAAGTCTAGTTATATATAGAATTCTAGCATTTATCCTATATACAAATATTGTTTGGGAATAGAAGAATCATTTTATTTGACATATAACATAGGACTGTTGGATAAAACACATGTAATAAAATCACTCTACTTAAATTTGTTCCTAGACTAGTAGCAAAAAAATCATTTTTATTTAATTTACGTAACCTGTTCATGAAGTCAAACTGTCGAAATTCATTTAAATGGCCTTCTTAAATAAGAATTTTATTTTAACCATTTATCTGTTGAGGAAAAATAAATTAACTAATAATACCCACTCCCCTAGTATTTCTTCAAATACAATGCTGATCATTCACGGAGGACATATTTAGCCATGGAAATTCTATTAAGTTAATATAAGGTCGTCAACTGATGACACTTATTTTCAAAGAGGATTCTATGGAATATATACATATGGTGGTCATCAACTGATGACACATATTATGAAAGAAATTTCTATTGAATTAATAGGATGGTCAACTGTTGACACAAATCCAAAGAAATCTCATTTCATTACATGGTGGCCATCAATTTTAATGATAAATCACCATAGTTGGAATGAAACAGGAATGAAAGGACACTTACTTGTGATGCTACAAAGCTTGAAGATGACTAGGGTTCTTATCCTTCCCCTTTTTCTCTTCTCCCTTCTCTTTATTTTTTAAACGTGACCCTCCCTCTCTATTCTCACGTTTTTGGGCAAGAATGGGAGGAGTGCACCACTTTTCTTTTAATACTATTTTACTTTCCTTATTTTAAGATTGGAAATTATGGTGAGTGGTAAGAGGCTATGGTAAATTGCCATCAATCCAACCCCTTGACTTTATCTACAAGGTATAGTAGCTATATTTAAGGGGTTTAAATTTCAAACGAAAATAAAAGAAAGGAAAGGAACAACCAAAGAGGAAAAAATGTGCACAATGAGTTGTGTGCACAATTCTTTCCTCATGGGGAATTGTGTAATTGCCCATAAAATTTGGAATCTTCTTATTTTATCTCTCATTCACTCCTTTTTCATGGTTAGTAGATATCCCTAATTATATCTTACTATACCTAGATTTTTAGATCATATCTAAAAAAATCAAGGAATATAATTTATTTTTAGAATTAGAATAATTTGGAGGTGGGCCACTCTCTATTTAAGAGTATGCACATTTTCCCAAGCAAGGAAAAACGTGGCCCTCTTCCCACAACATTAAACTTTCGATTTTTCATATTTTAAGTGACATTTTTCATGGAATTTATTCATTTACAACAAGCCTTGATAACCTTTCAATAGCCATTGATCCAAAGGGGCAATGGATCTAAGATAAACAAGGGGAGAGAGCGATTAAATTTTTCAGATTAATGGTTGATCAACGATAGATCTTCGATCCCCACCCTTGAAATTTAGATCTACCGATCCAAAGGCCTAAATCTTAGGGTTATCAAAGGAGTTAATCACAGTCATTACAATCTACCCCCCTTAATTGAATTTCGTCCCCGAAATTCCGCTCTTTCTTATCCCAAGTAACGTAGTGAACCATCAGTTAAATGGAATTTAAATAAATTTTCTACCTTTCAGTTACTGCCACTGTCGTAATCGTCATCCTCGTATACGTCCAGTACATTACCGAAGACTGACAGTCTGCGACGTTTGCTGGTGACCTCATCTTCTGAATATGGGGGCGTCTGATCGCCGATTGAGTAAGAGGATAGGTTGATGATTTCTTGTTCGATAGGAACAGGTTCCTCCTCAGGATCTTCTTCTGGATTCTTCTGGATCCTCCTCAGGATCTTCTTCTGGATCCTCCTCTTCAGGTTCCCCTCCTGCTGGTTCCTCTTCTTGTGGCTCTTCCTCTTCAGGTTCTTGTTCTTCTGGTTCTTCCTCGGAGTCAGAGGAAATTTCAATAGGTTCCATTTCATTTGCTGCAATCATTTCTCTCCTTGCAATCTCTTCTAACTCGTGATCCCTCTGCCTATCCCATAGCCTTGGTTTCAACATACATTTTCTGGTAGTCAGCTTTGTACGTGCCATCCTGTAATTCCAAATTTTATGACAAGGTTGTCAGAGGTCGTAACATACCATCTCTAAAATATCACCATTCGTAAGGAAAAATCTTCATAATTCAAAATATCTTTGTTGATAAAATCTCAATGTATTATGTTGTCATCGTCTTCAAATTTCATACCATACTCATAAATCATCATCAAAAATCTTAGACACGTAGAAAGCAATCATCAAGTTTTCTTTGTAGCATATCATGTAGAATTAAATCGTCAAAGTTTTCTTTATAGTACGATGATACTTCTAGGTACTTTGTTAATTATCATCCCAATTCATAACAGATTTATGATCATCCATTTTTACTTTGCGAGTCCTGTAGACACCCTCATTTTGCTACACTTTAACCAACAATAACCTAATATATTGATCCGTAGAATTTCACTGGTAAAATATGCATCCTCACATTCCCTGAAAACCAAAATGATAAAAGAGATATACCTGGTAAGACGATTAGATCCAAAAAATGGGAAAAATACCCTGATTGGTGGCTTAAAGTGTTAAATCCATGTAAGATTCCCTCTATCATGGATTTATATGTTTTAAGACATTAATATCTCGATCTGACTTTACGGATCATCAATCGGGACAAAATAAGCTAGGGTCACTTCACAGCCCGGACCCTGATTCCATTACGAGATCCAATTTCCGTAAATCGTCAGATCGAGGGCTGATTTTCATAGGTGTCTTTCTTCACCAAGGATTTGTGATCATTTATTCAAATTAATATTAATCAAGGTCGATCTCAAATTTGGATTAAACATTGGGTCACTTTAATTAAGCGAAAATCCAGTGAAAAGTTACGGATCAAGGCAGGACGAATGAGATCCGTCGAAATTATCCCATTAAATCATCGATAACAAAACATTTTAATGTCTTAATTGGCTTTGATATCTTGGTTTAAAGGGTTTAATCGTTGATCCAAGATTGATCGAATCGGTTGGTTCGTTTGGATCACCGATTTGCCCAATCTTTGGAAAACCGATTTGCCGATGGAGATCGACGGCTCTCATTGGGCGAAAATTTCAAAATCAGTATTTCTATGGCAATATTGGGCTTAAATGAAAGAGGAGAAATCAAGGATTCCAAAGGCGAAAAAATTATCGAAATCGGACGCCAAAATCTTCAGAAAATGACATTTTTGAGTTTTTTTCCGCACTTTCTCTCTCCCCTCCCACACGTTTTCCCAAGCCACTTTCCTATTTTGAAGGCTTTGGGTTGATATTTTAAAAGATTTTGAGCTAATTTTGTATATTGAGAGGAAATGTGTGTTTCAAGCACATTGGCCAAAAGAATTGCCTAAAGCTAAAAAAGGGCATTTGTCTTTTTCCAATTGAGTACAAATCTTGCTAAAATTCCAGCTTTCACTCCTCATTTGGACGTTCCCAATTATTCTTGATTTGCAAAATTTGGTTGAAACACTTGTCATTATCCTAATTGCTTTCCTAGTTTTGCAAAGAAATCCCATTCATTCAAAGCTCTTTCCATTCCACTCACATGCACGTCCAATATGGGAGTTTCCAATTGATCTCCTTTTCTTTCTCAATTTATAAAAAAAAAAGGAAAATATGGCACAAGTGGCATAATCTCATTCATTGGAGTTGTTTCTAAATATTGGCAATTCATCTCTACCATTGAAAGACATTCCATTGGTCACAAAGAGAAGAATTTGGACGTTTTTCTCTTGCCTTAAAAAAACATTCCCAAGATTGGAAAGAGAATATTACGGTTCTTTGGATCCCCACCATTGCACTATTGCTAATTTCCAATCTTTCAATCATGACCCTTGTTTTTCCTTAACTCCATCTTTAGCAATCCAAGCATTCTCTTCCCTATAAATACCCCCTCTCCCCCTCTTCATGAAACACATTATTTTTCAGCCCTCTCTCCCCCCCCCCCAAAATTCCGCCCCAAATTTCCCCTTCCCCTCTCTCATTTCTTCTTACCACTGCTCAGTAGTGGTGGAAACGCTAAGGAATCGAGTCATCTCCAAGGAATCGTCTTCACCACCTGGAGCTAGGAACGACATCAAGCCTTGGGAGAGGTAGGCCATCATTTTATTCTTCATTTTTGACCCATTTTAATGAACCAAATCTTTTGAAGTCACACACCATTCCTGAATCTAATGAATTGTATATGCAAATGCATTGCCTATGCATGCATCCGTACATCATGTACATGTGCTATGCATAGACTTACAAACCTTTGTTGCATATAACTAAGTGTATCATGGTCAATTATCGAAATACAGTGTGTGTAAATGTGGAGAATAAGCCCACGAACATAAGCTCAAAGAAACAAATCTGCATGCTATAAAAGTTAATGTTCTGTGTGGACCCAATAGCTCTTAGCTTCCCTCTAAAAAAAGAAGTCGTCCCTCTTTCCCTTCCCTGGCCGCTTGGCCATTAAGGCCCAACCCCCATCTCCTTAGCCACGTCCCCATCCTATTAAACCTATGTATCTTAATCCATCATAAATACCATCAGACCTTTCATCCCATTAGATCCGTAGTACATACCATACATCCGAGCCACCACCCAATTAGCATCAAACTTCATAGCCAGCACTCTATACCTATATTCCTTACTACCCCACCCCAATCCAACCGACTCAACCCAACCCAATCTGATCCACGCCCCCCCCCCCCCCCCCCCCAACAGACCCGCACCACCCAATTCAACCCAAACTATATTCCTTACTACCCCACCCCAATCCAACCGACTCAACCCAACCCAATCTGATCCATATCCCCCCAACAGACCCCACACTCAACCCAATTAAACCCAAACCCAACCTATATTCCTTACTACCCCACCCCAATCCAACCAACCCAACCCAACCCAATCTGATCCATGCCCCCCCCAACAGACCCCACACTCAACCTAATTAAACCCAACCCAACCTATATTCCTTACTACCCCACCCCAATCCAACCGACTCAACCCAACCCAATCTGATCCACGCCCCCCCCAACAGACCCGCACCACCCAATTCAACCCAAACCCAACCTATATTCCTTACTACCCCACCCCAATCCAACCGACTCAACCCAACCCAATCTGATCCATATCCCCCCAACAGACCCCACACTCAACCCAATTAAACCCAAACCCAACCTATATTCCTTACTACCCCACCCCAATCCAACCGACCCAACCCAACTCAATCTGATCCATGCCCCCCCAACAGACCCCACACTCAACCTAATTAAACACAACCCAACCTATATTCCTTACTACCCCACCCCAATCCAACCGACTCAACCCAACCCAATCTGATCCACGCCCCCCCCAACAGACCCGCACCACCCAATTCAACCCAAACCCAACCTATATTCCTTACTACCCAACCCCAATCCAACCGACTCAACCCAACCCAATCTGATCCATATCCCCCCAACAGACCCCACACTCAACCCAATTAAACCCAAACCCAACCTATATTCCTTACTACCCCACCCCAATCCAACCGACCCAACCCAACCCAATCTGATCCATGCCCCCCCAACAGACCCCACACTCAACCTAATTAAACCCAACCCAACCTATAATTCCTTACTACCCCACCCCAATCCAACCGACTCAACCCAACCCAATCTGATCCATATCCCCCCAACAGACCCCACACTCAACCCAATTAAACCCAAACCCAACCTATATTCCTTACTACCCCACCCCAATCCAACCGACCCAACCCAACCCAATCTGATCCATGCCCCCCCAACAGACCCCACACTCAACCTAATTAAACCCAACCCAACCGAACCTTGTCCCCTCCCCATTAAATTTATATCATATCTCACATGATCCATAACATACCCATACATCATGTTCTTGCATCACAATAGGATAACCCCATAACCTAACAGCATGTATGCCATCACAACAATTCTATGCCCATCAGATACAGCACTCACTTCTATAGCCACATACCCATTTTATAGCCATGGTCACATGCTCCATTTCCATAGCTACATACCCCATCTCCATCAACACCTCCCATGGCCCATCATGTCATATCAAAACCCCTACCTAGAATCCTCTCTCTTAAAGCAAACCCACTACCTGATACTATCTTGGCCGAACCATTCATTCCTTCACCAAAACCTGCAACCTGGGCCTAACCAGATGCAACCCGGACCTCAACTTGGGGTCAATCCAAATTAACCCAACTTAATCTAATCTGAGCCCAACCCCAACCCGTTTCTAACCCGAGTCCCATCCTAGACCTAACTCAAATCGGCAACCCAAAACCGGCCCTGCAAATGAACCCGACTTGAGTCAACCTGTACCCAACCAAATATAACCCAACCCGATCCAAGTGGATCAGCCCAAACTAACCCATTCCAAGCCCATGGCCCACCTAATCCATAAATTCCTTACCCGCGCCCAACCTGACCCTAACTCAATCCAACTTGATCCAACCCAACCCAGCCGCACAACTTAACCCAACCCCTAACCCGAGCCCCAACCCCGAACCGCTAACCCGAACCCTGAGTCTAACTTGGAACAAAACCCGCAACCTGGACCTAAACCCATCCGAATTACAACTCAAGCCAACACGGGTCTAACCCGGTCTAACCCACTCACTTAGTCCCACCAAACCCAATCCGACTCCATGGGCCTACTCGGCCTAGCCCTAACACTCCCAAACCCAAGCCGTTCCCTACATCATAAACCCTACTCAACAAAACCCAATCTTTCCACCTTAAACCAACCAGACCCCAATCTGGCTCAACCTAAGCTAAATCAACTCGAGTTATCCCGATCCTAACCCGAGTTGCGCCCCTTGACTCGCTCGAGTCATATGCCTAATTCAGCCACACCTACCGTTGTCCAACCAGGTTGCACCCCTAGACCCCAACCGAGTTGCATTCCTATGCCTGAATCTAAAGTCCATCTCTTTTGATGACCTTGTCATTCAATCCTTCGGAGCTAATCCCAAGTTTCCAATTCAAAATTCCTCATCCAAGTCTCTAATTCTCAAATCCTAGTTTCCAAAGCTAATCCAAATCCCAATCCCAATTCTCAATCTCAACCACCAATTGGAACTACGCATGCCTTGATCCCCACGACGGGGTACGTAGGCAACTTGGCAAAATCAAGTTCAGCCGCCCCCCTCTCCATCCTTCCTGTTCTCTCACACCCTTCCCCATCTCTTCCACCTTTCTTTCTATCCCTTCTCCCACTCTCAAATCATTGATTGCATGTTTAGTTCTTTGGTCATTTTGCATGATATGTTACTTGGCTTTCCATGTTTAGTTTCTTTACATGTTTCATCATTTAAAATGTCATGTTAATTGTCTTCGGTAGAAATTGCATGTTTAGATTTTTTGTTTGAATTTAGAACTCTTTGGAATTTGAAAGCCTTAAAGAACCTAAGAACTTTCACCCAATTGAAAAATCACAATTCAAGATCAATCGTAAAATCTTTTAGGTTCTGAACTTAATGGTTGCACTTTAGGTTCCCCAATAGAATCTTAGAGTCCAAATTCTCACAGAAATATTAAGATACAACTTAGGCCCATTGCATTAGATCTAGGTTCATGTAGCGTAAGTCACTTCACCTCAAATCAATTAATCAAATTCAACTTAAGCCAAATCTCATCAAACTCAAAAACAATCACATAGGCACGTAGGCATGTAGTTGCATGTAGGATGCACTCCTGGCCCGCATGAGTCTAAACTGTGAACGGCCAAATCATTAGTAATGTTTAGATTTCTAAAATAAAATTCGCATTCGCCCCCTAGTTAAACCTGAATAATTAAAGCTTTTAAAAAGTTAGGCAAGGTCGGTGCTGTACACTTCGTGCGGTACACCTTCCGACTTCGTAACCAGGTAACTTACCCAGAATTCAAAACGCAGACCAAATTAACAGAGTTAATCATGGGTCCTAGATCCCTAATCTAGGTGGCGACTCTGGTCAGTTGCTTCTTTTGTGAAGTTAGGACTTTTATCCTAAATTTGTGAAAAAGGCAATCATATTCAAAACCAATGGACAAAGGCGCTATCATCATAAAAACACTCACCCTCGTGGGACCACCCCCCTCGGGACGGGATCCACAAGTCCTAATTATGATTAAAATCGATTCCTCGTGAAATCCACCTAAACTTTTGACTTCCTTCGAGTTATCCTCAAAATCTTCCTTTTCAGGTGATCTTAGGCGTAAAAGTTTTAACCCTTCCTTCCGATATTGATCAAAATTTTACCTCTAAGTTCCTTAGCTCCATAAATCGTACGCTCTTACTGATCCAAAATTCTGACGTATTATGCACTGCCTCGTAAACGTTACTAACTTTCTAATTTAGGTAGACATTCTACCCTAACGATCCTTTTTTCCCATAATCTAGGCTTTTAACGAAAATTCTAACTAAATATAGCTTTAGATTGTAACAGGGATAATAATTTTAAGAAACATATAAGTAAATTTATGACCTTCAGTCGCTCCATCCTGTACCTCAGTGTCGTCGTTGACAAGGGCAAAGAAACGCCTCTCAGTTCCCGGCGGTGCGTTCTTATCTTGGGCCAGAGGACGGTATTGATTTCCTCTTCCTTAGTGTTGCTGCGCTGGTTATTGTTGTGGCGGAGGTGGGCGGTTCTGAATATAAGTCGCTGCCTTAGGGCAGTCCCTCCTCCTGTGATTAGGGTCTCCTCAATTAAAACATACTGTCATGGTCCTCCAGCATTGCCCAGCGTGGATCTTTCCACAGTGGGGGCACAAGGTCTTTGATGGTGGACAACTATCCGTTCTCGGCTTTTTGGGTGGAGGTTGTTGACTTCTGCTAGCAATCGACTGAGATCTAGCTACTTGCATAGATTTTTCGCAGTCTTCTGCCACCTCCGCCTTCTCACATGCCTCGGCCAACGTCCGTGATCCAAGGTTAATAATACTCGCCCTGATGGAAGGGCGAAGGCCGATAATAAATTTTCGGACTCTATCAGATTCAGTGGCTGCGTAGCCGGGTGCCAAGCGTGAAAGTTCTCTAAATTTGGCTCCATACTGAGCCACGGACAAGACTCCTTGTTTTAGATCAGCGAATTGTCCCGCCAAATGATCCTTGATGCGCGTAGAAAAGAATTGCTCGTTGAAACGGGATTTGAACTGTCCCCAAGTTCCAGACAAGACTGCGGGATAGTTCTGAACCACAGTCCGCCACCAGACACCCGCCTCTCCCTTTAATAGGAAGGAAGCAAGACGAATCCTTTGCACATCGGTGCACTCAATTACAGTAAAGACCCCTTCTATTTCTGTAAGCCAATGGTCTGCAGTTAAGGGGTCGCCTGTCCCATTGAACTCGGATGGTTGGTAATCTCGGAACTGACGGTGCACCTGCGAGGCATTTTTCGCGGGGTCTCGGCTCCTGACGAGTCCCAAGGCTGGCTGCAATAGCCTGAAGAGCAGCTTGATTAGCCTCTTGATTTGCCCTGAGGATTTCAGCCAGTAATTGCAGACCGTCTTGATTATGAGCCGGAGTTGGGCTCTGAGTATTGTTGTTAGGTGCAGGAGCTTGATTAGCATTGCCAGTTCTCTTCCTCCTTTGATACATCTATAAATATAAAAATAATCTGGAATGAGGAGAAAACTGTGGGTTAGAATGAAATTCTTTATTTCCCAACTAAAATTTCGATGTACCATGAAGTCTCTAATCATGTGTTTACTCAAGGTTGCCAATGCGGGATTCGAAATCGGGATTCGATTCAGGAATCGAAAGCGGGATTCGAAGGTTCCGGGGATGGTTGGGAGCGGGATTCGATTTTTCGCCGGGGAGTCGCCGGGGAGTCGCCGGAGATTCGCCCGGGATTCGCCGGGGAGTCGTCGGAGAGTCGTCGGAGAGCGATAAGAAATTAATAAAAGATAAAATTTAAGGAAAAATACCTGAAAATGAAAATCTAAGCATTCAACTGTACACCATTAAACATAAACATAATTCTCCAAATACTGAAATTATAACAGTTTTTCATTCAGGAGCCAGGAGGCCAGGAGGCCAGGAGGCCAGGGACCAAGACTCCACCATTAAACAAAAAAATCAGTTTCCAAAAAGTGAAATATCAAAATTATTACAGAATTTCTCGAGTATTTTAAAAAAAAAAGAAATAAAGTTAGGCTTTTCTCTTTCCCTTCAAATAAGCATGATCAGCTCGTCCTCTTCCTTCTCCTCTTCCTTCTACATTTTCTGTAAAGGAAAAGTTTAAATAAATGAATTCATATTTATAAGACTAATATCTTCACTGGGAAATTGCAAGTGTTAAAGATTTTGTACCTCCCCTTGTACGTTCTCCACGCCCCAGGAAACTAGTAATACGACATTGAGTGTTGGATGGTCGTCCAATTTCAAGTTCCGAGCTACTGACCACTCTTGGAGTCCCAGATCCTGCAGCTTCGTCATTGTCATCTAAGTCACGAATAGTGAGTGAAGGACTTGAAAGTAATGACTGAGATGACGCACGAAATGTAGGTCTAAGGAAATCATCATCGAGATCCTGCCATCGCATATCCTCCATTCTGATAGAGGAGTCATCCATAAGTGGGAGCTCTGGGTTAATGTCCCATTTTCTATTTGGTCCTTCTTTGTATGCAGCCGCATTAAATCTAAATAATAGATTCGAAATTAAATAAATAATCTGACATAAATATTAGAAAACAATTATTGCATGCAAAAACGAAACAAACTTTAAACCTGGATAGGAGCCGGAACCATGACAGACATAACCACCTTCGAATTGTTGGGTTGTTTGATTTTTAGGTTGAGCACGCAATGACGATGACGGAGAAGATTCTGGCTAGGGCGTCTGAGAGGTCAAAGTTGGATCCTGGAGAGAATGTTTGGGTGAATGTTGATGTGTTGATGACCCATGATGTTTGTGGGCCTGGGACTATTGGGATCTTCAAGAATGAGTTTGGCCACAATGCCAAAGTATGTGTTTTGGATCTCTTTTTTTTTCCATCATAACTGTTCAATTCGAGAGGAACATGACTCTCCTGAAAACAAAGTTTCCTTGCTATTATTATTATTATTATTATTATTATTATTATTATTATTATTATTATTTTAACATTCAAATAATACTACTTAAATATATACAAGATTTCGTCCCGAAATTTCAGAATTCCGTCCGAAACATGTGACTTCTAAGATAAAAAGGGCAAAGTTTCTGTCGAAATGTCTAGAGCTTCATAGAAATCTTGACAAAAATCATCTCCACACATGATTTCGAAAAAACGACAATAAAAAAAAAAGATCTTCAAAAAAAGGCGCTACTTCAATGCAGCCTTAACTACAACTACATTACGCAAGCCCCACCGATACCTATCAACAAACAACATGTTGTTCGCCAGCTTATAAAGTCAACTTACTTGGGCTAATAAGGGCTAAGAGGGGCTAGCGCCATAAACTTATTAGGTTAGTACTTGTTGCTTGCTTCAAAACCCTTGAAACGCCATAAACGTAAGGGCTAATAGGGCAGGGCATCGCGCTCCTTACGTCAGAGGGGCCCTCTTAGCCCTTATTAGTATAGTATGCTTCAAAACGTAAGCTTGCGCGCTCCTTACGTGAGAGGGGCCCTCTTAGCCCTTATTAGTATGTCGCGCAACGGCGTCACTTTACGTCGCCTCCCTAAACGTAGTCAGGCCTATCACGCCCTTCTGAGTCTTGAGTGAAGTTCGCTTGCTGGTTAGGCTTGGTTGACTTGGTCATGTAAACTAACTAATAGGCGGCGTTTATGCCGACTACAAGACTACGACTACAGAGGCATTCTGGTGGGAAGGCCGACGACTACACGGAGAGATCTCTATACCAAGTCATGAGCGATAGCGAAGCCAAGCCGCCGCCTATAGGCGAAGGGACGAAAGCCCGGCGAAGGTTAGACCTGAGAAAGTACGAAAAAAAATACATTTAGGTTACGAAGTCACTTAGCCGAGCCGAGGCTAAGGTCATGGAAGAACTTAGTCGAAGAAAATGAGATGTTGGTTATGAAATAGCTTAGTTGGTTGAAGGTAAGTGAGACTAAGGAACTGGCTTAGCTGTTCTACAAAGGGGAAAAGCTAAGGTTACAGAGTCACTTAGCCGTCTACAAAGGGAAAGGCGTCGGTACAGAGTCACATCAGCTGTGGATATAGACTAGGCTAAGGAACGGAGTCTTAAACTATGGACCGAGACTACACTAAGGAA
The DNA here is from genome assembly GCF_043159265.1 of Tasmannia lanceolata. Taxonomy (NCBI): domain Eukaryota; kingdom Viridiplantae; phylum Streptophyta; class Magnoliopsida; order Canellales; family Winteraceae; genus Tasmannia; species Tasmannia lanceolata. Next base: position 49,279,865 of record NW_027518692.1, read on the forward strand.
CAAGGAAGCTTGACTGAGCAAAGAAGTCAAGGAACGAAGCTGCTTCTCTAATAGCCCCATTGAATAGGAGGGCTCAGGCTTTTTTCTAAGGTGTTTTTTTGTCTTGTCTTATATATAATAGATTATATAGATATAATTCGGAGAGAGGGGGGCTTCAAGTTCTTAGGAAGAGCCGTACGAGGCAGCTCACGTACGGTTCGGGAGCCGAGCCCCAAGGGGCTTAGGTCAACACTTATATATTAGCCAGTCATCAATTGGAAGCGGGCAAGATGGTGATGAATTGCGATTGGTCCAAACCTTCGACCAGCGGCTTCTTGCGACCTGCCCAGAATGCCCATACATACCTTCGGTTCCAAGACCTTGTTCGCACAGCGAATAAAGGCCGGGTTGAAGGGGGCAGTCAGCTGGCTGCTTCTTGGCCACGCCCCCCTGCTTATAGATACGAGATACTTGATCTAAATTCTCAAGTAGGAAATTGCATACCATTAGCCGATATACGTATAGGAACATGGGTACATGATATTGAATGTAATCCAGGTCAAGGCGCAAAGCTGGCTCGAGCCGCAGGAACTTTTGCTAAAATAATGAAGGAACCAGCACCACAATGTCTTGTGCGGCTACCTTCGGGTGTTGAAAAACTCATTGATTCCCGATGCCGAGCTACTATTGGTATAGTTTCCAATCCCAACCACGGTGCACGTAAGCTTAGAAAAGCAGGACAAAGCCGGTGGTTAGGCAGACGCCCCATTGTTCGTGGTGTTGCAATGAATCCAGTGGATCATCCTCATGGAGGAGGTGAGGGGCGCACGAAAGGAGGTAGACCTTCGGTGTCACCTTGGGGGAAGCCCACCAAAGCTGGATTTCGGGCAGTAGTGGGGGTGGGGAAACGCAGAAATTAGTTCATGCCACGACGATCTATATGGAAGGGCAGTTTTGTTGATGCATTCCTGTATTGAATTCAGAATAAAAAAGAAAAGCTTTTTAGCAGGAAAATTTGGTCACGTAGATCTTCTATTTCGCCGGAATTCGTTGATTGCTCCGTACTCATTTACAATGGGAAAGCTCCTGTTCGTTGTAAGATCACTGAAGGAAAGGTTGGTCATAAATTTGGAGAGTTTGCTTCTACACGGAAACGAAGACCTTCGAGAACCAATATTGGACCGGGAATCAAGGGGAAAAAGTAAAGTCTAAGTGCATATGGCACGAAAAGTAAATCCTATTTCGGTAAGACTTGATCTGAATCGTAGTTCAGATCCAAGTCGGTTCAGTGAGCGCGACCGCGAAAGTCACCAAATGGGTCAGTCTTTTCCTTCAGTTTGTCCCATATTTCTATAAAAAAAAAGGCGTGGGAGGACGTTGCAGATGTCCGGGACGGACACGACTTCTTCTAACGCTAGAAGACCACAGGAAGACACTCGGGACCAGAGCATGTCATGAAAGAAGCACACTGGGCGGGCGTGCTTCGACCGTGTCTCCGGGGCACAGTTGAATGTAGATATCATGAACGCGAGGTGCAGGATACCAGGCCGATAAACCCGGGCAACCACTCCCCTATGTGCCGATCGCTAGTGCATCCAGGGCCCCGGCGCCCAGCTCCGCTGGAGAGGCCTAGCCTGATCTGAGAAGTGTTAATTCGGTTCAGATAGACTTCATTCAAGAATGCCGCCGCCCCTTGAATCAATAAGAAAACAAGTGCTAAGTTTCAGATCAGTGAATAAACCGAAACGAAAGAAGAGACGTTTCTCGCTCGGCGCCTAAAGCGCACTATGCTCCGCTTCAACAAATGAGAGTTTTCGGTGGAACCGGTGAACCACGCGAGCTGGTTAGATGCGTGGGGCAGAGGGCTCGTAGTACCTGCTAGCGCAGCTATGCAGTGGAAGGGAAGGAGCCTAAATCGACCCCCTTCTTTCTTTTTATTCAAAGACACAAAAGCAGTACAAAGAGATTGGACTCTCGAATGAGACTAAGCAGCTACCGTTCCGACGCGCCCCTGACCTATCTTGATTAAGACCGAAAACCCTCTCTAAAGTGGAGCCTAGTTGAAGCGGTCATTAAAATCATAGAATGGCAAAATCAGAATAACCACTAGTAGGGATATGGATGGAGTCTCGCTCAGTAAAGAGAGTTGTAGATTTGTAGAACAGGAGAAGAGTACGCGCGCCTTACTAATCTAATAGGGGCGCTACAACTATTATAGCAGCCAGCTTTAAAACCCCTCATTAGCCCTATTAACGCCCCTCTCACGTAAGTTGAAGTTCGCTTGCTGCTCCATAATCGCGCTCCTCCTTACTACGTTTAGCCCTTCTTAGTATAGTATAGCCCTCTCACGCCCTTCTAAGTATAGATTCGTAGTTGCCCCCCCTTACGTGATGGGGGCCCCCTCTCACGCCCTTCTGAGTATGGTAAGTTCGCTTGCTGCTTGCTGGCTAGCGCGAGCGCCCTAAACATAAGGCGCCTTACGTTTAGGGCGCTTAAAAGCCGTAGCTTGCTGCTCCAGCGTACTATACTAATAAGGGGGTGATAGGGGGCTTCAAAGCCATATGCTGCTTGCTGCATTAGATCTTTAGATCTAAAGAATCCATGCTTCCCCCGGAGCGAGACTCTATCCAGATCTCAAAATTGAAGAACGAGCTAGGCGGCCGGCGGGCAAAGAAAGGGGGCGGGCGGGGCCTTGGCGAGACGTTCTTCTTTCGAAGCGTTTTGCCAAGAGAGCGAGGGCGCCCTTCTGGGGTGGGGGCGTTTCCTTTCAAATGACAACCGCCTCTTCCCCAGCCTTACTATGAGGGGGGGGGGGGGGGGGGGGGGGGGGGCGTTGCACGAAACCAAACCGCCCCCCGCCCGATCAAGTACCAGTTGCTTCGCTGGTAGGCCCACTTAGGTTAGGGGGCATTGTCCCTCAGTTCTTACCAACCTCAGGTGTGTAATCGACATGTTGCTAGCTTATTATCGGTCGAATAAGATTCTTTGATACCCTCTGCTGTCCATTTCTTATTCATTCAGGGCGCCTTACAATCTATACTAATAAGCGGTGCTCCTTTCTCAAACCAGAACAACTCTGAACGTTAGGGAAGATAAGGGAAGACCACCTGATCGAACCGACCGAAGGGACTTGACTTATCCGAACCGAAAGTTAGCGGCTTAAGCTAAGCCTATCACGAGCAGCGTCGCTGCTTGATCGGCGGGGAGGAGCATCTCAAAGTATGGGGCAAAGGATCAAGCGCTTTGACTTTGTCCCCCGGGATCCACCACAGGTTGGGTTTGAGAGCCGTGTGATGGGTGACTATCCAGCACGGTTCGGAGAGCACTTGTAGTCTGCGCTGGTGAATGGAAGCCCCCCTATCAAGCAAGAAAGAAGCGGCTCTTCCCACGGCGGAGTCACCATTGACTATTTATTATTATGGTAAATCAGTGTATCAAGATGTCAATCTGAGATCTTATTTCGGTTCGATACGTCCACCTACGAGACTCACCTTTGGCTTTCGTCTCGGTAGGTGTATTATTCTACATTTTCCCAAAAGGACATTCATTCATTTCTTTCTTCCCCGTCGACCACGACGACTGAAACGACGCGACAAATCAAGACCCGGAAAGGAGAAGGGCCGGTGGTGGGCATTTGGGAAAGTCAGGCCGATCGGGTGTCTTCATTCAAGCGACGGTACAGAGGAAGAACGAAACGAAGTGAGAGGACGGGGGGCAGGGAAAAGAGTCGAGTCGATCAGGCTCAACGACCGGGAGAAGCAAAACGAAATCAGGATTTGGCCGAAAAAGAAGCAACGCTATGGATACCATGACCGATCACCATCGAGAAAGAAGAATCTTTCTAAATCACTTCGGGTCAGCAGGGCCTTCAAGCATCCGAAATACGCCGGGGTTGTAAATGACATAGCGTTCCTGATAGAAAATGACGACTCCTCCAGAAAAACTAAGTTATTCAAGTGCTTTTTCCCAAAGAAGTCCCGCTCCGACGGCCCGACAAGTCATCTTCTTAAAAGGACCCTCCCTGCTGTGCGCCCCTCCTTGAATTATTCGGTCATGCAATACTTATTGAATACAAAGAAAAAAATGCATTTCGACCCCGTCGTAGTTCTCAATCATTTCATGGCACCAGGCGTGGCTGAACCATCTACGATGGGGGGAGCGAATGAACAGGGAGGAAGCTTAGATAAGAGAATACGCTCTCGCATCGGTTTTTTTGTAGAAAGCTCGACCAGCGAGAAAAGGTGTTTGGCCGAAGCCAAAAAGAGGTTGACCCACTTCATTCGCCAAGCGAATGATCTTCGCTTCGCGGGAACAACAAAAACCACCATCTCGCTCTTTCCTTTCTTCGGTGCTACCTTTTTCTTTCCAAGGGATGGGGTTGGGGTGTATAATAACCTATTTATTGAGGATGCCCGGGAAGAACTCCTAGGTCAATTAAGGATCAAATGTTGGAACCTCATGGGTAAGGAGAAGGTAATGGAATTGATAGATAAATTCATAGACCTAGGTAGGATAGGAGAATTGATAAAGGGAATAGATATGATGATAGAGATCATACTGAAAAACAGAAGAATTCCGTACGGGTACAACTCTTATTTGAACGAAGTGCAAAAAATTTGATCTTTGTTGTCTAATAGAACAAACACTAATACCTTAATTGAGTCGGTCAAGATCAAATCTGTTTATCAAAGTGCTTCTCCGATTGCTCAAGACATCTCTTTTCAACCGAGGAACAAAACAAGATCATTTCGTTCCATTTTTAGTAAAATAGTGAAGGATATTCCATTAGTAATGCCAAAAGGGGTGGAGGGGATCCGTATTTGTTGTTCAGGTCGATCAGAAGGTGCACAAATAGCTAGAACTGAATGGGGAAAGTATGGAAAAACATCTCGTAATGTATTTAACCAGAAAATCGATTATGCTCCTGCGGAAGTATCTACTCGTTACGGAATCTCAGGTGTCAAAGTGCGGATCTCATATAGTCAAAAAAATCAGGGACGTGCTATATCTGAAACGTACGAAATATAGTAAATATCGTAAAGGCAGATGTAGTAGGGGTCGCGAACCGGACGGTACACAACTTGGTTTTGGAAGATATGGCACCAAAAGTTGTAGAGCTGGTCGTCTTTCATATCGAGCCATTGAAGCAGCGCGTCGGGCTACAATCAGACAATTCCATCGTGCTGTGAGCGGACAATTCCGAAGAAATTTTAAGATATGGGTAAGAGTTCTCGCAGATCTCCCTATTACCGGGAAACCTACAGAAGTGAGAATGGGAAGAGGAAAAAGAAATCCTACGGGTTGGATTGCTCGTGTGTCCACGGGAGAAATCCCATTTGAAATGGATGGTGTGAGTTTGTCAAATGCTCGACAAGCCGCTACATTAGCGGGGCGTAAACCATGTTCGTCAACCAAGTTTGTTCAGTGGTCGTAACGTAATTGGTTAGTGGGGAAAAACCGGGCCGGCACTCAAAAGAATTTGGCGAAGTGTTTGTTGTCTTTGTTCCTGAACGACGGAAGTGGAAAGACACTAAGGGAGAGGGTGGTTGTAGATCAGCTCCTTGATTTTTTGAATCGCCGAAATTGTACGACGAACCTTCTTGTTCCAGGCGTACGACCCGAGTGACGATTGGAGTGCCCTATTAGTAAGTACCTTCATAGAAGCGCGCACTTTGGTGCCCAAATCTTGGCGATAAGGCTCATTGCCAGAAGTGAGACTCGCGAATCAGCGAAGTGCGTACCGAATGTCGATCGTGAAACGACTGTAGTAGCCCTTCATAATTGCTATGAATGCGATTGGGGTAGGCACACTTGCTTTCTGTGAAAAAAGAAGAAGAAAGCTTCATGCTTAACACATGCAAGTAGCCTACTCATATTCAAAGGTTTTCGGGGCGAATCATAAAAAAGAAAGAGGAGCATATAACTACGAGGCTATAAAGAGTGGGTAGGTTTTACCCGCATCACCATCTTGGCTTGACTTCATTGAATTTCTTTTGTTTATATTCCTTCTCCTAAAGCGGGTGAGACAGAAAACGATAGCGAATGAAACGGATCAACTGTAGTTATTGGAGACGAATCAACTGGCGCATATCGAAGAGCTGGTGGGGAAGAAATAGGAGGGGATTTTCTTCTAAGCTGAGCTGGCTAGACTCTTTCTTATGGAAATTTCGTATAGAAAGAAAGAATAAATTCTTCTTCCTTTTGATAGAGAAAGAGGACCAACGAGGAGCTAGGTAGGTACGGCCGATACCACAATACGGGTATCTTATCCATCTTAAGGGATAAGAAAAAAATAGAATGAATCCGATATGTTCCTTCTATTTGACCCACTACGGTCGTGACAGGCTGACCATTGTCGTCAACTAGGAAGACCTCAGTCAACTTCCCGCCAATTCAAGCTGGTGACTTCTGTTCCAACTGAACTGGGGACGGTCGGGTGCACCCATTGGACCCTGGAGCCAATGTTCTACACACAGAAGGACTGCATGCAAAAAACAAAAAAGATATATATGAATATGATCAAAGATCTCATTTTGGAATTACTTTTAAACCTCTCCGCAACAGTAGTTCTTCCCGCCGGCATCTGGATTATCTCAAGTTGTCGTATTTTTTCTCGTATCCGCTCCTTTACACAAGAGAATTACGAGGAGAGAGTGCGCGAAACTCTAGAAAATGCAATTATCGAGAGAATCGCGCAGATTCTTCCCGATCTTTTTCTGCAATATGGGCTGACCCCACCAACGAGAAGCGCCCACTTTCCGACGATCGTTCGGAACTTGCTTAACGAGGCGGGGGCCCCTGATAGGTTAAGTTTCTTAGCCGATTCTTATCAGAGCTTGGTCGAGGCCAACATAAACAGCCCGTTTTTCCTCGAAATAGTGCAGGCTGTGCTTACACTAATGGGCGGTGGGGGCTAATCCGTTAGCGCAGGGAACAATGGCTTCAGAAATACTTTTTTATTATAGCCGAGGGCCACCTTTTTTTTCGAATTGGTTCTACCGCCCGCCAATGAGAAATGAATCTAGTAATGGGTCTGTTCTAGGTACCCTTGCAAAAAGGGGCTTTTTTTGAAAGAGAAGCTTTTTTTCTTTTTTGGTGCTTCAATCGAGAAGAGAGGCCGTGGTCGAGAAGCAGAAGCACGGAAAAAGGCTTTCGGCCACGGGAGGGGGGAAAGGGAGGTGGGCCCCCCCCCAAGATCTTGTTTCTCCCGCTGTCAGGCAGAGGCAGCGATGTCGCATACAACATTTCATTTTTATTTTTTTTTAACTAACACCAGCAACAGACCACCATCTTCCCACGCCTTACTATGATGGGGGGGGGGGGGGGGGGGGGGGTCAAGGCGAGTGGACCAGGGAATAAGGTGAATTGGTCCGGGAGGTGAGTTCCGGCCCTACTTCTTTCTCTGCTTTCTGTATCCGCTCAACTAGTTCCATCGACGTGATTATGGAAACCACTTTTTCACTGAATCGAGCGCTATTACGTAAGGGGGTCGGTAGGAACACTCTCGACTATTGGTGTTTCGAATCAAACCCGGGTAGATATGCAAAGTTTGCATAGCAGTGTACTTGATGAGTAGGAGTAGCCAACGTATTCAAGTCCGGAGACGTACTTAAAGGCTGTTTTCGAAGCCTCGCCTCGCAATATCGTGAATGGCTATGCTACGTCTCAGGGATTCTACCTTTAAATCAAACATGCAGCGGAAAGACTTTGCAAGGAAACCATACATCTTTCACATTGTTCGTGTGAAAGTGAAAAAGCGGTCCTGTCCTAAAAAAGGAAATCAACCTCTGTTCTGTAACAGTAAGCAGCTATCTTGCAAATCGAAGCAAGCAATGGCTACAGTAAGCTCCCGTGTCTAGCAGACAAGGAGGAACCGAAATTTCACCATTTGCATATGTTTCCATGCATTTCTGTGATTTTACAAGTTTTCCACCGAAATTTCCAACCGAAACCGAAATCAAATGTTTCCGTTTCCGAGCCAATCGAAACCGAAATTTAAAACCGTGTGTTTGATTTTACACCCATTTTTGAAACACAATATAGTTCAGATACCGTTCCCCTGCAAAATCAGCTTATACAAGTACCACAACTGCTTTGCAGTTATAATGCAACAGTATAAATCATATAGTTTATTGCAAACTGCAAAGCCAGCCGTATCGTGACAAATAAAATTGCCACAGATGGAAAATCAATATCTAGTAGAGAAGTGTTACAAATAGGAGCAAAGAAATGAAAGATGCTACTTAAAACAAGAAATCAGACGATGATAGCAGGACTATAAAGGATCATAGCTTTCTCAATAATGAAAGAAAAACAACATTGGATAGTAACCAAATCCTCAGTTTCTTACCGAAGCTAAAAACACCTTAGCTGCAGCTAGAAAATCCTCAGTCTTTCCACCAGTACAAGAGCCTATATATACTCTGTCTATTTTTACATCTTTGCATTCCCTTGCCAAAGCACGATTATCGGGAGAATGCGGCTGCAAAAATAATGAAATAGGTTAAGGAGTAGCTGTTTAAACTATTTATAGCATCCTCAGAAGGTAGATTCATAATCAGCAGACACTTACACAGTGACAAAAAATAACATGACGTGTGTGAAACTACCAATTACTCCAAAAGCATAAGCTGTTGGAGAAGGCACTATACAGTCTTTTATACTTTAACACTCACCCTCACGTGTGGGCCCTCTTTTTTAGGGCTGGCCTACACGTGGCACATGTGGCCCCTCTTTTTTGCGTTGGCAATGGCATGTAGATTTTTAATATCATGGAGGCTTGAACCCAGGCATTTGCTCTGATACCATGTGAAACTACCAATTACTCCAAAAGCTTAAGCTGTTGGAGAAGGCGTTATTTATTCTTTATACTTTAAAAACGAGAAAAATATCTTTGTAGCCCCACCACCCAAGTAGAGCATCTCAATTTCCGTAAACCAGCGAATGCCATTTTAAGAAACTATATCACTTACCTTTGCCACCAATGGTTCCAACTTGGAGACGTCAAATTTGTACTCGCAAAGAAAACTACAAAGTACGATACATGAGCTCATCAATATTGATGCCGTATTTAGAAGAATCACAAAACCAATGTAAGATACATCATACATATAGTTGTCAAATGCCTAGGTGACTAACCCTTTTGAGTGCCAAGTGATCACCAGGAACAAGACGTAAAAAAAGCATATTTTGTATATATAGATAAGCACAAAAGTGCTTTTTTAGCACATTTAGCATTTCTATAAGAATAAAAATGGGCATGTTTACTCGTTTAGTGGTCAACGTGTTTAAACCATATCATTATAGCATTATTAATGATAGAAACACAGTTACTGACATTGGAAAGTTGTAAATTTAATAGAAAATTTGAATGAGGCATTATGGGGAAGACTAGGTGGGATGGCGATATATGGGGCCCACATGGGCATGCAGGATTGAGGTTACCACATGAAGAAGACAACCAAATAATCCAGTTATTTGTTTTTGAAATACACTATGCGTAGATCGTAAAACAATGGACTTATCTAAGTAAACATATGAAACCATATAAAAGAAAGCCGCATAAACGAAAGTACGAAACATTAAACGAGGCACTTTTATTCTACTTATCATGAACACAACTGAAATACTAGTACTGCATATTATTTATTGATGAGAAAACATAAGTATTAGCAGACACTGGAATCAAAAGCAGCAGATAAATACGCTGAAAGAGAAAAGAATGCTATTAAAGCTCTCAAGAGAAATACAAAAGATGGAATGTAAAGATTCCAATGGAACAATTACAGAATAGTTGCGTCTCCTAATAACAATTACCTGGCTTGTTCATCACTATACACAGGTTCATAATTCGTAGAAGTCTTACCCTGTGCACATAAACAAAAATATTACAATTTCAGCCACAGCAGACAATTCTGAGATGGGCACAAGCAATTGAAATAGATTGTTTGCTTGTACAAACTAATAATCAGACAAAACATGAAATACCTCAAGGTAATTAAATGTAGTTTGGTCGGCGGGGACAACACCATTCTTCCCGCCGGCTTCAACAACCATGTTGCATAGTGTCATCCTCTCTTCCATCTTAAAGAATTTGAAAATCACGATCCATTCCAATATGAGTAAATAATGTGGAACAGAAAACTCTTTGTACGCCAAATACCTCATATTAAGACATGTTCTAAAGTGTACTTACGGTTAGACTTTCAACTGCAGAACCGACAAACTCCATGGATTTGTAGGTTGCGCCAGAGACAGTTATCTCACCAATAATCTGCAAGCCAACGATTATGATTACGTGAAAACCGAAAAGCCCATCCAAAAATGGTACTAACAACCCCTAAATAAAAATTGAACTAAGAATAATTTTGTTCATCCAAGCCCTATTAGAAAAGAGAGATATGCCAATAGGAAATCCTACATTTCAAGAATCATAACACTTACTTGCAAAATCAAATCCTTGGCAAGCAAAAAACTGGGCATTTCTCCATCCACGATGAATCTCAAAGTCGGGGGTACCTGAAATTTCAGTATCTGAGCAAACTACAACTTTTGGACAGAGATAAATAAGAACGCAATCAATCAAATAGCTCCAGGAAATAATAACTAGAATACTGAAATGAATATAATAACCATATAATTGATATAGCTTTTTCTTCAAAGAAAGAAAAGGAAATAGAAAAAAATCACTGCAACACAAAGGCATTACAAGGAGAAATATAGCAAAATCCCTAACTTTATTAATACAAGTATGCCTAAGAGGGCAAGGAAAGAAATAAAATGTTATAAATGTCAAAAGGCCATCATGCCCTAATACCGAATATCTGCATTATATCTTTAATGTCAACAGCTATGACAACCCAACCTATTCCATGTGTGGGGGGGCAGGCAAAAAAAGCTCTACTAGTGCACAATGGGTAACTCTGAGACATATTTCCACTGAAGAACTAACCCTTACCTATTAGCTCAGCCCAAACTTGAAGTCAAGACTGACCAGGATACACTAAATTTCATAGAATGAGTATACAAACCCTCCCACCCCTAACTACTAAATCTGGAGGCAGCAATTGAATAACAAAATGACCAAAACACACTCATCATAAATGTATGTTTTCGTAGAAAACCAAATTTCTATTAATGGAATGTAGGCACATTATGAGCAATACATGACAAAGTACAGAGATACATATGAATCTACATCTCATGAGAAAAAAAAACTACAACTACTAATACAATAATGCAAGGACAAGGCACTGTCGTAAGCTTGTTTTGGCCCTTGTGGCCTAGATTCTAAAGCATTTAACGATAACTTATGGCCATGAATAAAAAAGACAAAACTAGACCTTGCACTTCCTATCATCCTACGTGAAATACAAGAAGTTTTGATAGGGGAAACCAAGGGACGCCAAGCAGATTGATTATCATCAAACAAGTACCCACATAACGCAGAGATTACCATGCAACTACGAAAATGAGTGTTTCTCAATTCAAGACAGGTTTATGTACATCTTTCAATCTGTTTAACAATCACAATATTATGGAAATTGTTTACAATTTCATGTAACAAAAACATCATGAAGGAAGCCATACAAACCTTGAGTAGGAGTTTCCCGGCGCCCATAACAAAACCAGCATCAGTGTTGCCAATTCCAGTAGCAAACTGGCCAAATGCTCCAGCATTGCATGTGTGGGAATCTGTGCCAAGGAGGACCTGGAGGCAGATTGAAAGGCATTAAAGCAAGGAAGGCCTCATAAAAAGGCATCCGATTAAATATAACCGTGATCCTCAGATCCTTAAAAAATGTGGACTATCCACATAACAAATAAGGATACTCGGATAAGGGTAATAGGTACACCTTGGGTATTCATGATCTGTATCCTATTTTACTACCCTTTGCTTAAGATTCAAATAAGGTTTGATAATTGACGGTACCCATGCGGATCCTTTTTATTCCAGCGATGAATGCAGCATATCATATCATTTTTCCTTTCCATTTACCCACTACATATACAATTTATGGATCACTCATGACTTGAAACAATGATCCATTAGATAACTAAGTCAACCTACTTGGGCTAAAACTTGACTTGCGGTTAAGTTAGACACTATAATATTTGCAAAAACTAAACTGGAAAATAATTTAAATTCATCTACATATTGAAGTGTTGATTAGATTAATTCAGTATCACCCATATGCTTTTATTAGTTCATCATCATTTTTTATTATAATTTGATGGATTAAACCTTTACATTGGACCTAGTGAGAAATGTATCCAGTGTACTCTAGGCTTAAGGATCCCTACCTGTATCCAACAACGACATATTTGAATATAAGATCAGTTTCGTCCAGTATCCTAAGATTTTGGGGTTTAGGGGATCCATGAACCTGATCCTTACCATACCAGATACTTGTACTCTTATCCCTGTACGTCCGACCTCCAGGTCAAAGAACAAAGCCTTGACCATTGAGCTAGAGGCTCAATATCTCTTATCCCGGTAAAATATAAATATGCTAAAGTAATTTACATTTGGTAATAAAGATGTACCTCCCCCGGTCTACAATGGCCTTCTTGAGCAAGAGCAATATGACATACACCTTTATAATCTGGGTTAGCCTGCAAATTGAAGGCATAAACTTCGTCATCAAGCTTGCTTACAAACAGAGGAAATATGTTATTAAGCGGTGAGAAGAAGTTCCAACTTCATCCCTCCAAAATAACAAAAATATAGCAGTAATAGGGGAAAAAAAGGAAGGAAAGAAAGCTAATGACCATACCCTGAAATTACCAAGATCCTTGATATCATAAAAGTACTTGATATTTTGCTCCATACAAAAATCCCTCAAGATATCAACATTACGATTTGCACGCTCATCAGTTGTGAAAATATAGTGATCAGGAATAATGACAATCTTCTCACGATCCCAAACCTGTGACATTCGGAATCAACAGTGCAAGTTTAAGAATTATATGTGAGCAAACATCCTCACACATTAGCCTCAATCTAGATTTTAAAGCTCAAGGCACCACAAGAAAGAAGTACATCACAACTGTGAAGAAATACATAATGAATTGAGATATGGGATCCAATGGACGGGAAAATTACAATGTGCCCAGAGAAAACTGAACAGAATTACACTGTGTGCCAATGCTTCACAGAATTTGAATCTACTAACATCTTCACTAATCAACATTGTACACGGTGTTAACCCCTGATGAACGCAATAATGGGTGAATTTTAGGTACTTAGGGATGCATATTATTTAATTAAAGCGGTGCTATGATGGTATTTTCCCTTGTTTTTATGTTTCAGGTTATTTTCAGAAAATCCATGGAAAATGGGCTTGGAGGGGAAATTAATTCACATTTATTGACCGTCGTTTGAATGGTCCAGATCAGCCCACAAAAAGGATTCAAGAGGTGCGCTCATTGGTAAGATCAAAATTCATATCGAGGCCTGCAAATTTAACGGTTCAGATCATATCAATGGGACGGTTTAGTGGTGCAAGTAATTTACAAGTTGACCGTCAATTGAATGGTTTGGATCGTTTATTGGAGATGAAGAGGAGAGGAGAAATATCAAGTGTTTGTGTACAATATAAAGGAGGGGTAGTCTTGCCATTTGCAAATAATTATGGCGATGGGTGTAATTATTTTGAAGAGTAGGAACAATATGGTAGTTTCACAAGCACCAGAAAAAGTTGAGTGGAATGGATGAATTCACCCCCTTACAACTCATCAATCACGGTATAACATTAGTTGAAAGCAAAAGGGGATCAAATTTGGTAATATGTACACCCAACTTTTATTATATTTTGTAACCGAGAAGAAAAAGGGATAAAAATTGGTAACTTCCAACCAAACCAAATTTGAGCCCAAATTATACACGTTTTCTCCCCTCTTTGGACGTTATTTCCACACTATTATGGTTAGGAAAAACATGTGGAATCTTATATTTGGTAATATCCACCCCTACTTCTTAGCAATCCACTTATTTCCTATTGGTGGAGAGTTTCCAAAAGCAAAATGAGCCAAAATAAGAAGGAAGTGGACGATTCCTACTTCCATTAAGAAAGTTGGCAATTACCAAGAGGAGGTGGACGTTTTCTATTTATGGGGGCTCTCTCTCTTCTCTCCTATTGATAGTTAACTAAAGAAATTCAATTTTTTTTCTCTCCCTTGGCTACCATCAACCAATTCCAAGAACTCAAATTCACAAGAAGGCTCAATCATCATGAACCATGCAAGAAGAATTGGAGAGGAGCTTTGAAGAGGAGGGTCAAAAATTTCTTTTCTTTCTTTTGGAATATGCTTGTACTTGGACAATTCAATTAAAGGGAAGCATTCTTATTCTTTTGAATTATTGTTTATTTTTATTTCTTTTAATTTAGATTATTGATCATGGTAATCTTTTATTATTTGTGTTTTGAATAAATAATGAGTAGCTAAATTTTTAATCTTAGGGTTTAGATGAAGCCTTAAGGGTAGATTAAATTTGTTAGATTGTGTGATCTAACGGTCTAGATTCAATTTTGTGAATATAATTCTAATATACAAGGGGTTGTAAATTCGAATTATAGATCATATATGCCATTGATTATCTCTTGTATATGTGATCGTTGATGAGAATTTATAGAGTCTTGTATAGATATTGAAAATTGTTTGTGTACTTGATCAATTACTAATGGGAAATCTCATCCATTGATTGGATTTTTCATTGATCGGATTGATCATCTATACAAGTCAATCTAATTCAAGATTGAGATCGAAGCGAATCTATATATACAAACTAATAATTTTTATCTAACCTATGGTGGATTCTAACTCTAAGACTTTTTATTTGAATTTTAGGCAACATTCTAATAGTTTTACAACTTTGCACCTAGATAGTTCTTTAAGTTTTTCATTAAATTAAATAATTATTGTGTTAGATTAGTGACTAAATTAGTGGTTAAAATTCTCAATCAAATCAGTCCTTTAATTTATTTTATAAAAAAAAAAAAAAATTGTAGTTAAATTGCTTGAATAGGTTTCCCTTAGATTAGAGAAGTTGTTTCTATAAATTGGAAAATTGTTAGACTAGTAAATTGGCTTTAATTTAATCATCTACATTAGATAATCAGTAGATAATTAGTAGTAATATTTGGATAATTGTTCACTTTGCCTAAGTTAAGAGGTTTAATAGCTCTTCCCTATGATCGACCCGTAGCTACGATTGACCCGTGCGCTTGCGGTATAATTTTGTGCAAACAACCCCCGAGTAAAGAAGCAGCTGAATCAATACTAGGTTGTACAAATTTAAAATTATTAAAAATAAAAAATGTGACACTCTCAATTCAACTCAACAAAGCCTTTGTCCCAAACTAGTTGGGGCCGGCTAAATGAATCCTTTAGAAAATTTTCATGAAGAAGGAATCTACCCGGCTCTAATCCTGGCTCTAGTTGGGTTCTTATACATGGATCATTTTCTTCCATTCTATCCTATCCAAGGTCATGTTCTCTGTTATGTTCCTAGGCTATCAAGTCTCTTTTTTTTTTAGATGGACCTAGCTATCAAGTCTTTCCTCACTGTTTCTACCCAAGTTGTTTTCGGTCTGCCCTACCTCTTTTTAATCCATGAATTTGGCACGAGTCGCCTCTTCTCACTGGAGCATCCAAAGGCCTACATTGGATATGTCCAAACCATCTTAAGAGGTGCTCTCTCATCTTCTCCTCAATTGGTGCCACCCCCAATCATGAAAGAAAATTATTGGAGTCTTAATGAACGATTAAAGAATTCCACTTGCCAGATAAATCAAACAAATTCAAAATACTACAACATAGCTCATTGTAATTAAATAAATAAATAAAACAGAAAATTCAGATGAAAGATTTAACAATAAAACTTAATTCGTAATTCCTCGAGAGTACAAAAAATGCAAGTTTTATTGACCTTGAATATCATAATACAATTCTCCTCCGGGTAAAATCCATAACAAATTAAAATGGGTCATTTCATGTTTGTATTCGTGAACGTTGACTTTACGACTTCCTTTGGTCGGTTCTTGATATTCTTAATGGCGTTATAGATTCATCGTCTATCAATAATGTGACATATTGGAAGATTAAGAATCAAAAGCATCACATGGCATAATAGAAAAAAGAATTCCATTGATATGTGCATGTTATTGTGTTATATATGAGGTAGTTACAGTATAGTTATTATGTGGTTATGATTATGTAGTTTAGGCTTGTGGGTGTTAGTTATTGGTGATGTGTCTTGTAATTGCGTAGATGGACTTGTGATGCGGCACTACTTTTTGGTTGTATTCAAGGTTTTAAATTTCAGTTTCAGTTTCGGACATCAGCGAAATGGAAACACTTTGGTTTCGGCCGAAATCTTGTAAAATCAAGGAAGAAAATCACGGTCGGAATTCAAGTAAGATCCAGAACAAGAACAAGGAATTTGCTCTACGGCCTACCAAGAAACAGAACGAACGGATAGAACTGAACTAGCGGAACAGAACAAGGAGTTCACTTCGGCCCCTGCCGTTCCGTAAGCTAGACGGTATGAGTTCCGACCTCTGATCAGCTAGCACGAAAGGAAGAGATCTCAAAAGCGACTAACAGAAGCCTTTAGAGTACCGAAACAAGATTTTATTCATGATCGGCTTTCCCTGGAATGGTACTGAGCCCACTAGCCAAAAAGAGGATATTCTACGACAAAGAGCCCTCGACTACCGTAACAGAAGTCGTTTTTCTATGAACTTCCCTCTCGCCAACCCGAAACTGAAGGACGGAACATAAGGAGTAGGCTGAAAAGCCTACGTGCGCTAGTAGCAAACTACCCCCCCCCCCCCCCCATCCCATTAGCCCTATTAACGCCCCTATCACGTAAGTTGAAGTTAAGGGCGCTTATAAGTTCTGGCGCGCAATAAACGCCCTTCTGAGTATAGTATCCCCCCTATCACGCCCTATTAACGCCCTTATTAGTCAGTTTAAGGCAAATAAGGATCGGGTGGAGATGGGCATGCTAGAGGATGAGCGGTGACTCGCCATAACGACTGAACAGGATGGCCAAACCAACCCCCCTCAATTTCGTGTGCGAAGAAATCGGATCTGATTTTCGAATCTCTCGTCCCTCTCCCTTTATAAGTAAGGTCGATGCTCCATATCTTCGGTTTCTGCTACGGTTGGGGTTTGATGATGATCGGAGCGGTAGCCCTATTACGTAAGGGGAGGGATAGCACGCCACAGTACTCAAAGCTTGAGTCGGCTCACTGCCAAGGCTGGCCCTCTCCCATTATCACGCTCATTATCACAAATTCGATGTTATGAAGCCCAGAACTCTTTGAAGGGACAAGAGCTTGCGGGGCAGAAGGTTTGACGAGTCAGAATTTTGGGAGTGAGGCGCGGTTAAAAGATCCCTCCCTGGGAGGGTGGGTTTTGGCGAGGGGTCAAGGCCGGTCGGGACCATGATTAACTAGATTCACTGTGATCAGGAGTCTAGCGCCGACCAATCCACCGAATAGTTGAAAAGTGTTTACCCCCGATCCGTTTCGGTAACCGATAGGCCCATTAATGGGGTGAGTCTAATCCCGTCGGTCGGTTGTGAACCTAATAGAGAATTCCCTTTCTTACAAATATACTCCATTTTCTTGTTTTTGGGAGGGAGTGGTTTCTGGTGGAAAGCCCCCCTATTAGTAAGGGCCTGCCTTCCTAGCTAGCCGACTAATAGGTCAGACTTTTCTGTTTGTGTGATGCCTCCCTTGACTAACCTACGGAAAAGTTCAGGATCCGTAAGGAGGCTTTCTTTGAAAAAGAAAGTAGAAAGATCACACTTACTGATCTTTTAAAGCTAGCCACTAGTAGCACCTTAGCAAGTCCGGTAGGTGCGTTAAGGCGAATGGAATGATTGAACTTGGGACCCCCTACTAATCAAAGGCTTCTGTCCTGACTTCCGAACTTGCTTTCCGACTTGAGAGCGGAATGGGGACTTGCCCACCCCCTACTAATCAAAGGCTCCGGACAGCAGACTCCGGACTTGGCACGACTAGCTTTCCGACTTCCGACTAGCGACTAGGGACTTACGACTCCTGACTTCGGACTTCGAACTTGGGACTTGCCTGCCCCTTACTAATCAAAGGCTTCTGCGACTAGGGACGACTTACCTTCCAACTTGCGACTAGCCGGATAGCGGACTTCGGACTAGCGACTAGCCGGATAGCGGACTTCGGATACCGGACTGGGGACTAGGGACTCCTTCGGACTAAATAACTCTTACGAAAAGGATCGCACTAATGGCACCTTGGCACTGCCCTAGGCCAGCTAAGGCAAGTGAGCGAAGGGGGGAAGATGCTTTAGAGCCCTATTAGTCGGCTAGCTAGGAAGGCACGCCCTTACTAATAGGGCCTCTTCGACGGCACTAGCCTACGGGTTCTTCCCACTAGCCATGGCTTGGCCTAACCTTTGGCTCTGATACCACTTGTCACGGCGCTAAGTCCTTCAAGCCCACAAACCGCGGTACCCTGCTAACGGTCCGCTGTAGCAGAGTAAGCTGAAAAAGCCCTTTATATCTTATTAGTAAAGCCTAAACGTCCTTATTGAAAACTAAAGCGCTAACGAGCAAGAAAAGGCCCCTTACTATAGATAGGCTAACGCGCCTTACATCACATCACAAAACAATAGCTAAAAAAGGCACACTTTCTTAGTGTTTGAGCTTGATTAGTGCTTGAGGTCCTCCTCCCCGGCACTGGATCAGTCACTAAGCGAGTGTGCAACTATCACACCATCCGTTTTTCGATTCGGTGTGTCTTCAGCAGGCCAACTAATCTATCTAATCTAAACTACTAATCTACAAAACAACTATTAAACAATCAGTTCCTCCCCGCTTCCATAGCACGTAGCCATTGATCCCCTTAGCCCAACCGGATCATGGTGATACTCCGAGAGCGCCTTTACTGCCAGTAATGCTCGATTCCCACCTTCCGCCTCTCCATCCGCCGCTAAAGAAAGAATCTCACAAAACCTTCTGCTGTCTCTACTATTCGAAATTTCCCGGAAGAGTCAATCAGTGAGGGAGGGAATTAAAGACTTAAGCCTTCCAATTCAAATTCTCTATCCTCCGCCCCACTCATTATAGAAAAAAGTCGGAGAATCCAATGCGGCTGTCTAATACTAGCTTCCCCTATCTCATAAAGGGGAAAGCCCCATTCCTTTAGCTGCTAATAGTAGATAAAGGACTTCCGCTTCTAGTTCTTCAGCAGGAGCTAATCCGAGCGTTCTACGTAAACGGTGGACGTGGAGAAGAGCATGTGAACGCCTATACTGTGAAGGACTCGACGGGGGGAACTCGGTTCTTAGGAATGGTAAGAGGCGAGGGAGGGGGTTTCCCCTTCCTTTCGTGCAACCTGATCTAAATTTCGTCGTAAATAAGGAGACCTTCGCTAAGCATGTCAACGTCCGTACGGGAGCGGATTGCCGATGGATGGAGGCAGCTGCATCTAAGAGTTTAGTTCCAGGAGACTTAACAACATGGCCTGAAGCAGGATAGACTCATTGAGGGAGTGAGCTCCCGTGCTCCTCTTTTGGGATAGGCCATTCGGCTCATTCTCATGGATAGACCTTCGGTCAACTACATGACGAAGTCAACTCACTTTGCTTAACACAGGGCAGCAGAGCATGACTTCTTTCTCACCCTCACCAACCTTCCGACCTGCCTCATTTCGGCATAGCTGTACACAAACTGAACATTAAGTAAGGGGCGAAGCCCGTTAAACAAAAGGTTGAAAAAGCCTTTAGCGTGCAAAGCAAGCAACCAATGCGAGAAAGGGGCTAGAGCAGTACTCGGGGGGGGGGGGGAGGAGAATCAGAGCTGCCTAATAGCTATGGCTTGGGCTACTATTGAATCACTCTTAACTAATTGTATAAAGAAGTGGCTATCCCCTTGTCCGTGGAAAGCATTGAAAGATGAACACAACGGGAGGGAGTGATCCACAAGAAGAGCTCTTCCTTCTACTTGATGAAACACTCAGACTGCCGAGGAGAAGGGAAAGAGACTGATGCTACTACCGATGGCAGGGAATGAGACTACTACTAGCGAGACCAAGCCATGAAAGATAAAGATCACAGGCATGTGGTGAACCATACCGAGATAAAGCAAGGCACTTCCCAAGCTTGAATTGGGAATTGAGAGGCACGAGATAGCCCTAAAAAAAGGCGAAAAAGGCCTCTTTTACTAAAGATAATCGCGGGTTCCCACCCCCCTAATGGTCTAAAAGCGGAGAGAGGAAGCCCTCGATCGGGGAAAGGTTTACAAATCAATCAAACGAAACATAAAGATAAACGTAAGCTCTAGGTTGATGTGGTGTAGAAGAGCCCCAGGAGCAAACCGTTGTTGCTCGTTCCTTGGTTGAAAAGGGCAGAGTTCCATTTGGTGGGTGGGTCTAGGGCGAACGAAAAAGACGTGTGGCTGAGGGCAGGTGAGGCATTGTGTCATCGAACGAACATGGTTGAGTATGGATCGTAATTGAGCGAAACATCTACTCATCGAAAAGTGGTCTTAAAGCGAAGGTCTTGACCTGGAAGGATCGAAGAGAGCGCTAGTAGATCGAGCTGTAGGTGCATGGACTTGGCTAGTGAAGCACAACCACTCATCTTTCCATAGATAGTGCTACCCTAGAGTAAGATGAGCGACCCCGGTGGCAACGTTAGTCCCAAGGGTTTACTCCCTTCACTAGTCAACGAAGTGCATCTACGGATGTAGGCACATTCTTGCTTGATCAATTGCTCTCACTAGACCGCCCTAGAGTACGATACTGGTTCGTCATAGGTCCGAAGGGCTGTCTCTTGTGTGCGATGGTTGGGCATGAATGGAGCTTGCTATATAGAAAGGAGAGTAAGCTTTCGGGGAGTAGAGATCGAGCGTAGAAAGACCAGTGGATCAATTATTTTTTCAATAAAATGAGTGAAAGGATAAAGCGGAACAGAAGTTTCTCGCAAGCGTTTGGATTCACCAACCACGACTCCTAACGAGCTCTTTTTTGCGCCATACAGTAGCTAGTCTAGTACAGCATTAGATGGTTCTCCGCGGGGTCAGGCTTTGATTACAAGTATAGCTTAGCTCATAGCCCCCTTACCAATGAGACAATGCGGTAAAGCGTGACCGTTCGGAAACCTCTAAGTGGGCGTTCCTACTTTACATCAGTAAATCAAAAGGCAAGGTAGAATAGCATCAGTCAAGCTCTCACAGCAGGAACGGTGCCGATTCCCATTCTCATTCCTTAGAAGCTGGAGCCCCTCCTGACAACTGTATTTGAGTCCGTTCACTCCTCACTCTACTAACGCAGGGTAAGTGATTATTGATATCCGACTGCCACTCCTCACTCTACTAACGCAGGGTAAGTGATTATTGATATCCGACTGCCGGTGGGGAGACCGTAGACTGAACTGAAACCTACACTGTTTCTTGTGTGTAATGAGTAGCTACTAATTATCATTCATTCTTATCGGTGTTTAACACCAACTACTTTGAGTTGCTCTTCTTAAACCATAGGGCAGGGATATTATCCCTAAGCCGAGTCTGTTGACTGAGTAACCTAAGCCGAAAAGGTGGACGGAGATGGTTACTAAGCTGAATCCCCGGAGCGAGGACCACTAACTAAACTCTTTGAATCTGTTACTAAGCCAGTGTTTGAGCTCTATGCCTTTGCGCGCTAAGGCTTTCTTGGCTAACCCGAGCAAACCACCCTGATGAACGCTATTACTCGGTTAGCATTAAGTGAGAAGGCACTGAAGAAGATCTCTGAGACCTCCGCTCAAAGAACAGAATTAGTGCTTTAAATTGACTTCTTTCCCTCCATCACCGGACTCGGTCCCGCCGATCGGGAAGATCCAAAGAACCCATCCATTTCAAAAGCAGAGAAAATCAAAGAAACAGAACCCAGAGAGAGAAGAAAAGCTTACCGAGGAGATCAGGAATGAGGCTCCGATCGATGGGATTCCGGAGATAAGACGACGAGATTCCTCTGAGAATCGAGTACAAGAACGTATTGTCGCCGCAGTTAACGGAAGAGTCCCCGAGGACGAAGAGAGCAGAGATTATAAAGAGCGCGAAGAGAGAGCGGTTAGCGAAGAAGCAAATTTCCTCCCATCCATCCCCCATCTTGCTCTAGAAGAGAGATGAAAGGAAAGGGAAAAGATAGTGAGACTAATGGTGCTCGGGATGCACCGTGGACTGAGATTGTAACTAAACCGACTCAAAGAAGGAATACCTATGACTGAACTGGTCACTTGACTGCTAAACTGAGGATGTTGACTGTGTTGAAAGACTAGGTCATCGCCCATACAACTCTTATTGGTTTTAACACAACTCTGCTATCAGAATAGGGAGATTGGTATTCAACCGAAACCCTAACCTGGACTGCTAACGGCTTCTTCTCTTGTTAGAGGAAGCCCTGGTTCAAAATCTTATTTATGTTACACGTAGCAACTCTTCTTGTTCAATCCTGACATCCGCTCTCAGGAACGATGAGAGAGTGACTAAGCCGAAAAGGTGGAGCGAGAACTGGTAACCCGGCTCGGTTCATCGATGACCGCTAACTGCATTCTTGACGGCCTGTTGTGTGCTAAGATGAACTCACACTCACAATTCAACTTCACTTCTAACTGAAGCTATAAGAGATGGTGACTAAGCCAAAGCGCGGGACTGCACTGTATTGTATGCTAATAGAAAGTCTTCGGTACAACTCTTCTTTCCTCCGTTCAACCCTCTCCTAACGAAGGCAAGGCAAGTGCCACTCCTAGCGCTAAGCATAGAAAGCTCTCACGCGCGCAATAGACTCTATCAGACTAGGAATCTGTTACCGTTCCCTAACCCAAAGAGGTTAATCGATGCAACTGCACTGTGTCTTGTGTTTCCTTGAAAGACTAGCTCTTCCTTACTGACCTTTCCTTACTCGTTGTTTAGCTGGAAGAAGATGTCCGCTCTCAGGTTGGGCAGTGAGGGAACTGTATAATAAGGGCGTGATAAGTAAGGGAAGGGCAATCACTCATTCTTAAAACCAGCATTCTTAAGACCAAAGAGTCGGGCGGAAAAAGGGGGAGAGCTCTCCGTTCCTTGTTCTCCTGTAGCTGGATCCTCCGGAACTGCAAGAATCCTTAGAATGGGATTCCAACTCAGCACCTTTTGAGATTTTGAGAAGAGTTGCTCTTTGGAGAGCACAGTACGATGAAAGTTGTAAGCTGTGTTCGGGGGGGAGTTATTGTCTATCGTTGGCCTCTATGGTAGAATCGAATCAGTCGGGGAGGCCCTATTAGTAAGGGGAGGCGGTGGTTTACCCTGTGGCGGATGTCAGCGGTTCGAGTACAGAAAGGGGAAGCCGAGGACCAGTAGTTGCCCGTAACCACGGCCCCGAAACGGAGCCTGCGCGGCCGGTAACCATTGGGGTAAGATCCAATCTTGAACTTGATGAGCGGAAAAGAAGACAGTGTTTTAATATATGCAATTAAAAGCTCACGACGTGGATTCGAACCACCAAAGAGGCTACTTTCCCTCATAGTAGATCGTGAGATGGCAGTGATCTTTAGCTGGTCATAGCCATAATGTGTTGTTTTCATTGGAACCTTCTTTTTCAAAGCAAGACTCCCTAGTAAAGGTCATATTTAAATAGTTCCAAGGCAGGTACACATCTTTAGTTTCTTGTTACTCCATCCCTGCACTATCTGGGGTGGTTATAAGCTTAAATACAGAGGGAAGTACCTGAGCGCCTTGTCCCACTCTTCCGATTACGGGGTGACTAGTGGACGCCACCACGGGGTATGAAGCCTTGTCCTTCCTGGACGGATACATGGGTACAACCAAATCCGCATGGCACCTGAAGATGAGAAACTCACTGCCTTCAGGACACCTAAAGGAGTCTATTGCTACAAAGTCATGCCCCTTGGACTCAGGGGGCTACACAACTTATTGGGGCCATCCTCGAGATGACTGCTTCCGAAGAACATCCAAGAGTTGAAAAGCCTACAGGGGGGACTTCCCTATATCCTAAAGTTTATATCCAACCTCGCAGGGGGGTGTCAGCCATTCTCTAATAGGGGAAAGGACTACTGTTTGAATGGGATCAAGCTTGCCAGAATGCTTTCGACAGCATCAAAGCATATCTCATGAAACCCTCAGTCCTCATGAGCGCTTAACAGGGAGGGGCTTAGTGTGTGGCATTCTGGTTAACCCACGTGTGATGACGTTTGCGCGCAACACAGAATTACCGTATGTTAAGAAGGATTTATATGAGGTGGTGGGATGCCGAATCGTTGGTAGTCTGATTCTGTGGACGATGCATGGAACTTCGATCTAAGTCGAGCTAGCCCTAGTATGGACGGTCTTGAGTGCCGGGACCTTAACCATATGATTCTTATCTACGATAGGGGTATTCCAGTGGTATGTTAATTTCATTTTCCGGAATGCTTCACCAAGCAAATGTAGATTCTTCCAAAGATAGACTGACTAATAGGTCTGTTCGGATTCGGATTGGAGGTCTTGGGCTTGCGCCTTCCCATTTCCTTCTAACTTCGGCTTGCTGGTGGTGGGGCGGGGAAGTAAGCAATAGCGCGAAGAGAGGGAAGTGCGCTAAAGCAGTGAGCTAGTAAGAGAGAGCGCACCTAAGAATCGGTTTTTCCGTAATAGAAGGAAGTTCCTGGTCCTGCAATTCCGGGGGGGCGGCCGGGTGGAAAAAGATAAGGTAAGCATCCAAACCAGCATCAGCCGAACTAACATATCCAGTTTATCTCGCATCATATCTAGTTTATCCTTCAGCAGCATTTCTCGAAGTAGCATTCCCATAAGCAGAGGATGAAACCCTTGCTTTTTTATCCCGACGAGGGTTTATGAATCACTCAAACGAGCCTTTCTAGCCGCATCTGAATCGGCGCATCCCTATCCATATCTTTATGCGCAAAGGCATCCAAATCCGAATCTGTAGAATCAATTGAAGAATCCCCATCCGCACCCGAATTGGCTAAATCTAGTATAGTGGGTGTTGTTCCGATGCCAAATCTAAGGAATAAAGATTTGGAAAAGGCATCTCGGTGAAAGAGGACTGAGAACCATAAGGCGAGCGCCAAAACGCTAGCACAAACAGCTCCCACAGACACGCATGATAAGGGGTGTGCGGCCAACCAGGCCACCACTTTTACCATATATGGGTCCAGACGACCCAAGAGCCCGCCACTAGAACCCAACCCTTAAGGGGCTAAGGTCCAAGGGGCGTCCCGCTAAAACAGTTTCCTTAACCTTCGGCGAATAGTAATGAGTCTTCACCGGTTCGGTGGCATCTTTGGTTGGATCTTCCTTATGAATCTAGTCTTCTCTCGAGAGGGGCTGCTCAGTCGACTGGTAGAACAAGGTCCCACGCCTCCCGACCAACTAGGATGGGACATAAAACGTCTTCAGGTCTTGCACAACCGATACCTCCATTTTTGCCATGGATTTTGTGAGCCCATCAGGAGTGCGCATCGTCTGGACCTCTTTTCGGAGAAGAATTCCATTTCTAGAAGTCCCCTCTCGTATGTCACCTTACTCACTTCGGGCCTTTGGACGACTAAGTCAGCTCGGCTTCTCTTTCAGAATCAGATTCACTTCCGACGTGGAGCACACTTGACCCTGCGTCACTTGATGTATCATCGAGGAATACCTATTCAGATTATGCGTTGCTTGCTGCATCGAGAATAGCTTCTCCTTCTGAACCTTCGTCATTCTTTGAAGAGGGAATTGCTGATGATTCCGACCGGCTCTGTAGTTTCGAGGCTGGCTTAGATCTTTCTGCCGTTTTGGGGAACATCTTGGCCTTCACTTCTGCTTTGGTTGGCTCCCTTTGAGGGGTCGCAGGGGCAGAAGGCTGACCAACGAACCAGGGTCTAACAGGATGTGATTGTCAATCTCCCCAATCACTTGGGACGATTGTGTTCAGTTGTTTTCAGCATGAGGTCGTCGTTAGTGAAGGTGACAGCAGCCGAAGACTGGGCATACAAGGCCTTCTTCATGTTCACCTCAGCGAAGTGGCTTTGATATTTGTCAGGATCCAGCAGCGCCTGGACAAATGCAGTCCTGATATCGGATGACAGCATCAGGGCATCATACACGCTGAGGAGGGCTGGAATCTTCTTCAGGTTTTAGAGGTTAGAGCAGCAGCATGTACTCTTTTGAGATAGCATTTGGTCTTAGGATTGGTACTGACCAAGTGATCAGAGGGCTCAATGGTGCAACGTGCTAGACCTAAGACTTCAACAGGAGTGATTAAGTTTCCTAATCTTTTGGGAAAACTTTGACTACCAATCCCTCTTCTGGAAAGAGAGTTCCTCTCTCCGTTACACCCATAATGGAGTATGCCCATTCTGACCTTTTAAGTGACAAGGGGGGTGAAGGTACTCATTTTTACTGGACCGCCTTACTAATAAAGGGCCTTTTATTATGAAAGATTAATAACTCCCCTTGAGGGGGAACTTGTTTCACAGGACTGCCTAAAGAGACTCCTGGTGTTAAAACAACTATGTAACTTAATGAAGGACTATGGCAGAAAATCCTTAGGCGCTTTTAAGACCTCTTGGCAAACTATGACCAATTCCAGATCATAAGGGAAAATCAGCTCTATGTGAAAAAGGTGCTTTGCATAAGGTCTAGTTCCTTGGGCACTGGATTGGCGAGACGCCACGCAAGGTGCAGGAACTACGATTCTTCCTCAGATTAATCATACTTAAAAAAATGGATTTCTATAGTATTATATATAATACTATAGGCGGTTCATCGAGGGCTTCTCGGGTGATCAGAAGAGCTTAAGCTGCTTTTGCCTTACCTTCTATTATATTAGTAAAGGGCGAATGAGGGGCATGTGCAATAGTTTTCTTTCTTTCTCTCGCTCGATCGCTTCAATGCCTATAATTTGAGAGATAACAGGAAAGCCTTCTCTCGAATTCAAAGATGTGACACAAATAATGACTCTCTTCGCTGGGATGTCAGCAGGTTAGGCAGCTCTAAGGTTTTTTATATTCGGTGGAAGGCAGGCTGAAACTCTGCCCCAACCAAGTGAAACTAAGCGTCTGAAAGAGTTCACGATCTGATCTATGGGGTGTTAACCCTCGGAGGATGGCTAAGAATGTCCATTAAAAAGAGCGGACCGATGGGGTCGTTTTTCAAGCACGAATAGAACGATCTAAAGGGGTTGTGCAACCTAGAGAAATGGCCGTCTCTCTTTGATGAATGTGGTATCGAGGTTCGGTTCATTTGGAAAAGAGGTCAGTCTTAGGGGAGACCATGCGAATGGTTGAATTGATGACTTCGCTTCGATCTCTTCGACTGAACCTGAAGGAGACTTCGATCATTCCACTTTAGCTTCTGAAGGAATCATGTCACTTGGAATTCCGGAAAGTTTTTCTTCTCTTTCAGATCCTGGCCTTGGTATAACTTGTCTTTGATTGGGATTTCGATTGAAAAGATGTTAGGCCGGTTCCTCATGTGCCTAAGAAGCCGAGGCAATCTCGATTGAAGCCAATTCAAGATTTTCCTACTCAATATTTTTGATAGAAATAGCACTCGATCAAAGGGGAGCATAAGCAAGTTTAGTGGTTGAAACCTCTGTAATCGATCGATGGGAACCTCGAAGCTGTCTGGGGCAGGAGCAAAGTCAT